>NC_069120.1:28435684-29728184 GCF_025612915.1 Magallana angulata
CAATTGAATATGAATCAGCTAATGCAATTGAATGTTAATTTTTAATTTTTTTATCTTTATTAATCCAGCTTTCAGGAATCTTCTTTTAATTTCTTTTTTTTTTCTTCGTCGTGCTACTTTTCAAAAATTTATGGTATAAAAGGAAAGATTTTGATTAAGTTGACACAATTTTTTGCTGATTAAACTAAATTTAGAAAGGAAAAAAAAAATCTGGAGCAAATTTTGATAGATGATCAGGCCATTCATTACAAAATATTCAGACCAAAGAAATTTAGTTTATATTTAGATAGGAATTTTTTCCTTTTTAAGTGTTTTACATCTTTTTTCTGTTTTTTGTATCTTTCAGATATATGCTTTTAAATGGAGAGAGAGAAAGAAAAAAAAAAGGTGTTGCATCAGGTGATTGACAGATGAAATTGGTTTAGTCACGGTACAAGATAGTGACCACATCACCCAGGTTTTTACCGGGCCTGGGGGTAGAACACGACCCTGGAGGTAAAACACGTACTAACTGTCGGGACAGGGCCTTGATTTATGGTCCACTAATCACCGGCCCACAAAATGCCTTCATCTCTGACAGCTTGTATGACATCTTCATCATCATTAATGGTAGAGGGAGACACTCTCTCAAGATTCACACACAACCTGTAGGTTATACCTTAAATTTATGATACCTTTACTTGAGTTTTAAAATTTTTAATTTTTTTTGTTAATTCTATGCTATCTCCTTCTTTGATTTTTAAATCTGCATGAATACAGTGTTACTGGGTGAATTAGATAAATGCAGGCAAATTTGATTATTTTGATACGTAATTTTCTCTCTCTCTCTCTCTCTCTCTCTCTCTCTCTCATATAGATTGACTGAATATCAGGAAGTTCCTTTGGTATACAGTAGATGAAATACACCCTCCCCATTTTATTGAACTGTATAGATTAAAATTCCACTTCCCACCCACTTAAGGTTGTTTGGAAAATAGTATCGAAAATATTTATTAATCTTTTGTCTTCTTGATGTTACCCCCTACCATGTCTAGTGAAAACTCTCAAGTGTACCCCTCAAAGGTCCAAATCAAGAAAGCAAAAGCGATACAACTGTTCAGGCATTTTCAAAGTTTGAAAAAAAAATATCTTGAGAATTTGCGATAATGATTATTTGAACCCTGAGAAAAAGTAGATCTAATTTTCCGGGGGAGAGAAAGTTTGTTTATGTCATAAAATTCAGGCAAAAATGTAGAAGCAGCACATTTATATTTATCTTCAAAGTAGCAGACAATACTAGAATCAAAAGAAAACACAAGTGCAGCGATGTTTCATTTAAAGATACGTTCAGGATGGCACTGGGGGAAATTATTAATTACAAGTGTCTTTGCAATTATTGCGTAGAAGGTGTACAAACTCTGGTAACTGGAGGTATAAAAGCTCTTGAGGATGACAACATCACAGTAATAGGAACTTATGTTTGCAGACGCTTTCTCCAATATCCTTGTGCTTGAGATTTGTGTTCCAGCTATCGAAAGAATCGGGAAAAATATCTTTGACAGTTAATAGGTTGAAACCGCAAAGAACCCCTCATGTTTGTCTCCATTTTCACTTGCAACTCTCTTGCAGTTCGAGATTAAAGTTAATGACTCTGCAGTAAATTGCTTCAAAAGTCTCTGCTCCTTTCTTTCTTTCTTTTTTTCTCTCTCTCATTTCTCTCTCTCCTCTGTCTGTCTCTCTCTCTCTCTTAAAAGTTTAAACATTGTACATGGGTTTGGGGAACTATTGTAAGAACTAATGATATAAGAAATTTCTAATTCATACCCACACATAGTAAACTGATACTGGGATCCATTCAGTTCACCTACCAACAACCAGAATTAAAAAAAAAAAAAAGTAATACTATTAACATGCACCACAATTAGTTTAAGGGTAGGTTCTCCATTAATAATTATTGTTGCAGTGAAAGGTCTTTAACTGCTTTGACAAAGTCGGGTATAATATGTATTAGCTGAATCAAGTGTTTATAAAAAATGGATCAATTTTCTGGTTGCTTAAGCAAGCTAGTTGAGCTAATACCAGTCATCAAGTGATTGGCATAATCTCATTGAGAAATGCTGGGGTTAGTAAAATAGATTTTCCCATATGGACCATTGACTTGGCCTAGCATTGTATGTTTGCCACTTAGTTTAGGGGGGAGAAGTTTTTTCTGAGTGGAGATTGGACCAATGTATAGTCTCAATTAATCCCTGCCACCTAGGGGTTCTGCCTAATTGGGTTCAGCAAGTTGAAAAGTATTTCATCCAGATTTCATAATGTTCCCTGACAGGTCGAAAAGAGATTGTATGAACATCAAATTAATTTCCATAGAAGATGGAGTTTGTAGTCTTGAAGTGTTGAACTCGACTTCTGTCAGAATTATAAAGTTATTGACTGGATATTGTTGCTTCGCCGCAGGCGGTAATAACTGAATGGTCAGTCCATGAAGGGGCTTGCACTAGGACCCACTACAATGGGCCCCGCCCCTTCACACACCCCCAAGTCTTTCAAACTGCATTGATTCAATACCTGTTCTCACCACTTTGAAAAAAACATTTTCAAGACCCCACAATGTCAGCAGATAAATCTCACCTGTTAATTTTCCTTTTTGAGTAAAAAGAGCTTGTAAATATTATATATAATATATAAAAGATAGTAATATGTTGGTGCAGTTTTCTTTTAAGTATGGTATTTAAAAAAAACAATAGAGAAAATATTGTGCCCTTGTCATATGGACAATTTCCATCACTGCATTAGATGGCTGACTAATTTATGATTTATGAATCTGAATATCATTATTGTAAAAGAAGAAAAAAAAATCCAAGATTTTTTAAAAAATTATTTTAAGACTTCATTATTTTTTTTTAACCCAAACAGCCCCGACTCATACTTCTGAAGAAAAAAAATATGTCAGGAGCTGGTCCAATGTTATAGCTTGGTTGTGTGTAATTCGGTACAAGTTGGCTATTTAGGCCTGACTTTGATTAATTTGTTAACTACAATGGAAGGGGGGACTAGAGTTACCTACGAGAAAATACAAGGTGCAATAATCGAGTCCACTCTTGATGTATAGCATTTCATTTTTCATTTTTTTTTTCTCTCTCTCTTTCTTTTGATACAGAGTAGCAGAAGTGAGGTCAGATTAGCATAATACATGTCATATCCCGGTGTGTGTGATTTACGAGCACTCCGTCTCACCCAGTAAAGGGCCTTACAAGTCGTATCATATGGTACCAATAGGGGAGGGGAAGAAAACATTTGTTGCTGTGAATGCCTTCTTAACTCTATAACTGTTCGAGCTGTATGGAAAGAACACACCATGTCAAAAAATGAGTTAAAAAAATAATACTTGTCTTAGCTAAACATGTTTGGACAAATGATAAATATATTTTTTTTCTTCAATCTCTATTCAAACACAAACTTTAAACTTTAACCGAGATTTTTATTTTAAATTCTTTCTTTGGAAGAAAACGTGTTGGGTGTTTGATGGTTTGGGAGGGACAAACTGTCAGTGATCATGTGAATTTGCCTCATCTTTTATTTCTTTTTCTTTATTTTGATGAGCCATCACTGCCCCTGCTGTCATTCTGTGTGTTAAGGAGTTGTTCAGCTGGTGTATTGACATCAAAGAAACTACACCTGTCACGTGACCACCAGTCTATTATAAGCCTCATATATATACAATAGGTGATGCACTGGAGATATAGTACACTCCAAAAGCATTGCTTATCTTTTAGGTGTCCTCATTCCCAGCTCAAATCATATAAAACAAAAATAAATCTCTTTCCCTTTATAAGCAGGGATATACTAGGTAAATATGAACTAATGTACTTAATAGGTATATTTCTTTGGTGTAGAGGTCTTTTAGTTCCTTCACAAAAAATTCCAACGCAAAGTACAAGATAGTGAGAGAGAAGATGGAATTCCTTAAATCCTAAAATTAAGGCTTACTTATATCTAAAAGATATACATCAAGGAGATAAGAGGAGGGTAGAACGTATTAAAGGCACCCGGCTCTTGAGTTACATCAGATGAAGGGATGATAGCATTGAGAGGGGTATATAATGACAGAGAGAAGAGATAAGTGGACGGTTCTAATTGGTTAAATGCTGTATCATGTGACAGGAATGTCTCTGCTCGCTGAGATATCTGGTGATCTGTGATTAACACGTCGGGATCGAGATGCCCGGAGTTCGGTAACAGTAGTAGTAACACTTAGTCCGTCAGTCCCTGATACTATTAGCGACAAAAGGGGGCAGGTACAGATCGCCAAGTACTCACTGCCAGGGCATCTGACACTGACCACATTGTACGGTCTTTCCCCTTTATCTCAAATGAAAAAAAATATTATTTCAGTTTATAGATTTCCAATGCAGATTTTTAATTTATAGGTGAAGTATTCCATATTTTAACTTTTTTTGATAGAAAAAATGATATATGAAATGTACTTCTCTTTCAAAAATGTTCAATCAAACATCATGAGGTCCGAATAATTAACTCGGATTTCAGAAGTCTACAATAGTTCAGGGTTTGGCTGTATAACGATGGCCTTGATTTCTAGGTCTGTGTGTCGGGCCCTGGGCAGGAATTTTTAAATCATTTTTTCTGCCGCAGACTCTTAATCTATCGATGGAATATTCAATGCCCTTAATGTAATGAAGAATTTTTATGAAAGTTTTTAAACAATATTTGCGTTTAAAACTGGTGCATCTTCATTAATATGATAATTGGTCTGTCACCAGCTGACTAAATTGTGAGGAGTATAAAGACAGGTCTTGTTTTATGTGGGGACAATTTTAACTGCATTTCTGTAACATTTTATAATCATAATTCATCTTATTGATGGGCTTGTGGAATTTGATTACCGACTCTAATGGCTTTTTAACATCGGGTTTTTTTTTTCAATGATCAAACACCTGACACAAAACATTTAATATTGAAAAAAAAAATTCTGGAGGTAATTTTGTGACAAAGTCCAATTAAGTAAACAAGTCAACTGTGCAGCGCTAATATAACGAAAGAAAAAAATCTATTAAAAAACCTATTTTCCGTCAGTTTGAGCAAATTAAATCTTCTCTTCAAAGCATTGAAGAATAGGGAAGAAAAAAGAAGTAAATGCCGTTTAAATATTATAATAACAAAATGAAGTTTCACCCGATCTCTGCCCGCAAACCGAAATCTCAAACGAAGGATCTTGGAAAGAATCGGTTTCATGTAAACACATATGAAACTCGTATAGCATTACCAGAAGGGGGGAAAATCAGGTACAATGGATTAAGAGGAGGCTTAGTTATTTAAAAAAGAGACAACAAAAGACATCAATTAAATGGAGAGGGTATTGTTAGAAAACGATGACCAGGATATAATACCCGCTACTCGTCTTACTCCTGATGGACCCCTCGCCGCAGTTCCCCACGGGTAATGATAGGCTTTCTGTAGCACGGGGTTTAATTTTAATGGGATCACTAAACCTAGACCCATCCATTTGCCGTGAAAAAAATAAAATAAAGCAACGGAAAGCGTTTGTCAGCTTTATCGTATTGGGGTACTTGAATGAGTTATCACTGAAAGAGAGAATAGAGCGAGGACAGTAAATAGGGGATTTCGGAGCCAGCGCCCAGGTGTTCGTTGACCACACGTGTGATGATGACGTCACGATCGTTACCTGTGGCGAAGTGCCGTAACAGGTTATGATAATGATGGTAATGCACCGCGTGACCATTGTAATGTGAAAGTAAGGTTTCGACTGTCGTAATCATCATTAGTGCAAAAGGTGCAGACATATATATGCGACCCTATGCAAGTTAGCGTGGCTTTCTTGAGGTCATACATGCACTTATAACGTCATTGACAGAAGCAAACGTTTCTTTATCGCAAGGTTTTATTGAAGAGATAAGGGGTCGTCATAGCTTTCGCAAGTCATTAATAGTCAAATGTGAAAGTAGGAAGGGTTTGCTTTTATTTTATTTTTTTTGCAGCCGCAGACGTCGTTAGACGTTAAGTTCTATCGAAGTTTGTATCACATTGACCTGCCCTTGATAAAAGTGTAATGTCGTTGCATACAAAATATTTAATCTGAGAAACCCACAAGTGAAGACAGGGGAACAGACGTTGTCAGGGCCGATTAGTGGGGAGGATTTATCATGATTTGGCTGCGGGCTCCTGGGAGTCACGGGATGCAGAATGCCATTTCACTACATCAGTCCCCCCACAGACGTGACATGATAGCATGCTCAGAGTCCTTGATATCCCCCACCAAATCTCTGCTAGATCTCTTGACTTTTAGAGATAATTCTGTGTCGTGATGCATTTGTTATCCCGACAAGGTTTTTACGTGTGGTGCACTTTTTTTTCAGTTGGATTTTAAATGTCGTTCTTGACTTCAATAAAAAACTGAAAGAATGAAAATAAAAAGAGGGAAAGAAGGAAAAATAAAGAAATTGAGAAACCGAGTTCCAACAGTAGTGCTATCTGGTTCAGATTTTTTTTTTGCAAGTGGGACATATATGTGATTGGTTGTATAGATTTCGGACCAGTTTGTTTGTACCAGACAGATGTTTTATTTAGCTTATCAAATGCTAGCATGGAGAAACGTTTTGTAACATTTTCCCACAATTTATGTCATGAAAAATCCGATTTGATCAAAATTTTAACATAGTTTCCCGACTTCTTTTATGATAGTATTTCAACATTCCGATGATCTGCATAAATTTTTTTTATATTTATTTTATTACATTTTATATCAAACTTAGATATCGATATTGACGCGTTTTGAGGACGAGGTCCCAGACTAGAGTCTGTCCATGAAATGTTATCTTTAACATGATGCGTATTAGGTTCGAGCTTAGGTACTGTGTAAATATTTGTGGAGTGTCGTCGACTCTATTGATATATTTATCTGTTAAATAGATCCAAGTTTTTATTTGTTGATTTAGCTTATTGATTTCGGTAAATTTAACAGTTTTCCTCCACCGTTGAAATCCGAAAATTATTCCAATCCAAAACGTTAAGGGCCCCTGGTATAACTCGCTAACAAGGCAATTCTACTTCATAGCAAAAAAACAAAATACTTCAGATAGATCCCGTACTTGGTTCTTTATAAATTAAAACATTTACATATGTTTCCTAGATTGTAAACTTTATAACCATTTATGTGGTTTTTTCTTTGCAGTGTATTAAAGATGACAGATCATAGAGAAAATATGCCTTTTCAACACACAAAACTGGTTTTCATAATGGTTTGAGATTGTGTTAGATTCTGAGATCATTGTGAAAACTGATTTTGTAACCACACTCAACTATAAACTGTGTCAACGTGCCAGAACCGACGTCAAACGTGGTCAACGCTGGGAATTTATGCTAATGAGCTACCCTACGTCAGACGGAGCAGAGTGAGCGACCTCTAGCGGATTCCAGGCCGGGTCATCTGTGGTTGTTTTGTGTATATTTGATTATTGCATTTTAATAAATTTGTTTACATAATTCAAAAAGCGTCGGTCTTAATTGTCTACTTTTTCGCTCTTCGTTCCTAATTATGTCACTCGCCTGTCAGGTAGTGGTGCCATGTTCTCTCTGTCAAGGCGAAATCTGTGTGGGCTGATTCTGAAAAGACTTTGAAGATTACAAGGTCACCTGGCAAATTAGAAAAAAAGTTGTCTTTTCCCAATAAAACCAAAGATCTGGGACATTTGTTTAATTAATTAAAAAAATATATAAAGAATTTATGCTAGCAACAAGACATTGATACGTTTGTCTATCTTTTCATTTCTAAACCCAGTGGCATATATATGTCTCGGCTTTAAGTACTAGCTAATATTTTCAGAGCATCCCTACTTGCATAAAGATTGAGAAGTGATACAGTTGAAAAGTGGGATAAAACAAATCCATTTTTTCAACAGTATTACTATAATAGACAATAAGCTGATGGGTGTAATTGCACGGATGGACTTCCTACGTCTCGCCGCCGCAGTATGGGTGTCTGATTTCCGGAAGAAGGTCTTCATCGTGTGCAGAAATAAAACGACTGTTGTCTCTTCATTTAAACATTGATTTTGTTCATTGTTTAATATCTATCTGTTGCACTCAATATATGTGGTGCGGAGAAAACTTAAAACTCACGACTTACTGGTTTTTAGGTCACATTAGTTACTTGGGTTGCTAGTACCAAGTGCCGTTGGTTTTTGTCCTGTGTCTTACGTCTTCCGTTAGTTTATAATATTTCTCCTTGAAAATACACACGGGGGCAAAATATGCAAATGGAAAAAGGCGAACATTTATTGAATCGTCATCTCTTCTGCCACACATTTTAGAAATAAATAAATATATGCAGGGTTATGATGTCCCATTCTTTTGAAATGAATGGCCCTCGCTAGGACGGGGCCAATATGAACATATTGTAAATATGCATTTTATCTTAATACTTCGTCTGAATTTCAGTTTTATAGTATTGGTGATTCCTTCATAAAAAATTATAATAATGATATGATGTATAAATAGACAGAGTTTAGTCAAATATTATAAATAAATTGTTAATTTCCTGAAAGGCAGATATGATGATACCTTGATGACTTCAAACATTACATTTGGTAATTTTTGAAAACTGGACATCTTTTTTTTTTAAAATGAAGCCTGAAATCATAGTTGGAAAATGTGTGCAAAACCTCCCTTTTAATTCAGGTTAACAACATGGCCCGTGGGTCTCTTGTTGAAAACATTTTCTTGTTTTAGTGTACTGTAACAAATGATATATTATATACACCTTTTTGGCACATGGATTATTGCGAAAACAAGATTTGAATTTAACTGTTCGATATACACATATAACAAGGTTCTATAAAAAGAAGAGAACAAATAGTTTGTTTGGTCATAAGTTATTTGAAGAGAATTTCTTCTAGGTGGCATCTGGTTTTGAATTCAATAGTCGACATATGGATATACCGGGATATGAATAAGTAGAATACATATATAACATATGCATATCATTTTTTGTTGTGTGATTGATAGATTGCTGTTTAACGCATCATTGAGATTATTTTATTCATAATGAGACATTAAAAGATGTCGATTTAGACATGAACATGACGTTCTGTGTCATTGGGTGGCGATGGATCTATGTCGTGCTAGCGTCAACTGTAACTTTTTAAAAAAGCCTCTTCATGTCTTGGCGAAAGGGCTATACGAACCTACCATCCCCTTTTGGCATAAATGTATATAAAGTCTATCTAACCATTCGTGCAAATGCATACTGTAAATTCCTTATATTACGCGAGTACTTAATTCCGCGATCCCGCTGGATTGTATCAAATCGCGAGAATATAAAATCGCGAACGTTGAACTTTTCTCCTTTTTTCTTATAGTTTTCAACTCCTAGACAATAATGGCGAGATTTTAAAATCCGCGAAGGATGCTTCTCGCGATTTTACGCGGATATTAATTCCTCGCGTTTAATTAGGAATTTACAGTATGTCGTGCGCGGATGTTCTGAGGTATTTTAATTTCTTTTAGAAGAATAATATAGAAGAAGATAAAAGAAAATGTTCAATTCTTATTGCTTTAGATATATGGAATTTTTCTTCACTAAATTAAAAGTTATAGCTTAATTAATACACCATTTTCAAAAATTTAACTTCCAACTGTCGATTTATAGGTTGTCTAAGACCTCTTTAAGCAAACGAAAACCTATCTTCAACCTCCATCCAACTACATCGGTACGATCTGGATCTTCGTCTGTATGTGAATTTACTTAGACGAGAAGTGCGAAAGTAATGAATTAAACAATATGGGATGATCCAAACAGGAATAGAATAGCAATTAAGAAAAGTGATTGAAATCAAAATATATGTTATGCATATTTCATATTGATTGCGTATGTCAGTTCAACGAGATGATTTTAGGTCATCAAATGCCTACCTGTGAGTGATGCATCATTTGTGTTATTGATTGTTAATGAGTTATGTTTCAAAAAATACTTTTATGATCTTGCAGACAGAACATGCTAACATTTTTTCCAGAAATCTCAGGTAGGGCAATGTACTGTATTTGGAATATTTTTAGAAACGGTAGTTTGAAAGTGGTTTTTTTTTCCTTTATTAAATTTCAACTATACTGAGTTTCTGGAAAGAACGGAAAACTTTGTTTCTTTAAAAGAGGAAATGGTACCCAAATAGTGCAAAATATGTCCTACAAATTACGTCACAGTGTCGAAACGGGGGCGAGGATGTCCATTCACATAAGAAATAGATGTCTGATTTCTTCTTGTATATGTAACACTTTTTTTATTCTACTGTGTAATTCAAGATCAAAAATCAACAAAGTTGAAACACGGCGCCGATGTAATACCAGTTTCGGTTAAAATCTGGTTTTAGAAAACGGTTCATAGTTGGATGTGTGTTGCCTTTCCAAAATGACTGTATTTTTTTCTACATGCCACCCATTTTTCTGATCACGACAGCGTCTTCAAATTCATTGCAATAATCCAGAAACATTGATAAAAAAACAACAATAATCTATTTTCTGCTCGTTAAATACGTATTCAGGTTATGCGTCTGGATAAGTGTTTAAGGTGGTCAGTTCTTCTTTTCTGGCATAGAATTTAAGGAGGCTCAGTGTTCAACAAGTTAACAATCAGTCCTACCTGAAAATCTTAGTTATGATTTGTTTAGTCAATAACTAATATTTAGTAAAGAAAAATTCTAAAATATTTTAGCTTTTAAATATGGCTGCGTTACTACATGTATATATTAGAACCATTTTAACAAGAGCTTGGACTTTGGGTAGTTGTGTCAAACAGCAATGTGACGAAGGCCTGTCTATTTCATTGCTGGCCATTCAGCCATGGCTCTTTGAAATCAACAAGATTTGTCTGGCTTTTGAGCTAAGACTACACAATCGGTGTATATTTCGCTTGAAACCGCGGCATTTTAACTTGTTTTAACGCAAGAAATAGATAGCTACGTCCAACCGAAAGTCCAAGGTCTTGTTAAAATGGTTCTACTATATATTCATATAGAGGTCTTCTTCTAAAGGAGATCAATAAGGTCTAAAAATGGCCACGTCCATCCAGTCTTCTTTTGTAGTGTGAAAGTTGTGCTTCTGCTGCAACTCGTTAAATTCAAATTTTATTCAAGATCCTTACAGAACTTTTAAGGTTTTTATACATGACTTGTACAAAACCCATGCATACATTCAAATACAAAATATCAGCAATTCTAAATAAAGCTGGATTGATACCTGCTCTTTTCAATCAAATATTGACTTTTTGTCCTTAACTGTCTCTTGTGTACCTTCGGAAAACCGCAAACAGACCCGAAAAACGGTCTCATTTCTGGTTTAGTCGGGCGAGGAAAGTGCTGCACTCTTAATTATGAATAATCCAGAACTAAGAGATATTTTAATGTTATACTAGAAACAATGTGAAGTGTTCGGCGGACAAGATGGTTTTAGGAAATATGATTACGAATAAATCGTATGATAAGCGTTATGACGTCCCCTTTCCATTTCCTGCAAACGCTTCTGTAGCTTACACACGAGGGGAGAACAAGAATTGTCACAAGTCTGAAGTAACTTGTACTTGAAATTAGGTTTTCACAGAAGTATCTGAAGGAGAGGTAAAAATTTGGGTCTTTTTTCTTTTAAATACAACCAATGTCTTGTATGTAGAGTATATTAAGATCTCGTTTACACGGCCTTTCTGTATGTGCGTGTACTTTTTTTTTCCAAATAAAATGCGCAACATTACTATCATGTATAATAAATTTGATTATCACAAATCTAATTTTTTGTATACGACAGTGTAGATTGGTGTTTTAGGTTTATCGGTTGTCTGTGCAATGTGTCTCCATGTCTGGTTGTGAAATTGTTTGATAACAACGCCCCCTTCTCCCCTTCCCCCATTTATCCAACACAGGAAGGGTTAAAGATATAGACGGACCCCTACTCACCCCTTCCAAAACCCCCATCCTTATTTCCCCTGCATGCACAAACAATCTTCGACGGCTATATAAAATAGGATTTGAACTATAACAATTCCAAATATTTTAATCATTAATTTCATCTAAAACAAAAAATAATGTTTATGTGAGATTTTACAGCATTATCTATAAAACTTGTAATCACTCAAAAAAATGATACGGCAAAAATATTAGGAAACATTACCACTGTAAGATTACAAGTCGTTCATTTTGCGACAACATTAATATTTGAGATATGTATAATTATATAAAATCTGTTCTGTACATGTCTAGTATGTGAATCATTGGATTATTCAGGTATTGTGACATTTTAAGCATATCCGTGGCAAAGGGTCCTTCATTTTTCAAGGCCATTTCCACGTGCAATCCAGCTTACATTCAAAAGAGAAATTCCTCTCAACTTGATATAGGACGACTAAGTAAGGAGGCATGCGCTTTATTTTCATCCACATTTTTCCCACAGGTCCCTAAATATATGTGTATATATATGTATTCATATCGTATAAGAGGCTCGGATGAAGAAGAAGTTGGAGAAATGAGTAAGAAAAGTATTGCAGGTCCACAAGTGGCTGTTTACTGCACTTGACGTCTGCTGTGGGGGTTTGAAGTA
Organism: Magallana angulata; assembly: GCF_025612915.1. Taxonomy (NCBI): domain Eukaryota; kingdom Metazoa; phylum Mollusca; class Bivalvia; order Ostreida; family Ostreidae; genus Magallana; species Magallana angulata. The sequence goes on from NC_069120.1 coordinate 28,448,282, forward strand.
CCGTCTCGGTTAAAGACTTCACAAATCTGACGCACCGCTGCAGCGTATGGAATTTCAACAATTGCATATTTTATTTTTTCAATGGCAGAATACCTCTCTCTCTCTCTCTCTCTCTCTCTCTCTCTCTCTCTCTCTCTCTCTCTCTCTCTCTCTGAGAATATGAATATTCAACGATTCCTTTCTTCTTCTTGGTAACGAATTCAATCAATTTTGCTCGTTACAAATGTCGTTCGTACTTTATAAAGCGCATAAACAATTTCTTGTATACGTGTGTCACTTCAGTTAATTTTTCAGAGATTAGAGGGAGACATGCAACGCTTCTGAAATAACAGAAATAATCTATGTCCGCTTCTCTTCCATAATAATTCGTTTCTTCTTCCAGAAAATTGATCCTAAATAGGTTAATTTATGCCATTTTGAGAGAAAAGTTTGCATTTTATGACAATTTATTGCATATTTTTGGCAATATGACGGAAAGATAAAAGCAAAATGTTGACCCCTACAGACACTTGTTTACAAATTACCGTATGATTTAGGAGTAAATCGAACACATCCAATTTAAAGACGGCGCGTTAGGTCTCCTATCGCTAAAAGATAAGACCGCGTTCAAAATAGCAATTTTTGCGTGATAATGTTCTCCATAAACATTTCACATCAATACATACCCGAAAGGCCCGAAGCATTTGGTCACAGGTTCCCACATAAATAACACCTATATCTCTCACATTGTAATATTTAACACAAATTGCAAATAAAGTTGTACAAATTGTTATTACTTGTAGTTCGTACATAATTTATTACGAAAAATCTTCTTTTTTGTACGAAAACTGCAACCTATAATAGCAAAAATTAATGTTGATAATAATTGATTTACATGTTCATATTTGTAATTAAGAAATGTGAGTTATTCCTTATAGCAATATGAGCTGCAATTTAATGTCGGAACTCTCTTTGTATGAATTACTAATTCAGTGCCAGAAAAGACATGGTTGATAAACTTCTATTACTCATGTTTTTTTTTTGTATGAAAAGCCCCTTAGAGGCCCTGATTGAAGCGCACTTACATTATTGTCGTCCTAAATATACAACCCTAGAAATTGATTTTCTGTATGTTCACAGTACTATATCCCACAGTACAAAATCTAAGAGACCCAGCTCTTTAGGTTAAGTCTTTTTAATCATAAAAGTATCCAGGCTGAAGCAGAATTAATTAACGTTTTAGCAGCAATATCAGATTTGTGAAAATATATATTGTAGTTCATATTTTGTTAAGATAAGTAAATTCAATTTATATTTCATTAATGGTTTTTCCTACATTTATATACATATTATTAAATTAAAATACATTTTAAGAAAAAGTTTTTAAACTTTATTAACATAATTTTCTTTTTAAGGAATTTCTTTAAAAGGGAACAAAATTTTCTTCTTGTGTTGATGTCCATCTTTCTCTCACCATGAAAAATAGATTTCGTGATTTTACGCAGTAGAGGTGCGAGTTTAATGTATGCCTTGCAGTGCAATATGTCGTCTGACCGCGGCATGACAATTATCATAATAAAAAGTGTTTACAACCTCTGCTCCAAACACGAACGAAGCAACAGATCTCGTCTGCTGTGTCGCTGGACAGACATTATCTGCCAGCTTTGCCGGAAAAGGGTGACCATAATGGTCAATCGCCTATGTTTTTTTTCGCTGCCCAGTTTCCGCAATATTAAATCTAAAATTAGATTCACTGAAAAATGACGCATGATTTATTAACCGGAGAATCGAACGGAAAATTAGCCAGGAAGATATATTAACTGTTGATTTTATGTGTTTTGTTTAGGGGAAAAAATTAAGATGCATACATATATTGACTTAATTAATATGTTAAAAAATGTCAGTTTTTGTTCACAAGGTAAAAAGCTCATGTGTTTATTTTCGGCGTCAACAATTGTATTATTCGAAATACACATTACATTGATTCATGGCAGTTGCTCGTCAAAATCTCCCGTTCTTGAAAAATATATTGCTTCCATTAATTATAAACAGGTAGACTTTTATTTTCATCGAAATTACATCATTTTTGACCAATCAGAGAAGAGAACGTCCCCCTCGTCATCGTACGTGCTCTACCGGTAGTGTCACTTTTTACGTCACTGCCGAATTAACGAAATGAGATGTCTCCTGCATACAAATTACCAAGGTCATTTCAGACATCTAAATAATACGACGAAAATTAACTAAAAGAATAAATTTCACTGGTAATTAAACATGAAAATTCTATGACGAGAAAGGTTGATCCGGATATTATAAAGGCGATGGCAGAGCTCTACTAATCCTTGTTAATTTCTATTTAATTTTCTAAGTTTAATAGGTATTGTTTCAAGAGGTTTTTTTTCGATGAAAAACCAGATTGATGTATGATGTTTTCAAAAATTAACCATAAAATCCTTGGAGTTGGTTTCTGCGTTCAAAAATGCTTTTACTTAAGAGCCTTCACTTGCACTCGTGGGGGGTGCATCGGAATAAAATCATAATCCGTACTTTGTCTAAATATTGACTACAGGATAATGCTGACAAAAACTTGTTTTGCACATTTTGGAGAAATATTTATCCCTAGATGAAAGTAAACCATAATCACTTACTAGATTTAAAAACACGTTTAATATCTAAAATTAAATTTTCAAAGTCCAAGCTAGTGATTAATTGGGTTTAAATTGACTTGTGGAAAATCTTTTTGAAAATGCTATCGATTGATGATTAACAGATGTTTCAGTGATTTAAATAGACAATACCTTTTCTACCATCAGATTTAATATATTCTCTCTCTCTCTCTCTCTCTCTCTCTCTCTCTCTCTCTCTCTCTCTCTCTCTCTCTCTCTCTCTCTCTCTCTCTCTCTCTCTCTCTCTCCCCTAAGCGCGTATTTGCACGGCTGACTTTATCAATGACAAGAAATTTCTCATATAATAGTTCTTGCATGTTCTGTCACTTGCTTTGGCTGGCTTTAGAAAACTTCTGTATTTTCACATTTAATATTAAGAGTTTCGAAGCGATCTCGCGTGACAGGATATAAAGGGCGAACGGCTTGTAAACACTTCAGAAATCAATAAACAATCAAGTCTTTTGTGAAAAATTATAGCGACTTTTTACCCCGAATTTGAGGTTAAAATCGGTTTTAACCTGTTATAAGAAGTACAAAATTCATTCGTAGAGGGAGAAAATGATGATTTAAAAAAAACGTTATAGAAAACTTACATACTAGTAACTCTCTCTCTCTCTCTCTCTCTCTCTCTCTCTCTCTCTCTCTCTCTCTCTCTCTCTCTGTGTTAATCATGTTGCGTATGACGTAAATGATATCTATCAATTAGCATTTAGATTTTAAGAAGCTAAATCTTATAGCTATTTTGATGTTAAGTACATGTATTTCGTAATTTTCAAAAAGGAAAATGAAGAATAGAAAACAGTTGACTTAAATGGAAATGACATTTCCTGGTCATTAAAACTTAATAACAGAATAGAGAATTCATTGAATAAATGAAAACCCAATTCAAAATTTGAAAACATTATATCATAACATTACATCAATAATTTGATAACATGAAAATAAATTCATGCGTTGTGTGTTTGTACCGAAATCGACGTGAAATTTATTCTCTGACATTTCAGAACGAGCAGACGTCATTTTATGCATCTAGAATGATGTGTCCCATTAGATATGAATATGATATAATTCCGCCGAGTACTTTTAAAGATGTTATATAAATCAAGAATATAATTGATATGGTCCGCCAATAGGATATGTACTTTTACAGTAAGTTTTTCATTTTATACTTCTTCACTTCTTATTTGTTCTATTTTTGTCAGCAAATGGTATAATTTTCCAAAGATTTTTCAATGAAAGTGGAAAAAGTTATCAGTCATGTCGAATAATGGATGTCTGCAATTTCGGAGCGTTGCGTGCGTATGCAAAGAGAAGATCTAGAGAATATCTTTTTCACATTTGAAAAGAAAAATGAAAAATACATGCGTAAACATATATATTTTTTTTTCATATTTCATTGTGTTATTGTTTTGATGATTTTTATTAAATAACTTGCTTTTCAATAATGATATAGAATCATCAAATTTTTTGGATAAGTACCCAATGAAACATGCCAATATATACTACAATATATGACAGTACGTTAATATGTACTGTACACCCTCTTTAAATATGTGGGGTTAAAATATTTCTACAACAAACTTCCAAATATCTCGGTTAAATTTTCTGTTGTTTTGCAATAGCTTCCTATGGAAACCATTAATTTGTTTCATTTGAATTTTTATGGTTAAAAATGATGTATGGCAATTCATCAGCGAAAATGTCAGTTTAGTAAACACACTGCATTAGATACGGCTGATGTCTTTAATTTACATATTATTGTTTAATTAACAAATCCGCAAAATATATTAATCAGACATTTTATTTGAATTTAAAACGCGTAATAAGAGAATTGATCAATTAGCACAATTTTTTTATTATATATTTATTATTGAAGAACTCGGTGAGAAATAAATAATAATAAAATAGTAAAACGACACGATCCTATAATCTCAATTTGATATACTTTTCTCTTTTTTTTGTACTTTTTAAATTTTTCTGAGTATGAAATTTTATTTTGAAAAATATATTATTAATGCTCTCCATGAAATGTCTTTCAGTTTTGTCATCATGGCGCCTTGCTATTGCGTGGAGTCTGATAGTGACATATCTAGTTGGATAACATTAAAAAAAAATCGGTAGTCGATTTGTGGGGAGAGTTGCATGCGGTTTTATAGCTTATAAAATACGTGCATAGTACACGTCCCATACAAATGGATGTGTTTACCTCCGGTCTTTCATTTTTAAAATGTAAATTGAACATTATTCTGTTTGAATTAATTTTTCAATTTTAACTATAGTAGTATATATTATATATAATATAACATTCATAACTGTGTATATATTAAGATTTTTTAAATGTATATAAATTTTAATCTTCCTTTAAAAAAAATTGTTACATTTAATCATTATTATATTAATAAATCAAGTATTGTGAACTTGAGATTGAACCATGGGGTGCCTTGCAATCAGGCTCATTTAGAAAAACGAAAAATCATATATAATGATCTGGTGTATTATTTTTTCTACATTGATTCTCAATAATTCTTTATGACAGAAAGTAAATTCCTTTGTTTTATACGTAAACACATTTTCTTAAGGATTAGGAGGAGTCACAAAGCCTGCACATAGCAGGAACAACATCAAAGGAGAAAAACAAAACGTCAACAATGAACAAACTGACTTTCCACAAAAATAATATTTGTTCTTATATTAAATGCTTCTCTTGATGTTATTCTTAAATGAATATTTGTGGGAATATAAAATAATCCAAAATGTGTGATTTGATTTTGAAACAGTTTAAGCGATGTGAATGGAAATCAATGTTGTTAAGAAAAAATTTAATTAAAAAATAAATCATGAAGTTTTACCTTATTATTTATGAAATATAAACAGGATATTCGAGATAGAAGAAGACAGAACAGTCATGAAATATTTTCAAGATTTTCCAGAAGTTTTACTTTCTGTTTGAGGTGTTTGATAGTTGGATTTGAAATTGGAGTGCCGAGAAATAAATATAAATCACAAGTAAATTATAACGCATTTAGAATCAGCGGGATACTGGGATATCAAAACAGATAATCGGCTGAAAATCGTGTTTGCATGGCGTTTGATTTATTATGGGAAGAGAGAGAGAGAGAGAGAGAGAGAGAGAGAGAGAGAGAGAGAGAGAGAGAGAGAGAGAGAGAGAGAGAGAGAGAATTACAGGTAAATCACTTTAATTTTTCGGATTCTATTTTTAATTCCCCTAACGTTTTGATTTTTCATTTTCAGGATGACGAATCACCAATGACGGTGCCATGAGAGTTTATTATGAATGAAATCGCATTAATGTAGGCGATGGAAAAATGTCTACAAAACAAATCAAAAAGTTAAATTCCTCATTTTACTGCTCAATCCGTGAAATAACATTACTCGTACTTTATGCGGAAGTATCTCCGAAAAAATCAATCCCCAGCACTGACGTCATCATGCGTCTACGCATGTCCTTTACACATGCAGCCATTTCCGCAAGATGGGTAGAGTGAAAAAATAAATAGATATTGACCAAAAAGAAAATATAATCGGCAGTTCTGTTGATACTTCTGCTTTCTGGTTATTTTTTTTTAAATTCTTTAAATATGTCTGTCTATTCTAGCTTTTATTAAATGTAAAACTGTCTAAAACCCACAAGTAATTAGTTTTCAACATCTTGAAATGAACGAAAATGAACCTCGTTTTTCTCACTTCATTAGCGACGGGTTAGGTCATTACATTTGCAAGAAATAAATGTAAATAATTAACCAATCCTTCATCATTTATATAAGCGTATATTTTTTTTCCATCGGTGTACACAATAAAGACAAATAACTCGATTTCTTCTGGGAAAAGATTATTTTATTTTTTTACAAATATATACAACAGTATCAAAATATACATAAATTAATAAATGATATATGATAATAAATGCATAGAATTTTTTTTTTTTTGTTCGATTGCGTCTTCGTAAAGGATAAATATCAAAAAGCCGATGATTGATTCCTCCCATATAGAGTTCATTTGAATATCAAATATAAAGTGGAAGACTTAATTGTATACATACAAAACATCATTTGGCAATAGAAGAGATATAAAAATAAATATATTATGTTATCAAAGTCTTCGATGTACTGCTGGCCACGCAGTACTCAATACTGGATTCGAACACCTTAGCACCGGTGAAAACAAGCAAATGGCATGATTTCTCAAGGGGGACTTTATTCTCTGCGAGTCATATACATAGAAAGTTATAAAACACAATGGATAAGTTACAAAAAATTATCATCCATGCACACACAAGAAGAAAAGAGAAAAAAAAGAGAATAAAAATATGAAACTTTATCAAGTTTCTCCAGAAAAAAATACCCCAATCATCCATCTCTTGTATATAGTTAAAAAAAACCAATTTAGCATTCGCACATCTTGACATATAAACGAGAAGATCACGGACGAGGTGTTCCGAGAGATCACAGCGATACAGTCATGTCCGATATCACACGAATAGTATAGTCCAAATTTTTAGGCGTATCTATCCCACTGTTGGTCCGCGGGTACCGCGGCGGGGATGGGGTTAAACATTTGACGATTCATGCCCATGAACTGATAGGGCTGAGAGCCAGTGGAGGAGGAGGAAGAGGAGTAGGAATTGTTCCCTTGAGACACGTAGGAGTTGCCATGGTGACCGTCCATGCCATATCGGGGTGGTGGAGACAGGCTGTAGCTGTATTGCTGGCTGGAGGATTGTGTGCGCCCGCTCAGAGGCTCCAGCTTCACGGAAGGATTGGATTCTTCGTGATCCGAATATTTACAGTCACTGGCGCTGCTGGGGTAGGATGGACTATGCATGTTGGGAGAATGAGAAGGATTGCCGCTTGGCGGCGAGCGATGGTTGGACAAATCGTATGGGGTGGAGATGTCATTGTTTTGTGTCATGTTGTAGTTTGGCAAACACATGGAACCGGGGGCCCTGTAAGAGCTGGTCCAGGATGATGACGTACTAGTGGTGCCTGACGTCATACCATAAGGAGTATATTGGTCGTTTTCTCCTTGAATGGCTGGGTTGGCAGCAGTGGTTGGCAAATATCTATCGAATTCATCCAGATCATTGTAAGCTACGGCTTCTGGGGCAAGTTCCAAATTAACTCGACTGAAATCTATTGAGTTCTGGTGTCCTCCTACAACATAAAAATAAAAGAAACATTTAGATATCATTTCAAATGAATCATGCATGTTTTTCGGTACTATATGTTATTCATGTTCTAAAATAACGCACAAAACAATGCACTATTTAAGCTTAAAATACTATACAATTTTTTGGAAAGATCATTACCTGAAATGTGGCGCACCGCGCGCATGCGGTCAGCCATGGATTTAAGGTTGATCAGCTCGTGTTGGTTAGGGGTGGCAGGGGGAGTGGGAGGCCCGTGGTTGTTGTGGGAGGAACAATCGCTGGAATCCCCGTCACTCATGCCCGTGGGGGAACCTTGCATGCCCTTGAACATCATGGCGTGAGACATGCCTCCAGCAGAATCGGCGGGGTTGCCATTGGCGCTTTTTAGGGGCTTTCGTCTGCGGGGTTGGTATTTGTAGTCTGGGTAGTCTTTTTTGTGTTGAACTCGGAGCCTCTCAGCTTCGTCAACAAATGGTCTTTTCTCTTCCTCGTTTAAAAGTCTGTAATTCAAAGAAAAATCAAATTTAAAATCATGAAATAAAGACGATATAAAAAGAAGGCCAAAAAATTAGGATTTCATATTATAACCTTTTCCATCTTAAAGTTTTGGAAATGATGCCGTTATTATTAATTGTGTTTCTTGGTATTTGGTTGTATAACATATTGCCTGAATATTAATGTATTATACTGAACCGATATTACACATGCCAAAATCTGACGTCAGGAGTGAATAATTAGCATTGTCAAACGGGGGACATTTTGTGTGGTGATGATTGGCGCTTTTGACATCCCCAACGAAAGAGAGAAAAATCACACACAAAATAACATTTCCTCTCCCAACTTATCGCTTGAGGTACCTAAAGGTGCATTTTCGATGATCGATATGCTTCGGCGGTCGAACATACATTTTTATGCACGTGTTATGTGTACATTTACACCTGTGTTTTGCACCTTAAGCTACCGATCTGACCAGTGTATCGGAAGAGGCACCGATAATAAATGAACATTGTAACTGTCAAAAGAATCTGGATAGGATGTTCTCCTAGATTTGATAATTAAGTCTTATTATCTCATCTAAATTTTTACATTTCATTTATTATTAGCTAATTTACCTAAATCTTATAAAAGACGGAGAGAAATTATAATATTTTACGTATACATTAATTTTTAGTATTAGCGTATCGAATTAAAATAATCAAATATTCAATAATTGTATATTTTAAAAGTATAGAAAATAAAAGTGCACGTGAAATAGAGTGCTTAATGGTGTCATAAATTACGCAAGGTGTGGGGAATTATTCTACGAATATGTAAATACCATCGCTGTCTAGGACATTTCTATTCCATCATTCAGACCGATTTGGGGACAAAATTGACAAATTTAGAAATATCTTGCAATATAAATAGTTTTTTACTGAGTTTGAATAGCAATGTAAGAACTTTTAAGGTACATATTAAAAGGGGAATACATTTATTGTTAATTTTTAGTGTACTTATCGGAAATTTCACACCAGGAAAATAAAATATTAGGTGAAAATGTGATAATTCAAATAGACTATTTTTGTGTTTTGATGTATTTTTTGAACCGGTTTCATTTAAATGCTAATTGCTTTTAATTGTTTATACTTCTCTAGCTATAATTTCATGCGTGACGTCTGTCTCTAAATGAAGACAGTTGTAGGCTTATGGAGATAGATTTGACGAATGATACAGGGGGCCCCGAGATCTCATATTTATTTCTCATTCACCTTAAAATGGGCTGTGGAAAAAAATTTATTGCTAGCCTTCATATAATTTCATTATGTAATTTGTCGCGATTTCACGGACACATCAGATTTTATTGCTAATGACAATAACAAAATTTGCAGTGTCCCTAAAAAAAAATACAGGAAAAAAAACCACCAGACGACGTTTTAAAACTGGAAATGCCTTTGCATTTTATCATAATAAAAATAAGTGCTCAGAAAAATTAGTTGAGATTTAATGTAAGATCTATTTCCTTTATGTTATTTCCATCGGAAATGCCTATACATCAACGACAAGTTTCAAACTACTTGACATTGGGACCACACGAGAGCAAGCAGAGAGGTGGGGGGACTATGTTTCCATCACCGCTAAGGAATCGGCGAGCAGGGAAAAATCAGATTACATAAAACCTTAAAAATCAGTGGATTAAATTCCTGAGGGTTTTTAAGGACATTCATATCATTTGCAAGGTTTTTGTTTTGCTCAAACCTGTCGCCTTGAGTACAGATATTTTCTGCATATCCTATATCGCATTACTATATTACTCACATGCGTTCGCTTAGCATGGGACGAAAAAATGCCAACGCCTTTAAATAACAGTGTGATAATATGACCGGCTCGTAAGAGGGGAGGCAGAAAACAGGGTGGGGCAAATTTACCGGGGTCTAGGATGAGTGACATTACGATGTCAGTGTGTCAGCGTGCCAAAACTTATTAAACTTGTGTCACATATATATATATAACGTATTATACACAGACAGTTGGATTTTGTAAAACTGATGATGTATCGTCTGTCTCCAACTCGTGACCTTTCCGTACAAAAGGTGCACCGAAATGTTGACAACATGAACTAACTCTGATGCCACAACGAGGGCCCGAATATAGAAAGATTTCTGACGACCACGAGCTGGTCTCTACTACACATACACTTCATTTATCGGGCTCGCATTAGTGGCAGATAAAAATGAGGGTTGACTGTCGAAAAGCAGATTAAATTGATGCGATTAGATTGACAGTTACCAGCGGCGACCCGGAAAACACAGAAGTAGCCCAGGTTTTCACTGTTAACATCATTATTTCCAACGGTATTGTCACCTAACATGTTCACACCAATTTGCTTAAGATAGATAATGCAATACTTCAATCAATTAATCATAACGGCACCAAATATATCACATACAAAATAGACCCGATAATCAATATGAAATTCGTGTAATTAGAAGTTTTGATAACTTGATTGACCAAACTTACCTCCAAAGTTTTCCAAGAGTCTTGCTAAGTTCGGCGTTATGAAGATGTGGATACTGATCGGCTAGCTTTCTCCTAGCAGCCTGAGCCCATACCATGAAAGCATTCATGGGTCGTTTTATGTGGGGCTTCCTCTTCTCTCCGTTGGGTCCCCTCTGAGGCATCGGGATCAGAGACCAGTCATATCCTTTCAAGACTTGGGAAACGGCATCCTGAATTTGTTTCGGAAACTTTCCAGACTCGTCCAAGTTGGCTTTGCTGAGGAGACTCTCGGCCTCTGTGAGGGGCCCTGCCCCCCGAACAGCCTTGAGGAGCTGTTCCGTGGAGGGCTGGGTGCAAGGGGATCCTCTCCCTTCGTCAGTGTCGCTCATTTTCATCTGCATATAAATGTTAAAAGTTCCCAACAAAAAATATAAAGTCTAGATTAACGAATTCTCGCTGAACGATGGCAGTCGAACTTTTTTCCTTCTCTCAGAAAAATCACTGAATTTTACAAATTTTGCCAGTAAGCAAAAATCTTTTATAATATTAATGTTCTCTTCATGTCATGCAATTGTAAACTAAAGTTTCAAACAACTTGTTACTCCTGATAAACGAACAATTCGCATAAAATAAAGCCTATCGGACCGCCCATTTTACGAGGGGCTGACGCATGCGGTGAAGTGTCGCTCGAGGGGAGCCAATCAAATTCACAATTAAGCCCTTGACATCATAAGGTTTACGCTTCTGGAATAAATTAAGTCCAGCTGAGATTTTTATTGGTCCAAAATGTCATTTGCTAAGAAAGTTGTTATATTTTTGCTTCGGTTTTTTGTACATTGGATGTGTTGACTGACAATCCGTGTTTACTCCTGTATGTTGTTGTCGTTAGATTCTAAATGTCCAGAGCTTTTGGATTTGATCAATGAAAAGCCTTGAAAAATTATTATTTTCACGGGGGTAAAAAATACAGAAAATGAATTGCTAAGCTGTTAATGGTACATACATGATAAAGAAAACATTAAAAGGACATTGAGAATGTTTACCGAATTTATATATTAGTTCAATGAATCTGGTGTTAAACATTGTATTCGTAGAGGAAATATGGCCTAAGCTACGGTATATATTTATTTTTTGATACATATTTTTTCTCTACATGCTAATACATGTACTATAAGTAAGCTAAAATAATTTAGCCAGTAGTGATGTATGTATTTTTCTTCTATTTGACGCCATCTTAGCGCTTAGTTGTAGAAACTCACGTTCTGCTATCATATACGTCCCAATGCCCGCCTCTTTCATTCATAAAAGTAATAAATGGTTAAAGCACGTGTTGTGCTATTACGAGGCGCTCTCATTGATAGATGAGAGAAAAAAAACACAGGTAGTAGTCCACAGGTAAAAACGTTGTTTACTTAGGGCACGATTAGGAATTCTATTGCAGTATAGAAATAAAACGGCATAATACGCCAAAACGAAGCGGACCAACGTCCATGAAATTGGTATCAAACGTATTATTTCTCCACAACTGGTCGATATTTGGAAACTTCAAAGAAGGGGCTCATGTTAAAATTCAAAAATAATAAGTTATAGGTCACAGATGTGCCTCAAGTTTTCGAGAAGAAGTATGGTCACAATATCAGGTGTTTCCATGGGCTCTAAACATTTTAGACATTTCTGTACATTCAACGACCCCCACGAGCCGGGAGACTTGAGGTTTTTAAAATTAGGTGGTTTTAGCTAAATTTAATGAAGACAACACAAAACGGCACATAGCTGTGTGATTCTAAATATAGATGAACAAATCTGGCAGAAAAAGGCAGACCTATCATTCATTTATTAATTCAAAAGAAAGATTTTCGTCGACACTGACAAAAATTTCCGCCTAAAATATCCTGACGGAACAATAACTTATTCCGAAGTATGAGGGAAAAAAAATAAAATGAAACAAAAGGTAGACTTGAGACTATTGAAGGTAGAAGTGCAAAAGCTTTTAAGTATAAGTATATAGTCGCCACACTAACTGTACATATATACTTATTTGAGTGAATGTCTCGTAGACAAAATCAAATTAGATTCTTCAAGCAATCCAACTGCTTTATCTGTGTAATTCAACGGCTTCTATATTTGAACAGCTTTTCATTCCCCATTTATTCATCTGTTTTGTTTCTATAGATCACATTTAGGACTCGCTAAACACATGACTTTTTTTCGGTACTTCAAGAAAATTTTATTGTACACATAGAAATACTCATATTGAGTTCATCCTCGTGAATTTTATCCAGAGGACGTGTATTTTTTACCCATTGAACAAAAAAATTCCAAAGACAAATAAACGAAACACGTATACGTGTTTATATTAATACATGTTTTCGTCAATTTGAAGTCGACACAGTACATGCAAATAAAGGTTCAGTCACATTCTATTGTTTAACAAATATACTTGAATCATTTTCTCTCTCAGATGTGTATAATGCATATAAATTTATTTTATATCAAATAACCGAAAACTTAAAATTACACTGAAATCACACGTAATCTGTAGGGAAAAACCTTTAACTAAAGGCTCTTGTTAACACAATAATCACTTTTATTCTTTTGCACCGCAGCTCTTAGCAGTAGGATACAATTCAATGGTAAAAATTATCAGTATACACTCCAATTATTGTTCAAATGTTAAGATAATTTCCTGTGAAATATACGCATGTACATGAAACATCTTAGCGTTTTTGCTTGGTAATTTGAAAAATGATATATAACGCTTAGTTGTATACACATTATGTGTTTTCCATGCATAGTAAAAATAACACATACAAGTACTATATAGTAAAACATCGGCTTTCTTGGCCTCTCAAATTCTGATAAAGAAAAAAATTGCAGTTATTGAATATTGAATATTCAATCACTGCAATCTTTTCTTGATACCTTTATTCTATCCAACGCCCATATCACGAAAAAGAAATTGTTAGTTGTTAGGACTTGTTTATAATCCTTTTAAAATTTACAATAAAATATGTTCTAACCGAATCATGGTCTATAAATTCTTAAATAATGTTTGGTATTTCTTATTATCATGATCATAGAAGTTAGTTCTGCAGAGTATTCATATTGAACGGAGGCTCATTTTATTATTTATAGTGTCACATGGATTTTTCCGAGTAAAAATATAAGAATTGCAGTTAATGATTAAAACTTTGAAGAAAAAAGAACCCGTCAACTCCCCTCTAAGTTGGTATCGGTTGACGAAACATTTCGTAGAATTTATTGTCACGCCATATATAGATCTAAATAATTGCAGATTTTGAACTATTCATGAAATACAGGAGAGGGTCTTTTCTCACTGAGAAAAACTGAAAAAAACCCAACAACAAACAAACAAGATTGAAAACCATCAAGTACATAGGTACCAGCCGGTTTTTAGATGATCGATAAAAGTATGAAAAACACGTTAAATAATTTGAATATGTATATATATCCTTCACAAAGGTTTGTGGTCTTTTGTTTATGACAAATATATACACTGTATGCATCCTTTGCCAAAAAGTGTTAATGTTAACACAGAATGTACCTAATAGCCGAAGTCTTTTTTTTTTATTAAACAACTGTGGTCGTCTGGTTTCGATATCTTTAGACATAGATGAAACAGAATCATACATTAATAATCACCTGGTTCAGGACTCATCGGTTTACTTCTAAAAATTGTTTGTCAAGAAGATTTCAGCTGTTTATGTGAAAATGCATGACGGAAAACTCACAGTCAAAAACCATGATACGTTCAATCATTCACAAATTTTGGGTCAAAAACAACAATAACAAAGTGACTCAATTTTACTTTAATTTTTTTTTCAAGTATGATGAAGTATATTGTCGTAAACATTGTTGCATTATTTTTAAATGCTCTGTCATATTTAATTAAATTTTGGTGGGTTTTTTTTTTCAATCAAAGAATTTTTTTTCCCGCTTCTTGACTATTTCTGTGAATATTTTTGTTTCTTTTGCAATAAATCAACGTTGGTCGTATATATCGTTGTCTTTTAATGAAAAAACTTTTCTGAATGGATTATATAATTCATTCAGAAACCCATCAAGAAATGACTTGTCTTTCACACAGAATTTTGATATCAAAAGCTCACACAGAAATTTGATTTGGAATGTTTACCAAGACCTCACGACTCTGTAATACTTATTAGAAACAGAGATAAGTTAAAACATTTTATCTTTTTTTTAATAAAGTTGTTAGAACTAATTCTGCAACTCATCATGAAGAAAAGATTTCTCCACGTTCAGTTCAGAAAGATCCTCAAAGATTTCGCTAACAGGGCGATTTGGGAACATAAATAACGTTCTATAAGAATCATATCGTAAACGTCTATAATTTGATAATTTATGTTAATTTTATTCCAGATTGTTACTTTTTATAACTAAATGGTAAAGTATAGATATGCAAATTAGACCATTGTTATTCATGTTCTATCTGCCTCGCGGTGTGATGTATGTCAAACTGTGTACTCCAGGGTTGTCAAAGGTTAAATGGCGACTAAACAGTTATGACGTCATTTCCCAGTGTACAAAAGCGTTTCCTATAGAAATAAAGGGGGAAAAAAGACAAAATGATGAGACCTCTGCGACATGTGATCAATAAAACTTGAAATTGACTTAAATAATTAAATGTAAATGAAAGTGAATCACTCCGCACTATAAACATTATTCAATTGATTTTCATTGTTTTGAAGATAATAACAAGATATATGGGTACGGCTAAGTCGTTCTTAGAATATTACGGCTTTAATAGTTTCCTCAAAGTAAATGTTACCGACAACATGTGACAATAGCTGCTTTTATACACTTAAAGAACATGTTCGAAATCTATAGGTCGTTGATCGAACTTTAGAGTAACAAACATAAAAAGGATAGATATGATGTATGGCAAAATTAATGGGAGGTCTGTATTATTATTTAACTTTATTTTAATTAAGTATTCGAGTTAATTGAATTTACTTTCCGAATCTGATAAATAAGTTATGAAAATGATAACTCTCTCTCTCTCTCTCTCTCTCTCTCTCTCTCTCTCATGTTAATTAAGTCTTTGATTTAAAAATACATGTCAAAGACTAAAAATGATGGGATTTCTGTTGAGCATAACTGATCCTTCAAAAATATTTCTTGGGGGGGGGGTGGTCTTGAAGTCAAGAAACGATGTTTCGTTTATTATCCAGCTCTTAATTATCAGTATCAAACTTTAAAAGGTGGAGTAATCAAGAATGATCAACTTGACAAAATATAAGTTGACAAACATAAGTTGACAAACATAAGTTGAAAAATTAAAACAAGGATCTCTCACGCGCACGTGTTCCCTATAAGTATTTATGTCTATTTAGATGCAAAGATCAAGGCCTTTTGACCAAGTCCCTTAAAAGATTTACAAAGGATGATATAGATACAGTATACTTTTAATAGAATAACTTGACAACATTAAAGTTCAGTAGTGATAAAGGTGGCACTGTTCTTTCTTTACCGTAAACCCTGGAGAATATTTGAACACAAAAAGCCCTTCAGTGTCAAGTAACAATGAATAATGAAGTATCTGATTTGTGTTTCAGTTTTCACTCACATGTAACTCACATGTATCTAACTTTAAACTTTGTCCTCTACATATTGTAACTATCAATACATTGTTTAAATGTAGGTTACTGCTGCCTTCTGTTTTATACATGTACATGTATATACAGCTTGCCAACCCTACTATCACACCCCCTTCGAAAGTCTAATCTCAACCTTTCCTTTCCTGTTAGATTTTTTACTTTTACCTATTTCTAAAAACCAATTGCACATTCAAAAACTTGTCATGTTATATGCAAATGGAAAAAAAATGGAATCTTACAATAAACAAAAAGATAAATGTAGGAGAAGTTAAAACTGATGATGCCATTTGTCCATTTTGTCCTACATTTGACTACGTCCTTGAAAACTACTTCTGTTTTGGTACCTTATTATTCTGTGAACAATAAATTTCAAATAGTGAAAAACATAAGAAAAAATATATCCAGACAATAGGATTTACACGTGCATTACATAACCTAAAAATGAAGGAGACAAAACCTTAAGGCTAATTATATCGAATTATCATAAAGTGTTTTTGAACCCGAATGTTAACAATACATGGAATCAAAACAACAAATAAGTTATTTGTGTGAATGCAATTTGGTGCTACTACCACTCCAAACAAGTCCTAATGGTTTATTTATATATCCATTGATATATTCATTCTGTTGGTTCTGTAACGTCTGCCATGCATCACGTACGATTTCACGCTTCGCCAATCATCTTCATCTCAACAGCGACACATGCTTTCGTCTTAACTTTAAAATACATTGTATGTAAACAAGGAGTTCAAAGAGGTAATTTTGATTTTTGAGAATAACAGCATAAAATTTGATTTTCTATATTTTAAAAATCTCATCATGAAAGATAGCTTTTAATGATAAGCAAGAACTGAATAACTGAAGTATACATACATGAATCGTAGTTTTAAGTTATTGTATCTTTAATAACAGGCGAGAACTTCAAAGTTTAAAGACATATATAATTCCATGTAAATTATTTTTGCTGTTAACTTCAATAAATGATAACATTTATGCTGAGAAAAAAAAGAACTTAAGAGTACCTATACATGTACTAGTATATATGTATTATCTTACATGTGAGCATATTATTTACTAGTATATTTTGCCGCTAAAATAGATACAATATAATTTACCTCCTGTAAAATAAATTTTTACAAGCTAGTATAACTATATTAGCCGGAACTCTAAACATAAAACTCTTCTTTGCGAAGTGTACGTATGAAATTGTTAATATAGAAAAAAAAGGAAATAGCATATCAAAGTTATTGGTGCGATTTCATTTACATAGTTACATGTATTTTTTTTTGAAAGTTCTGTTTATAAAGATCACTGAGAAGATATTGATGTTACTGAATATTTATTTTTATCATTTCATCTTGAACTTCTGCTAAGCTGACTATTGTTTCCGTCTTCATTGGTGAAATTATTGTTGAATTTGACTGTTGTCATAATTACATCTGATGATTTTGTTGTTGCTGGTTCTCAGTCTCGTCTTCCGTGTTGTTGTTGTAGGTGACTGTTCTAATCATTTCATACATCTGATGGTTTTGTAGCTGGCTCTCAGTCTCGTCTTCTATGTTGTTGTTGTTGTTGTAGGTGACTG
Organism: Magallana angulata; assembly: GCF_025612915.1. Taxonomy (NCBI): domain Eukaryota; kingdom Metazoa; phylum Mollusca; class Bivalvia; order Ostreida; family Ostreidae; genus Magallana; species Magallana angulata. The sequence goes on from NC_069120.1 coordinate 28,466,294, forward strand.
TTCTAATCATTCATACATCAGATGATGTTGTTGTTGTCTGTTGTTGTAGCTGACTGATCTTTTCGTCTTCTTTGATGTTGATGTTGTTTTGGTTGACTGGTGTCATTATTCCATCCGATGAATTGTTGTACTTCACTCTTTGTTTTTTAATGTTGTTTTGTTGTATGTGACCATTGTTATATCATTTCATCTTTGCTGGGACATGCCATTTGTAATGGTTGACTGTTGTAATCTTTCTCTTTCAATTAGACTGATAATGTTGGCTGAAAAGCCAAAAAGTTCGATACTTCAATGTTTCCTTGTCTTTCTTTGTGTTTCAAAGAAGTTAAAACTCATTAAAAATATATATACTTCGTGAAGAAGCAAATAGCCTTTGATCCAGTAAGAATAAACCCATAATGGAAATAATATTAGAATAAAATAAATTGAATGAATGAATACAAAAGTTTTCATATTAAGCAATAGTTATATCTATTTTGTCAATAGAATGATTTTAAGATTTTCTTTTAGAACCAAATAAACAGTGGACGAAGACGTAACATAAAAAATGTGTAACAGACAAAGTAAAAAATATATATACTTAACAAGTGCGTCTATACCAACATTGGCCATGCAGTTTTAGGGATGCTCAACAAGCTTATCCAATGTGCACCAAATACACTACAAGACAACCTTGGTGGCCGAGTGTCCAGAATTGAACGAAATTCTAGATTTCCAGAAATTTTTTTACAAATGAAACGCAATAATACTTAGCACGTAAAAATGACATTAATAGGACTCGTACATATCTTCTCTAAAAACTTCTACAGAACGTCGTAATTTTTCCTCCTGAGCATTTCTCATTCCTCACTTGACATACACTATACATATATATATCCGATCCTTCACCTTTCCCTCCCATATTATGCATGAAGACCATCCATCAACTGGGTTCTTCTATCCGATTATTTCGATAAAAATACATGTTGTTGTGTTATTCTAATCATCTTCATGGAAGTACCTAAGCTTTTTGAGATTCATATGTTTTTGAATCTTAGGGGTCTGATTTTGAGTATCTTTGCTGCAATATCCGTGAAATCTCCGGAATATTCAAGTTCACATTGGTTTTGTGTACGTTATGAAGGAGCATTTTCCATTTATTTTGTAAGAGGGGGAGCAGTGAACTCATCGTTTACGGAAACTGAGCTAAACAATGTCTTTCTGATTAATTATGTTGATGGTCCTTGGCAGAATGCTATACACTCATGGGAAACGGTTGTGTTTAAGCATGGAAAAAAAACTATTTTTTCGAAAATTGTTCAACACGGTCAAATTTATTTCTCGATGAGTCCTTCGGATCAATCAAAATTTAGGAAAACTCATCTTTATTATCACCCTTACAAAATGAATATTTAAGAGATAAAATGAGGTTTGGATCAAATGTGAACTCGTGTTACTCTTATGGTAAAAGAGGGACAAAATGACGTCACCATGACAACTACCATTACCATCGTCGTCGACATCAGCGCCATGGCTCAGTGATATACGGGTTATAAAGGTCTATATACGGGTTATAGAAGTCTATTTTTGTCGTACAGTAAAAACCGGACTTAAAAGTAAAAGATCCATAGTACTAGACGCCGAGCAGATATCCTATTATTACCCCTTCCGCAACCAATGGCGTAGATTTCTGTTTAGAATAAATGAAAAACTTTACAAGACGAAAAACAACAAAAATAATTATTATCATCATACAGCTTTTACAGCTTGTAAACAGCTTGAAATTGTTTTCCTTCAAACAATTCCAATAATAAACCAAGTTTATTTTTGTTCAATATGTTTTTTACTTGGTGGTCGATAATTTTAATTCTATGCATGCTTAGGATTTTAATAATTGTCTACAAGACAATTAAAAGGCCAATATGTTAATGTATGCATTTTAACGCACACACAGTTCTTACTATAAAGATAATACAATAGGTGTGTTCATAGAGAAATCTGATTCATAATCACAAGATCGGTTATTTTTTTTTCCAAAGTAGTGAACTATTGTAAATGCAAAACAATTTAAAATAAATATTGAACAATATTTGTTAAGACAGAAGAAACAATTCAGATTATCTGGCAGCTTTTATTTCAGTTGTACTATAAAAAAATCATTCATTGATCAACTGTAAAAATATATAAAGGAAAAAAAATGAATTTCTGCATATCATACTGATAAAGATAAAAACCGAAAATAATGCGCTGCCAGAAAGAAGTATAAAAATAGCCCCCATGACTCAAGGTACAACGCTATTCATAATGAGACAAGTCATGGAATATACTTATTATTTATTAGTAGGATTAACATGACGTATCGCGCCTGTTTGGTCAAAACATGACCCGTTCGATAATCTGCAATGTGAATGTCCTTTAATTTCTGTCACTTTTGTTTATTATATAACGATTACTACTACGTATGTATACCTTTCCTTCCTCTTTAGTCTGAAGAGCCAAGGTGAGTTCCTTGTTACGATTCACATTGCATACGTCAATGCATAATTAGCTGTGAGTGTTTTGTAGGGACATCATATATGTATTTGTTATGCCTAATATATGTCAGTGTTTCACTGCCATTAAAAGCACAGATCCCACACCCTGCTCGTCCAACCAACGGACGATATGACAGATTAACACGTCACGTGATCGCGACGTAAAGCGTTCGGTCCTCTCGTAGACCTGTTTTGTCTGCCATCATAACTTTTAATGTGACACGGTGAATTAGTTAAGGTGTGGGTAAAAATGGTTTTTGATGTTGTGAGATTTTGGGAAAGAGGATGTCATCCAATAGATTTTGGGAATCGGGGTTTGGTTAATAACTTAATGTATACATGTACTAGTGTACAACATTGTGGGAGTCAATGATTAAAAAATAATTCTTTTACAAAGCCCCTAAAACTATTGGTTGCAAAGCTCCATTCAAGCTTCGAGATGCTCTCAAAGAAGAAAAACAGGTCTGCCTACATATGGAAATTTTTTGATCGATCACATTATGAAACAACTTTAATGATCTGTTTAGCATGATTAATACAAGGATACCTAGGACGGTCTCCGTGTGTAATCGACCTTGAGAATACCAACGTATGATCAATTATTAACGTAAGTATCATATGCTAAGAAAAAGATATAGTATAGAGAAAACTGATGATTTTAATCTCATTAACTCAACAGAGTTGGTAAAAGCAAGAAAGTCATCAGGGGCCAAGCAAAATCCATCACCACTTGGAAAAATTGTGGTATCATCGTAATTAGCAGCATTGCCATGACATATTTTGTTTTCAGAAAACATATTCAAGGTATCGAACGACAATAATTATGCATACTACAAAGTACAGATAGGAGTGTAAGTGTACATTACGTTTTCTTTTTCTTATCCACAATTCTATATTTCTTGTGGCGTCATACATGATTCCGTTTTTTATCCAGTCACAAACTACCACCATGGATACCATGTCGTGTATATATAGTACCGCTTGACTTTGTGGTTTTTTTCAATACAGATACGTTGTATGCAATAAATGTGTCTGCAGAAAAAAAACATGTAAGCTTTAAACATGAAGTGCACCTATATACATGTACCAAGCTTGTAAATGTATGCTATATTAGCGGATTTAGCGGGGAGTGGGTTCGATCCCCTGTTGCGATTGACCTTAAAAAGAGTAAAAATACTCATTCAACCTAAGCGATCAGCATTCAAGGTTTTTGATGAGAATTTCGAACCAAAGTCCTATGTTCCGGTAGCGGCCGACACGATAAAGAGCAGGGCAAAACGTCTTTCTATACCCAAGGTTCTCCATTTCGTTACTTTTTCATTGCTAGATCGATTTTCATAAATGCCTCGGTGTCCAAACTATTGCTATTCAGTGGGATGAAAAATACAAGATTTCTGTTTTGAAATACCCCCTATATACCTAGGTTGAAGGACTCGGCTATCGTATCCGGTTGATAATGTTGACAAATCGTGCAAAACGTTCCGATTAGATGAAAATTTTTTGACTTTTTTTTCCAGTATGAATCAAAATAACTTGTCATTCTTGTAAATGTCTCCACTTAAAAAAGAAACTTTCATGAAAAAAATCCTGGAAATTTCAATTCTATAATTATATTATTTGTATTTTTTTATGTTTAAAAATCGTTAAAAATTAAGTTAAGAAAAAGACAGTATGCGACAAAGAATAAAAAAAGGTCATCGGCATCTGGTGACATACCAATACGAGTTAAAGATTCTCGATGGGAAAGCGACAACAATCAATCAATCTAAAAATGAATCGAGAGTTTACTGGTTAGAGGCTCTCGTCCTTCAAGTACCGTCTTTGATTGTTATCTTAAGGCTTCATCCCTATGACCCACACTTTCACTTTTTGAGGTACCTTTATCTTGCAATTTTATTTATTTTTATTAAACTTTTTACCTACGAACGAACGCTTTTTTAAAAGACTTTCAAAAACTCGATATTAATTGTATTAGGCCTAAAAAAAAAAGTTGTGTGTTTAGGGTAACCCGACCTACAAAAATGGCCCGATCCTACCATTTTTAGATGTCTGTTTTTATCCGACTGTGAATTTTATATTATTTCTATTAAAAAATCCGTTTTTAAATATGTCACAAACAAATTCTTAGGATTCATGCAGAAAAAAATATGATAAAATAAAAAAAAATCCCTACCTACCTAACCTAATTTTTTCATTAGTGTTACCCTAAACACACAATTTTTTTATAGGCCTTACCAATTTTTTCTTAACTGTAACTGCTAAGACCTACATTAGCAACATCGCCATAACTGATGACTAAGAAACGGCTGTCAAATGTGCGGACGCCGTTATTTCGGGGGAAAGCTCAGAAACTTTACTTTGGAATAACTTCGGTGACCATCACCTCAATGGCTTTGCAATGTTTTCTATAAATTTTCTATCTACAACTAAGAGACTTAAATAAATATTGAGCTCCTTTCAATATTTTTCTCCCTAACTTATTTGCAGCTCAGTTTGCACCAAAGTCACAGGAACTGATCATCAATTTGAATATACAATAAATGTATTGAATCGTGTTTCCTTGCCTTAAGATGATTTTTCAAGAACAATAAACAAGTATATGAAATATACATTATATACAATGTATCATTTTGTTTTACAATTAGTTATAAGACTGTATAAAGTTCGAATTTTGTATTTGTTTGTTTTCATGTTTACGAGTCCATTGTATTCTTGTGTGGGCTAATCGGTTTATAAAGAAAAATGTTTTTATCAATCAATATGTTCGACACATAATTTGTTTTAATATTACAACGATGCTAACAAGGAAAAGATTTATTCATTCAACAAAAAATAATTAGTTCATTTAGTTCTTAACATTTATGTCAAAGGTGGTTTTATATTTTTTGCTTTATATTTTTAAACAAAAAACAACGTGTTCGCCTACACGTGATTTTTCATTGGTTCTCATTCAGTCATCAATTCCATTCACAGAATGTCAGAAGTCCAGCGATTGGTTAATATTGATGACAACCGATCAGAATTAATGAACAATGATATAGGTATCGATTTCTTTCGTTTTTTTTTATAATAAAAGACAAACGTGTAAGTCAAGGTCGTCCTTTTTTGCAAACCTTTTTTGATGTAGAATTAATTTATCTTTGCATTGAATTGCCGCGTCCTCTCTTCTGACTAATTCAAGTACATTAGGTGTCGGTGACATGATTTCTGGTGTTAATGCAAGATAGATGTTGCTTTTCTATTAAGCGATTACATCACACTGCATAGTGACTCCCTCTTTTGCATGGAATTTGTGTGAAAATTAATGGCAAAAACAAAACATTTCACGAAATACATACCACAAAATCCACAGACAAATGAGAAGATTTTGTGATGACATAAGTTTTGCTTCTTTTCTAATTTTTGGGAAAAAAAATAATTCTTACTAAATGAACTTATTGCTGATGAAACCGTTTTCGTTTTTTTTTTCCCAATTTGAAGAACTTTGTATGCTATGGATACGATTAGTTTAGATTGGAAGCAAGTGCTGCTGTGATTATGAATAGAACTGACGTACAGGAGCTTTTTTTTTGGGGGGGGGGGGTGAATGCTAGGACATACGAATATCTTGTATAGTTTAAAAAAAGTGAATTCTTGGATAAATACTATTTACGAAATCATCATGTTAATAAAGCTCCCAGATTTTGGGCGTTTTAAAAAAATAGTTTTGAGCTATTTTAGCTGTACTTGACATTATAAAAAAAAGTAAATGAATAACAATAAAAACTGATCTTCTGTAGTTCTACTATTTCTGTTTTTAATTCTGATCACAAAAAGGGGGAGGGAGGCACTCTCTAAATCCGCCATTGCAAATATAAACCATAGATGCATGCAAGGAATCCTTCTCTGCTGCTATCGGTCAGTCGGTTTATTTTTGATTCATGTATACATGTTGGATTAAGACGTTTCGGATCTCGGGATCATCTGAAGTCAAAATTTCGATCAGTCATAAGATAATTTATTATCATAAAATGACGATGGAAATTTGTAATTAACAACATTATATCAAGACACTTTTAATAGCATTTCAATTTTGTCAGTGTTTTCAATCAAGAGACATTAAGACAGTTTAAAATTTTTGACTTAATTCGAAGTTTGCTTCATGATCCTGGGGCCTGGTCAACATTTACACAATTTATTGAAACTGGCGACGAAGAACTATCATTTTGAAAAATACTAATAAAAAAATGAACCCAGGACTTGTGGGTCTTTTCATTCAGCGACCTTTCTTATGGACCATTCGAGGTAGCTCTATCACGAGACTGTCGAAAGCAGGTTCGGTATGTTAGAAGCTGGGGATCATAAATATCATTGGATGATAGAAATTTATATGGAATGTACACAAGTCATTGGTACTGGTGCATGATATTTGGATACATCGTCCTATAGATTTTTTTTAAAATTTGCTATTCAACAACTAATTTAAAAACGCATTCTGTTTTTTGTTTCTATCATGCCGAATAAAGAAACGAAAACTAACTTTTCTTCAAGGTTAAGCATAACGGGTATTAGCATTGACTAGCACAGGCGACAGACATCAAAAATATTTCTTTTAATGATAACAGTTTTCCCTCTACTATATAGTAATAACAGGGAATAACCTTGTACATGTAAATACTAGTAAGTATCAATTGGTATAAATAGTCTCTCATAACGCATCCTAAAAGTCATCGAATAAAGGCGATTTTCTTCTATGTCTAGATGAGTTTTATCATTCCCGATTTTATTCATCTTGTAAATAGCAATTATTCGACTTATTAAGCAAAATATGAAACCAAAATGTCCATTCTTGAAGGACTTTTTTAATGTATGCAATACCTTTAAACTAAATTAAAGGAAAAAATAACCAAAATGAAACTAATTAGTTTCAAACAAACATCATAAAAAATATAAATCTAATAAACCAAATACTGGAACGGGAAGACAGAACATGAAAAAAAAAAACTTTTTCAGGAGTGACGGAATGTTTTCTTGAAGGTAACTTCAGAATTTGTTGACCTTAATTTTGTTTACATGATAATACTTCTGATTCACCCTCCTCCAAATTGTGGTTTTGACATTCATTGAGAAGCATGTTAACTCAACAAACATACACGTGTATACAAATACTGATTATATACAGTATATGCATGTATCGGTAAAAAAAATACCATGAGATTTACGGAAGAAGTAATCATTTGATATTGTTCAAAACTGTACTTCCTAACCTTCTGAAATATTTGTTAATGAGTTATATTGGTATTCTAATATGAACGGATTTTGACATTAATCTAATGATTTCACAGATTTTAAATCTGCATATGTGGACTAACTGCACAGAACTCTCGTACATGCAAATATATGCATACCCCTTCTGTAAACTCAAATTTAGTGATCGTCATATCCTAAAGTATAAAGTGTATTCATGTCCGGTTCACGCGTTCAATCAAGGATTTTCTATTTGATAGAGAGATTGTTAAGAATGCATCTTGAAGAATGTGATTGTAATAACACGGGTTCTAAGACCACAGAGGTTTGTGTCGACATCATGGCACAGCACAACTGCGAGAAGAAAAAAACCCTCCATTTTAACTACATGTAAGACGTAATGTCATCTTTTGTGAACATATATCTCTCTTTATCTCTCAACATCCAGTCCTTGTTGTATAACCAGTCATTTTTTAGTATATTGTATTTACATATTCAAGTACACATGTTTGTTCTAATTTGAGGTTTGGTATGGCTTTAACTTGAATACATGTATACCGAATATTTGAAAGCTATAAAGCAGTTCATGAACTGATATGCCAATATAACTACCAAGACCTTACTTTGTTTAATCAGACAGCATGACTTCAGTATTAACCAAATATCGAGGTGCGTATCATTATTACAGTTTTCTAGTTTACCAGACACATTTTTTTTTTTTTTGAATTTTTAAATTTTGATTTGAACAAAATTAAATCAATTTGTTTTACTGAATGTTACATATATAGTGAATAAAAGAGTTTTTTTCTTTTTTAACATTGCAAACTAATTACGGTAAAATGACATGGACAGGTTAATTACAGATGAGATCATAGTATCTAAAAATAGCTTTTCAGCCATACTTCTATTTTTAGTCTATGCCGATTCCCCGAAGTCCTTAATTATATAAGATCATCAAACAGGGACGTGCAGTAATGCATATTAAAGACAGGTAGTTAGAAAACGGCTTCACAGAGGTAATTACTTAACGAGCAATATAAAGTTTTATATACCAAGCATATAAACTCTTTCTGGGGCGACTGAATGCTTGAACGATTTAATTCACTGTCTGAGTAATTTTTTTATTTCATTGAATCACACTTTTTTTTCCTGCGCAATATGATTTACGACCATCACATGTCTTCAATGCGGTTTTTGGAGAACACTTTAAATGTTAGATTATTTATTTAAAGTATACAAATGAGATTCGAAATCATTAACTTCAAAGTTTGGCCTCTGGAAATTAATGAGATTCAGAATCAACAGTTCAAAGAATGGATTTTAAATAATTTTGGATTGACATTTCTATAATTTATACGATATAGATATCTTTTCTTTTTTTCAATTAGCGCCGATCCTAGAAAGTGACGTGAAAGAGTGAGTGACAATCAAAACAGATTTACAATGTCAAGGACGTTTAACTCATAACTTACGTAGTGATGTAATTTTCCTATACAGTATTTTAATTTACTGACTTAATAACGGTGTACGTGGAATAAATATATATTTTATAAAATCATAGTTTACATATATTATCATCACTTTTATTACGACTGAATATTCTATCGTAGTTGGTTGCGATTTCTCTACCTACATGTACAGGTAGAACAATTTTAACAAGACCTTGGACTTTCGGCGTTGGTTTCAAGTGAAATACATACAGATGGTGTAGTCTTTGCTCAAAAGCTAGCCAAATCTTGTTGATTTCAAAAAGCCATGGCTGTATAGTGGCCAACAATGAAATAAACAGGCCTACGTCACATCAGTTGCTGTTTGGCAAAACTCAACTACCCAAAGGCCAAGCTCCTGATACATTGTAACTTTTGAATTTACTGGGTGGCAATAAAATTGACAAAATGACAAATCTACAACGTATCAGAATTTACAGACATATCCCTCCATAAGAATTTACGATTTTCTCAATTATCACAAGATACAATCATACTTAGCTGTAGTGGAAATTTGACCCCCCCCCCCCCCCTTACAGTCACCAGCCCACAACTCATTTTTGGAAAATGAAGATATTTCGCACTTTGACAAATGCAGTGTTGATTTTGTTTTGAACTAACCGCGAATATACATATTTTAACCACAAGTTTGCCACAATATAAATAAACTTGCTTGATGGTTCCGAATGGAATGACCCTTTTTCGATTCAGTACGAGTAATATTAAGTATAAAGTGAAGTGATGAACAGTGTACGACTGCTTTGGGTGCGGATACAGGTCTGAAGGAGGGGTATTTGACTAGTTTCTGAATATTGAGGATAGTTGATCGTAGCCATTTAATTAATTATATCTTTATACATGTATGTTTGGACAAGCAAGAGCTTGCCGAATTTTTCAGTGTTTATTGTATTTATTAAATCTTTTACCGAATAGAATGCGATTAATTTTATTTGGGCAAGATGTCAATTGTTATTAAGTAAATCAATGACCCTCTATACACTTATGAAAAAAACGTTTAAGGACATTAAGGAAATTCTTAGGCATAAGTTACAGTAAAGTTTCATTTGTTTTTAAAAAAAAGATTTTTTTCCCCCCAAAACAGACAAAGATGTTCTGGTAAATAAAAATCGTTTTTGTTGACCACTTCATGGTGAAAATACATTAAATATTATTTTCTCTTGGTTTTATATACATGTATTGTTTAGAATTCACGAATCAGATACAAAATGTCATAAGTTGTCAAATACAGTTAATTTATTATTTTTACATCAAAGTTTGGCTCCAATTACCCTAATATTAGTGTGCAATTTAGAGAAAGTCCGAAGAGAGGTTGAAGATGATCGTACGTGTATTATACTAATTGTCTACCAAGCAGCATCATAAAATTTAAACGTGGAACAGCGTCTAATACGAGTAGAGTCGCCGATATAACAGAAAACTACATGTACTGTGGTTTAATCAATATTCGTTGAATACCAATTTTCGTGGATTTCGTTGTTAAGTTGATCCACGAAATTTAATGTTCATTGAAGTGTAATTTCTATTAACATTTTTTATTGATCGGGTCATTGGCCACGAATTTACGTATCCTTGAAACTGTGATTTTCACTTTATCCACGAAAACTGATATCCTTGAATATTAATGAAACCACAGTACATGATTGCGCAAAACTAACAAAAATGGCTCCATACCTAAGAGACAGTTAGCTGTGCCTCTTTCTCTCTTTGCAAACGTAACGCTTGTGAATTCAGCATTGTTTAAATGTTCTAATTAGGTCAAGATTAGAATAACAGTTTAAAATGTTGTATTAAAAGTACAAAAAGTCTCAATGGTTTTTGTGTCCTTCATAAGACTTGTCCCCACGTTTGTAATTTATAACCATGTGCACTACTCAATAATATAACCGCTGAATTTGAAACGAATTAATGAAAACCATACGAAAACAATTTCTTGACCTCTGTCGGAAATCGACGGAATCTACAAAATCTTGGTACCGATCTCTCAGCACTGCATCCTTCTCCCCAGGTTGTAATGATTTCAGTGTTTGTAAGATTAAGTGTTTAATTATTACGATAACCTAATTACTTCGTGTTCGTTGCTTCTTGGGAGTCTTCATTCCCAATTTGACGATCCGTAATTTACCGTCAGTCGCACGAGAAGTCGTTATCACGTGCCAGGGACCACATGGAGGACTCATCTTTGGATACACTGCCTGTCAGGCAGCGAATTCATTTCTGCAGTACTGGGGCAATTACTGATGTTTCCGATGATTAAGAGTTGAAGCTTGACTGATCGGGGTCTGTGTGAAACCTGACCAATATCTTACCTCTCTGCTCTCACAGGTATTAGAATGTCAGTCTACAGTTTTTTCACAATATTTTGATAAATTTTTAAGAATCTAGAAATCCTTCGGTTTTGTTTGAAGTTTGTTTACTCTCTCTCTCTCTCTCTCTCTCTCTCTCTCATAATTTAGTATATTATGATTTATGATTTGGCTCTTTGTTTTGAAATATACCCGGTAACTATATATATATATTACAATTTAGTAGGTAAAGAATTTAAAGAATTTCGAACCAGCGAGTATTTTTTCCAATTTCTCAGAAAAGGGTTGATTGATCAGCATTGCACATCCGATTCAGTCAAAAAATAAAAATGAGGGATTTTAATCTATTATTGTAAAGAAGAGTTACTGTTTTTATATACTGAATTACTATACATTCCAACAAGCTAAGACACAACCTAGATTCGCATTGACAACCTCAAGGACGCTTTCTACGGTTGACAATGAAGTTGTGTCACAACTCACAAAGTAAGATATATATAAAAATCTTGTTGCCAAAATAACCCACTTTCCTCGCTTTCATCTAAAAATGTCGACACAATGTCTATTTTTCTTCCCATGTTCCAATTTGGTTGCGAAACCAAAGAGGGAATTTGAAAAATGACTTGCTTGAAGTATTTCAATTTATGAGATTTATAGCGGAAATTCATATGTACCCTCATCCTTCGTGATCGTCCATTATTCACTATCTGCTGCAAAAGACTACTTGAAGATAAACTAGGAAAACAATTGTTTTAAACTTCACTGGTTCAAAAGCGTTATCGCTACTGTGCAGGCATTTATTTAAGTGCATTGCATATTTTCGTTAGGGTAAAAAAAAATTGAAATGACACTTTTCGTTAAAAATTTAATGCGGCGATATGTTAATTGTGAGCTTTGTATTGTTAAACATGATGGAGTTCGCAACAGTTTGAATAGAAATTGGATAATTAGCTGAAACGAATAAAGGAAATCTGATTTCTTTAAAATGGTGTTTATATAACACGTATGTGTAATGGTGTATATAAATAGAACATTTGATCATAACAACAGAAATAAGTTCTTACGTAAGCAGTGGCTGTACTAAACAAAAAAAGGCAGTGGTCACGTGCTGGTTATTAATCAACCACATGACAGCTAATTTGCATAATTTGAAATTAAATGCGACCCTATGTCCTTCAAGAGAATAAGCAATAGGGCAGATTGAAATCTATTTATCTTCGAAAGACGCTTTTTTCTATATATCTCTCCCTCTGCAACGAAACAAAGTTACGAGTTAATGATTATTCATAATTAATTGTTTTAATAAATTGTGCCTCATTAGTTTGATATATAGGTCTCCATGCCACCTCTCCCCGAGTGGCTGTCAAGAGGCGCCGATCAAATTTAACTTTCTGAATAATTAGGACTGATGTATGAAAATCCATTAGGATATTACGAAATGATCCGGACATATAACAGTGAAACCGAGAGAAAAAAACACATTGGCCTAAAGGGAAGAAAAAATTATTTTAGAAAAAAAAACAACTTAAGAAGCTATAACACGTACAACTAATTATGGATCCTAGGGCATGTGAGACAAAAATCGCACGGGACAAAAAAAAAGTAAAACTACAAAATGAAAACAAATTTCAAATCAAATTTCAATATTATATACAATTTCAGAGGAAAAGTTTACACGATCATACACACCGCTCGATAAATTAGGTTTGGAACAAGGCCACGCCTAAAGATCGGCAAACATTATATTTTTATTAAATAAATACGAGAGACTTGAAAAAACGTCAGCTAACAAGGAACAATGCATCAAGTTGTGCATCGAGAGAGGGTTGTGTCTGAGTTTCATTTGATATCTGATGGCACGAACATGCTTTTTAGTCACGCCGAGTTCTCGCCACATGAGAATATGACGTCATGAAATGCGCTGAAGTCTTTACAAATACAGATGGAAAATCTCCGAAATCTTATTAGCACCAGAAAGGATGAATAAAGGTGATTGATGAAGCGTGAATCGAACTTGACTTTTTTTTCCAGAAAATAAAGTGCAAGAATATAAATTGTGGAATGAGCTCGAGAAAAAAACACCAATCTTGTTTTGCATTTAGTACAGACGTAGTAAAGACGTGTATTTCATTGCATCATGCATGTACAATGGGATTGAAAGACAAGAACTGACAAGATAAATGCTTGTAAATCTCAGTTTATTCTGATAAATTTCATTAATTACGTTCTTTTTTTATATAAATTCTTATCAATTATATCAACAAAAACTGCACAATATTAAAACTTTTCATAATCCTTTATTATGATAAATCACTTTTCGTGGTTAACACCTTTCTTCGGATTATTTTCGCCCCGGCCTTTAGCAAAAGCATGTGTGCATTCCGTGTTGATTTTCAAGATTGGGTATCTATGAATAAAAAGCATACGTTTATAGAGACTCTAGTCTGAATACGATATTTAACACACATTATTGAAACTTGTACTGAAACAGGGCAGATAAAACTACATGGTAACTTAAAATGAAAATAATCAATGAAAATTAATATATGAAATGTTTCACCCCCCTCCCCCCTAAGAAGTTGTTCAGAGCAACATCAGGGTTTTCAATACACTTTTATTTTTTTTCTGTTCACTGAAACAAATTTTATGAATGAATTTTGCACGTACTATTTGTAAATCAAGTTTGAACATAAACGTTAACATTCATGGATTCTTCGAATGATTTATTGAATCGTCAACATCTCAAATGATGATATCGTCAGAGAACTTCTCACTAACTGGACCCAGCCCAATTGAAAGGTATCAAACTTCAGATGTCAAAAAGGTACATGTATATCGTATTTACCTTACATCTATATTCATAACCTTTTCCAAATGTGTCACATTTCTTATGAATTTTGTGTTTTGTTCAAATGTTCCAATAAATAATTTACCATGTGACGTTTCATGAATTTTATCATCAGACACTTTGTTAATTGATACGAGCCTCTTGGCACCAACGATCCAAAATCATTGTTTTGTTTACAGTCTATTTGCAAAATCGTGCCTGCCACGGGTCGCAATATGATTTTTTCTCTAGTCCTATATCGGCTACTTCGTTGCGACATATTACCGTGATGTTAACGAGAGTAATTTGAATACTCGCATACTAAAGAGAGGCTAGAGTGGATAATTATCCGTTTGTGGTTATTGCATTGGCTTTGAAAACGACACCAGTTGACAGGGACAGCACTTTCGGAACTGATTTGCGGTTCGTCATCACTTCCACTGAATTCTTTGATCGAATTAGGAGTCCGAATTTACGGCGCTCACATCCTTGCTACATGCTCTATGTGTTGAAGTTTACTTTTTTGGAACATTCAAATGGGATATTTACAATAGGAAATATATTTCCCGCAATTGTCTAATTAAAATTTCGATTTTTAAAATCATCATCATCATCATCATCTTCATCATCATCATTACTACTTCCATTACTACTTCCATCACCACCATCATCATAAATAGTTATGACCGTTTTAATTTTTTTTTTAAAATAATCCAGATTATTTAATTGGAAAAAAAGATTTTGAAATAAATATAGATCTAGATGTGGCCACAAACGGAATACTATTAAAATTATGTTATATATCTTTTAAGAAGCTATTTGACCCAAACAGCAACTGGTTCAGGGAATTATATCATTACTCAGTTGATTCAAAATTCTGGAACACTCCATATGTGTGGTCTATTTATCTCAGCGTCATGTCGTTATCTCTAGAAAATGTTTTCACGTTTCTCAATTAAAAAAGAAATATGTATATACACGTTACTGATGAAATGTTACATAATTTCTGAGAAAAAAAAACACTTAAAAATTTCGCAAACGCTGCTAGACTGAAATTTACCTTTAAAATATAGTCTTTTCAATTTACTTAGTTTAATGTGACATGTACATAGTGACTGTCTCTTTGCAATGGGAATGTTGTTTATCTCCTATTTAGTCCTCTAATCCACTTGTCTAGCTAGATATTTCAACCACCAACCGAAAACGTGCAAATATGATAAGTATATCGTTATAAATAGATACTATATACTAGTATTAATTTATGATTCGTGAAATATTTGGGACAATACAATAAAATATTTGCAACGATTGTCGACGTGACCACAAGAGGGAAAACAATACCAGAAATGAGAGAGAGAGAGAGAGAGAGAGAGAGAGAGAGAGAGAGAGAGATTCTTAGACTAAATAATAACAATAATGTCAAAGGTTGTGTAGTGCTTTGATAACAATTTTAAAATCATAAGAATCTTTAGCCTTCATATTGTGAAGAAGCTTGCGGAGAAGAAGGAAGAGGGGTCGCGATGGGTCGCCTGCTTAATAATCTATATTAGTCAGATTTAAGTATTCTCTTCAATATACATTTACAATTACTTGAAATGCCATTAAACAATACACGAAACCCGGCTATGGTGATAAGGACTCTTACCCAAGTACAAATAGCCCGCCCATTGTAACAATTAGGCCTCCAAACATCAAAGTGCTTTCTTCTCTAGCTGAGAAATCCGTTCCGGTAAATTGAAAACAATTTTTTGAAATGTCCATTGCACTTTTCAATTCAATATTGAGGCTTCCTCAGCATAGTTTTTGAAACGTTTTTTCAGTGCAGGCTTTTTACTCGTCTTTAAAGAAAACTTAAAAAGTATAATTTACTTATTTCATCGTTTTTAGTTTTTTGAATTTCTAATACTAGTAAGCATTGCCAAACGAAGCGAAACTTTAACATGTATAATGTATTTTGCAATTCTTAGACTGGATTTGCATTTATGGAAGTTGTACATAAAATGTCTGGAATCTTGTCTATAATGGAAGATATCCGGAAAACAACGGAAAATATTTTTTTGAATTGCATTTATCATAATACAAAGATAAAGCAAGCCGGGCAAGATAGACTTCCTTCCGTTTCTCATATACTTCGGACAAAAAATCCAATGGAAAACATTTATCACAATGTAAACAAAACCTTTAAGTCGTAATATGTACGTCATAGTTATAACACTTTAATTAGAGACGATTACAAAACAATAAACAAAAAACAAAAACACAAAAGATAACAAAAATCAACAAAGAACAAAAAGCAAAAAAATAAATAAATAAATAAATAAATAAACCCTACAGAATGGTAACTGTAAACTAGAAAATTCTAGTACATGTCCATGCAATTTCATGGTCGAGGTGTGCATAGTTTCTTTTCCGATATATTTCATTTTCGGAAAGGACAGTAGGAATAAACCATTACGCCACTGAACAAACATGTATATACATGTACATGAAGAACCACCGCATTCCAAACATTGAAACACCATGGAGCAAACATAAGAACCCCAATGGAACAAAATTCGAATAGCAACTGGACGAAATTGTTATCTTATTCGTTTAATTTTTAACCAACTGATGAACAAACATGGAAACTCAATTGCATGAAGTTAGAACTACTATGAACAAAGTATGTACTTAATGTTTACATCATTGAGCAACCATTGAACAAAATTTGAACCATATTATACACAACACTGAACTGTCACCGAAGAGCATCGAACAAGCACTGGACAACCTCTTAACAAGCATTAAACCACAACTGGTCAAACTGAAGAAAATTGAAAGCAACCATGAGTATAAATTCTTATCAAAAGTACATGGTATACACTGACTTTTAGTCCAAAGTGTTCACATAATATTTAATCTCAGTTTGCACAAAGACATGCAAAAAATATATATTAAAAAAATGAATTTGACTGTAATTCATTTGGTTGTTTAAAATTGTAGGTGATGCGATCTTTGAAATGGTAACAAAAACCAAAGGCAATTCGAAATATTTTCTGTATCTATAGACTTTATTCTGGTAGAGATCTTTCAGATATTTCGCTATTCTGCCTGTGTACACGTACATACATGTATACCGAATTAAACATAAACAATGTATATAATTATATATTCTGCTAATAAACAGTTATATAACTTCTTTCTTGGAAATGTTTTTTTTTTGCGTACAGCTATATAGTGTATGAAGCATGGGGATATGAACGTTGATGTTAACGTTACCATCTCTATTTTGCAAAAGGACTCTCGTTGATATTTTTTTTTGCATAAAAATTCGATGACTGCTTTGTAAGTAGCGTTTTGTTTTAATGACGATACAACATACAAGTGGAGGTTATATAGAGAGGATATACAGAGAGGGAAAGAGAGAGAAAGGGGGAAATATGGGATGAATGGAGAGATGGAAGGAGTGAGATTTCAAACGTGTTTTCTTCAAAGGTCCTGCTCGGCACAAGTAGCCGACAGTCAACTCATCGGGATGAGCGTTATCTCTCAAGACTAGACCGAGCTTCCTCCAATGACAGCGGAAGTTTTCATCGTCTGCTTAACAAAGCCCTCCTTCGGAGAAAATTTCCGTTTGGAAGGCTATACACTTCTTTCCAATCAGGAAGATAACGAGAAGGGTCTGTGTGCAAAAATATTATCTAGCTCTTGTGCAAAAAAAAGAGACACCATGCAATAAAAGGACTTGTTTGTGCTTGATTAGATATTTGATTGGGTGGGTACTCCGTCCAATCGCTTCCAGCTTCTGATGTTGAGATTCACAATAAGGCTCTGTATTCCTGTAGGATAACTTTGCGCCCAATATAGACTTTTCTTTCCGAGGATCTTGGTCCTGCCGCTGAGGGAATGAACACAATCTTTGTTTAGCGTTAACAGATCAAAAGAATTCGCTACATATGTTCACAAAATAACCGCAATATCCGTATTTCTTATAAACTCGCCTTAAAGTGATCACAGTAAAAAAAACAACTTTTTTAAAATATCCGTTTTCACAGAAATTGCAATCTTCGAGTTTTTATGTTAAAAAGCTCTTCAACTTTTGTTCTCAGAAACATTCTAAAGTATGATTTTCATTGCAAATAACCTTCCTAATGTGTTATCATTAAAAAATACCATGAGACAAGTATCCATTTCCCCAAGGTGCCATATTTTTTTCCCAAAGATCCGTCTCCCGAATGTTCCAAACTGATTCTTTGATATATATTCCATCAAATATATATGTACTGGTATATTGGTTTGGGAGGTTGGGTTTGTTTGTTTGTTTGTTTTGTTTTGTTTTGTTTTGTGTGTGTGTGTGTGTTTTAAAGCTAATCACGAATCTCTCATATCCAGTAACAAATATGTTAACTGTTTTTCCAACAACAAAAATGATTTAAGAATTGCACGAGTTTCCATACTAGTTATAGAATAAAATTAAAGAATGCAAGAAAAAAATTAGTTAAAAATGAAATTTAACAAAAAAAACCACAGAGACATTTTCAATTAAATAAAAAAAATACTTGTATATGTATCAAATATAATGGAATATGACTTCTTGCACAGACACAATTAACAGTGGTTGACTGTGTTTTAATTTCAGCAGTACAAAAAAGTCGTTTCTAAAACGAGATAAGGTCGTATATACAATAAATAAAATCGCTCATTATTTATGAAAAACCTATTACAGTACACATTAGTGTGTATTAGAATGATACTTAAGACACGCTAAAAGTGCTAAAAAATTAATTCATGCATTCTGTATGTAAAAAAATGAAAATATTGTGTAACAAAAAATGTAATTGTTTAAGATATCAGGAACCTTATATAAACTTTATAAAATATATATTTACTGCGTGTAAGTCCCAGACCGTGCTTATAATTGGCTTCATCCTAAATTTATTTGCCATTTTACATAAGGAATCCATGCACGTGTCATATATACAAACCAGGGTTTCCTCCATCCAGCGAACAAAATAATTCGTGTAATGAAAATAAATTCATAGCATCTCATTAAACTAAAACGAAATTCGATGTAACTTTCAGTTCTAAACAAAGCAGGCGATAAAGAAACGAGATTTTTCTAGAAACTTACACTATTTTTGACATCTCCTACATCATGTATTACAGGTTGGGTCGTGGAATACCGTATACATTTGTGCAAATGACATGCATAATCGATAAATTTGTAATTGATAGTGATTTCTGTCACCGACGATATTCTTTTTTATTATTTCCTCTTTATCTTTATCAATCATAAAATGATATACTTATTACAACATATCTCTATTGTTCACTGATTTATGCTATCTTAATCCAAAATATGCAAAATATGACATACTTTAAAATAGCAAATTTTGCTAAAAACGACATATATTCAGTTTCGTTTGAGAAATGCATTGATGCATATATACATCCATTGTTTGAAGGTCACAACAGCTGTTCTGTATATTGAAAAGCTTTCTTCATCATGTTGGGAAACCATTATAGTACTCTTTGCTCACCCTCCCCCCCCCCCAAATCTCCTCCCTTTTATAAAAAAAAATGTCCATATTAAAAGTATCTCAATGTGCAGAAATTTTTACATTACATTACATTAGCTTGTACAATAAAATACACATAATTGAGTATTGCAAAGAATTTACATGTAGTTTTAACGATGGAATTCATTTACACCAGCTATTCTAAGAAGAAATTACCTCAATAACAAAGATTATATGCATGAACTTTATGTACTGTAATGCTTATGATGATGGATTTTATTTTTTAACAATTTAGTTAGAATTTATTACCAAAGAACACACTTATAAAACCATGCTTTATAAAACCATGTCTTATAAAACCATGTTTTATAATTGTTTCACATTCGTTCTAAAAACTTGAACTAATTATAAGTCAAATACTTGAAGTTATTTTGGCTGTTTGCACTTGTTATAAAACATTCACTAAATGACCTCCTCGGTTTACATTTTCAAACTATTTTCCACTTTGAAACATCCCCTCTAGCTTGCACATCTAAAAATAAAAAAGTCTGCGGATATTTTGTTTTTGCAGCTGAATAGTACCCGGATGATAACGTTGAAAAATTGTACGAGGTGTCCCTAATACTTACTTCAAAATGGAAAAAAAATAATCCTCATTATAAATCTCTGCAAGGACTTTGTTTTCGTTTCTTTTAATCTCTTTGGCTAAAAAATGATATGGCAAAGAAGAAATCTTGGGATTTTTACCTCTTCTTTGACACTCACGGGTCTATGTATTTTTTTGGTTAGAATTTGTCAAATAGTCACGGAAACAGTAAACTTGGACGGACTTTAGAAATTAAGAAAGAAAGAAAGAAAAGTTCCAATTGGAGTATATTATTTCATTCAATACACGAATATGTTATACAATACGATATTTTTTGCTTATTATTAAAATTGCTTGATCCAAATGATATCAAAAATAGATTTTAAAAAATTATTCGTCATAATCAGACGTAAATATGCACTGACCGAGACATTATAGAGCGAACTGTAGGACAGTTGCTGATACATGTATGTGTATTACTGGTATATGTAACAAATTATGTTGACAATGTGTCTTTCAATCAATCAATGAATCAATAAATTTATCAATCGATTTATCTGATCTGCTATTCCATTAGATATCAATGCTGCTGTTTTAATTTTGATCGCATTGAAACTTTTGAACTATGTAATTTCTGATTTTCTTTTTTGATTACATGTTAATATAAACCTTTTAAAATTTGCAATTGAAGAAATCCCTACAAAC
The DNA here is from genome assembly GCF_025612915.1 of Magallana angulata. Lineage (NCBI taxonomy): Eukaryota > Metazoa > Mollusca > Bivalvia > Ostreida > Ostreidae > Magallana > Magallana angulata. Next base: position 28,487,460 of record NC_069120.1, read on the forward strand.
ATCCGGTTTTTTGGGGTTTTTTTGGTTTTTTTTTTTTGGTTCTGTTTTTTTCTGTATTTTTTTTTTTGGTATATTTTTGTTTGGTGGTTATTTTTGGTCATCTCTGTAGAAATTGGGCAAGATTAAGCATTGTAATTCCATCGATCGATTAATTTAACATCAACTTCAACGTGATTTTATTTTTCACACTCGACGAGACTTTTCCATTAAAATAGGTGGGTTGTTTTAAGAGAGAGAGAGGGAGAAAAAAGTGACAGAAACTACCGCGCGGCTCTTTGCGGTCGCGACAAGATTTCGTGATCTAAGAAATGCCGACTTTAATAAGTGTATGCTTCCACACTGGATGTTAGCTAATAAAAAAATAACTTATTTTCTTCATTTCAGAATCATGAATTGTAGATTTGAAAGATACCGATTTTGATAAATTTTAGTGCATTACATTCGATTTTGCTAAGACCATTAAAAATTTGCACGGTGTATAAATATACAGGCAGCTTTTTTTTTTTAGTTGTATGTAACCATTATATCAGATATCGTTGTGCAGGTGACTTTACTTCTGCTGCACGTTTAAAACTCGCGAAAGAAATTTACATTTCCTGTTCTTCTGTATGTTTCCTATATAAAATTCCATGCAATTCGCAAGTCCCATTTCCTTCATATCAGAGAGCAGAGATGCGCTTTGCTACGTACGTCATGTTTGTGCTGAATTTATTTTCTTTTTGTTAAGTAGTATTATGGAATTTATTGTCGTCTGAAAAGTTTTTGATTTTTATTTCTTCTTCAACTGACGTGTCAACTATTTCTCTCGTGATATAATAAAATGGCACATACTTCTTTGTCACTAGCGGGGTTCACTCATGAAATGTTTAAGAAATCCAGAATTCCAAACATGCACCCAAAACACTCAAAATCGGTCTCCACATCTTTTTTATTAGAACTCTCCTTACGAATAAAAAAAATCCACCAAGAGATATGATTTCTACATTCTAATCAAAACTCCCCCCCCCCCCCCCCGCGGTATATTTAAAGGGGAAAGAACAATAAAATCTGGGTCCACAAATAATTTTCTCCTGCATCTAGAAATATGTTTCTACAGTATCCAGAATTTCTGAGACGCTTTTTCTGTATTATTTCATTAGCACATATGTACCTCCCATTTCATTGCACAAAGATCTTCGTCAACCAGCATCTAATCCCTATATTGGAAACGGTGAACCTGTTGGAATCTACAAGAGAAAAATAAATATTAGGAACAAAAGAAACTTCCAAAATTTCAAAAATATTTGCCCATTCAAAGTCTCTAGATTTTTCTTCATTATTAGATATAAAAGATCATAAAAATAATTTATATATATACCCATTTTAATAAATCAGCATATTTCGATCAGAAATTACATATATGTGTTTTAATCCACTTTCTCTCTTTTCAAACATGTCCTTTCGTCGAATAATGAAAAAATCGTAGGGATAGCCAAGAAAAACTCCAGCATTTATATATGACCAATACAAAAGAAGAATTGAAAATAAAATATAGTGTATCTTTCTTTGGGACGATCAAATGGATTCTTTGTATATTATTTTGTTGATCATGAAAGCGTCACTGTTTTTAATTGCATACTGATTTTTTGTTGCTGTTGTTGTTAAGAAATAAATCATTATATGTGAAATATTAAATAATTATTGTGAATATAAGTTGCTGCCACAAATTATTGATCATTGATGCAGATTATTTATATCATTGCTTTTCCTGAAATGCATCAAAGGAGTTTGTCAGAGGCGAAGAAAGACAACTCGTCCAATCGGATGGGCGTGGGAGATGTCGGCTAATTACTAGCGTAAGTCATTTTCATTTTCTTTCAATATTGGATGAAAGCTGTCAGCTGATGTTTTTTTTTTTTTATTTTGGATGAAAGCTGTCACCGTTCGTTGTGACATTTTGAACACGTGTGATGCTGTGTCAAAATAAATCACAAATTTTTAAAAGTAAAAATGTTGAATGATCGATGATCTATTTCTTCCCAGCTTTATATGAAAATTCCGCAAGAATTCACCCCAAATTTAACTGAACTGTTTAAAATCGATTTCTGAACAATTACATCGTGGTGGAAAAAATATATATTGGAAAGGAAACGTTTACGGGGGTCATAGTATCGCCTTCTGTAACCGACCGTAGCACCCACAAAGGAATAATTTATAACGGGCCTAACAAGAGCTTTTTGTTGTTTGGGTTTTTTTTATTACGCATATTGAATGTTTGTAAAATACTTTCTACGGCAAAGGGAGTACTGGATATCAACTTCGGGATTTGTTTAAAATTTTTATACGATATTTATGGTCATTGGGTGTAAAAAAAGTAAAAGCTCTATTGTGCAAATTCTGAAATTATTATCGTAATTGGGGGTGGGTGGGATATTTTATTGAATCGAATTTACCTATGGTCAAATGACTCGTCGATCGGCTATGATTCATAATTCTAAGGTTAATATATACGTTTATCAGATAAAGTGTGTAACATCAGAATCAGAGACATTGTTATGTATGCGCCCGCTGCAGTTAGATATAACTACTTGCCCATCTTCATTCATTCATTAGTAAGTAAATATATACATAACATGTAGATCCCCCATTCAGTAACATAAAAATCGACCATCCAAATAAGTCGATGCTGTTTTGGAGTTTATGTATAATATCATTTTTTACATTAATAATCGTGAAGGATATATGTAATGAATATTATTTAGCCCTTAACTTATTCTTATAAATATAATTCACTTCACTGTGCATGTGTACGTCCCTGCTTAGACTACTTCTAAATGCTTACAGGTTTCAGTCAGATAAGGTAAATTAAAATTGTTCTTCAAGTACTAAAATAGTTTGCTTTGATTAGAAAACAGGTCTCGATTCTTTCAATGTAATGTGGTTTTAATGCCGTATGCATTAAGCTCGGGTTCGGTGTTCATAATACAGGACACCCTGTAAAATTGAAAGTTGAGGAAGAGACAAGCGTGACAATCTGTTTTTTCGTTATTGATCAGTAAGTTTGGGGAAAGGAAGATTGGATCATAGAGGAACAGTATCATACCAAAGAAAAAAATGTTAAATAACATAATTCATTTTCTAAGAATCCAAAAAACACTCTTGACAGTTTATTTTTAGTTTGATATCTAATTGATGTCATCGAGATATTTGGAAATATCAAGTTACATCACATTCGTTGTACTGAACGTGTCTTATTTGTATTGGATATGGTTTAGGATATTCTTTGCAATAATTTACCACGTTGAGAAACTACTCTTGTTTTTTATGCCCAAACGTAGAAAGAGCCTGGGATTGCATTCAAGCTATAATTAAGTATTAATTTTGTGACAGTTTTTTCTATAGATGTAGTTGTAGTTTCCATATTTTGAAAAATGGCAAATTTTAAAACTACAGATATTGCTGATATCATGGTGCCTCTTCTTTGTATGATGTTGTAGCGAATAATGTAATCTACTACAGTATACAAATGATAGTACACATGTATCTGCCTATTTGCAGTATTTAAAAGAACCAGTTTTAAACAACATTTAACCTGATATATTACATATCTACTTGATCAATTTTGAAAACTATTAATTATATTATTTTAAATGAATTATCTTTTTTTCAGTAAAAAAACTAAGAAATAAAATGTCTCAGTCTGGCTTAGCAGGAATGGGTGTAGCCTTAGGGCTGACTGCGCTTTTTGTCAATTTTTCCATCCACAAAATTGAGGAAGGTTAGTATGATTTATCAATGAAACATGGTTTGTCACTGTTATAAAGATATTATAAACAGCCAATATCTGGGGAAAACTGCAGAAAAAAAACCTTATAAGCATGTTAATAATTTTTTTTTTTGCATAATTTCAGGTCATGTGGGTGTATATTACAGAGTAAGTATTGGAGTTTTCTTTAAGGAAGTGATTTTGTATTTGAATAGTTATAATTCATATCATGTAAAAACTCATGTGTGATTAATACATGTAATGATGGTGTACAGTTGTGAACAAAACTTGTTCATGTAATGAGTGCTTGTGTTAATGCAATGACACATATTCTTGATTTTCTTACATTAATGTCTAAACCTCTCCCCATTTTTTAAATGCCATCTTACCTCATGAGGATTAAATATGCATGCAAATAAATTTAAAATGATGAACATACCCACAACTTTATTTTCAGGGTGGAGCTTTATTATCTACCACCAGTAGTCCAGGCTACCACTTCATGATTCCAATTATCACAAGTTTCAGATCCGTGCAGGTAAATTTCAGAGTTTCCTGTAAGCTAAAATATAAATGTATCCACTAAAGTTATTATTTAATTTTACTTCTTAATGGTCAAAACAGTGTCTGTTATATTATTATTAAAACCCCTTTTTAGGAAAAGTAATCTGTTAATTATTTAGCAAGTAACGATTGGTGTGTCTGTCTGTGTGTCAGTAAAATTATACTACTCAAAATTTTATTTTTCTAGTTAACAATACAAGACAATAAACAGCGGAGTTATTTAGACCAGATTTCACAGTATATGATGAAATCTGGGCTAGCTTTGTGTGCTTGTACGTTGCAGCATATTTAAAAAAACACCTTCTAATGACCTATTACAAAGGGGATGCCCTGTTTGGCCATGCTTTTGTTTCAAATAAACATCAAATATACAAGTCAAAACAGTCTTTGACTAATGAATACACGTTGTGTGGCAACAATTCTTTTTGGCTGCATTTCTATAATCAAGTTTTAATGAAATCTCTGTTGAATTTTTGTTTTAGACAACTCTACAAACAGATGAAGTGAAAAATGTTCCTTGTGGAACAAGGTAGGAACACAGAACATTCACAATCATAGGTCAAATATGTAAATGTAGCTTTGACTTCATATACATAGATCCATATGTACATGTATTAAAAACAATTTACTGGTTCATGTACATGTACAATATTATGATGCATATCAGAATATTTGAGATATTGTTTTTTGCATAATGCATAGTCATCATCAACATGACACTTTAGCGTGGGTATGAATTGTTGATGTTGATGATAGTTTTAACTCTAATTATATATAATGTATATGATATAAAGTGTCCAAGTAAAGCTTGATGAATATATTATTGCATTGTTTGCCAGTAAATGGGTGGGGATAAATGAAATGTATCAACATTTAATTGTTGGGCTAGTTTCAATTAAGAGGACTGATTTGTTGTGGCCATTTTTTAGACAATATTAATCTCCAGAAGAAGAGAGCTTTGTATAAAGAATCATTTTAAAGCAAAATATTCAAATCTAAAAGCATATAAGTTTTGTAAACTAATTATTAAACATGCAGAATTTATATCCGCGTAAAATCATGAGAAGCACCCCTCGCGGATTTTAAAACCTCGCCATTATTTTTTGAGAGTTGAGAACTACTGGTATAAGAAATATGAATAAATGTTCCGCGTTTGCGATTTTATATTCTTGCAATTTGATACAATACAAAACAGCGGGATCATGGAATTAAGTACACGTGTAATATAAGGAGTTTACAGTAAATGGATTTTTTTTTAGTAAATAAAAGTTTATTAGTAAATAAATCATATCTAGATATTTAAAGAAGATCTTGTGGATATTACTTGTTGACCACTCAGCCTCGTTAAACGTATTAAATTTGGTAAATTTCTGTGATCTGTTTTCAGCGGTGGAGTGATGATCTACTTTGACCGTGTGGAGGTGGTGAACAAGCTGGATTCCTACGCCGTGTTCGACATAGTTCGTAATTACACGGCGGACTATGACAAGACGCTGATCTACAACAAAATACACCACGAATTGAACCAGTTTTGCAGCGTCCATAATCTACAGGAAGTCTATATAGACCTCTTTGGTAAATCTGGGGGTTTTTTTTAAATAGAAAATGAACCAAGGTATGACAAGATGACAAATTACTGGTATGTAGTTTTTCTTTCTGCAAATTTTTTTTGCAGCTGTGTCAAAACAATGAAGTTCACATTTCAACTTTATCGTATGATATCGCATGAAACATATATATATACATGTATATATAAATTTTGTTGTGGGGAGCGAATGCGGACACATTTTTCTCTCCAAAAAACTATGAGAAAATGTTCCATTTTTCATTATTTTTTACTACACATAAGAAATATGTCAGTCATTCTCTTTTGAAAACCATACCTTGGTTCTATATCAACACATGTGTTCAAGGTGCTATATGTGTAGCGGTATTTTCATAAGATTTGAACAGCTTTTGAATTTTAAGGCATATATTGAAAGAAACTGCAACTTCTTTTGCATACTTTATCAATGTAAAAAATTGAATCATTCATTTTCAAAGTTATAGGTAATCTTTTTTCTTGAGATATCCAACATTATTAAGTAGATGTAATACAGAAAGTGAACAAATTAACTTTACTCAGTGTATTGATGGTCAAAGCAAGATTTAATTTCATAGTATATTCTGATAAAAAGGGAGCCAACTTTGTGTGCATGTACAGTTCAAGTTTATGAGATCAATGTCACCTAGATATTTTTTATCAGTTAGAGAAACTAGTAGAGAATTTCCTTAACTGATTGGTAATATTTGTATTTAGTTGCTGTATAGGGCTAAACAAGATTTTACTTCTGCTTCAGATCAAATCGATGAGAATCTTAGAACTGCCCTACAGAAAGACCTGACCACCCTTGCCCCTGGTCTCCATGTGCAGGCTGTCCGGGTCACCAAGCCAAAGATCCCAGAAGTCATCAGGAAGAACTACGAAGCCATGTAAGCAACTTACGATGCATATACTGTATAAGCAAGGGGAAAAAAAATCATCCTTCCACCATCTCAATATGAGAAGAGGAATAACTCTTGCATTAGTTTTGATTCAGTATGGATTCTTCAATCCCAATAAAAATGTTTAAAACCTTCATGTTTATCAAAAATGAAGAGTGTGTCTAAAAAATATGCTTAATTTGGTAATAAATTTTAGAAAAAAAAGTTGCAGAAAAAGCAACCAATCAAAATTGTTCTAGGTCTTTCATCAGAGGTACACAAGAAATGAGCAACTATGCAGAAGTGATGAATTAATTAAGTTGATAATATAAGAACAAAATCAATGCAAATAGTATAGGGTTAAGAGAAAAACTATATTTAGGAAATGTGCAGTTGATATGTCAAAGAGTTTTTTGAGATTTTTTTTAAAGATCTCTCAAGAATGATATGAAATTGAAACTATTTCATCTTTAACTTGTAAAAGATAAAGCTAAAATCAGTGTTTGAGATTTTTTGGAAATATTAGATAAAATGGTGGTACAGAAGCCTTAAAGAATTTGATTATTGAATTTACTTCATAGCATACCAGGTTTAAGTACTGAAAGGGCATTGTACTGGGAATTTATCCAAAGGTCTTTAGAATGTAGGTAATAGGAGCAAGGTGATACTTGTATTAATTATTGTAATATTTTCTAAGAAATCCTTTCATCATGAATCTTATTACATCGATATATGATATTCCATTGTTCTTATATAAGCAAGATTTCTTACGTAATTACCTTTGGGTTTTTGTGTTTGATCCCACATACATACTGTACATATAAGTATGACTTCTTACATTGATCCTATCTGCTGCTTGTGATATTGATTGTCAAAAATAGAAACAACGAGACAGTTTTATAAGACCCAAGTTTGATAATAACTATTACAGGCTATGAAGACAAGCATATAGAATGTATCAAACAAGGTGTTATTAAAATCTCTCTTCTTTTTTCATGTCACGATCATGTGTAATGCAGGGAGGCTGAAAAGACCAAGCTTTTGATTTCCATACAGAAACAGAAGGTTGTTGAAAAAGAGGCAGAGACGGAAAGGAAGAAGGCCGTTATTGGTAAGACTAAGATAAACTAGAACTCACCAAAACTCTTCTAATTTAGAGGCGCAGGTGTAGAAAATAGTTAGACTTTTGCTTGGATGATGTGTTTAAAGTATATCAGCTACTACTGTGGTTTAGTTCATTAATATTCAAGGGTATCAATTTTCGTGGATGAAGAGAAAATCACAGTTTCAAGGATAGGTAAATTTGTGGCCAATGACCCTATCAATACAAAATGTTTATAGAAATTGCACTTCGATGAACATATAATTTCATGGATTTAGTAAACAACGACATCCACGAAAATTGGTACTCGACGAATATTGATGAAACCACAGTATTATGTATTGAAAGTATCTCTAGATATAGAAATAGGAATGAACTTGGAGGGTCACCTAGCTGGTGTAAAAAAAAAAATTAATCTGACTGTGTAAAGTTATCTGATTATGTAAATAGACTGTTTTAATAATTGGATATGGTAAAAAAAATCATTACTGGTACCTTGACACATAAAAAAAAAACTCACTGTTTTGCAAGAGATACAAAATTGACCTTGAATTTTCAATGATGTATCAGGTATATAAAACTTTGAACTTTTTTAGAGGCTGAAAAGAAGGCTCAGGTTTCCAAGATAGAATGGGAACAGAAAATTACTGAAAAAGAGTCGCAGAAAAAGATTTCTCAAATTGAAGGTATGTGATATAAAGATATTGATCGTGTTTCTGGTTTTTTTTGTCTTTTTTTAATACAGCTATGTGTATTTCAGGAAGAAAATTCAAGTTTAAACACAACAAAATCATAAAAAAGTGCATTGTTTCAATCATCATTATAATTATATTTAAAATTTCCTGTTGAAGCTTTTTAAGAATCATGGATAAATAGATAATTTATCACACATTGTCAGCTAATATTGAAAGATTTTCTGACCTTATTTGCCTTCTTCTGAATTAAATAGATGATACTCACGTTGCAAAGGAGAAGGCAAAAGCCGATGCCGAGTTTTACAAAGTTCAGAAGGAAATCGAAGCAAACTCGGTATGTAGTTAGTCTTCTAATTCATTGCAGAAATGTAGAAAGACATTTTTAAAATACATGTATGTACATGTAGTATCATTTAGAGATTTTTTTTTTGCATTCATTAATCAGTTGTGTGCTGAAATTCACCTTTTTACATGTAAATTCCATTTTAATGCATACATGTATTGATCATGTACATAATTATTTTTTTCTAAACACAGAAAAAATTGTCCAAGGAGTTCTTGGAGTTGGCTAAGTATCAGTCTATTGCCCAGAACACCAAGATTTACTTTGGTGACAACATCCCCTCCATGTTCATGGATCCGATGATCACAGCGGCTGCTTCTGCTGTCAGGGAGGAAAAAAATCAAAAGGTCTGTATTATCATGAGCAAAACCTGTGAAAATTTGAATCTTTTACTATGAGGCTCTGCTGTCAAAGTCGTTTTTGTGGTACTTGTATTTTTTTTTAATCTCGAAACAAAGATGTGTTATGAAGTGGAATTAAGAGGGCTGGATAGCCATTGGCCAATTTCAGACTATATTGATCTCCTTCATAAGAAGAGCTTTGTATAAAGATGTAGAAAAGTATTTTTATTTTAAACTCTTCTTTCTAAACAATAGTTTATTGTTAAAAAATCAGAGCTAAAAACTCAAAGTAGATCTAACGGGTAATTTGATTACCCACTTAGCCTCCTTATTACGCTTAGTTCATAGCTTAATGTTTACACTAGGAAATATGTTACATTATATGAACCTATAGATAATTAATAGTGAAAACATTCAATTCTGTGAGAACTTTTTAATGACGTCACAATGAGTGCTTATCGTTTGATGGTTGCATTATTATAAAGTTGTAAACATAAAAAAACAGTTATGTTAATAATTCAGAACAAGTTGCCTTTCTCAAATGTAAATTTAGGTAATTAACAGCAAAGTTGAAAAGTTTACTGGGATATGAACTTCGTTGGTATGTAATCAATTCTGAGAAGCCCTTTGGGCTTTACAGGATTTGATCACTTGACCAACCAAGTATATATACCGATGAACTTTTTAACATGTTATTTATTTCTGTACAATGTTTGATTGCAAATGGGTAAAAATTATTTTGATGTATAGATGATTAATGCCCACACAATCACCCTATAACTAATACATGCAGCTGAAAATTTGTTATTGCTGACAAATGAAAGGTTAGAAATGAAAAAAAATTATTGTGGGTTTTTTTTTCAGAAGCCATAATGTGAGGATCAGCATGATGCTTGAGGCAGCATTAATAGGTTCTCTGTGATAAAATCATCAGGAAGGTGATATACCAAAATGTTGAACATTTCCAGTGCTGTTCGACTTCTGTTTAATTTACTTTTTTTCCTCTAGAAAGCTGACCAGTTTATATTGAATTACATTTATATGTGCAGTTTTTTTTTCTCATCAAAAGATTGCCACAAAATTTATAGATGAAAAAAAATCAAAATATGAAACTTGATCTGCCATTTAATTTGTAAAACATTTCTGACTTACATATGCTCTGGTATCTTGTTATAACTGATTGATTTTTCATACATCTATATTTAATCCTTGAAATCATATTTATAGAATTATAGAATGATATGGTTTATATTTGAAAGAATGAAAGAACTTTCTGCCATATCATAATCACAGGGACTACATAGTGTGAAACTAGAATCATATTTAAAATGAGCACTACTTAAAAATACTCAAGAAATCAGGTTGAATAACCTTTTCTGTATTTTTAAAATATGAGGAAAAAATCAAGTAATGCTTCATTTGACCCTGCCAAGTTTCTATGTGTTATTAAGATAGTGTATGCCGCATGCTGTATTTCAATAAAAAGAGAAGATTATCTTGTGTGAAAATGAGTGCCATTGAAATGATAGCAAATGTTTGATATGAAAATGCAAAATTAAACCACCACCCACCCACCCCCCTCCAAAAAAAAAAAGCTTGATTGATGAATTGTGATAAGTTTAATTGTAATTTATTGCATTTGAATGGATCCATATCAAGTTAGGTGAACTCCGTTTATTTATGTTTAAATGATGTTTTAATGTTAATTACACTAATTGTGTATAGATGTGTATAACTTTGTGATTGTGTTGTGTTTCTGATATTTTCCCTGGGATCAAAGAAGATCTAGAATGATGAAAGGGGTCCATGTATATTTCTGTGTGAATTTTTGTATGGTTTTTATACATATCGGTGTATATTATGTATCATTTCATCAGAAACACAAACTTATTACGCTTACTCATTTGCCTTCAGTTTTCCAAAGTATAGTTGTATTCAGAATTTAGAAACATTAAAGCTTAAAATAACATTTTGCTTCGATAGATTTTTTGAAAAAAAGTTATGAAAATTCTATTATTTTGAATCATTCTCCTGTTAATATTGTGTGGGTCCTATTGTTAGTTCATGTATTTGATATGCTCAATTTGACTGATAAGTGCAATTATCATGAGTATGTATTTATAATAATAAAAAATCACAAAATGTCATAGGTTGTTCTTGTACTTAAAAAAAGGAAAGAAAAGGTATGAATAGTTAATGTACTATTACTGCAAGGATTTAATTGTATTTTTAAAGTTTTAGTATGTTGTGTGATATTTTTTGATAAATCAATCCTCATTAAAAGAACAACATGAAATCACGTTGGAATTCCACTGCAAAAACTGGTAAAGCCATTCAATGTCAAATGCATGTGGTTTTAAGATAATTAAAATCTATTGACTTGAAACATCAGTATATTATACTTATGTTTATACCAAGTAAATGCAGCATAAGAAACAAAATCAAATGCGATTTGTCAGCACAAATACCAGCAACCGAACGTATGAAATGGCCACAAAGCAATTTAAAATGGCATGTCATCAAACGCACACTTTTGACTCAGCGAAATTTTCTCGTTTTCATTATTTATTCTTATACCATACCTATTGATTCCTTTCCACTTTTGTGAAGGGAATCCCACCAATCGCATTGTTGCTTGTACGCATGTCTCTGTAATCAGTTGCATGTTTTCATGAGATGATCATGTTTTTCATGAGATCTCAAAAATTAGAGAGTTTCTGTTTGGTATAATGAGAATAATGAATATTCATTGGAACAAGATAAGTTCAGTGAGTTGGCCAAAGGTTACATGTAATACGCATATGCAAAACGGACTGTGGGTTATTGACGATGCACGAAAGTATGATGTACATTGACCCGCACTGGATCTTTTCCCTTCGGGTATATATTATTTTATACAAGGCATGTATAAGTAAACTCACAAATACTATGTACATGGGAACAATGGCTCAAGCCGCATTAAATTTGAATATAGTAATGGCATATTCCTGCAAATCATTATTGTACATTTATTGGGGTCTGGAAATATAAGTCCATCTACGTCTTTCATTCTAAAGAATTGGTCTATGATATAAACCAGATTCCAAAAATAATTGAAATTCTAATTCTCTTTTTTCACAAGGAGACCAAATAAATCCAATCAATTGTAAAACTGTGAGAGCTTGAATTCTTGAAATAAGCCTGCAAGTCCCACAATTACTTTGTACGTGTAAATCAGTTACAAGTAATTAACATGCAAGTTGCCCTGTCTAGCTTAGAACACGTGTTACTCTGTAATGTATGAATTATTGGCATCATTTGTTATACCACCAGCCTTTCGGAAACACTCGCCATGCTACAGGTATGGAATATATTTATTTACATTTCCCTATTATACCGTACTTCGACGTTTATTTTTTGAATGGCACTGCCGACCGGTATCATACTGTGCAATGTTTGGGAAAAGCAGATTGTCTTGTATTACTAGTATTCATGGTGAGCGAGATAGAACCATTTTAACAAGGCCTTGGACTTTTGGTAGGACGTATACTATCTATTTCTTGCGTCAAAACAAGTTAAAAATGACGCTGGATTCAAGTGAAATATGCACCGATTGCGTAGTCTTCGCTCAAAAGCCAAACAAATCGTGTTGATTTCAATGAGCTTTCACTTAGTGGCCAGCAATGAAATAGACAGGCCTACGTCACATTGCTGTTTGACACAACTACCTTAAGTCCAAGCTGTTTTTAAAACCATGGTTCTAATTCATCGAACGAACCAAACTAAATACTACATATAGTTGTATTTTTAACGCCTGGAACATAAAGGCAGGCGCTCGGGAGATGAAATAATGTGATCAACGAGGCTTTTGAGAAATCTTTCGTATGCGTTTAGAGTACGCATATAATTTGTTATAGTATGGGTCAATTAGTATTGTTAATTTGTTCTTTTGTCCACAATTGGTTTTATTTTTTTATCTCATTATGGCGGTTTTCCTTTTCGTCTTTGATCATTCCTCAATTTTCGAGCATCCAGGAACTCATGCCCGATATATTAAAAAAAATGTATGTACCATATGGATGTGGACAAGGTTGACGTTTCGAGTTAACAATGGCCTTTTGTCCTGTTTATGGGGCTTTATATGATATATATGTATAAATAGCGATGCTGAACAATTTGTCAAAGACTGGGGACAGGTTTATATAATTAATTGTACCACGTATATATATTCAGACTCGGTCAACGACCGCGTCTGTCCATACGTCGCTAATGATGTTCAGTTGTAATATCATACATTTGTACGTTTGACCCCAAAATCAAAAGAAAAAAGAAGGAATTTTGCTTCGGTATACACATACATTCGTTTCGAGAATATAAGGTAATATGTATATAGCTTTATTATATTTTATAGTAATTTGGGCTTTTTAAACGTTTTAAATTAATTTGCAACGAATTTAAACCTGCAATTTTTAACCGTTTTCTACGAGGATGGATGATCCAGAATAGTTTCCCCAGATGCAATTTAATCCACGTAAAGGCAAGTGGACGTTAAAGAAACGTCAATATGCTTAACAATTTTTGTTTGTAAAATTTATTTATGACACATGAGTTTCAGTCTGTTTTTGTATGTCTGTATATGTGCGTTAATCGTCTGTAGATCACGAAAAAAATATATCATCGTCGTTCAGCCAATCTTGACCAAGTTTAGAGTGCAGCATTTTTTAGACTAGGGAACGTGAAACACAAATGTTCTCAACTACGTTGATGGTAAAAATTCATCAGTTTGTAAACATTTTCTGCAGGAGCTTCTTACACAATCGATGTGCTATTAAGTGGTAGTCTTTGCTAGAATTGTGAAATTCATGGACCCAGGTTCAAAGTTAATTATTTGGTGGTTCTGGTCCTATGGCGGGGATGTTCAATTTGTTTAAATTTTGAATTCTCCACTTTAGAATGTTGACTGAGTGCATGAATAGAATGACCACGGACGCTTCTACCAAAATTGTGAAATTAATGACTCTCGTGTGAAGGTTTCTATAGTGATATGGGTTGGCCTTTATCGTCACATTGTAAAAATGCATTATATTTCTATAAAAGCCTCCATATTCATAGCCATATATATAAATGTAGCTAGCGAACAAAATCAGCGCATTGCCACGAAAGTCTGTGAGCAAGAAAGCCTTACCAAAATTGTGAATGTCATAGTGCAAGAGCAGGGGTCTGGTGTTAGGACGGGTCCATTTTCAAATGATCACTTAGAGAAAATACATAAATTGTGTATAAATCGTCTTCTCACTTGGACACTAAGTGAATAGTTAGAAGAGCAAAAAAATTTAAGCAAGAATGTCTATCACTACATGAATTGTGAAATTTATGACCCGTTCGTCAGGGAATCCGTTGCTCGGTGGGGGAATTGTGTTACAAAAAAAAAAAAAAATCACGAAAACGCGGAAATTATTTTAAAGCTTCTCTATTCTGTGACATCCAGAAGGTAGACACTGTTAGAATGAAGAAGCAAGAAAACCTTTTTTAAAATCTACAGATTCATAGTCCGAAAGAGATACACGAATGGTCATGCAAAATGAAATTAAGAAATGTCCAAACTCTAAACGCAAAACAGCGTTGCTGTATTGTCAATATTTGAATGCAGATGTCAGTATTCATGTAAAAGCTGTGGAAAAGCATCTACATTACACCAATCTATTATACCGGTATGTCAATATGCAAAATCATCCAGAAAGCTAAGTACTACTAATACAGGATACAGTTCTAATATACAGGCACCTGACGTTATGTATTTTTCTCATAATAGAAAAATATATACCTTCTACAAGCTACACATTTATTACGTGACACAGTTTCACAGAAAAACAACAGTATACTAGAAACACTTTTAATCAAATATGAGAGGAAAACAGTTTGAAAATATTTAAATATGTTTATAGATTGAAAGCGCAGGACCGTATCTTGTTTGGGAAAATCAAATCGCATTTAATCACTTTGTTCTGATTCTCGAGTGTCTTGTCATTACCTCATTTGAATTATAGTCTACTGTGTGTTTGATTCCTTGTCAAGATTACTAGCTGGTAAACCTGACAAGGGATCAAGCAAACAGTAGACTATAATTCAAATGAGTTGATGATTATAGTTATCGAAATATTTGAACTACATTTGCAGAAAAATGCCCGACGAATGGTTAAATGTTAAACAAAAAATTATATCATATTTCGTTCTTATATTGTACAACTTGAAGAAAATGAAATGGTAAATCGAGTCAAGGAAAGTCTAGTTTAAGAAGAGCTTTTTTTTTTTTTTTGCGCATGCCTAGCTTTTCCAAAGAAGATGGGGGAATAAGATGGCGCAAATGCCCATTCGGTTTAGTAGTGAAATACAATTTTGAATTTTTTTCCCCCAATTAAATCTATTCAAATATATCATAATACAAGTTTGCAAAAGCAAAATTTCTAACTATAGCCAGTTTTTAATATATTTAACAAAAAAAAAAAATAAGAAAAAAATAAATTGTCGAAAATTTTGGTGGTATCGAACAGGTAACATAAAAACCCTAAATATATAAGGTTAGCTTATTCCAGGTACTGCAAAGTGGGCTTTTAAAATATTATGTGTGACTGGCCACATACTACCGGTGTTGTATAGCAGTTTTTCCCCAATAGTAGCTTTTCCCCCCGGAAAACCTACTATATAGTAGCCTTTCCCCCCGGGGGGGAAAGCTACTATATAGTAGCTTTTCCCCCATAGCAGGGTTTCTCCCTCACGTTTTTGGTTCAGATTTTATAAAACATATTTATGGAAATCCAGTAAGGATTAAAATCAATGTTTTACACTCCCAGGTTGCATACATGTATATCTGCATTCATCTGTACAGGTTAAGTTTCGTTTTGCCGATTTATTATTTTTATAGACAATGCTGAAAGTTGAACATGTGTGTAACGGAATTACATAAAGAACTTAATTGAGGTAATTTATTGAAAAAAGTTTTACATGTTATACACTTATATGCATAATTCTGTGTTCTGAAATTGAATTAAACGAGAACGTTTTAAGAATTTCTTGATAAATTTATCAGACTGTTTGTTTGTGAAAATTTCATCCAGGCTAAACCTCTGTTTTAGAGAAATTTTGTTTCCGATGTTTCAGAGCTCGATTTTTAAAATCCAATTATAATAATTAAAGTGCATATTTTTTAGGGTCCAATGTCTCATAAACTAGAGATGACCATATCACCCATATTTTTATAGTGGCAGTTTACCACTTGAAGATGACTCTGAAAATTTCAGCCCTCAGGGTAGGGGCCCTTGATCTTTCAGGGCCCTATGTTTAAAACCCCATTATAATGATTGAATAGTGTTCTATAAGTGGGGACCCGAATCTCAAATTCTCGAGATGACCAATTAACCATATTTTTACAGTGATAGTGGTATACCACTAGTAGATGACACCGAAAATTTAAGCCCCCATGCAGGGTAGGAGCCTTTGTTGTTTTCGAGCCCGATGTTTGAAATCCAAATATAAAGAATATGTATTTTTAGGGTCTCATATCTCGAAAACTATAGATGACCACATGAACATATTTGTACGGTCATTTAAAAGTTTAAACATCATTTAAAAATACACAATCACTCATATATTTCGTTATCAAAATGATTGAAAATTACGTTTAATTCTGCTGCTTTTTTTAAATTAACGAACAAAATTTTTCAAAAAAGGTACGCGGGTAAAATTCATTATTCTTCAAAACATTTAATCAATTCATAAGATGACTAATGATATAATAAATAATTAGATAAATAAATTAATAAAATTTTTATCATAAAAGGAGAAACCGAAAATCAAAAATAAATAACCATAAATAAATCAATAAAATTTTTATCATAAAAGGAGAAACGTCAAAAATAAATAACCAACCTAAGCGCATATACGACTTTTTTACTTGTTAGTTGATTAGAAGAACAAGCTTATATTTAAAAAAAAAGTCAGCTCATCACAATATATGTGTTGGTTGTTTTTTGTTTTTTTTTTTTTTGTTTTTTTTTATTGCCCTTGTTTAATTGTTAGAAGAAATAAAATGGTACACAAGTAAATCTTTATTGCAAAAATATGAAACAAATTATATAAATTTTTAAGGTAATTGAATCGTATATCTTGATCTATATAGCATCGTTTTCAACATTGTATATTTATAAATCACGTTGCAAACTTAAAAGTGGAAAAATTAGCAAATAGTGAGTGACAATATAAACATAAAATTAGTTCAGGCTCCATTTCACATTTTCCAAAGTAACCAGCAAAGATACCGACGTAGTTCTGGTTGTGAAGACATTTCATTGATTTTAAAATGTTTACATCATAATATCTCACGTTTCGTAGAAATGTGCTTAAAAATATGAATATGCGTAACTTTAAAACGAAATGGTAAACACTAACTTTACACATGCTTTTAATACATAATTAAAATACCCCTTAACCATGATTTAGAACCCCATCAATCAAAGTAAAACTAAAACATTTCAGTTTCTCATCATATCATTGCATCCTGTCTCCCGTTTGATATTAAGAAGAAGAAATATATAATTGTTTAAAGATCGTCAATTCTAACGGTATTAATTTAAAATTGATATCCTTTTGGACGAAGGGAGCAATACATTTCCACTTTTTATTCCCTTCCTCTACAAAATTAAGTCAAGATTGGTCAGTTAGTTCCCTGGGAGAAGCTTATACAATGATGGTAATACATTGGAAAATTAAATTTCAAACCGGCGTATTTTCACTCAAATGTGTTCTCAGGTGTCTATAACGTCGAAGTCAAAACTGTAAATAAGCATCGATTAGATGAAAAAGATTCGAGGTATTCCGAAATCCGTGTAAAAGGTGTTTCAAAAAGGGGTGAGAACAGGTGAAATAAACGATGATGACACATGCATGTTATGAAGGCGCATGCCTTAGTTCATATTTGGGGTTGAAGAACCATTTATTTTATTCTATATATTAATAAATACCATAATTATCCTTTTTTGTGAGAAATAAATATCATATCAATTATTGCAAATAATTGTCACGAATGGTCCACAATAAACATGGCCGAAAAGTAAAAATGGGAGAAAATCCACTATATAGTAGGTTTTCCGTGGGGGTAATTTGGCTATAAAAAGGGGGAAAGCCCACTATATAGTCAGCTTTCCGTGGGGGAAAAACTGCTATATAGCCATTTTTCCGGGGGGAAGAACTGCTATATAGCCATTTTTCCGGGGGGAAAGATGGCTAGGGGGAAAAGGCACTATATAACACCGGACTTTAATCATTTTTTCAAAACGTTCAATTGTTGGGATACAAAATGATATTTTTAATGCATAGTGGGTCATCTCTCCACGTTTTTATTGATTGAAATCGGTTTGTTTTCCAATAGACCTTAATTAGACTATGAGAATAATATGGAGCACAGACCAGCTCTTTAAAAGAATATGCATTGAAGTTCTAAAAAATGACAGTATTTGCTGGGTTTGATACGTATATACGCCTGTTTGAGTCAACTTATCCCAAGTATTGAACATACCTATAGGTAAAAAATCAATGATTCTTTAAATATATAATATATTGTTTTAAATAATTTTATTAAAAATCATCAGATTTATGGATACTTTAATTTTTCAGTAACCTGTCCGACCGTGTATGGGCATTTTACACGCCTTCTTTTGGTATTTTGCTTTTGATATGTTGCACCGTTAAAACAGACATTTCTTTTTTATAATCCATTACCATCACAAACAGATTTATATTGTAAAGAATCATTACTTTTATGCACCTTTTGAAACCTTCAAGCTACCCAGCTTCTTTATAATCTTTTCATCAATTTTTTTCCCATTTATTATGTGTTTGTCCTCAATATTCAAAACAAATAAAAGTAGCATATACTGTTCTCATATTTTTTAATTAGGAGTACAAGCAGAGCAATGATTTACCTGAACTTCTCTATACGAACTAAAATGTCGTTAATATTTATTAGATACTAGTACATAATTCTGAGAAATTTTTCTGCGGATTATAACGAATCTAGTGCAAAAATTTTTGGCGCTGTGTCGATTTTTAGTTACTTTTTCTATGGATTTTATTATAATAGTATTCTGCTAATATATTTTTAAAATTCAAATGAACTTTTTTCTTTGCTTTTTGAAGAAAAAAAAACCAAATCTTTGTTCAATCGACCGGCTTGCAGTTGCTAATTTTGATATGTACGTCCCTTTTTTTTTTACAATTACTAATTATCTTGACTTTGAGGTATAAAGTGTGTTGTACTTTTACTCTTTTTGTTGCATTGTTTTAGATGCTTTGAAATCGAGACAATTTTCCATTGCACTTGGCGTTTCATCATCAGTATTTTCCGAAAGAACTGCACAAAATCACGTAATGCAATGGATATTAATAAAATAAAAAACAACGAAGATCATTGACGATCCGCTCGGGCTCAGCTGGAGTTCTAATGAAGACATTAAAGTTAGACTAGGCGCTGAGGTGTTCACATCTGATTATTGTCATGTTTGGACTTTTTTCTATGGTAACTGGACATCATGAAAGAAGAAAACTTTTCTGGAAGATTAAAGAGTATGGTTTATCAGAGGAGAAATTAATTAAATTTGTCAGAGTATGTCTGAATGATTACATATAAATCGTTCGTTTCAGGGGATTAAAATTCATTTTTTTTTTAAATTTAGACTACAAGTTTTTAAGGATTAATTTGGGTAGGTAGGAAGCAAGGTTAAGAGATGACATTACCTGTATCTTATTTCATGATCGAGATCTGGACTTGATCAGACCAGAATTGTGGTTAAATGAATGTTGTTATTTAAAAGGTATCCCCTTACTGAGGCTTCATCAACGCTCAATGTTTTTGTTTCAAGAATTTCTTGAGAAGTATATCATTGAAATCTGGAGACAAAACATTCTTAAAAAATACAATGAAAAAAATGGGGGGGGGGGGGGGGTCAGTGTCCATCCCTCTGAGTGATGGCTGCAAAGCTAAAATCCTTGCCAAATATATCTTTTTTAAAAAATCGGATTATTTCTATATATATTCACGATTAAACAGAAAAGGATCCCACGGAATATCGAAAATCTTCCAAATCCAGCCAGATTTGGTAAGGGGGAGATTCTCAAACTTAGTAGCTTTGAAAGGTTAACAGGTACAGGTATGACAGAATCGGTCGGTATCAGAATAGTCGACTATTGCTGTTTGACAAACCATATCCCAAAAGTCCGTATTCTTGCTACATGTAAAATGGCTTTAATGGACGTAGCTACTGTTGACCGGTTGTTAGGGTGTAACACTGACACAGATTACCGGAAGCATCGTTAAGAAAGAAGATTAAGTATCATTATAGCAATCTTTAATCAAGAGTAAATTCCCTTTCCGATATTTATTAACGATGTTCATAAAAACATGCTTCTGAATATAAATGATAAACGGCTTTGTTGAGAAAGACGGTTTATGATTAGAACCATAAAGACGCGATATGTTGCCATGGTTACAAATGCCCATACATGAGATTGCTCTACATTATATTTCGTAAGTTGAACAACAACGTACATTAACATCGACTTTCATCATAGCAAACGTCATCGACACTACTCTCATCGTCATTTAATGTTTCGTCATCGGCAGCCTGTTTTACAATATACTAATATATCCTAGTAATTTAAAGGTATTAGTATATATGGCGTATTTGGAGTAAAATTTTTGACAGAAATTTAAGTAAAAATATTGATCATGCCTCTTATAATTAGACGTTTCACCAACCCTAGGTCCATAAAACATGCTTTATCTTTAGTTATTTGTCTCTAAACTTTGCTACACTTCTGATGAATATTAAATGTTTAATGCATTGCTTCGATTCCTACCAATTATCATTCTTCAAAATAGAGATGTTCTGTATAAACTTGACAAGAACGTTATCTTTTTCCATTTTATAGTTTTTATCTTACTCAGGGATGTGTACGTTGTTAGAATGGTATCGTCTAAATTTGATTAAGATTTACATGTATCTTTACACAAGAATTCGATAGCATTTATGTAGATGTACACTTTCATAGACACACGATAAACATGAGGATTTTGAATCCTCTGCAAGTTCAAAGACAATCAAACGGAACTCTACTCACGACTTCCTTAAAAGATCATTTTAAACCAAGACTTATCGTGGATTCGCAATAATTTTACAATTATATCATAATTTTACAATTGTATCACATTTTGATCAATATTGGATTTCATTTTTTCAGTCATTTTTCATAAGATTGCTCTCAGTTATGCTGCAAAATCTGTCTTAGTTATCCGATGATGCCATCGGTATTCCTGTCATAATTCAACTCGTACAGTTTTTTCCGTTACATTTCCCAGGTATAGATTGGGTTTTTTTTAGTAATAAATTTTGAGAGTTATCAAAAAAAAAAATACAATTGGAAAATATTGAAATCATATTTTGAAATTTACTTTAAAAAATTGGATCCTTGTAACATGAATATACATGTATTTATAAAATTGCTACCTTTACTTAAAACTTTTAAATAATCTGTTTAAAGGGACCTGGACACGATTTTAGATCAAAATTTTCTTTTTCATTTTGTATAAAATGGTTTACTTGCTCATTTTGAATGATTGACGAAAATTTGAATGTTAAAAGTCAAGTTTTAAGAGAGATACAGAGTTATGTAAACAAAGCTCGAGTTTATATTTGTTTACAAATAATGTAAAGTATGGAATTACCATTTTTTGACCGAACGAGTCGTGGCAAACACGGTAAAACTGGTTCAATGTGTTCATAGACAATATGATAAACAGAAAAAAGCAACATTTGCTTGAGACTTATACCAATAAAACACTTATGTAAACCATAACAAAGCTTGGGCTTTGTTAACAAAACAAAGATTTTCAAACTCTGTATCTTGCATATAACTCAATATTTGGCTTTCAAATTTTGACAAAGCATTAAAGGTACCGATATTAACCATTCTAAAAATTTAAATTGGAATAATAAAAGAAGATGGATGGACAAGGCGTGTACATTGCCGGTCGGACAAGCTACTGAAAAAGTAAAATATCAATAAATCTGACATTTTAAAAAAAAAAATCATTTAAAACATTTATATTTAACATATAATTGATTTTTAACCTAAAAAAATGTTCAATACTTGGAATATGTTGACTCAAACAGGTGTATACGTATCAAAACCTGCAAGTACTGTCATTTTTTAGAACTTCAATGCATTTTCTATTATAGAGTGAGTCTGTGCTCCACATTTTTTCATAGTCTAAATAAGGTCTATTGGAAAACAAACAGATTTCAATCAACAAAAACGTGGAGAGATGACCCACTATAAATTAAAAATATCATTTTGTATACCAACAATTGAACGTTCTGAAAAAATTATACCTCAGTAAATTCGTTTTCAAAGTCACACATAATATTTAAACAGCCTACTTTGTTGTGTCTGAAATGGCTCAGTGGTTAGAGTACCTGACATAAATAAAAGATAAAATAAAGAGTACCTGATATAAGCTAACCTTATATATCTGGGGTTTTCATGTTACCTGTTCGATACCACCAAAATTTCAAGAAATGTTTTTCTTATCTTTGTTAAATATATTAAAAACTGAATATAGTTAGAAATTGTGCTTTTGCAAACTTGTTTTATGATATATTTGAATAGATTTAATTGAGAAAAATTAAATTCAAAATTGTATTTCACTACTAAACCAAATGGGCATTTGCACCATCTTATTCCCTCATCTTCTTTCAATTTTGAGCTCAAATTGTGTCCAAGTCCCTTTAAAAAGCGTATTTTTAAAAGCATCGTTTTCTTCTCAAGTTTCTTGCAAAATGGTCAGCGGAAAGAAAATCCAATTTCTAAACGTAATAATTAAATGCTTTCATTCCATATCAAACAAATCTTTTAAAAACCCAAGAATTTTTAAAAACGTATTAAAATGGAAGGAAGGGGAGCGTAACGTTACGTTGACGAATAGATCTTATTTGAGTAGGTTGAAAGTCTGAAAAACGTCTTCCGTGTCCACTTTCCATTTTTCATTCCACTTGGAGTTTGAAAGTCTGAAACATTTTTCTGATTATGTAGCACGAAAGACTCGCCTATCCATCGCCAACGGAACCATTTTAGCTGTAATCTTTAAAACGTTGAAAAATTGATAAGTCTGCTAAACTTAGCTTGACCTCTAAATCAGCCATGTTTCATGGAAATAAAAAACGCCAATCGCATTCATTTTACTACAAAATGGATGACATATAGGGGGTAATAATATGATGACGATTCGCTATATTGCTTTTATTATGTTGCATATTATCTGTAGTGAAAAATCGAATGCTTAATTTGTAATATGAAGAATACTGTTATTTCGTCCTATACCATTCAAAGGCAATAAAGAGAAGAGAGATAACAAAAAAAAAATTCCTACGAAGTAAATCATCATAGGGGCTTGTTCGTTTGTTCATTAGTTCTTTCACTGTCAACTCTGGCCATCTATGAGCAGTGACGAAGCTAAGGATATAACATCTTTATAGGCATGCATGGAGTCTGGAGGCGGCCGAGGACATTTTTTTTCTATAAGGC
The DNA here is from genome assembly GCF_025612915.1 of Magallana angulata. Lineage (NCBI taxonomy): Eukaryota > Metazoa > Mollusca > Bivalvia > Ostreida > Ostreidae > Magallana > Magallana angulata. The sequence goes on from NC_069120.1 coordinate 28,511,326, forward strand.
GGCGGTAATTTTTTTTTTAATCTAGTATTAGTTTAAATACTTCAGACAAGATGTAATTGTACTAACATAACAAGCTCTATTAGATATAGAATCATGGCCACCTTTGATTTTTTAGGGTATTTCATACATGATGTAATTGTACTAACAGAACAAGCTCTATTAGATATAGAATCATGGCCACCTTTGATTTTTTAGGGTATTTTTTGTAAATAAAAAAATATATCTATCTACAGAAATACTAGTATCAAATACTAGTACCTTGGAATTAAAAATAAAAGTTATTGAAAAAAAAAAGAAGAAACACACTTCAATGGATACCAAAGAGTCGAGAAAATAATTCTGAAAAAACAAACACCTAAAAAACTAAAAAAAAAAGTCTTTATATGAGGCAACAGCGCTTATGATTGACGATAAGGTGAAAGTGGGACCTTTGAATCACTCGGAACTACTTGGATGTCTCGTGCACTCGACATTGTGAATGGAGCGTAGCGGAATCAGCCGAGGATTGCCGATTGACCTTTGAATAGAGGTTTTTGAATAAGTAGTAACTGTTGGTTTATTTTTCAAGCAATTTTATACCCCTTTACCCACACTGTAATCTAAAAAAGCAGTGTTCCGCCTTTTATTTTGATACGGATGAAAGTGCTGAGTCTAAACAAGTGATGAAAAACAAATTTGTAAAATTTGCTATATAGATGAAAACCTTGAACTTACTACTCGGTAGATACTTTGATAAACAGATTTAAAAAAAGAACAAGCTCGGGTTGCTTCAGTAAGAGTTTCGGCAAAAACGAAAAATGTCGGAATTTGAAGAAAAAAAAATAACAATCTTTTAAAAAATTGAGAGTCAGAAAAAGTTGTAATCTTACAGTGCTTAAGAGTGCTTCAATGTACATGTAGCTACGTCACTGCCTTGTACAAAGGTAGTAGCTGATTTATGAAGTCAACCCCTGAAGCTCTTCCAGGCATAATGAGTTGACCACTGGAGTTTTATTGTAATAATAAGGATACTGATAAAATGCAAATCCCCGCGATGGCAAAAATACATCATCAAGCTACTCTTTTTATCTTGTAAGTGATGTTTTTTTTTGCGCAATGGACTGTTATGTTTGCGCAGGTGCCTTGTCTTGGAAAGTTAACATCGATTGGGGTATGATATTGGCCAGGTGAACTTTCTTAGCCATAATATACAGATGTATAGTACCTGGGATTATGGTTATAGTCTCTAATCATTCGTAATTATTCAACTTCATTACCAACGGATCATGATTTTCTTGATTAATTTCTGCCGTATCGATATGGAACACTTGTGGCGTCTAATTGCAGTAAGCGTGTGTCGTGACGTCGGAGTTTCGGGGCTGATCCTTTACGCTGACTGAGAATATCCACGTGTTAGGAGTCGGGAATATATAGCTGTAGACGCAAAGCTCTGACATCGGATATTCCATGTAAATGTTCGGCGTAGCAGGTAAGTCTAACGCATCTCTTACCTGTAGTCTGTTACAATTATTCTTTTGTATATTTCATTTTACCTGCATTTATACAATGATAGATATGTAATAACCTTCCATTTTCCCCTAGTTCCTGTTGCCATATTGCAGATTTGTTTTCCTGCAGTAAAATGCATGAAATTCGTTTTATAGACTGTTTTCTGCGATGCTTATGGTTGTATGTACGTGTACACTTATGATTTTTCCCGCATACCTTTTAAACCATTTTTTAAAATCCTTTATTTTAATTTTTTTTAAAAATTATTTTGCTATAGTCATTAATTGCAAATATGTATACAGTGAATGTTTCAGCTTATTTGTTTTATTCTCAATATCGCAGTCACAAGTGTACATTACGAGGCATTTAGAAAAATAATTATAAATTCATCTGTAACAATTTCTCCTAATTAAACACGCGTACCAAGTTACAATTACTACAGTATCCTAATTCAGAATATTTTTCATTATTTGAGAGCATTAACCAACAGTTTTAACAAAATTCTGTTGTTTTATTAATGAAAAAAAAATTATTAATTCATGTCACAGATCTCAGATAAAATGATTTCCGCGTACGAATTTGCAGATACAGACGAAGGCCATTGATATTTAACCAGATAGCAGCTCTTCTTTTATCCCATCTGATAATATCGACAAATTGCCCATTAATTGTCTTTCTATCGAGATTTCAATGCTCAGGACTGCATTGAATGGTCTTGCCTCGTAATGGAGGTATAACCTCCGGGTGGATTTTTTTCTGAACTCCTCAAACGTGGGTAGAAGTTTTCTTTTTTTTTTGTGTGTATGTGTGGGTTGGATAGTGTAATAAAAATCTAATTTTGGTTTAGTAATATAATATGATTTTTTTCTTTCAAATAGATTGATGTGAGGTCTTGAAAGTTTTGAGTTTTATTTCAAATTTTCTTTTTTTTTTTCTTGAATAAAACCTAGGAATTACTTGTATCGTATGTCTTACGTAACGAAACGATATGTTTCCAAGAACTCACGAATTTAGAAATAAAACTTATCTGATAGATATTGTGAGCGACAATTCAACATTGCTGGATGGCCTTGGTTATTGAAAAAGCTGTATGTACCTCCTCTAGAGCGGGGATTCTATATCAAAATAAGGGAAAATGCTCTCATTTAACGGTTTTATATAATAATTGGATTTTTTCTTCCCTAAATAACATTTTATTCCAAAAATTATCATATTTAAAATCTTAATGAACAACTTAAGTGTAATGTGTAGACAACACACCCTCCTCAACATTTATTTACTTATATTTTTTTTGTTTGGGGGGGGGGGTGGTGTTTGTAAAAATACGAAATAGTTATCTGTTATTCTGTGCAATATATATCGGTTTATGAAAAAAACTATGTCGTCATTTGGTATAACCTTGAACTGTCTTATAGCATTCACAACGCTTGATATATCTTTTTTAGATCCAAAAGAAAATACGTATATAATTGTTAAAATGGATATCTCGCTCTTTATTCTGGAGATGGAATTTCTAATTGCTGAAGGTTATATAAAGATATTGGTCAAAATCATAATGAAATTTATTTTTACGGTGTTAGAATGTCGATATTGTTAATATCTTACAAAGAGAAAACGCATTTCTTTGTTATTTGATAGGTCTTCTTTCTTCATCATCTTCTTCCTTTAAAGTTTTTTTTTCAACAGGGTTTGATATTTCAACTTAAACTTCTAGTGCAAAGCGATTTAGATATTAAAACCGAGACATTTTTCATCAATACACGCTGAAAAGATTTTTTTTACCAATCATAAATACAAAGTGATGCATTTAATAAGTTGCTTTAAATAAGTTGCTTTATAAAATAGAGTGTCGATTTCATTGTCGATAGTGTTCGATACCTGCTTCTTTTAATTTAATTCAAACTCTCGTAGAATTATTAAATCATAATTATATTACTATATATCCCATGCGCTAACTCGCTCTCCAAACCAATGAATTCGTAATAAACAAGTTTTCATATCGTAAAATTTTCTACCAGTCTCAAAGGAGAAAAAGTGCACCGCCCGAAAAGCCTTAAAACAATTATTCTAGTTGGAAACGCTGATAAAAAGAACCATACAGCGTATCTTCAAACATACCTGGTTTGATATTAAAGGAATGAATTAATAAATGACTTTGAAGAATGTACCAAGGATTGAAACATCCATAAAAGTAACGTTGCGCATTAAATGTCTTATCAATTCTTTATAAGTTTATTACTTTGCGCTGCTCAAATTATCTTCCCAGGTACATATCAGATAAATAATTTATACTATGTTTAAAAGCCCATGTCCTCCATTTAATTGCCAATTATCTCCTTAAAAATGAAAAAAAAAAATTGGGATACATTTTAAAGCGTGCTGAAATTCATGAAAATTTGTGACAACATTGAAAATGTGCGGATTTTATGGCATGCTGCATATTACAAAAAAATAAAAAATAAATAAATAAAAATCCTATAAATAATCTGTACATACGAGTATTATTGAAGAGGCTGTCCAGATACTTTCAAAGCACGTCTTCGCCCATACAGAAAAAAGCCATTGATCAAAGAAAGACGCCAATGGTGCCATTTGTAGGGTTCTTGTTTGGCTGAAACGTCGTTTTAACTTCTGCCACTTTTTTCCATTACGAAGAACGAAATAAATTTATTGTAGCTGTAATAATATTAATGTACCGCTGCAGAACTTTTATAGAAATAATGAATTCTCATACTGTAATGGTTAACAACGAAATAAGCATCGACAAAAAACTAGGTTTTTTTTTTTTTGCTTTACCATTTACCGTTTACACGTATATTTCTTTTTACGAATAACAACCGCAGAAAAATCTCTTTTCCATTTTTAGGCCGTATGCTTCTTTTTAAATCTTCTTAGATCTTTAGCGATGTATTCTTATATAGAAATGGTGTAATCTGTTTCTTTAATTTCAATAAAAAAGGGAAATCGTTCAAGAAAAAATTGACATTCCAAAACACTTTGTGGTAGCTATTTGAGTTTCACACCTATAAATATATTTCTATTTTTGGTACTAATTTGTCTGTTATTACAAAAAATCGGTAAATGGTTTGTATTAGCCCTTTTGTAGTTGGTTAAATTCGTTTTCAATGAGAATGATTGCACATATGAAACAGTAACAATCGAGTTCACTACATATTAAATGTAGTCGAATACAATACACGCATGCAGGTAATGTACAAAGTGATTGGAAACGGAAGTCTACGCATTTCTATCAAATGTTTCATATGCAAGCTGCTTTCAGTTCTTCCCACAAACCCATTTTCACTGTAGTTGATGTATTTTTCTCTCATACATCAGAAGTAACGTTAAAAAAGTTAGTCTCTAAAAATGCATTTAATAAACTTGTCTTTGATGGTAAGAACAAAAAAAAAATTACCAAAAAAGTGACATCCTTTTTAGAGAAAACAACGATAAAGTGCAACAATATTTAACTACCATATTCTGGATGAAAAAAAAATAAGTCTATAAGATGAATCGATCCAAAATTAAGAAATTTTCTAATTTATTTTTTTTAAGACAAAAGAAAACCACTATTATAGATAAAATCCGTTCAAAAATGCCAAATATCATATAGTTATTTAAAATATTCAATCAAATTCCGGAGTTAACTTTTTTCTCTATAATTATGAGAAAATCTATATCTTACTAATGTCCGTTATATTTTTGTATGCATAAAATCTCCCTGTGTTCTTTGGCTCGTGAAATCTGTCATAATTAGAATTGATGTAGCAATACAAGATTTAGAATTCTTGATTCGTACATCAGATCCGGATGATGTGTGTTGTCTTAAGAAATTTGGACAAACGCCATCAAAGAAATAGATCCCTCGGTTCATGGCGAATTCTTTCAATGCTTAATTAAAACGCAGTCAGAGGAATGTGATCAAAAAGCGGAACCTAAATTGTGATACACCGGTACATTGTTTATATTAAAAAAAGTCAATATGCAGTACAGTGTACAGATTGCAGGTTTGACAATAAAGACTCTTTTCCAGTGTCATACCGCACGTAGCGGGAAAGTGAGTTGATCTATACTATCGAGGTAAAAAAAAAAAAACCAACATACGTATTTTTAAAACTGTCCATTGGTTAATACAATGTTTGGAACAATCACATTTCTATATTTCTGCTTTTTATTTTGTTTGTGTTTACATGGGGTTATCTCTCATTGTTTCAATGCAGCGCTGCAAAATTCTATCAGCTATATATAAGCTCTGTTAAAATATAACATGCATATGCAACGCCCCTTACTACATGTAATTTCGAGTCATAATACCTTTAAATGAAGGTTTTGGTCTTGGTGATTGGTCTCTAAGCTGTCAAATTTTTAACCTCATAAGAAGGTATCTGAGTTTCCTAGACGTGCTCAACTAAGGTAATCAAATGGCGAATAGTAATAAAATAACTTAATGGAATTTCATCTCTTGCCTAAGAAGTGGAATATCGTGTTAGTTCCATCTACATTATGTGATGATTAATGTCGAATTGGTTAAACCCTTCATCATTAAATCTCCATAATATGGGAATGGTTTTCTGTTTCAATTGCAAAGCAAACCAAAAATTGAGCTTTAATCGCCATTAAGAAACATCCATATTCAATGAACTCATAGAACTATTTGCATTTGAAAAATATTTCAAAATCAGATACCCAAGTGCATTTTCATACTTGAAAAAAAGTTGTTAATAAATCTACTTTTTTTTGACAGGAAACCATGAGTTCGTCTTGCCCAGTAAGCTACAGTCAGATAGAAGATTTGGCGGGAAAAAACATCACAGCAGACGACGAGTTAAAATGGCCATGCGCATTGCGGGTATTTTGGATTGACATTCTCCCGTTTGTGGAACTAGTCAGAGGGTTGCTGTCTTATGGAACCTCTATCATAGTGGCTTTGGGTCTGATCTTTAATGCGATATCTTTTATCGTGCTTACTCGGAAACACATGAGAAAATCCACAACCAACATGTATCTGTCTGTTTTAGCCGTTTACGATTGCCTTTCTCTGACTTTGAATTTCATGATTGGAGTTCTCCGCGGACAAAACCCAGACACCGTCAATAAAGATTTCCAACAATCGGAAGGCCTCTGTACTTTCCATGGCGTCATTGTTGAGTTGTTCAATCTGCTCTCGGTATGGCTGATTGTTGCGTTTACCGTCGAGCGCTTCATTATGGTAAAATTTCCCTTAAAGGCTAAAAATCTTACTCCACAGAGGGCGCTTTATACGATTATCGGGGTCTCGGTCACTGTTTTCATTTTCTCCCTGCATAAAATTGCCGTTTCCGGTTTCGAGGGCGATTCCGTTTTCGGATACAAGGCATGCAAGACCCGGCGAGCGATTTTCCCAGAAATTATCTACTTCTACGTAGCCTTCAACACCTGGCTGCCAACGTTCATTATAGTAAGCTTCAACACCATGATCATCCTTGAAATAAAAAAGAATCAAAAGAAAAGAAAAGAGATGACTTCCAATGCTAATTCCATGTCCAAGTCCGACGAGAAGGCAACGAAGCTATTGTTGGCCGTATCTTCTGCCTACGTCATACTTATCCTTCCGCTGGGTTTGATTCAAACGACAGAGCTCATTTGGAATAACACGGAGAAAGTCGGAACCACGGACCCGAATTATGTTCATTTCATGACCACGAAGATAAAACTGAAGTGGTCTAGGGCGTTCTTTTTCTTTTTCTATCAATTCAACTTCGCTATCAATTTCTTTCTGTACGTTTCGTCGTCATCTGCTACTCGATTTCGAACAACTCTTAGAAGATTGCTCGGGTTTAAGGTCAAGAAAGAGGACATGACGTGGATCTCCCAGTCGCATGTTCCGAAAAAGAACATGATTGCCCCCGCTCAATCGGAGGTTTCCGAAATTCCGAAGACATCGCAAGAAAAGGATAAAGACAACGCGTAAACTTGTCCCATTGCTGGAATAACGTTATTTTCAATATCAAAGAACTATATATGATAAGTGTTAAATTTGGCCCCCATAATTCGCCATTTTTTAAGTGTTCCGGGTACAATAAAATGTTAACTAATTTTTTAGAAGAGTTGATATAAAATATATTTTTCATCTATTTATTTGATTCATTTGCACTCACTGGCAGTATATGACGTCAGAAGTGACGCCATTTCTATAATTCAATCAAAATCAGCCAAAAATTGACATTTTTCTTATCTATTTACGAATGGAAAATATAGAGCGCATGCTTGAACAAGGAAAATTTTTTTGTCACTTATCAGTCTTGGCTAGATACATCTCTTATTAAAATATTTTATTTGTTCAAGAATGCGCTCTATGTTTTCGGAAGGAAAAACTGCTTGAAAACAAGCTGTTTTACGCTAAAAATGCAAAAATGGCGGGAAAAGGTTTTCTTTAGAATGTCATATTTCTAAATTGCAGGCACTTGAACCAAAATGAATATAATGTAAACACATCACATACATATCTGTACTACGAAAACAAAGAATGATAGTAAAATGATGATGTTCATTTTAGGGGGCCATTTTACGCCCTTATCATATATAGTCCTTTTTGATTTTAATAACAACGAACGATAAATTATTGTGCAGTTTGGGGGGGTGGGGGTATGGAGCATCCTTTTTGCAGGTTGCTCATCATTTGTTCATGATAACATATTTATTATAGTTCCTAATATTTCTTAAAACATAGAGAATATTTATTGAAATGTTTCTATTTACTCATCGATATGACTCTTGTTTTTCATTTTCTTCTTTTATTAACCATTAAAGCTAGAGCAACATTTTTGTCCATATAGTTAGATATATATTCATTTTGACTGACTTTTTAATTAATGCATCTGTAGTACGAATTGAATTTTGATGCATTAACATTTTAAAATATGAAAACTGATATTAATGCATATCATTAGGATGTTATATTTGTCTTATTTGTCATGTGTGTATTATATATATATATATATATATATATATATATATATATATATATATATATATATATATATATATATATATATATATATATATATATATCTCGATCGGATCTTTGCAAATTAAGGAGGTCCTACAATTTGTTACGTTCTAGTGACATTCATCGTATCATAAGTACATGGTCCCAGCATTTAAAATTGTTATTAGCTTTATTATGTAGATTTTTCTTCTTAAATCCGTCCGTTTACAACTTCAGAAAAAAACCAGAATGTTAATGTACAGATGAACATGTTTAATTATATGTGTATATATTACGTGTTTCCTATTGTATAATTTATGTTAAGGTCAAGATCTAGTAAATGATTCCAGGGTATCTTTTTGGTGCTGGAACCATTATGACGTCATAATTGATTTGATGAATCTTTTCCCGTATTTTACGGCTTTAAAGTAATTATGTAGAAAATAAAACAATATTTTGACATTCGATATTTAATCATGGGAAAAGTAATCCCGGTACCTATATTCAATTTGACATCATTTTAAAGAGGAGGTCAAGAGCTTGTTTAATGCTATTTTTGGAGAGACTGTAGGCATTCTAGATATATTTCATTAGTCAAAAATTGACAAAACTCCGAGATATGTTGCTTTTATCCTTCATACTTCATAGAAAATGGTTGTTTAAAACAAGATTTTTTATTGCATTTACCAAAAATTTAAGCCCCGGTACACCCTATGAAACAAAGATATTGTTATGAAGCATCATTAAAAGAATTTATATCTTGAATTTCATAAACATGTAGGCACCTTTCATTTACTCGATCTTGACCTTAAGTATTATATAGATATGTTTTCCAGTAGTTTTGTTACAAATAAATTATTGAAATAATATGACTTTTTAAATCACAAATTATTGTAATACGATATATTTCTTGAGAAGAAACAAAACAAAACAAAGATAGACAGGTAGGATAGGTCAAAGATAGGTCAGGGCCGTTGATACTATATATCCTATACGTAGTATATACGTCCCTGACCAGGTTAATACCAACAATCACTAAAAAGTCAATCAACATTTGCCATGGCTACAGTTAACTATTCTCAGACTTTCTACACATGGAATTCCAATTTTTCTGCAATTAAATGCACTTTTCCAAACAAAAAGAACACAGGTAACCCCAACCCCCGTCCAAAGATTGATCATCTTGACAGTGGGTAGATTTTCAAACCAATCGATTAGTATGCAGGGGCGTAGCTTGAGATAATATTCTAGTGAGGCAAATTTATTGCAGCAGGGGTTCTGGGGGCCACCTGAGGCCCCCAGCGGGTCCAGGGCAGAGCCCTGGTGATAGGTTCAGGGGTGCGAAGCCCCCCTACGAAAAATGAATTTTGGAGTTTTAGAATGTGAAAAAACCTATTGCCCGGAACGAAGTTTTGTTATTTTACTTTTCAGACCAGCATCTATTCACAGTATTGTTGTATCCAATTATAAGAAATTCAAAAATTGAGAACATGATTGTCGTGTACTCAATTTTTGAATTCTTTATAATTCAAAAATGTGTATACGACAGTATTTAATAAAATAAAACTTCTAACATATTTTAGATGAATGAATATCTTTATTTTAATCGTTGTTTTACTTCAAAATTTTAATGGGCCGATTCGGCGTTTTTTGGAGTTTGCAAATTTTGTGAGAATATTGTCAACTGAGAACATTTGGTGCCTGTGAACAAAAAGTAAGGCAAGGCCAACTAGACGGTCCTCGGTCATTGTTGACCTTCCCAAATGTTTCAAGCGTCTCATTGCAAAGAAAGATCTCACACAAGGGACCGAACGAACAAAGTGTTGGGCCTTAACTGCTAAAATTCATTTTTAATTAGAGTTTTTAAACATATTAAAAATTGAGTGATTTATATGTCTTTCTGTAAAGTACCTGATGCCAATTCTGGGCTGTCGTTCTTAGAATTTCTACTACGTGGGAGGGAAAATCCCGTTGATGGTCAAAACAATTCTAGTGAGGCAGTTGCCTCATTGCCACAACGGAAGCTACGCCCCTGGTATGTCATCATGCTATATTTTTATCCACAGAGTATTTTTTTCGTTGGTTTATCAAGGAAACCGATTAACAATTAATGAAAATAAATGGATGAAAAGACAATGTCTATGCCATGTTAGAAAGAATAATCTTACCGTGACCATGCTACGCTCAGGTCACAGTAAGAATCCATCCCATATATTTGCAATGTAGCAGCCGCGAAGCGGATCTGCTACGCGTCGATTTTAAGTCTGTAAGAAATAATCTGCAGGGGAAAAACACATTTTTTTATACACTACATTTCGGACCTTTTTGAACATGCATATGTAGTTAAATCCACAAAAGAATCCATTTAATGTGTCGTACCAAGGCATTTTGTTAATATACACGTTTGAATTTGCCTGCCGTTTTGTCGGAAATCGTACTCGGAATGTCTCGGATTATTAACGTGGCGACCGTAAACAGCGAATTTTCAAATGTGATGTTAAAAGTGGCAGTGATTTCTTCGCAAAAACAGTATAAAAGTATAAAAGAGCAACATTGTAGATATTTGAGACTATTCATATGAAAATTTAGGCGAGATACAGTTCGATATGTTTTTTTTTTTTATTAGTTACAAAGCGAGTATATGGGACGAATTCTATCGTTAAACCGGGTCCGTAGGACATCTGTCATTTTAACGATAGAACATTCTCTACAGAATATCTAATGACATGTGTTCGCAAAATTTGCATGCTTGTGAACCAATGAAGAAACGAATAAAATAAACGTTCGTAAATATAAGGCATTAGTTAAAAATTACTTCCACATTTTGGAAGCATCTGTCGTCACTTTGTTGGTCACTAATATATAAAATCCTGAAAAATAAAGAAAAAGCAACAATACAAAGAACCCAATAGTAATTTATTAAAGATACATGTGTATTTTAATTTTCAACAAATTGTTTTATTCTGTCTCGACAAGTGAATGTCACTGAATGAAATATTACATCCCTTTGGAAATAGATATTCTACCGTATGAGAAAATAAAATTACAAAGGGTGAATCATTTCATTGTCGGCTGTAAAGAAATATCCTGTTGAAATTTCCTAAAATCCCACAGGAACGATGAAATTGATTTCTAAAAGTTTGCTACGGCTAGTTCACTTTCCTACAGGAATTAAAGCAGGAATATTGTTTTCTAAACTTCATCAATTCACCATATGTTTTAGAACACATGTTCTTTATTATGGTCATATACCAAAATTTAAAGCTATTGTTTACTATTTATATCAACAACCTGTCAACAGGTATTCAAGTCAAGCACGATTTTAATAAATTTCCTCATTCAAAGGCATTTTTGCCGCATTTACATTACCCAAACCCACCCTCACCCAGTGACAATTCATTTTTCAGTGACATATACTACATATATATAGTACATGTATTCAAAGCATCACAAAAGAATTGTAGACAAATGTTGATGTTTTTGATTGTGATAAAGAGCATTTTTCTTTATTACATGTTTAGCGCTTCTTTCAACAAAACATGTGTTGTAATAGTAAATAATATATTCATTTAAGTGAAAGAGATAATAAATTAAGAAGTCGAGTTTTCTTCAGATATCGCTTTAATTTTGTGGGAATGCCAATAAAGTACAGAAAAAATCCTTTGATATGCTTTAGGAGTAAATGACCAAATAATGTATTTATATAAGGAATAAAGAATCATTCTTTGAGTATTATGATGTGATAATTTTGGTCGGGGCGTGATCAAATCCAATAAAGCCCGAAGAGCTTTATGATAGATTTGATCACACCCCGACCGAAATTATCACCTCATAATATTCAAAGAATGATTCCTTATTACTTATATTTATATAATTTTCAACCATCTTACGATTAAATATTTGAATATAAATAAGCAAACCCCGCTGGCGCCTCAATTTGGCTTTATGAGTTATATAGTACAAAATCGATACTATATAAATAGTGCCTGTTTGGGAGGGTAACAGTTGAAATTGACACCCCGAGAAAACCATTGTCAACCGACACGAAGCGGAGGTTGACAATGGTTTTCGAGGGGTGTCAATTTCAACTGTTATCCTCCCAAACAGGCACTATTTATTTTGTTATACTGAATGTCTTTTTTAAAATTTTAAAGAAAATTTTACTGCTTTTATATAGGAATAACGTGAATTCTACAGCGAACCGTACGGGCATAATTTTCGCGCATGTAACATTTTTTAATGTTACCCGTTGCCAAGTGCGTTGCTAACGCTGAGGGTAATAGTAAATATTATTAACTGCGTCTTAACCAATCAGATTTCAGTATTTAACATGAAAGTATAACAAATAGTGTTATCACAGGCAAAGACACAGGAAAATGTAAATATAAACATATATTTACATCTCCCAAGTATTATTCCCTCTATTTCTTACGGAAATATAGTTATATTATCATAGTTAATTCACAGCTCTATAGAAACAGCCAGACTGAAATATACACGCCCTTTTTATCGATTGGTCGAAATCTACAGCGGCTGAAAGTGACAGGACTGAAATTGACTCGCCCTGTTTATCGATTGGTCTGAACCTACAGCGACCTTAGTAAAATTCCGGACTGCACGAAATAATCATGACGATGTCAGACTCAAAATCTCACAGGAGACGATTTGGCTGTTTCTTTTAGCTAACTTACTTACGTACATCAACAGTAATTTAGTGATTTTTACTTGCTTTTCATAATCAATTTATCGATTAGCTTAAAGCTTAAAGAGATGTTAATATAAACAATAAAATGCTTTCTTTGATGATTCATTCGGGTTATGAAGGTAGTGATCATTGCAGAAAAAATTTACATAACCCGCTAACGCGGGTTATGTAGTTTTTCTGCAATGTCTCTACCTTCATATCCGAAATGAATCACCAAAGAAAGGATTTTATTGTTAAAATGGTTCTTTTTTAATCTGTGGAAACTGCATATGATCACGATACGATTAAAATTGATACTTCGGCAGTGGCATGAGTATCAGGCAACGTATTTGATATAAGTAGAGAAAGTTTCATCTTTATTTCATTACGTATTTCTTTTCTTTAACGATCTTTATTTCTGCACGATGTTGAGGAGATTAAAAATTGCATACTAAAATGTCAGTTTAATATTTCTAATGGTACTTCTGAAAGATCAAAGATGAGAACTGTTATGTAAACGCATGAAATTCGAACGCTTTCGTATAAATCTGGACTGTATTGCTACTTTTACCAGTAGGTTTATAAGAAGCTAAAATTATCTTTCTCAATATTTGTTAGTCAGTAGGGATATAACATTATAATCGTCCATTAACCTGCTTACGTCACCTCTTTGAAATAATGCAGCAATGTTACGTTGCAAAAGACGGAGACACGTGTGATGTCAAGGAAACATACATGTAGCTTGTGGAATCCCCCCTAAACCATATCTACACTTTTCTATAGAAAAGATTTTGTGTAGTATGTTTTATTTGGAGTACCTAGTATCAGGAGAGAAATTAAGGTGGAATAACACATCATCACAAAATGGCTTATTTATCATATATACAGTTTATTTATCATTATATCTTTCATAATTAGATAATTAGATAATTTGCTGTTATTTTGAGTGACTTTTTCCAGGTGTGTTATTCCACCTTAACTTGTTTTGCTGAAGATCCTCTTGTTGCCGATTTTTCAAATTAGATATATACATGTAGAAGTAATCGAAATGGTCAAAAACTTCTTTCCACTACTAAGGCAAATTCAATGATTTGATACATCAATCAACTCACGCGTGCGATCAAAAGTCGGCCGATTTAATTGCACCAGTTAGAGTTGCCATTTATTGATTTGATAGATAGTCGTCTGTCGTTAGTATATCTTTAAAACATCTTTGAAGGAGAAGGTAGTAACGAAAGGTGGCATGTTGACCAAAACTTCTCATTCATGCTTTTTTATCACCTAACGAGTGTACAAAGTGTACAATACATCACAGGAGTGGGCGATTTTATCAATTTGTTGTAAATAAATGAGAAACAGGCAAAATCCTCCCAGTGAGCTTCGGGAGCGCTCGCTACGCTCGCGAAGCTCACTGGTAGGACTTCCCTATTTCTCCTTTATTTGCACAAAATGATAAAATTGCCGACTCCTGTGAATACATAAACAAATTCTTAACCTTGCACAGTATTCAGTGCGTAGGTTGACTTCTGTTTTTTCAAATTTTCTTCTTTCATACTGTCAAACTTTCCTATTTCCAAATTTGGAACCCTGCCAATGGTAAATTGAGTCTGCAATTTTGTTATACGGGAATGCCAGGCTAAGTTGTCATGACTGGAAAAGGTCTTTTCAATCATACAGGTCAAGGTCAAGTTCCAGTTACTAAACACGTATTGAGTTTAGACAATGTTTCACAACCTTAATAATTCTGTGTTTTAATTCTATGACAGAACCTGTATAGATACTGTAACCTTTTGTAAATTGCATGCAGAGATCTACGGGTAAAAAGGCCCATGGGCTACATAACTCACAAACGCCGAAAAATATTGATCAGAAAAACTCACTTGAAATTTTGGTTCCGTTGTGTCAAAAACTCACACTCAATTACCATTTCATGGAGTAATGAAGGATGGGTGATCTACAAATTACCTACATATCTACCGTAGATAATTTTGGAAATTATATCTTTTGCCATATATAAACTATTCCTTAGTATAGGAAAAAATCTAAATATTTTATCTTTAAAATTGGAATATCTTCTACAGCTTTATTTATATTCAAATTGCATGAACATACGTTTAGTCTTACGTCAGTGAATTTTTAAAATTTATTCGACAAATTCTTTTTCTGTCTTAAAAACACCATATGCATGCTAAACTCTAATAAAATCTTGAAATTATAGAGGACAATTTGGATTTTCCCCTTTTTATTAGCAACAGTAAAAACAACATCAGAAGAGACCACGCCCAAATTATATAACTGTGTACTTGCTAATATCTCATTAGCCTCAACATTCCATCATCGATAGAAGTGTTTTATTACCAATTTAATGAAAAATACATGCATCAAAAACATTTTTATGTTTCTTTTATGATTGTTCGTTAAGCTCAATGCCAGATATTGCTTCACCTTTTATGGGCAGTGTCTGCCTTTTTTTGTCAAGGGTAAACTTTACGCAAAACAAGACACAATGGTAGAATGCTATCGAAAGCGTATGCGCTACATTTTGGTGAACCTGAGCTAGAGGGTGAGGCCGGAGAGAACAACTTGAAATTATTGAAGTTATTGCTGTATAGTTGGTCTCTATTGCTCTAAATTTGAATAAAAAACATAATACGCTCAAACTTGATTTAATAATTTAATAAACGTTGAATTAAATGATAGCGGCAATTTATGACTATGTACATAAAATCCACAGAAAGCTTGAGATATATATAGAAATGCAATGTTCTCTATACTAAACGTATAACGTATGTCCACACGTCATGATTAACCGGAAATGATGTCTTTAAGCTATTCAAAACAGTGCGTTTTCTTAAATTGTTTAATATTCATGAATACCTCAGGGTTAATATGATGTTTATTCAAGAGTATGAAAAAATATCAAGATTTCTACTTTAAAACGCCCCCTTTAGTTTGTCAGGTTCAAAACATGGCTAAAAATGAAAAAAAGTCTACGGGGATTTCAGATTGCAATCGATATGAAAGAACCCCGGTTGATAACGTCAAAAGTTGTGCCAATTGTTCCGAGTACTTCCGAATGCACAAAAAAATGTAAACATTTTCCATTATAAGTCTCTGCAAGAAATTGTTTTCGGCCCTGTGAGTTTTTTCCAGGTAAAAACAGTTGGCGTATCAATGAATATTATTTGGATTTTTTTTCCCTTCCATCTATTAAGACTGTTTTTGATTGACAGGAATGTTGTTTCAACTGAAAGTCCTTTTTGGCGGAAACAATGACTTGCGACGGACTATGGAATGTGAATATGAATGCATATCATAGAGAGTGCGCCAAACTGTGAAATATTTATAATTCACAAAGCAATGGCTTACGAGAGGTTATAATTGTCACTTAAGTCTACTGAGTTTGCGATTCCTTAAAGTTCAATAAAAATAAATAATAAAAAGAGAAATGCAGTTGCTAAGCGATGCAGTTAATGTCATATTTGGATATAAGACATTGAAACCTACTTTTGAGCCCGGCAATGTCATAAATCGAAATTAATATTCAGATTGAAGCAGACGATCGCAACGTCTTGGGACCGAGTATCTTCATTTCTCTTACTTTTAAAAATTTTATTCTTACATTAATTGCAATTATTAATTGATGCACTGATTCAGGTGGAAAGTTTAGACGACTATAAATATGAATTTTAAAGCCTCTTACTCTCATTTCGCATGTGATCCCGACTTGCTACATGTAATATTGTAGCAATGCATGCCGAGTGATCCGTGATTCTCCATTGTAACATAGGGTTCCTGGTACCTAAGTTAGAACCATTTTAACAGGAGCTTGGACTTTGGGTAGTTGTGTCAAACTCCAATGTGACGTGGGCCTGTCTATTTCATTGCTGGCCACTCAGCTATGGCTCCTTGAAATCAACAAGATTTGTCTGACTCTTGAAGAAAGACTACGCAATCTGTGTATATTTCACTTGAAACCAGCGTCATTTTTAACTTGTTTTGACGCAAGAAAAAGATAGTTACATCCTACCGAAAGTCCAAGGTCTTGCTAAAATGGTTCTAAGTGGAATTCAGTAACAAGAAGCTTGCCTTCTAATATTTCAAAATGGTTTCCTTCTATTTATAGGATTTTGAGTAGATTTCTACCACCGTTATTTGATTAACATTTATATTAAGATTTATATCAAGAATTAATCGAATGAATGCTTAGTTTATAATTAAATGATTATGTGCGTGAACTAGATTGGTGAATAAGTATGCAGGGAAGTAATTTTTTTTTTTACTAAACAAAGGAATTCTATGAGACCAAATAACTTACTTTTTGGTTTGGTTCGTAAGTGTATAATCATATAGATTAACTACAAATAATCGCTCTTTTGCTGGGATTAAAGTGTTAAGTGATGTTGGAAGCTAGATATATATGTAATTCTCTAATTACAATAAAACATGTACAGGGCATGCTTAATCAAATATTTCTAAGCTTAGGTTTTTTTTAGCGGTATCATATTTTGCGAATACTACTTCTATCAGAAAGAATCGCAGAATTTCATTTTGTGTGTTATTCTTCGAACGTTTTGTGTTGCCTTTTTAATAGAACATGCTTATCTCTATAAGGCTGTTTTGAGGTTGTGAAACATGAATAATAAAATTTCCGTCAACCCCCCCCCCCCCAAAAAAAAAACCCCCCAACAATAACAACGCTGCTTAGCTGGGACTGCTTTGTTATGGTGGGGGTTGATAAACAAAACTACTATAGACCTTTGCCAACGACCAGTGGAGATTTTGTCAATATCATTTGAAGAAAAAGACAACAGGAAATCCATTGTTTCCATTACAAGTTGGCCACTCCAACGTCAATGTGCACTTCGAGCTGCAGGTCTCTGTTTATCAACAGTCATGTAGAATAGTGATCAGGCTAGATAATTTCTATATTGTCAATAGAGTTTTAACGATCGGTGACGTAATAGGCTGTGGTTACATTGACCCGAACTGAATGCTTAAAATTCCGTTCCTTAACCACGAAAAGAGGTTTCTGTTGTTCACTTCCGGTTGTCCAACGCCTGAAACAAGATAACTAATTGTTATTATAGTAATTTCTATTAAAGGGTTGCCTGGAAAACGCTGACATTTGAGGGGTAATTTTTACGATTCTGTGTCAACAACATCGTTAGAATAAGTGTAATTTCTGCGCTGAACAATTATACGCGGAACAAAATCTAGGTCTGTCTTTTACTTGTCGTGGTTTTAAATGAAGTTATTCGCAATTGGTGGAAAATGTCTCTAATCAAGAAGAAGGTTGTCTTTTTCCCAAGCAAAAAAAGATAATGTTCAGATAAAGAGACGTCATTCAAGTCTCTGTAGTACTAAATTTTTGCAAACTAATTTGCAGCAGATAAAAGACCCCGCGCGGCCATTACGAACTTATTTCAATGAGACCGCAGACGATAATGCAATCAAATGCCTATTGTTGCACAATGGAGACACGTTTCTGTCCATACCGGTATTTCACTTTTTGGAAATTCGTTAGAAAGAAAATTCCGACGTTCAAATTTGTCTTTATTCATGTGAAAATTTAAGAATGATGAAAGTGACCAACTCTTGCTCATCAGCAGTCAAAGTGAATAGCAAGTCATTATCTATATCGACATTTTGGCAAACCTGAAGAGTAATATGCTTCCGGGAAGGAAACAGTTCTGTGAACTGTACACGGTATTTTGAATTATAAATTTGTTGGTATAGATGCAGAATTCAATTCCGGTGTCTTCTTGTAAAGACAAATAAGTACCGGTATAACCTGTAGCAAATATTCAATTTGGTTCAATCTCTGAGGAAAAAAAATACATTATGAATAATGAAACTTCTAAAAAGAACCCCCCAAACCCGCTTACTATTAAAGTATCATTGCTGTTTACATAAAGCAACACTTTCGCGTATGGAATTCCATAATTATACGACTGCCAAATTGCTGACAGCTAGGTTACTGCCAACTGCTAATTGCCATGCCAGTTGCTGTAAATGTTATATATGCAGAGGCATCAAATATTTAGTCATTTGAAGCGCAACATGACTTGCTTTAAGATCTGGACAACTGATAAACTTAAAAGAAGCACTGTGGCTGGAAACAGCTTAGAAAAAGTAATTCACAAAGTATATACAATGATGCATAAGATTCACAAAGTATATACAAAGATGCATAAACTGGTTTATATATCACGTTAAATCATATAAATATCTCTTTGTTACACATTTAAGAACTCAAATTACGAAATAACTTCACAACAAGCCTTTTATATTTTGAAGGAAATTGAAACCTTTTTGTGTTATTGTTGGTAGTTTCATTTTAAATGCCGGAGTAGGAAATGTCTCTGCAGTTTATATGAACATTATGTAATGTTTGCCATTCGGTTGCCCTTGGATACGGGGGTAAAATACATAAAGTCATAACAATATCCTATAGGGACCATTCTGATTTTACTTGAGATGCAGACAGATTATGTAATTTAAGTAGATATCCCGCACGACAAACCTTTCAACAACATCCGGGCACATTGGCATCGGTGGGGGTGGGGGACTGCCTTGAATGAGTTGGTCAGGTTATCAACTGTCCTGATCTTAAACCAAGGCATGTTGGCTTGCATGTCAAATGACTAGATATGCATGTGCAAAACATCATCAGTTTGGCAGCTGACAGTTGGCTGTCGTATACGGAATTCCAGCAATAACTAAATAATGTAATAGCCATTTAAGTGATTTTATATAGGGGGTGGATTTTACTATATCAAGAATTTACCATTAATCATGGTCATTGATGTCAACGTTTGTCATTGTTTATTGTTTATATTACACTGTGTTGGTCCCATGTTTTTTTTTATTTTTATCCATGCACATACTTATTTCCTAAAGCATTTTTATTTGACAAAGTTTCATGAAGAACTCTTCATGTTATGGATAAAGGAACCTATTGATGATCAGCATTAAAATGTACTTACAGTAGTTTCAGTGATGATATAAGTTAATCCTCACTATAAATAACATGGCTTCTACACTTGGTGCATGTAGGCTGCCATTGTGTGACATCATCATGTAGTTCACTTGCAGCAATAATTTGAACATTTGCATTTATGAATAGCAAGTATAAGTACAGACCCTGAAACGTGCTACTACACCTCTAAAACGAACCGTACCGTTCACAAAACGAAACGTACCGTTCACAAAGCGTACCGTACCGTTCACAAAACGAACCGTACCGTTCACAAAGCGAACCGTACCGTGCAAAAAGCGTGCAAGATAATTTATGCAAGACCCGCCTCCAGACGGACAAAAAAGCGCACCGTACCGTGCAATAAGCGTGCAACTTCCATAAATGGCTTACTGACCTAATGTATTTCGATGAATACGGACGGAGATTATCGCTGACCAGAAAAGTTCAATATTTTGCTAGATTTTTTATACGGGATTAGATAACACATACTAAGATTTAAAACTGTTATTCTTATTAAAACAGTCACAAAAATATTTCCTTTCTTAGACCGTAATCATTTCTTTGTTTTTCTCCGATTTCTTAAACATTGTATACTATTAACGTTCACACAATTCGTGGTTATACTACTTTGATTATTTTTCTGAAATGTTTGAAACATTGGGTACATACTGGACTTTACATAGCTTTAAGTGATGAGAGAGAGAGAGAGAGAGAGAGAGAGAGAGAGAGAGAGAGAGAGAGAGAGAGAGAGAGAGAGAGAGAGAGAGAGAGAGATCGTTACCCGAAATGTTAAAAAAGTAGCGTATGTTTAGAAATATATATATACACTATGGCTAAACAAGGGTTGAAATATATATAATTTTTTATCCTTTTTAAATTAAAAAAAAATGTCGACTTAAGTTACACAGAGCCAGAAAATTTAAATGACAACCACATATAACCGGTGACTCGAGTGATTTGTTCTTGAGCTATTTATGTACATGTAGATACTGTTAAAATAATATTGTTATTAACTAATCCTTAAAGCATTACCTGTAGACATGTTTTCTAATTCTATTAGATCTTTTAATTGGTACTATTTTACTCTGCCCCAGAATAGGAGTAATACAGTCAGTGTTGTTAGCTTTATGTAGTTCCACCCAAGGATATAGTCCCAATTCCAAGATAGTGTTTACTTGATGTATTAAGTAAGTAATTCATCAGCTTTAGATATAGAATTAGTACAAAAACAGTTATTAGGTAAAATTGAACACTTAATTATTCTTAATTGATTTATTTATAATGAGTTATTCCTCTCAGGAATTGTCAGGAGAATAGAGCATTTTGATTGGTTAGTGACTAGCTGCAAAAGTTATATAAGGGAGGCAGCTGCTCAGTTTAGTCAGATAGCTCCATTGGTAGCTCCACCAATTATCTCAGACCTAATAGGTATGATGAGTTCTACAAACCAAGATCATAATTTTTATAGAGAGTTTTAGTTATCACAAGTAATTTGCTTTAGAATGTTAACATAACCTGGCAACCTGGTGTTCTATTACCATCTTATAAAAATCCTGACAATTATAGTTCCTGACAATGTAATTCCTGACAAAGTAATTGCTGACAACCCCTTGTAAACATGTATTTAGTTTATAAGTCAACTCCCATAGTAGGCTAGCTCTCTATATTAGGAAAGTTATTCCCCTTTAATTCCCTTTATTATTTTTGCCATGGTGACCTAGGGCTTAATTTGCATTTATATCAATCCACTCTTGATTTATCAAACTATCTGTATGCCTTTCTAATGTTAGACCTCTTTTATTAAAAATGTCGGGTGTGCATAGCGCTTAAATAACATCGGGCTCGATGTACTATCATTCCAAAACATAGCGGCATTGTCAGAAGAGTTTTTGAATTTTTACTGTTATAGAAGAAAAATCACCAGAAAACCGAAAAGCAGGTACTCCAAAAGGTATTTTATGCATATGTTAAAGTGTATCTCTTCGTCATATTATGCAAGTAGTCATATTTCACCAGAAAACAGAGCTCTGTTACTGATTACAAATGAAACGGGGTAAAAGTAGGGACCAATTTCTGGCCATATCTGACTCTTGTATAGCTGCAGGTCTGTAGCTCCCTGTCTGAAAAAATTCGGATGGACGACCTGGGAGCTACTGTGCCTCCCATAGTAAAAAACTGCAAAAAATGCGCTAGTTTGGACCTGTTATCCTTTTTTTTTTTACACAAACTCTATGAAAACAAGTAGTACCATTAAATTCTTCAGGCAATTTACTACTGATCTTCACTTACTTGCCTCACACTTTCTCTTAAACATGATAACAAACCTCGGAATATGAAGTTTATTAATTCATGTTGAGATCGAGAGTCGCCATTTTTAAATGTAAACAAACTGCACCACTTCAATTTACAGGGTTGATGATGGTGTTTAAAGTGACGATATCTGTAGTAAAATGTCAGAGAATTTTTTTTTATCAAATATTGGTACAGAATTTGTTCATAAATGAGATTAATCAGTCCAAAACGAGCGCATTTATTTGTGCGCTGTAAATTGCAGGTTTTTACTATGGGAGGAACTGTAGCTCCCAGGTCATCCATCGGAATTTTTTTCAGACCGGGAGCTACAGACCTGCAGCTCACTCTTGTAGGAAACTCGGCTAGGCTAGATATTAGGACTGAAGCCTTCACCACATATCGGAACAGTTCTTCAAAGTTCATGTCTCAAAATTCAGGAGGTCCAACTTTGGTAGCTTGTTAATGTGAAAATTTTAATATTTGTGACTTTGTGTGTCGCACCCTCAAATTTGCTCGACCATTTCATACCTGTGATAAGTAACGTTAACTGTACATGAGAATTAAAAAAACTGGCATTTGGATGAAAAATGCTGTACACTGCCCATCAAAAAACGGAAGAAAAAACATTACAAAATATATTTTAAATTCTTTAATAATGCAGCTTATTTATAATTTAAAACCATTTAATATTTTACTTTCTTTTCACTCATCCTGGAGTAGGTGAACACTTTGTTTTGCTAAAATTGTGGAAGAAATGGGAGTGCTATTTTTGCGAATATACTGAAATACAATGAAGAGAGTATATAATGTTCACACCTTCACATGCAACAGTTTGTGTACACTACACAACTATCGGACTGTCACATGTCAAACACAGGTGATTGTGAGAATTACAGGAAATCAATGGCATTTCGAGAAAAATTCAAAGTATTGTACAGTTTTTCATTTACCATGAATTTGGTGTCCGGCCATGATTCCATAAATGGGGTGTATAATTTATTCCAACATTTTATCCAATTGCTTTGTTTGTTATGATTTAAACCACCAGATATTTTGTACCTTTTGATTAAAGAAATTCCTTTAAATCATTTGAAACCTTTACATCAGTTTGTACTGAACCAGAATAAAGATTCCCTATGATTATGATGAGCAAAAAATGAAAGCAGAATCAAAACATATCTATCAGCTCAGCTGTTTAAATTTTGAAAGAATCATATAAGGATAAGAAATGCAGATTTAATTTTAATAATTCTTTTGAAGGATGATTGAGATGCAAAATTGAAGTGGGGGAGATACACAAATATTACAATTTCAACTGCTTCAAGCACAGAAGTTGAAGCTGAATTTTCAGATATGAAATATGAAGGACTTGATCTCCTCCCAATATTCAGTGATCTAATGGTTCAATTCAAATATCAACCCAAGGCAAACCTCTTTAAAGATTACTGTGCTTTAGGTGTATTCTCATTCTGTTTGAATCTCAATACTTTAATAACAATACCAATAAACTCCTTCACTGTAACTGCAATACTGATTCTTTTGCAGGGCAAATTGATACATATAAAATATGATGCAACAGCAGTTACTACATGTATAGTCATGTCGAATAATTATCTTCTGACAAATACTACGCCAAACTATGTAAATTTGCCTTGCAAAAAGAGCAGAATCTCAGTTATTTTGATAGGATGGGTTTGTTAGATTCAGAGTAAGCGGATCTTCTTTGCAAGTCCCTGCTGATTTTGTGTACTGTAAATTTTTAATTAAACGCGAGGAATGAATATCCGCGTAAAATCGCGAGAAGCCCGTCTCGCAAATTCTAAAATCTCGCTGTTAATTTTGGGACACATGTAAACTACATGAAACTTTGATAAAATTTCGGCAATCGCGATTTTATGTACTCGCGATTTGATGGTAAATCGTTGAATCGCGGAATTAAGTTCTCGCGTAAAATAAGGAATCTACAGTATTTAACTACCGGTATTATCACTTTATCTGTTGAACACTTTGCCATTATGAGGCATACATGTGTATTGTAGTTGAAACTCTCCAATTTTAAAGAATATCAAAACTGTAAAAGTTCGATATTAAAGTGAAATTCTGATATCAGAATGATAGTAAGTTTGCTATTTAAAATTGAGCTGCCAAACGTAAATTTTCAGACTAAGAATAAATAATTTGATGATTTCACAACATTTTTTTAATCATACACGATTTAACCTGCAGTCAGAGACTTGAAACCACATATTTACCAAGATGGCCGCTACAAGGGAGAAAAGAAGCAATGCTGGGAATAAAATGTCCCGTCTGCTGGAAGCAGAAGATGAGGACGAGTTCTACAAGACTACATATGGAGGATTTAATGAGGTAAAACACATACTCTATGCAGGGAAATATTCACCCTCGTTTTATTTTTGCTCCTTTCTCTCTCGTTATCAGTGGGCAAATTTAAGACTGGGCGAATTTTAATGCCTCAAATTATATCTTGGTAAACGCAAATGTGTCTGGGTGAAATCAAGTCGAGTTGAAAATGCTTGCAAGTGCAGAAGGGTGAAAATTTCACTGGGCGAAAATAACTATATATCGTATACAGTACATGTACTAGTGATACAGAATGTCTGTGTACTGTAGCTATTGAACATCTTTTTTGCTTTCTATTTTAAATATCTACAATATTTAATGCATATTTATTGACTTTTATTAACTGGGAAGAGACGTTTTTAATTTTGTCTTAAACTGCTCTTTGAGAATTAACTTGAATATATTAGTGTTTTGAAAAACTGCACTGAAAAGCTATCGAAAATCTTTATTATATCTATAAAAATAAAAAAAAAAGAACCCCACATTTATTTATACAAGATTTTTGTTATCTTTGTGTACTTTAGGAAGAAGATGATGGTATCTATGAGTCTGAAGAGTCAGTTGATGAGGACACTGATTCAGATATTAGTATTGATGAAAACGATGAACTGAAAAGTGACGATGAAGATGAAAGTCAAAAGAAAAAAAGAAGAGTAGTCACAAAAGCCTACAAGGTTTGCCTCTTTTAATCCAAAGAGAAAAAACAGTCAAACCTCGTTATCATGGACTAGATGGGACTGGTTAAAACTTTGATATATATGAGTATTCGAGATATCAAGGGTGAAAATACTTTAAGTGTATCAGTGGATGGGACTTACAAATCACTTCAAGATATCCATTGTATTTGAGATACCAAAGTTCAATTGTATCTTTTAAACTTGAAATTCCAACTGAGTTTTATGATTTGCAGTATTGTAGTGATATGAATGAATTGTATTTACACATACTTGACACGTGTTTTAGGAACCACTACCAAAGAAGAAACCTGAAGAGAAGAAACCAAAGCCTAAAACAGAAAAAGTATCCAAAGTTCAAATCTACCACACACCAGGTTAGAACAATCAAATGAATTACAAATCACATATCCTTTGCAACAAAAATAACTAACTGAAAAAGATTGAACATGTGTATCATATTAGAATAATGGCTACTTTATTAAGTACCGGTATTCATGGCTGTGGCATGGAGTCTTAGCGTAAGAAACTGATTTTTGCTTTTAATTATTTTAGATGCTAATTTACCACTGTCAGTAGTATATTAAGCAATAATCGATTTAAAAAATCTCATTTGGCATCTTCTTTCGTATTAAATTGTGATGCAAAAAACATTTTTAACTCATGTTAGAAAAAAAGAAGCTCAGGAACACTACATCAGAAAAATCTAAGGCGCGGGAGGAAAGGGACAAACAGAGAGAGGCCCGGGCCAAGATGCTGAAGGACATGGCTGCCCACAAGCGGGTGTCAGAGGTCAGGAGGCTAACCCAGGAGGAGCTGCTGGAGGAGGCCAAAATCACAGAGGAGGAAAACATGAAGTCCCTGGGTGAGTGTGCTTTGGGTGGGTAGGGGGTAGAATAGAATAAGGATAAGGGAAAGTGAGTGTGCATTGTGGGGGGGGGGGTACGTTAGAGTAAGGATAAGGGTTGAGTAAGGTGAAATATTTGTACAGGTGAGTGTTTGTTTGGAGAGTTCAAATAGACTAAGACGAAGGTAAGGTGTAGTGAAGTCTGTGTGTGAGTGTTCATTTGGAAGGTCAAGTAGAGAAAAGGTGGAAGTAAGGCACTGTATGATGCAGGTTAGAAACTGTAAGATGAAGGTGAGGTACATTGAAGTCTCAGTCTTGGTGAGTGTGAATTAGGTGAGGGGGGGGGGGGGCAAGGAAATGTGAGGTCTGTTGGTATGTATGCATTGAGAGGGTTGAAAAGAGTATAAGGGGAAAAGAAGAATTCTTGATATTTTGCTGGAGCTTTTGATTGGAATCTTAAAGAGATCATTTTTTTTTCTTCATGGAAAAGAGTTTCTACAATTAAGGTTTTCTTGAAAAACATTTCATAAGAAATTAGTTTGTTCTCTTCCATTTAAAAGTTTCAAATTTTTGAATTATGAAACATGGAATGTTGACAAAAAAATATATGTATATATTTGTACATGACTGATGTATATTTATTTTTCACATATATTTCTTATAAAAGTATGTTGAAAGCTAACGCATTAATAACACCAAAACAGAAATGGGAAGGTCAAAGGTTAACGAATGGTTTTAATTTTGTCGCAGAAGTTGAACAATGTTTATCTTCTATGTCATTAGCAAAATTCATGGTTTTGCCAATTACAGCACCGGCTCATCTATTGAATTTAACCCTAAAGATGATAGAGAGGTTTAGAGAAATTAATTACATTTCCATAAAAGACAGGAAATTACAGAAAAAAATTAAATATAAAGTATTAAATTGTTATTTATTTTTTAAAGATGTATATAGCTGCAATATTGTGGACATGCAAATTTTAATAACTTTAACATGTGTTACTCAATTTATTTTTTTTGCACACACTGTTTCATTTTATCATTGATTATTGACCATTTTTGCAGAAAACTATCAAAGAATGGAACTGGAGAGAAAGAAAAGCCGAATTTCCAAACAGATACACAAGGGCCCAATCATTCGTTACCATTCCTTGACCATGCCTCTTATCGAGGAACTACCCCCAGAGCCAGAAATCAGTGTGGATGAAGACAACAGGTATGAAATTACCTTTTTTTTAAATAAAAGAATGAAAAGAGCTAAGTTTTGTTTAATATTTGGGATTTTTTTGGCCAACAAACAAGTTCATTGTGGAGAGAGTTATCTCTCTTGGAATGGAATCTGTTTAAGGTGGCTCGACACACCAATGCATTATTTGATGGATCAATGAAGAATTCTCTTTGAGAAATGATTATTCAAAAATGACACCTATATTGGCCTCTGATTATTTTATATGAATTTTTTTGTATTCTTTTTATAGAAACCGGAAACATCGTTTTAGCTGCGAAAAAGATATATCAGAGCTAAAAAAAATTTATCAATTAATGCACAATACAATTATCTATGAATGCATATCAAAAACGGCCAGATAAACTTTGAAATTTTTTTGTAAAAAAAATATTTATGAAAATGAAAATAAAGGATTGTAGATATTTTTTAAATCTATGGATAAAAACTGCAGATAAACTGTTACTCGCATTTAACAATTTCTGTACAATCATATTTCAACAAGAAATTGAAACCAAATAGTGAAATTAAAGTATAAATGGAAAATTTTAAAATCGAACCGATCCCGATTGTAATTAAACTGATCCCGAACGAAATCACATAAAGTTAGAATGAATCAGAATTTTGCAAAAATTTCAGGTTGTTTAGCTGTCAAATGGTTTCGTCATTTACTAACTTTATAATTCATATCAATTACTTAGAAAAAAACTGCAGTTTATTTGTTAAATTTCAATTTTAAAATAATTTTGATCGGGATCAGTTTTTTTTCAATCGGGATCGGTTCAAATTTGATAAATAGCAATTTTTCCAAAATTTCGCATTTTCATTTCAATTTCTTTGTAAAATATCATTGTTTAGTAAATAGTTTATGTGACTATATGTTATTTTTAAAATTTTATCCATAGATTAAAAAGATATTAAAGAATTACAATTTTGATTTTCAGAAATATTTTTTTAATTAAAAAATTAAACACTTGACCAAACGATCTTTAGCATGAATTTATTTATAATTATATTACACATTAATTGACAACAAGTTTTAAGCATTAATATATTCTGTTTGTCAGCAAAACAGTTTTTCTTATTTCACTGAAAAATACAAAATAATTTGTATAAAATAACTGAAAGCCGATATTGATCTGTGTTTTGTGGAATCATGTTTCAAAAAAGATTCTCTATCGATCCATGAAATAAAATTTTGGTGTGTCGAGGAACCTTAATATCAGTTATCTTGGTATAGTTGGGATATTGAGATAATGAATCTCAATACATTTTACAGATAATACAGGTTTTTCTATGTTTGTTGAAACTTTTGAAACTTATATTTAACTCAAGGCATCACATGGGGTATAAATGTACGAACATAAAACAAATTTTAAACATATAGAACTGCTTTACATACCTGTAGTAGCCTAGGAATGTAAGAACAAACATATATTCATGAGTTTACAGGTGTAGGAAGATAATATATTGTTGTGTTTATTGTTTAAAAACTGACATAATAATTTTACAGTATTTACACAAACATATATGTATTTATCATGACTATTCACTTTCATGGAGTTATCATTTTTGGTAAAAAAAAGAGTTATCTTTCTTTGGTTTGTGGGCATATGATATATACAAGCGATTAAATAATGCCACAAGCATTACACTGTATTTCGAATATTGATATAATTTTTTTTCAATCAATTTCAGTGGTGAAACACACAGAAGAGTTGATGAAAACGAAAAGTGTTCACGGACATTTGTAACATTTACAGACGAAAGAACCTTTAGGGACTATTTCTCACAGAAAAAGCGTAAGGTTCCCAGCAAACAGTTTTGTCCGGTTACCAAGTTACCAGCTAAATACTATGACCCTGTGACACAGACACCGTTTGCTAATTTACAAGCTTTTAAGTGTATTCGAGAAGCTTACGCCCAACAGTTGGCGGAGGAGGCTAACCAGCGAAAAAAGTAGTTCTAATAAAAATTTTGATATTATGTTTTTTTCAGCCTTTTTCTCTTTCTTCAATTTTTACATTTTATATACTATGCAGAGTTGACACCAACTATATAAATGCGGAAATATTTACTAATTAGATATTGATATTCATATAGAGACTTTTTTAGGGTACAAGGTGTTGTTAATTGCTATGCAGCATATGAGATGATAAGTTTTTTTTTTTCCTTTATACTCAGTATATATCTACCTGTTTGATACACCGAGTACACCTTTGGCAAACAAAGGTATTGTTCTAACAGGTGACACGTGCGTTCCTTAAAACACTGGATGTTTAATTATGTAATCAAAAATCAATTTAAAACTTTAATATACATCAAAGAATTTTAGGAGATAAAATAATGAAATATCTCATAGCTATTCAGTCTCCAAGATTTCTGTTGAGCGTTTTCCCCAAGACTATCGAAAGCACAATTATTTCATATATATGTACCAGGTTTAAAGCTTTCATGAATGTTAAATGCTGAATAAGCGTTCCTATTTGTGATAGTGAGCAATATCCTAAAATAAACCCATGATATCTACTGATCCAGATAAAATGTTTTGAAATTGTGTGTGAAAGTTTGCAGCTACTTGTTATTTCGGATGCTATCCCTGGTTTTTATGTGACGGCACAATCGTTACTTGTACTTTTTTTTTCTAAGGAAACTGGTTTATGACCAGCGTAATAAAGATGTACATGTATATATTAAACAAAAATTGAATAATAGTACGCGTATATATTCAATTTAATGAGACTAAATCTCGAGGGTATGGTAACTTTATACACCCATGCGCCTGTTATGCAATTGGCAGACGTGGTGCACTTCAGCGAATGATTTATGAGTTGAAATCGAACGCACTCTTCCTCACGGTGACTTTCGCTTTCTGAGACTTTCAAATAACGAGAGATGAGAACTGATCGAATTTCACTTTCAATGGAGATCTTAAAATAAAACACATCATAAATAGATTGCTTTTTGTACTGGATAAGTACATGCCTATATTTCACGGAGATGTCGTTTTGGGACACGTTTATTATCACGTGACAGAAACAGCTGTTGGTTATCCGTGATACAACTTTTATTAGAATAAGGATAAAATTGATTTTTTTGGTTGCAATGAAGTTTTAATAGCCTAATTGTAGTCTAAATATTGTCCATATTTAAAATAATAACCAGTTGTAGGGTGATATTTGATATTCCTCCCTTCCTTCCTTCCTGAATATATTTCATCACGGACGTACATGTACATACTGAGTACATAAAATCATTGGAAATTTTCTTTTTGTTATCATAAATAAATTGCATAAAATAAACTTTTCAGTGAAATGCTGTTAATTTTGAATTTTCAAAAGCATTCTGAATATCAGCATTTACTTCCCCCCCCCCCCCCACAGTTTGCATATTTACAATGTGTACATTGTTGTGATTCTGGCTTCAAACTGATCGATTTACGCATGTCTCCTCTGCATGCCATATATATTTGCAAGTAAATATGATTTTATGGCTGATCTAATGTAAATATCGACCAAGAGCTTGTTTAAAAACTGCAATGTTTTCTTTGTATTTTGAATAAGCCATCAATTTAAACTATCAGTATGTTCATGGGAATGCATGTTTATGTGTACAGTTTGTGAATTGAAAGATGCTATTAAGATGATTTAAGATGTCGACCCTTGTGTGCATCTTGTGCATATATCGTCTGGTGAAAGAAAAAAAAAGATAAATAGTTTCACCTTGATTTCGACCATCTTTAAAGAATAATTATATAAAAGAGCTGTTGAAACGTAATCATTACTTTGAAACCAGTTCCCATGTTTCAAGGTCGTTTCAAGTCCGTATGTAAAATGTAAGGCAACGTAAGCATTATGTAAGAACTTCATGACTTTGACACAGATTTTAATGTTCAAGGTCATTTGATGGTCATAATGAAATGTGTGAAACGCAAGGTAACGTAGCCATGAAATTCGAATAACCTTCCTCTATTGCTCTGTATTCCTACGCAAATTGAGATTTTTTTTTTACCATGTTTCGAATTACCAGGACAGGCATTGGATTCCAAGCACTAGACAATAATGTACCCCCATTTTTTGCACTGTGTTTGTGTTATTTTTCTCGTAAACTTTTCAATGTTGTTCATGAAATGAAATGTTTATGCAATGAAAGTAAGCATGCGTGTACGTTTTAGTTTGTTTTGGGGAAAGGGGTTTGGAAATAGCGAGCAATTTACTAGTATATTGTTCATAGTGTTTATTCACGCACAACAATGAATTTGAAGCCTCCATTGTTTTTATTTGATAATTAAAAAAAAAAAGCATGAGAGAAATGATATAACATTTTAGTTTTAGTATAATTTTTTTGAAATATCTAAAACGCTATTTACTTGTGTTACTAAATCGTTTGGTTATTCATTTTATATATAAAATAATGCACTCTATGGGTACCTTATACCAAACCTTTTCATTTATAAGTTTGGAATTAACCTATTTTTTTCACAGGTCAATGGTACCTTATTTAAAATTTAACTTGCCAAAATAGTTGTTTTGATCGATTTTGTTTTTTAAATTGGCACTTGTATATATAATTTTTCCCTGTCAAAACCACTTCAACATTTCAAAAGAGAATTTATGTTCTTTGTTAATGTGTTACGCTTAACGTTATGCCTTTCAAGATATGTCGCCTAAAAATCTGCCAACACAGTATCAATTAGTACAAGTGCTTAGCTTGAATAAATCTATCAATTTTAATATGCAATCATAGCTAAAGACAGAACAATATCCAACAGAATCTTTTATCAATATGATAAGGTGCTTTGGTACAGTCTTTTAAATGGAAAATCCATTATAGAACTGCTCTTTCTCAAATCTCTCCCGGAAAAAGAAATAAAAATCCCAGTTAATTATTGCAAGACTTTTTTATTATTTAGATAAGGAAACAAACCCTTTTCAAACACAAATCACTCTTTTTAAAGAATTTCGCATTCAGTCACACACAATTATCTTACACAATGAAATGCAGTCCATAAACATGTAGGATGAAGTTTCTTTGCATGCATACAGACATACTAATATTGATATTTCCTGTTATAATGTATTGTGGGTAAAAAAAAAAGAGGAGAATACCAAAGGCATATTGCATGGCTTAACATATTGCATAAATATTAGGTTACATGTGTTCAAAAAATAAAAATAAAATAAAGACACAACTTAAGTTGTTTTTAACGAAAGACGAAAGATTTTCTTTTCTTTAACAGAAATGAGATCTCAGCATATAAAACAGCAGTAATCTATTAATTTTGTCACAAACCTACAATGCACATATATGCAATTGCATAGAGTTTTAATATGCTTAATGAATATTGCTACAGACGTCTAAACTGAAAAAAAATGTGACATCATCGAAACCACAAACAGGACTATCTCGAAACAAAATCAGGATCCGTGATCGGTTTAAATCATAAAGCAATGGAAGGAGGGAGAAAGAAAGAAAGACAAATAAGTCCCTTTAACACACAAATATACCCATAGCGTGTTCAAGGTTTAACCGAGAGAAAAAAAATCAACAATGTACACAAAAATCATCACAGGTGTTCAAAGAATGAAAAAAATATAAATGGCATTATCTATGCCCATTTTTTCCCAATCAGGCTTCCAATATGAGATCAATGTATGTATTGGTCCGCGAGTTTTATTATCACATGCTAATCCA
Organism: Magallana angulata; assembly: GCF_025612915.1. Taxonomy (NCBI): domain Eukaryota; kingdom Metazoa; phylum Mollusca; class Bivalvia; order Ostreida; family Ostreidae; genus Magallana; species Magallana angulata. The sequence goes on from NC_069120.1 coordinate 28,544,540, forward strand.
ATTTCAATCTAGTCTGTCCCCGGCGTTTAACGCCCAAAATGCAAGGTACAAAAAAATCAGTTGCAACTGAAATTCTTCCTGATCAGTTTAAAACACAAATGCAGACAGAACTAGTTTACACACGTTTGGCAGGAATGCTTCTTCCAACATTTTCCAAATCTCTATTGCATATCAATATAGATGTACGTGGCCACACCTTTTCCCCAATAGTGCGTGGTCCGTAACGTGTATCTTCCCCCATGCAGCTTACAAGTATAGCACCTTGCATGTTGTTGATAATGCATGTAGTAAGGGGACGGTTATATCAAGAGTTTGAGACAAAAACGTCCTCTTATGTATTGCAATAGTAATCTCTAAACCCCCCCTCAGAGCAAAATCAAACCACTGTACAATAGATTTCTCTATACTATAGAAGGTTAGATTCGTTTTTAAAACTACTGTTAATCTAGGCTAATTAATTAGATATTAATTAATTATTATGCACCAATTCAGTAAGAAAATCGGTTATCTGTCTGAGATCTTTTCAATGTACAAACAAGGCACTAAAAAGAGACTATAAATTGTCTATAATAATAGACACGTATAGGCACACTGTCTACACTGCATGGCTTGTATAATGCCTATATTAAGGTTTGACTGATAAATTTTCAATAAATTCTCCTTTGAAAGACAAACGGGACGTGATATTTTGATATCAGAGGCACTTTTGATATATTAATAATATATATCCAGCTGATATCAGAAAGTCGTCTTAAATATCCGCTCCCTCGATATCCACTAAGTTTTTGAGCATCGTTTTTGCGAAGACCATTCGCTGCACTATGTCCTTGCGACAGCCATCTTGGATGATTTGCATCATGCAGTAGGTGTTGGCAGTTCTCTCGTGGTCAATATAGGTCACATAGTAGTCATTCTTCATGTAACTCATTATGATTTTGGTGTGATCATCGAAGAAATTAACCTGTAATTATCAAAAAATAAATATCACAAAATTACACATTGCAGGTGAGTAACTTCAAGTTACATAATAATTGAAAATTTATGCATGCCACGTGACTATTGATTCAAAGTCACGTGACTTAATGTGATCCTATATAAACCGTTGCTGTACCTGCAGGGTTCCATCACTAAGATAGAGGACAATGGCTTTGGAGGTTCTGAACCACTTCTTCAGGTAAACGTTCCCATACCAGGAATCGTCCGAGTCTTTGGAAAGCTCAACATGACCTCCCTGAAAAGTCAAAGAAATGGAATAATTAAATGTACATTTTAAAGTTTTTTTCCTGAAATGGTACACTAATTTCATTTCAGATTTTGATAAGTACGATTTAATCTAAAAAAATAAATATGGCGCTAACCTGGATAAGGTGTTCGTCCATGTAGCGGGCAAAGTACAGAAGGAGGGTGGTTTTCTTCTCCAATTCCTCCGGGACACACTCCACGGTGTATGATGACGACTTGTTTGTGACGTCAAAATACTGAACGGCCCTATCAAAAGCAAAAATATACACTGTAAATATGGCAGTGTTGGCTATATTTTCGTAACATAAGAAACTGACATTTTAATTCTTTTATTTATTTGTTAAAAGTCAAAATTGTTGTTTTGTTCAGTTATAAAAAAGAACTTTTGGCTCATTGTCAATGAGATTCATTCTTTAACATTTTCCCATGAATTCTTTTTTAAACGAAAAAGTTTCCTGTGGCATTCCATCTTCACGCCTCTTTCAATTACTTTTTTTTAAAATGTAGAATTTTTCTTATTTAGAAATGTTTCCCTTATTCACTTGCTTTCTCCATTTACCGGAAGAATTTGCATTTAAATTTCCGCCCAATATATAAATTGATAAATATTTGGAATAACACTTTGACAATAGTATTTGAATAATGTATTAACTAGAACGTAAGAAGATTTTGTTCAGGTCATCAAGTGGTCCCGAAACCCAAAACCACAGGTATTTCGTTATTAGAAACACAAAGGGTATCTATCGCAGAATGCATTGATGACAGAGCTAATAAACAAACAATGGCATTGCGGAAATAAATTTTGTCAACTCGGTAGCTATAGCCACATGATACACAAATAGTAACCATAAGGAAATTACCTTCCATCTGGTGACATCACGATTCTGGAAGTATCGTTAAACAGAACACCTATGACGTCATTGGAGAGCTGGAATCCAAAACCGTACTTGTTGGAATAATCCACCCATTTGGTCACCCAGACGATATTGGAATCCGATATGGATGAGGGATTTTCACGGACATCTGAAGTATAAACAAATGATAGTAAATGTACTCGTCATTGTTCGATATCGGGGGTTTTATAAAGTGGGTGCGGGTCGGTAAGGTAGTTGATGGTCATTATACCTTTGGGCATGTGTTCCAAGCAGGTGTTCAGAACATCAAGCAGTGTGACTGCTGAGCGAGGTTTCGGAGATGATTCTACAGAAAAAAGCAGTGAAAAAATTATATGGTTTTTTTTTATTAAAAAAAGACAAGGGAAAATCGGACACACTCATTGATGATCAAAAATAAATATGATTGACATACCTCTACTTGGGGGTGATTCTGAACGGTTGCCTCTCTCACCGACCATTTCTCTGACGGGAGACTTCATGGTCGGGAAAGAAGTCGGCGGAGACACCGTGATGGGGGACTTGACTGAGGGAAAAGGGGGAGGGGAAGCGATGCGCTCTGCTAGCTGTTGAAAAGAGAGATTGAAACAGTTCATTATTTTGCAAATTGCAAACATGACGATTAAACCTAATTGATTATAATTAGAAGTTAATAGGTGTGATAGATATTGATGTATTGGGATTCAGATCGATTTAATGATCTGACCTCAGTTGTCTGTCGTTCATGTCTGGGATCAGTCTGGATTTCGATGTTTCGGAGTGGTGACGTCACACGTTCCACAACATCCGGTTTGTCTGGGACAGCATACGACTTTGGTCTGCAAAATCAAAATCGTTGATATTGTTGATATTGAACACTTAAAAAACCCAAAACAAACAAATCAACCTGCTCATAAACGTCATGCAAGAATACTTGTAGTATATTAGGTATACAAATTTTGATTGTATGTTTTTGTGTTATTAATCTTAAGTTTTTGCCGTTTTTCCCAAACGGCAATCTAAATCATTTACGGCTTATAGACGTGAAGTTTAAAACGTCTGTAAAATTTTTTAATGATTTGGAGGCCATGAAATGCAAATATATATTGACTTTAATGTTGGCATGATTTCGCATGGAAAGGTTTGCACTTTAACAACAGATGTGTGTTTCATTTTTCGGGTCACTCAAATGGTCACGTTTGTTTTATGGAAGCTCGAAAGACGGGATAATATCTCGTACCAATAAAAATAAGAGCTTTTCAGAAGCTCTTTACGATCAAGTAACAGCTGCGACGGAACAATTATAGCCGCAGAAATTATCTGATATTTTATGTTCAAGGTTCATCAATGACGACCAAATGATGGTTTTATCTTGGCCAGGTAAATATTGACTCTCTCATTCATGTGCTTTGAAAAACAATCGAGGTTAATTTGTCGCGACCTCATCGACATTTTCCATGTACCCGTTTGACCAAAAGGCTTTTTCAGGTGCTGTCAGAGCATGAACAGATCAGAGTGGGTTGGAGTTGGTTCCAAACCCATCGCTCTTGAAAAATTCAAACTTATTAAATTAACAAGAGATCCGAAATATTAGACCATGGACCCTATGTGGCAAACAAAATTTTCCCCTCTGACCCCCCCCCCCCGCCCCCCCCCCCCCCCCAACCAAACCACACCACACCACAAACCCGAGGGGAATTTCTAGATCCATGAATGCAGAGCCACGCTTCTGAAGTTCTGACGCTTTCGATCGTTGCAATGACTTATCCTATCTTGCTTAAACTATGACAAAAGTCATTGGGGTGTAACCACAGAGTCAGGGCTAGAGGGATACCGGATACCCTGTCTAACATATCATGTCAAAGACTACGCGACAGATTTGAAAGTACGTTTGCAGCAAATGACAAGAATGATAGTCCTGGGAACAAAAATGTTTGTGGGGTAGAGGGCAAACGTGTAAATATGCTTAACTTATCTGTTTCTAATCTTCCTAATCGGATGAACCATGTGTATAAACATGCCTTCAAATAAATGTAATGTCAGCGCTTGTTAAAATTGTCTGCATACTTTTAAATGCTTTAATTATTGCTCTCTCTTGTTCTGCAGAGCATTTCTGCAATCTTCCTGTACAAAGAAACATTTTTATCTTATTAACGTTCTTGATCGCTTGCCCACCATTATTTTTTTTCTAAATTTTTTAAACCGCCAGGAGAAGAAAAATGCAGACGCAGGGAATAATGACATTTACATTTAAATTTACCAACATTTTTATAAATTTATGTCACGATTACAGAAAAATGATGTTCGATATATAAATCATTAATGGTTTGATATAAAAGCCTTTGCTCAATAATGCCAACTTTGATGTTTCGTTAATGTTCCTGAATTTAAAAAAAAAAAATGAAATTAGCATATTAACCTGTTAAACTTGGTGTACACGGGGAATTTTGGCACGGTGGTACAGCAAGAGGACGGAAGAGTCCTAGGCAGGAGACCAGAGCTGAAGAATTCGTGGTTAGCGAGCTCGTTAAGACTTGGTCTAAGTTCGGGCTCGTGATTCAGGCACTGGCGGATAAAGTTCTGCGCGGGAACTGACATGGTTTGCGGGAGGGTATAATTGTTGTTCGCAATTCTGACGTAAGTTTCTTTTAGGGTCGAGGTTTCGAAAGGAGGTCGTCCGACTAGCAAGGCATATCTGAGGAGACAAACACAAAATAAATCTTCATCATTATGTTTTCAAATACAGCACGATTTTTAAGTTTTATGATACGATCATTGAAAGAAATCGTGATTTGAAGTGTTTCTACTTACGCAACACATCCAATTGCCCAAACATCTGCTTCATAACTGTGACCGCGTTTCTGCAGAACCTCTGGGGCAATGTAATTAGGAGTTCCACAAACAGTCCTTCAAGAATAAAACAATATCTTGTGTTACTAGATTTATTTTTTAGTGTTACTCACCAGTTATCAGATACCCTATCAAACAGATTTCAGAAGTGCATTCAGGAGAACAAAAAACCTACATTTTCTTTTCGCCTTCGTATGTCATTTTTGTGGCTAATCCAAAATCTGCGATTTTGAGTTGCATCTTTTCATTCAGCAGCATGTTGCCCAGTTTCAGATCACGGTGAATGATGTTTTTGCTGTGGATATACTTGACTCCCTCCACCAGCTGATTCAGGTAGTAACGGACTTCCGGTTCCGCTAGAGTTTTTCTCTGCTTCAACATGTGAACCAGTGACTGCAAAATAATAATAATTCATCGTCAAAGAAACTGACTTATTTGGGTTTTGTGTTGAAAATAAAATATCTTGACTACAAATTAAGTATACATCCAAGATCACCTCTCCTTTATCAAGTCAACATTAAGAGGGATGGGTGGTCGAGGCCATTTTTAGACTATATTAATCTCCCCAATTAAAAGAGTTCTGCAAAAAGCTATAGGTAAATATTAAATTTTTTAGTGAATATTTTAGAATTTTTTTCTTTACTAAGTTCATTTTATAATAGATCATGGCTAAGAATATAATTTTTGTTCAATTTTTAAGGCAGATTAATTAGGGATCAGGGAGCTTGCAGACCTCTAAAAAAAATTCAGAATTGATGTTCATTTGCCATTAACAACATTTCAAAAGAACCACCATGAGTTTGCAATTCCAGATATCCTATGCTCGATATTAAAAACTAAGACTGGTATCTTAAATATGCAGGACTATCAGCAAATTAAACATTGTGGGGTATTTGTTGCACCAAGATCAGTAATCTTTTATACTTCACAAGTGTTTCACCACACACAGAACATATTACAAACGATGACAATCCGGGCACAGCTTTTCAGAGAGAGATATTTAAACCTTTATCTGTAAGCTCTGCACAAAGCAAAGACTGCCATGTTGAGACAATATGTGATATTGAACAATTGACTGCATTTTTAATCTTTATTCCAGAATGCGCAACAAGATGAAAAAAATAACAAACTGTGAACTTCCAATTACTATTGAACTCTGAGATTTTTTTTTGTTCGTATTTTTTATTATACTTCGTATTAAATATATACCTCATATGAAATAAACCTTAAAAAGATAGATGGGTCCCTTTCTTAATATACAATTATTTCTCGGTACAATGAATATATATCGTCTGCGTATATTATTAACAATGCCGATTATAATCTTCGGTACGCCATTACAACAACAAGGATTATAGAAAAGAGAGTAATATAAATTTTGAAGGTCTTTGTTGAAATATGAAGGGCATGTAATTAGGATAGAGAGGGGAGCCATTGTTTGCTGAGCACACCGAGTTTATTGCCATCTTTATCCCACTTCCGAACAACGTTTCTAACTTTAAAAAAAAGTGTTTATCATTTTATAGATGATAATATTGTAGTAATTTATTAAAGTGTGTTCTTATGGGATGAAGAGGACGTTGTTTGTGTTTGGGCCCTGAGAACACAGACATTTTTATTTAATATTGCTGAAGCAGAGAAAAGGGACAGGGCTAATGACAGGATAGAAGAGGGTTCCACTAATGACAGGGTGGGACGTGATGATGTTGCATTCTATACCTTTCTACTGCAATTCTCCAACACAATGTACACATTGTCTTCGTCCTCAAAGTAACTGTGAAAGCCCACAACATGATCATTCGACAGGTCCCTCTGCAAATCGACTTCTCTGGCAATCTGCAAGACAAAGAATAAAAAAGTTCAATCATACCATCTTCCCCATGACCCCCCTTCTAGAGGCACTTTGTGTTACAATGTTTTGCACACAAAAACCCTCTTATAGAAGCAAAGTTGTAATTATACAAATGAAAGGTCTCTTTGTTAATTTGCTTCTCGAGGACAAAGTAATGAGACAAAGTAAATTTAGCATACACGTTTTGCAAGTCGCCATGATCTTAAGGTAGAAACGTGTTTTGTTCCAATGGGTTCTATTTTAACTAGAACTGAATATCTTGTTCTTCATCTGTCAAAATCACTATTGCTTATGAGGTGTTTTTTTGCCTATTGTAAACATGGTGATTCGTCGGGGAGGTAGAGCTTTATTTGTTCTTTTTTTTTTTATTCTTTGCCATTGTAATACTTCATTGCAGACGACATAACACCGAAGTTCAATAGAGAACGGATAAACGGCGTAAATCAACTCTAAGGTGTTTTTGTTCGACAAATTTTGTTTTAAAGACCTACAATACTGACTTTCCGGGTACACGGGTCCATATCAAATGACTTCGGGACAAAAAAAAAAACCCGAGAGCCTGCCATTACTACCGACCTGCTAAGTATAAAGATCAAAATTGATTGGGCCACAATAAAGAAATTCGAGAGCAACCGTTAAGAGAAGAAGTAAATTGATGGATTTTGTTTAACTTCAGAGGCAGTAAAATTCTCTTTAAAACCTCCAATTTTCTGTACTAATGGTCAGCAAAATTTTGTCGAAACGTTATGTTAATGAACGCGCCTAGCAATAAAAGATAGCTTAAAACAGCTAATAAACACGGATTTTACCGACCGGGATGAAAAAAAAAAAATTAATTTCCCATAGCTCAGAAGTAGGTTATTCTACCTTAATGGGGACCAAGGGAGTAGAGATTTGGGGTCTGTAATGGTAGTTTTCTGTACAATGTAGAGCGGTCATCATTACAGATACAAATCGTTATTACCGTTTTATGCGGTTATTATTGAATAATGATATGTGTCTTACAGCAGACTAAATAACATTTCCATGTAGAACATGCGTGGTCAGGGTCCATAAAAGACGCGATATTCTGTAAACATAGCCGGCCTACTCGTATACATTCCAAGTGGGTTAAAGATTTTTTTTGTTGCATTATACATGGTCAATCAATAATGTCTCAAAAAGTCCATAAGAGAGATGAATTAAATAATAGTATTTAAAGTGATTACCAGATTAGTAAGTTTTAAAGCGGCTTGTATTACACTTTTTTTGCAAATCCTTTTATATGTAATTAGTATACAAAAATGGGATGGGGGGGGGGGGGGGTTCGATCGATAGCAATGTAAGCAATATTAGGTCTAACCCTCTGTCTCGTGTATCTACCGGAAGGCATGTTACCAACAATTGCATGGGAAAAAAAGACTACATTTGATGGGCATCAAAGAAACCCTGTGTGACTGTATTATGTCTAACAGCCATTAATTATTCAGAGTATTGGGTCTAACGTTCGTGTGCGACTTGTACAGAACAGGTATAGAAGTAGCCATAAAATCAACCTGATAAAAGTCAAAATGTAAATAAATGACCACTGGACATGCATGTGTGTATCAATAAAATATGAAGAAGGGGGGTTAGTGTGGCCAAAACAAACTGGCATTACTTTATTGTAAATGAATTGTAAATTTAAAACCATCTTCTCCCATTGTCTTTTTTGTTGAAGATTTTTATGGTGCCTTGCAAATCATCTGCAAACTTTGGCGAGGAACCAAAATGTTTAAGAAGAAGTAAAAAAAAACCCTTTATATGTATCTATATAGGGGTAGAAGAATCACTTGTAACAATTTTTCCTGCAGTGTTTACGTTTGACAGTTTCTTGTTTGTTGACATCGACCGGGGTAGTAGCCCCAGAAATCAAGTTGTCGTCTGTTACTTTTAAACTGATGAATTATCGGGGTGACCCGAGGTGGTAGACACCCCGCTGTTTGCTCAATAGCGGCCACCTCGCGCTCCAAGGAAGATTGATAATGGCTTTCCCCCTGTACAAATATCATCGTTAAGAGAAGAAAAAGAAAAAGAAGTCTTCACGAACGGCAGGCCGATAAAATGAGAATACGGGTACACACAACACAAGAGAAGACCCTAATCACTTTTTCGGGGTGGGTTGGACTTCCGGGCGAATCAGGGTGACTCATTTTAAAACTTTCAATCAATATTTTCAAAGGATTCGGGCTTTGTTTGTCCGATTCATTCAAGTTGGTTTTGGGATTTCAATGAAATCTCCGGCTCTTCAGTCCACTGTGTTCCCGAGAGTACCCTTTCTATTTCATTCATTTTATTTGATTAACACCGTTACCCAACATTTCTGAGCATGTCTGAAGTAGCTAATTCAGCATTCATTTGGAGGGGGTGTTTTTGCTTTCGTCTTAAAAACATGCTACTCAATAATGGTCCCCGTGTTACATTTGAATTACGCCTCGCTTTTAATTCTTTTATTCAATTTTACAATTACACAGATTTCCTCAAGAGGTGAAACCAGCTAGAGTTGTTTCATTCATAAAATTAAAAAAAAAATCCCAAGAACTTTTAGAATTCTTTTTATTTTCCCGTGAAGCATTACGTTTTAGCATTTCATGTCTGCAAAATAAGCTATAAAAACGGAAGTCTTTCTTCTGTTCTCTTTTCATTCCTTTATCAAATTTTACAATTGCAGGTTCCTTCAAGAGCCGAAACCAATAACCTATTCATTCACCAATGAGCCAAAAAAAACCTCTTCGAACCGTCAGATTTTTATATTTTTATTCTATGAATCATTACTCTTTGATTTCTTCTTTCTTTCCCCCCTTTTTTGTGGCATTAAATGCATTTTTTTAGGAAAGAAATCTTATCAAAGCACCATGGCCTTGGACATATGTATTGCGCTATTCCACTCCTAGCTAGATAGGACTGATAAAATCATTACGTTTCTTCTGTTACCCTCCCTCGTAAATTTCTCCAGGAAATGAACTTTCCCGATTACTACGACAGATGGAAATATGAAGTATTGCATCTTCTGGATAAGTCAATTGAGATAGGGAGGAAAAGCTGCCGATCATCTTGGTAACTGGAATTAATATACAACCCCCCCCAAAAAAAAAAAATCAAAAAATCGCGGCCCGTTTATCTGCAGATTTACTGCAAGTGTATTTAGGTCATTTTCGAACGATAAAAAAAATCTGTGCACTTTCATTTCAGTAAAATTCGAATTTGTTTTCAATGGTTTTGCATGGTATGCAATTGATATGAATATATTTTATAGTACGTTACGGTTATCAGAAAATATTCAAGATTCAAAAGCATGTGCTAGACTGCATGTATTCTGGGTTGTGCTGAATAGGGCTGGAAATTAAAGTCAAGATGCATACCTTTTGTCTCTGATGAGGTTTAGTGAGTCGCTGCTTTGAAATGATCTTTCCAGCGTACACTTTATTGGTATTCAAATCCAGAAGTTCGTAGCATTTTGCAAAACCACCCTGTAAAGACAATAAAGCAACAATACTTTATAATTGTCGTCTAGCTTGCATCTCTCTCTCTCTCTCTCTCTCTCTCTCTCTCTCTCTCTCTCTCTCTCTCTCTCTCTCTCTCTCAGATGTGATATACTGTATCAGATAAATTAATCAAATTATATGCTCTGATTGATAGTAAGATGGTGGAAAACAATTAAAGGATAAAAGCACTATCAAGTGACAAAACTATCTACCCTTTAGCAATGTCGTCGCGGAAATCATTTAAAATCTTACGCATTCCTCAATTTTTTTATCAGCATCTACAAATAACAGATCCGTTTTGGGTGTCTTTTTTTTTTAATTCAAGACTGAGACAATTTTGCCATTGATTGTTAAAATTCCTACAAAAATCTCAGCCCTCCCAAAAAAATCAATCACAGACAACAGATGTACGATTCATCAAAACATTCTTGTCATTCAATAGCAAGACCCTGGTCCTCGTCAAAACTTGCAGGTGTCCCTACTCAAATGTTCATAGTGTTGCATGCTGGATATAAAAAAAAATATACCTCTGTCACAAAACAGTCAGACAAGAGGAAAACAAAGGCTACCTATTGTTGTCCCAACAACCCCCTTAATTTGCTTCCGAGTTATGTGTGCACCGGTATGTAAAATGATTAAGTGAAGGAAATTCGAAACGGTCTTTATCTTGATATTCATTACAGATTTTTTTATTTTACTTATATATATCGTTTCCTGGATCGCATGAAAATATCTGACGAACATGTATGTATAGTATTGTTTTCAAGAGGGAAAAGATGACTGTTCGGCTTAATCATAGGGAAAAAAAATTACGAAAAATGCCACGAAAGCATGGAATGCACTTATATCGGAGAGTCAATCTTGCCAGTCCGTTCTTAATGAACTTAAAAGACCATGTAAATTGTTTCTATTCCTCGGTTTCCCTTTGTTTTTCCAGTTGATTATGTTCGCGTGACATTCTAAAAGATATTCCAAAATACAATAAGGATACCGAAGTCGGATGGGCCACCCGTAAGCAATAAACAAATCCCTGGGGATGTATGCATGCTCGACAATGCTCAGATGGAACGCACCGATGATTAGTCCATACTTTTGTCAAAGTCAGCTGATTTTGTCAGCACTCTAATTAAAAGGTCTGGGAGCATTCATTAAGGGTTTTTTTTTTGATAAGTCATCGGTTTAGAATTTTTTTTATTCGAAACATTTCCCGGGACTGCGAACATGCTGCTGCAAGCGTACGTTTCACGGATCATAAAGATGGAGCTGAACGTCAAGAGATACGGAGAGTTTGGGTTTATCATATAAATACCATAAAGCTAATATTTTGGGAAGAACTCCTAGATCAGTGGTACATGTTTATATATTTGATATATAAAACCAGATAAGCCAACGTCGTGGTACACGGATAACTCATCATATGAGATAGGATCAAAATTTTGCAAAATCTCAGGGGGCTTCTGAGTAAGCCGTATCTCAAACTGAATTAGCCCTCCTCTCTCTCTCTCTCTCTCTCTCTCTCTCTCTCTCTCTCTCTCTCTCTCTCTCTCAAAATTCTTTCGCGAAAACAAAGAAGGTCAAAAAGTCAGTGATAGGTAAAATCGTTGTTTTTTTCCCCATTACTTATGCAGGAATGTTGAGGTGACATTATTGTCAAGGCTTTTTCTCCCCAGGTAAGCAATCGATACTATTTATAGCACTGATGAAATTCGCAACATCAAAGTAAATTACGACCAAAAAAAGGCTTGAAAACAAAACGCACATAATTGCAACAAATACGAGCAAAAGCAACACATAAAAAAAACAATTTTTCGCTTTTATTCTATTTCTGCGTAAACAAACTTTTAAAAACGTTCTAGGTATATAAGCTTTTCTATTTCAATGGTTAAGAGGTTTACATTTAAAACGCGAGTATTTCTGTTTGATCGCGGTGATCTGTTTTTTCCCATGGCCAGGTATGGGTTTAGACTTTGGATTAATGTCTATATTATACATGTATGTATATATCGACTGTGGTCTATTATGAAGATATGCCAAGAATGTGTATGACTCAAATTTCAAACAAACTTGTCTACCACATAGATTTAATCACACGAGTCCATTTTCCGTGGGTGTTAAACCCCACTTCATCAATATCCCCCCCTCCAAATTATGCACGAGGAATAGTAAATCAAGATTCAAAGGAATATATAAAGCCATTGGTTTTTATCCATTAATGCGTTTCAATAACTTAAAATATAAGGTATCTGTTCTTTGAAGTTGTTTTTATTTATGAATTTCCTTTAAGATCTGAGCATAAGCATAATCTTGGCGCGTCACGTATCGCTTCATACGGGGAGTGTATAGTATCTGTCATTTTATGAATGAACCAAATCTCCTTCATGCTTGTCTTGTCCCAGTATGTGTAAGGTACACACTGTTTGTTCGTTAGGAAGAAAACTTTGTCCTCTAGCTGCGAATTGTTGTAAAATTCCAGATGAATATATCTTATAAAATACGATTAAAAACTGAAAACGAAACAACTTCTAGGCATACGGTACGGGCTTCCTACTTTCAAGAGAAAAAGAGAGAGAGGGGGTGTTCGAAATTTGTAAAACAAATTCAAGTTTACAAAGCACGGCTGCTTTTCTCCTTCGCTATGACAACACGTCCTTGAGCACCCTGCTTTGATTTCGTAAGTGTATAAATTATAAGCAGCTGAGTTTCATTTAGATTTATATTTTAAAAAACATTCTCACGACCCCGCGTTCCTAGGAGACATAAAACATTTGTATATTTATTATGCAGTATGTTTGAAGGGCCTCGGTACCTCAAAAAATCAGGCAAATGTCGGAAGAAAATTGGTCGTGTCTTGTGACAATTTTTCTTTTCAAGAAGCGTCTTCCTGCGGTTTTTGGCATTTCGATTACAAGAGTTTTTCATGCCCATTTCTCTATAGTTGTGCCATTAGAGATATTTGGGATCCCTTTATTTCCATGCGGTATTTCAAAAATTGCTTTATAGCAAAAATATAATTAATCATATTACCTATGTACATATACATTGGATATCTGAAGTCACTTATTCAGGGACAATAAAAACCACGGAAGTGTACGTAAATGCTAACCAATAATTTGTCTTTGATGGCTTTATGAATGAAAGAACCAATGACTGTATTAGGGGATCGGGGTCCACTGGCACCTGAATAGGTCCGCTGACTCAACCCCGTCTTTTCCATTGCATGCCACATCAAGCAGCCAAAATATCAAATTAATAATTCGATACGTTTTCATGTTGGTTTTGATTTCAGTTTAATGGTTGTAAGCTTTTAGCAAATGAAGTTTTCTTTCAACACCCAAATCGACTTCTCTGCCGGAACATTCAATATTTTTTTTTTGGTTGTACGTTTTACGAGTTTCGATTCCAATCAGTGGTAATTCATACAGATAATGTTGTAGAAATTATTTATCTTCGTCATTTCAGGTTAATTGCTTGAAAAAAAAACCTCTCTTCGCGGACCAAGGATGATAGGATGAAAGTCGAAAATGAGTTTTGTCTATATTTTATGGCACCGCTTAAAGGTATTTTTATATCCGCGACTGCTCTCTAGACTCAGTAAAAACTTAGTGTTTAATTGCAATATCAAAGAACTTCTCGACTCCTAAATGAACCCGTGTAAACTTTCAACAAATTGCTGAAGATTTCGATGAAATCCTTCTCCTTTTAACTTGTTACATCTCTATGGGGTTTTATTTTGGGCTAATAGCTCTATCCAAAGTAGATTTATAAACATGTAAGTTAGTACATCCCCAAGGGTTCTTGTATATAGATATTCACAACACATAGCTCTAGGCCACCGACGGTTTTGTAAGGTATCTTAAGGCCATGGTGGCGAGTCTGTGTAATTTGTTATGAGAACAAAAACAAGCTAAGGTGACAAATTCGTCAGATTTGGTAGGAATATAAATCGATTCTTAGTTCACAAAAGAAAGAGAGGCATAGAAAAGAGAAAAATAAAAATGAAATTACGCTCCATCCTAAGTTCTTAGATAAATATTAAAATTCAGAAGTGTCAAAAAGACAAAGGAAAACGCGTGTTAAGTATTGAAGCGATTTCTTCTCTCAATGTAAGCTTGATCTCTCCCTAGAGCAACAAGTGGACAATATTTAAAGCGACTTAACAATGGAATTTACTTATTACTTCTTTATTCTTCATATTTTCTTTCTCTTTTCTTTGTTATACTAGAAGAATTTTGAGCCGGTCCATTGTCCCACTTGACTTACTCTTTGGCTTCTTTATCCCTTTGTAATAAGAAAAAGTTTTTTATATACATTTTTGCCACGAGCTAAGTTTATACCGAATTCTTTGTCAGATGATGTGTATTTCTCCATTATTTCAATTAGTATTATCATAATCACATTAGTGGGCCCTGGGTCTTTCTAAACTTTCTTGCTGACATTGCATGGTTAAAAAAACCACCCAACAAACTCAACTTTTGCTCTTGACTGTGCGTTTAAATCGATGATCTAGTTTTGACAAGGCCTTATCAACAGGGTTAAACAAATTTTGAAGAAACCACTTTTTTGAGGTCTTATATCCGGTGCATTTATCGTTATGAGGGCGCCCCTAGAAGTGAAAAATGGATTTAAACAAAACTGTCTATGCAGAGATGCACGTGTGATATCAATATTTTGTCTTGGAAAAAAAAGATTCGAGATAAGCTGTGAAATATGGGGATTCTTTCTTTTTCATTCAGATACATAGTTTACTTCGGTACACAGTATTTAAGTGTTATCAAACTTTGATACAAAAACAGTTTAGATTTTTATTGTCTTTTTTTATTTTAGTTTAGCAGGAAAGTTTTAATATAATTGATATACATGTCGGTGCAAGGCTTTCAGATCCGAGAGATAGGAGTGTCTGTTCCCAGAAGGGCGAAAGTTCGACCCAACTCGCTCCCTAATTCTGATAAGACGTAATCTTTGTCTTGCACAAGGTTTGATACAAGGTTGTAAAACTTGGTTGCCGTTTTACCGTGTGTCCTCATTAAAAATTGAACATTTTTGTTGGTTGTTGTAGTTTTAAAAAACGTTTTTATGTCTATTGCTTTCTAAAGCATTTACATAGCGAATCAATTATTTTAAAGAGCAGTGTCTAGATTTGCTTGACTTGAAAAACCCAGACTGAAATAAACTTATTTTTTTATCCTCTCTCTCTCTCTCATTCTCTCTCTCTCTCTCTCTCTCATATATATTTACAAATTGTCTGGTGTCTCGAGATCAGTAGTTAATGTATAGGATATACTCAACAACAGTCAACACACGGTTCTCCAAATCAATATAATTCAGGGGAATATCAATCGACTCACCTTCCCGAGCAGTCGGCCCCTGATGTAGGTTGTGTCTGACGTTGGGTCGTACACAATGTAGTTGGGATCAAAGTTGTTGATGTTGACTTTGGTATTAGCATCGTCAATCTTGACCCCCCCATGTACGACGAACGGGGAGGGGGCTCGTGCCTCCTTCATTTGCTGTAGATGGGGGTAGGTGAAAGCTGTGGGAATCTGAGAAAACTTCGGGGGTAGTATATCCACCGACATTGGCGACGTCTCCTTTTTGTCGTCTGCTTCCACCCCGCTACCTTATTTTCATTCTCTGGACACACCGGAACAAAATTGGAATTTTTCTTTGGGAAATTCCAACTCTAAAGTCCAAGCTAGTTGGCACACTGTATTATTTTCACACGGTTTAAATCGTTGTCAAAAATCTACTTCTGGATGTATATATGCGAGGAAAAAATCCAACTGACAGACCGAATCGGCGGCAGCTGCGACAGTTCACAATCAAATCACCACTGAAAAAAAGAGATCAGAACTCCTATCAATACCCACATATGTTTCAGACTTGCCACTACTCAGCTCTTCAAATTGCAGCGCCTTGGTGAGATTTGAACTTTGATGGAGTTATCTCAAATCTCCCTCAGTTCAACTGAGATTAAAAACAAGCAACACGTATACAACATATAGAGAGAGGAAGAAAAGAAAAAACACCCCCTGACAGGGGTCTGTGGGGCATTGACTGTGTAGTACAGATTTGTAACACAGTGAGAAATTCACATAGATCTCGTGCCCGACAAAGAACTCTATATTAACCGTTATGGCATGAATCATTTACCTTGTTGAGGTGTTGTTCGGCTTTTAAAAGAGATATAGACCCAATAAAGTGTATTATTTTTCTTACCTGTCTGTATCATAGAAGTTTTAAGTCCATTCCTATAGCGTGACTTATAAATACTCGAGTATATACTACTAAACGAAGTACTAACACAATGTGCTGTTCACACACATCCGTCCCATTTGACTTTCATTTCCAAAATAACAATCGGATTTGCGAAACAGGTCAGCCAGGTTTACTATAGTCCACTTGAGCGCTGTCATGCGAGAAGAGGTAATGATATCTAAAATTAGTACCTCACCTGTGTCTGGAAACGCCCCCTTTTCCAGGTAAAATTTATCTGTGCAATTGCAATTACGAGTTTTTGCATCAAATGCAGCCTGATATAAGATACATCTTAAGTATATGATTTCGTTAGATGAAAAATTCTGCAGAAGATATTGATTTTTTGCCGTTGTGTTGTCATTGTGTTTACAATAGCTTACTTCGTGAGATTCCGTACCCAGACATATTTTCCATATAAGGAAATTTTCGCCACCGAACGTTAAATACATACACGCCTATTTTACATTATCATGCATACAGATACAAGATATTACACAGGTGTAAAAATAGACCCGACTATTTTCGAAGGATGACAACATAAAGAAAAAGTCTCTTGTATCTTTTTTTTCTGTTATAAATTCATAATAAACTTACGATTATGTAAGCCTTATTTTCTTTGTTTACATGAGTATTTTTAGCCTGTCACAGTTATAATTTTCGTGTCTCTTTATCTTGTTGATGACATAATTGATATCTATAGCCTCTGGTCTTCGGTAATTAAGCTATTATTAAGCACATTTCATGATTAATTTTCTTTGTGTTTATCATTGTATTAAAAATTCAGTTTCACAAAAAGGGAGAATTTCACCATCCATGTCAATGAATAATTTCGAGCGGTATTATTTACAGTAACCTATCAAATTGACTTATTTTTAGAAAATCTTTTAACCTGCATAAGAAACCAATGTTAATTATTTAAGGGAAGGAAAAAATTAGGGAAAATATCTTTTCTTATTTCCTGTTCGATGTGGAAGACAACGCAACTATCTTCTTCCTTAATAGTCTAGAAGAAATATTTGGAAGTAATTCGAGGTTTTTTTTTTTGGGGGGGGGGGGTGTTGTAATGAAGTTTAAACTATTTATCACAATAGATTGACTTTATCTATTCCTAAATAGTTTATAAGAAATATTTAGTAGTGATAATAATTTAAAGTTTTTTTTTTGTTTTGGTGGTGGTTGGGGGGGGGGGGGGGGGTGAAAATTTGTTGCATTCCTCTATAACAACGTAACAAGCTAATCCAAGCTTTGTATAATATCATATCCATCTAGCCTTGCTTTGCTGTATGGCGGACCGTGATTTGAGCATGCCCAGTCTTTTTGATCACCTGCTTACCTGTCAATACGACCTCATTGATTTGATTGATTGGAAACACTTATGAAATTCTTTTACCTGTCGTTATATACCTTTATCCAATGTGAACAACTATGACACACTGTTACGCCAGCTTTTTCTTTCATATGCTATGACACCAAGAGAAGTCTCATCACAAACATGGGGGGGGGGGGGATGAATACGCCAAACATGCAGTTTACAGCGCGTGCTGCCACAACGCAGAGGATATAGAAAATCGCGTACTTGTAATACTTTATATATTAATTAACAACTAATATTACAAGTATAAATACAATTAAATTTATGTATAATTCATATTATCCTATCGGCAAAAAATGGAATGGTTTACTATACCCCCCAGATACAAAGTGAAAGTACTTTAATTAAAACATATTTGATATTGTTCAAAATCTGTTACAAACTGTGTTACAAAGAGCCAATAAAACAGAATGTTGTTTGCAAACATATTTCTATATGCATGACGTATGTTTAAAATTTTGAAATCAAATAAAAAAATATATAAGAAAACCACTTATAAGACACCTGGCAGAGCGCATGCATGCAGAGTTGCACGTGATATACTTGTATGCGCATACTTACTGTTTGATGCAATTTACTGTTGTAAATCAACTCCAGCCAGACATGGCCAGAAGACAGCGGAAATATGTTAATAATAGCGTATAAGTACACGCAAGTCCGGTCCGCTCGCGCGTGATTTAGCGCGTGTCCTGGCCCCAGATCCCCTCTGAATCACAGAAAATCCGCCATCCTTATCCCTGAGGGGGAAGAGATCGCTTTACACACACACAAAGAAAATTAATAGGGATCAACTTTTCAAAGTCGTATTACTCAACGTTTCAGCTCCTTACGTCAAGTAAGCACTTTGCTATATGGTTGAAATGCGAAATCAGAAAGTCATTGTTATTATAAACCGAAATCTAATTCTCCATTCCACCAACGTGCCAATTATTTTTTCTTTCTCACGTTAGTCATTGAGGTAGAGAGATGACCGAAAATAAAATGACCACACAAAACTTAACTTTTTGGCATAGGGTCTGAGAAAGTAATAATTTTCAAATTGTACAAGTATACAAAGTGAATCATTCAAAATATGTACTTACAAGTCCGTATCAGAAATGATTTATCTGGAAGTGAGATTTTCTATTTTGCTATAATATGCTCAATATATTTTGGAATTTTTAGAGGTTTAAGAGGCTAAAACCCTCAGTCACGTGTGTGTAGTACTTTTTCAGCAAATTCCTGATTAAGAGAACACTAATCCATACGATAATAAATTAGAACAGGGATTATTCCAAAATAAACACCCCGTAGATAACAACTACATCTATTTACAGCCGATATTTACAAATATAATTTCCTCTGCATCATCGCATGCATACAATTTCCGCACCCATCAATACTTTCATCCATACCAATCTTGAGTCTTTTGAAAACTAAAGTAGCATTCAATATCTTCAAGATTAAATCCATGTCCCATCCGTTGACATTTAAAATTCATTTAAAAGTTTGTACAAATCTATCGTTTTTCAATATGAAATTAAAAAGCCCAATTTGTTTTAAAAGGGAAATAAAATTGGGCCATTTTTGGTATCTCTTCCATTTATCAGTTTATCTCATGTGTAATTTCTATCTTCGACCGTAACAGAGGTGCATTTGATTGAAACTCCTCTATTTATTTCTTGATTTGAAGTCATTATCCTACGTCAAACACACTCAGATTTGGGAGTCCAGTTTCGTGTTCAGCTTTTAAGGACTCGATCACCAGACAAAAACTATCAAATTCATCTCCTCCTAATTCTTAGCCAGCGTTTGTTGCGGACCATTCACATACAGAGCGAAAGTCGATTTGCGAAAATGATTATGATAATTAACTTTTCATTAGAAACCTTCTCTGAATGGAAATATGTCATCCGAGACTTTTTGCTCTTTCGACAAAATGGGTGTAGATTTCAGAAGCTTAATAGGACACTCGAGATTATCGTCAATGTGGGAAAAAAGCTGGATAGAAAAAAAAGAGGGGCAGAAGAAACATGGTTTGCCGGTGGTTTAACACAGCCACTCAATTAGCTTCGTTTTTATGAAGACATGGGCATCCTCCTTGCGCGAATACAACGGAATCAGTCAGAAAAGGAGGCGATTATCGGCGGTGACCCGCGGGAATGTCAGGGACCCCAGTGGGAAAAACTTGTAACGGTTCTTTCGTGAGAACGAAACCCACGGGTATTGTCCGATCCAGATTACCATGACAAAGGACCACTAAGGAGAAAGAAAAAAAAACTGTCGACCAGTGCGGATTTTATTACGCTTTCTCCCCCCACATACTGAACATATCATACAAGAAAAATATACTTGAACGGACACGACCAAAACCA
This sequence comes from Magallana angulata, assembly GCF_025612915.1. Taxonomy (NCBI): domain Eukaryota; kingdom Metazoa; phylum Mollusca; class Bivalvia; order Ostreida; family Ostreidae; genus Magallana; species Magallana angulata. The sequence goes on from NC_069120.1 coordinate 28,564,840, forward strand.
TCCATCAACTTTGGCCAGCGCGGTAAGCGATGTCGGTCCATTTGGCGGAAGACGCAATACTTAGTCCTAAAAGCCGCTGTTAATTACAATTGACAACATATAACAAATTACTATTATATCGTAACCCGATGACAATACCGCCCGCGGTCAGATTGACAAACTAGATTATGAAGCAGATTAAGTCATTTCAATTAAAAGGTCAGACGCGAAAAGGTAAATTGTGACAATTCACACTTGCCCCGGTAAATATTACTTCTGTGTTACAATAGTGTCGCACAATCCGCCGCGGTGGGGAGGGTTACTGGCTTTGTCCGGGCCTATTAGTTCCCAAAACAGAGATTTAGTTGCTTCGCTTTGTATTGACTCTCCAAACAATCGGTATAATTTTATATGGGATAAAATTGGCAATGAAAAGTAAACCTCTTGGTAATTAAAACACTTGTCACTATCGATTGAAAATTCCAGTTCCATCGAAAGTGATACCAAAGTTTACTTCAACAATTGCGTGTTTATATTAACCAAACTTTCTCCCGACTTTGACGCACACCCAATCCTTGCACACCTTTCAATTGTCGGCATTTCTCTTTAACTGCATGTCATATCTTTCTCTGAAAATTGATTCCAGGACCGTCTATATTCATTAATACTTCATTAATCTCGGAGTTGATATTTTTAGCACTTTTAAATTAATCAATGATTCAAAACCCATAACAAGCGCATGTTTTATTCTCTTTTTATTGGGTTTTTCTTGGTCGCACATATCTATGCATCAGCAATGGTGACCTCGACCTCCACTCCGGGTTCGATACTGATGGATGTCTGAACGACCGTCAAGGAAATATCACTAGTCTTATCAACGGGAGACAACTTCAACCAGGGTGACAACAATTTCATCTACTGTATTTAACGGGAGATAACTCTTACTGAATAACTAAACAAAAGAATCTCCACCTATCTCATATGCTTACAAACTCGGGGGGAGAAACTTATCATAAAAACTGTGTGTCTTATTTAGATAAGTTCCTTCACAATTTCAAGAAAGATCTCATCAATCATGTAAATGCTTATGAAATTGATTAGCAATTGAATCCCCAAACTAAAATGTTTGTAGTTTTATTGGTGGATTGAGAATAATATTCACGGAAACCAGGAATGCTCAATGAGTTGGCTCATGGGAAATATGCATTTGTGACAATGGCCATAGGTTTTAACAATGAGAAAACTCCATTAAATGGCAAATCTATCAGCATTGTTCACATTTGAGCTTCATAATACCCGATAACTGATTCTAATAACCCACAATATGCAAAGAGATTAAATGCATGCAGTGTATAGAGAACAAAAGGATACAATCTGCTTGACAATCTCGGAGGGACTGTGCAGATCGATGAGGCGCTTGTGGATGCGCATCTGGAATCTATCCCAGGTCTTGGAACCTTCTCCACAGGGCGTCTTCCTGGTGGTGATGCGCAGAACCTTGGTGGGCATGCGCACTGGTCCCTTCACCTTCAGGGACTTCTCCTTGGCTCCCTTGATAAGATCAGCACACACTGAGGGAAAAAGAAATATTTCATATGAAGTACCATGAAACTACAAGATAACAAGGTCTTTCTCAATTCTTAGACATAAAATTAATAGTGATTAACCCTAGGATAATGAACAGAACTTTTATTTCTAATTTAGAGCCCAGAAAAGACAACTATGAAATTTTAACATTTACAAGTGAAAAGATAATGTGTCCCAGTTTACCAGATTTTTCAAACCACACAGTAGGAATTTAATCCTAGGGTGTTTGAAAAATTTCATGGCAAGACTGAGGTGTATTAATGTCACACGCCTATGACTCATGCACCTTCGATAAACAACCGGTAAAGTTGCTGGATATCTGTCCAAGACAGAAGTCCCAAAGGTGGATCTAAGGAGCGTGTAGTCAAACCAGTGAACATTCAATAGAATTCACACCCTATATAGTGTAAAAAAAAATTTTTTTAAGTCTTTAATCTGTTGCAACAAACCCTTTTATCAAATCTATTTTGCAAATAGATTTGTTATCGCAGTTTTTAAAGGTTTGTCTCTTAGTACAAAGGGTGATAATGAAGATGGAAATGATGCAACCTATTGAACGAAAAACCATTGTAGATCTGGCTGCATTCTGGCATTCACATTTAAAATTTGTAAATAACCATTACCCTTTTCCAGACTCTTAACATTCCTGCTGGTAAGTGTAATACGAATTCTATGGATGGGGGCCTCATCCTGTGGAGCTTTGGAGTCTTTAAAGTGGGACTGCAAATCAAAGTGAAATAAATCGGTAAAATGGTAAATGTTCACTGCTATTAACCCCCCCCCCCCCCCCCCACTTCAAAGAAGATAGTACATTTTCGCTTGATACCATATAACCCTCAAACAAGACAGTAAGAAATTAGTTCATTAAAAGTGTTCTTATTATATACCATTGTTGTATATTCTGGCCGACTTAATCAAAGATAAATTATCGGTTCTTTGAACAGAGGTGAGCCAGTCGCTTCTTTTCAACACGCGTGGTCGATGTAAAAGGATCCGGAAGTGGAATGCATCAGAAAAGCTAAAGGTAACAACAGGTTTTTCAGATACAAACTTCGAAAAGAATTAACATAGCATACGTTTAATGTATGAAGTGTTTTTCTTGATTATTAAATATGTTTTAGCAGTATTTGATAATGTATTTGTCTTGAGAATCCCTTTCACTGAGTAAAGCAGAAAATATGGTGTATTAGATATGCTGAACACCCCTCTCTTGGAATGGATTAACATCAGAAAAGTTTAAGACGGATATTTACGGAAAATACTACGATAAAAAATGGTGATTACAGCACATATTTTTCTTGTGTGTATATAATTAGAAATGTTACCTGCTTACTATGCATACCGTCTTGATATTAATTAGAACGTTTAAAAATAAGTGAAATTCAATTTATTATGACAGTGACGCACGTCCCTTATTGTAATTAAACTAAATCGACATAAAATATCTCTAAACTGCTAAAGGTGCTTTATGTCAGTATAAAAAGTATGCACATCGTCTCAAGAAACGGGTTTTGTGTCCACTTCTATTTCCATTCTATTTTTGGGCAAATAGAACGGACACAAAACCCGTGGCTTGAGACAATGAAGTATGCAATGAGTATAGATATAAGGCAAATAACCCATTCAAATATACCCTTTTAAGTTAAATTCTTATTAAATAAAAATGACGAGATTTTTTATAAATTTTATGGTGTTGTTGCTATAGCGCTCTCGAGCGCTACGTTACATTTCTCAAAGAACTCATGTAATGCTTCTTAAACAACCCAGGCCAGTATGCCATATTACTTACAGACTTAATTATTCTTGGTAAAATCTGAGAGTTCATTTCGAGCACCAACAAAAAAACCCACAAGAAATATAGCATCCTACGGCGTTAAAAAATTGAATTTGTTTACAACCAATCTCATTGAAATTAGATGCCAGTTAGATCCGCTCGCTTTCTCGCTAAGCGAAAGGAGGGGGTGGGGGGGGGGCAGGGGATGTAATAGCAGTGTTGTCATAAACACCTATTTTACCATTAGATTATTTAACTATATCTATCTGATTTTTTCGGTAAATAATTCAGCCAATTAATCTCATAATCCCTACCTTTTTCAGCCGGGCTCAATCTTGTATGATATCATGCGAGAGAATTTCAGCAAAATTACATAGTTGATCTCAAACCTTTCTCTGCGTGTATAAAAATGGCTACATCGCTAGCTCACCTCTCCTTTTTCAAAGAAAAACTTGTATTGATATACAGGAGTACGCATTGCAACCATTCATACAATGTAAATGACAGATTACGAGATTAAAACCATGATTATTACCTATAATTCATGCTCATCATCTTGTCTACGTTCAATTCATCGTGTAGACAGTAACAATTCGTCAAACACTGATCGTCAAAAGATAGGGACAATTGCAACAAACGATAAATACTGTACAACCCAATAGTCCAGGATGACCCGATCGGTGAACACTACTAATTTCTAGGCTAAAATCACAGGGGCCAAGCACAGGCACTTCTTTCTGAGAAAAGTTTTTACCCTATAGTATAATAATAACATTAACATGTTATTATTATACTATAGGGTAATTTTTTTTCTCAGAAACAAGTACCTGTGGGGCCAAGCCTGTTTTAACATTAATTTCAATGTAACCATAAATAAAGAAAGGGGTCGAACTCTGACCCAGATAAAAAAAACTACCAGCTCGCTTCAAAAGCCTAATAAATCAATTATTTTTTATAACACTTGCAATATGCATGTATTTTTCAGAAAAGTAATGATACACTCATGCCGAATTTCAAGTTGATGTGTCTTAAAATAGCGGAGATATACGTCATAATGATTATTCTCTCGAAGTCGCCAGTTTATATTTACTCGAACATTTACCGGTCCAGGGCTCACGATGGGATTTTGCCTATGAGAACAGCAGTACTAGTATTGCAACAAGTCGAGAAACATTCGTACTAATCTTTTAAAATATCACATCAAACACACGCTACTTACATCCTTATATAAGGAATAAGGGATCATTCTTTGAGTATTATGAGGTGATAATTTTGGTCGGGGAGTGATCAAATCCAATAAAGCCCGAAGGGCTTTATGATAGATTTGATCACGCCCCGACCGAAATTATCACCTCATAATATTCAAGAATGATTCCTTATTACTTATATTTATATAATTTTAGGCCATCGTACGAATAAATCTTTAAATATAAATAACAAACCCCGCCTCAATTTTGGCGTCATTTGTATTATGGGTTATATAGTACAAAATCGATACGTAGTGTTATCACAGACAAAGACACTGGATAATGTAAATATATTCCGATAAAATTCCTTAAATACTCTCCAAACTGAACTTTTATTCTGCAGCCACATTGGATAATCAACTTGTTAAACACTATTATAGCTTATATTGCTGACAAACCGATTTGCAAATCAACTTCTCTTTTACACATGAATATAATGAGAGAGGACTTAAACAGGTACTGTCTAGTGTCCAATCCATTGATGTATCTATTTGCGTAATAAAATATTGGTTAAATTAAAACACATAATAAAAGTGAAAGAAATGAAATCATGCAAATAAAAAGTTCATGTAAAGCAGAGAGAGAGAGAGAGAAAGAGAGAGAGGAGGGGAACTCGGTATATTGTTGCAATTAAAAATTAAAATACTTATTTGTGAAATATAAAAAAAATTCGCAGAACCAAAAATCCCAATTTCAAAACATCAATTCTAATCTAAGACCAGAGACATCAATAACATGTTATTTATATGTCTCTGCTACGACGTTGCGCAAATTTATATCTTTTTTATAATTTTTTTTTAAATATAAACCATTTAATTTTTATGTGCTTTTACACTTTCATCATTGGATGCCACAGACTACTGACTTTGTTCTTTAACAAATTTGTGAAAGTAGGAAGAATCCTCATAGAATGGACTGGCTTAAAATTACGACAATGTACGTATTCAGGGGTTTCTTCCAGGCCTCTATATGTTTCAAAATTGAAAATATGAGTAAGATATTGCCAGTTAACATTATGAGTTAAGATCAGAGGTTACAATAAGAGAAATTGGAAATATATTGCGTTTAGTCCGTCATCTATCAGTGACAATTCATAATCCAATAATATCCGATTGTATTTTTTTCCTCTTTTTATGACCGAATTTGTCATGTTCCACGTTTGTAAGATGGCGACAAAGGTAAGAATTATATGTCAACAAATCCCGGTAGATTGCCGTATATCGTGTATTTAGGTCGCCTTTATCATTTTCCCTGTCTGATAGACATCGAGTTTAAACATTTAACTTTACAGAATTGATTCTATATAAGCCACGCTCAGTGCAAATTCGGAAAATGACAATTATGCAGAATTGAACCAAGTTGGTACTTGACGCGAGAAAACTTAATTACGACAAACATAACTATATTATGAGTTCCAATGTTTTGTTTTAAGTGTTATGTGCTAAAGAAGGAGCAATGCATGATCAGTTTCAATTTTGTTTTGATTTATTTCCTCAATTCACTATATTATATATAGTTAATTATTGGAACAAACCACTGGTCTCTTAATTTTTATCAATAAATAAATTTGTTTAATGTATGAAGAGAGAGATATATACACTATCTATATATACATTCATCAGGTTTATTATATTTATAGGTAGGGTATGTTATATATCTCTCTTCCCATACATTAAATGGCTTGTTGATAGAGATTCTGAGGCCTGTGAACAAACGGAGAAATATGTATCCTATTCAAATTGTTACACCCCACCTGCACCAAAGGGGTCCGCCCATTAAAAAAAAAAATCTGTACATGTGTAGTGCAACTATTTTGAAATAAAATCATTAGCCCTGAAATTGATGCTTTTTATGCCCCTCCTCGAAGAAGGGAGGGCATATTGCTTTGCTGCTGTCTGTCGGTCGGTCCACCAACAGTTTCCATTCATTTTCTTTGCAAAGGATGCACATATTGAAGTGAATTTAGTATACGGGTTTATCATAATAATATCTAGGTCAGTATGATTTTGGGTACAATCAAGCAATTTTCGACAGAGTTATGCCCCTTGGACATAGAAAAATTTCAATTATTTGCAGTTTTTGTTCATTTTCATTGCAGATGCACATATTGTAATGAATTTTGGTATACAGATTAATCATATTAATATCTAGGTCAAGTTTAATTTTGGGTACGATCAAGTGTAGCATTTTTGTTTCTGTTGAGTTATGTGCCTTGGACTTAGAAAAATTTCAATTATATGTAGTTTCCGTTCATTCTCATCACAGATGTTTCCAAGCAAGGGGGCATAATGACTGCAACAGCTGTCCATTGATTATATTTATTGCCATAATTTGAAACTGAGGAAAATTTTGAAATCAATTTAAAAAAATCAATTTGATAGCAAGGAACCAAATTTATACACAACAGGATTGCGGTGGTTTTTCTGTTTTTTTAATAGGTACATGTACCTATGACATTTAAATTATTTCTAACTATTTACTGTTCTTCTCTTTTCGGTTGAGAAAAGTCTCTGATTTAATATTTTATAAACTGCATAGCTATGAGTGAATACTGTAAATGCAAGAATAAAACTTATATTAGCTCTTGAATTTTTTTCTTATCAATTTTCTTTCAATAAGTACTGAAAAAGGTTTATGCACATCTATATACATGTAGTATATCATAGTTCTGTTAGCTATTCAAATAGTGTATTACGATGAAACAAATAATTTACCCAGTACACACTATTACATCTGTATAGGCATTGTTTTAATTGCAGGCACATTTTATATAACTAAGTTGTAAGAAAATAAGGTACCTTCAGAATATTTCTGCAAATTTTTAATACAGACACATATTTTCCAGAACATGTACTCTGTTTTGCTGTTGTTCCTGCCCCTCCTTAGCGTTTGCTCGGGTTTTTATGTACCTGGTGTTGCACCAAAAGAATTTCAAAAGGATGCCATTGTTGAGGTCAAGGTAAGAGATCTTCAGCTATTGAACTCTAAATGATGTCGTGAAATCTTTTTGGTTTAATTATGTTCATTTTTCCGTCATGTATTTATACAATAACTATGGGATATATATCTGTAGAATAACTCTGTAATGAAACCACGTAAAGCCTCTGAGTTAAGGAATAGAAAATGAAGCTTTTCTATCGGATGAATGAAACTTGATAATATTTGCTCCTATTAGGCTGTGAAGATGACAAGCATCAAGACCCAGCTGCCTTATGAGTATTATTCTCTGAAATTCTGTGAACCCAAAGGAGAGAGAGAATACAAGATTGAAAATCTCGGTTTGTTCATACATTGTAGTACTTCATATTTGTTCTAAATCTGTTTAAACTTGCTCCAAGAATCATTGCATGGAGACCATTTCAGTGTACAGGGTACTGTCAATAATGTCTTCCTTCACCACATCATTATTTTTTTTTAAAGTTTGAAACGCAATCTTCACATAGAGCTATAAATTTTTTGGAACTGAAGAAAATATAGGATGTTTCTTTACACCCGTGATAAAGTTGTGTCTGAAATTTATCTCATCATCATGTTACATATTGCTTACAATATATTTACTATTCAACTTCATTTTTAATTTGCAGGTGAGGTTCTCAGAGGTGACAGAATTGTCAATACTCCTTATGAGGTAACGTTTGTTTAGCATTTTAAAACACACAAAAAAGGTTTCCTACTCTAATCCTGTCATTTGTGTCTAAGAAAAGTGTATGATATATGTGTTTTTATTTCATTGTCTTCAGATAAAAATGGCCAAGGATATGCCATGCAGAGTTCTATGTAACTCTATCAAACTCACAGCCAAGGAGTCTAAACTTATGGCAGAAAGAATAAAAAAGAATTACTATGTGCATTTGTAAGTTGTTGAACATGCAGACTAATAATGGAGTTTTTTTTTTTTTTTTTTACACATGTAGCTTGTTATTTCAATTTTCTTAATAAATCAGATTAATTTGCGAAATGGCTCTTCCATATTTAGTGCAATGATAAACGTACCGATATGTTGGCAACTGTTATGAAAGATACTTTAACTTCAGTGTTTTGATTTCCAGAATTGTGGATAATTTGCCCTGTGCTACACAGTTTAAAATGATGGATTCCGACCAAGTTCAGTATGAGCATGGTTACAAGTTGGGATTTGTTAAAGATGGAAAGGTAAAAATAGAAAAAAAATTAGCAGAGAGTTTAAAAGTAGGTGATAAAAGTTTCAATTTGTATTGTCTGTGATAAGGGATTTATTAAGATGGAAAGGTTAAAATACATGTAGAAAAAAATTACCATTGAGTTTAAAAGTCGGTGAGAAAAGTTTCAATTGAATTTGTCTGTGATAATTAAGCAATTTTTATAATGTTTTAATGAGATATTTGAGAGAGTTTTATTGGACTGTCATTTTTTTTTAATATTACAGGTGTATCTGAACAACCATTTGAAAATGTACTTGAAATACCACACTGATGATGAGTAAGTACTGGCAGAAAAGACAATGTTTTGAAAGATGTATATTACAATTATTATTGAGATATGTATAATAATTAGAATAGGATTTTGGAGAGAAATTGAACATCAGACCTAAAAAAAAAAAAAATTGGCAGATAATTTTAATTAATAATTTTAACATGTATGAGTTGATTGAAAAGGGTTTGAAAAAGAACTTTTTTAAACAAAAAATATATTAATTATTATTTAGTATAGTTGTAAAATGATTTGTTCATGATGTTATTGATTTTTTTCAATTTTTTTAATTTATCTATTAAACAGTATCGACTATCGTGTGGTGGGATTTGAAGTTGAACCTAAAAGGCAAGTTTGAACATTCACTTGTTGTCATAGAAATTTTTAAAAAATTCGTTAAAAAAATGAGCCAAAAATAAGCAGCTGTAACCAATGAAACATTTTGTAGTATTGTGCTAGATATAATGATAAATTTAGTGATATCAATGTTAAATTTGAAAATGTTATTTTTTAGTGTGAAATTTGGAGAGCTGAACACAGATGCAGATGGAAAGTGTGACTTTAAGAGCAACAAGCAAAACGCAATGGTACAGCTGCAAGAACTGAATGAAAACGGTAAGGGCAAGAAATATATGCTGGTTTCCCTTCTTGCAATTGATACAAGATTTTCTTGTTCCCTAAGTGCAGTCCAAAGGGATACCGTAATGTATCGTGTATAATACGCACTCGTGTATAATACGCACCCCCCAAAGTTGACCAAAAAATAGCGAAAAAAACAGCAGGTCCTATGTATAACACGCACCCAAAAAATGGCGAAATCAACGGCCGCAATTTCCCCCAAAACAATCGATGTTTCGTGATAATTTTATAATCCATGCGCAATTTCTTTAATTTTGTGATCGGAACATAGCACAATGATGAAAATCGACGGCCGCCATTTTTCCAAATAACTATCGATGTTTAATGATAATTTTGTAACCCAAGCGCAATTACTGTAATTTCGTGATCGGAACATTGCCCAAGGGATATTAGAGTCAAAGTTCTTACAATTTTACTTAAAAAGGACGGCATGATTTACATGGGCAGTATCAAATATCATTAGACACTTCATAAAACAGTGGAAAAGTTGAAGATCATCATACATAGGGAAGAACGGCAACCGAGCTTAAAAGTTATAATGTTTACAGATATAAACCAAAACAACATCAAGAGAAATGATTTAATTGATTAATTATAGTCAAACTCATTGATTGTTGTTAAATAAACAGTCTGAAGAAACGTATGTATGTCGTATATCGTCATTATCAAGTCGTACAAATGATCGATGTATTTTTAGCAGTGTCTTTGTAAAGCAATAACGTTTAACTGCATAACTGGACACGAAGTAATCAAGTTTAATAAAATCAGAATAATCGCTAATCTTCATGCACTTGAAAACACCCTGTGAAGTCCGACACAAGACAGGTGCATGCTTCTGATACCGGAAATTGTTAAACAAACATTGACCACGCGCCGAGTCAACAGGTGATTGCTTACGTAATGGCGAATACACTGGCGATATCTAAACTTGTTTTATGCAAGAAATAGTGTTGAGAGTGGATAAATATTTCAATACATGGAAATAAAACTAAGAATAAGGTATTTCTGATGCAGTAAATTTAGTATTTAGTATACACTCATACAACTTGCATAACGCGCTATATCAGCAGAAAATATACACTCATACAACTTGCATAACACGCTATATCGGCAGTCACGTCTCCCGAGGTATTAAGAATTACGGCTTGAAAAAATGGGGTAAAATTTTAGTCCTATGTATAACACGCACCCCCCACTTTTGATCAAATTTTGGCTGAGAAAAAGGGGTGCGTCTTTTAACCCCAAGGAACCCCAAGGAAACCCCAAGGAACCCCAAGGAAACCCCAAGGAACCTCAAGGATACCCAAAAGAACCCCAATGACAAAAATTGATAAATTTTAATACCCAAGGGTCTTATTGGACTTCAAGGGTCACCTCTTTGTACCCCAAGGGTACCCCAAGGAACCCCAAGGAAACCCGTAAGAACCCCATGGAACCCAAATGATAAAGTTATTAACCAGTGATACCCCAGGGGTCTCATTCGAATCAAAGGCTCACCCCAAGGTACTCCAGTGAAAGAAATTAATAACTATTTATACCCAAGGGGTCTCATTTGAATACAAGGGTCACCTCGTAGTACATGTACCCCAAGGAACCCCAAGTATACTCATTAGAACCCCAAGTAACCCCAATAATAGAAATTAGTAACTAGTGATACCCCAGGAGTCTCATTATACCCCTGTACCCCCACAAATGAAGTTTAAGGGGGTATATTGGTTTCACCCTGTCCGTCCGTCTGTAGATGCAACTTTGTCCCCCCTATAGAATTTTTTACTACTGCATGGAACAGTCTGAAAATTTGTACATATGTTGATCACCATCTGAAGATGTGCACCTGTAATTTTTTTAGGATCAGACAAGATTTAATGATTTTATGGCAGTTTTCATTTTCTTCATTCCATATATTGTTCACTGATGTTGAAAAGTAAGGGAGGTAATCTTTACAGATTTTATTAATTAATTTATAGCATTAAAATACCCTAAAATATATTTATATAAATACATTCAAATGGAGGTTTTTTGTCTTTATGCGTTAACTAAATTTGTCTTTTATAAGTATTCTATCAACTGACAATGGCCAGAATTTTTGTTTGTCAATGATAAATTCTTAGGAGCTGGCTGAATTCATTTGTCCCAAGGGGGCCATTATCTGAGCCATGGTTTAGATGGAGCATGTGTGTATGGAAAATTGATAATCTGTAAAATGGGCAGTGGCTTTGGGGCTAATTTAAAAGGAAATAAATAATAACATTATTAAAATAAAGAAGTGAACTATTTTTAGAAGTTGTTTAAATTTATTAGTCATGCAAGTAAATTGATGAAGTGACCCTATAGGGAATTTAATTTAAATTATAGATTTAAAATTACTGATATGATTGTAGTGTTTCCGCAATTTTAAAATTGTTTGTAATATTAAATTTTCTTTCTTACATATTTTTACATAGTATGGTAATTATGGTAATGTTTTGGGAGTTTATTAAATTTAACAAGCATGTCAAAGAAAATCATATATAAAGTCCTATGGGATCAATTTTCTGATATGGAGTTCCATTGTACCATAGCAGAAAGTGAGGAAAATTTGAATCATTTAACTGCATCTGTTAAGACTCTAATTAGAAAGATATTCAAAGTTTTATCAACAGAAGAGCATTGCTTGGCTACCGGTATTTCCATTTACTGCAAAGGGTGGGATTATTGTCATTTTGTTGGTTTTTCATTAAAACAATTAAATAAAAAAAAATATCATCAGATACATTAATTTGTAAATATATTACTGTTATACATATGTATTTAAAGTGATAAGTACCCCAAAGAACCCAAATGAATCCCAAGTATACCAATGAGAACCCAAAGGATACCCTTGAGAACCCCATAGATACTTCAATGGTGGAAAGTAAATTTGATGACCAAGGCCGGTCTCATTAAAATTCAAAGGGTCACTCCTGATACCCCAAGGATACCCCAATTATAAAAATTGATAACTATTGATACCCCAGGATACTCATTGGAGTCCAAAGGTCAACTATTGGTACCCCAAGGATACCTGTAGGAACCCCAATTGCAAGGTACCCAATTGATAGAATTTAATAACCACCCCAGTGGTTGTACTGTAAAACATATTACTAATTAATACCCAATTACTCAATGGAATATCATAAAAACATTTGGGCAACCCAAGGAACACTTGTGATACCCCAATACATACTGGTATGATAAAAATAATGGCTTCACCATCACTGTTGCAATATATTTACCTACACCTACATCTCCTTGTTTATTGGTAGACAACCCTTGTGAATTTTGGGTGTCTTCCCACTTTGCTATAATTCTGAAATTTTTATGGGTGACTGATTTTAGCTAAGTGGGAAAGGTGCTCAGGTAAGGGTTTCAAAGAACAAAGGAAATTAATTACAGGTAAATTATAGTCTGTTCAATTATTGACCTTAAGCAAATTATTAATAAAAAAAAAATAACAGGCAGTTTTTTGAGATTATGTTTAAAATGAAGTAAAAAAAATTAATTAGATACTTGTAATAGAAGTAAATTTTGATAATTAAAAAGGGTTTGTTCTATCATGATTGATCGTACAAGCTAATTTTTATTATGGCTTACGGCCATCTAGTTGCCGGATGATCTTTACGGCAAAGAGTTCAGTTATCTGAACATGCGCGACAAAAAATAGTTCTATTCGAATGTTGCAAAGTTAACTGTTTGTTATTCATAATAAATATCTTTAAGCAAGATTATACTTTCCATATGTTATTATCACTTATTTTATTGTAACCAATATTGACTTTATTTAAATAAACTCGAAATCTAACGCGAATGAATATTAACTGCAGTGTTTTCCCTATAGTCTGTCCCAAGATTTTTTGGATGCAGATTTTGCACGATTACTCGATAATTATACATATCACTGAGTTAAAAAGATATCCATTCAATAATATGAAAAATTTCCAAGACATCTGCTATATTCATAGTTTTTCAAAGTCTAACAGTTAACCTACACAGCCAAAAATTCGATCCTTACGGGAATTTAACATTGGAGAAAATGGCTACCACTTCGGCAGGGGCCTGTCATTATTCACATAAGTTCGTGTCTATACGTAATTTTACGTTTGTGACGTATGTAACGTCGCGCACGTTGATCGCGTTCACGCTTACGTTCGGAAAGTTTCTGTACTTGCCGTTTAATTTAACACATCTGCTCCGAGAATAACCAAAAATATAGGCCTAATATAGTCTGCTTTTGACTTTAAAAAAAAACCTTAAAAACAAGAAGAAGAAAAAAAAGATGCCTATGATTAAGGGTGGGAAGACAGTCAAGTGTATGGAGGTAAAAATTTTTTCTTGCAACTCGAGTTTTTCCGATTTTATTGCAAAAAGGACTTCATTGTTTCTATTTATTCTACAGTATACACATTAATGATATCAACGTAGCGTAATTTGAAACCGTTTAACGGTAAAATCTTCCATCCAAATGTTTTATTTCTCCATTATTTCTTTGAGATTAATACAGTATTTTGAAAACACATAGGCCTACCTTGAAATCATCGTTGAAACTATTCCTTATCCTCAGAAGAACAACACAATTATCATATTTTAAACGTCCATAGCAATCCAAAAACAAGACCATATATCACCACCTGGACATAACACTGCAAGATTTGAATTTCAAGTTACATCCTCAACGTTTTCTTTGCCGTTTTTGCATAGAGGTATGCATCACACAGTGTCGCCATGCTTTCCGCTATGCATACTTACATGTATTATAAGCAAACAATCTTTTCCCAATTATTTCAGATCCTAACAGTGATAAGTAAATGTAAAGTTGTTATTTCGTTCAATCTTCATAAAAACGTTTGCACCCGCAGAGAGCGTCGCTAACTTCGATCGACATCGATCTCAGCATGAGGGAAAGTGTTTAACGGTTAAAGAACTGAACTTATGAATGAGGTATATTGAAACTGGGAGTATAAATCGGTAATAAATGCATAAATAGAGGGGCAATTACTACTTGTTTTAATATAATGTGCCTTCTTCGACACCTCCGCCATTATCGAATGTTGGGGATTTTCCAAGATCTAAAAATAGCACAATGTTCCCTCAATGGTGTTACCTTGGTTGTGCTATGATTGAAGTGTTTATTTGTCGTAAAAATATTGGAAACTTGAGACCAAATGTACTGAAATAAGAAAACAATATACAGTTAAGCTTGATTGCAAGTCATATACGGAAGCGATGTCACATTACTATAACATAGAGACATCGTATAGTATGCCTCTGAAAATGACTTTGTATACATGTCATGTGAAGAGAGACTGACTGCAAATTTTAGTTATAGTGCAGTAATTAATTTTAATTAAATTTGGTGTCAAAACAAGTTTGCTGTAATTGCATAGTTCTGCCTGTTTCTCCCCCCCCCCCTCCAAAGAGTTTATCTCTGTACAAAGGGAAAAAAAATAAAACAGAAGGTGTTAGAACTGCCTTGTGAATCTATATTTCTTATAAAAGCTTGTGAAGGTCAGCCTCTTAAAAAAGTAGAGAAAAATATGAACAATTATACATTTATGAAATACAAATAAAATGGAATAATACTTGTTGGTGTAGATTTCATGAGAATTCATTAATTATAGTACATAACATGCAGTACATTTCATCATTTGGTTATATTATTTTTACGCGCAGTGATTTCGCGCTGGCTGTGGCGCTGTTACGTTGCACCGTGCACCAACTCTCGCGCAAGTTCATAGTGCGTAGGATTACAAGGTATACTGATATTTGAGAGCATGTTGGTTTTAAGTGTTTTTGTGTCCTATATAAAGTTGAATGAATTTACAGTTAATGTACTTCAGTCGTTGGATAAAAGAAAGAAACAAATTGTTTCAAAGTGGAGTTTGAGTCTGACATCATCATTATTATTTTATGCAGTCTATGATTTTCCTAAAAGCAATGGTGGTTTCAACCAATTGATAAAAGAGGCATATAGATTTCAATCCTGTCTGTTTCGGTCACTAAGGTTCGATCAATCAACAAATGGGGCATGTTGATATCGGTCCTGTTAGTTTCTATAGATCTATGAATTACATGTAGCTATAGTTACTTTTTATAGAGCTATAAATAAACTAAAGTTTCCGTAAGAAATAGAGGGAATCATACTCGATCCATGTAAATATAGTCATATCAAACCCGTAAGCCATTATGGCCCTTCAGGCCTTTGATTTCATGTAAAATTACTCAATATTCATTCTTTTGAGGAGAAGGAAAACTATGACATTACTACCCCTTCTATGTCCCTTATCAAGAACCTTGAAAAAATAAACATTATATGGTTCAAGTTTTGGGCTGTTGATTTTAATAATGAAAAAAACTATAAATGTTAATTTTATAAGAAATGCAGAGGAATTATCACGTACATCATACAATTTGGCTATAGTGGTTATGATATAAAAGAATTAAATGCTCAACAACATGCATGTACATTTAGGACTACATTTTCAGACTGATGGAACTATTTCAATATTTTACCCCTGATATTCAGAAAAATTCTTGTAAAAGGACTATATATATGATATGGGCCTAAAATGGCCCCCTAAAATGAACATCATCATTTTTTTCTTTGTACAGATATATATGTGATGTTTTTACATAATGTTCATTTTGATTCAACTGCCCAGAATTTAGAAATATGACATCGTAAAGACAACCTTTTCCTGCCATTTTTGCATTTTTAGCATAAAACAGCTTGTTTTCAAGCAGTTTTTCTTTCAGAAAAAATAGAGAGCATGCTTGAACAAACAAAATATTTTAATCAGAGATGTATCTAGCCAAGGCTAATAAGTGACAAAAAAAATTTCCCTGTTCAAGCATGCCCTCTATATTTCCCATTCATAAAAAGATAAGAAAAATGTAAATTTTTGACTGATTTTGATTGAAATATAGAAATAGCGTCACTTCTGACGTCATTTTCTGCCAGTGAGTGCAAAAAAATTAAAAAAAAATAGGTGAAAAATAAATTTTACATCAACTCTTCTAAAATATAACATATTATTGTACCTGAAACACTTTCAAAAATTGCGAATAATGGGGGCCAAATTTAACTCATATCATATATATAGTTCTTTCGTACTTCAAATCACCATCTACCAGTTGAAGTGTGAAGATGGGAAGGTATCCCATTAAATGAAAGATTTTGTCCTCTCTGTTACAAAAAACGTATAGCCGATGAATTTCTTTATATTTTAGAATGTGATGCAATATCACAAGTCCGAAAAATTTATAGACAAAAATTTTTCGGCTAGACCAAATGTGTTTTAAAGTATTACATATTAGGGTATCCTTGGGGTTGTATGGTGTATCAAGAGTTATAAATCTGTATGATTAGGGTATCTTTTGGAGTTCCTTGGGATTTTTGTGGGGTTCCCTAGGGTTTATAGAGGTTTTTAGAGGCGTGTCTGGGATACCAATGAGTCCCCAGTGGTATCAAGAATTTTTAATTTGAATTATTAGGCTATATCCTTGGGGTTCCATTGGGTTCTATGGGGTATCAAGTTTTATGAATCTGTATTATAAGGGTATCCTTTAAGTTCCTTGGGGTATCCATGGGGTTCCGTGGGATACCTAATGGTGTCTGGGATATCAAAAAGCCCCGAGGGTGTATCCAGAGATATAAAATTGTGTTATTAGGGTATCCTTGCGGTTCATTTGGGTATCAAAAGTTATATTACTGGGTATCCTTGGAGTTCCTTGAGGTATCCAGTCAGGGATAACAATGGGGTATCTGTATTATTACTATTAGAGTACTATTAGGGTATCCTTTAGGTTTCTTGGGGTACCCATGGGGTTCCCTGGGATACCTTGTGATTTGTCTAGGATATCAAAGAGACCCAAAAAGTATCAAGAGATACAGTGTATCCTTGGAGTTCCATAGTATATCAAGAGTTTTAAAATTTATATAACCAATACATGTATAAGAGTATCCCTAGAGTTCCTTGGGGTATCCGTGGGTTTTGTCTGAGATACCAATGAGTCCCTACGGGTATCAAGAATTTAAATTTGTATTATTAAGTTATCCTTAAAGTTCCTTGAGGTATCCTTGAGGTTCTGTGGTGTATCAAGAGTTATGAATCTGTATTTGTAGGGTATTCTTGGAGTTCCTTGGGATATCCCTGGGGTTCCCTGGGATTCTTAGAGGTGTATCTGGAATACCAATGAGTCCCCAGGGTTATCAAGAGTTTTACATTTGTATTACAACTTATTACGGTATCCTTGGGGTTCTATGGAGTATCAAGATTTATGATTCTGTATTATTAGGGTATTCTTGGAGTTCCTTGAGATATCCCTGGGGTTCCCTGGGATTCCTAGAGGTGTATCTGGAATACCAATGAGTCCCCAGGGTTATCAAGAGTTTTACATTTGTATTACAACGTATTACGGTATCCTTGGGGATCTATGGAGTATCAAGATTTATGACTCTGTATTATTAGGGTATTCTTGGAGTTCCTTGGGATATCCCTGGGGTTCCCTGTGGTTCTTAGAGGTGTGTCTGGAATACCAGTGAGTCCCCAGGGGTACCAAGAGTTTAAAATTTGTATTATTAGGGTATCCTTGAGGTTCCTTGGGGTTCTATGGTGTATCAGGAGTTATAAATCTGTATTATTAGGTTATCTTTGGGGTTCCTTGGGGTATAATTGGGGTACCAAGGGTAAGGGGTGACCCTTGCACTCTAATGAGACCCCCTTGGGTATCAATAGTTATTCATTTCTGTTATTGGGGTATCCTTGGGGTTCCTTGGGGTTTCCTTGGGGTTTCCTTGGGGTTTCCTTGGGGTTCCTTGGGGTTAAAAGACGTGCCGGAGAAAAAGTGCGTGTTATACACGCGACATTACGGTATATTTTATTTCATAATCTTATTATAAATTCAGCCTTGTTTTGATAGTTTTATTTTTTTTTTAAAGGTGAAAATGAGATATAGGGGATATATTTTATTTCATGATAAATATAGCAATGTTTTGATTGTTATTTTTTTAAGGTGAAAATGAGATACTGTACACCTACGATGTAAAATGGGAAAAGAGCGACATCCGCTGGGCATCCCGCTGGGACATCTACCTGACCATGAGTGATGTACAGATTCACTGGTTCTCCATCATCAACTCGGTGGTGGTCGTGATTTTCCTGTCAGGTATGATGTCATACATGTATATTCATTTACCTGTAATGAAATAGGAATGCATACTTGTACTTCATTAAACCAGTTCAGAGATTGTTCTGAAAGATGAATGATGAAAATGATTTTTTTTTTAATTTGTGAGGCTTTTCAATTCAGTAAGAGTACTAATTAAATTGAGTTTTGTATAGATATGCCATAGTCTGATTTGCTCAAGAAAGAGTGGAAGAGATAAAAGATTTTTATTGAGATTTTATTCTTTGATTAAAAAACAAGAAAGAAATATTTATGGTAAGAGGTCTATGCAGAGTGTATGAATATGTTTGTGTATTTTGTCCCCCAGGTATATTGACCATGATTATGGTTAGGACTCTGAGAAAAGACATTGCTAGATACAACAGAGATGATGATATTGTAAGTGAGCTGATTTATCATGAGTTTTTAGATTTAAAAGGCAAAAAATTAAATTTCAAATAATTTTTAAAGACCACATACCGGTACACAATAAAGAAGGTGTGTGATGTGTGATTTTGATTCTTCATGATATTACTTTACCTTCATTAGGAAGAGACTTTGGAGGAGACAGGATGGAAACTGGTCCATGGGGATGTTTTCAGACCCCCCAAACACACCAAGACCCTGGCCTCTCTCCTGGGGGCGGGGATGCAGATCTTCTTCATGGCCCTCATCACTATATGTAAGATTTCAAGTGCTAATTCAAGCATGTTCAAAAAACATTTTTTAGCAAACATTTGTGTAGAAAAATATTCTAAGCTTTAAAAATTTCGTAAAATTTTGTTGTTAAAATGTAAAGCAAAAGTGACGAACTTGTTTTTCTTGACATTTGTGTACATACACGCACATTGACTCCCTGTGAGCTCAAAGCTTTCTTTATTGTCAAAAAACCTTAAATCTGTATGGCAGATATTGACTCGGAAATAAATGACAAATTCATTTTAAATGTTGTACATCCTTTTTATTACTTGTATATTTTAAACTTAGTGCTTTAAGCCTCATAATGGACATCAATCTTTGCAGTCTTTGCCATGTTAGGAATGTTGTCCCCTGCATCTCGTGGAGCTCTAATGACAGCTGGCATTTTCCTATTTGTTTTCATGGGGTAGGTTGAGATTTTTTCACACAGAAAATCACCAATAACCTTTATATTTCAAAGTTTCTTTTTGCCCCTGTTAAGTTTGAGATGAAAAAGTTTGAATGTATCATCTATTTTCTGCTTGAATTATACTCAGAACTTTTTTTAAACTTTAGAATTGATCCTTTTTTGGGGAGGGGGTGTTATCAGTTCTTTAATCAGTAAAGCATATGTGTATATATAAGTGTATATTTTGATGATAACATTTGATAAGAATATTTAATATATTGTTCTTATTTCGAGAAAAAAACCTTTTTTCCTCATTTGGCTTTTATAAATTGAGGCTCACATTTGTTTATTAATTGATTAGTGTTAATCCAAGTCTATCCTTTTACAGGGTTTTTGCAGGGTTTGTGTCAGGCAGGATTTACAAAACAATGAAAGGACAGCAGTGGAAGAAAGCAGCTTTCCAGGCAAGATTTTATAATAATTTCTTCCTAAATTGCTCATTTGCTCAAGATAACTTGTAATTTAAGAACAACAAAATGATGTGTACACATATAATAATGATTACTGCGTTAATTGCAGCCTAATGCTTTATGGATTCCAATGTAGACATTTATTGGAATTGTAGTACATGTAAGTTTAATAGCGTTAGCTACCCCATCTCATTCTTACATCTTGGTGGTCGACAGTGTTTTATGGCATATGTGACAATTTAATCAGCATAATTATGATCCTAATCGAGAATGAAGCAAAAACATCTTGATTTTTTTTTCTTAGATAAGAAGACATTTATTATTTATTTCTCTTTGTAGACTGCAACACTGTATCCTGCAGTAATGTTTGG
This sequence comes from Magallana angulata, assembly GCF_025612915.1. Lineage (NCBI taxonomy): Eukaryota > Metazoa > Mollusca > Bivalvia > Ostreida > Ostreidae > Magallana > Magallana angulata. The sequence goes on from NC_069120.1 coordinate 28,585,626, forward strand.
AACAGTCTTTGTGCTGAACTTTTTCATCTGGGGAAAACATTCGTCTGGTGCTGTAAGTATGCTCTTCTTGTTGCAATTCTCTCATTATGATTAAAAAGATTTTATTTAAGCATTAAATGCTTATTTTTGGATGTCGTCGGTCCTATGACACACCAAGCGGTGCAAACAAATTGAAAACCGCACGTGAGCGTTTATATTTGTGCTCATGACACATGAATTAGCAAAGTGTATTCATAGAAAATTGAACGTCGTAGATTTCCAATGCAAACATAAAGGGAAATATACACGGAATGTAGATATTTGTACGTGAAGGCCTGAGATATTTTTTTGTCAGTTGATATATCTACATGGATTATTATTTGTATTGTGACTTCTTACAGCTACCATTCACCACCATGCTAGCCTTGTTGTGCATGTGGTTCGGTATCTCTGTGCCTCTGGTTTTCCTGGGATATTTCTTTGGATACAGAAAACAGGTTTGTGCCCATTCACATTCTAATGGTGTGTGTGACTTTGTCTGTGACTTACTTGCCAAATGTTTAAAATTAGCTTTCTTATCAATTCAGTCAAGGCTGTAGAAACTCTGAATTGTAAACACTAAAAATTTGGCTTTAAGAATTGTATGTAAAAGATAAATGAAAAAATAAGATTTTAATCGATAACTATTTAATTTTTCTTCCTTTGTAAGATTGCAATCAGTGGTCTTGAATGTCTAGATCTCCCCTGAAAAAAGTTACTATGTACATGTATCTTTTCAGTGCTTCATTGACTGTTACATATTATGTTAATAAGAAAAAACAAATTTTGATCAAGTCTCATGGAGAAAAATTATCTTATAATAGATGTAAAACAAACATTCTTTCACCATCCATGTACATGTATCTCTTATATTCAGCCCTATGAGCACCCAGTGAGAACAAATCAAATTCCCAGACAAGTCCCAGAACAGCTGTGGTACATGAATCCTGCACTGGGGTAAGTGTAATTAAAATAACAGAAGCTGTTGCAGTTGAATATCATTTCAAAAGGTCGCAACTATTGAGTGTTTTAATTCCCTTCTATGCTGATATTTAGGCAAATGAGATTGATAGAAAAGCATTATAGATAAAATATCCACCAAGTCTATTAAATCTACACTTTCTTATTTTTTTGTGATACGGACAGCAAAGTCCATCCTTTTACCACTAGACATTTATTTAGGAATGTTGATGCATATAAACATCCGATCAAAAATAAACATTTATTTGTGGATTTAATTTATAGTATACAATGAGAAACTGGATGCTAGTGTTAAAACTTTATGGGTAAATAAAATGTCTATATCTCTCTTTCAGAATCATCATGTCAGGCATCTTGCCCTTTGGAGCTATGTTTATAGAGTTATTCTTCATTTTTACAGTAAGTGGGATTATTCCTATAAATGGAATTTATGGCTACTGCAATTTGCCTTGATAAATGCATGAATGGGGTGAGGCAGAGATGGTCCATTTGACAGCTATTTGAAATGAGCTCTTTCTGTGTGCTTTGCAGGCAATATGGGAGAACCAGTTTTATTACCTGTTTGGTTTCCTGTTTCTTGTGTTCATCATCCTGGTCATCTCGGTGTCGCAGATCTCCATCGTCATGGTCTACTTCCAGCTCTGTGGTGAGGTAAGTAAAACCTAAGATATAATGTACAAATAAAAGCCCTCATAGACACGTATGGGTGAAGTTATGGTCATCTTCCAGCTCTGTGGTAAGGTAAGTAAACCAGACATATAAGGGCTGGGTAAGCATAAGAATTAATGTAACAGGTAAAAACCCTCATTGACATGTATGGGTGAAGTTAGAAGATATAAAGTGATGCAAGGTACATTCTTGGGTGTATAGGAACAGAATTGTATGTATGGGCGATACAAGAGTTAGCTGGAAGCTAGATATGAATCTGGGAAATGGAAGGGATGGATTCTCTCAGAGTTTCCATTGTGTTATTGGACCCAAGTTGTCCAATTTCATTGTACTCGATAATTTTTACAGAGTGCATGTGCTGATTGGCAGTCTTAATAAAATTGTATTTAGTTATCAAAGAATACTTGTATTACACATCAAAATATTGTGTATGAATCAACAAGTATTTTATTATTTGAAAACTTTAGCGATAATTTATGTTGGTACCATTTCACTCATCATTGAAAATGGAGAAATGTTATCAGTTCAGAATGCACTCACAATATAATGGTATGTTTCCATTTCCTCTCCAGGATTACCATTGGTGGTGGAGGTCATTCATCGTATCGGGAGGATCTGCAGTCTATGTGTTTGCATATTCAATATTCTACTTTGTAACAAAGGTAAGTTTCCAGTCTTTTTTTTTAAAGTTTGTCCCTCGTACTCTCCATTTTACATTTTGAAATCTCTGTTATTCATATAATTTGATTTGCATTGCAAACTCAGCTAGGCAAACATGCTATGACTTAGTAAAGTGCCGGGATAAAATTCATATAATACATATGTAAAACAGATAACATCTTAATAGTTTGAAAAGTGGGGTTAGGATATACAATGTATGAAAAAACATTTTATATCCAGTATAAAATGAATTTCTTTCCATATACATGTACCTTCATTTACATTTAAGACAGACTTTACATGTACATTTTTTATCAAACATTTTCTGGGTTTTTACAGTTGGAGATCACAGAGTTCATTCCCACGCTACTGTACTTTGGCTACACTCTCCTGATGGTCTTCACGTTCTGGATTCTAACAGGAACCATCGGATTCTATGCCGCTTATTTCTTCATCCGAAAAATATATGGGGCCATCAAAATCGACTGATATTGCGTGGTTTATTTAGTTCTAGATAACAATTTTTTTTATTTACGGTAATTTTTTTTCTTCTCTATTTTAAGTCTGACCTATTGTACCTGATTTTGTTCTCAATTTTTGGGAGACATTACGGGGTATAACAGTCATGACTTGGGGATCATAAGAAGTGTGGGGCGGATCAAATGAGGTGGCTGTGATTTCTGTCAACAGTGTGGAAGGATCTCATCCTTCAGACGAAGGAGTCTCTTGAATGTTAAAATGGATTATCTACGCTCATTAAGCTATGTGTCTATATGTGATATATCAGTATATATATATATTGGTGTTAAATGTGTGAAGTAGCCTTTGAAAAAATGCACTGCGTTTGTGAATGTTATTGAAAACTATGCTTTTAAAGAGGTGGAACATTGTTATTATCCCCTCTATAGAAAAACTGAAAATCTGAGCAATTGCCAGACTTTTCCACCTTAAATGCATCTGTTGCAGATCTTATACATATGTACAGGAATATTAATGTTTGACAACGATTTCCTTGCATCACATTATTGATATCTAGAACACAAGTACATACTTGTATGTATTTTTGAGAAATGAGTGTTAAGGCATACTTATTTGTAGTTGTCATGTGTATGCACAATGCACATGTACGTAGATTTTGTGAGTTTGTGGCATATACTAATATTAAATAACTGTTGGGGCCAAAATACACTCAAACCTTATCCTCTTATCTGTGGGTGATATTTTTTAAATCTGCATTTAGTTTTCATATAATGCACATCCTTGCATGTATTTTTCTTTCAACCATGCACATCATGATTTCCTTTAGTCTATATACAATGTACTAATTATTTTAATTAATGTATTTTGAAAAAATGCAAAAAAAAAAAGAGAGAGAGAAAGATTTGTTGAAATATCGACAAAGAAAATAAGAAGTGTGAAACAGAGTATATTTATTTTGTGGTGATTTGAGAATGACTTGGATGAAAGTTGATTGATGGACTTCTGGATTACCAAACTTTGGAGAAAAAACTCATTGACAGATTCAATCAGAATGAATGTTGAGATAAGCTAGTACAATATTTTAAAAGGGGCAAATTATATGTACTTAGCCATGAGTTTGTCTTATTTATTATGTTACCTGTGCATGTACAGTGTAATTCTTCTTAAGTTTGTTTGGGTGTTTTCTACATACCTATAGATAATTAAAAAAACGTTTTTTGTCAAGTGTATGTGAAGTTTTGTGTGTGAATTTGTTCATGTATAGATATGGAGTATCCCGGCATTGTAGTTTCAATTAACATAAACATTCCCTTTATATATTACATGTAATACCAATGTAATAGACAACTCACATACCAATGTAATGGACAACACACATACCAATGTAATGGACAACACACATACCAATGTAATGTACAACACAAGAATACATGTTACATACTTAGTATTAATCTTGGCACTTAATTGAGAAATCCTATGACAAAAGACCACAAACCATAGTCATTATTTTAATACCGGAGTTTCATGCGCTAGTATAGGTATTCATTTTTTCTGTCCTCTTTATATTTGTTTATTATTTTTTGAAAAGAAAACACAAACTGATAAATCTATGAACATTCTGGTATTTATCAATCATTTGTTTGTGTTACATAGATTATATTTTCACTATTATTTTTGTATGTGTTTTTTTTTTTATAAAGAAAAGCATGACCTTTGCGTGAACATCTTTTATTGTTGCAAGTGTTAATGTATGAAATGGATTGTTATAGATCCACCTTGGGGTTTTTGTTTTCTTCATGACTAAGCATCAATATTATTGACTTTCCTGTGTTACACAAATGTAAATAATGTTAGCGCTTTCATTTAAGATTTAAATATTAAGGAGTGTACATGTATGTATGAATAAACAAATATGTTTTAATTGTTTTATGGTCACTGATTCGAGCCTCGCATCGACTTCTGTTCCAAATTGCTCCCAGGTTTAAGAGGGCTCAACGGTCGTTGACATTTTTAGACTGCAATAATCTTCTTCAGAAGAAGAGCTCTATATAAAAATATAGAAAAATATGGAAATTCGAAAGGTAGAATATATGAATTTTTTCTTTACTAAATACACGTAGTAGTTTATAGCTAAACAAATGATTTTTTAAAATGTTAGGTAAATCTGATGGTTAGTTTGTCGACGTCAAACCCCCTTAAATTGGTCTAATGTTGCATTCGAATCTGTATCGTCTGCTTGCAATTTTGTGGAATTGAAATTGGAAATCTGCTGGGGGATACATAAAGTGTAACGGCAAAAATCAAGCAACTGGGTCAGTGATTTAGGTCATAATAACTTCTGGCCAGACAGTCGGGTAATTCACGTTAGAACGAATCTTGCCACTACATGTATATTATTGTCAAATTCCTGCAAGTTAGAGTTGTCAAACTTGCTCTGTAATACAAGATTTTTTTTAACACAGATAGGTGTGCGATAAATTCAAGTTATGCAGTACATTCCATTTTAAGATGTACCTTGAATGTTACTTAAATACTTTACATTGACCTGCGCATTACATGTTGTGTGTACACATATAGCGTAGGAAATATCTATTTATGTAACTGTTGAAAGCATACAATTTTTCATTGACTGGGTTTCTCTATTATGAATAGCACATAGACATTTACTTTGTTAGACTCTTAAATGTTTTACAAAAATTAATACATCATCGTTGGTGCTCTGAGTTACGTTTGCAGGGGGTTGCTTCAGCAATGGAAAAGTGTTGAATTTTAAGAAGTCATTGTTTGCACTAATCTATATTTAAAAAAATAATAATGATTAAAATCATCCGTTAGATGAGACTCTTAAACATGCTGTACACCAGTGACAGTTAGTTAATTATGAACAGGGGAAAAACCCCAAACTAGGCCATGATTGTAAAAGTGCGAGCGTCTGCAGTATTGCAAAATAGTAACGAAAATTGACCCCTTCCATTGTCCCCGCTTTAGCTTAATAAGTTTAAAGCTTAAACAAAGCGCTAGCTGTATTCGGCAATCGGAACGAGTTATCAAGAATCGCCCTTGGATTCGCGATGTACAGACTCGAATCAAAGCGCAAAAAGTACTACAGCATCGAAATATTTCTTAACTTGAGATTTCCTTTGAAGTTTTGCCTGAATCGACTGCCTATTAATTCATTATCAGAAGAACGGCGCATTTACTGTCCAATATTGGTTGTCAAACTGCCTTCATTATCTGGGTCCCAGGGGCAGTGATTTGGTCTGTGTCTTGTGTTAGGAACGTTAGTGTTTGGTCCCCGAAACAATTAGTTTATGGGCAAGCCGGCACAAGTTTGGACCATTAGAGAGACGCGAAATTGGATTATTGGTTTAAACTATAGTTCGATAATGAGAACTGTTGATAATGATGTGTTAATACACCGCGATTAAATAGAAATACAGAAAGAAGGACCATTCCTTGAAACTTATATTTACTCGCCAAAAAAACCAATATTTTGGTTCAGTGTCCCAATTTTACGAATTTTAGTTTTGAAAATTGGTTCTGGGAGTCTTCAAGATGATTCATTCAAACCTCTTATCTGACATCTTGTCGATTCATTAAAAGTATTTCCGTGACAAAAATACTTTGTAATTTTTTGCCGTTGACAGAATCTTGCGGTTCTGCAATCATATTAAAGAACAGAATTTTTTTTTTACAGTTTATTTTTTATTTTAAGCATATTTTTTAGTGACCCAAACTGGAATTTCCCATTTAAGGCCAAAGCTTAGAATTGTTTGCCACAGGCATAAAAAAGTGTTTCTTTTCGCAATTTTTTTTTATATGGACAGTGCTGTATGTAATGAATATAGCATCTAACAAAAAGAATTATATTGTTTAAACTAAACAAAAATATTCTTCAGATCACTGATTGAGTCCTTTAAAGTAAAATATGGAGTACCGAAGATAAATTTGGCGGCACATCGCACGCGAAAGTAACAAAAATCATCAAATTTTAAAGAACTAAAAGTTATATATTAATTCATTTCCGGGCAAGCGCCATCTTTACCAATCTCTCACCAGAGGGCGTATTACGCTTTGCTCAAACGAGTGAAGCTTGCGAAACGCGCCCTCTTGTGAGAGATTGCATCTTTACAATTCTATGAGTTCTTTCTCATATCATTTTAGTCTCAGTATTCGCCACTCGGAACTACTCGGGTGTATAGTGCACTCGACAATAATAGTTTGTATGGAGCGTAGCGTAGCCGAGGATTGTCGATTGGGACATTTGGTTAAGCTCAACATATTCAATGTATAACAGATATATGGTTAAACGGTTTACATGTACATATGTGTGTTTGTATTTATCCAAATTCAGTAAACTGCGCACTCATTAAATTTTTTGTATTTTTAAAACTTTATCAAAGAAGGTTATTTGTCCTTTAATAAAAATGAGGAAAATATTTTCTCAATAAATAATTATTTACTAGGAATTATACCCTAACATCACTGTATAAGCCGCGTAGATGAACGCCATAAAGATCGACCAATATACAGGTATGTGGATGGGATGTTCGATCTGAACCTAAGTCAGTTGAAATTTGAAGTTTTTTTTTTTTTCATTTGCTAATCAAAAGAGCAATCAAGAGAAAAAAAAACAAGAAAAAAAGACCGTTTATTTTTCAACAAGAAAAAATATCTAGTCTGGTTTTCCAAGTGATGTGTTAGGGGTGCATTAAACAGCAAAGGGCCATTTTCATTACATTTAAGGTGGCTATGAAATTCAACAATTAACAAACAACTGAAGGTGAATTTTTTTCAAACAATAAAACGACCTAATAATTGGTTTGTCTAACTTGAGAATGATAGTAAATTATTAGTCTGAGGCCAGATGTTAAGGTGTTTCACTTTATAAATGGAAAGTGAAGAAACAACGCCTGCTTTTCAGACGACAGGATGTACTTATACGAAGTGGGAAACAATTTACAGAGTAAGACGGCATTAGAAAACGACTCACGCAAACTTTAAGAGAATCGGACTCGGAAATCGGAAATACAAAGTACAGATAAGCCAAAATCCAGAGAGATTTGTTCAGTAAAGATGCCGTAACAAAGATAACGAATAACGAAATCCAAGATAATTAACTCTTTATCTGTTCATTCACCGAACGATTATTCTGATCAGTAAACGACTGTCAAAATGATTAAAACAGTAGAAATAATTATCAGTCTCTCCGTTATTGGTGACTCGATCCAAGTGATAAGAAAACAATATTTAATACTAGCAGATTATCTTGGCAAATTCCAGTGTTTACAGAACAGAATGGCTAATTTGTTTAATGTACCTTGATTGTAATAAAGCAAACTGACACAAATCAGGCACTAGTAATTAAATAAGACAAAAAATGTGTAAATCTGTCACCACCGAGAAAAATATCTATAGCCCAGCCTCGAATTATTAGTTCGTTCTAATACTAATAAAGCACATTAAAGATCTCGCCCTGTATTGCAATTATGTTTGAAACAAGATAGGATCCTAGATACACTCTGATGGTGTTTGTATTGTGTTAATGTATAAAGTTTATGAAACTTTCTTGCAAATGAAAAGAAAAGTACTAGTTTTGCATTGCCAGCGATATACATCTGAGAACAGTCTCATTAAAATCAAACTGAACTGAGAACTGAGTATATGAGTTTCAGATTATGCGGGTTTTTCAGTATTTGATTTTATGGGACAAAAATATACGATAAACTGAATTTTCATGTTCTAGGCTCGCTGGCTTATATATGCTAGTATACGGTTAAATAAGATATCAGACGGTAAATTCATAATCATCATAAAATTCCTCTTTTGTTTTATTTTTGTTTGTTTTGTTTTGTTTGTTTGTTTATTGTGGGGGGGGGTCATGCAGGTATGAAGGTAACAAACAATGCAGAAAAATATTACCCCGGCAGATACTTCTGTAATTTCTTTCTACAATGATCACAATCTTTATTGCACATAAGAACCATCATACAAAGCAATTTTCCTGTATAAATTTAAATTCTATTTCTTACGTTAGGTGCATGTGTTTGTAACCTATATACAATTGAAAACTTTGTTCGGTACTTTAGCAGTTAGAGAGCTTTCGGAGTATACACCTTATATAATGATACCGGGTTGCAGAGTTTCCCTTGAATCACAATATTTAATAAATCTAATTTAAATAATCTATCGAAATAAATATAGTTGTTTTGGTTTACCCGCTAAATTGTATTTTTTTTTTCATCTTCTCCTTGGAGTGTTATATAAAACATAATAAACTTATTTAAAATAATATTATGTCGATTTTCAAGAGTTATTCATGAAGGACTGTCTCGGCCGGAATTCATTAAAAAAGTTAGACAAAATATCAGGCAAAAAGCATATTCGAAGAAAACGTGGACAATTACAAAATTCAAATTTTTGGGACCACGTCTTTCAGTACTCTCAGTGCTTTGATTTTCCCCATGATATATTTGGAAGTGTGACGTCAGATCATGCTCTCCATCTAACCGAAGTTTTTATCAATCACGTAACGTTAAATATGATTCTATGCATAATCATTTTCAAATAATGTGAGAAATAAAACACCATTTAAATATTAATTGAATATTATTAATTAAAATAAATGTAGGTTTTAGAATGTTGTCACTTAATCAAATGAATACTGCTAAATAATGCATTTTTAATTTTTTGAATGTTCGCGTATCAATTTATTCTGAACACAGTCGGAGTAATTTGTAGATGTAATGTTTTGTATAAATAGATTGCACTTTGTTTATCTTCATGTGAAAAATTGAATGTTTCATTTACGTATACCATCTATAGGTTTAAAATAATACATTGTTCATCTTCACGTATATTTTCAAAAAAAAAACAAGATAAACAAAAAAATTCTGCAAATATAATTCAATTCCGTGTAGGATGAAAAATAAATATAAAAAAATTTCATGAAAGTCGGTTCGAGGATGAAAGCAGGGCAGAGTTATACATAATGTCATTTGGACATACAAATTGCTGACCAAATAAAGAATGATTAATGATGTCAGGGACACGATTAGGCGGCTCTTGACTACAGTTAGAGAGAAAATCGCAACTCAGACAACATTACCAAAGACTGCTCCTCAGATAAATTTTAATTTTCACACAGAACTGTCGACCAGACTGATCATCGGTAATCGCGAAAGAAAATAGGTTGATGTCTATATATATATATAGTGCTTCTTTCACAGTACTAGTGTCTGCATCTGTGACGTTTTTGGGTTTTTTTGCCGTTTAATTGAATACTTTTGAATAGAAGATTACAATTATAAAATTCAGTTAAACATATGCATGGAATTTTATTTATTGGTTAGTAATCAGCACAAATTTCGAAAGAGAATTGATTTTTTTTTTTAATGAAAATGTACATACATGTATAATGAATTGACCTATTCTAAAATGATATGAGGACGAGATGTGTTAAAATGTATAGGTGGCGCTTGGCCACCTATACATTTTAACACATCTCGTCCTCATATCATTTTAGAATAGGTCAATTCATTATATGTACATGGCCACCTATACATTTTAACACATCTCGTCCTCATATCATTTTAGAATAGGTCAATTCATTATATGTACATTTTCATACAAAAAATCAAGACAGGGCGTATCTGTTTGCATGAGAAAAAGGTGGAAAAAATCGGATGGAAATAACCTTGAAATTAGACAATAATTAATCCGTATCTTAAATAAAGGCATTGTATTGAGAGAGAGAGAGAGAGAGAGAGAGAGAGAGAGAGAGAGAGAGAGAGAGAGAGAGAGAGAGAGAACAATTTAGCGGGTAAAAATTGAGGAAGTTTGTTATTTAAAAAGAATTAAAATCACGGCGCATTTTTAGTCTATTGGAGTTTATGTAAGAACTAAGTTATAAACGTAAACTTTATTATAAAAGCACAGTCAATTCTACGAAAGACGAATAGGGCCATTTAAAAAAATATTTTTATCTCGTAATTACGAGATAAGATCTCGTAATTACGAGTTAATCATCTCGTAATTACGAAAAAAGATCTCGTTATTACGAGTTAATTATCTCGTTAAAACGATTTAATTATCTCGTTATTACGGGAAAAGATCTCGTAATTACGAGAAAAGATCTCGTAATTACGAGAAAAGATCTCATTATTACGAGAAAAGATCTCGTTATTACGAGTTAATTATCTCGTTATTACGAGAAAAGATCTATTTAAAATGTTGCGTTTCATTATTCTAATCTTTTTATGTAAAGTGTATGAACTACTGCAATGTCTATTGATATATACATACTTAGCATAATCATCGTTTAAAAGCGTACGCATAATTTGATATAAAATCGGATCAAGCAGTTTAAAAGAAATTTCAGAAGTAGCAAAGCAGATTGATTAATAAATTCATCGAACTGTTTATCAATAATTAAGAAGGATACGTGTAATTTGTTTTCAGACTCCAAAATGTTAGAATACAAAATCAATTATTTTTAATATACATGTACGTTGTGTATAAACATATAAAACACAAATTCGGGTAAATCGTGTATATCCATATCCATGACTGAAACTATAAAGTCATTAAAGTTATCTGTTACTTTTACGACTATAGGACTACCTGATATTTACTTCGTACTGGGATTATAATTTATATAAGTTAAATAGTAAAATTACATGAAGTTCTTTCCTTTTATTCATATAAGATAAAATGTCAAATCCAATAATTGATATGTAGAAATTAATGAAAAATGATCGATGTTACTTTCAAATATTAATCAAAATTGAATAAACGTTTCTTGAATGAAAAAGACTGAAAGGGTGATCCAGTCGAATTCTTTTCAGAAACGCACCATTTTATGTAGATCTTTTCTCGAAATAACGAGATCTTTTCTCGTAATAACGAGATCTTTTCTCGTAATAACGAGAAAATTATCTCGTAATAACGAGATCTTTTCTCGTAATAACGAGATAATTTACTCGTTATAACGAGATCTTTTCTCGTTATAATGATATCTTTTCTCGTAATTACGAGGTCTTTTCTCGTAATTACGAGATAATTAACTCGTAATAACGAGATCTTTTATAGTTATTACGAGATCTTTTCTCGTAATTACGAGATAATTTACTCGTAAACGAGATCTTTTCTCGTAATTACGAGATAAAAATATTTTTTTATGTGGCCCTATTCGGCTTTCGTACAATTCTTACTCACAGCGAAAACATTTATTTGCAATATTTTGAAAATCGAACACAACCTTATGCTTACATTGTAGATTCATTCATTAAAGCATGTCATTACATTCCCGAGAATACAGTATGAAAAATTGAATTACGCATCACATTGCGATCTTTTAGCACTTAGCCTTTTGACAATACAGATCTAAATCTTAATCTCTTTCTCATACTAGTGCCTGATTTACAATATTCTACAGTGTTTCACAATAAATCTGCTGCAGCATTCTATAAGCATGTACAGAACTTCGTCCAATCCTCCCCATCCAACATGGTTAACCCCAATTTTCCATTTGAATCTTTGATCAATTGTATGGCCAATCGTTTAGGTTCTCATGTCAAGATGGATGGGAGCGCTGGCGTCAAGGCCGCATGGAAATATAATCAAGCAATCCTCTTGTATGTGAAGTGTAAAGATAATGAATCGAACTGTCACATTTTTCTCCTGTTGTCTGAATCTCTTTCCGAAGGACACAAGAATGAAAGATAAAGGAAAAGGGATTTTTCCGCTCCTCTCTTTCTCTAACGTCTTCGACAGAGAAAGTTATGTGAGCGGATGCCATCTTACGGTGGGGGAGGCAAGTTCAAAAAGGAATGAACGCAAACGGAGGAAAATAAATTTAAAAACTAGGATTTCATAGACAACCCCCCCCCCCCTTTAAAAAAGGCTAAGGGCGGAAGGGGGGTGGTCGGGGGTGATGTTACTTTTTTCATTTCGACTCTCAGCTATTGGCTGTCACTGGCGTGGCATTTTAATACACGCTCTGGTAAATTAACACATTGCCTAGTGTCGTGCAAGAGGCGAAGTTATTTCAGCAGCAGTAGTTATTTTGAGACCAATGGTAATGTTTCAAGTTGACCGACTAATTTATCACAGAGAATTTTCCTATTCCAGAGAGAGAGAGAGAGAGAGAGAGAGAGAGAGAGAGAGAGAGAGAGAGAGAGAGAGAGAGATGATTATCTGATGGTTTGACTGTCATCGGAAGTTCAAAAAGTCAAGAACTTTTGATAAGCACTGCACCCGGTAACAGTTAATTGTTTGCGAGGAAACTCATCTATCACGTAGTGTTAGTAGAATTAGAGTATTTGTCTGATTGCATTGCATAGACTACAAATCTATTTTCGATACATAGGAATTATGAATATTATTGAAAACCATATTTCTTCCATGACATCAAGTGAATTAAAATGAAAAAAAATGTTTTAAAATGCAAAAAGAATGCTAGAGCAATCGCATGAACAAAACAGATTTTTCATTTTCTTCAAACTACATGTAATAGTTCAGAGATTGCTACAAATTAAAGTTGCGTACAGCACGTATTTTACAGTAATTACGTGGTTTGATAGTTTTGTTAGCAGTTTGGGAAGATAATTACTAGCTAGATTTCAACTGATCTCACGAAATTTATTTCATCCCGGTTGATTCTTTCAAAATTGATGAAAAAAAACCAAAATAAATAAATTATAAAAAAAAAAAAATCGCCTGCGGGATGAATGACTAGAATTAACATCATTTCGGGAATTTTATTTTCAATTTTAATTCGGTAAACAAATATTTTCATGCAATTTCATAACTACAAAGCTAATTTAATTTAAACATTACAAAATTTTTACAAATATGATATTTTGTTGATTGAAACTACACTTTTCCCCATTCGTTATTTAATATGAAGAATGGGTACAATATTACATAAATACTGTCTACAGTCTCTGATCTGAGAAAAACAAGACAATTTGTCATCCAAAGTAGATACCGTCAAAGCCACTTACATTAAGACTTCGACTGACGTCAAAGACTAGGCCCACTGACTTGATAAATTAATTAAAAAGACGACAGATTTTGGATCGGCTGGTGCCAAATAAGAGATCTAGTTGGGGGTATTGGTTTATCTACCATGTGTGTGTGCTACCGTTCAATAAAAAAAAAAGTCCGCACTGATTTTCCGACGTAACGTAAAATGATGGAGATGTCATTGAAGAGTACCATCATCTGCAATGTGCCATCTCGTGGCGAACCATGCGGTCCTAAGGTTAATTAGATGGCTGTCGATTTATGACAGACCGGATCCGTGATAATGCCAGTTTGGTGACAATTCGCGATGCTTTTCTCTCAAGGCACTAGAGCTAATCTTTTGATGTTAAATACATGTCGTCGGGTGAACGGATTTTATTCTTAGATAATTCATTTAAAATGTGTCACTGTCTGTCAATGTCTGTGATGGACAAAAAAGTCATGCAAAATGAAATGACGATTTTTTTTCAACTGATTTTTCCTTTCTCCACATACACATACAAGGGAAAGTTGTTCAAACATGAAAAATTGTTGCTCGTCGACATTAAAGACTCTATATCATACATTGGTGACGATAGCCAGCTGGAAGAACAGATGTTGTCCGTTCTTGTTATGACCAAGTTTTGTCCGAATTCCTTGACCATCACATTCGGAACCATCGCTGTCAACATTTAATAGTCAAGTTTCATAAAAACTCCCACGGTCGGATTTTCTGCGATCTATGCGACACTTGATCTATGGCTATATACTCGATTCATGGGAGAGACAGGGTGTGGAAAAGAAGGGGAGGGGGTCTGAGAGAGGAAAAACTTGCATACACAAAAAAAAGAGTCGTAAAAGCGAAACTTGTATGTACGAAAGGGGAAAGGGAAATGTTGAAATATTGAAAGGGTTGCTGTAGTCGTAGAGCCATTTTAACAAGACCGTGAGCTTTTGGTATGGTGCAACTTTCTTGTATCAAAACAAGTAGAAAAGACACCAGACTCGGACAAAATACATGTATGTACAGCAAATCAAGCCAATACTGAAATAGAAAGGCCTACGTCACATTGCTGTTTAACACAACTACCGAAAATCCAAGGTCTTGTTAAAATGGACCTACAGTTTGTATTTGTCACATTGCAATTTTTGTCTCATCATTATGATAGCACTAAATACACTTGCTGTTTTTATCAATAGTGATAAATGATTTCATTTTATCATTGATTTCATTTATAAGTGTAAGAATATGCCAAAAATCCAACACCAGACTTGAATACATATCCTTTCTTTTTGAATTGCACTTCTTGACCACTGAATGCATCGTTTATCTGCAAAAGAGAAAAAAAAATCCTGGTCATTGGGTACATATAAGGATTTTTTTTTTTTTTTTTTTTTTTTTTTTTTTTTTTTTTTACAAATTTTGATAATCTTTTCAGAAAGTAAATACTTCCTGAGGATGCGGATTTTTGTTGTTGTTGATTTATCTATTGCTCCCAAGGACACCATAAAACATTAAAATAATTGTCTCAGCCTTGATCTTTTTCAGTGGTTACGTCCCCTTGTAAAAGTGCGTTTTAAAACAATCCTATAATTCTTTAACCATGTCTATTGAAAACAAAGCATGCAAATCATTGCTGACGACATCAAAATACCTAAGTGATAACAAAAAACAGATCAAGCTTATGGGTAAAGTACATTGTAGTTTCGAAAGTGTTAAAATTCTTGTTCAGTTCCACAGGAGATTTAAATGGCAGACTTTGGCAAAATGCAATTTGGTAACATGGTCTTTTGGTTTTGATATGGTAATCTATCGGGTAAAATTGTACAGATTTGTTACAACTAATGTAAAGTTGAAAACTAAGACCATTGATATTGTTAGTAATAGATTTTTGATAGAGATAACTTTGCTGTTAAATATATTTATTTTACTTAGCAGAGCAGTATGATGTTGACTAGAAAGAATAATATTACCATGACCAGACTACGCCCAGGTTAAACCGGGTCCGTAAGACATCTGTCATTTTAACGATAGAACATTTCAGCTAGATGTTGGCTTATCATTAATAAAAGTATGTATTTCTTAGATAATAAGTTATAATGCAAACCATAGAGATACATGTCCATTAAATTATCTGACCTTTTATTAAAAATGTTTTTCGTGATAGGGGATGGGTGGGTGTTGTGAGTTTAAGAAAAGAAAAGACAGGGCACTTGTTACTTGTAAGCAGTAAGGAGAAAACATGCTGTCATATCAACTCCAGGTATTTTAAAAATAAAACTTTGGTTTATATGCACACGTGAGCGCAAAATGATAATCACTGATAGGAAAAAAAATATAATCATTGACATATTGTAGAGAGTGTATTTTTAGGTTAGTAAGGAGACCAATAGACCCAAAAAATCTTTCAACGGAAAGCCAAACATCCTAAGGTCTCTCTTAATGAAGTCAGACTTGACACTTCCGGAATCTGGAAAAAAAATTTGAATGATGGGTTTCATAGACGAAGTTATTCTTGTTTTCATCGATGTTTTGGGCTTTATTTCTTTAATTGCTTCTTTCTTTCTACTGAAGATTTTGAATGGCTACATCTGAATGGGGCTTCTGACGATAATGCGCTGGTTATCTGCCGTGGAATACAATCACATGTTATGCAAGGCTTTCCTTTGACTGCTTCAATAACCCAGTTAATCTTTACAACGAGCAATGTGAAGAAAAATCAATTTTTATTTTTTGATCAAACCTTTTTTTTCTTTAGCTTCGTTACCTTCCTAATGACAGGTCCTTTGTGGGCTCCCGTCATTTTAAAAATCTTTTTCTGGACCGTTATAGAAACATGCCAAAAGCTTACAAGAAATTGCACATTGTGTAAATGGAACATGCAAGCCCGTTGGAATATTAATTATTGCCATTCAATTATTTTCAAAACCTTTGCAATTTTTAAGGCAAATGTTACATCATGAAGTAATCATTTTTAAATGAAAATTTGCTATTTATAAATATTCTTTTTTTAAGACACGTGTTTAATAGGTACGCTTTTGAGATAAAGAATTCTTGTCCAGCTGGTCAGACCATTGATCATATGAGCATATGGGGATTTTTCGCAAAAAATCTTAGTAAAACATTCAATATTTTTTTAAGTTTAAAGTTTTAATATATTTTTTTTCCTGCTGCAGAACATGAAAAAAAACCCACCACATTTTCAACATTTCCTTGATAAAACGCAATAAATAGACATTAAGACAAATTTTTCTTAAAAAAAGAGCTTAAAACTATCTCGTTAAGGAACATAATAAAGCGTTACATAATAGTACCTATTCCTTCAAAAACGGTACAATTATATAGAAGATGCTGGTCCACACTTTAAGACAGTTTATACGGTCTTTAGTTTCAAAAGACCATCACAGCTGTCGTCATTTAATAAGTAACAAATTGACACGACATGCCCATGGGCCCAAATGATCACCGAGCAGAAATGCAGCGAGGAACCATTCGCACAAAAATACGATTTAAAAGCTGCGACTAATGCAATCGAGCGACGGAATACAGGGTAATTTTATCTAGATATGATGGATTTGGGTAAAAGGGTCAGTTCCCCGAGGTTAGGTCGCACGCTCAAGATCAACTGCTTAAATTCCAGATTTTCGTGCTTCCGCATCCTTCGGTAAATTTCGATACATGATCCTCGCCCCAAGGATCTGGAAATCTGAGTTTCACAATTTACATTTTGTCCCTTTCCTTTCTACAAGAGGGAAATGATTCATAAAATTGGTTTCGTACACCAAGAGAGAATAAATCAACAGGAATAAAATTGGGCACATTGGTCGTAAACTATAAGCACTAGTTATTCAGGTGGTCTGCAAAAAGTTTAGAATATCCTCAAATCTGTTACGGTAAAGTTAACTTAGTTCGCAGTGTGGCTATATGATATGATTACAAATATTTATCTTAATACGAAAATCTGACTTCAGTATTAACGCGTCAATCATTTGTTATCGTTATAACCGTCCTTGAGGATGAACAGTTACATAATTGGCATATTAATCTTACAAGGCTACTATTTCGCAGAATAATCATGGCTAAAATCTGTTTCACACAGCATTGAGGCTCTCATCGCCAGTTCCAGCAAACCTCTAAAATAAGTATCTTACCAAGATTGGACGTTATCTACAAAAATTTATATATTTCATGTGTATATTCGTTTTAAACACAACTGGCTTAAACCTGCATGGTCCGATATTTTTTGTTATAACAATATCAAATAAAACTTACATACCACCCAAATATTGTTGAAGAAAGTAATAGACTTTCACCTATTTACACCTTCAGAATCGGCCTTCTTTCAAAGATAAAAGTATTCAAAGTAAATAAAAATAATTTTTGTATTTGAACACAAGAAAAACAAAGAAAGCAAAAGCATCATGGGTGTGTTTAGGAAAAGGAAACGTTTGGTTTCGTTCCCCTGAGTGACTGGGTTTATTCAACAGCAGACTATATATCGATTGTTAACAAAACAAAACTATACTAATATTTAATTAAATACATTAGTAAAGCAAGAGGTCTAGGGGCCACAACGCTCACCTGAGCAACAAAAGCTGATCAAATCAGCATTGCAGTATCAAATTCAAAATATGTTGACAAATACTGATAAGTACTGAGTATAGTATAATATCTGGCACAAAAAGTTAAAAAATCTGTTCAATTTTTATCCACACAGTTTATGGTATATACGTAGCCCCTTTCGTTGTTTTTAGTTAGTGAGTGATTTTTTTCTCTTTATTCCTTTGTAAAACTTCATCCCCCACTGAGGCCCCACCCCATCCCGAGGGACCATGCTTTGTACAAACTTGAATTAACACTACCTGAAAATGCTTCCACGCAAATTTGAGCTTTTCTGGCCAAATGGTTTTTGAGAAGAAGATTTTTAAAATAAACCAACAAATGTTCAATAATTATAAATCATTCCCCCATTATAGTGTATGACCTTTCATTTGAAGTAATCTGAGTCCTCTTCACTTAGTGATACTATGTGTCAAGTTTGGTTGAAATCGACCCATTGGCTCTGCAGAATAAGATGAAAATGTGAACAGTTTACAACAACGACAACGACGATGACACCGACGACAGACAACGGACAAATCTTGATCAATAAAGCTCATTTGAGCCTTAGGTTCAGGTGAGCTAAAATATAAACATAGGTTTATTACTAATTTGTTAAAAAAAAACCATTTTTGAAATTTCATATCCTTTATTCATAGCAATTTTAACAATACCCGCAACTCATAATAAGGAGCAAGATAACGCGGTGCCCTTTTATTAGCTAACCTGAACCGAAGGCTGACCTGTTGTCCATCGTCCGTAGGTCCGCCTATTTGTAAACTATCCACAATTTTTACTTCTTCACTAAAACCATTAGTTCAAATTTAACCAATCTTGATACAAAGCATCCTAATGGGAAGGAAATTCAAAACTATAATATCATAAAAGGAGAACCCCTTTTTAAAAGGGAGATAATTACGAAACAGTAAAAGTAATGTATGTGTCTTAAAAAATCTTCTTCTCAAACACCACTGCACCAGAAATGCTAATAGTTATACCAAAGCTTGCATAGTTAAAATTCTAAATTGTTAAAATCGTGACCGCCAGACCAATACGGGGGCCCAAGAGAGGTTCACAATTTAACATAGAAAAATATTCAGAAAATGTTTTAAAACCTTTTTATCGAGAACTACGATGCTACAATTTGTGAGATTACTATGAAAGCATCTCAGATAGTGTAGGTTCTGAATTATTATAGTGAGGGGATTCTAAATTGTTAAAATAAAGACGAAAACCTTTTAAAAAGAGAAGTAATTACTAAACAGTGAAAATGGGGTATATGTCTTTTTACAAAATCTTCTTAAAGACGTTGTTTACTCAGGGTTTGAGTTCTCAAATTCAGATTGTTATAAAGTTCAATATCATGAGTAAAATTTGTTCTAATCACTAAAAGTATTTATGAAATGAATTATTATTGACAAACCATTCTATATTTTTACTATATTATGGAATTAGGCTCAAACAAAGTTGGACTTTTTCAAAACAGAGGAAATTCGGACTAAAATTTTCAGATTTTGTTTTTTACTTAAATATTTTTGGTAGTACTGTAATATTCAAAGTTAAGATTTTATGTGTTAGTGAACATAATTTTGCATATTTTCTGTTGGTTTTATCTCACTTTTTCGTTTAGATATTTGAATGGCACACACTACAAAAATATTGAAAAATGCTTAAAAATGATAAAAGACACCTTATCTCAAAATTTTGGTCATTGACCTCATATAACTTTTATGCCTTCAGAGTAAGGTCAATATACCTAGTTTAATGCTATAAATGTTTTGGTATTATCATCATTCAGTTTTTTAAAAAATTAAATCAAAAAAGTGTAGGAATTTGAAAACTGATAGAGGAAATTCGGCTGGAATATTCATAAAAATTGTGAATGAAAACTTAATGCTTTGTGTCTGTTTAGTGTCACTGCCATTCATAAACTCTATTTCATTTTTAAAAGAATTTAGCAATTTGAATTATTTTCACAATTAAGAAAATCTCAATCACAGTGTTAAATTTTCGGGGATTTTTCTTAAATTTTCAAAAAATATTCAATGGCCATTACCTCAAAAAGTAGGTCATTGACCTACTTTTTTGAAAGTGAAAAATAGCACTACCATGATAGGTCTTTAACACACAATAGATGGTTTTTCATTATCATCAGTTGAATTTTTTTTCATTCTGAGTAAACGTATACCTTAAGGATGTTGGCACCTGAAATACTAATCATAGTAATGTCAATCATCCAAAAAACCACGTGGATATAAAGATGGGGACCTAAAATGTTCATTTATTTTATTTGTGACCCATGTCACCTGCCATTTTTCGGAAATATAGGGCCCTAAACAGATATGATAATGTTCCTGAAATTTTTGCTAAAGTTTGACATGGAAATTGATAATTTGAAGAAATCTAACAAACATTTATAGTTTAACTATTATTGAGCTATGATTTTAATACAGTATGAAGTTGAACACATGTAGTGGCTATAAAAGTATAATCTAAGTCAAAGTTTAAAAACTCTTGCTTTACTGGTGGCTTTAAAGGCCAGTACATAATAAACACAACAACAGATGTTACAAAATTTTGGAGTAAGCAAATTATAACGCAAATAAAAAGAAATATTGTAATGTCATCTTTCCAAAATTTTGCATACAAATAGACTTACATTTAATGTCTCATTTAAAAGTAAAACAAGTAGGGGTCACATTTCAAAATTTTTAGATAAAGCATGAAATAAGCTAATTTAAGGCAAAAATTGGGGTTAATTTTTTCTTAACTTCTATAAAATATAAGCTAAATATGCCAAAATATATCGATAGAAATATCAAAATATTGTTTAAATATGTTTTTAAAACATTATGAATATATCATAATACACAAACTATTTAGAGGTTTGGGGCGCTTCCCATTAACATTCCCTCGCCGGCGACGTTATCGGGAAACGGTGACGTTAATGGAACGGTTGGCAACGTCACAATGATCCAACGAGGACGATTGCAGTTTAAAATTGATACTTATCTCAAAATTTGGTCTAAACATGTTGGCTATTTGCAGTTTTAATGTTTTTCGCTGAAGTAGGACAAATTGTAGTTTTGGAAATACTGGTTTTGTAGAATATGACAAGTTGCTGTCCTTTAAAAAAGGACTACAATGCGTGGACCATTTGCATGTGTTTCCAACGAAAACGTGAAAGCCTTAGGATTATCATAGATTCCACCGACTCTAGCCCTCTGCTTTTAACAACTAAATTTGTATTACTTATACAAGTATGTATAGCCCTGACTTTTTATCTTAGAATTTAAAGGATTCATACTTCTAAAATAATTATGATCTATCTGTGAATGAAGTTTGCATGTATAGTATCAGGCATTCGGTGAATTCTACTATTTGCGCACACATTACGATTCGCACTACTTTGTTAAATATGCAGTGACAGCTTTGTGTAAATTAAAAATTTCATATTTTGATGCATTTTTCTTGAGATTTAAACTTTTATAGTGACATAATTATTCAATCATACTTAAATGCTTAAATTTTTTTCGGAAAACAACAAAACATTGCAAATTATGCTAGTTGATGCATGTTGTAGTTTCGGAATAACATTATTTCATAATACTGATAGTTCATATCACATGCCAATCATTACTTTGTTTCTGTACTGTTTAGCGACGACTTTACAATTTCAGCGCCTTTGAACTTATGTGTGCGTATGGCACGGAATCCCGATCCCGATTCAGATAAACGTGTGCTAACCTGGTTCCCTGAGCTACCCATTACGGACTGGAACCAGGCTAGCTCATGCGCTGGCTGAATTTTCCCCCATAGCATCCGGTTTAACCTCGCTTACATATTTTCTGCGGGGACCTCAGGGTCCACGCAATAACCTCGACGCCATATTGTTTCCTTATCGGCAACGGTATATTGTGTTGCCACAATCCCTCGCCGGCGCCGCGCGTTCCAGCAATCGGCGAAGAAGGCAACACCGGCAAATCCGGCGATGCCGGTTAAATGGAAAGCACCCTTGGTCTGCACTGAAAAAAAAGCAAAAGTTACCGTACTCTAAAACTAGTGAATTGAGAAAATTAATCATTTCCTTCTTAAAAACCTTCCGCCTCAAAATATAGTCCCTTACTGAGCTCTGTAACAATTTAATTTTTGTAAAACAATTTTATTCAATAAAGTTTATTTGGCATCGTAAAATATGAATATACTACTAGAAATAATATGTGATGCAGAATTTTTAGACTGACGGGACCCAAAATGGCTACCCAAAACCTAAGAAGCAAACCTCTTTAAGAGCCACTGCACCAGAAAGGCCAACATGTACTTATTAAATGAAAATGATAATCATGATTGTATATATTTTCTAAATCTGGATAAAAACTACAAGTCAAGTATCACTCGCATTAAACAATTGCCATACAAATATATATATTTCAACAAGAATTTTAAACGAAAAAGTGAACTTAAAAATATTGGAAAATATTATATTAGAACCGATCCCGATTATTAATAATTAAACTCTTCCCGAAAAAAAAAATCATATAAGGTTGGAATCTTTCACAATTTTTCAAAAACTCTAAGGTTGTTGATGTAAAATGGGTTTTTTACGGATCTTATAATGCATAATTACTCGTAGTAAATTGCATTCTTTTTGTAAAATTTCAATTTTAAAAAGATCCGATCGGGATCAGTTTTTTTTCCGATCAGGATCGGTTCAAATTCAATAAATTGCAATTTTTCTAAAATTTTATATTTTTGTTTCAATTTCTTTGTAAAATATTTTTTGTTTGATAAGATAAGTGCTTTATATTATATGACTATTTGTTATTCTTTAGATTTTATCCATAAATTTAAAAGCTAAAAAAGAATAAAAATTTTAATTTTCAGAAATATTTTTTAATAAAAAAATTAAAAACTTGACCAAACTATCTTCGGCATGTGTTTTTTCATAATTATATAACGCATCAATTGAATTCAAATTAAAAGCTCTAAAACACTTTGTTTGCAATCCAAATAAATTTTCCCATTTTACTGGGAAAAAAATGCAAAAAAACCTCATGAAAAACAATTGAAAAGCCGAAGTTGGTTCCTGTTTTCAAAAAAGATTCATTATAGATCCATCAAAAAAAATTTTGGTGTGTCAAAAAAGTATTTGTTACTTATGTAATAAAGTGAAATAAAGTATAGTCTCAAAATATTTGATCAGAAAATGTATGCATTATGTATACATATACATGGACATTTAACACCTGAATTATTCCACCAGTCTCTCTCGTCCTGCAGTGGATTTGTTGGAATGTTCTACAAAACCAGCTCGTGACTATGTTCTCGTTTTGAAGGCTAAATCCACTCTGTAATTCTGGCCTCTGAATAATCATAATTTGAGCCTGACACAACTGACATCTCCTAAATTGTGTGGAAATTATCAATTTGAAAAACAAAGAACAACCGAAAATCGAGCCTATTTCCACCAATTTCCGAAGGGGATTGAGAGAACAAATGATTTGTGGGGGTAACAATTCAAATCAATCCTGGACAAAAACCGGTTCTTCATTGAACCAACGGAAAAAAGCGTTTTGCCAAGTCTTTCAAGCTGTACTTTTGATTCGTGCAACAGATGTCGCAGTGCATTACTAGAAGGTGAACACGGTAATAGCTAGGTAGACCGGTGGACAAACCCCGTAAAGAAACCAAGCAATTGCCAGACCAACAAAACGTTTAATAAAGATCAATTTCCCTCGCTTCTGCATCGTGTAGTTGCAAAACTGTTTAACAATGATACAACATGATGTTTATTATAAAATTTGTCAGTGGGACTATCCAGAATATATAACAATTTACACGTAAAGCGCCATATGCCAAGAAATAAATCCCTTCTCAAGAAAACAGCAGCCTGTGTAACTTAACTTTTTCTTTTCTCTATTTCTCTTTCGTTCGTGTAAGCTTTATTTTGAACACAATCACCATTGATTGTTGTAAAAAAAACCATTATGATACAGTTGATGATGTTTTATGCTGTGGGTTTTTTGTATCGCGTTTTTAGGTTTGGGCACTTCAATGAGTTTTGTGCTGATTGGGGATTAGGTGGTGATCAGCAAGAAATCTAATGAATGCCATTCCTATAAGCTTCGTAAAGGCGACGCCTAAACATTTGGTTCGCACTCAATAAAGGTCAAACACAAGGTTTTACATGTATCCATTCATGAACCCAAAAAACATTCGCCATAAAACATTCTTCTAAGGTGGGAATTATGTTTGAAGCTGTTCAGACTTCGGGAAGGGGTGAAACAAAACTTGGAATATCTCAAACAGACGAAAGAAGCAGTCTAAAATATGTAATAAACGATTTATATAGTTACTGATTTACATAAGATGATTCAATAAGAGTTCTTCATTAACCCGACGAGCCTTCATATGTTCACAAGGCTGAGTGATGAACAAATTACCCATCAAATATTCCTTAAAATTTTAGATGTGGGTTTTATCAGCCATAAAAAGAAATATTTCTAATGCTTCAGTTTAAATTTGAATATTTTTTTTTTACAGTTTTCCTCCTAAGAGAGATTAATAAAGTGTAAAAACATTAAAATAGCCGTGACCATATATATGCATCCAACACTCTTACGTTTAGAGTTTCATGATGTCAAAATGTAATTTTGGCAAAAATAACATGGATAAAAATTTAAATATATCAAAAAGTCACCGAAACGTTTTCCAAATAACTACGTTTAATATATACACATGTCAAACAATACACATATAAATTCAGATGACTGACATCACACACAATTCACAATTCCTCATAAATTTACGTATATACACAAAACATTTCTATACTGTACTTTATATATAACATTAATTTTGTATCAGTGTTTTTGTCTTTGTATATAAACACTTGGATTAAGATCTGCACGTTAATGGTCGGGATATGTGGATAACAGTACTTGCTCTGTGCACGAGTTGCTATTGTGGCGGTGTGTATATTGCGACGCACAACTGAACGTGGATACTCCGCTTTTGTAGTGCACGCTAAACGCCCTCCTTCTCTTGGTGCAACAGCAAGCAGCAGTAAATTCTTTTCTAAATTTGGCTGAAATGAAAATTTTAGCGAGACTCAATATCAAATTTATTTTCCCCCCAATATTTGGCTAAATTTTAAAAAATTCACAGAATCTCTCCCTCTCCCCTAAATTTGGTTGAAATTCAAATTTTTACAGAAAATCAAATTCATTTCTTTTTAAATTTAGACCAAAAATACTGAATATAATAAAGAATCTTCAAACAAACGGTTCCATGATGTGTGTATCAACATGCTTTGTTAGACATTTTAAGTTAAAATGTCTTTTTTTTTTCTTTTATCAAGCAACATCATATGCCTGATCGCGATATCTGCTGATATATACGGTTGTAATTCACATTTTATATCTACATTGTATAATCAATTAAGTTGTAGAAGGTTTGGTTATAAACCTTGTTAATAGTTACTATTTCACGCCTTGCGGGAAGATTTTCATACATTTATTCTTTCATAAATAATGGAGCAATATTTCATAGTTCTACGGTACTGAAACTGATCGAAGTAACTCCAGTCGACTTCCTTTAACGCATGTCCAATACAGGATGTATCGTATACTAAAACCCAAAAGCAGCAAAAAGCCAGGTCGCTCGCACGATATCATAAGGTCAAGATGATGCCAAAATGAGAAGATTTTATTGAGATGAAAGAAAATATAGCAGTGATTTTCCATCTGTTCAATATTGGTGTCTCCTCATTCTCAAAGTGAGCATCTTTTTCTCTATGAGTCATAAATTCTATCACCCTAGCAACCCTTTTAAAGCTTGACAACTTAAAATATTGTAAAACCCCTTTAGTATATAGATTTCTTTTTGTTACTCACCGCTCATGAAGTTATAGATAATTGGGTTTATAGAACTGTTGAGGTATGGCAACCAATGTGAAATCATCGATAAAACCTGTATCATTCTTGGGGCTACGAATCTCAGAGCATCTGCATATCTACAGTAAAAAAAGAATGCAAAAATAAATTCGATATTTAGAACTACTAATAGACTATGGTGTAGATTGAAAAATGAAATGTCATATTTAATATATATAAAAAAGAACGTCCAGATGATTTGTCTCTTAAATCGCAATTAGTATTTTAACATTCTATTTTTAAATGCATGACATAGTTTTGTTCAAAAGGTTATGCATATCCGCCCCCATTGTTTAACACATGAGAGCTACAAAGAATATTTCAACGAAGGTGGTCGAAAAAAATTTCTCCTATTGTTAGAAAAGTAGGGGGGAAATGTTTGACATATATTTAAATTCTTCAATCAAACTTGTAAGTCTAAATTGTACACGGGGAGGAAATTCTCAAGTAATTCCTTCGATTAAGACATATCGATACAAAATATTTTCAAATTGAAGCCAATGTGCCTTCGCTGCCAATAAATAAGCACTGATGATTTTCGCGGATGTTGATGAAAGCGTTTCTTCATGAAGAGTGCAAATGCAATTGGTTTAACATACGCAGAGGTAACCTTTGTTGAAGTATTACGAAGGGCCTTTGGAGAAGGAATCAGTTTTCCACTTATCAAGACATAAATTCTCGCCATGATTGTGTGGCGAGTACCTACCTGAGAATATTAAACAGGTGAACAGGGAAATAACAGACAGCAAACCCAATTACAACTGTGATGAGCATCTTGGCAGCTTTTTTCCTCGACTCAAGTTGTTCCTCCGCCCTGTTGACATTTCCATCCATCATAGGTCTATTGGCTAGAATCAGCAAGGGAAAAAGCGCAAGTCAGTCACATACTAATAGTACATACCAAGAAATATCAGAGAGAGCATAAATTTAACCTATCAATATTCGACGGTCTATGCAGAAGGGCTTTAGGCTGTTTATATCTCACCAGTCCTTTTATTGAAACACGCAAAATAAAGAGAAACCCGTAATGAAATACCTTTTTTAAGAAATATTTTATCATTTTTTGCAACGTTTTTTGCCTAGATAAATTGTTGAAATTAAATTCATTTCTTCATTATAAGAGATCTTAGCAATTTTTTGGCTTCCTAATGCATTTGTTTTTAACATAATTTAGGTTTTTACGTATCTCGAACAAACTAAAAATGTGCATGGCTTTTTAGTGACTTACATGTTAACTGTTTTATAAGTGCGTTTCCAATACAAATTGTAGTATTGATTTTTTATTTACTCAAACATTGCTGAAATTTTTGTACATTAAATGTCATTTGTAAAATTCCTTTAACATTCAAGCCCCCCCCCCCCCTTGAAACACAACTTAAAAGAACACCAATGGAACTATTACAGCGAGCATGATTATTCTAGATAGAGATGCCAATCACAATGCTGACACGTATATTGCAAAATCATTCAACAATTTAGTTTCAAGCTATCGTCAGAGAGCAGATGGACCTCTAAGGTTATCTGTTTCATTGCCACCGAAATGAACAGCAAACTACCGGACTGCAATTCATGCTGTCAATATCAAAACCATCGGCTGCACGTGCCAAAGGGAGCAATATGGTGGCCGTTTCGGAAGTAAACTTACACACATTGTAAAGTTTTTATCCCAAACAGTTTTCCGCAAATCTGTAATTTTCTATCGTTTTTCTTTCGTGTGCCTCAACAAATGTCAAACAGGTTTTTATGTATCTAATGAGATTACACGTGTCAAGGGGAAAATATATGGCGGTTACTTTTCTTTCGTGTATTGTAGGAATAAGTAGGAGCAAATGGGAGAAATCGAAAATCTGACCAAGCCTTTACGTAAATCTTTTTATAAGTATCTTCATATTTCAAACAGAGTTGGTTATATATTGATCATTGTTAGGGCATTAACTATATCTTATATACAATGTCTCCGTTTCTATTTCTTGCAATTGATATATATATATAAATTGTCTGTGTGTGTGGTCTGTTTAATTATTGTAAGGCCGGATCGAAATTAATTAATGAAGATATATATATAATGTATGAGAACAAAAGTCGTTTTTTCGTCATATTAAAAAGATATCGTCCTATTTTGTTAGGTGTCCATATAGGTAAACTTGTGTTAAATTTTCCAAATCTAATCTCTTCCAGGATATCAATTAAAATTAAAGGAAATAAAGTTTATGTATTCTTTCAATTATCAGTAATTAGTATTATGTAACTTTATCATAGCTACTAAACTCTACCCTTTAATAAATATAAACATGTACTTTAAACTCAAGACATACATAATACCTAACCTGTGACCTTAATACTAATTAGTGTATACTTGCACAAAGGTTTTTTTTCTATACTGACATCAAACTTACTGACTAAAGCTATTTTATAATTGCTTTGAACTAGAAACACAGTGTACCATTTTAGTCACGTGTTTTTCTATCGTCAATGAGGGGAAAAAATCATATTTTGCCATATTTAATGTGTCGTCTATGAAAACTAAAGTTAACTTGTTTTATGTATAATGAATGCTGCTGATGTAAATGTTGTTTTTCTCTTATGTCCATTTCACGTAGGCTGGAACATTACAAATCGTCAGAAGTCTTTGAAATTGACGTCAGTTTAAAACTTTTTCCCTTGAATCCAAGAGTATGTGTGGATTTACAGAACAAATTCCCAAGTGTATTGATCGAAACTTAATGACAAATAACTCCATACACCATGGGCACCCATCCAAGGGATGCTTGCTTTCAAAGATACTTGAAAGTGGGTTTTTTTTCAGGATTGAATATTGTGGATGAATTATTTGTGGCCACGGACCAATTATGGTGGAAAAAAAATTCCGGAAAATTGCAAGATGTTTAAGATGTATTGATATCATAAAAATTGACTTTGTCTGCTGTAATTTTAGGAATTGAGAGGTAGTGTATAATCCACCAGAAGGAAATCTTGAGAGAGAGAGTTATAGAAAAAAAGATTGATTTCACTAGACGATAGATAATTTGGCCATGGCTAATGGAAAAGTCGAACCTCCAGATAAAACTGTTATAACAATTAATATCCTTCAATTTAAATAGACATACTGACACTGGATCTTCCTCGTTACTGCCAGGAATAGTTTGAGTGCCAAGAACAAAATATGATCTCAAACGGTTTTGGAAATACACAAGATACCGCAGATTACTATTTAGTTCTGACAGGCAGTGAAGCATAAAACCACAATAATTCCGAAATACACAAATCAAACTTTCAAGATTTAGATAATTGTTACGTGTATATTGTAGTTTTCTTCCAAATGACAAATTTTTTTTTAAAAAATCATTATATGTCGATCAATAATACTTCTGTAAAAAAAAAAATAGGGTAGAAATGACTTCTTTTGGCATTGACTTTTTTTCATATCCTTACAATTATTGGTCGTAGAAATTTTAAAAAAATGCCTGATTAATGTTCTTAGAATAGATCATCATACTTTAATATATAGCTAATAATATATAACTTTGCCATCTTTTATATTATCCATCTGTAGTTGCAATGGGATCCTGGGTTCCGTTTACTTATAACCTAAAGGTTTAAATATGGATACTGAATTCTCGGCATGGTAGTTGGTGTATAAGTTTAGCATTATTTTTTCAATTGCAGAAAAATAAGCACCCACTGAAAATTACTATAAAAAACACGTGTCAGAACATTTGACATTATTCATTGACATTATCCATTATTTATTGACATTATTCATTTATAACTAATGAGGTTGTTTCTGGAAAAAAGTACATTTCGAGTAACATGCAGTTAAAACTGAACATTTTATATTTTGCATCCAGATCAACAAGTAGGTAACTATATATAATTAATATAGAATTGGAAGAAAGGGGGGGGGGGGGGCTCGGAATTTTCCCAGACGAAAAAAAAAAATAATCATCGCCAACTCTAGACTTTGCTACACATCACCCTAGCTTCTGGACAGTACAAACGTTTGCTGCAAGAAAGCTTAGTATTCAATTAAATGCAGGCATGTTCAGCGCTCCTCTGTACGCAATTACATATTCTCTTTATATTAAACCTTTTCTTAGTTGAGAGGATAGTTCGTCCAATACGGGAAGCCCATTTTCACAATTAAGGAATAAGGAATCATTCTTTGAGTGTTATGATGTGATAATTTTGGTCGGGGCGTGGTCAAATCCAATAGAGCCTGAATGGCTTTATTATAGATTTAATCACGCCCGACCGAAATCATCACCTCATAATATTCAAAGAATTATTCCTTAATATTCATATTTATATAATTTCAGCAATTGTACGATTGAATATTAGAATATTTACATATTTTTATGATTTTCATTTCTTTCAGTTATGCAAACCCCGCTTGCGCCCCAACAATTCGTCGTTTGAATTTACTGTACTGTATATTACAAAATCGATGCGTAGTGTTATCACAGAGAAAGACACTGGAAAACGTAAATATTGCAGGATAAAACTATTTGCTTACTGGTTTGGGAAGGGGGTTGTTAAACAAAAAAAAATGTGTTTTACTTGAGTTATGTATATACAAAGTACGTGTATAAACAATGTATGCTAAATTTGTTATTAAGGATTCGCTTGTCTTGGCAAGTACAATGATAAACAATTGTGCATTTGCATGTTCATTGCGATCAAAGTAACCATTATTTATTTATTTATTTATTTGATTCTTCTCAGTATGGACCAGAAAGACACAATGAAAGCCCCAAGAGGAAAATACCTACCTGACTCTATAGCACCTGGAATTTTACCAGTCCACAAGACTACTGCAATCATGCTGTAGGTGACAGTCATCAATACTAACGGAAGTAGGTACATCAGTACAATAATGACTGATTGGTATACCACCTGGTTCGTTTTGTCTGACCACTGAGGTCCACAAAAGATCAGTAAGTCTATGTACTGACGCTTTACAAAGCGTGTCAAGTCTGCGACGATCACTTCGGGTAAAGCCAACAGAAATGCAATGATCCATATAACGAGAATGATAATTTTGGCCCTCCTTTTGGTGCTTTTGAAGCGAAGCGGATAGCAGATAGCGTACCAGCGCTCTACGGAGATGGCACTCAATGTAAAAACCGACACAGCAACAGACGTCGTCTGAAAAACACAAAAGAATGGGAAAAGAAAGCTACTCAAATCTGTAGACATGTTTGTAAGCCTTTTAACATATGTAGAAGAGACTTGGGTCAGAAACAAAATCTAACGATTATTTTGTGTTGAAATTGACTAATGATGATTAACTATTACAATAGTTAAGTACATGCATGTAATTTTGCAGTCAAACCTTGAAAATGAATAGATTAATAAATACAAGTGCACATTTGACCAAAATAATAGTAATGTATTTTGAAAGCCCTCCCCCCCCCCCCCCCCCCCAAAAAAAAAAAAACACCAAACAAACAAAACCAAACGTCCCTCCTAAAAAGGAAAGCAAGAAGAAAAAAAGAGAAATCACAACAAAATTAAAAAAAAAACCCAAACAGTTGCAGTTATCATGTTCAAAACGATCATACAATACGTGTAAGTTGCTAATAATTTTGAACACATTTGTTGGAATCTGATTTTTCGGAGGCTATCTCAACATAAAGGGTGTAGAGACAAGTCGCTCTCTGTTTGTTTCCGGAGATTATCAGTATTTGTACAGTGCATAAATATTAAAACAACTTCAACAATAATGACTGTACCCCAAAAAAAAAGTCGTCGCTAAACATGGGCTGAAATATCGGAAACATTTTTCGTGTATTATTGTGGTTAAAGGATTTTTGTTGGACGTAAGTCAATATCGGATGCCCACAGGAAAAGTTCATCAGAGTTAACGTTGTAGTTTTAACAATTAAATGACTATATTTTAACACCTCTTGGAAACTACGAGTGCAAAACCAAATGATGAAACATGTTGTTTTTCTATCAATTTCGATATTATATTCCCTGTTATTATGAAAAAAGGGACCTGATCATTCTATTACTGTTACGGAAACTGATCACACTTTAACACCCCTTGGAAAGATAATATGTGGTTTTATTACAGAAATGAGGAAAGCCAAACAATCAAGGGTTTTGTTTGACGGAAACAATGATTCCACCGATAACGGTTTGCACCTTTGCGTTTGATACGGTTGTAAGAATTCCCAGGCCAGAAAAATCGCATTCGGATTAATATATAATTACAAAAATATATTTACACGTATATCCCGCATGTATCTGGTTTATTACTCATAATTGTTTTTCTGTCTGTTGCATTCATTCCATGCTCTTTGAGCCCCGGTCGATAGAACCGTAGAACTATCAGCAGGTAATTTGCGTATTTGATCTCTTGTCGCTCATTAATGATGAAGATTTTGTTCAAGTTTTCGGTCTGCTGTGAATGCGTAGGAATACATACTTTACGACCGAAGCAGCTCCCCTATACGGGAGTTTATTACTCCATGGTCTAGCTCAAATTAACACACTAGAGAAATTGTAAGCCATTTCTTGTAATGAGATGCATGACGAGAGAATGTAATAAAATTCATCACATGAAATTTTAAAATGTCGATCTGGCTGGATGGTATATTAATAGATTTTTTTTCACGAAGGAAGATTATAATTAATTTTTTATACTTTATTTTAATTATTTCTTTATAAGCAAACTAGTTTTGTGTTTATTACCGATATAATACTTTTCAATATATCAAAAGAATCGACCACACAAAATGCCCCTTAAATATTTAGACACAGCTGAAATTTTCAAAAAGAATCTTACGAGAAAAAAAACTATAGAAATAAAACTGTAAGCTTTACAGTTGGTTAAATTGCAATTTATTCTTCTCGTTTCTGTACTATATTAGTATGTTTTAGGGAGTTCCGTATTTCAATAAGTTATTAATTATCAATTATTATCAGTATTATCAATTATTAATATTAGTGCTTCAGAGATGAAGGACTGACACGGAATTGCTTTGGGCTTTGTTTTGGGTTGATTTATCATTATGGATTCAAATTGCAAAATACGTGTCACATCAGTAACCTCATATATATATATATATATATATATATATATATATATATATATATATATATATATATATATATATATATATATATATATATATTGATATTTAAAGCGGATTAGAAGGAAGTTATACATCTGTGCATTTACATATCATATGTTAGTGAATCATGATTGTCGTGCACTGCCTTGTAAAATTGATACATGTATCTATATCATGAAATATATTTGAACACCTATTGTAAAATCCATACGTATTTTTTTCCCTTTTAAATGAATATACATTAAATTATCTCCACTCGTACTACAGTAAAAGTCGCTTTCCCTCCAAGTTTACCTCAATCAGATCTTGCACGGCTTGCTAAGATCTAGCATAAGGTGTCTGCACTGGCAAAAATTTCGTTTCTTTTTTCCTACGTCTTTTTGAAAGTTGAAAATGGTTATATGCCTTAACTAGATTCATACTTTAAAAAAACTGACTTTCACGAGCACAATTCCCACAAGAAGCATAAAATTCAGTTCCATTTTATGCTCTCAAAATCGTTTGTTCTTGAAATTTCAGTGCAACTTAAAAACCCTATATGTGAATCACGACATCAATAATGGATAATTTTGCCAGTTTTTCCTAGATACAGCATCTTGTTTTGTTTCCTCTATATCACATTTTTTTCTTCTCGCGTTGATGATTTCTGTTTTAACTTTAACATTTTAGAAAGCAAATATAAAGTTTTGCTTCAAATTACTAACAAAATTTTACAAGCATCAGGCCTATACCATTTTTTTTATCAACTTGTGAAAAAATTGTTAAAAATACAGCTGAATACAATGTACAGTGTCTCCAGAAAACCAAATCATTTTACGTAATGATAAACATTATGAATTCAAATCCGATTATCTTAAAGCCACATCACTAGTAATCGGGCTCTAACGGTTAAATATGGTTCAAATTACTGGATAAAGAGCATGGATGAGCTTGGCAAAAAAACCAAAACAACAAAAATCAACTAAAAAACAAAAATAACAAATCCCTAAAAACAAAAATCGAAAAACGAACGTCCCATTTCAGTAAAAAAAAAATTGTACTGATCTATTCGAGTTTTATAGACAGAGTTTCCAGGACTATTGGCACCATTTAGCGTGCAAGAACACTATAATCCAAACCAAAGCAGTTCCAGGTCGGGTTATGATTTTCAATAGATCTGGGGCAATGCTTTGCATTGTGTCTAGAAATAACCGCCCCGCTTCATGAAGTTGCACTACTCTTCCTTGCAGTCTATTCAAAAAGTTTAATTTTGATGGAGAGCAAAAATTAAACACTTTGTTTATGACTAACCCCACAACATAAAAAATGTTTATGAATAACATTTTTTCTTCAAAATAACTTTTAAAAAATAAAAAAAAAAATTATCAAAATGAGGTCATCTGTATTACCGTTTAGTGCGGAGTTAATTAAATTTCACATTCCTGAACATATCCCGGATTTAATGATTCTGGGTCTGTAGTTTCTATTGGGAGCATCATGATTGATTTGAATTTGTAAACCCCTTAACCACATATTGGGATGTGAAGACATACAAATTGGCTTAATACACTAGTAATAAGCCCCTCATATTTTATCGTCTTGTAATCTTTTTCATGTTCAACCGCTTTCAGACAAGACAAGACCTTATTCCGAATCCGAACCCAAACATCATGAGAACCATCATCAGGAAATTACCTCCCTTGAGAACAAAAGGATGTTTCGCCCCTCAAGTTGTATTTGAGACAATGATTTTTACACAGAAACATACTTACGCTCTCTTTAAATTGTTTCTTTAGCCCTATATGTGGTCTCCACTTGATTCTCTTACGATTCGATTGAAAACCCCCCTGTGGTATTTTGAAGATTTCCTCAACCCGACATTTATATGCAATTTTCACGTGTCAAATTACTAATAGATACGCGATGTAAGCCAAAGACGGTTACAACATTATTCAACTGTCCATCTGTCTGTCCGGTTTTGGGGGGTTATTTAAAATTTTTTTTACTTCAATGTTTATCTAGTGTTTGCCGGGATAAATCAACGAAATTCATTTGTGATAAATCGTTTAGTCACGTCTTGTCATCAAAGGGGGTTCGGTCATAGTTTCGTTTGTTACTTGCTGAAAAAAATATTCTGTAATCTTATATAAAATGAGTAGCGAAAAACACAGGACAGTTATGAATCTCCCTCGAAAGATATGTCCAAAATGTAACTTATACAATACATAACCTATGTTAAAAAAAAACAAACAAACAAAAAACAACACATGCATTGTTTGCATATCCAAGAATCTTGAGTTCCATGCGTAATTCGATGATTTTATAACAATAGATTAAAACGTTTAAACGCTCAAATTGGAAAGTTTTTGAGCTGGTTAATAACGTTAAGACTTTTTGAGACATCCCCCCTCCCTTTTCTTAAAACCCTTTTCCTTCTCTTCATATTTTCAAAATCTATAAGCTGAAACTTTCAATGAAACATTCCAGGGCTCATAGAGTTTTACAGGCTTAAACCTATCGAAAACAACTTTTTATTGCTTCAGCATAAAGCTGTTCGATTTAAATTTTATTTTTGAATTTAAATTACGCGCACTCAATGATTGCTGCCATGCAGTTTATATAGTATATCTTAACATTGTTTTTACATACACTGCCACAGTGCAAACAGCATGATGCCTTGTCGATTTTACAGCTATCATATTCTAAAGTCTTAGCCGAGATCTTTTATTTTTATCCAAGAATTAAAAAGAACCGCGAAGAATTGACAAGAGTGACAGATTGATTGACAGCGAACACAAAAACAAACACTTAAAAAAAACTTTATTTATTTTACAACGATTGATAAACAAGTTCTACAACTTATATTAATATCTCTCGTTGGCACGGATGTTAGCGCGAGGGGGTCATTGGTGTGGGAAGAAGCCGGAGTACCCGGAGAGAACCCACGTGTCCAAGCGGGCGACCGCCAAACCCTATCACATACGACCTCTGTCGATCACGGGGATCGAACTCGGGTCGCAGAATACATTTGTTTGATATCTGAAGTGTGAAAAAAAAACCCGAATTAGTAGTGTATGAATTGTTCGAGTTGATTACGAAAAAATCCAAATGAGCTAGTAGGTGTTGTGTGTGTGTGTTTGTGGGTGTATAAAGTAATTGTACAATATCACCTCGATCACGACAAAATGAAATGTAATATTACAACTGATCTTTGCTGTAAGAATTGTCCATCACATTCTGTAAGTCTTTGACGAGGTCATCCACAGTTCAAGCTATATCAAAATCAAATTTTTGGCTAGCGTTTTCATATTCATTCAAACAACATAGCATACAAATTTTACTACCCTTGTCTTCGAAAGAATAATTTTTTTTTTATTAAAAAGGTTTTACGGTTGTGGAATGAAAAAAATTACAAAATCTAACCTTCGTTTTATTACAGGTTCGAACTAAGCATACAAGTGTTTCTAGACGTTTTTCAGTTGAGATTTGAGAGTTGAGAATTGAGAATTGGCAACATTCGATTTGACTTCCTGAATTCGATATGTACAGTGTATTGTCATTTAAACACGTCACATTTTGATGAACCGAGAAAAAAATCTTCCATATTTACTTATATAAGTTGTTAATTATTGTGGAATTCGTTCAATTTATGCGATCGTGTAGTCTCAATTGGATCAAGGGGGTCTCTCACACAGAGTAAACAAAAATCCATTTCACCGATGACGATCTTAAACAGATGAATTTTTGCGCAAATTCAGCAGAGAAAATTCGTTATGATTGTCTTGGGATTCGTAAAAAAGATTATATGTTACGTAGCTAGGAAAAAAAACCTCTTGTTTAGTGTTGGTAGTTACAATGACCTTGGTTTGACATTTCTGAAAACTCTCTAATCCGTTCTACGATGACAATTTATGGTTTGAATACGTAATGGTTGCAATTGTGAATGGTCTTAAACAGGATATTAGGTTGAATGTCACAACATTCCAAGAATGTTTGATGTGTCAATTTCAAATCAATCAGATCCTACTAATATAAGAAAATGTGGATGTTAACATTTTACAATGGAATAAATCAGCAAAAAAAGACAAATAATTATCCCCAGTCCAAAGATTGGTAGGGGTGGTGTTATTGGATAAATGTTTTCTAGTGTGAAATGTCACGCGAGAGAGAGAGAGAGAGAGAGAGAGAGAGAGAGAGAGAGAGAGAGAGAGAGAGAAAGAGAGAGAGAGAGAGTTGTTTAAACGTCGTTGTCATTTTTCAGCCTATATGATAAATTTTAAATCTGATACAAAAAGAAAAAAAAAAATTAAGGACAGAGCCAACTTAAAATCTATGTAAATTATATAATGTCTAATTGCTTTAATGAATTAAATATTTGTGCACATTGATTGACATGATCTAACAATTAGATGGGTGAACTCGGAAGAATGTCATCAGCTAAGCTTGTTGACAGAAGAACAATCAAACTCACTGCAGAAGCGTTCTTTAGCTCCGTGAAATCGCATCGCTAGAGATGAACTTGTCTGATAAGTCTTGCAAAGTACATAGTACTAAATAAAAGAGAAAAAAAACACCATTCGGTGTTCATTTGATGCGGGAATAAACACTCCCCCTTGCATCTCCATGATAGCTTAGGTCAACTGGTGTGGTAAAGGTTTTTTTGTATGTATTATTTACATAAGGACTTCTTAATTACAACTCTGTCAAGCTTTTGTTCTCCGAAACTGCATGATGGTAAATATATTAATGACACAACCCAGTGGTTTTGTTATTAAGGATTCCATTATGCAAAAAGGTCTTTTTATTCCAGTAGGAACAAAAGTTATATGGCAAATATATACGACCATAAGAAGAATGTTGTCTCCTTTTCCATCTTCTCCGCACTTAAAAGCAAATTAAGACAGTTCATTAGTACATTTGAACATAAACATCTCTTCTCTGACGAGGAAATTCGGTTAAGTCATATCACACAATTTCAGCGTTAAACTGTTAACTCAAGGGCAAATTTATTTCTCTTCTTTATAATTGCCCCTCTCTTCCATCTTTTTCCGCATATAATATCAATATCATTTTTAGCTCTTATACATAATTTTAGTATGCACTATGATTTTTATGGAATTTCTCATCTTTCCTCTTAACTATTCCTTATT
This sequence comes from Magallana angulata, assembly GCF_025612915.1. Lineage (NCBI taxonomy): Eukaryota > Metazoa > Mollusca > Bivalvia > Ostreida > Ostreidae > Magallana > Magallana angulata. Next base: position 28,624,183 of record NC_069120.1, read on the forward strand.
AATGACGCTGATGTCATTGCACCTTAACTGGAATATCATTTGATGACATCATCAACATGCACTGACGTCGTGCGTACCTCGAAGATATAAACTGCAGTCAGGATGAATAAAAAACATTACATGTACATATTTCCTTCGCAAAACGATTTTTATAAAAGAGCAAAAATAAGAAAAGGATCGAAAATTGGTAGTTTTTTTTTGTTGTTTTAGATGATGTGCAAGGCAGAGACTACAGGTGAAACGGCGCACCAATAATAAAACACTTGCAAGTACAACAATAATACAGTAATCCGTGCAAGGTGTTGTTATCTGTAACCAAGAGGGGAGGGTGAGTGTATTCCATGCACCATCAGGGAGGCAGGGCTGGCGCATTCTTTTTACCACACACTGCTTTTATTAATGTTGTTTTTTGTTTATTTTTGCTGCCCACTGTCATGTAATGGCCGTCATCTATTTATTCTAACATACCGCGGATTGTCGACACATTACCAATGTAGCGAAAGCAATTTGTTGCTCATTGAAATGTTGAGACCCTTAAAAGCTTCTGTTTTATAGATAGGGTTTGCAGAGACAAATTAATTCATACACGATATAACTTACGGTATACGTAATAATCTGTTTCGGCTATTTCAGATTGTATAATAGTAATTCTATGATTTTGGAATTGCCATTACTTTTTATTAAAGTAATCATTTCAAGAACAGTGATATTAATTCATTCGAAGTTTGAAAGACTTACTTAAATTTTAGATAAGATAGTTAAGATAAGTGTTTTCTTGTTCAACTATGGTAGATGGTTTGGATTATGATGAAGATATTCACACGTACAGTTCATGTACTAAGCTAAATTGGGATTAACAACCCTTTGCCCTGAGTCATTTAAGGTCATTCTAAATACTTCATATAACAATTATTATTTTACGCCTATTTTCACGGAAATAACAAGGGGATTCACACCTAGAAGAATGTGAAAATAATAATGGTGAAAAAAAAGCCATCTGACGACATCCCTTTGTTTATTAAGACATGTTTCAATTGCATTCGGCGAGAATCTTAAATGAAGCACATCTTTTGATACACAGCGTGTTTATTTCATGCGTGAAAGACGATTAGTACATTCTGAAGCTGTCACCAGAAGCTGTCACCAGCTGCGTTGTCCGATGTCAAAACATGTACAGGTGAAGGTGCGGCAAAAAAAGCATTTTCCCTGGAATTATTTTTTTATTTTAATTCTAAAGAGAAAAACATGTACTTCGAGGGGATAAACGTATTTAATTGGTCAACTGCAGCAATTTTTCTTTGAGGAATATTGTCTGATTGCATACAATTAATGCTGTTAAGATTAGACTCGAAATAAAAGGAAATCACAATCCCATCAGCGTCTATCCGGCAGCAGAAAATGATCTCGGTAAATAGCGAGATTCTCGTAGGTACGTCTAATCAACGAAGGAGTGTGCTTAAAACCCTCGTAATTAGCAGACGTTATCAGAAACGGTGAAAGCATTCAGAAGAAATGAAGAAAGAAATGTTTTAAGGTCTTTATAGCCGACACAGATCAGACAAAAAAATTCTGATATCATATTTATTTTATTTTTTATCTGCTTAATCTGTTCATTTGTGGAGGCATGCTTTCTAGATGATATAATAAGGAATTTATGTGGCAATAATAGGAACAGAAATATGTGAGATATTATAAATATATACAACACCTGAAGCTTTCAAACTGTCATTAAACCTATCAGATATATCATTACCTTATCAAATGTTACAGTTATATAGATAAAAGTTGCATATGTTATCATGTGCGGTTGTAGCCAACGATCTTTTTTTTTTTACCTTGCGAGATATGTCATCCAATGTAAACAGTTCACTCTACTTTCTAAACAGAAATTTAATTTGCTGCAAGGTGGATTAGCAATAAACAATACAATCTTTGCCAAAAATTACAAATTAAATCGTGTAGGATTTATGTTTCACACCAGCATTTTATAAATAGATCCAGCGGCATCATCCACATTGTCGATAAGAAGTTGACAACATCCACCGGTTATTAGTTGCGAAATGGAAGTAAAAAAAAATCTTTATTCTTTCCGATAAATCAACGTATCGAACTTATCATGTTTTTCCCTAATTCTTTTAAAAACTGTCCATGTTCACTTAGTGCACTATAAATCACTGAGCTTTTTGAAGGCCTTTCATATTTCAATGGTTCTTTGAGTTTGACCTTTTTCTCAGGACAACCTATGAATACATTTTCTTAAAATTTTAATGAGCATTGCTGATGCATGATTTAAAACAAAAAAAAAACTGTTTCACTATTTTCAAAGAATTGTACTGTGACATTTAATGTATTCCTGAATTATGAAAATGATATATTCTTTTCTAAGTTGTGCATGGTGACTTCTAACCAATTCTTTCATGTTATAAATGATTGACATCACGAACATCGTGTGTTTCTTCGTCAATTCTCGCCAGAACCTCGTTAATCTTTCTACAAAAACTGGCGAAGTCGTCATTACGTTTGACTTCAACCAAATATCAAAACGAATTAAAAATGACATCCGGGGCAAAAATGATAAAAATGGACAATGCTTATGACGCACTGTGCGATATTGAATAAAAGCTCCTAAGCGGAGAAATATGCTGCGATAAGTTAGGGCTAAGTGGATTTTCAGATACTTAAAATAAGCCCATAAAACAACCATTTCTGTGATCTTGTATTTGATTTATTTGCCCTCGATCGTTGGATTGTAAAGCAAACTCTACGAAAATAACATATTTATGCATACCTACTATATGCCTTCTTTGGATTGAGATAACAAAAAATTATCATTGCATGACTAAACGTATTGTGAAATAAAAATCGTTTAAAGTGCAGCGATGTTGATCAGTGTAATTACATTTGGTTTTGTCTTAAGCAACTTGACGGGATAAAGAGGTTTGAGCGTTACTGAGGAAACTCGCTAGTAATTGCTTTAAATTCCTTTGTGACGTTTTAGAGTCTCGCATGTACTCTACACTCATGCGCGTCTAGTCTTTGGTTTTCTAAAGTAAATTAAAAAATGTAGAACTACACTCTTTTCTCGTAAAAGTCTAGTCTTTTGGTTCGTAAAGTTCATTACAAAATCAAGAGGTTTTTTTGTTGTACATGGCGGGTGATAAATGCTTTATACATGTATGATATCTTAATATTCTTCAATAAGGGACGATGCAGTAATGGCTTAGTGCGCCTCTTCTTGGTACATGGAACATAAATTACATGCAATAGTTTGTTCTATCTTTTGGTTGTTAGATATATTTTAGCGTGTTAATGCCTCTTACCTGCAAGAACAGTGCTATTTTGCACATAGCAAATCCAAAATACCAAGTTTCGGTGACATCACTCAGAAGTGTCGGCGGTAGGCAAATGATGATCACCGCCAGATCAGCAATCGCCAAATTCACGATGAAAATGTTTGTCACTGTTCGCATGGACCTATTTCTCCACACCGCGAAACAGACTAGTACATTTCCAGAGAGTCCCACTATGAAGGTTATGGCGTACAGTATGATGATGCCCCACTCCCAGTCGTCCGGAAAAACATAGTCCTCCAAATAGTCCAGGTACTCTTCGTCAGGGCGACAGAAAATGTCCGTACATTCAATTGGAACAGAGGAATTGTCACGCGTTCCCGATAGGTTGGCTGGAATATTTGTTAAGTTTTCCATCATTAATTTTTCAAAGTGTTCTTTTACGATGAACAGCGCAATGGCATCCTCCGTACCCACATCAGTCTATAAACATCAACATATTATGAAATTAAAATTCTTATCTATCAAAGATGAAAGACTTATATAAAGCATAGGTAATCGCCGCACATGAATTTCATATAAACGAAGCACTTGACATTCTGATACACATGCTTTGATTTTTTCCCTTCTGCTCGTAATTAGTTATTTTAAAAAACAAATCTGATACTAGAGGACATGCGTTTGTTTCATAGGTGGTATCTTCGCGGAAGCTATTATCACTTATAGTATGTCCCTCTTCGCGAAGTGAAACTGAGCGAGAGATGGAATCAACCTCGAACATATGTTAGCCCCGAACAACATGTGGTTAGCGCAATCCGCATTCCCATTGGATGGAGGCATTCGATACACTGGTTACTGTAATAGGGTATTATGATATTTAAAATAACACAGTTATCCGGCCAAGTAATCAGCGGAGTTAAATAGTGAAAAAAATCTCATTCTTCGTGTGATAGATCGATTTTACCGATTTCTTTTAGAGAGTTGAAATGTTTCTGCTCTATACGCCGGTCTCATGGGGCTTTGGATTTTTTCTTGATCTGGGCCAATTAGTGGGTACCTTCATTCACACGTTAATACAATATGCATACGTCGACGTGGATTATGTATGGCGACTTCACACGGCAGAATTCTACCACTATCGCATATAATTGTAGGTGGAAAAAAATGAAGACCATTAATTTTATTCCCACTGTTACCTGGCGGTCAATGTTCATCAACGTTAAAACTTTTTGAAAAAACAAACAAACAACATGAAATAGACTATTTCTTCGAAGCTGCACAATTCGTTTAACTTTCACGGTTAAAATAACGATGCTGTTATTATGTATTTTATACCTATATTTGAAATACATTGAGGCTTCAGATATCCGGACGACAGATATCGGGACGCTTCCAGACGTACAAAAAGTACTTGACATCAAATACTCATTCATAATTTCATCAACGTTTAGGGCAGAAAAGGGTTTTAAAATGTTTTGCAAACATCTGTTCAAGAAAAGTGATGGCCTTTGAATTTACGACACCGATATTTTCGATTTATCACTTTAATATAAATCTATACCGCCCGGATTTTGAAGGGACCGCCCGATATTACTTCCACCACTATTATCTATATCTAGAAAAATGAACGAATGATTGAATGAACGTTCTTTAAAATTAATTTCCCCCGTGTTCAAAGTATATAAAGTTTTCAGATAGAATATATTAATGAGTTTAAAAGTGATTATAAATTTCAAGTCCAGATAGGAACAAAGTTCGTGTAAAAAAAGTTTAAAACATCAGTGGCAGTATATTGATTTTATATCAGGTACATCAAACCAGGTTCTCTCTCTCTCTCTCTCTCTCTCTCTCTCTCTCTCTCTCTCTGAGAGATTGATTTCTATGTAATGTATAATAATTTGTTCATATAATTGTTCATTAACGGAATCCAGACAGTTTCTGATAATAAAAACCAAAAGAGCTATTATTCAAGACACGGTGTTGTAAAGTCCCATTGATGATAACTCTGTAAGTATCTTTATCATAGCAGGGTGATCACGTGTATAATTTCTCTCTTTGATGAAGCATGAAGCGTTGACAGATAGACATATAATTTTATTGCAGCTTTAGCCTTAAGTATGTGGGAATAAAAAGACAAGAATATAAAAACAGTACCTTTTCCCTCGTGTGATTCAGGCTCTCTTTCATGTTGATCATTGCGGAGGCATTCCGCTAGTCTCCGTGCTGAACAAGCGCTGATTTCGAGCGCAAGTAGTTCAAGAAAATAAACCACACTCAGTATTGGATTCTTGTATCAAAATGAGCTTTGATTGCGATTCTGTTTCCTAACTGAGTAAACAAGCAGACAATATCGAAAAAAAAAATCGCATAATAGTTAAATGACGGGTATAGATATGAATCGGAAGAAATTGTGCACTAATTCTGTTTAAAGATATGCTTTAACCTGCAATATTAATATGCGTTAATAATTTCTGTACGTTTTGCTCTGAAACAATGCGTTCCGAACAATGGCGCTACACGGTACTGGTAAAGTTTAAAAAGACACAGGTACTACCAGCTGACACACAGTCAAAAGATTTTGATACAAACATGTACTTAAAAGAGTTCAATATTTATACCTAATTAGCTTTCGAACCGAATTACGATTTTTTTTTTTTGGATTTTTTTTTACACAGAATACGACGGCACGCGCTCGTGAATTAAGAGGTTCAATACCAAATTAAGACTCGGTCTGGACACAGATTTAGATGGTGTGGGGGAGACACACGCGCGTCATCACTACCCATGCCAAGGAAAATGTTACATCTTACGTAAAACTTACAATCAATCGGTCACGAATGATCTGTTTTCTTCTATCTCGGTCAGGTCATAAAACTTTGTGTCTTTGTATATACGTACTTGACAGCACTGCACTGGTATCTTAGGGGCCAGCTACGTAAGCAATTTTAAAAAAAACCTCTTTTTTTTCAAAAGCACATTTTATGTTTCGGTCAGGGTGATTATTGGAAAAAAAGTAACTATATCCATCTCAAACCAATTCTATGTGTATACATGTAGTGGGCATTGAATAGCAATGCATGTTGTATAACTAATACTATAGACATTGTGTCGTTATATATCAATAGTAAAACTTCACCTCAATGAGAATAAGAGATTACATCCCCCCCCCCCCTCCTCTATCATCTAGGTTACGTAAAGTAGTTAACTAATAACTCCGATAAGGCCACATAGCATTCCAGGATAATGAAAAACCATCAAACCTCCAAATATATTACGTGCAGGAAATAACAAATTAATGTAATGGCGTTGAAAATTATCATTTTAAAAAGAAACTTATCCCTACGCGTGGCGATGATATTTGTAAAAAAATAATTTATTTTAAACAACTTCAATCAAGCAGGGTGTCTAATATCAATAAAAAATTGATCTGATCTCTTACATACTAATCTACCATCAAGCTCCCTCACAAAGACCATGTGAACATATCACTGTTTAAACCCAACACTATAAAACTCCGTAGATACCCTCTCGTTCTTTTCAGTCGAAGCTATTGCTAAAAAATAAAACATTTAGATGTGAAGAAAGCCTTGAATTTTCCTCCTATTTATTCAATGGCATCTGTAGGTTTCCTTATTAATTTTTTAAGATTTTTGGCCTTTGATCAAAGTAATTAACTTTTTTCATATTGCGGTTCAGTTGAATGGTTGAATGCTAGCATGATAATTCTGGTCTGCGCATGAAACTCAGACAATTCACCGTAGGAGCAAACTGACCTAGCAAAAGTTGAAAATCTAGATCGTCGGCAGTTTAAATATATATAACTAAGAAGTTAATTTGATTAAAGATCATTACTCAATTAAAGGGGAGATAACTTATATAGCGTATAGTATTACAAAGTATTCACACAAAAATGAGTTTTTACAAATGTTTATCTAATGTTTCTAAGATAAAATGTTTTATAAAATTAAATCAAATAGCAAGTACTTTTTTACTAAAAATATAAACATATTATTCTAAAACTCTGTTATTTAATATTTTAGAATTGTCTTTTATTTGCTGAATTTCTAGATTTCATCTTTTTTTCTTCTTTTTTTTTGGCGGGGAGTGGGGGGTGGGGGTTGTGAATCTGATATGTGATGGTGTAGCCTAATAAAAACAATTATTTTTCTTTATGTATGAATTTTTATTATTTTTAAATTCACTTGTATATGATTTTTCTTTCTTTCTTTTCTTTTTTCTTTCTCTCTTTTTTTTTTGAATTCATTTAATCATATTGAATTCTGTCTTTAATATGGCTCTTGCTGCTGAACTGCAAACATATCGAAGAAAAAAAATTGTTTTTGGTAAGGGACTTCTATCCATTCATCAAAACTAGTCTCTCGGATTGAGCAAAAGGAGAGAAAATTGGCGCCGGGTCCTTTATGTCAATTTATTTTGTCCTAGAAATCGTTACGTTTTTTGAATAACTTCTTGCTGTTAGAGAAAAGAAAAATCACGAAAAATAATCAACAAATTGATAATTACGTCCAGCATTTTGATAAGTAAATCCGGGCATTATTGTGATTATTTTCCTCTAGCATTGCGTGTTTTTCTTGAGAGTAAGTGGAAGTGATTTTTATTGGCAGGCGGGCGAATTATTAAATATCCTCTAAAAATGGCCGGCGGCAGCGGTTTTTCGGGGTTTTTCGGGTTTTAGAGAACATGCTAGTTATAGAAGTTGTGTTTGCTGATTGAACTCTTCACCATTGAATCATAATTATCCATCGTTGTGCATTCGATGCAAACACAATCGCTTTCCCAAAATCACGCGAGATATTTGTCAACGGAAATTATGGACTTTATAATGTTTTTTTCTAGGTATAAATCTCAGATGTCATGCTCAGCAAATCTTTTTATTTATAAACGTTGACGTGCATGTTTGCATATCTTTTTTAGAATGTCGCCATTGTAGTCTGCATTGAATATTTTTTATGCAACCTGCTTCGAAAAAAGTGTTTGACGAGTACAAATGATGTCTTTAGGCCATAACGTTGATTTGTTATGGGCAGACGATTCTAAGCTTATTGACTGCTGCTTTCCAAAAAAACCCCCAGAAACAAACAGAAATAATTAAAAGCAAGAAAATGACCTTTCTAACCCCCAACCCTCCAAATTTAGACCTGGTCCGCTTACGCCTTAGCTAGTCTCCCAAACAACAATTAAGAATAATACTTGCGATGTTAAATAAAGAATGCCTTTACAAATTAATTCAAACTGCAAAAGCTAAATAAATTCGATATTGTCGAAGCATATCTTACCATATTAAGTATATATATCCAGGATTACTGCGTAGTCGGTCATGAAGAACTTTGCACGACACATCGCAATTTCATCCTTTAAATATTAGTATATATAGTTATAAATCACGTAAATAGAAATTATTAATTCAAATCAAAATTAAAGGGTAAAAACTCAAAACAATTTGCCATTGATACTCGAGTTTTTTGGGTGGAAAAAATGGTTTCTTTATCGGGTGAATGCTTGGGATAATTTTAACAGATAACCTTGACCCAGAATCGATCGTAGAAATATGGCATCCGAACTTACTATGAATTATTATGATTTGTTTTTGACGGCGATGTTTAGATCGATGTAAAATTATGGGCACGAAAGACAATGAGAGAGAGAGAGAGAGAGAGAGAGAGAGAGAGAGGGAGAGAGAGAGAGAGAGAGAGAGAGAGAGAGTACAAATGCATAGTAAAATTGCATTCTCTCACCAGAGGTCGTGCTACACAAGCTTCGCTTACACCTCTGATAGTCTGTCACATGATCAAAACAAGCTTGGCGAGCACATGGCATTGTTGATTCGCTTCTTCTGTACAACCACCTTGAAGGGAAGTTATCGACGGGCGATGACTTTGAGGACACTTTAAAAAACATCACATGAGATGACAGTGCTGCTGATTTGTGTAAAATCATCGCTGAATCGGTAGCGTACAGAAACTGATTTTTCAAACATCTGTCAAACTAGATCATGTGATCATATTTTAATGTTTACCTCCGCAAAATAGTTCTCCCAGTAACGTTGAAATAAAAATAAATAACGGCGTCAAAGATTTAAATTTAATTATTCATAATCATATTCATAGACAAAAGGAATAATTACATAGACTTGAATTACATTTTGCCCATCGTTTAAGTTTGTTCAAGAATCTTGTACATCGGGCGTTGACAAAGGTGTAAGCGAAGTCTGTGTAGCACGACCTCTGGTGAGAGAATGAGTAAAATTGGTCAGACTAATACGGTTAGAAGAGAATGAAAATAAAGGGGTAGACATTGCTATAAACCATAAATCCACACAGTATTTTACAAAGCTTTAATGGCGAGACAATCAGCGTTGTATTTGTCTGTTGAACTTGGTTAATGGTACTTCTGTTTGAAATACTTGCAAATACATCCTTGTGAGGTGCTTAGAAAAAAATGCAGGTCAATTTGGGTTTTCAAATGGTTCGAACACTACGGCGACAGATGGATCAACATTTGTTTTCAGGTCTCGAAGGTCTTCATTTAGGCTTTATACAACTTGTGGTGGTGATTTAGATTCCAACAGAAAGACCCAAGGCCAGTATAGCAACCATTGACATCATTTTGCCGCATTTTCTCGTAATCGTTGTTTTCCTTCGTTTCCTCAAGGTGGCGTTTTATTTTCAAGCCACCCCCCACAGCTTAGTTTTTTTGTCTTCCAGATTTTGGTGGCATCCAGGACAATAACTTGCAAAATCCGTGACCGCTTATACGATTGTTTTTGCACGAAGCCAACGGACAAGTACTGGATATTGTTTTGAGGTTTTGTATAATTATAAAGGATTTATGGGCAATGTTAAGTTCGAAAGAAGCTAGAAAGGGACTGCTTCAAAGTTAAGCCAGATTGGTACAAGGCGTTTGTACATGCTATTGCGTTTGTTTTGGTTCATTACTGAATTGATAGATTTTGTACATGGCATGTTATGTGGGCGTAGGGTAGTGTCGTTTCAATTAAACAATTAAATGATTTCTTTGTTGTTTCATACAGGATATAACGGATGCAGATATCGCAGAAAAAGTACATAAACCTTCAAGATTTTATTTGTGTGTGCCCTCATTGCAACTGTTAAGACCCGTATGGATCAACAAAGGAAGCGGGTTTTTTTTGTATTTACCTTCAAAGTATTCAAAGAAAGTGAATGAAAATGAGCAAAATATTTTATCATTTATCAGTTTATTACGTAGATGAAAGATGAAGTACATGTCATGTAGTTGACCCATTGGTTTTAAATATGAACAAATATTTAGCATAACATTGACCAGCACTCCTTCAATAGAATAATGTCCTGGTGAGAGTTATTTCCCTTATCAGAGGGCCATTTTACCTTAAAACAAAATTCAGGCTAGATAGAAGACGCGTGACAAAAATGAAAACTCCACATTTTATATATGCAGAAGTCCGTGTGATGTGCATTTCTTAAACTGTAAATCTTTTCTTTAAAAATGAAACATTCATATTCTCGATGGGACTTGAAGTTCCATGCAATCTCGCACCCCTTTTTTCTCTTTTGATCCGCAATTGGATCAGATTGCTTTAAACTGCTGCGGGTTTTTTATGACATGCTTTCGTTCAATAATGTGCTTAAATGAAGTGAGGGAGAAGCCTATGTCCAAAAACATTTTAAATCAGACAATGCACGCTTTGATCGAGTCTTTAAAGTATTAAGTTGAAAGCATTACTAGATAGGGTTTTCCTCTTAATGTCTGTGTATTTCCTTGTGTAGCAATTTTGTCCCCGAGACACGGATTAATGACTATTTTATGGACCGGGCCGTTCATTATCTGATTTATTCTTCCGACCAATATCAGGAACATTAAATTCAATATCGTTACTCCAGTTTCTAGCTTTTTTAGAAAACTATATAGACCAATAAATACGGTAAATGCGTGTTGATCAATTACACAAGGAATCAGGAAAATATATCCTTTTTCTACGAAAGCTGCTGATTAATTTTGATCACCAGTATGGGAGAATTAAGCTATGATGTCATTTCCTCTTCCGATCTTGTAAATATGTGGATTCTGTTCTTTAATTACGAGCCCCTCTTTCATGCTTGGAATTCCTTTTAACTTGAATACATAACTACCAAATTGTTCGAAGCGACTTTTCTTTTCAAATTGCAAGACAGAGGCGTTAGCAAAACAAAAATTGACGTAACACAAGTACTTATTTGGAAGGTAACACTTTTTGGCCCTGAAGTATTGATGTGCTTATAATGCCTTTATGTTATGCAGAGCCTCTCCTTTACGATAAATTAGTAACATTTGTAAAAACACCTTTTTTGTCGAAGATTGGATATAAAAATATAATATATTAATGCACATGGCTTAGTTAGACCATATGTTGCCAGTCGTTTATTTTAAGTACAAGCTTTTCATTTTACTCAATATGTTTTTAAATATGGTACAATCGGTCTAAATCTCTTAAATTAACAAAAATTGATCTCTCGCCTTTTTGCATTTCAATTTTATCTAGACATAATCACTTATATGAACTGTTTATTAAATAAAAATTATCATTTGACAGTTGTAGTTGTTAACTTTACATACTTAAAGTCGAGAGGCCTTTAGTCTAAGATGGTGCCAAGTAAAAGACTTGATTTCTTTGCAATGTGGTAGAAATTTTTAAAAACTGACTTAGCCGGGAAGCGCCCATAATTTCGTTACGATGTTTTTCTACGACTCTGTGGCATGCATATATAACCACTAATGTACCGATAGATATCCGGTTAAACGTCAGTTATCTACGTCATGGTCTCATCACTATGTCATTTATTGTCTTTAAATCATCATGAACGAGAGCATCACGATTGTTCCATGTCTGGCGACATGTACGGTCAATAAGTACAAAAGTAAAGGACAATTTTCATATAAACAAAAAAGTAATAACTTCGTACGAAAGGAAATGTGAGGGATTCTAAATCACCCGATAATTGTCTCAGGGAGACAAGTAACACGTCTCCTTTACAAAAGAGTTTCCGAAACGTATTTTGGGGGAAATTCGGGAGGTCATGTTTTCTTTGCTTTACTTAAAATATTTCGATTAATTCGGATAATTATGTGAGTTTTTTTAATTGTTGTATATATAAGAAACATGAAGTACGATTCTGGCATAGCAGATACTTTTATGACTACATTTTTAACCTACTTGTTGGATGCATTAGAACATACATGTACATGTAATACTAGAAATAAGAATATGCTATGCCCCATGGTATCATCTTTTGATTTTAAAAGTCATTACATGGAACTATTGCCGTGTGTTTGTAATTAAGTTAATAGTGAAACAAATTAAAAAAAAAATATCTTTTGACACAAGTTGAGGAGAGGTTGAAGTTCGATCGAAGATTTTCTCTCCTACACTTAACTCTACTCAACAATTTTTTCACCCATCTCTATATACTGGGCACCTATCAAAGTAAATGGCGTAATATTGTTCGGATAAATAATTAAACAGTGACGACAATAAATTTAACACCGCATTACAAAGGAAAACAATTAAATTTATAGATCGATTTTCCCGCTTTTTTCTTCCGCTCAGCAGAACAATAAAAGCCTCACGCTAGTAGAAGAGCATTTCGTCACTTTGATTTAAAAAGTTAAATATAAGATATGAATAAAAATCAATAATGTGTAAATGATACTCTTAAAGTGTCAACAGATGTGTTTGCATTGCTAACGGGGACTTTGACTAGCTAAGTTCACGTTTAAAAATACACAATAATTAATAGTGATTAATCGTTACCAGAACGAGGGCGTCTGCTTGTGATGGAATGCATACGACAAAGCTACCTTGCCAATGACCATCAAATATCAACTTTAAATTCAAATTTAACAGAATTGAAATACTAATAGTATTCATTTTTTTAACATACGTCTGTTATGAAAATAATTAGGGGAGACCAAGGATAAAAAGAATATCTGCAGAAACTGCAGATGATGCAGTGATCATGCATTGTTTTGAAACCTTAATCAAAAACAAAAAAGAAGATTGCCACAACATTTTTTTTAAATAATCATAAGAGTACATGTCTGCAAAGGACAACAGCTTCTTCCTTCTCCGAAATGTAACGAACCGTTTTTTGATTTCATTAAATCCGACCATTTGTTTGAACCAAGTTCAATTTGAAACATTTGCCGTAAGTTTCATCTTCTTTTAAAGTCTACAGACTGCTCAGTGGAAACTAAAAAAAATGTTCCACAATCTGGCAAATAACAGTTTTTATTAGAATGAAACAAAACGTTGAATAACAAGCCATTAAACACAACAGGTTATGAAAGTTCTGATATATGGCGTCAATCGCCAGGAAATTGATTCGAGGGGGTGAAAAAAGATCACCACTTCTTTTCTCCCCGCAAAACTCGCCAGATGTCAAATTTATCATTTTGCTTGGTTTTAAAGGAAGCATAAAAATTATACTATAATTTTAAGAAACAACGTAAAGAAATTCTTTAATTTTACCGACTTCCTAAAAATACTTTCAAAGTTTCCCCCTCAGATTACATGTATTATGATAACGAGAGTGCATTGCATCGGTTTCAAATTGTAAATCACAAAACAATATTTCGATTGAAATGGGAGTTGGAAAATTAATGGGTTACTGGTGCAGTGGTGCCTTCATCGTTGAATGACCATGCACAAAATATATCGAGGAGGGGTACTGCATCTTATGACAACGAATTTATTCTTATAAACGGACAGAATACACTGCATGCGCGTAGAGACAAATAAATTTCAAGAGTTTTGTGGTATTAAAAAATAAATTTTCTTTATTCTTTATTCTCTTCACTGAAAGGATCTTCTTCTTTTTTTTTTTTTTTTTTAGAATTTTACAGTTTAGCAGTTACCAGTTTTTAATATTTTAAAAAAACCATTTACATCAATATTTGTTAGGAAGAATTATTAAATGTATTTTTCAAAGATATGGAAGTTACCAAAAATTTATATAAAGTCTCTTTGATATTTTAAACTCACATGGCTATCAAACAACTGTTTAAATGGGCATCTGAAAAAAACTTACATATTCGACAAAAACATAGACTATAATTGTTTATTATTTTTACAATAAATTTAAATCAATGTCATTTTATTGTATGTTTTTTCCATATTCAAAAAAGAAACAAAATTTACTTCAAAGAGCAATCATACGATCTTTTACATTGATAATTTAAGGTATCGTTCAAACTTCCATAAACTATGAATTTGCTTCGTTTATCAAAATTCAAATTTATTTCCATCCAAGGTCATATTACTAAAACCCGATACTTCACAACCATAATGTTAAAAAAAAAAATTTGACAATATTGTCAAATATAAATCTTATATGCAATCAATTGACTTGATTTGTTTTCTTAAATTGTCAATTACACGTACACGATACTTGGCTTTTGCGGCCTTTGTATTTACAATTCGGTGAAATAACTAGTAAGCCAGTCAACGGTTGATAACTCTTATAGGCCAATAAAACGACGGGTCTTCGATTCACTTAGCAGCAAAACATCAATAATTGGCTTTAATAAATACATGTAGAAAAAACAAATTCAATTTTTTTTTTGCTCAGGTTAAAAACCTTTATCCTTTTTTTAGGATGTAATCCCTGCGGACCGTGCTCTTGATGTAGCTCAAGTTTTAATCACAAAATAATTCAAGCAATTTCAGCCTTTAAATTATTACTTATGACACCTACGAACGATGTAAAAATCATTTATTATATAAAGGGTTTGAATAAACGTTAAGATTTTTATTTTAAAAAATATAATGCATTTAAATTAATTTAAAAAAAAAATAAAGAAATGTGGACAAATTAATTTATGTTATATACATGTATTAAGGATTTTTTCATGGCTATCTGAAACACAATTATCTTTGCAATATTTATTGAATGTAAAAAAATTCTTAAAAAGTATATGGACATACAGTTTATTCTTCTTTCAACAATTCAAGGTTGTTTCTTGAGGCCAAGGTCACAGAACCAAATAAGCGCGGAAACATCGGTCTGTTTCGACAACGTTCTAGTTTTAATGGATCAGTCCTGAACGGCATTTCATTGAAATCAAAATATCAAATGTTACTTTTAGCAATTTCCCTCTCACAGAAATAACCAACAAAGAAAATTGTTTTGAAAAGCAAGGATTGGATTTCAAAACACAAAACGCAATCGATAAAATGAGCAAAAAAATGACATCAAACTAGTCTCACGCAATGCAGCGGCTCTATAGAATTTGAAATTTGTTTTTTTTCTTTCAAAAATGTCAAACTTACAGTTTTACGCTTGCATAGGGACCAATTAAATCAACCATTTTACGTAACTGAAACTATTTTTTCAATCTTGCATCAACCTGGAAAATGTGTTGGTTTATACCCTTAAATTGGGTCATTTATTAGGTGATCTATTTTTGGACAGTTTGTTCATCCCAAGATCGAATTCAGTTTAAAACACATTCTTTGGAAAACATATAACTTTACAGCATTATAGAATCAGACAATATCATTCATCAAATGAAAAGATTTTGTAATATCAAGAGCTTTTAAAAATTGTTTTCAACACTCAAAGAATGACCTGAAATAAAATCAAATCAAATCGAAGTTCAATGTTTCTTGATCTAAAGATGAAATCTTCATAGTCATTTTTTTCTCACGAATCCAAGATAAAAGATAGAAGGTATGAATGTTTTGGGTCGGTTTTCATACTTGGTGAACTCAAAGGGCTTTGTCTGATATAGTTCAAGGCAAAAAGACCATAACGGTTAGCAGATATATATATATATTTTTAACTTTTCAATGTTATTATGGGTCTTTAGTCATAGATATACATTGTAGATTGACTCTCGTGTTGTGCCGAAGGTTAACCTTGGGAATTCCCTTTCCTGCTTCTGTTAAGATAACTTGGACCTTTAGTCATAGATAAACATTGTAGATTGACTCTCGAGTTGTGCCGAAAGTTAACTATGGAATTTCCTTTCCTGCTTCTGTTAAGATAACTTGGACCTTTAGTCATAGATAAACATTGTAGATTGACTCTCGAGTTGTGCCGAAAGTTAACTATGGAATTTCCTTTCCTGCTTCTGTTAAGATAACTTGGACTTACTTCTGGTAAACGCTCAAGAAAACGATACTAGTAATCTGTACCTGTATACGTGTTCAGTATTGCACGTTTATCTAATATCGCACGGAGAACGTGATTGGGATAATCTGCCCTAAATGGCAAACGCTTTTCCATTCGATATTGTATTTAAACTATCAGTTGCCATTTGTTCGGGTTCTCCGACGACAACAACCATCCGGCAATACGTACAGCAAACAACCTTAACAGTGAGCTATAACATCCAATCATACGTTCTCCGCGGTTCCTTTCCATATCTAGAGCTAATCAAAGAGAAGTTCTTGAAGATGGGCATCTCATATCTCTCTTACTTTCATCAAACAAACTGTTTGATTCTTTTCGTATCAAATATAAGGTACATTCTCTATAAGATAAGCGAGATAACTCTCATTGTGATAAATCATCATTAATTCTTCATAAAAGCGAATACAATGGATTACAATTAAGCCAATAGACATTGTAAAACCTCAGTGCATTGGTTATCTCTCTACAAGTGGATAACCTTGTAATTGAGTCACCTTTAAATTTTTCTCTGACTTGCTTCTAATTCCAGGAGGGTATGGTGTGATTGTTGAAGGGTGTGTTGAATCTAACCTTTCGCATTCTGAGATTAAGAAGAAAGAATGAGATAACACCTTAAAGGATATAGTGGCCGCTTATGTAACATTTCATTATTGACACCCGTCCCAAATCGTTTCAACCACTGTAAGGTTATGAAATGATACTATCTTCTATATATCGGCCTTAACTGTGTAAGTTAATTGAAATCAATTTCGCATATTTAGTTGATAAAAGTAAAAACAAGAGGCCAATAGGCCTTAACCCTCACCTGAGTACGATAGCCCATACACAAACTTGTCGAGGAGTCTCATATATGCATTTAATTAAGTTTCATTTTGGAGTTTAAAAAATTATATGATTGTAATGAAGACAACCTGTCTGCCTGAAATCAAAAAGGACTACGAAACCTATAATTTTAGCGAAAATTTTATAAAGATCATAATAGAGTGCATGACCTGATATTGGAAAGGTTGAAAATAATTTCCCCATATTTGTTAACTTTCAAGATAGGTTTTAATATATATATATATATATATATATATATATATATATACTGTCGCATTCAGTTTTATTTATTTAAGTATTTTTTGCTGTACCAAGGCTTTATATATATATATATATATATATATATATATATATGCTAGTAGACATGTTTTATTAGAACAACCTCCCATTCCCCATCCCCAGGGGCAGACGGAAACTCTCCCTGTGGGCATTTAAAAAAACCATGAAATAGAACAGCTATATATAACATTAAAGCTTAAAAATTCTATTGTACTACTGTTCCAAATTGAGATCACATCAGGTCCAGCATCTGATTTTTCATCCTACAGACTTTCACAATGCATCATCTGGTATTAATACAAAAATCATTTTTACATGCACTGTTTATTAGTGATTATGATTAGCCAATTATTATTTTACTGTTAACGAGTCTATTTATTTATTTCAAGACTTCAAAAACTGTTCTTGTTTCAATAAATAAAAAACTAGCATAGTTTTCATGATCATACATCTTCTTAATTACATTATATTTAATGATTAATGACTCCGTTATGAAGAAGTAAAGGAAGATTACTTCATTATGAAGAAGCAAAGGAAGATAACTCAATTGAATTTCACAATATCTTAACTTTGATACACAGCTTCATTCTATCTCTTTTTCTAAATACACATGTATGTGAATCATCTCATTTCTTTCATTGAAATTCCTTAGCAAAATGAAATAACAAGACAATTATCCCCCCTCCCCCCCCTCTCCCAGCCATAACACTTGCTTTACATGTTGGTGACATAAAATATTATAAAAGATGACAGCTTAATTTTTTTTTTCTAAATATTCAGTAAGTTTTTATTCTGTGTCAGTAGACCTTTTTTTAAACATTCTCTATAAATTAACACTAAATGACTATGCTTTTAGCCACACCCTACATTAAGAATCCCAACCCTATACACTATATGAGTGTTTAGGCCCCGCCCTAAATTCAGAACCCCTACCTCGGGCATGTCGGGGGACATGAAATTTAAAATGTTGGTAGAGGCCTTCCTGGTCTACAAAATTATATGAATTTAGTTTTCCCTACAGGTGTGTGGGAGTAGAAAAGATGATTTTTAAATGTTATATGCATTAACACTTTACATCCATTTTTGCCCCGCCCTAGAGTCAACACCCATTGTCTAGGGGACATAAAATTTACAATTTAATAGAGGACTTCCTGGTTAACATAATTATGAAGTCAGTCTTTCTTACAGATGTGTGAGAGTAGAGAAAAATATTTGAAGAAATTATATGCATTTAACACTATATGAACATATTACCCCCCCCCCCCCCCAACAGCCTGAACCCCTGATCAGGGGCCATGAATTTCAGAATTTAGGTAGAGGAGTTTGTGAATATCATAACCATGTATTCAACTTTTTCCCACATGAGTGGGAGTAAAGAAGAAGATATTCTAAGATTTAATAAATTTTCACCATATGGCTACACTGACCCCGCCCTAGGGCCTTAACCCCTGTCCCAGTGATAATGAATTTCATAATTTAGGTAGAAGACCCCATGGACATCAAAACCATGCATTTAGTTTTTAACAAATATATGTGGGAGTAGAGAAGAAGATTTTCTAAGATCTAATACATTTTTACTATATGGTCGTATTGGCCCCACCCTAGATCATGAACCCCTGAGCAGGGGTCATGAATTTCATAATTTTGGTAGAGTACTTCGTGGACATCATAACCATGCATTCATATTTGTCCTCACATGTGTGGGAGTAGAGAGGAAGATTTTTTTAAAAATTGGGTTTTTTTTTTTGCATATTTGACCCCGTAAGTGGCGCCCTGGGGATGTTAGAGCCGTGAATATTAAAATTTAGATTTTTCTTTCCATAGAAATGCTTCACACCAAAAATGGTAACAATTGGCCTTGTATTTTTCAAGAAGAAGTTAAAAATGTAAAAAAAAAAATTAACGCACAACGCACGACGACGGACGAAGACCAATTGCAATAGGTCATCTGAGTGACTCAGGTGACCTAAAAAAAAAGAGTCCCCTAGATATAAAACTTTTAAGGGCCTACATACAGTAAAACGACGGGGAAAACTAGACTTAAAGCAGACTATTGCATGGAAAATAAGAAATCCAGGATAATCCGACAGGACCAGGCATACAAGTTTATAATGATGTAGTTAGTGTAAAAAGTATGTTTCCTAGGTGCTGTTTATTGAGTCCGGGTAATAAACTTACAAGTAACGTTTTGGTAGCTAGCGCTTAATGCTAGATCAGGTTGTTGGTTCACTGACTAAATTGGGACAAAAGAAATAAACAGTTCTTTCACGGATCTGTTTTATTGACAGTAATGCCGGTTTCAAGAATCTGAGATGACGACTGTTTGCCGTCCGTTATGTTCTATCAAGTTCCTTCAGAAGTCAAATAACTATCATTATAACTTCCGGTTCCTATTTCGGGTCTGCTTTATTTCGCGTCTCATCGCTGAAATACCGATCGTAAGGCTTATTTTAAAAAAGCCAATGCTATAATTATTAAACAATCTTGGTAGAGATGTGTGCAATGGCTTTACTAGAAAATTGTTACATGTACATATATTTAATAAAGTCTTAAATATTTGACAGTTTTTCGTCTACGAAAAGCTTACGTCTTAAATCGTCTTACGTTGCCAGACAATTAATAATGAATTATATACATGTAGTTCCATAAGTAAATATAGTTGGCAATAACTTTCATAGTGCACATTTGATATGCGTGTTTCTTTTCAGACAGAATGTACAACATAGTAAATAACAGCTTATTTTCCCACAAAGATAAACGTCCAATAAAATTGACGAGCATTTATACGAAGGCTCAAGCCTAAATATCTTTAATCTGGTTGTAAACAATGTATTTTTTCGGAACAAAGTCGCATTTTTTGGAAAGAGTCAATGAAATTACGAAATGCGATTGACGACAATCGCAATTCTTGTAAACACAGCTTACACGACCAAGTCTGTGGCAGCCATTGGTTCCAGCGCGTCCGGAAAGCGTCCTATCAAAGAATCTTGCATCAATGAAAGTGAACAACGTCATTTATAATTAAATACTCGCTATGTGACTTAGTGAAGATTCCGAGACAAGTGCCAATATGTACTAAAGTCATGTGCCAAACGAAAAGCTTTTATGTCTGTTCTCCTAACCAAAAACTCAAAATATTTCACTTATTCGTGATAATGTAACGTCCTTTTGACCTTTATGGTGAGGTTGGTTAATTGAGCCTCAGTCTCGGTAAAAAAAAAATAAACAACAAAAAGTTGACGTTTAGTCCAAAGTTCTTCAATCATTCTTTGTAACAGAATTGGGAAAACAAATATCAAAAACAAAAACACATAAATAATGTTAAGGGATTGCTATAGGTACAATTTTTGAAGAGAACTAGAACATGAGATCAAAATCATTATAATACATCTGATAAACAAAGTTTGTTATGAATAAGCCCTTTTATCAACTGCAAAAATATTGATTAACAGGTATTAACCGCAAATTATTCCATCCGCAAATTTTGTTTGGTGCCAGTCTGGTTAGATGGTGCAATTTTTAAAATTCCAGATTAAAACAAACCTTTACAAAAAAATTTAAAAATATTTCGTTTATCTGTGCATTTCCGCAAAAGATTACATTTATCGCCGTCGCGCGCTTGACTTTCTAATTAACTCTTTGATAAATTTCTTTATCTTTAAATTGGTTATCTCGGCATCTTGATAACCTAGCTAGCTCATTTTGATATGCCGCATCTTATGAACTACAAACATAAAAAGATCGGGGGAAAAACTAAGTTGTTTTTGCATCACCCTGCATGCTATACGAAACTTGGTGTTAATTCTCTATACATTGGTTTTGTGTCTTGTGTATGGGCTTGCTGCAACTATATTCAACAACGAGTCGTTAAATGTAGTGAAATAGCAGGATGTATGCCAAGCAGCAGTCTCCTTTGTACAATCAGTATGGAATAATCAATCGGGAATATATTATGAATGGGTCCTTCCTGCGCAACGTCATTTAGCTCTAAACAGTCGAAACATTTAAAAAGCAGTACTTTGAAAATGCCATTGCACTAACTTAAAATTCTTTCACATTGTGAAACATTTAACTTGAATGTTGGAGGATTTGTGATTTTTTTTTTCGAACTTTGCGGCTCCCTCCATAAAATTAAACATGGAAAATATAACTTTGTCAGCTGAGACTAAATGTCTTAACAGTTGCCTTCATTTGACCGGCTGTATTACGGGCGAAATGTGCAAAAATTACATAGAAAACGAATACATTTTCCCGAACTTTGTAGAATGGATCTATATCGGACTGTACATTATTCTTTTCTGTAGCGGAATAGTAGGAAACACTTTGGTGTGTTATGTCATATACACGTGCCATCATATGCAGACCTTTGTGAACATCTTCATATTCAACCTGGCCGTGGCGGACTTTCTGGTCATCTTTGTGTGTCTTCCCCCCACCATGATGGCTGACGTCACAGAAACGTGGTACCTGGGGGAAACCATGTGCAAAATTGTCCCGTTTCTACAGGTATGTTTTCTTCCAAAAGTGAAAACGATCTGTTAGATTTAATTTTTTAAAAGTTGTTACCAAGTGAATAATTGTCACGAAATAAAAAAAATTGTTGTTGAACGTCTTATCTGCAGCAATTTAATCCCAAGAAAGTTTAAATTAAAAAAAAAAACTACGTTTAATTCGATATAAAAAGTTA
Source organism: Magallana angulata (assembly GCF_025612915.1). Taxonomy (NCBI): domain Eukaryota; kingdom Metazoa; phylum Mollusca; class Bivalvia; order Ostreida; family Ostreidae; genus Magallana; species Magallana angulata. The sequence goes on from NC_069120.1 coordinate 28,646,451, forward strand.
ATTTTGACGAGAATTACTACAAAACTTGAGGATACAAACTGCTGACCATGCTTTACAGGAAGATTAGTTCAAATTTGCTCGACCTCATAAATCAAGCTAATTATAAGTGGACTAAATGAAGAACAAGATGGAAAAAGAAAGGATCGAACATGTCCTTCGCAAGCAATTATTTAATCAAATGCCAATGTTTGTCTCCATAAAATGAATTCCCGTATTACACTGCTGGAAATTTATTTATACACAGGCGTTGACAAACAAATCTGGGGGGGGGGGGGGGGGGTTTCCTGGCGTTTTTCGCTGCAAGGAAATGGGTAATTTAATATGTACTTGTAGATCTTTTTTACAGATGTTGGTTTAATTATAGTGTATTACATGCATTGTTTCTCTTATCACTGACCCGTGCTGAGTTATTTAGTTTGCTGAGACAAGTAATTGAGAATTGAGAGAGGTTAGATAACTCCACCAAATACTGCAAGGTGTTTTTGAAATTAAAAAAGAACTAAAAAAAAAAAACTTAATCTTTATTGGCACGAATAAAATAAATACAGCTGAATCTGCAAAACAAAAATGCTATTTAGATTCCCCCCCTATATTTAACATAAAGCAAAGCAAATATGTTATTAACAAAAATTTGGAGATTTGCAAAATGTGGGAGATCTTTTAAAGGGGCATTTTCACGATTTTAGTCTTTATTTTTCCGTTTTTAATGTTTAAAATGCATCAATAATGTATGTCAAATGTTATGAGTAGGATACGGAGCTCACGAATCTTTGTTATGTAACAGCTCATGTTATGGTTTTGTTTACATTTTGAATTTTTTAGGTAAAGAGCTAAAATGAATGTGATAAATGCTTGAAACTGTTTATTTATGTTCAACACTAAGCAGATATAAAAAAAAAAGATTGAAAAAAAACCTTTTTACAGTACATTGAACCTTTGTCAACAAAAACATTGCACGAGCCTTGTTTACGTGACAAAGAATTGTGAGCTCTGTACCCTGCTCATAACTCTACATACAAATGCCACTTAAATTTGGTTGATCATAAGAATGCCTTACGGAAGCATTGTACACTATACAGATATAACAATCAAAATTTGACCGAAATCGTTAACATTGTCCTCTAAAATGCAAGATTTTTTTGTGAAAAGAGCTGATAGATTAAAGGAAAATTTTATGTTGCCTTGAGCATATGACTCCTGAAAAAAAGAAAAGGAAAAATCAATTGGTAAATCTGGTCAAAGTAATCCCACTTTTCCTCATTTGATTGACTTAACTTGTTATGGTTGATCATAGCAAGCATTTCTTTTTAAGAGATAACGCTCTTTTTTATATTAATGCAAATTACTGTATATTCAAATGGGCACTTCTTTCAACGGAAATGACGGTTGGAATGTTGGAGTGAAAATTCAGATATACATGTTATGGTGCTTATCGTTAATGTGTGTACACAATTTTCATTTCGTAAAAGAATTATCTGGTCTCTTAAGATGATTTTTTTTTAATTTTTAAATTAATGTCTTCTTAAGTTTTGAGGGTTATTTTTTTGGCTAAGAAAGATGATGTTAAAAATATGTTCCAGCAATTTCAGACATCCAGTTGTATTTTTACGTAAGAAAAAAGACATGAAATATTAAAAACCATAAAACATTTTTTTTTCTGTAATGCCAGAAGAGAGCAAGTCACTTAGATCAAGGATTTATTCATAAAAAACTATAACAGTAACTATTAAGCCCCACAAATGCACGTATTTGCTCTCACAAATTCAAATTATGTAACATATTGGCCATATCACTGCTAGCCGACGAACGGTAAAATATACAAAGAATCGATTTTAAAAGATTGAAAATAAATCAGTGTCTAGTAAAATAAACTTTAAACAGCGAAATAATTACAAAAAATGAAGACGATATACCACATTAAAATGTCAGTGGTTGTGAAGTGCGACTGTTTGATATATATTTCAAAAAGGCAGTAGCTCTTTCATTAAAACTTTCAAACAGTTCTCAGACGCATCCAAATCTAATTTTTCCTCTCAAAGTCTTCGAATTATAAACACGAATTTGATCGCGATGTAACGGAATGTTTCAGAGCGATTTTTTTTTTATTCTTGTGTTAGAATCTCTATTCCATATTGATCAATTAAAGACGAACAAGCTATTCCTCTCCATTGCTCGACGCTTGATTGTCATCAAGATTTAATGATGACGAAGCTACAAGCTTGAGCCGTGTACATGGATGTCAATTACCCTTCAAAACAGATCTAATGGCTTCTTTTGTAAATTAAGGAGGCGAAACACATAAAAGATAGAGTATTATGAATGAGAAGCATCAAGCACGGACAATAGTTTTGCAGCATCAAGTTCGCAGACCCGTAGAAGAAATATGGATAAAACTATCGTAATCTCTCTCAAGTTTTGAACTTTTAAACTCATTAACTGGTGTTCAACCATTAAGTTTACTGCTATAAAGCAATATATAAAATTAATCCTTTTTTTTTAAACCAACAATATCCCCCCTCCTTAAGTTGAAGAATTTGTGTTGTAAAATGTACAATAGGGTTGAGATTATTGCAATTCATTTACAATGTGTTTCAATTGGCATAATCAAAGAAATAACCATGTAAATTAAATGTCACTTAGGAATTCATTTTTGCAAATGTGCACATATTTGTCTATTGAGGACGTTGGTTACGTGGCCCTGGAGAAAAGAAGGCTGATTACTTTTTACAAGTTTTAGTTACAAATACGAATATCTATAAGGTAAAATGAGATAACTCGGGATCGGTGCAATACCTTAAGTAAACAAAATGGCATTAAATTTTGCATTTAACTCGATTTTAAACTTTTGAAATTACAAATTAAAAGTCAATTCATTTTTCACGTAAACAAGAAAATGTTACAAAAACACACACAGTTTGTTGCAGAACGCGAATATCCATATATTGGTCTTTGGTTAGCAAAATCAGCTATATACATCAAATGGCATCATAAAACTCGGTTAGGGAAAAGTAATATACAAGATTACGACCTATTGTGAAGGGGTTTGGAACGGTCTGTATATTAATATGATACAGAAGTTATAAAAAGAGAATGCTGTTCTATTCCACCATAAAAAAACGATACAGCGTTTTATATATGACAGTCTCCAATGTGCCTTATGTAGAATGCCGTCGATCCTAGTGACGGTTTATGGGGAAATAAACACCCGGAAGTGGGAAGTTTACTTGTTGCAGCATGAACTTGGTTCTTCTTGATTGTTCTTAATGTGCTCTAACCTTGTTTAGTGGTCCCGAACTCTTAAAATGTATTTCTTAATAAACTACATGTAATATGATGTATGAAACAGTTGATCAAATTGTATATTAAGCATAGCAGAGTGAAGAAATTAAATAACTATAGATACAACCAAAAGGTCTTCGAAAACAATTTCCTAAATAGTTTTTGGCTGTTCTGTATGCTTGTGTTTATCTTCGAGAGCAAGTATTGAGGTACCCGGGTCGAGGTCAATGATACAAGTATTTAATACAGTACTATGTGTGTTGGTGTTTTTTAAGGATCTTTAAGAATACTTTTCAGAAATTTACCGATTGCCGCTGAAACACTTCTGAATTTGATTTTGGCTCAAACGTTTGCCAGTTAACCGTAAGGTTACCATATATGCCTTCAATTTGTTATTTATAGAACTACTGTTCTAATCGACGTACCGAACACTCTTTCCAATGGAAAAAATGCAAATATTGAAAAATCATACTGAATTATTTTTAACTGAAATAAATTGAGCAAGCTCAATGGATGCAGTCAACCTTTTCAGAAGAAAATCCACTTTCATTGTTAAATAGTATTGTCATCTTTCTGCGTGTATAAATGAGCTAAATCCCTCACAGATTTACTCAAGGATTTACTCACAGAGTTCCTGACCCTCAGAGGTGAAGGTTATTCTAATTTTAGATACTTAATTTTTTCGGGGTGTTGCCATTACTTTGCCCAGTCTTCTATAATGATGCTCAAAAGCCTTGAGCGGCTGATAATTTAAACCTGTTTTACGATTGCAATTTGCACCGTAATAAGATTACGTAACCAGAAAATGCAATAAAAATCAATCGTTTGCTTTGCGTCAGTGTAATTCATTACCAAATGAATTAGTTAAACAAATATTTTGCCAAGGTGAATGACATTTTGATGATGTGAGCAAAATTACGAAAAACGCAATGGTTCACGCGAGTTACATAACAATTAATAAATGATACATTTGTAAATCAAATAATGTTTCACCTTCGTTTTACCAAGCTTTCCTTAGATTGAAATAAGATTGTTTTTGGATGTGCTCATCAGAGTTTTAAAAGCTTTAAACTCTCAGGAATAATCAAGCGCTCCCCGATTGGTGTGTTGCTTTACGGTAAAATCCGGGTAACTAATCTTTAAATAAATGGAGCATATTATTGTCGTTTTCTTGCATTTGTAATCAAACAGACCAGGTATTCGTTAGTATAAACATTTATTAAACGCAACTAAGCCTGAAGCAATAACAGGATGCGAAAAACAATTTTTTGTTTTAAACATTAAATTGTGATTTTGATGAAAAAATAAAAATAAAAACGAAACCTCCCACACAGCATTTACACACAAAATGGGTTAAATTCGTTAAAAAGTAAATGCCTTAAGGTTCAAACACTGCGAAAGCAGGAAATTTCAGTGAAGTTTTATATCATCAAAATGGGTTAACTTGAAAATCATGACTACAAAGGACAGTGCTCTGAGACGAGTGCACCGAACAAAGAACATTCAAGAATTGGCCTCAACGTACTGATAACTGAAACGAGTTGAAATCAGATCTCGAACCCTGCTCCCAAATTTTAAAGGAATATCTGGGGTGGGATGGGGGTCTTCTCGTTGTTCCTTTTACCAGACTAGTAAATTTGAGAGTAAATCATCGAAACGTCCATAAATTAGCGACACACTTTGTAAAATATTTCATGTTGTAGAATAATCATTCATATTTTATCAATATAAAAAGTCGCACAAAAGATAGCCTTATACAAAGCCTCAGAATTAGTTTACTTTTTGATGAACGAAAGATCAAACACTTTCATCTCTTATACCAGTACAACTCATCAACAGTAAATTACAAAAGCCTGGAAACCTATGACGAGGATGCAAATTTTATATAACCAAAAAAAAACCGCAAAAAATCCTGTTTTAGAAATAAAACATTCGAGCAAAAAAATCCTCAGGGATTTGTTTCCCCTGTAATTTATTTACGACTGAAATCGAGACCGTAAATTCTGGTTAAATCCATTTATGTGGGACAGTGACAGGAGATGTGGATATTGTCCAGCTATCGGTTTCCTCATTGCTACCTTTCATCACCGTAATGTTGAAGCTCTCTAATTTACTGACCGGGTCCCATTTGTAATTATTATAGAACTATATTCCCAAGTCGAATATCTGAAGTAGCTTTTAATCAATTAACAGTTTATCAATGTTTCCCCTCCTTTAAGATAACTCATAGGTAAACATCTTCCGGCAAAAGCATTGAAGGGAAAATCAACTGTAAATCCCCATTAAGGAGAGTAAACAAAGATATACGTAGAACGGAACTGATTTATGAACAATATCTGAACAATCTGTACGGAAATCAGTGGAGCGGATGTGACATCACGAAATCATTGAATGTTATTTTTCGAAACAATGGTGCAGTCAATAAGAGATAAAAGAAATACTCCAAAATAAAATTTACTTTGACATTTTTATAGCCTGGTGATAAGACATTTGTTCTCGACTTGATTTATTACGCTTTGTTAATCAAATATAAATGTTGACAAATTCTCTAATAGTTTTTAATTAAGTTAAAAGAAGAAATTACTCATCATTTCTCTCGCCCAAAGTGTCCATGATTAAACAATCAATGAAATGCTATTCAAAAAGGCATTTAAAAGTGCAATTTATCGAGTTTAAGTTATTAAGGGTTGTTAAATACCCAGAAACTCAAAAAAAATGGGGGTTATTAAGTAAAAAGCCCAGATTTTTAGGTGGATCAAAAATGTCAGAACAACCCAATGCACGGTGAGTTATTTTTAAGACGGAAAATAATTCCAGACCGTTACAAGGATAAACTGGGCGAAAAGGGATTTATGCTGCAGCAATTGCCATAACTCAGTTATCTTTGACAGACCCTTTCTTTACCTTCAATCTCCTCGGATTAGCACTAATGTTGTACTGATATTTCAATTAAAACCATTTTAGAGAGATTCAATGATTAGATAATATGTTACACCGAGCCGGCGAATTTTACCTTTATCTGAATTCAAGTGTCGTTTTTTTTTCGAGCTCTGTCAAATATATTTAGAATTAAGCCATTAAATGCAAATCTGCAGATAATTAACGTCGGAACTGTTCATGCCAAATGTCCAGTGCATGCTAACATATCTTAAAACAATACAAAGTGTCTACTACTTTATGAACTCTCGGAATATTTAATAAATAACAATTCTTATTTTAATAAAAAAGAAAAGGAATCGTTCTTTTTCAATTTTTACAGTATTTCGTGAAATACTTCTATTTTTAAAAAGACTCAGACGGCTATATATAAACGAAATTAAAGGAAAGAAAATAAGGTGGAATAACACTTCTGGAAAAGTCACTTAAATTAATAGTAAATTATTTGATTATGAAAGATAAAATGATAAATAAACCGTACATATGTTAAAAAGTAAGCGAAAAATTTGCAGTTTGGGGATAAAAAAAATGAATATCTACAAAATTCAATTCAGTAAGTAACAGACAGACATGCAGACATTGCGGGATTTAAACTTTGGATGTACGAATCAACACTTTATCCAATCAGATATGGATTAAGTTACTTTTTGCCGTTGATAAAATCTTTTTGATAAAACGAAATGTCGTTTCGATCAGAGGTCAGCCATTTTGTGATGATAGGTTATTCTACCTTACTTATAAAATATTTAATCTAGTAAATTACTTCTGTGCATGTAAAATGTAAATCGTTGTATCTCTGTTTCCATTCTTCCATGTACAATATCTTTTTAATTGTATAAATAGATTTGTTTTACGCACTCTTTGCATAGTTCAGTATTACAAGGTTCTTGAACAATCTATGGGAACCCAAATCAGATAAAAAGGGTAATTAACACATCATTAAAATAAGGAGAAGAGAGAGAGGGGGAAGAAAAAGTTCGACGGAAAAAAATCTATATTAAATCATGTCATATATTGCGAGAAAAACAGTTTTCAGGGAGGCCCTTAATCTAAATTGTTCAAGCAAAATGGCTATCATAATCACCAGACTATCTGACTGCAAAGAAAACATTATTTTAATAGTCAAGATTAAACAGGATGATTAGATTCACCAACACTTTATGACTGCGCTACAGCTTCATATGAAGAATACTCGGAAGACTTTATATTAGTCGAACAGATTTAACTATGAAAGCTGCTTTGATCGGCAACGAAATAGCTAAACGTTGTATAAAGTTACAACAAAGCATCTCTCTAATAGGATTCATGGTCTTTTAATAGCTTTATAACGATAATTTATCCAACATCATTAACAAGTACTTAAAAATAAATTCATAAAGAGTGTAGGTATTGTGCTTGTGACGTCATCCTCCGAGTTACTAAGGAGAATTTTTTCTTACAGCGCCCCCATTTTTTAAATAATAAAACGCGCATAGCAAGGTCTGCATCCCGGAACATCAAAGATTCTACGTATGCCACTTTGCAAACATTTCCTGGCTATTCTAAATGCGTGTGGCCATGTAATAACACATGCATTGTTAGCAAATCGAACGCAGAATTTGAAAAATTGCAGATTGTTCCACTGGCCTTTCATATCTGCTGTGTCAGCATTACCATTTATGTTCTTGTGTCAGATCAAAAACTTGAAATACAATATTAGAACAAATTTAATCAGAATGGCAACAAAGTGCTTTCTATCTCAGCAAAAGAGTCGCATAAAAGCATTGTATGGTAACAGCGACCCATTTTCAAGATGAAAGTTACGCACAGTCTCCTGGATGCAGAGTCCATATGGTGGTTTGGTGGCAATAAAGTAAAAATTCTCTATGGAGATTTCCGGAATCAGTCGATCTGAAATCAGCGTTTGCGCGCAGATGCGAAAGTCTAGCAATTATATAATTTTCCGAATCTGAAAAGTGAATTATGTAATAGAACAAGTCCTCGTTCATGTAAAGTGGTGTTCTAAACATAAGATCTCATTCATTAAAATTAAATAAGCCAATAAGGCTTAAAAAAAATTTCAGTAGCCTCCATAATAATATCGAACAATCGTCTATTTCTTTTTGTACTGATCGGCAATAACGATTTGTACATGAATTTGCATGCATTTACTCGCTTTATATGAAATCAATGAGAGCTGTAAATAGAACAGTGATATACTTCATACATGTACTTTTTTTTCGCAGTTTATAAGGCTATGAATCTAGCAGTCGTTGAAGACGAAAAAATGCAGAACCCGAGTGTTATTGATATTTTTTCCTATCTTTTTTTTGTTCAATTCAGTCGTAACTTTATCGTGATTTCTCTAAAACTTTTGCGATTTTAATTTTTCATTTTAAATAAGCAAATATTTCACTCGACAACTATCGTTCAAATATGGTCAATGATTATAAATAACACCATCGAATTATTAAACTATAAAAGAAAAATATTTTTTTAATCATGTCTCTTTAATAAAATGCAAGGGATCTTTATCGTGCTGATACCTGAAGATCCTGCAGACATCTGAGGCATCTGTCCCTAGAACCTCTCTCTATACAATACCTCAAATCTTTGCGCTCGTTTTACATATGTACATTTACATGTAGTTTATTTTGATCCAGTTCCTAAGAACATAACATTCGGGAATTTTCTATTGAAAACGATATACTGTGGTATATATATAAATTATTAGATATATAAATATTCAAGGGTATCAATTTTCGTGGATAAAGTGAAAATGACAGTTTCAAGTATACATAAATTCGTGACCAATAACCCTATCAATACAAAATGTTAATAGAAATTGTACTTCATTGAACATTGAATTTCATTGTCCTTGATGTTATTCCATAGTTCTTTATAACCACTCTCCCTAATTTCTTGTTCGAAACGATAATTAAAGTCTCAACTGCAAAACATGTACTTTTTGCCACAACTGCAAAAGGGGTGCGCTACTGCCGTGTTTGGTCCTTTTGAAACCTTTTAACATCCAAGACCTGCACTCTTTTTATTTCCAGAATAATTGTTTGTCCAAACCAAACAGTCTGATGTTGCAAACACTGAAATAAAATTTAAAAAATCAAGGATGTTTTGGGGAAAAACAAATGATTAATCACCCACTAAATTTTAAGAATTTTACTTCCTGAATGTCTGCATCAAATATTACATACTAAGTGTAGCTCGCAGATATTCTCAATATCTGAAAAGAACTTTGATTAAATTTCTCGATAGTTTCCCGACCTCTCTTTAAGGATATGATTTACAACTTTATCTTCTGTGTGTTTTGCCGATGGCATTTTTTAAAACGCATGCACTGCATAAACGCTGCATAAATAAACAACAAAAGATCAACAACACTTGTAATGCAAATGTTGCTTTGAAACACCGTATTAAGCGAAACAACAAACTCTATACAGGCCTGATCAACCAATATTTACTTAATTCACAGAAATCATAGGCGAACAAATTAAATCGGAAACAAATCAGCAGTTCACAGTGCTTAATCCTTGATGTTGCTTTACTAGTCGTTCGACTTAGATACATAATTGTAACCATAATATAATTGTAACAAAACCCTGTTCTCGATTTTGACAAACAGCTAATTTTCTGACCGATTTTGTGGAAATGTGTATGTGTCACCAAAATATCGTTATACAGCCTTCGTCACTATACTTGTCTTAAAATTCTAAGACATACTTTTAAAGTAGCTGTGAGGTTTGTTTATGTGTAAAAAAAAAAAAATTACAGATCACGTGTACACTTCACTTACATGTACCGATTTAAGCTAGGTGCGTCGTAAATTGCAAAGAACTACATATGAGTCAAATTTGGCCCACTGGTACATTAAATTATTATCTTTTTTGAAATATAGTCGATATAATATATGATTCTTACCTATTTATTTGATTTATTTCCACTCATTGGCAGTATATGACGTCAGAAATGACGCTTTTTTTGTAATATTAATTAATCAAAATCAGTCAAAAACTAACATTTTTCTTATCTTTTTTTGGAATGGGAAATATAGAGCGACACTTTGATCAAAAACAAACGTTTTGTCATTCATAAGTCTTAGATAGATACATCTTTGATGAAAATATTTTATTTGTTCAAGCAATCGCTCAATGTTTTCTGAAAGAAAAACTGTTCGAAAACCAGCAGTTTATATGCCTAAAAAAATGCGAAAATGGCGGGAAAGTTTAACTTTTTGATGTCATATTTCAAAATTGTATGCATCAGGATCAAAATGAAAATTGTGGAAACAAATTCACAAGTATATCTGTAATAAGGAAGAAAAGTATTACAGTAAACTGATGTTGTTAATTTCAAGGGGCCATATTAAGCCAATATCATAAATCGTCCTTTAGCGCATGTACGGAGGATGGAGCCTAGATATGCGGCGTGTCATCCCAAATTTTTCCGTTGAGCTACTGTTTTACATCTATCAATCGATTAGTTATAAGGAACTTTTTGAAATGGCATTAAAAGTTGAATATGTGTGCCAAACTTAAAAGAGTGTAAAACTTAAAACATGGTTCTAACTAAACTGAAGTTTTTGGCAGACAGAAATGAAGACAGGACAAAAACATAATGCTCCCGGTCTTCTATTTTTTGGGTGGCAGGCCGTACATTGTACTTAGACGACTAATATGTCCGACTTTTTATAAGTAAAAAATAGTACATTATATATGAATTTCCTTCAAAAAGCTTAAGTACAATTTTTTAATTTGTATCCAAATGTTTCATACATTTCTTTTATTCAACACCTGGATTTCATTATTTTCCATTGCAGCATAATTGCAGCTGCACATGCGTTCGAGTTGATATTATTACGTTATATATATGCCCACATGCATCTCTCACTTCCATGAGTATATTATCTTGTTTTTTCCGCCAAAAAAAAATTGATGAAAAGGTTATCTATCTAGCTAAGCAATTAACAATACCGCTTTCTTTGAAGAGTTGCGAAACAGTTCTATTTACAATATATGCTGAAAGAGGGAAGAATGCATGTGAGTTGGAGGTGTATAACCCCCCCCCCCCCCCCCCCCCCTAAAAACAAGACTTGTGTGAGTAGCAATGTACCAACAATGAGTGGCCGCATTTAATTATAACCAATCAATCTTTTCAATCATTTTAACCGTGAACTTCAATTTCTCAATTTCCCAATTGCCTTTGATGTTGACCTTAACAATGATATATAGTGACGTTATAAACAGACAGACAGACTAAACAAATCATATTTCCCATATTTTCAATCGCTGGAAGATCATAAGTGTAATTATAATATGATATAATGTTGAACGAAACGTGTCAAGTTTTTAAATAATTAAGACATCACTGATAGAAAATAATTCCGATTGACCATTTTCAAAACTTTGAAACGCCCGGTTATAATGCGATAAAGCGATATTTGTATTAAAAAACTGTATTTTTCACCGTCCTGAATTGCAGATTTTTTTAAATTTTTTTTTTAAATCGAGATTTAAGCCATTAAGCTGAAAACCTTTCTTTTATCTGTTTTATAATCACAAAAAGCCAATTTATGAAAAAGATAAAAGTGTCGATTTGCTTAACATCGCTGTCAGATGAACAAAACTACTGTTAGCGATTTGAATTTACATACGAAAACCGTGATTAAAGGGTGGTTTTTTTTTTCAAGAAGAAATCAAACACTGTGGTAACTGTGTGTCCCTATTTAACGTGCATTTACCTTACTCGCCATACTTTAAACTCTTAGTAACATGATCAGTATTATCAAAATTAGTCGTTAAAAAAAGAATGAAAGAATGAATTTTTAAGACAGTGTTTGCAAATTTTTTTTCAAGCCATTGAGATAACTGCCCCCCCCCCCCACCCCAACCCCATTTTTTATTATGTTAATTTTATTGAGAAGATGTACAATGTAACTGGACAGCAGACACATTCATTTGCATTCTATGAAAATGTTCACAACAAAACAAAAACGTTATGCAAATTTTTAAAAATAAGCTCGATCTTTTTTTTTTTTTTACATAAACCTGTATTTTTATATCCAATTTCATTATTGTACATTTCTTAAATTATTACGCTTCGTTAACAATGCTAGCGGTAATATCATTAGGACAAGGATTCCATTTAAAATGCAAAAAAAAGGTAAATTCAAATGCAGCGTAACACTAACCCCACATTCACTCTCCCTCTTTCTTTCATTTTTAGTTACATGTAATTTCATGATTAAGCATTTCAAAGAGGGTTTTGGTTGAGCTTAACTTTGAAATTTTGGGGGAATACTTTTTGCGCAGTAAGGAAATGACAATGTAGCAAACATGATATTTCAATTATTTTCTGTCAAAGACTTGACGTGGGAAATGACTGAGCACGCCATGAATGGTCGGGGAATTACCATGTCCAATTGAAATAAAACGTGTTTGGAATGGCGATAGCCAACTTCGTTAGACCTATATTCATCTTTACAATGATCAGATTAAGACAGTTTGATAGCTTCACCTTTAAACAGAACGGTCTAATTTTCGAGTCAACTTTAGCAAAAATTCACCAAAACAAGGTTACAAGTATACTATTCAACCATTTACGAGTAATTTTACCATTTCCATACTTTGTTGAGTTTAAAAAAAAATAGACCCAAATTTTTTTTGAAAATCCTGATCTCAGACTGATTTGGTGTTGGTTAACATTTACGACTCGTTAAAGTATTTTCTCTCTTTCGCAAGTAGATGTATGTATATATGAAAATGCATCGCCGGGGCCATGAGACATCCAACAGCAAAGAACCTTATTCGTGTCGGTACAATCGTGGGCTCGAATCTAGTCACCTTTCTTCTACAAGGAGACGCTTCATGAAAAACCCATCTAATATCAGAACACTATTGTTTCCAAAGATGATGTTTAAGCACTGAGTCAATTATTAACTATGTAATGAGAGACCCATGGGCCTTATCGCTCACCTGAACCCAAGAACTCTGATACAACAATACCAACCGTTGTAATACAACAGTTCAGAAACTAGCATGCAATGTTAAGTATGATATATAATGTCATTCATAAGAAAGTCTTTAAAAATGTATATTATTATTAAATGTCCAAGAGCAGTCGGTTAAATATTAATTCACATTAGATGAAGATACAAATAAACGTAAAACAAGCGGTTTTTTTTTTTGTTTTGACGACAAAACTTGAGGGTCAGACGGAAGTACCACGTCGAACTGTTATGAAATAGGATTTAGCTGTTTGCTCAGTATTGGTGTGTTGCTAGGATTGTCTGCGTAATATTTAATTGCACGGTCCTTTTACAGTGTTAGAAGAGGAAATGTTAAGGCTACGGTTTAGAAAACACAAACAACCGGCATGTTCTTGATCTGTTTTATTACCTTCCATAGCGATGCTAAATAAGCATAATCCCCCAATAACACCACTGCAACCCCAAACATCCTGTGCTCCAGCTCTTTCCAATAAGTACAAATCTGTATCTTTTGAGAAATTATCCCAAATTATTCTATTTTGAAGGAAACATCTTCTTTGCTTCATCCTCAAAACAAAGGCTTAAACATGTTCCCAATGCATGCCGCTCCGTAATCGAATCAACCGTTGTGCTGGGTAAAAATTACGTACGATTACAAAGCAAACTTCCCGGTCGTTTATAGAGATATGTTTATCAGTTTGGAAAAAAAAAAGTACGTTGGATATCCCGACTATAGGGCTTTAAGAAATAAATCCCATTGTTCCTGAGACATGATCCGGTTTCTTTCTACTGGAAATCCTTTTGATTTAAAATACGGAGTTTGTTTAATCCAATATTTTGATGAGTTATCAATATTACCAACAGAAGTGCTTGTATGTCGTGTCCTTATTATTCATGGATCCAAATTAAATCACTATCTGCAACCATTAAAATACATGTAAATAACTGAAATGTGCAAATGTAAATGGGTTTTTTATTTTCAAATGTTGCATTTTAAAGCAATATTAAAATATTGACAGATATTAATAGATGCATGATCTAAAAGAAAACTAATTTTTTTCAAAGATCAAAATAAAAAATAAGTTTCTTATTTGTTAAGGGTCCAGTGCAAACAGCAGATTACAAGATTTGATAAGATTTTTTTTTTATTATACTTTTCATTTTTTTTTTTTGGTCTAATGTTTTAATTCTTTTTAGAAATAGTTATTCCCCATGGACTGTCATGTAATGAATAATAAAACCATTAAGTTTTTATTTAATGCCAAATATCATTTAAGGTTTATGGGACACTTCCATGTTCTGACGTATTATTCATCGAAATAAACAATAAAATCAAATGTAATTCTATGAATAGTTTTTTTTTTTTAAAAATTACATAACAACGTGGCGCAGTGGGTTTGAGGGTTCACTACGAATTTGTAAGTCAGGAGTTGGGATTTTAGGGATTTTTTCATTTCCAAAAATTTTTAAAACGTATTTTTTTATTTAATTTTTGTAAAATTTGAAAATTCTAAACCTTTGAAAGTATTTTGATTATAATGTACTTTAATCCACATTAATATAGACTTTATTCCACATTAATATCGACTTTAATCCACATTAATATCGACAGATGTCCCAATACCACATTAACTGAATCGCATATCATAGAGTTCCACGCTCATTTGTATTAATTTGTTCACTGTATTTTTCACATTTAAAGCTTATCGACTTTCATTTTTGTTTGTGATCATTAAAGTGTGATCTAAAAATGGCGAGTACCCTTGATAGTTGACTCTAATGGCTGTTTTATCAGATACTTTTTCCCTAAAGTTGCAACAAAATATGATTAACTGCTGTTAAAAATGAAATCAATATATATGCACTCTACGTCTTGTGATTTCCCTCATATTCATTGAATACGGTAGTTTAAAGATATCATATATTAAAAACAAAACTAAAATTGCATTACAAATTATTTATAAACTATCTTTTCAATATGTCACCTTAATCTTAAATTCTTCTCTTTCAGACAACCTCCGTGACCGTCTCAGTGCTAACATTGTCGGCCATTTCAGTGGAGAGATACTTCGCCATTTGCAAACCTTGGACAAGAAGGTTATCAAAGCGCTTCATTGTGAGAGTGATCGTCTGTATCTGGCTAATCGGATTTAGTGTTTCCATACCGGACCTGATCTTCTACTCGGTCACGACCACATTCCATGAGAGCATCACTTTCTATTTGCGTTACTGCAGCCGACAGTGGACATCCAACGACAACTTGATTTATAACCTTATTATTTTGATAGTTCTCTATTCCATCCCAATCTGCCTCATGGCATACACATACGCAATTATTTCTAAACAACTTTGGCGGAAAGACCTACCAGGAATCGTGGAAGCAGGTTTGATGCTTCTTTGATATTATATTGAATTGAATAAACGTATCAGTTTATCAAGTAAATTTTTATGAAGTTTAAAGATCTTTTGAAATATCAAGGTTTTCGGATGCCATTTTTATTTAACTGCAAAAACATTATAGTCTACATTGCATTTAATACTGACGCATATCAAATTGAGTAATAATTTGGAGTTAAGGTATATTCGAACCATTCAGTATTCAGTATAATTATACTGAAATCTGATTGGTTCATACGCACTTTGTAATCAGTTCTATTACCCTCAGCGTTAGCAACACGCTTGGCAATGGATACTCAGTAACACATGCGCGTAATTTATGCGCGTACGGCTCGCCGTAGAATTCACTTCTTTCCGTAAAGTTTTCAATATAATAAAATAAATAGTGCATGTTTTGGAGGTGGGGTGGGGGTGGGAGGGGGGGGGGGGTTAACAGTTGAAATTGACACACCTCGAAAACCATTATCAACCACGGTTTCGCGTCGGTTGACAATGTTTTTCTCGGGATGTCAATTTCAATTGTTACCCTCCCAAACAGGCACTGCTACTGTTTATATATTATGATAATGTATGTTCCAAACATTTGCTTTCCATGCAAAGAAACATCCTATAAGCTTCTAGGTAATCCAAACAATGTTTTTTGGAGGGTTTTGCATGCTCTTAGTGCAAGCATTTTGTTGAAGCTGATAAATAAATAGGGACATTTTTATTGGTGTCTTCTGTTGTAAATTAAAGAAACCTAAAAGCTCTAATGCTTTTTTTTCTTACATTGACAAGCTTCAATGGCCCTAAACATGTCTGCATTTTTTTATGCTTTCTATCAAACAATGTTGACCCGAGCTAGTCTGTGATTTTTCAAATTGGGGGGAAAGAGGCCACCCATGTGAACAATACTTTCAATTAAACATTGCCGGAAAAGAATAAAGTTACCTAATGTATGTAACATTTGTAGGGCATATGATAGCTCATACTTATGAAGAATTTATAAAGTATACATTGGTTTTCTCAGCAGAACATCGTCCAATGAACAAAATGACGTCATCGGGGCCAGAAAGCCAACTTCGATCCCGACAGAGGGCAGCAAAAATGCTTATAGCTATAGTGGTTGTGTTTGCTGTTTGTTATCTTCCGGTCTATGTACTGAATCTAACAAGGTAAACAATGCAGTGGAGTAAATACAATTGTGTAAAGAACAGAAGTGAAAAAATGGTTATGTATGGGGTTTTTTTTTTCTTTGTTTGAAAATCAAGCAGCGTTTACTTCTTTTCATGCTATACACTTAAATCATTGATCTGAGAAAAGAAAAAAAAAACATTTCTTGAACAGCATTTAATAGGAAGATGGATAACTATGTTAATAAAAATAGGTCGTGTGGATGTACTATTATAATAAGCAATTTCTTGCAGGCGTGATAAAAAAATGTTTACAAAAAATAGACAACATTGCGTTCGATATAAGAAGCCTGTGTGATATTAAGAGATCAATCATATTGCAAATATTTTTTATCAGATCGGAAAGTTTTAACAATGTTACGAACGGAAAGCTTGAATAGATCACGGTATTGTTTTTTTAGATCAGACAATCGTGTCATAGGTTATGTTGTTTACTCAATGAAAAATGTATACTTTGCTCTGATTAATTTATAGAATCACGGCATCCTTTCAAGAAATCCCAGCGAACTGGATCTCCATCATTGTGCTTACTTCACATATCCTGTGCTACGCCAACAGCGTGGTGAATCCTTTCATCTACAACTTTATGAGCGGTGTGTATAAAAAATACCCTAATCTCTTTATAATCACTTACATCTTTGTCGAGGTTAAAATACAAAGTCTGTTCCTTTGCCTTTTATTTCATCAACAAATGATGTAATCGAGTATGAAAGAATGTGGTTTGTTAGTTCCCTGGCAATAATTCATTGGTTTTAAGCTCTGTGATTTATACCAATTTGTGTTTCGATACACAAAAAGTTCTTTTTAGATGTTATTTATGGTTCCTGGTTGCGTATAATGGATTATAACTGCTTATTATATACGAAGTGATTTTTATTGTCTTAATTGTTCTTCAAGCATTTCAGTTTAGTTAAGCTTACTTAATAATTACCAAGGGTATTTCAAATTAAAGTAAATAAATATAAAAAGATCACTGGTGTCTTTCAGTGCCCTTATCCACTAGTTGCAACCGTTTTAAATATTTTAAAAACTTATTTTATCATATTTTCCCTTTTGTAAATTGAAAAGTTCAAAATAATTGTTTTACTGTAAGCCCTTTGTGATTTATGTTTACAGCAAAGTTTCGCAAAGAGTTCCAAGCAGTCCTTCGATTGTCCAGGTGCAGATGTTCCAGCCGGAAAATCCGGATACCCTCGGTTTTGACGTCATCCAAAAACAAGAGTTCCCTTCCCAGAACCGAAGGATACGAGCTGAATATCGACAACTCCAAACAAAGCTGGATCAAATCGTCAACTATAAGAAAGGAACAAAATCCCCAGGAGAAATACGGATGAAATATGATGAATGTACAACCCAGATATTTTCTTTGGTCTAGGTTAATTGGATGAGGAGTCCAACGATAATAGTGATGGATGACTTAATCCGATTATTAAGTCAATTTTCATTCTACACACGGACAGAATATGATATCAATGGATTTGTGACTCGTGACGTCCTCAAAATGGATTTGCTTTAATTAACTGATTTTTTCTTAGAAAGATGATAAAATTTGTTGACATGACAGTGCGGATAAAATGATTTGTTTTTCTGTGTTAATTTTTGTTTTTGTGTAATTATGTATAGGTCACGCGGTGTATTACAAAAATGACTTTTTATATGTAAAATTGATGACATAAATATTTATGCTTACTAAAAATGAGGAATTCAAAAAAAAAGCAATCCTAGATACAAATATTCATAAAATGTATGCTGTACATAATTTCCACTCCTGCTGAGTATAAATACATGTACAAAATACACTGGTAGGGTAATTGAATGAAGGCTGAATTAGGATACATTCATTGGATTCATGTATTTCTCTTTAAAATGGTTTGATCATATTTATTGCATGGGCGTGTCGAAAGGGGTCGGGTGATAATTCGCAGTTTTAGCAATTATAACTGTTCAAACCTCAGAAGCAGTCCGCATGCGCAAACTTATAAAGGTCGAATATTTATTACATATTCAGTTTAAAAGCATTCATTTAAAGTTGTGAAAATGTAGGTTTTATTTATAGGAAGAATATGGCAGGACAACCGGCTTTTTTGTTTTTTAATTTTTTATCAATTTTGTTAACTGTATCATATCTGTTCTTGGCAGAATCATATAAAATACGATAAAAACAACCCAGATTTGTTTTTTGGTTTAGTTCTATTTGATGAGGGGTCCAGCGATAATAGTGATTGATAACTAAATTGAATTATTAAGGTGGTATGGGACACCTCCATTATATGGCGTACTTCCTATCGAAATAAACAACAAAATCGAGTATAATTTTATAGATGTTTTCTTCCCCATAATTGTTACCTAACATAGTAGTGCAGTGGGTTAGAGCGTTAACTACGAAAATGTGTAAGTCAAGAGTTGAAATCCGTTGGGGACTTTTATTATTTTTACCTTTCCAACAATATTTAGAATATAATTTTGGGTTAAATATTGTAAAATTTTAAAATCTTAACTGGTAGGAGTATTTTGATTATAATTTACTTTTAACTCACGCACAAAATAAAATGCACATTCGGGAAAGAAAAATGTATTCAATTTATTTAAAAAATAAACCATTAAGTAGCAACAGTTTTTTTTACTGCGTTTAGTTATGGCGCGGTGATAAGCCCTCTTGAAATACAATTTCTTTTCTGGGAGATGCTTAACAACCAACAGATTTAATTATCATAAAGAGCTCATAAGCTGATAGAACCAGGACTGCGTTCAAAATCGTAGCTGCTAGCCCAGCCGCTAGGTCGTAGATATCTAGGTCTATTGAATGGACCGCTAGGTTAGCCGCTAGCTCTCAGATTTGAAGTTAGAAGTTATTAACTAAAGACTATATACATCGACATAATTCGTTAATTTCAAGCGGAAATATACATGTTAACATTCATTTTAGCTGATAGGCTAGCCTATCGTTCAACTACGTAGCCCTACGTAGCAGCTACGATCTTGAACGCAGCCCTGTGTTCGAACCTTTTTTTTATCATACTATATTTACAATTAAATCTTTATCTTACGTTAAAATATGTTCAAATCACGCCCCGTCTTCTACTGTTTTATAGTTCTCTATATGTAGCATTTAACGTCAATAAAAAATTGAGAAAATGAACGATTTTTATAAAACATTTGTGTATCGTCACAAACGATTATGTTCAGGTGCATGGATTTCGGGGGGGGGGGGGGGGTCAAGTATACCGGTACATAGCCGAATTTGTGGTGGGTCGCTCATGTTGTTTTTTTGTAATATTTTGCTAAAATTTTATTTGCTATATTCACGCCATTGTCAGCATACTACTGATTTGAAACATCAGCGACATTTTGTTCGCTAAAGAAAACATCCGCCAATATTACTGCTATATCTTTGAACAAGCAAAACGCCAAATTTAACACCCGCTAAAAATGACTGTAGACAGTTTTTGCACAATTTTGGCAAGCAAAACACCAAATTTAATGCCCGCAAAAAACCACGAAAACCTTTCAGCAAGCAAAGCACCAAATGTGATATCTGCTTAAAGTTGTCTCCACTAGAAACTGGTCAGAGGATGTGTTGTTGCATTTATTATTTTCCACTACCTGTATTTTTTATGTACTACAAGATAACTGGGAGAATGTTGAATTCCTTATTTATTTCTTTGTGTATTTTATGAATGTATGCTTTAGATATTGTATACATAGATATTTTGACTAAGGAGCCATCATCCTTTAAAAAGACATAAAACCTATATATACATGTAAATTATATTAATTTTCGAGTTGTCGTATTTTTTTTTTAACTGAACAGAAGTGATATCTTGAATATTTGTAACAAATGAATGTTTTTATTGTTCAGTATGATTAAAAACAGTCTTAAAAATAGGGTTCTTTTTCTATTTTTCTAATATTTATCAAATGTGTTTCTATTACTTGTATATTCTGGGGGAAATCTGGATTCATTGAAAAATCTACACAGATTGGCTTATCATTGAAGTACGTGTAGACAGTGATTTTTTCTATCTACTGGGTGCATTTCGCTGTCGATTATTTTTGATTTTATTCTATATCCGCCATATCAATAACTTTATTACTTTACAATAATGGCCCAGATTTTCCTGGAAGTAATAACAGGGCTTTGTTCAGTTTATTAGCGGGGCATTGGTTAACAATTCGGCGTGATTTCCCGATAGACATACGGGATAAACATCGGGGCTTTCCCCCAAAGGGACATCACTCTGCATGAAACAAATCAGGCGAAAGTTAATTTGTCGAACCACTTTTCTGTACTAATATAATCGTTGTAAAGAGTCGGTTTTAAGTGAGTATAACTAATAATGCGGCTTATATTGATGTAAGGGTATTACCGCCATCAAGTAAAGAACTACTGCAAAAAGGGATTTTTATAATAAAAATGACCTACAAGTACCTTTGAGACATCAACCATCCAGACGAAACCACACTTTCCAGTTTATTGCGAGTCCAGGGTAATTGTACGTATAGCTCCCTCGTTTTTTGGGGTTTTTTTTCCGTTTGTGTCTTTATATTGTGGTGTTCATTGGCTTCAGAACTTGTATTTGTATACCTATCATGTAGACCTGAGTAGCAGTTTTTTAAAATTGTTTGTTTATTTCATGTTTTCTTTTAATTATTGATTTTATGTTGATTCTTCTTGGATTTAAAGCTGTCAGCAGCAATGATCGGTTTTCCTCTCCTTGGCATGTTTTTTGTTTTTGTTTGACATTTCGATGAATGAAGTATTTTTCAAAATAGTAATATTATTTTTCACTTTCGAAATTTTTTGGCAATACGAGTGATACACTTTGGCACGTCATTGAGTAAATTCACTAATTATCTGTGCATATTTTTGTGTTTTTTTTCCTGGCCGATGTTGAGAGTCAACAGCTTCTCAAATTCTCACTGTTATGATTCAAATCTACGGCACGTTTATTTTTGGCCAAAATTCTGAAAAGTGCGTATTATATTCCGTGGATTTTTTGTTTCTTTCTCTATATCTGCATTCCTGTGTGTCAGGTTCTGATTAAGAGGGATGTGGCCATTTTAAGAATGTGTTGATCTCCGTTAGAAGAAGAGCTCTACATATGTATATAAAAATATAGAAAAATGCCTAAAGTTAAAATGAAAATTTTATGGACTTCCGTATTACATGTAATTTAGGCCTTCCTTTGCATGTAGCATCGTTTTTGAAAGTGGGAAGGGGGGGCTAGCCCTAAAATATAAACCTTACACACACAAGAGGAAAATTCTCAAAATTATGAATATCCCATTGTAATCCGAGTGGGGGTGTAACCTCGATTACACTTCCATTTATTACATGATCCCCCAAAACAATGGGGGGGGGGGGGGGGGGACTCAATGATATTTCAATTTTTTACATGTCAATTTAAGAAAATGTCTGCATGCCCCCCCCCCCCCCAACCCGGAGCCACCCCCCACACCCCAACCCTGATGCTACACCAGTGCCCGCTTCTTGAGTAATTTTTCATGATTTATCTTTTATTATAAGGCATATGTTGGTGTGTACTACACTATTAAATCACAATTGGTGCGAAATAAGTAAATAAGTTATGAATATATATCATGAAAAAATAACTGAAGAATTTTAGCCCTAAATGAATATCGACGTGGAGGTGGGGGAGGGGGGGGGGGGGGGGGGGGGTCCTGTGATTTCTTGTGTTTGTTTGAGTTCTATAGTTAGGGTTCTTTAAACGTTTTTTAGCAAGGGTATAAGCTGCGGTATTTAAGCGTGTATATGACATAGAGCGTATCGACAGCAAACACCAGCGAACTTTGCCTGACAAAACACGTTTCTCATATTTGTTGAAATTAAGCTTGTGTTCAAAATGTCTACAACGGAAAACACAGAAGAAACCCCAGTTTTAACAGAAGAAATCGATAATTTACAAATGTCGAGAGGGGAAAAGCCAGAACCGTGCGACTTCAAATTCAACTTTGCCAAAGCGAGGGACATGTACGTCTTGGATGAAGGGGGCAACAAAATTAGATTCGGCGACATTTACAAGCATCAGAAGACAATTATCGTATTCTCCAGGGTATGGCTATATATTTTTATCTTTCAGCTTGATTTATTTTAACATTTTTAATGGTTTATTTTAAAAATTACCAAATTAGGAATTATATTTTTTGCACTTCAAATTTGTATCCCATTTTGCATTTTGGAGGATTTTACCCCAAATGGGCTATTATATACCATTTGGAAGATTAGTTTCAACCTGTTTAATATCAATTAAGTAAAGTTGTAACTTGATAATATATGTTATTACATTACATAAAATGTATATTGTCTGTCTACTTGTCCCAAGATTTGTATGCAGCATATTTTCTTATAAATACCTCAGAGTTCAAATGATGGTCATTCAATAATATGAAAAAATTCCACATTTTCTCCCTTTAAACTCCCCTGGCCTTTAGCTTGTCAGGTTTCAAAACACAGCTAAAAATAAAAAGTCTACGGTGATTTTGCATTGCAAGGTCTAGGAGATTAAAGTACCCGGATGATAATGTTGAAAATTGTGTGAGGTTCACTGTATTCCAAGTGACTTCCGAATGGAGAAAAGATGTCATCATTTCACGTTGTAAATCTCTAAGAAATCTTTTAATATCATTCCTGTGAACTTTTACAAGTGAAAAATAATAATGTGTCAGTTAAGATATATTGGATATTTTCCCTTCCATCGATTTTGATTGTAAATCTTTCACAGGTGTGTGTATTTTTATTAGAAATTACCCAAATGTGCTGCATAAATATTTTGGGACAGACTAGAGAATACATACTGCAGTAATCTAATATTGAAATGCTAATAACTGTACCAATGTGAAAATTCTTAAATCATGAAAATAAAAGTGTGTCATCTGTGTTACTATTTTACAATGCACATGTTTCAGTAGTCTGCATACAGAAGTACATGTACATGTTGTTAACAAACTTTATTTATTTTTCAGCATTTTCTTTGCTTCATATGTAAAGACTACATTGAAGGTAGGTTAAAAAATGATTTTTTATACACACTTTTTATCTCAATATCCATGTGTTAACAATTACTGTACCTATCTTTTCTCTTTTGTTATTTAGTTGCTTTACCTACCGGTATTTATAATTTGTCATGTATGTTATTTACAGATTTAGCAAGAATACCACTGGAATATCTACAGGTATACGTGCGAATACATCATTTTACTAATAGCTTGTGCCATATTTAAAAATTAAATGAATTTAAGGCATGTATGTACCTTTCACAAGTATCAAAAAACATTTTTACAGTAATTAATAAACATTTACTTATATGATCACATTTTTTAAAAATTCTAAAAACTATGGTACTTATATAAATTATATAAATGGTTTTCCTGTAAGTAAGTGTTAGAAATTATTGTAAAATACACATGAACAGTAATTCGAGACTTTTTATGAGCGCACATTTTTCAAATTTAAGATTGTCAAAATGCTGGCATGTTTTTGAATTGCATTTTAAATGATTTTCTAGGAAGCTGATGTTAGAGTTGTTGTGATAGGTCCTGCTCCAAACAAGTTTATTCAGGTGAGTTGAATCACATTTAATTTATAAATACTTTTGTTTTAGAGCTGTACTTGCTGATTTACAGTCAACTATAAAGTAAAAAAAATATTTTTAAAATGCAGGGGAAATATTAGTGAAAACTCATAATATAATGGATGATTTTAGTTAGACTGGTAGTAACTTTAAAATATTTTTAAAAATAATAAACTGTCAGCTTCAAAGTTGTTGTGACTATGTTATGTTTCTTTTTGAAGTATGTTTCTGAGTTATTCGGATATACATGTCGTGAATTGTAACTTTGCAACTTTCTTTTCTTGAGTTTGCTACAAGTATTAATTTTCATTTAACACATAACTTTCATTCTTTTGTTTGATAGACATTCAAGAAAGAAACTGGATACATGTACACAATGTACACAGATCCTGAGGCGGAACTTTATAAAGCCTTGGGAATGAAGAGTAACCCAAATTATGGAGACAATGCAAAAAGTAACCTTATTTTCCATCCTCCTAGATGATGCATGCCTGCATTTACTGTGTCATTGCTTCTCTCGTTGTAGATATGGTAAAAAAACAAATTTGAGTTTTAGATCTGAGATATGACCTGAGTTTTATTATTTCCAGAGAACAAACATATTAAACATAATATGGTCTCGGGAATCTTCAGCAGTACGTGGAGGGCCATGAAATGCCAGGAGTATCAGGGAAATGTACGACAGCAGGGGGCAGAGTATATTCTTGGACCAGGTAGTGCTTTCCTTCAAAAACATGAATTTGTGTATGTTGAGAAAGTGTGGGGGGGGGATAGATTTAGCGAAAAAGCAGCCAATATGAGTCAAAACATGTCGATAGAAAATGGGTTCAATCACTTCAATGCTTCAAAACTTTCATATTAGCAATGTTTATTATGTGAGTACCTTTGGTTGATCATGTTTTCTCAAATACAAATCATTAAGAATGTTATTTATTTCAATTTTTTTTCAGGTGAAGAAGTCCATTTCATGCACATCTGTGAGAGTTCCACCGACCAAACTCCAATTAATGACCTTTTACAGTTAGCGGGGGTCAAGCAAGTGAGTTTTCCGAATGACACAAGGGTCATCGATGTGTAAGCTTGGAAACAAAGGAGGCACCATTGTGTTCAGAAAATTTTATAGAAATATTACTGTGCTGAATAGTTTACTTTGTTGATGTAGGAAATCAACAGTGTTTTATTTATTTACATCTATTTCAAAAGTGAATGCACATCAATTGTTGATACTGTAACAAAATAATTTTGAATGTGCATTTATAATTCTGAACATTTGTAACTTTCCATATAAGATTAACAATTAACTGGTAATTAATGTATAGTAATATTATGATAAGTCTCCTTGCATACAGAGAATAAATATATGGATCTTGCCTGTCATGCATGGTGGAGAAATTTCATTTTGTATCATATTTTTTAATCAGACTTGCATTTTGGAGAGTTATTGCTCTTTGTGAATGAGATTTATATATGCATGAAACGATGCTGAACCAATGCTGTAACGTACTGTGAAGAAGAAATATATTTATAATGTGTGGCGTTAGTTGTGGTTTTTTTTAAAGTCTGTTTATCTACACTTTTACATCCTAACGATTTGTATTTTTGTGCAATTATTTATAGCTCACACAAAACAATGTGATATTTGTTTTTGGTACTGAGTAATATATTCCAATAAATTATCAATCAGGAATTGTATATACATGTATATGTACTTTGATTGCATGATTTGCTGTCCTTTGTTCTGCTGAGTTTGCATTTTTTTTCGAAGTATTTTGTTCCACAGAATGATATATTACATGTAGGTTTATAGATTTAAAAAACTGTTACTGCTTTGGAAAATTCATGTTTTCCAGCCATATTGTTTGTGTTATGAAAGTAGCAATAAGAAAAAATCTTCTGTTTTACTGAATGATATGTATAAGGTTTATTGCGGCAGAGCTATAGCAATATCTTTATAATCTTAAGTTTCCAAGAAATGTAGCAATTAGAAAACTTAATTAGCTCTGTTCTTAATTATGGAATGAGTAAGAGTTTGAGATGTTCTTAAATTATATACTGTGTATATCATTTTTCATAAAGAATCCATTTTCAACTGCATTGTATTTATTTTTTTGTTGAATTTAATTTAATAAAAGTAAACACATATCAAGCTGTCCCTTCGTTAGTTGTCAGTCTTACTACAGTTCACTCTACACAACAAATAAACTAATCCATTTAAATATGTGTAATCTTAGGGATCTTTTGATAATTAATCCTGTGTTGTTGGCACTAAAGTAAATAAATATTAACTGAATAGTCTTTAATCCGTATTCATTAAAACTTAATTGGATTATCTTGACATTTCACACCTATGATTTAACACTGACCCCCCCCCCCCCCTCTTTTCACACATTTAAACAATCAAAGTTCCATTTTTTAATACTAATCAAAAATAAAATTAATTGAAATTTTTGTTTAATTTATTCTGCCTTTTAATTACCCCTTAACTTTAATTATATTTTAAGATTCTTGAAACTGTGTACTGCGCTAAGAGTTTTGTGATCTGCGTCACGATAATCGGCTTATAAATTTCAATTGCGTCGGCAAATTAAAAATGTACGTGAGAGTTGTAATACATGTTCAATTTATTTTCATTTCTGATTCGTTAATAATTTATCCTCACATTGTATTTTACAACATAGAGACGATAGAACTCTCTATATGTAATGACATACATACAATTGGCATGGAAGATAAGGAGGACTGAGGTCAAAATTAAAGCTTTCTCTATATATGATAACTGGCATTACAATTTAAAAGTCATTAAAAAAACCATGCATGTATATTTTGTATTAATAATTTCGTTCATCAACACGAGATCGACAAATGCTAAAAAATATCAGACCTAAAAAAATCTATTTTTTTTAAGTATTGATATTGCATTACGAAATCTTATGTCATGTATTTAAATAAACAATTTTCAATGAACATGCATGATAAGTTTGGAATTGATATACCGGTTAAATTTTGAAAAGAAGTAGACTGTAAGAAGAAAAAAAAACTCCTGGGAAAGTATCAAATTCATTTAAATTTCAAAGAAATCTACATTTTCTTCTTAAGTTGAATGTAAAGTTATTCGTTTAAAAAGGGACGTGCATACACATGTACTAGTATATTCATATATGTCTCTGGTATACGATATGTTTTGCATATGAGCTTATGGCGGTTAGTATAGAAATTTGTTATATATACATGTAATCTCTCTGTAACCTTCTTCAACGGAAATGATTGACATTGTAAGGAACAAGTGAATAAGATTGTGAATTTCATTCTTTGAATTTTTAAAAATATGTTATTTCGTACATTTATGATTATTTTTTAATCTGTCACATGTACATGTATATATCGAAAAATTCCGTGAATTATTGTCGTGTTGAAAAAATAAAATGCACTCACAGTAACTGAATTAAGTTTATCAGTGCAGTTTGGAACGACTTTTTGATTAAAAAACATGAGAGAAGTTTTGTTTTTAAAATGTGACATCATTTTATATAAGGATAAAAATAAAATAGTGTCAAAAAAGTTTATATATATTAATTGGCATAATTTTTTTCGTTGTAATCTTTCATTTTCGTCGTTTACAAATAGAGGTGTTTTCCATGTATAATAATAATATCTTGTTTATATAGATATTAATTTGAACGTAGGTATCCGGGTAGCTTTTTGAAGATTTCAAATGTTTTATTTTTTTTTCTTACATTGATTATGACGTCATAATGGAGATGAATATCGCATTG
Source organism: Magallana angulata (assembly GCF_025612915.1). NCBI lineage: Eukaryota > Metazoa > Mollusca > Bivalvia > Ostreida > Ostreidae > Magallana > Magallana angulata. Next base: position 28,674,583 of record NC_069120.1, read on the forward strand.
ATTAATTTACTTAGATCCATTGTAACGTCATCATTACGTTAATAGAATAACGCTTCCTGTAATTTTTATTACCTTTTTTTCTTTTAATTTGGAAACACTTGTTTGTTTAGCAAAATTGTAACTCTTGAAATTGTCAATGGAAAATCAAGCGCCTGCATATGCTATGATATCACAACCAGTTATCCAACATGCTAGATAAGTTCAAGTACTTTGTCGGCATAGTTTGCAAGTTTCTTCGCATTTGTAGCTGTGTCTGATTTGATAATGGTAAATCGATTATAACATTAAAACTTCTAGCAAGCACATTAAATGCAGTCGCTTAATAAGTCATATATCGAAAAATTCTACCCCTACTATATATATCGAAAAATTCTACCCCTACTATATATATATATATATATATATATATATATATATATATATATATATATATATATATATATATATATATATATATATATATATATATATATATAATCAAAAATGAAAAAGAAAATGAACAGTTCCAAAGTTTCTATTCACTAGCGCTTTCTGGATTTACATCCTTCTTCAGGTGAACGTACATAAGTTATATATATATAGTAGGGTAGAATTTTTCGATATATGACTTATTAAGCGATATATAGTAGGTGTAGACTTTTTCGATATATGACTTATTAAGCGACTGCAATTGATAAAAATTCAGGTTTGTTTTGAACATATTTTATTGACTAAACAAAAGGATCAGAAACAAGTTCTAACAACTTACAAGTTCCTCTCCTTAAATATAACAATAGCTGTCATGCATATGAATATAGAACAAAAGAAAATATAATATTGATATCCACAAAGAAATATTATTTAAATCTCAAGGATTCGTCTATAAACTTTTGTACAGAAGCAAAAATGCTTTTGTTGATTTGTAAAGGAAGGTTGTTATTGCCATATAAAAGTAAATCAGTATCAATATTGACTAAATCTAACATTAACAATTGATCAAACATGTTGTTTCTCGGTAAAATTCTGGTGCCTGTGAATGAACATAATTTATAATACAATTTATAATACATGAGGTATATATATACATTATAAATTTATTAATAAATTTATAATGAAGAGATGGATTTTGTTTACATCCGAACTGTCAATCTCTCAAATCTTTCCGCATGCATGTACATAAACAAATAAACATATTAATAAATGTTGATAACTAATTTAAAAAAAATCTTGAATTGTACATTATCTATAATAAAAATCATTAAAATTGTTTGAAAAAAAAAAAGAATAAGAAATTTTATTAAAAAGAAGATTTTTTCCCCTGTGTTTAGATTGTTTCTTTTTACATTTAATTCTTCGAATTAATTGATTAATTTATGAAAATTGATATTGACATATGTTGGTGTTTCCATTGAAAACTATAAACAAAGATTTCATTGGTCAGACTGGGAAATCCCCATGACGACAATTGTTGTGTAATGTACTATTGGTCTAGAGCCTGATCACGTGATCTTTTGCACTTAACTTTGCTCTAGTTCAAACATGGCCGTCAATTTTGGCGAGGAAATGGGGGGTCGATAATTGTAGCATTTTTCTTTTATTAGCTTTGTTTTACCGTTATATTTACTACATGGAGACTTACAGAGTTTTAAAGAAACATTTTATTGTGAAATAGTGTTTTACGCTATTTAAAGCGTCGGAAAATATCGAAGAATTAGAGAGGATATTTACTAGCGATTTGAAGTCAGGAAAATTATATTTATATTGGATTAATTAGAAACGAAAGTGATACATATTGAAGAATGGCAGATGAAAATGATATTATTGGAAGTGCTTCCGAGTTCTTGAAAGGTAAAATATTAAATTTGCAGCTAATAGACATGGAATAAATCTTATTATAGATGCTGACTTTGCTTTCGTTCTGAACAAGTCTCGACAAGGTTTTAATGCATTTGCATGTTCAAAAGCGATCAACTTTCGACTTTAATGTTACAATATTTATTTCTATTGTATAGATCGACTGTACTTTGCTACTCTGAGAACGAAGCCAAGATCTACAGCGCATACACATTATTTTTGTGTTGATGATGAACTTGTGTATGAAAAGTAAGTTTTGAACTTTACACTATTTGCAGTAGTGATGTAAGATTGCCTTAGATTGGTGATTTTAACGTATAGATAGGCAATTTGCTCAAATTTCACCCTCTGAGGAAAAGAAACATGAATGCATTTAAAAGAACTCAAAAGTTGACTGGAAAATGGATAATAGCACACCCCCCTTCCCCCAAACCACATCTTCAGAATCTGATGATGCTTTCTTGTAATTTGATATGAATGAATTCTATAAGTACAATTTTATTACAAGACATACATATTTATGATTCTCTTACATGTAACACAAAGAATTAAGAAATCAAAGAAAATGTATCTAAGGTTGTATTCAGTTCATTCCCTTGCATGCATGTTATAAATTTTTTTCTATTCATAATATTGTTAAGTTTGTGGATGAGCGAAACGGTGAATTTCAAAATTATCAATATTCTTTTCGTTTTAGCACAATATTTCAATTTATATGTTGTGTACTTATAAACAAGTTGAAAAGATCTAGAACAGGAAGTAATCATCATTTATTTCCTTAATTTACAAGTAACATGAGAAGAGGTTTTGTTAAATTTTAAAGTATTTTTGTGTCAAATGCTTGTAATACCCCAAAAGTAAGTGAATTTATTGGAAAAATAGCCCATAACAAAGTTAACTGAAAAATTTCAAATATTGGCAATGTGCCAAAATCACTCCAGACACTTGGCTAGATTTCAGTTGTGACTTGTGAAATAAAAACCAGAAAACTAATCTTGAAAGATAACAGCATTTAATCAACATTGCAGAGTTCAAAACAAAAAGATTTCTTATTCCAGTCCCAATAATACATATCCTATTTAGTATTTCCACCTCTGCTATTTTTAATCCAATAAGGATATTATGCATTTCTATCTATAGATATGACTACGGCAAGTGTTAATGACAAGTTATAAATGTCAAATGTTTATCAGTTATTGGGTATAAAATAGGCCACTCGCTTGACAAACATGATGTAGATTGCTCATTTACATTCTCTTTGTTTACACATTCCTTTGACCCAGATCTGGTGGATTTGATGTTAATCTAAGCAGATAGTTATCTTACATACCGAAAATATACACACACAAAAGTGAAGGTCAAGGTCATTTTCCTTCATTTGTTTTTATACCTATCTTTTCCAGTTTCTATGCTGATTTTGGACCACTGAATTTGGCACAGTTATACAGATATTGCTGTAAACTCAACAAAAAACTAAAGGTAATGATCATCATAGATGACATATATATACATGTATATAGAATACTATATTTCATCTGAAACAAAACAATCTTGAAGTAAATACCGATATGTATTTATAGCATGCATGTAGTATTTTAAGGTTTGGTTGATATGATATTAATGGCAGTTTTAATATGAAAATATGCTTCAAAGTTTGTTGTGAAAAAAAGTACTGAGTATTCTTAACATATGTTCCATACTCCCACGGCATAGTAAGGAACAAATTTGTTTGCTATGCTATAAATAGAAAGATGGGTGAACACATTGTAAACAAGTATGTGCGGTAGCAGAGTGTGCAATAACCAAGAAATTAATGAAGAATATCAATAACCTAACGGCGTAGGGAGAGTTGATCAGACTGTAATTTACAAGATGATGGATCATGATGCAATAATAGTGTTCTGTCTTTCCAGTCTTTCTCACTTGCAAAGAAGAGAATTATCCACTACACAAGCTTTGATGCCCGAAAGCGAGCGAATGCTGCATTTCTGATCTCGGCATATGCAGTAAGTAGAAACTAATGAAATTTTAACTGAATGTTTATTGTTCATGCTGTTCTGATATATTTTGTTTGTTTTGAATTAATTTTTATTTTTTGGGAAAGGGGGGGGGGGGGGGTTAATGACTGAAATATGGCAATTTTTTTTTCAATTTTGATGCAGATCTTTAATTTATTTGATAAATTGAAATATTCTTGTTTATTCCTGCATTATGATTACAATTTTCCAATAGTCACTGAGATTATAAACAAATAAATAATTTTAAAATTCATTTCCAAGAGAGAGTCTTTGTCATAGTATTTTACAACATTGTTGTAAATGAATACTGCAATGATATTATTGAAATACTGCAGTAAAATTATTGTTTTGTTACAGATAATCTATCTGAAGAAAACTCCAGAAGAAGCTTATAGGCCTTTAGTAGCTGGTTCAAATCCACCATTTCTGCCTTTTAGGTAAAATGTTAATCTGAGTGCTATAATTTCTTAAAGTGAATTTTCCTCCCATTTTATTTCTCCCATTATTACATTTTTTTGAATTGAGTAAAAAATATCGATCACTGATATTAATTTCTTGTGTATTCCTTCACCAGAGATGCATCGTTTGGGGCATGTACATACAACCTTACTCTTCTGGACTGTTTACACGGACTCAGTAAGGTAAAAAAGAATTGATTTTTATGCGCAAAGCAAATCTTTTTCAGTACTAAATTTCTCTTAACAAAACTTGCCTAGGTTCACAAATTTATTCTCTGTAAAAACAACTGCTGGCATTTCCATCTCACTTTGTCTCTTGTTTCCAGGCACTGGCAAATGGTTTCTTCAATTTCGAAACATTTGACGTGGATGAATATGAGCATTATGAGGTAAGTTTACTTTAATCATTCGTTAAATGTATGAACATTTAAAAAAAAAAAAAAACAAGGGAAGAAAGAAGAAGTAGATTTTCCTCTGATGTACATATTGATTGCCAAGGGATAAAATATGGGTTTAGTTTAACATGATGAAAATAGAAGATGACAGAGCCTTTGAATATGTGAGTGATGTCTGTGCATAGCCCACAGGACAGTCAACTGTTCTCCATGCCTGTAAGGTGTAAAAACTGATGTAATTGCCAACTTTCATGAAATGAGGTCTTGTAACAGTATGTCAGGTGTAGATAAAAACAATTACATGTCTTGCAGTGGATTTACCTCTATACATGAAATAATAGTTTTGATGTTAAGATAACTTTAATAGAGAAAAACTGACAAGTTTTCAAAAAAAAATATAAATATTATAATGTATACTGTATTGATATTGAAGAAATTTTGATGTATTCATAAAGTCATGACCTCATACAATGACACACATTAGATATTGATAAAATACAAGTGAAGTGTTTTGAGTTTGACATTTTATTAAACTGAATTCTTATGGATTAAAAGTAGAGTTGCAATTATGAAATTAACAGTCTGGTTGTTGACATTTATTTAATTTGTCTGAGGATTCTAATTTTATGCACAATATAATATATTTATAAGGGATGTGCTATCAACATGTATATTTAATGAGGTACCAATGTTTCTACTGAACATTCTAAGAGAAATGCAGTTTCCAAATTAAATAGTTTAAACCTATGCGCTGTAATTGTAGCGTTTTCAGAATGCAACATATACATGTATATATATGAAATATCTCTTCAAGGTTTATGCTCAGTATGTTTGCTGCTATCCCGTTCTTCAAATAAATGGCACATTTTTCATCAATTTTCATATTCATATGAACTTCATGATTCGAGCATTTCATGATATTTTTTGTAGAAAGTAGAAAATGGTGACTTCAACTGGATTGTGCCAAACAAATTTTTGGCATTCTGTGGACCGCACCCAAAAACAAAGATTGAAAATGGTAATTACATGATACGGGCTAATTTAATTACGATTTTTTCAACAGTGCAGGGTCATTGCAGTTCAGGAAGGTCAGAGCAGCTGGTTTCACCCAAAAAAAAAAGGAAATAAGGGGACTGAATTTTTTTTGGTTTACTTTTTTATTTCTATTTTTTCTTCCTCTAGAGAGTTGAAAATGGGGATCTTAATTGGATCATCCCTCATAAAATGGTTGCTTTTAGTGGTCCTCATATCAAGAGCAAAATGGAGGATGGTATGATAGTAAAGTTGTGGGGCGGAGAGACTTGATCCTCTCCCATCATCTATCTATAGTGTAGTTTACGTAATTATCTCAATAGTTGCTATTGTAGTTTAGTTTGGTCGATATGCCCAAAGAGAGAAGGATGTGATTGTGTATGTGTTGAATGTAGTAAAAAAACAAGGGGGAATGATACAGAAAAAAATTTCCTTATTTCATTAATATCATCATACATATACTGTAGGATGGTTTTCACATCACCACATAAAAAAGAATGCACTTAAACACTGTTATTTTTTTTGTACAAGAATAGATACTCTACCAGAAATTGTAATGCAAGATAAGCAGGGTGCTTTCCCCTTCTTGTAATTTTCACCATGGTTGGGGTATCACCTTAATATACAAACTTAAGCAGGTAAATAACTGTCTGCTTTGCCCTGTACCTTGAAAACTACCAGTAGAATAGACATTACCAATACTGCATGTGTCGCTATTCCAGCCGGAAACACAAGGGTCCTGAAAATTTGATTGTCATATTTAGTACATGTATAACCAACCTCAAGGAAAGGATACATGTCAAAAAATATCTGTGTTTTTTTTTATTTTGCTGTGAAATACTATTGTATGCTCTGACTTTTCCTATTGCTACACACACATCTTCTGATTATCATGTAATCCTGTAAATGAAAGTGTAAAAGCAAGCAATATTTTCAGATAAATTATGATTCAAATTAAGTACATGTATGATAAATTTTTTTTTATATGTAAAACAATAATGTTCTTTCTATGTGTGAAGTTGCTGCAAAATGATAAAGAAATTTTACAGTAATCAATGTAAGTGACTGCATGGGTTTGAGACTTTATGCTTTTGTTTTTGTCAGGGTATCCACTGCATGCTCCAGAAGCATACTTTCCATACTTCAGGAAGCATAATGTGACCACCATTGTTCGGTTGAACAAGAAGATCTACGATGCCCGGCGGTTCACAGATGCAGGCTTTGATCACTATGACCTGTTCTTTATCGACGGGAGCACTCCCAGCGATAATATAGTCAGGCAGTTCATAGAGTTATCTGAAAATGCAGAAGGTGCTATTGCTGTACATTGTAAAGGTAAGGAACTGAAAAAAAGGTGGGATGGAGGGGATAGTTATGTATGTCTTTGTGCAGATCTTTTAAAGAAACATTTGCTGAAAATTCATCCCAAATATAACAGAAGAGAAATACTTCATTTTAAAAGTCTGTTGGATGGAAATAATTTACTTGAGTTTTGAGTTATGATATTTTTTTCATCTCTGGTGACATTTTTCACACACATACTGTACAATGACTCCTATTAAGTGTTAAGTTATTAATTTGATCCAAATGCTTTGAATGCTAGAGTTAACTTTTCATCTGTGTTTTTTTCCTTCTATCTCAGCTGGTCTTGGTCGTACAGGAACATTAATAGCGTGCTACATGATGAAGCACTTCAAATTCACTGCTGCAGAGTGTATAGCATGGTGCAGAATTTGTAGACCAGGCTCCATCATAGGGCCTCAGCAAAACTTCCTAGAAGAGTAAGTTCTTAATCAATTTGTTACGATAATTTGGTATTAAAGAATTAAAATTGTAATGAAGGTCAATAAATTAGGGGTGAAAGATTTTTTCAGTATTTAGTGGGATGAGAATAGGGCAAAAAACACTTTTTATTTTAGACAAAGTCTGTTTTTCTTTTTATGTATTATTAATTGTGTTGTTCCAATTGGTGCAGGAAGCAATCGCTAATGTGGATGCAGGGAGATCTATATAGGGCTCGTACCAACGATGACCGGCGGCGAGAGAGACACCACAGCGTGTCCAAGATTCTAACTGCCGTCGATGACATGCGCATTCAGGACGCCATCGAGTTAGAGAAGTGTGACTACCGCTCAGATGAGAATGACGAATATGTAAGAGCAACCATAAAATTGTTTGGGTATATGGAAGAAAGGATGGAGGAAGGGGGGGGGGGGGGGGACACTTAGCAGTTTATAATGGTTCAGAGTGTCTTGATGAAAACATGATAAATTTTAATATATGCTTAATTTTGGATTTACTTAACATCTTTATATTGATTTTACCTGCATTCAGCATTGTTTTTATTTTTTTTTTGAAATTTAAATTTGCTTGCAAATTTCAAATTTTGTAGATGTACAGTGGTCCCATTACGAGAGGCAGCATGTTAGAAACTCAGGGTGACAAACTTAACCAGATGAAGCTGCTGCGGCAACACCACTCTCGGTCAGCAACCACTGGAGCTTTAGGGTAAGGATTTAGAACTCTGTAGATGTTTTTTACCCCCAAGAATGATTATCAGAGGTGATTTATCTATCTTCTGCTTGCAAGGTCTGACAAACCTAACACCCTCAGCTTAAAAAGACAACCTTTGCCATCAAAGAATCTGTGAAAAATAAATTTCTGCCATGTCTTTCACTTTGTTCATAATTTTATTTAAAAGATAGGTGCTTGAATCTTCATTGCATGATTTTTGAAAGAGAAAGAACATAAAATCATTAGTTTTCACCACTTGCATATTTGTTCCCCCATCACATGACATTTCCCATGGTGCTCTCTTGTCTGTAGGCATGAAGATGGGAAAGGTCACAAAAGGTCGACCACCCAAGTCTACAGAGCAAGCGGTACTAAAAGTGCCCACTCCTCAGCGGCTCCCATGTCTCCACTTAAAGCCTCAAAAGTTAGCACCGTCATAAACAACCACGCCTCCTCTGTCAAGAGAAGTACCAGGCATGGTACAGGCTCATCTAGTGCCAAAAGGTAGGAACCTCACAACATCACGTTTTAAAAGTCCTATCCCCCAAATCTGCACTCAACAGTCTCTAAGTGTCCATGTTGAAAATACCATTTGTCTGGGTTGTTTTGTTTTTTTTATTCCACATGTTGTGTTGGCAAATTAAATGCCAATTTTTTATTGAAAATTTAATGCATCAATATATTTTTTCATTGAAAATTGATATAATAATAATGTGTTGTTTGAATTTCAAGACTTGAATTTGGAGTCCATTTCCATTATATTCTATTTTTTGGACGTTATCTTTTTGATTGTGAAAATAACATTACTCTCCTTCTGAGCAATTTTCTTTTCTTTGAATTTGGAGTCCATTTCTTTTATATTCTATTTTTGGTCTTAAGCTTTATGATTGTGAAAATAACATTAATCTCTTTCAGAGCAATTTTCTTTTCAAATTTGATTTATCATGTGGCATTAATAAATTTGACCTTGGGAATGATTATTAGTAAATGTATTTTAACCTCTGTAATGAATTTGAATTTATTAAATATTAAATCACTAAAAAAGAAATTCAACATGCAAAAAAAAAGTTTCATGAAAATGCAAAACTTAAAATTGACCAAAACTATTTTTTTCAATTTGAATTTCTTTAAAAGATTAACCCCCCCCCCCCAAAAAAAAAACAAAAAAAACAAAAAAAATTGAAAGATTTTTTTGTGAATTAATTGTAATCATTAATTTGTATGGAAATATACATTTTTGTTAGATAATCATGTAAATACTTTTGAAATGATTGATTTTTATTAAGATACGACAGAGTGTGACTGCTAATTCTCTGATTTTGTAGAAAGTACCACTCGCATACATATAATCTGAGGAAAGCTCTGGCTGCTAGGTATGGCCTTGTTATTCTAGTTTAGGCCAACATTAACTGCCAACTTTTCACATTTGGTTTTACACCTAAGCATGCTTTTCCATCTAATTATTTTTTTTTTGGAAGAAGTTTTGATTCCAACTGGCAACTGGCTTTTTAGTATTATTAGTGAGCTGGTTGGATGAATTTTTGAAATTTTTTTTTTTTAAAGAGGAAGTTCATTTGTTTTCAATAATAGGATGAATAAGAGGTTGTCGTTTAATTTTTCATGTCGACTGGTTTTACCAGTAACAGTTGTTTAATGTTCAGTAATTTTAGTTAGAAGACCAGTTTATCTTATAGTGGAATCTACTAATTAAACAAAAGGGATAATATTTGTTTATAACATGTTTCTAAAAAAAAAAAAAATAATAATTGTTTATATTATGGTACCGGTAATTTAAATCTTAGTAGCAATCCAAAGCCTTAAAAATTGGGCTAGTCAATCTGAATAGGTAGCTTGTAAGATTTTTGAAATTCACTCTATCATGAATTTTTGTCTACATTTTTTTTTTTGCCTGTGTGTTTTGAAATTCCCAGTTGCATGATTTATTGGAAATTTAAATGACAGACATTGTCAGATAGAATAAATGTTGTCTGTACGTACATGAATTTTGATGTTTGTGTGAACATGTTAAAGTGGATGGATTGTTGTCGTTTCATTCCTTCATCATCATTTCATTTCTTTGCTACTTCTTGGTCGTCACTTTTGGTCTCACCTTTATTGTTGGTGCCAGTATCTGTACTGAATTTTTTTTTATTTCATCATTTATTTAGTCCTGCTGACCATAATTTTATTATTTTTGCTGTTGTTTTGCTAACAGTTGTTTGTGGTGTGGTCATGTTGCAACTATTTTTTTTTTTTACATTTCTCCTTAGGGAGTTTTCAAAAATGACAAACTGAAAGTAAAAACATGTACTTGAACCTTAATTTCCATTGCATACTAAATTTACTAAACACCAAAAAAGCTAGCATCCTACTATATTTAATGATATTATTAGTAACTGTGTTGCAGAAGCTACTTTGTTTTTACCCTTTGATAAAGTTACAGCCAATCTCATCAGAATATCTTTTCTGCTTGCTGTTCTAAATTTTCATAAGCTAGATAAATATGCAGGAGAAAATTGGACAAAAAAAAATATCTCAAATCTTATTCAGCTTCTCTGTTTCTTGCTCTATGTATATTTGAAAGACGATTATTACTCGGACCTTTGCCGCGTATTCTACACATGCTATAGTCTGCTTCATATTTATTTGCCTTGTCAGCTCAAGCCGATATGATGACTACATAGATAATAGGCCATACAGCAAGGATTATAAAAGCAACCTGTACAAAACTTCTGATGACTTGGCTCCCACTGGCAGTGATTGGCCCTACAAATTTCGCTCCTCCACAGTAAGTGATCTAGTTATCCACAACCCGATATAGCCCCCCCTTCTTTTCTTTTCCATTTCAACATACTTATACATGTAACAAACTAGTTGCTCCAATAGAGGACCCCCCTGGCCTACAGTTTCTTTCTGCTAACCCTGCAGACTTTGCTCACACAAAAAAAGTTCTCTTTCTTTCTCAGTCTCTTTGTTTTCATTAATAAGATGATGACTGGAAGCTTTGGGGGCAGGTGAGGAACAGACTGGTTTATCTTCTTGAAATTTTATTTTCTTGGTTTATTTTTTTTTCATTGTTTACAGGCTTGTTCAAAAATAATCTTAATTACCGGTATACGGGTTGAGACTGGAAAATGACAGTGCTCTTGGAGCTTTTATTGTACAGTTATGAATCTAATTTTGGTACTGTGTCTCTAAAACTGTAATCAGTTTAAATTTTGTTATAGAATGCTGTTATCTAACTGTACATTAAGGCATTTGATTCAATGCAACTGTTAGCAAAACATTTAACATTATTAATCTCAAGAAAACTTTCATCGTTAAGACGTTCATAAGTGGTGTATTTTCCATGTGGAGAAACATGTCTGTGCTCTCTGTTGCTTTTTGTGTGCAAGTATGCACTAACATGGCGGTACATGTATTGGTGTGTGGTGTTTCTGTAATGTGCCAGACAACAAGAATAAGTTTAAATTCCTGTTGATCAGCTTAACTTGCAGTGTTGGAACTGTTGGGACTGGATTTATGTGATTACTAGTATTTACCTACTGTGTATTACACATAATCAATGTGTCAAACAAAGTCCCACGTTGGCTTGACCTTCTGGATGTATGTGTATGTTCATGTGTGTGTGTATGTGAATGAACTTTTATTTGGCTCAATAGGTGCCATGATTCATTTACTTTACCATTGGCACACACTGGTGTAATAAATTGAATATGTCCCATGGTCGTTAATATGGACGCGTTTAACTGTAAGGAACGATTGATTTCCTCTTTTTTTCTTGGAATCTTGCCAAATTTTAAACAGTAGCTTGGGTAGATAACAAGTATCCTATTCAAAAATATTTTGATTTTTATCCATTCATTTTACATGCCTTAAGAGGTTTTTTTCCTGTACTGAAGTACAACATGCAAATATTTATTTAAAGCATCCTAACTCCTAAGTAACTTTCAACATTTATGAGATATCGATATTCAATTTTTTGAGTCATCAATTTGTTTTGGGAATCATTTTCATTCTCTATTCATTTTCTGATCATATAAATGATGGAGGACACTATGAAGTGAAGCAGAATTTAATAATTACTATAGATCTTGGTCATTTTTAGGAGGTGTGGGTGGTATTTTAAGTAATGGGTTTTGGTGTGTTGTAAGGTAAATGTCTTAAAGAATTAACTTTTAAGTGGCAATTATCATTGTTGTGAAAAACTAATGGTGGATGGGAAATTATGAATTGAGTTTTTCAGTCTAACTGCAGAACTGGAGTGGATTTTCCGTTTAAATCAATATTTAAACTATAATGTTTTGGGGAAAAATTTTATTCTGGCAAAAGTTAATTTGATTTTATAGGCTATTGCATCATAAAATACAATATGCTTTAAACTATTTTATAAATTTTGGTGACCTTCTAGAAAGTTTACAGAGTTATTTTGTTCAAAGAAAGTTTGTAAGTATTAAAAAAAAAAGTGCAGTTATAATGAATGATATTAAGGGAAAATATATCCCTTTCATATCATATAGAGTTTTAAAAGAATTGTGTGATATTTTTTAATTTAGATTAGATATAACAATTCTTTTAAAAATGATAATTCTGATTACTTTAGCTAAGTAATTAGATAAGGTTGCATCAGTTTTTTTTTATGTTCAGTGTTAAAGTAAACCAAAATAAATTGGATTGGATTAAACATCATGATTTGACAATTTCATCTTTCATTTTTCCAGATCAGTTCCTCATACTCGAAGTACTAAAGCAGCCGTGATTCGATGACATCAAGGTGGATTCAAAATGTCCGACTATCTGTGATACATACATTATCTTTGTGTCTATGCATTGCAGGCCAGAAATTTTAAAGAAGAAAGGGGAATAACTCTTGCACTATGAAAGTCTTTTTATGTTATGCTTGAAAGGATAGTGGAAATTTACATAATCTACATAGAAGAATGAAATATGTCAAATTGTATAAAGGAACAGAAAATTTGTCAAATTTTGTACATATTATTTATTATCTGATTGAAATATACACCCGTTAATGGAGTTTTGCACTGTATATTACGCTTCATTTTTATGTTCGAAAAGAAGATATCATTAATCTCTCTGTTTGAAAGTGAATTTGATTTTTAGTCTCCAGTACTCCATCATAAATTTCTTACTAGAGAACATTTCAATACAAAATCTCATTATACTAATCTTGATGATGTTTTATTGCGAACTTTATGAAAAAATAATTTTTAACAGAAGTAATATTTCTTACTAGAGGAAAATGATGTCAGTAGAATAAAAGCAAAAAAAAAAAAATGTATGTAGAAATCCTGTCTTGACAATAACACTCTTTTTGGTGGTTTTTATTTGAAATTATGGTCTTAAGTCATGTGGAATTGTATTTGAAGCCAGTCAATGTGACTTTTATTGTTGAAGAATATACCTCCAAAGACTTTAGTCTTTCAGTGTCAGAGTAATGTATTTAGCACTGTGTGTATTTATTGGTAAAAAAACTGCTAGTGCTGTTTTCTCTTCTTTTTTAAACTTTGAATTTTTAACTTATTTTTATTGCCACTGTTTTAAACCAATTCCGATTTGAAAAGCAAAACAAAGAGTATCTAAAGCATATTTCATATATATATTAAGGGAGGTTCAAATTTAGATGTATTTAATGCCATTTTAGATTTGTTCTTAATATAAACTGATTGTACTTGTTTTATTCAAAGTGTTACAAAAAGTGTGTTTGCATGAAATCAAATTTCTCATCAAATTTTACTAAATGTGTATATCCTGTTATTTAAAGAACATTTTAAAATATCATCAGAGATGACCCTATTTATAGAACTTCATGTTTACATTTACATTGTGTATGCTTATTTTTTATATATCCCCTATAGAAGTTATATGTATTTTAGGTTTACAAACCACAGTGGCAGATGCGATTAGGGTGGTGTTTTATCAGAAGTGACCTTACCTATACAAAGGTCATTTCTGGACAGTATCAAATAAAGTGGGGTCTTGTTTATTGCACTGTTCTTTTGTGGTTTTAGTGATATTTTTTCCCTTGTTTTTCTCTCTCTCTCACAATCACAGTCTGTTTTCGGAATTCACAATCACGTCCGTAGGATATATCTAGAATTTCGGGGTTTTTTCTAGCTGAATAACTTGTGCTTATTTACATATACATATAGCTACATCTTACCATTCTTCGAAACAGCTAGTCAGTTTCAAAGTTGGCATCTTGTTTGGTTGTAACTTGGTGGGTACAGTTTCTGACTGTTGCACCGACATCACATCCATTTCATTGAACATGAAAATAACCTTGTTCGTTTATTTCTGAGTCATCCATATGTAAGATATACGGTAAATAAAACACCCATAAGCATTAAGCATAGAAGTCATGTAAATTCTAAAAATCCAAGTTAACACGGTATGTTTATAATTTGTTGTCACACAGTATGGGTTATATTGATGTATTTGTGTTTTTTTTCTGTGTTCAGTTTAAAAGGACTTGTTGATTTTATTTTTTATCTTGAAGAAAAAAAATAACGATAGACCAACTATATTTTATGTATCGGAATGAATTGCTTTTTCTATAGAATTTTCTTATTTATAAATACAAACATTTAAAACCATTGTATTTTCTTGGTCTAACTTTTTCATGTTCTAGCTATGAAATGCACCTGTAATTAACCTGAATTAATGGATAGATATTTGTGAAGATCGTATTTATAATGCTGTAAATATACATACAGAAAACATGAGTTATATTGATAGTTTATGAAGTATTTTATACAACCTTTGTTTACTAGTTATTTGAAGAAAAAAGATGAAATGATGAATTAAACACTTCTATCTAATGAATTGTTATGTTTTGTTTTGTCATTTGGAATTTGTCTAAAATTGAGACTCAACTCTGTTGAATAACAGGCCGTTGGGTTGAGAATTGGTGCTCAGTAAAATTGTTGCACATTTTTTAGCACTGTGCTCAACTGGCACATTTTTTAGCACTGCTCAACTATTTCAGCACAAAGTCAACACAACTAAGTTTAATAGCTCTGATTATAGATACCGGTACTGTCATTAAGAAACGATAGCTGCAAATTTTGAAGTAGAGAAAGTTTATCTACACATCGTATTCTACTACTCAATTAACAATAAAAACAAATTAGATTTAAGTCCGGATAATGTCTGTTAAGTAAATGATTGCAAATCTATAAGATTATGCAATAGCCTTTATCGTTCAATCAAGTTTGCATCTCGACCGTATAACAATTACAGAATAAACATCAGAAGTTCATGATTTTCTCGTGATAATGCAGCCGGCTGCGACGCACGTCTTTTCTGGAAACTTGTAAGCATGCAGACGGAGACACCGACAACACGGGATATACCCAGAAATTGTACATGGGGATATAGCATCAAATACTCCAGACACCGTGTCAAACGTGTTTGCAACATATTTCGCGGATATATACACTCCTCAAAGTAACGACAGATATGATGACGAGAACTTCCAAACCATATCTTTAGAATATGGAAACTTGAAATCTCTTCATGTTGTAATAATTGGACCCAAGGTCGTATCCTGAGAGTCATTCCTTAAGGACAAGTACAACTGAATTCTAATATGGTTGATCAATCACTATGTTACATGATTTATTAAAAAACACAATTACGGAGAACAAAAATTCTATTCTAAGTAAAAAACATACATTGTTTTATGCATATGTACAAGATTTTACAAATGATACATCCGGTATGTTAATAAAAATAATGTCGCAATTTAAAAAATTAAAGGTGAAAAAAATTTCAAATTTTTTTAGAACTATAACTAAGGCTATAACTATATAAGGAATCATTCTTTGAGTATTATGAGGTGATAATTTTGGTAGGGCGTGATCAAATCTAAAAAAGCCTGAAGGGCTTTATGATATATCATCTCATAATATTCAAATTAGAATGATTCCTTATTACTTATATTTATATAATATTAAGCCATTGTAAGATTAAATATTTAAATATAAATAAGCAAACCCATCTTCGCTAGCCAAGGGTTTTCGGTCCACTTTGCTGCCCACAAATGGGGAGCAAATCACCTTATGGGGAGCAAAGTGGACCGAAAACCCTTGGCTAGCGAAGACAAAGCAAACCCCGCTGGTGCCCCAATTATACGTCATTTGAAGTTATTAGTATTTATAGTACAAAATCGATACGTAGTGTTATCACAGGCAAAGACACTGGTCAAGGTAAATATTTGTCTCTAAACACAAGATTTTTGCAGTATGCACATCAAGCAAGAATATTTTATTTTAATTAAGGTGTCTCAAATCAGCAGAAAATTACTTGATTATGATACACGACATGATGTTTCAGACGTAAAATAGTCATATGGGCGAAAAGGAGCAGTTTTGGATTAAAAAAAATATATATAATTTCAAAAATTCATTTTAATAAATAGGAACAAAAGCCCGAGGCGGATACGAACTCTTGATTTGCGGTTCACCGTGAAGCCCTGGATACTTTCACCACTGAGCTATGATGATATTCAACCAAATCTCTTGAAACAAACACTTTAACAAAACATTTTTAAAAATCATTAAACATTTACATGCTTCAACTCAACATTCAGGAATATCGACGACATATTATTGATTAACATATTTTACTTTCATACCTACGTTGACTCGATATATACCCCAGTGAACTTGAAATAAACGATACCACAAAGTCTGCGTCATCTGTTTTATATTTGGATATTTTACTGGAAATGGACATTGATGGTAACAACAAAACTTAATGATAAACGTGATGATTTCAATTTTCTTTAGTCAACTTTCCTTACTTATGTAGCAATACACCTACATCACCTGCGTATGGTGTTTTTGTCTCTCAATTTATTCGATACGCAAGGGCATGTTCTTCGTATGAACAGTTTCTAAGGCGAGGCAAGCTACTGACAAACAAGTTAATAAAACAGGACTATCAACAGTCTCGTTTGAAGTCATCTTTTGGTAAGTTCTATGGTCGATACAACGACTTTGTCAGCAAATACAATCTTCCACTGTGTCGCATGCTGACTGATGTTTTTCATACTAATTGTTAGACCATAATTAATCACCTAACTGTGTACCGTGTGTTCCGTTTTCCCCGATTACGACAAAGAGCACACGGCGGGTGTGACCGGTCAGCAGAGGATATGCTCACTCCTCCATTGCACCTGATCCTACATGTACCTCTAATTTTTAAGAGCTGTGTTCGCTCTGCTCCTGTTTTGTAATTTTCCTTTGGACTTTTGATTTTGAACACTGTTTGTTATCACCACATGTCATGATACAGTATACAGGTACAACCATTAAATTAAAATTCCCACAAAATCTAGTTAATTAATTATTCTAAGTATATCTTTTTATTATTGCATATTATCAGACCCGATGTAATGATCACTTTAGATTAGATACTTGAACACCATCACTGTGTTGAATTGACAATTCAACACATGGAGATTGTTTTTGTCATCCACACACAGACCACGGGGATAAAAAAAAATCCCCCCTTGCTGCGACAAGAACTGACCGTCCTGATCCAGGATGTCAACTTTATTATTGTTACCATCACACACCAGGATGTGACCAATGATATCAGTACAGATACCAAAGGGAATAATCTTTGACCCCTGACCTGTGTAGGAGAACCTGTGTTGTCCTGATTTATTCACTACCACTACAACTTTTTTGCTTAAGTCTGATGTACAGATATCACCATTGATGTTTTCTGTGATGTAGCGTGGATTACTATACAGTTTCTGTCCTTTGTTGTCCCTCTGTATGTTCTGTATTTCTTCTCCTGCCTTGTTGTACCTGGTGACTTTAGCCTCTCCATTCTTTATCATCCCCACCAGTATGTCCCCATTGATGTGAGAGGAGTGTATGCTGAGTGGTTCCCAGTCTACTGTTTTAATAAATTCAGTGATTGTTTTATCCATTGTTATCCTATTGATGACTTTGTTCTTTCTGTCTGTATAGATCAGATCCCCGTCCTGTGTGACAGTGTGGTAGCCTTGAAATTCACCACTGGTTTGTATCTTCTGTAGCTGATTCCCCTGTAGATCTGTTTGGACAAGGTTACCACTATGATCACTGGCCCAGAGTCTGTCTGCTTTACCCAGTGATAAATGATATAAACTGTTAACACCTGGTACTGTGTACTCCCTGACCTTGGTGACAGAGGAAGACAGAAACAGTGTTGGTTTCATGGCAGATTTCTCTCTGTCTTGTTTATTATGTTTCTCTGTAGATTTCAACTGTGTCGAGACAGCAGTCTCCATGGGTTTTATTTTTCTGTTCTCTGGTTTAGTGTCAGGAGCAGTTACTCTACCCAATAGTTTGGTAACATCCTCCTTGCTGTATTGACCAGCATTAAATACTGGAGGGACTGGTTTGGTGGTCTCTGGTATGGGGTCTATTTTGAGATTCTTTGTAATTTCATCCATCAGGATTTGAAGATTTTTAGAAGAAAGGTAGCCATGGAACTTTTTGACAAGTTCGTTAAGATAGGAAATATAATCATTATACTTTTTGTCTTGGGAATTTAACAGTTGAAGGAGAGACTTTTCTTGTTCATTGACTTGTTTTATATTATTTGATGTCAAGGTATCCACCATTCTTTTTAGAGACTCAGCTTCGGCCATCATAGATGCTCTTATGCTGTCCATGATCTTCTTTATTTCAATAGAATCTTCTTTTGTGGATTTAAGCAAATCCTGTGAAGTTGGGAGGAAATACTCTTCAATTTTATTAATTTCATTCAGACAAACTCCACATTTTTCTGCATACACTGTTTCTAAATCTATAAATGTGTGTCCAACATGGTCTTTGATTGCACATTTGGAACAAACTGGAACTTCACATTGCTCACAAAGCATGTCTACATCTTTGTTTACATGGATTTGGCATTTAACTTCAGGAAGTTGTCTTTTGCGTTGTTGGTAAGAGACCACTTCATGGTTCTTGGTATCCGGACTTTTTTGATGTTCATCTCTGCATTGTTCACACATTTGTTGGTGACAATCATTGCAGTAAAACTGGCAGTTCTTCTCGCAGTCTTCAGTACCACACACCAAATAGTGCTGGGCTGTGAATGGTATTTGGGATTTGGAAAATGCCATCTGTAAAGATCGTTTTTTGAAATAAAGTTCCACAGTTAACAATAGCATGGGTGATATTTCATGCAAGTCACCCAGAAGTGAGTTTGGATATCATGTTATTTTTATATACTAAAGAACCATTTCAAAGTCTTGGTTGCTCAATTTAAATGGCTTTTAATGTGAACTTCTTAACCACAAATAGTAACACCTCAATGATTTACAGATATAAAACCCAGTTTTAAATCTATTTCTTGAAACAAGTAAATCAACAAAACTATACATCCATAAAAGCTTAACTGGCCAGTGGTTTGAGCAGTCCCATGAGTTCAGTGGTTTGAGCAGCAAAGGGAAAAAGCTTTCTATGATATTATTTTTTTTATGATATGGACTAAAATAGCAATCGTTACTGGTCATTCTCTCCATCCAATCAACCCATATTGTCTGCTCGTTTATAGCAAATCTTCTTGAAGCTGTGAATAATTTATATCATAGACTTCAGCAGTCTGATATAGTGTTTCTACTTTTAAAAAAATTCTTACTTAGAATACCTTGCATTGTATTTTTAAAAAAAAGAAAGACCAAAAAGTGACATTAAAAGCAAAAATAATACTTTCCCAACATGTTTTTTTTTTTACATTTGCTACTTGAGCTATTCCAGGTTCACCCCTCCGCCCTTTATAAAAAAAATTTCAGTCATTTTTTATCATTTCTTATCTCTATACACATCATATAACATGTTAATTGAAAATTACTTAAACATTACAACTCTATGGTAGTTTATATTTACAGAGACTGGTTTCCCTTATATTGAGAAGAGGGATACATGCATGGGCACGGCCCTCTGTTAACGTACGAGCACCTGTTACTAAAATATATTATCTTTATTATTAATAGATATTATATATTATTATAACGTCTCCCAAATTGGCTTATAGTTACATTACCTCAGTTTTATCCTTCAATTATAAGTAAATTGTACTTTTCTTATTGTAAAATACATAAACTATTTACCTGTGTAATGGACAAAGTTCATACGACAGACATTGGAATGCAAGATTTAAACGAGACTTCACGAGATTAGTAATTTACTTCCTTGATATGGATTATGCAGAGAGAGAGAGAGAGAGAGAGAGAGAGAGAGAGCATGTAAACTTCGTAAACATTTTTGTGAGCCATATTAATTAAGTTTCATTATAGATATTAAGCTTTGCACCCCCAAATAGATATATAGCTTTGCACCCCCAACTATCGAGGAGGGGGTAGGTTTGTACACTTCTTAGAAATATCGTGTAAATATTGAGATTTCTGGAATTTCGAAATTTTAATTTTTACGTTTTTATGTTTTGTGATTCCGCTAATGAAGTTAACTATATTTTTCATCTTATAAACCAACACTGCCATCCTATACACCCCCCCCCCCACGGATTAGAATTTTTAGGATTTTGGAAAGTATTCATTTTTTTTTTTGCTTGTCAAGATTTTTTGGATGAGTCTGCCCCCCCCCCCCAACTTTCAAAAAGATACTATGTGCCTGTTTTGTCATTTTTTATTGAATCGAATCATATTCATTGTCATAACATTGAACATACCATGCTGTAAAAACTCTATCTAGCCTTATTTCTTCGTTAATTTCATTTGTTTTACCTCGGACTAAATAAATATGCAGTATTGATACAAATGCAAATTCTTTTAGTAGCTTTCATTTGGATACTCAGAAAACAAATTTTAAACACGCATTATTACATATTCGTTTTTTTAATGACGGAGATTGAGAAGGACTCTTGTAAGACTTCATATTCAATCGGTATGAAATATGTTGGGGTTTTTTTTTTGGTACGATCATCATTTATTAAATGACTTGCGTTACAAAAAAATGAAATTAAGGGAATAATAATGCCCCCCAACAAAAAAAGCGGCAGAAAGATGTCTTTTAAAATGAGCTTAACGTGTAAAAGACAATATTTACATTTTTCAGTGTCTTTGCCTGTGATAACACTAGGTATCGATTTTGTACTATACAGCATAATAACTTCAACATATAATTTGGGCTCCAGCGGGGTATGCTTATCTATATTCAATTTTTTTAATCGTACAATGACTTAGAATTAAATAAATATAAGTAATAAGGAATCATTCTTTGAACGTTATGAGGTGATTATAAATTATCATAGAAGCCAGTTTTTACATCAAATTGAAATATAAAAAATACAGTTTATATTGCTTAAACTGAGTTATGTTTTTGTCATTAGTATATATAATCAGCAATGTTCCAGATGTCCAGAAGTAAGAAAAATTTGTGTACTTAATCAACACTGTGTTGGGTGGTTAATTACAACATACTGTCAGATAATTGATAGCATATTCACTCAGCGTGTTTAATGATTTATAAACCTACTTACATTTTTAAAAGTTGTGCTAATCTGAAGCGCATGCATTGAATGCTTGGCGAACATTTATAAGGGAAAAGGGGGACAATGTACATGTTGTTCATGTGCGCTTTCAACTGCCATGTTTGTTTGATGCACATTTTCAACTGCCTGAATGCTTGATGCAAATATACGATGCCGTAATATAAAATGGCTGATGTAAAATTCAGCTGAATAGTCAATGCTTATATTGACATATTCGTTGGATATTGACACACCATTTAGCGTTGTGCTGAATATTCATTGTTGAAGGTTGAATTGCACCAACTGTGCGCTGTGCCGAATGGTTGAAAAGGCGAATTTTAGCAACGCACTGCAATTTGATGATTGATGCATATATTTACATTAGTGTTGAGTGTTAAGCCACCCATTCAAATCGACGACGCTGAAAGGTTGGTACAATTAAATCTTTAACTAATACAATATTCTAGCTTTTGTCGTATTTGGATAAGTATACAATGCAGTTTTTTGTATAATCATAAAATTTTTTAATAACATTCAAAGCAAAATAAGAAAAACAAACTTTATTGTTTAAATGCAATAATATTAAGTGGAATGGCAAATGAATAAACAGACAAACAAAATGTCATGCAAACTTTTTCTCCAAATAAAAACAAACTCCACCCCATCCCAAGGGTTTTCTGTAAAGAGCGTGGTCATACACTAGACATTGGTGTTCCCGGTTGTTGACGGACAGAATAATTAGATATTAAATGCATATTCACAATGTACCTATAGTGAGGTTATAGAATCAGAACCATTTTAACAAGGCCTTGGACTTTCAGTAGGACTTAGATATCTATTTTTTGCGTTAAAACATGTTCAAAATGACTGTGGTTTCAAGCGAAATATACCCCGATTGCGTAGTCTTGGCTCAAAAGCTAGACAAATCTTGTTGATGGCTGATTGACATACAATAAAATAGACAGGCCTCCGTCACACTGCTATTCCAAGTCTTGCGAATGTACAAGATTTTTGTTTCTTTCGCGTCTATTTCCACACCCAGTATTCTCTTGAAAAGCGCGCAAAAGTTGAAGACGAGTTTGAAGTACGTCACTGCTTCGAACACTTTGTTGGATTTTGAACGATCGGTTTAGATATCTGTAAATTTGAACCTCCTCCTCATTGTTGAATCTTCTTTTCTTAATATGCCCCGCAATAAAAGCCACCACTGCTCCAGCGTATACTAAAATCGTAGCTACAACAAACAACATGGCGCCATTGGCATCGTACTCCTGCTGGGCTCCAGGATCCGTACTGTTGCGAAAGACACACAAAGTCTCGGTTCCATTGCATAACATTTCATACACCGTATTTTTCTCCAGAAATAAGTTTCAAAACGAAGGAACAGAACTGCCAAAATCATGTACCATATTAATGGGAGTTTTCTAAATATGCTCTTCTTTATTGGGTATTCATATAAAAATTGTTCATGGTCATTTTTTGTAATAGTGTAGTAAAAGACGTGAAAGGATTTAAAGGTAACCCTCTTCAGAATATTAAGAACGAAAACAGTAAATTCATAACACTTAGATAAAATATTTTGCTTTACAATACGATCTTAATAATACTTGCCATTATAAACACGTTATAGGTAAATGGACCAATTATGAGCATAAGTCATCGTCTGTTTGGCAAGATGAATCGGTTAATGTCTTTAACGGTAATTTCAATTCCTCTAATGACTCCGGCTCATTCCGGACCTCGTCTTCTATATGGAATGTGACCTTGGGAATATGATCGTCTGCGTGTTGAAGTTTTCGCGCCTCTTCACTGTCTCTGTCGCTTGCTGTGGAAGAGTCTCCTCCTTCCTCCACGTCCATACCGTACGCTTCCATGGTTTCTTTCGTCTTTATCATTTTCACAAACGTATTCCTCCGAAAGATCAACTGCTGTCGATGAAAAGACTGGCGGAGTCTGTTTCCAGTCTTGATGAAATGAGTCACGTCATCGTCCAACTGCCTGCGGTAGTCGTTGGACTTCTTCCGCAGACGACTAAGCATCATGGTTACGATCCCAAGGAGGGAGTACACAAGTATGGTACTAATTATAAATTTCATGGCTCCTTCATGGTCGTAATTGGAGGGACTTTCTTCCGTTGTTGTATAATCATATCTTTCAGCTGTTGTGGAGAAACCCGTAGTCCTGTTCCATGGTGTCACATCCATTTCCACGAAAGTACGGACAAGAACGATACAATTTTCACCATTTCAGCAATACAGTATTATAGAAACCTCCCCTAATTGTACTAAAGAGCTTTCACTTTAGGCTTTTCTCTTTTTGTATAGTCTATTATCATCTCAAGCACCTTACAAATATTCAAATAGGTTCAACTGCAATATCCAACATTTTTTACGGGCGATTAAGTTGTAGTTGAAGTTCGTTTAGATTGGAACTGGGTCTGAGGGTATAAGGGGGAAGCTATTCAACTGAATTGTACGAATGTCAAGTAAATCTTATTGTTTTGATGGCGCGACATTTTTACAAGACCTTTAAATTTTGTACAGAAGGATATGAACTATTTTCTGTAAGTATTATCTAGATTTACTCTAAAATTAATAGATCAAGAAGATATATGTGTCCCGCGTAACAATGATTGCAGATATAATCGCGTGGTTTCAGTTCCAAAACATACATATTTCAAAATAAGAAGGAACAAATACAAAGAAACAATGGACAAATTCTTGCCCTTTTCCACCGTGTGACATTATGTATAGGTCATTATAGTTACAAACTCTGTGAATCATTAACAGCATGTTTTAGCTAATTTTAGTAGGTTCTTTATGTATTCTTTACTATCAAAGCATACAATTACGATTCATACTTGTTTCATTAAGGGTTTTATATCATAGGTTCATGTGCATGTAAAATAACACCTGGCTGTGACACTTGATACTGTTAAAATCAAATTGATATAAAGACCAGACACACGTTTAAGTATTTAAATATCTAAAATTAACATCAAAACATATGCTGTCATTAGAACACAATGACACCTTAACAAATATTATGGTAAACAACCGTTTTAACGCGCTTATTCTCCAGCAAGAAGACCTTGATGATGATTAAAATGACATGGGCAATCCATCCATACTATATAGCGTGATACGGTAGTATCCAAAGTGGAAGTTTTAACACACTTTCGGATCCCTGTCTACGTCATGATAAAAAAAAATGAAACGTTTGAAATTACACGATTCCGAACGAGTTCATTTAAAAAATGTCTTTCGACCCAGGTATGAAAACTTCAAACAAACCCTATGAATTTTTAAAAGCTTTATTTGGTTAGAGTTTGCAATGTCTTCGGTTCTAATTTTTCTCTTGTCATTCATGGGGAATGATCAAAATATTTTTTTTAATTAAATCAATACAACAAAGCTTTTTCAGTCGCTTAATTTTTAATTTAACTTGATTGCACAAAGAATTTCTTCCCACTACAATAGTTAAGTCAGACTATAATTTTTTATTTTGTTTGAAACTTTGGAAAACTATTTTGTCCCATTCTTATTCTAGATGACAATATCAAAAGAACTCATCACCATCGGCGTGTGGCGTTGAAATCTGTCAGAAGAATTGCCAGTATTATTGCAATCCTTTACACCATCGGCATTGTGAATACTAGCACTGCATATATGAAAATCTACAGATTACGAACACCGAGGATTACGGTCGAGGTTGTTCTAAATGGTGTTCGCAAACGTCGTTTTCCATAAGAAATTTCCTCACCGAGACGACGAAAAGGGTAGTCCTATCAGGACGACAAGTGAGATATTGTCAACTTTTTTAACCAGAAAAAATAACCCCTAAAAGTTGCAAACAGCAAGAAGTAGAAAACCGTGCATACTGCTGGACATCGCCAAAGTCTCGGCATTGTCTTTGCCAGGTGTTAAACCTCTGTAAAATCAGACAGACTCTGAGTCAGTATTATATAAATAGTGCCTGTTTGGGAGGGTAACAGTTGAAATTGACACCCCGAGGAAACCATTGACAATTGTTTTCGAGGGGTGTCAATTTCAACTGTTATCCTCCCAAACAGGCACTATTTATTTTATTATACTGAATGTCTTAATTTTAGATATTTTTTTACCGATTTTATGTAGAAATGACGTGAATTCCACGGCAAACCGTACGCGCATAATTTACGCGCATGTAACAATTCGTTGTGTTACCCGTTGCTAAGTGTGTTGCTAACGCTGAGGGTAACAGAACGGATTATCAACTGCGTCTAAACCAATCAGATTTCAGTATTTAAAATGAAAGTATAATAACAACAATTGTTGCCTTATTCAAATAGAAAATAATATATGACAAACATGTACATGATACAAGAGTGTA
The DNA here is from genome assembly GCF_025612915.1 of Magallana angulata. NCBI lineage: Eukaryota > Metazoa > Mollusca > Bivalvia > Ostreida > Ostreidae > Magallana > Magallana angulata. The sequence continues at coordinate 28,700,719 of NC_069120.1, forward strand.
TGCCTGTATTTCTATATGCACTACTGTGTATTCCTGACTTATTGACCACCAATACTGCCAATCTGCATGGTTTTAGATAAATAACTGCTGTGATAAACATGTACATTGAACAATAGTAACATGATCACCATACAATATTTGTTCTTCTTGTAAAAAATGTTCTGTATCTTTTTAACCGGGTTTTCCAAAGGAAAAATCCGGTTATTAAAATGGTGAACATGGCGGGCGGCTGCTAAAAGGGTACCTTCATTGTACGGATAACTCCTCATACAACAGGAATTTGTTCTTTTGCAGATCAATTGTACATATATTAGAGGTGCATGTGCATATTGCTAGGATTTTAATTTCTGATCATTTATGAAAAAAATTCCAGCTTTTGAACTTAGCCATTTTTGGCAAAATATTGCATTTAGTGTACCCTTACATGTATCTTTTGCAGATCAATTGAACATATATCAAAGGTGTGTATATTGCTAGGATTTTGATTTCGGATCATTTATGAAAAAAAATTCCAGCTTTTGAACTTAGTTATTTTTTGGCAAAGTATTGCATATATAGGGTCCTCCATTTCACTGAGTACGATAGGTAGTGTTTATATCAATTTAGGGTTGACATGAATTATGGATACAGTTCACATAAAAGAAAACCCGGTTTGATGTCACGTTGACATCTTTACTTGTTTATTTTCTTGTTGTACGACTATAACAGTTTCTATTAAACAATGTTGTAAATTATTCCCAATAGTAAACATGTAAGGATAGTATGCTAGTATAGTGTTTCCTATATCTTCTTACTAATGAATTCAGTGACTGTATCATTCTGTGCCATCTTATTGACGACTTTGTTGTTTCTGACTTATGCAAAGGCCAAGATCCCCGTTTTGTATAACCGTGTAGTATCCATCATTTGTTCCTGTCTCGTTTTGTTGGAATAAAACCAGAGTTCTTGCTCAATCGATGCTTATCGATGGATCTTGGCTTGTGATCTGTACATCGATGCTGAAAAATTCTCCAATATGTGCATGTAATACAATATGTAAAAAGGAATATTAGAAACATCTTGTAGAGTGTCTAATTGAAGAACCAAAGGGTAAAGAGGTTATTTATTGTAATACAGATATATACTAAATACATGGTATAACATCAGTTCGCTCAGAAGGAAAAGGTTTGTGTTCCCTCACAGCATCTCCAAACCTCGTTGGACAAAATCTATAAAACTGACGGTATTTTACGCGCAAGAAAATGTTGTATTCCAGAATATACATCGTTGCATACGATTACCTTAAAAAAAGACGTGTTTGTTTGTTACGTAGATATCTACATAGGGTCGAAAATTAGTCACCACCAAGCAGATTAATTATTATAATAACTTGTAAAATCGCATAATAAAATCATCGCTGAGTTAATATGTAGTTAAGATGAAGCTATTTAAACTGCACACTTAAATATCTTGTTTGAGCCACAGTATCAAAAGATAACATTTATTTGCACAATATAAGTACGCAGTTGATTTGAAAAACCCTCTTCTGTTGATCAGGTAGACTTTACATTACAAATTGAAATGCAAATTGATATAAAGGAGTCAATGTACATTTTGATTACAAGTACACTTCCACGCTTTTTAAGGCTGATTACATGTACATGCACACCCTATTTTGATCGGGTCCAAAAAATCGTAAGTATATCAATAACCCATCTTTCATATAAGAGATTTTGAAAACAACATTTATCACGCATTCTATGTACGTATTTTCCGGTTTTTACATTATTTTTAGCACAACTTCATGTACTACTACATGTATAAGGCGTACATATATATATTATCCATAAAAGAAAACAAATTATTCCATTATTTCTTGAGCTTTATTTCTATACATGTACGATAATAGCGTATTACTAGAACAAGTTTAAATTACTTAGTTTTACTCAAACCACATAAAATGCTATTGGTCAAGGATTGGTTGGCCTGAAAACGTTCTAAATGTCAGCTATTAAAGTGTACATATATTTATTTAGAGAAAATATTAAATTTATCTGGGCATTTAGTAATTAAGTAGATACTGAGTACATTTAGTTAAATAATCCTTTATAATATTTATAGTATATAAAATAGCAGTTATTTACATATACCAGTATGTGCGAATTGCGAAACTCACCTGCATTTGGAAAATGTTGCTGTCTTTCCAGATGTCGGAATTTAAATTCCAACTCCTTAACACAGCCCAGCACTATCTGGAGTGTGGTACTGAAGACTGTGAGAAGAACTGCCAGTTTTACTGCAATGATTGTCACCAATCAATATGTGAACACTGCAGAGATGAACATCAGAAGAGTGCGAACACCAAAAACCATGAAATGGTCCCTTACCAACAACGCAAAAGACAACTCCCCGAGGAAAAATGTCAAAACCACAAAACCAAAGTTATTGATATATTTTGCAAAGATTGTCATTTGCCAGGATGTTCGAAATGCGCGATACAGTATCACCAGGGGCATGTATTGCTAGATTTGGAGATGCTTTATTCGGAAAAAATAGCGCTTTGTCTTTCAAAAATTTCCCAGCTCGAGCAATATTTTGTATCAACAACGCAGGACCAACAAAATCGGATAAAGAATGATGCCGAAGAGACAAAGACTTACATGGAGGGCATGAGAACTTCGATCAAGTCTGACGCCGAATCTTTAAAGCGTCTTGTGGACGAGGTGATGTTAAAGAAACTAAAAGAATGTGATGAAATTGAGCAGTCATTGATCGAAACTTTAAACAACCAAGACAAAGTTTATAAAAACTACTTGTCTTATGTCAATGATCTTAGAAAAGAGTTATATTGTTATATATCGGGTAAAACACTATCCGACGTTATTTTTTTCGTTTCTGAGGAAAATTGTAAGATTAAACCAATACCTGTGACAACCGAACCAATCCTACCGGTCTTTGCATATAGTGATACAAAGCCTTGTTACGATGATATCACCAAACTACTTGGAAATTTGCATTTTCCGGACAATGAACTAAAAACAAGAGAAATAAAACCAATGGAATCTGTAGCTGCATCACAAGGAGGAAAAGATGACGAAAACGAAATGGAACTATCTGTTGTGAAACAAACACTTTCTCTTTCTTCACCTGTCACCAAAGTCAGGGAGTTCATTGTCACAAATGTTGAACACCCGGGTCATTTGTCAATAAGTCCTCCCGATAAAGTATGGATTAGCGGCGGCACTGCCTGTAACCTTGTTGAGACAGATCTACAGGGCAACGAATTGAAGAAAATATATACTTCAGGTGGTTATGGCTACCACACAGTCACGTTGGACCGGGATCTTATCTATACAGACGGAGACGAGAAAGCCATCTTTAGGGTAACACAGGATAAGAAACCAATTCAATTCATTAAAACAGGAGACTGGGCACCAATCAGCATATACTCCTCCCACATTAACGGGGATATACTGGTGGGGATGGTAACGGACGAAGAGGCTAAAGTCACCCGGTACAACAAGATCGGAAAGGAAACACACAGCATTGAGAGTGACTACAAAGGAGAAAAACTGTATTCGGAGCCACACTACATAACAGAAAACATTAATGGTGACATTTGTGCATCAGATTATGATATGCATGCGGTTGTGGTAGTAAATAAGATAGGACAACACAGGTTTAGATACACTGGCTGCTCAAAAGGGTTTTTCCAAATGATGTCCTCGTTTATAATAAAAGCGCCAGAGTTCTTGCCTTATGGAATCTGCACAGATGCTCTTGGTCACATTTTGGTTTGTGATTTTAACAGCAACGCCGTCCACCTTCTTGACCAGGAAGGTCAGTTCTTGTCCCTCGTAATCACAGAGAAACAAGACATACAGTGTCCCCTTAGTGTGTGTGTAGATGATGAGAACAATCTGTATGTTGGCCAGCAATCCACCAACACAGTGAAAGTGTTCCAGTATCTGAAGTAGAATAATGACGATGTCAGTATTTTTTGTCTGTAAAGTTCTACACTGTCATTGTGAATTTTTGTCGGTATCCACTTTCTCATTGTTTGAAAACATCTGCAAAGATATAATTATGTTTGATGAAGCGAAAACTGTACTAAAAGATAATGCAGAAAACAGGATTCATCAAATCATTGTGTGAAACAGATGAACAGACTGCATAAATGATTGTGAGAGCGGCATTAGTCTTAGTATACTACCGTTAGGAAGTTTTGAATTACTCAATATTTATTTGTTTAACAGCAGTACTTGTCCACATTCCCGAGGAGCCCTATGATGTCTGAATACTGACACTTGAACTCTAGTGGCAAGGTTCTCCCTCCCTGGAGGGGGATGGTGGTGGTGTACAGCATGATGGGTCTGCTACTTGGCACACCGTTTCCATACTCCTGGGCAGGGGTGGCGTTGTTGGATGATACCTGAGGTTGAAAATCAACTGCCTGAACAGTGTTGCCAATCAACATGCTGCCCCTGATATACACAAGCTTACTCTTGGATAGTTGTGGAGAAATAGCAGGTGTGCTACCAAAGGCTGGTATGTGGGCTGTACAGGCCCCAACAGGCATGGGATTGGAGAGGGGAGGGACTAGAATGGGGGGCCCCAGATCCCCCTAAACCTTGAGGATAGAGTGAAGTAACTTCAATTGACACACTATAGAGAAAAAAAATTCTATGGCAAATACCGGTATGTATTGGAGGCTTTGAAATGGGTGCCAATATAGTGTTGTATACTATAAATGATCATATTCTATTTTTCTATTTCATTGTTTACATAATGGGATGGGTCTTTGGTCCATCCGCATGTGCAGGGGCCCCCGCTGGATGACATCATGGCCTGTTTACTGTTTGGGAAGTGGAATGACTCCACAAACATTACATAAGTATATGACATGACAATTAATAAAGACAAAGCATGGGACCAGCACAGTGCAATATAAACAATAACATTGGTATCATGATTCATGGTAAATTGTAAAACAAGTACAGAAAATGTAAAAGTTTATCCCACTGTATACTCTTTTATACTACCAGGTACTTAATCTCATGAATAAATGTATAATTGATATGGAGAAAAAATTGTTTAGTTGCAAAAATAAGCATTAATTTGTGAAATTAACTTAAAAAAAACCTAGAGTGAAGAAGTTGAAGATGTATTTTTGTGGGCACCACAGTCTGAGGAGTTAGGTAGGGGGCAATTTTTACATAGAATTTGAGCCTCTCTGAAGATGAGGACTTTCATTTATAATCATATATCAAGTAATCTGCTTTAAAAAAATTCAATTTTAGTCATACCATAACCCTTTGGGGTTCTAAAAGGTCCAATATTGATGAAATATTCACATTTTTTCATAAATATTTTTTTTGATTTAACAGAAAAAAATGGAGGCTGTACTATTAAATTGTGATCCTAGCACTCCATTAGACTTTTAAGTTTCAGTGTATTAAAAAAGTCAGGATACTGTAAGTACCATTCGATTCATTTTAAAATGACAAGTTACTGAAGTAAATTCATTTCTATTTTTATTTCATGCAAATCATTCATGCTTAAAGTAAAAAAAAAACCCAAAAACAAACAATGCAAGCAACCACACACTACCAGAGCAGCAGTATAAAACAATTTCCCAGAGGGGGTCCACCCCACAAACATAATACATATATCAGAATAAATTAAACTAGCCTAGTCCAACCCCCAAAACATTACTACCAGAGTACCAGTATAAAAATTACCCATCAGGGTACAAACACTCCCAACCCTACCCCAGCCCCCCCCCCCCCACCCCCAAGATAAAAACCACCTTTCCCTGTCTCATATAAGGGATGTACCAAGGGTCAGTCTCTCTCTGATTATGCCTTCTAATATATCTTAATCTTAATGTTGTGAAAAGTTGAACTTTACAAAAAAAGGTTGTAGTGCAAGTTAGATTTATGTACTAGGTAAACTTTGTGAATTGCAATATTTACTATACTATAAATTAATGACTCATTCTATCTGTATGAAAACTACTCAATTTCTACTGAAGCTTGCACCATTTTACACTGTGAAAAATAACTGTCAATATGACAGACAGATCATTCCTATATATTTACATGTGTATATATAATATACAGATTACAGTTGTACACAACATTTCTGTCAATATGACAGATCTAAATATTTACATGTATATATAATCTACAACTAAAACTGGATGGAGTGTCCATCAAACTGATCAAAAGTCTCAGTGTCCACACAAACCAGCACACTTGCACAACTAGAATATCTTGACAGTTTTCTTCTGTGTTAAGTGTCATAAAATCCTTATAGGATTTATACACTAGAAATAAGCACCGTCTGTTTAATACAATTGTCTCTCTCCAGTCAATACTTGTACAGATCTAGACACCTATAGAAGTCTGTTGCAGAATATGAGAGCACTGAATTTTCTGAATTTTCTCACAAGTCTTTTTGACAATTTTTCCTTATGCAAGCACAGTGGTTCACATGATTAAAGCACCCTCTACCCGTTCTTCTCCAATGTCACCATACAAGGTAGTAGACAGCTTTATTGCTGAATAGAGAAGAAAAAAGAAGGCAAGATAAGAACCATTAAAAAATTATCTTGAAAATATCAGTGCCCAACATGTAATCCAATTTTTATTCACTTGACATTGTTAATAATTTACATCAACTTCCTGTATGATCATCAGGATTTAACCTTGACCTTTACTTTTTTTTTTATCAAGGTTACAGACAAATTTTAGTACATCTGTACTTACATCTGTACTCACAAAAGAGTTCCTCCTTTAGTAGACAATGAAGGAGGTGTCAAGCTGCGAAGGCTGCACACACCGTCTCCTGGCAACCTTGTGCTTCCTTTGTTGTGGCACAGTGTGCTTTCTTTGTTGCGGAACACTGAGGTGCATGGGGCGATGTCTGAAACTGGTACGAGCCAGCCACTCAATCTGTTCAAAGAAGAGAATGCATGATCACTTTCAATTTGAAATACTGAGAAGTTCTCTATTCATCATAATTACTCCCTATCTAAACAATACCAATCATGAATACCTAAACACCTGTGAATTTTGTTACATATACCATAGTACTATTAATTATGAATATGAATACCATTATTGTTAATACATACGGTGTGGGTGGGTTGCGGGACAGTTGGCAACTCCCTTCAGTCTTCTGACTTGTTGATTGCACTCGTCAGTTTGTACTGTAAACCAAAACCAACAAAATTAGTTGAAATTGTCTCTGTTATGTGCATTGAGCCACATATTAATACCTGTACTTTTGAATTGACACTGCATTTATATATCAATACATTTATTCAGTTTCAGTTTATCATTAATAAAACTTTATAAACATAAATTTGGTTTGCTAGCTTTCATGGAATCAATGGAAATAATGGAATGAACCAATGGAAATAATGCAAAACTGTTGTATAACAATATTATGACAAGTCAGCTGGTAATAAGTTGTGTTAGAGATGATCTTAAAACATTGATATGAGGTCAACAATCATGAGAAATGATCACAAATCTCAGAAAGTCTTACATAGTCATTCATGTGCTCTTTCCATGCATGACGGAAGGAGACAAAAGATGGCTGTTGCTGTAGGACACAATAAAGCACAGAGTGAAAGAACGAAACAGTAGAAAGAGAGAATGAAACAGTACACAGAGAAAGAGCAAGGACTTTGAACAAAGAGAGAGAGAGAGAGGGGGTGGAGACAGACAGACAAATTGAGACAGAGAACAGAAGAGACTGAGGAACATTTTGTGACACTGTTTCACTAAATAATCTTGAATTTTATTCAAGTGCTTTATTCATGTTGTTTTTTATTCAAGTCATATTGTGAATATATACAAATTCATGATGTATTGCATATTTTATAGAGTATATGAATTACAGTTCTTAACATATTATATACTGTTGTTAAAAGACCCACTACATGTATTTGTGGGACAAAGTATAACAGTCTATAGTTTTCCACAATTGATAATGAGCTGGGGTGGGGTGTCATGACTATTTTTGTTAAATCTGTCCAGACTACACAAGTACTCACACTACATTTGATGTGGAGTTCCAGCAACACATCATACCACTGTCTCTCGTTGGAATGATTAGATGAGGCATCTAAGCTATGCTGAAATTTTCAATATTTTACATTATTTTTTTTATCAATCCAATCTGCATATTTATATTCAGCATTTTTTGGAAAATGGACACAAATGATAAAATCAATCTGTTTATATGACTACAAGTAAATATGCTGAACCCTATTAACCATTCGCTGTCGCCCCCCCCCCCCCCCCCCTTGCGCCAATCATGTTGACTATTTGGTATTAGACTTACTATAAAAAAATATAAATAAATATTTTTTTAAAAAGTATGATATTAATGTAGGTTAATTGCATCATATAATATCAATATTGGAAGTCATGAAATGAGAGAAATATTAATTCTGTAGGGGCCTAAATGATAATTTGACATCCACCATTTAGGACAAAAATGGCATCCAGCATCATGCAGAGAAAGAATTCACCTTATTAAAAGTTAAATTAATGCTCATGTATTTAAAACAGTTGATTCAGAGAGCCATTACCCTCTTTGACGAGCTGTAGCTCTTTTTTTCGGATGATCGCTCTCTTTTCATAGTGAATTCTTTGATTTTTGCGCTCTGTGTAAAAACACGTCTAATTGCCACCGATCAAATTCAGTAACTAACGCGGTAACCACAACGTTACGGTATATATACCTACAGCGATGACGTTACCCTTAACGACGTCATACGCTGGGTACCGGGGATAATTCATACGCCAGCCCACACACATTTAACATACCTTGTAGTTAAGAAATATCCACCAAATAGCATAATCCCTGATGCATGATGCAAAGTCGATGAATTGATTTTTGAGTCATTAGAGAGGTTAAGCATTTGAACGTGTACGTCTACGGGTACGTGTGGAGCTACAAGAATGTTTACCCGTACACGTACCAAACTTTAGGGTATGTTTAATAATCTGTACGTGTAAGCGAACGTGTAAAATCATTAGATTTGATAGTTTCAACATGTTCAGTTTATTCTAACTGTTTATTAAATAATTCTATGAATTTGATGAAACCAAAACCACAGTCTTCCTCAATTTATCGTCTGCTTTAATTAAAACAATGCTTGATAAACACAAAGTCCATATTTTTATTTAAAAATGCTACAAGTTTTCACCTCCGTGTACTTTTGATTCTACACGTTTTGTACAACTTGTAGATTTACGCGGTATGCAGAAATTATGACGTAATACACATATAACTAGGAGATTCCCCTAATCACACGTACTCGTACACGTACACGTTCAAATGCTTAACCTCTCTACTGATCATAAAATTTGACGTCATGAAATAAATTGAATGTCGCGTTTGTTTTGGCGCACTTTATTTTTTATGTTGAATCTATAAGGTAGGCTAATTTTGATTTTAAAAATTTAAAAGTATAAAACCATCACATTAAGATTTATAATTCTAGAATGTATGAACAAGGTTATGAAGTTTACTGTTTAATAAAGTAGTAACATACCCTAAAAGTACATGTACAGATACAAATTATTACTGAGCCTTTTTTCCCTCCATTTCTTATCATTTCTTGTTCCTCTTTTACATTATGATTTAAAATTTATATTTTATTTGTTTTGTTTTCTTCTTCATTTCCATACTTTTGCCGCATTCGCTAATGTGTGTTAGAAAAAAGATCGCGACGTTAAAGATGAGAATTTCGTTCAAAATGGTACTTGACGCTTTGTGATTTCAATAAGGACGAGAGAGCAACATATAACCACCTAGCTGCAGGTCTGTAGCCCCCGGTCTGAAAACAAAATTCGGATGGATGACCTGAGAGTCGTTCATCCGATTTTGTTTTCAGACCGGGAGCTACAGACCTGCAGCTAATTATCACCGTTTAAAAATCAAATTCAATTTTTAAGATGAAACTTGAAAAACCCAAAATAGGTTTCGAACATTTGTTTTGAAGAGAAAAAAGTTCACTGTGTAACAAATTTTGCAATGTTGTGGAAATGAAAAAAAAACAACCAAAAGATTTATTTATATATTTTAACTCAATATTGCCGTGATTTTTCAAATGCATGTACATGTATAAGTAAGTCATCCATTCTCCATGAAGGTGTGTATTGGAAATTTTAGGTATGAAAAAATAAAATTCTTGAGTTCATTGGCTATATGCTATATAAAACTCTTTTTGATATAGAAGTATGTCTTCAAAGCAATTGCAAATATTTTTATTCTTATATTAACAGAAGAGCCAATTAAGGCTAATTTTACGGATTTCATGATTCTCTTAAAGTTCCTAAAAATGAGCTCTCAGGAATTTGCTCTGAACCCCCGATTCCAACTATTTTATCGCAGCATTTATCGACCTTATCATATCAATGTACATGTATATAAAACATTTTTGAATAGAAAATGGCTCATTGTTCTTAGTACGATGATTGTACACAACTTTGTACATCTTACATCCCCATCAACACAGATCAGAATTTGACAGGTTTTTTCTTTTTGGCGCGAACTGTTTTACGGGCCTTAAATATCAAGGCAGTCCGCAGAACACCCCTTTTTCAAATGGCTTCCTTAATTTCTTGTACAGAACACTTCCAACCACATGTATTCCGTTAGTGTCAAATTTCTTCTGGGTTTGTCTTTATCAGAGCTTGAGTTTTTCGACATTTTCAAATATCTATCTTATTTAATATATAAAAGTGCCATAAACAAAGATTTCTTTGTAAATGTAATGTTATTGTACAGTAAAGATAAAACACAATACGACGATAATTGGAAGAAAGGGGCGATACTAGTCGTTGATTGAATTTTAAATATGAAATATTTTCTTTGGTGAAACCTACGAGAGGGAACCAAGAGGGAAGCGGGTATAATATTGAAAAATATACGTTAGTATGAACCACCAAGAAAAGCATTTTACTTGCTTGTTTTCGTTCCTCTCTTTTAAATTTTTCATTAAAAATTGAGTAAAAGTGCCTAAAAAGTACTGCTGTTGATGCCTTCCGTTATTTTCAATGTGCCCCAAAAACATTGATCGACCTCAAAACAAAACTTTAAAATTAAGAGCAAAAGCATAGACACATTAAAGTTAGATGCTTTGTGTTATTTTTATGTCGTTGCATGGTTTTTTTTCAGAACCAAGTACCTACCTACGCTTATAACAATCAGAACATAAATCACTCATCTGTGCAAGCACATTGGAAAGGCCTCGGGAACATAATCGGTGAATTTTATTGTCTAGACTAGGGGCATCTAGATGTTAGAACATTACTCACCGGGCTAGGGGTTGCTCACCTTGCTTAGATCTAGAGGCCTTCCGATTGTGCAAGCACATCGGAAGGTTTCGGGAACCACGGTATACATGATCACTGAACACTTCTCACTTAGCTGGGGACATCCTGATCAGTGAACACTACTCACTGGGCAAGCGACTGCTAATCTATCTTACTCCCGAGGCATTCCGATTGTGCAAGCAAATCGGGGGGCTTCAGAAATCAGGGAATGCATGATCAGTGAACACTACTCACTAGGCTGGGGACATTCTGATCTGTGAATACTACTCACTGGGCTGGGGACGTCTAATCTACCTTAGCTTTCCAGGCATTTCGATTGTAAAAGCACATCGGAAGGCTTCGAGAACCAGGTAGGGTTGATTAGTGAACACTACTCACTAGGCTGGGTACACCCAGGTCGGTGAACACTACACATTGGGCTGGGTACACCCCGCTCAGTGAACACTGATCCTTTGACCATATACTCAATCGATCCGCGATACATTCTCACATCACAAGACAAATACTTGAACACTTGTACTGAAATATTATCCCCATTTAGTGATACTCTTAGAAAACAAGAGATCACAAATTATTGCACTATTCATTTGTATATATTGTACCTTCATCCGATGCACTCATTTCTGAGAGTCTGCCTTAATGTCATACAAAGAAAATACACGAATTAGGCTACGCCTCAGCACATACAAGAACAAGCTTAAACCAAGACTGGACGTGGAGCGCCTCAAAAACAAAGAAACAAAAACAAAGTTTAATGATGGTGTGAGAAAGAAATAAGAGAAACCGAAAAAAAAAACGCTTCAAAAAGAGACTGATGATACCGAAAAAGGTGGGGACAGCAGGAGATGGTGTATTCGAAATCAGGAAGATTTATGCTTCAGGAAAGGAAAACAAACAAGCTTTGGATTAGCAAAAACACATGGAAGCTGAAAAAAGGAAAAACATCAAAGCAAAGATAGACAGCACAAAATCTGAAAAGACAAGACCAGATTGATGGAACATTACAGAGAAAAAGACAAATCAGTCAAGAAAAGAAAGAGGACACAAGGAGGTGGATGACAGAGAAAGCAGCCAACAACGGAAAAAGGGGAGCTGTGTATATCGTAAAACAGCGGACAGTAAAGAGAAACAGGCACTCAGTGGAACTGAAGAGCAAGGATGTGGAACTTCTGAAGAATTAAGAAGCAAGACTTGCCAGAGTGAGGTAACACTTCGAGGAAGTGCTCAACAAGGACACTCCAGGTCACCAACACAAGATGAATATGAAGAGGGAGATGAGCTAGACATTTCAAAGAAGATGCTTACCCCACAGGAAAGGAAATAAGATCTGCACTGAAAATGCTTTGAAATGGGAAGGCCTGTGGAGCAGATCAAATAACAGCAGAAATGTCAATGGGAGACTTTGGCCAGACTAGTAATGAACTGAAAAATACTTTTGACCATACAATGTACTGGTACATAGAAAAAGGAAAATGTGCCCAAGAAATGGACAAGGGAATTGATCTGCAAAATTCTCAAGAAAAGCAGCTTGCAGGAATGCAGTAACTGGAGGGGTTGTGTTTACTGCCACTAGCTAGCATTGAACTCAGCAGAATTCTCATCAAAAGAATACAGGCCGGAGTTGACCATACTCTTAGGAAAAACAGGCATGATTCCAAAGAGGGTGAAGGACTTTCAGAGAGCATATGACTCGGTACACAGTGATAGGCTTGGATTATCATTAAGAAATATGAAATGCCCCAAAAAACTGAAGATAGTTAAAGCCCTAGGCCTGTATAATGATTTCCAGTGCTCTGTGATTTAGGACTTGTGAAACGAAATCACAGACCCTTTTCCTGTGACGACAGGAGTCAAACAAGGCTGCCGCATGCTGGGTTTTCTGTTCCTCCTTATAATTTACTGGGTAATGCAACAGACAGTCAAAGGCGAGAGAACTGGCTTTTGCTGGAACCTAACCATTATGCTTGAAGACCTTGAATTTGCGGACATTACCCTACTGTTATCCATCAACAATGAACCATCTTCAGTCCAAGACAATAAAGTTTGAAGACAACTCGGCAAACGCGGGGATAAAGCTCAATACAATGAAATTCAAAGTGCTGAAGGTGAACATCGAGAGGAAAGACCAGCCTGACAGTCGGAAGCTCACTAAAACAAGGGAAAAGAGGACAAAAACATTATTCTGACAAAGTGCCTCAGTAGGATTCTCAAGGTTAGACGGCAACAGCATTTCCCAAACAAGACAGTAATGGAGTTAACAGAGGCGGAAAACATCAGTGGCGAGGTGAGGAGGAGATGGAACTAGATCGGTCACGTGTCAGGTCATCCAACGGATGACTGTGTTTTGGAAAAATCACCAAAGAATAGGCGAATCAAATTCTTCCTTGGTCAGATAAGTTTTCCGTCCACAATTTCTAACATCAATTCTAAGATTGTTTTTAGCTGCACCACTTCGAACTAGAAACTCAAGAAGGAAGTAACCCTTTTCTATTGGGAATTTTTTAAATTTGATTCAAAGTGTGGCTTGTTGACAGTCTGGTAGTCAGATTGTTGTGTATATACACAAAGGGGCCATCAACACTTCTGAGGATTCCTTATTGAACTTTGAATCAAACATATGTTTAATAAATGTTCGGTTGCGAAATCGCTCGTCAGAGCTTAATTTTTTTTTAGCGAAATGTGGTCCCATTTTTGGGTGATGGACACGGTGATCACGATCATTAAGCAACTGAACCTTTGCTGCAGGATTCTACGGATTGGTCTAATATTATATTACTCGCAAATGAAGATATACAACCTCTCATTACTTAAGATGTAGGAATTTTGGAAGTATTGTTTTCATAAACTTCGATTACTATTATAACTGTGGTCGAAGAACTTCAGACCTATAAGTTTACTTAACAATTCATATCATCAATATACATGGTAAATATCAAAGCGGTGATGTGAAATAATATTGTAATGGACTAGAATATCGTTATTTGATAAGTTTAAGAGGTAGATATTTTATCAAGTCGCTCTTCTGATAAGTAGGGTACTGCCTACCGAACATTTTCGGAATCTCAGACACCCGGCAGCGGACTTTGGACCTTTTAGTTGAGGGGACATGTCAAAAACGAACATTGAAGAATACAATATGTTAAGGTTCTTTCGTTTTAGCTCACCGAGACGAAGTCGGGGGAGCTTATGCGTTACCTTCGGCGTCGATGTCGGCGTTGGCGTCCGGACCTGGTTAAAGTTTTTGTTGAAGGTCCTCTATCTTAGTTACTACTTGTCCTATCTTCACCAAACTTGCATAGATGATGCAAATTTACCTACTTATGGACTTGAAAGACTTGGATGCTGAATCTGGGCCATGAATTTCAGATGCTGGTGGAGGTTAAGGTTTTTAGAGCAGGCTTTTGGTTTTTGGGGCAGGTGCCCTTTTATAGCCATTTCTAAGTTACTACTGGTCTTAACTTACCAAACTTAAATGGATTGTGCGTCTTATGATACTGATGCATATGACAGGCATGAATGATGAATCTGACCCATAGGTTTCGGATGCTGGAGGAGGTGAAGGTTTTTAGAGCTGATTAAAGTTTTTGGAGCAGGTGCCCTATGATGATTATATCTTAGTTAATACTGGTCCTAACTTCACCAAAATTGCATGGATGGTGCGTCTTATGATACCGATGCATCTTACAGGCTTGAACGTTGAAACTGAGCCAAAGGTTTCGGATGCTGGATGAGGTTTAGTTTTTTGGAACAGGTCACACGATTTCTAGATAATAGCTTGCATAATTGATTTAACTACATGTATAATATAAATGAATTGCAGAGAGATGCAGAGCCTGATCTCCATTATCAAGGATGCTAAAAAAAATCTCCTACCTCACTTAACCCGCTTGATAAATGTGTCTGTTGTTAAATGATATAACATGATATGATTCCTATGATATGGTATTCTTTCATGTTGAATACTGAAATCTGATTGGTTTAGACGCAGTTGATAATCCGTTCTATTACCCTCAGCGTTAGCAACACACTTAGCAACGGGTAACAAAACGAATTGTTACATGCGCGTAAATGATCCGCGTACGGCTCGCCGTAAAATTCAGGTAAAGCAGTAAAAAATTCTCTAAAATTAAGACATTCAGTAAAATAAAATAAATAGTGCCTGTTTGGGAGGGTAACAGTTGAAATTGACACCCCTCGAAACCATTGTCAACCGACGCGAAATTGACACCCCTCGAAAACCATTGTCAACCTCGGCTTCGCGTCGGTTGACAATGGTTTTCTCGGGGTGTCAATTTCAACTGTTACCCTCCCAAACAGGCAGTATTTATATAATGTGATACACCATTGTTTTATATGATACACTATAACATCATATAATTATATTGTAAAAAGTTATATCATACGATATGATATTGTATCAATATTTTTGTTCATTATGGTATGATATAGTATTATGATATTGTTATGTATAGTATTGTATATTATTATACAATATTGTTTAATATTATAGCATTTAATCAAGATTTTTTTAAGTATACAGTCTCATAACTGCAGCGTTGAGTATATTGCTCGAGGGCTGATACAGGCTGTGATATGAAAAAAAGGTATCTATTATAATATTTATAACATACTTAGTAATAATTTTTTTTAAAAAACCCAACAACTTGAACAAATTGATTTTAAGTATTATTTGAAAGTAGTCTGTACATGTATTAACGTTTTTAAGATTAACTTCTATAAAACATTTACTAGCATTTGAAGTTTTCAACTGCACTTAAAAAAATGTCGACTGTAACAAATGTTTTATTTTTTCGTCTGTAAACATGCACAAATGCTGAAACGAAAAAAAAGGCAGAGGGGTTCCGCAAGGGGTGTGATAAGGATCCGTATCAGCCCTAGGGCTGATAACCTGTATCAGCCCCGGAGGCCGATACGACTTTTGTGATGTCATCTATATCACATATGCAAAACACCTGTATTTATTACTAAGTATGTAATAAAATGTTTTATCAAATTAGATTGTATCATATGATACAATATCATATTATGTATCAAATATGATACAATATCGTACGATACAATATCATACTATCAACGTATTTTGTGTAATCATATGTTGCTGGGTATAATAAAACGTTTATTGCATTTATGTTCAGGGAATATGAAGATTTATTCCCCAGAAAAAACAAATTTCTCTCGGGCGAAGCCCTCTGGAAATATGATTTTTCTTGAGGGAATAAATCTTCATACATGTATTTCCCTCACCATCATGCAATAAATGTATATTGTAAATTTTATTCTGAAACAGAGATATTTATACAGGGTATATATACTAGTAGCAAAGCATGGCATATTGAGGCTGATTAGTCGTGCAATGATAGTAAAACGTTGCAAGATTACATGAGACACGTTGAGCAACAGTCTCACGGTCGCAAAACAGACGCATAAACACCAGCAATTTATCTTACGATCTTTATATTTACATTTTCCAGTGTCTTTGCCTATGATAACACTACGTATCGATTTTGTACTATATAACCCATAATACAAATGACGCCAAATTGAGGTGCCAGCGGGGTTTGCTTATTTATATTTGAAAATTTAATCGTACGATAGCTTAAAATTATATAAATATAAGTAATAAGGAATCATTGCACTGCAATAATTTGGATCGCGTTCGGTCGCGTCTGAATAGTGTACATGTCCACTATTCAGAGGAGACTTGATGCGACCAGTAAAACGTATGCAACGTATGCGAGAGCTCGTGCATATATACGAAGCTCAAAAATTTCGATCGCAAAGTGGTGTAAAGTGATCGTGCGCCAATTGTGAAAGGGGCTTTAGGTACGCGTATTTTTTATGTTTTATACTCTTTTATCTTTTCAAAGTATTCTCAAGATATCCCATAATGTTACTTGAAAGTTTAAAAATTCTGAAAAATTGTTTACTCATATAATAACAAATAGATGAAATTTATCCCTTTTTAATAAAATTCTTCAGATGTTATATTCAAATTAATCAGTCTCGTCAGAGTCCACACTAAGAGCTTTAAGAAGTTACTAGAAATCATCAAGAGTAAAGAAAACATCATAATTATATAATACGTGTTGAACGCACGATTTGTAAATTATGGTGTTCAAATGGGGCCACTTCGACCTTCGCCTTTAGGGCGAAGATGTGTGAGTGCGAAGTTGCAAAGGCGAAAGTGCGAAGGTGCGACGGCGAAGGAGCAAAAGTGCGAAAATGCTACAGCGAAGATGCGACAAACACAATTATCCCTCGACCCCTCCCCCATAAAAAGTTATGGATCTGCGCAGGTTATTGAAAAATAAATTCTAAAAAGTTCGTCTACTGCCTCAAATGTCATTTTATACGGCTAAAATTGTCTTTAAACGATAGAAAGAATTTAAACGAGAGTGCGAAGTTGCGAGGGCGAAGGAGCGATAGTAGTATTGCTTCTTCGCCTTCGCAACTTCGCACTTTTGCCTTCGCGCTTTGCCGTCGCATCTTCGCACTTTCGCTCCTTCGCCATCGCAACTTCGCACTCTAGCATCTTTGCCCTATAGGCGAAAGTGCGAAGGTCGAAGTGGCCCCATCGGAACACCATAGTAAATTGAAAGAAATATATAATTTTCAGCGGTATATGGCGGCGCCTAAGAAGAAAACTGTCAATTAATGTTGATATTGTAGCAGAACTTGTTTGTTGACAAAACCATCTCTGATTTTAAAAGTGTACACCTTGCCCATTCTTAATAAATGCCTAAATTATACATACACAACAGCATTGTAATTATTGTAAAAGTATATATAATATTCATGAAACACACACATCTTTTTCCCCAATTTATAGAGCTAATAATGCACGAATATCCTCCTTAAATCAGATTAATGTATCAATTTTATCGAAAATTGTGAACAGGTAAATTCTTATCCAGTTAAAAAACGTGTTTTGATACTTTCCACGAGAGCAGCCTTTTGTATGTGGTCCGCAGTAAGCATTCCGCTGTCGAGTGTCTGAGATTCCGAAAATATTCGATACTCAGTGCAAACTGAAAAATAAATATCTCAATGTATTGATTACTGGGAATAACTTTATCACGGAGCCAAACGAATAAGTGTGTAATCCTTCCTTAGTCAAATCAAAGTTTGTCTAAAGGTGGCAGCGGATAACTTCGCACGAAAAACCCGGTCTAAATTTCGAAATTAACGTTTGTCACTTGTTTTATCAAGGTTAATCACAAAATGAGCGTAAGTATATTTACAATGATATCATAGTTAAGTAAGATGATTATATAAGTAATCATACAAGATTATGTAAAAAGTAAGTGTTGGACGCTCTCTACATAATGTTATGTAATTTTTTTCTGCAATGATCGCTACCTTCGTGACCCACATGAATGATCAAAGAAAGCATTTTATTGTTTATATTTATATATTTCTTTTAACAAATTAATGAATTCATCGTAAGGAGTATTAAAAGTTACTAAATCATTGTCAATGAATATCAGTACGTTTGATAAAGGAAACAGCCAAGTCGACTTTTATAGGAATTTAATTGAACTTGGCCAACAGTAACTTAAAGACAACAAAACAACGTTTAACAATAGAGAATAATAGAATAGTAAATATAAAGAGTTACTTCAATTAACGGATTATTTAGATAAACTGAGTGTCAATTTAGAGTGTCCAGATCAAAGTCACTCAACGTGAGTGGCAAGGGAAAAGGTGTCATGTCCAAGGGGTACATTTCACACGGTGATAGATTTACTGCAAAAATACTGTGTACTTTATAGGATGACATATGTTTTTATTAAATTACTATCATGTGAAAATAAGTATGCAAAAAATCATATGATTTTGAAGTTGTTTTTAAAAGATACAGCGATTTCATTTTGCTTCAATTGGATTTACGAAGCACCATTTCATATTTCTACGACGTCAGGTGACGTCAAACTACTGAAAGGCATTTTAAACCTGTCACTCTTTTTCAAAGTAAACATCTTTTAGTTCACACACTTTTCAAGCCATTAACCCATTTATAAAACGCATATCCCACCATTATTTGTCAATTTTTTGTATAATGTCTTTTGTGTCACATCGCAGATCATTTAGGTCCGAAAATCTCTGTCCACGCAGTTTCGACTTAGATAAGCATATAAAGCGAAATACATAGATGCAAGATCCGGGCTATACGGGGGGTCGGGGTGCTGCAAGAGATCAGGATATCAGTTTTTTTCAAATCTTCAATTCCAATTGTGGTTCCAATTGTAAACCTTTGTCCTATAAAAATAGCAGCATCAAAGAACCTTTTGGTCTCCATCGGAGATTTTTCTGCGTGCACACAAAATTTAATGACGACCGGGTGCTCCAAGGTATCCATTTACGTTAACGTTTTGACTCATTTTTCTAGCGTTGGTCGTCTATATTTGGCGATAAAACGGTAAGAAATTATTCAATTTAATTGAAACTTTCACAAATGACCTTCATAACTTATTGTTATCTCATATGAAATATCGTTAATTTTTATCCGCTTAAACTATACATTTTCATAATAAGGAAAAATGCGTGCAAAAAATAAAACAATTAAAAACTGACGTGCTCCGTGAAGCATATCTTATCAAAATAATTAATCTGTATATTTTTATGGTGCATTTAAAATAAACAAATATTTATGTATTTGTTAGAAAATACGTCAAGATTAGATATAAAAAGTTTCGCTGGTTTCATGCGAATAGTCCGCTCACAATCGAACTTGTCCGCGAACTTTTCTAACAACCCTCGTAAATATATTTATGCAGATTTAATGTCTTTATTTTCCATCGTGGGTGGGTGGGTTTTAGACCTCGGTCTCCTTTAAGTCTGCATTATTGTTGTCCAGATTAATGAAATAAATTAAGCCAATTACAGGAAAGCCTATCAATTTTGGCCCCACAATCAAAGAAGTTCGCATTGTCAGTCAACAATTTGATAAATATTCAAGGAATAAGGAATCGTTCTTTGAGTATTATGAGGTGATAATTTCGGTCGGGGCGTGGTCAAATCCATTAAAGCCCGAAGGGCTTTGTGATAGATTTGACCACGCTCCGACCGAAATTATCACCTTATAATATTCAAATAATGATTCCTTAATTACTTACATTTATATAATTTCCAATTTGTACACTTTGAAACAACATTATTTTAAAACCACAATCTTTTACGTAGCACATGCTTACTATACTATATTACTATACGCAGCGCAGCCAATACAGTTTTCGGTTACACTATAAGATAGGCCCATTTTGTGTCACTCATGTTTTGTGACGTTATTGGGGTTTTAGGGTTCAAACTTGATTCGTAATGTTATCACAGACAAAGACAGTTGAAAATGTAAACATATAGGTGATGAACCACATAAATATTGTGACATATTCATATCGTATGAGCATTTAGGTCTACAATACATTGGTTTGTGGTTATATATATCCAAGATCAAAAGGTGGGTAATATTTCTCGCAGGTAGATACTAGTAAATGTTCGATTACGCAAAAAAATCTGTTTTAGATGGCTTCATCTGAAAACAAAGTCCTGGACAATGCCCAGCACTTTTTGGAGTGTGCCAACGTAGGGTGTAAACGGAACTGTCAGGTTTACTGCGATCTTTGTAATCGACGATTGTGTGAACAATGCAGTGATGAACATCAAAAGAGTCCGGAAACCAAGAACCATAGAATAAGACCTTACCATAGGGGAAAGTCATGGCATCCGATCGAAAAATGCCGTTACCATGGTGACAAAGTGACCGATATATTTTGCGAGGAATGCCAAGCGCCAATATGTGCAAAATGCGCTATACAAGATCATCATGGGCACGCATTTGTGGATTTGGAAACGGTATATTCAGAGAAGGTTGCACTCTGTTCTGCGAAAATTTCCCAAATTAATAAGTTTTTTCTACCAACGACACAGGATCAGAAAACGCGCCTAAAAGAGGATGCCAAAGAAATTAAGACATATATGGACGGTCTGAGAACATCAATGAAGGCTGACGCCGAATGTCTTAAACGTCTAGTGGACATGGTGATGTCGAAGAAAATGGAGGAAAGTCGAGAGATTGAGATTGAGTTGATAGATTCGCTGGACATACAAGACAAAAAATACGATGATTACATTTCTTATTTAAACAACCTCAAACAAGAGTTAAATAGCTACTCATCCAAATACACACTCTCGGAAATGATTTTCTTCGTTTCTGATGAGAAATTGGGAATAAAACCCATACCCAAGACAAAAGAACCGATCTTACCGGAGTTTGCTTGTAGTTCTGGAAAGGCTTGCGAGGAGGATATAGCTAAACTACTTCTTAGATTACATTTACCCGACAAGGAACCAAATGAAAGAGAAATACCATCCATGGAAGAAGGCGTTTCCCAGCCTAGCAACGATGAAAGTATAACGAACAGAAATAATTCTGTATAGAATAAGCACTTCCCTCTGACACCAAAGCATTGTCAGAATGATTTAAAAGCCTGTCTTTTTCACAACGTATATTGGTTGTTTCCGATTTTTTTCAGTAAAATTTTGTAAAACGTTTCGTAAATAAATGTACTATACATAATACAATGTCACTTTTTCATTACAGGACGCCCTTAATTTTTATTTGCATATTTTGCTTTTTTATGCGCTATCCACGTCTGTTAACTTCCTCTCTTCTAGTCTGTCATTGACCAAATACGTTTTTTAGGAGACAAAAAGCCAATCTATAAAGCTAATATAATCAATAGATATTAAAATTTGGAAAATGAGTTTCCTATTGTCTTTTGTAAATTGCGCGATTTTAAAAAACCTAAAAAAGAAAAAAAAGGGATGGTAAAAATAAGCTGAAAGGAGGTTGCTTGTGGACCAATGAAACATCAGCACACCGTAGAATTAATGAACCTAATAAAATGCTAAACTTAAGAGGATTCTTCAATCAGTTATCAAATAAGGAAATAATTTTAT
Source organism: Magallana angulata (assembly GCF_025612915.1). Lineage (NCBI taxonomy): Eukaryota > Metazoa > Mollusca > Bivalvia > Ostreida > Ostreidae > Magallana > Magallana angulata. The sequence continues at coordinate 28,723,038 of NC_069120.1, forward strand.
ACAAACAAAAATTAACTGCTTTTCAGAAAATATCAGGATTCATATACTTTAAGTGCGATTTCCGGTTTTATGGTCTCTGCAGTATAATTATTATTTATATAATATTTTAATCATAGCTAGAGGAACTATAAGCAAACCAACAAATGATACCCCTCCCCCTTTAAACAAAATATAATTTTTGATTCAGCGTATTTCTTCCAGTGACCTTACACTTACACAATTGACCAAAGCTCAAGGTCAGGACTTATGTTTAATTTTTGTGTCAATTTTAGTTTCTACTCATTTTCCATTACAGGATAAGACATAGACAGAAATTATGCGTATTTTTTCCTCAGTGACCTTGAACTTGCACACGTGACCTTGGGTCATGATCATAACACATAACCCTCAGGTCAGTAGCAAATCTTTATGTGACCAAGAAGGACCTTCAAAAATTCTCCATAACAAAGGTGTACACTGGACACACATTATATACAGTTCCTTCCAGTGACCTTGAACTTGTCCAAATTACCTTGGGAAAAATATGACTCACCCTAAGGCCACAAACAATCTTCACGAGAAGAAATAGATTCGAATGTTTCTTCATAAGAAAGATATGGACCGGATATGATTCCACAGACAGACTTAATACAGACAGACAAGGGGATTTCTATATTACCCTAGTACTTTTTATGGGGGGTGGGTAATTAAACAATAAAATGTTTTCTTTGGCGATTCATCCTGGATATGAAGGTCGCGACATTGCAGAAAAAATACATAACCCATGTGAATTATCAAAGAAAGCATTTTTTTTTAAACAAATCAACAAAGTGATTGTAAAAATAAGTAAATTTCAGTAAACTACTCTATCAGTACATAGCTAAAAGAAGCAGCCAAATCGTCTCCTATGGGAATTTGAGTCTGACATTATCATGATTATCTCGTGCAGTCCGTGATTTTTCTTAGGTCACTGTAGGTTTCGACCAATCGATAAACGGGGCTTGTAGATTTCAGTCTGGTTGTTTCTATACAGCTATGCATTCATTAACTTTAAGTTTCCGTAAGAAATAGAAGGAACCATACTCGGTAGATGTAAATAAAATATAATTTTAGTGCCACTCAAGAATTACAACCCCAATATATATTAATGTTTAAGAATGTCATAAATACCTATTGATCATCAGTTAAAACTTATACATTTCCGTGAAGAAGAGATAGAGCAATTTCCTATATAGACACAAGTTCAAAACACGCGACATTTGTGGAGCAGTGGATATGAAAGTATCTTAAAAATAAACTAGCAACTTTTCAGAAAGTATGTCAACATATTTGGCAGTACATGTATATAAAACTGTTCACTTCATCAACCAATAGACACGAGTTATAAAATTCATCAATGTCTTCTGCCAAATATTATAATATTATAGAGTAAAACATTACTTTTACAGGGCTTTATAAAATTCCTAAATTCTTTACTTGAATAAAAGAAAGAAAGAAAGGTTCATTGTTCCTTTAGTTTAATGCATATTGTAACTGTGAATTTTAAAAATAACTGTAAATCATTGCACATAAAATAACAAAGCAAAAACAACAAAACAAAATGTGACATGAGAATTGTATGCCAAGACCGGAGAATTCCATCAGATCAAATATTGGTCAAGAAAATGATCGACTACAAAAGCACTGCAAAATGTAATACCAGGGATGTATAATGTAAACAATAACAGTTATTACTAGGTACCTATTTACGACCATTTAATATTGGATATTAATCCCCATTTCTGAAACAGTATGTTAGAAATTCCTTTTACGCAGTTAGATGTGTACAGTAAATGGACTTTTCAGTCATGATTTAAAGAAAAAAATTTTGTTCAAAATTTAATAAAAAAAATTAGAATTCTAAAATATAGTTAATGCTTTAGTGGTTTAACTTTTTCAATAAGAAGATAATTTGTGTTTTTAAGAGACAAGTAAGAATTCCCTAGAACTGTCAAGTTAAAGCAATAAACCGTTTTGCTTTATGACAATGCCAAAACATGTTGAAGTTAAATTGTGTGACAATAATATTAAAAAGAAGTTCCATAAAATAAACAAAAAAGTTACCGGTACATCGATAAGTAATGACCTCAAAAATGATTTATGGTCATTATATGACCAACACTTAGTCATTTTGAATTAGAAAGCAAGTAATTTAAAATATGATTAGTTCTGACAAACAAATAAAAATTGTACTATTCAATTAAATACAATTCATCTCAATTGAAATTTTGTCTAGTACATGTATTATATACTTTATTAATTAATGCCCTTCATATATTACAAATGATTCTGGAGAAAATGTTTTGAGATATGAAATATTGAGCACAACTAATTTCTGACAAACATAAATTATATAAAATGTAAGAACTCATTTTTTGAATGAAACATTTAAATGCAATTGATTAAAATTAAGAATAAACTAGACGGAAACATTTTCAAATTACAATTCGAAGCAATTTAAGAATAAATGAAATAATTTTTTTTTTACCAGCTGACCAAAATTTTAAACACTGATCTTGCAAACAAAAAGTCATCTATTTTAGTACACATATGATATCAAAAATACCATAACAAAATTGTTGGGTGAATATATGGCACTTTACAATTTAAAGTCTTATGGCAGAAGAGTTAAGTATGTCCGAACAGAATTATGTATACAATATCATTAAAAAAATTTCAAATTACAAAAGTAAACACACTTTAAAACAAATTTCAACATACATTATTATGGTCTAAATTTTCAAGTCATCCAAAATCCTTTATGAAGAAAATGTTGACTTGTATGCTTTCCCTCTTTTTTTCAAAGAAGAAGTTTCAACATATGAACTGAAAATTCTTCCAGTTATCTGAACCATAGTATTGCAGTACAAGTATTTCATGTAGAGTACTATCACAAATGAACATTTGCTTTTTATTCAACTTAAAAACTTAATAACCTAAGGTATACAATTGACACTGGCTGATAGGGATTGCAAAATAAAAATAATATTAAATGGAAAAAAATTCATTACTTTTTTCAAATATGTTGCCCTTTTTTTTTTCATTCAAAATTCCTTTTCAAGTTTAAAAAAAAACACCAAACCCGCCATAGTCTGGCTCATTTATTGCCATCTTATCCATACTTTTTTTAAAGCTTACTTTATTCATTAAAAAACTCCAGCAACAGGTAAATTGTGACAAACATAAAATGGCGACCTAAGCCACCTTACTCTCATTGTCTCGTCGTTGCAATGGCGGGGTGTCCTTTATCAGTCCTGTTCACTGTGTTCTGTAGCATCCACTTCTCTCAGCCACCAACCTCTATTTAATACATGTACACAGGCAAGAACGTACATGTATATTTCTTATTATGATGAGATGGGGAAGCAAATGAGAAGGGATTGTTCCTTACATGACCATATTGATCATAGTCAGTGTTTTGATTGGCTCATTTTACTGTCACGTGATCTCCACATGGAGCTGTCAGGCCGTTGCTATCCATTCAGGTAAACCGTTTTCCTGGATTGCGGATGATGGAATAGAGCCCTCTATTAGCTTTGTAATGGTATCACGATCACGCTGCAAAAAAATCAAATTCAATACAAATTTAACATAAGTTTCCCTACACATCATCATGGAAAATTCTAAAATAACATTTCTATGCTCAAAAAAGAATGTTTACTTTAATCCAATCAAATCCATTTCAGATAATATCAACTAAACAACACAATACTTCAATATATTTACATTAAAAGTATGCAGACAGGACCATTTTATGATGATTATGTTCTGTAAAAGTGCTTATTTACACTGGTGGTTAAGTGCGCATTTTCTACGCCAAACAATATGCGTGGGTATTAAATACACAGAATCATGATTTACCACATTAATGGTTTGAGTTTTTAACCATACACGCGATGGGTATTTTACGTGGTTTTAAGCTAACTGCATAGTTAGTGTAAATTTGACCCACATGTAAATAACCCCTTTAACAGAACAATTAAAAAAACATCTGTTTTTTCTAGTCAACCTTCTCAACTTACCTGATTGATGAATCCATAATGTACCAGCTCTTGAGCCAAATTTTCTGGAGTGTCTTCAATACTGACTTCGGCAGTTAACTGTCTATTCATTTTGTCATCCATTTTCAGTTGAAGGGTGATGCTGTATTTGCCGATTTCGTCGGTCTTCTTCACGGAGCATGTGGACTGCATGACCAGGCGATTCTCCACATCCACTGGGGCCGGGTCCTCCGACTTCGACAGCTCCTCCACCTCCGGAGTTTTGGCCCTTGGTTTGGGAGGAGGTGTGGGAAGTTTAAAGGCGGTGAGAGGAAAAATGCCATTTCTAAAGACAAGCAAAAAGACTTAGGAAATATTATTGAAGACTGTTTTGTGAAATCTTACATTTCAGTATGAGCATGTGACAAGATAAGGACAGCGATGCCTCAGACTTCGAAATAGCTATAATGTATTGAGAGAGAAATACTGAAGATCAGCAGTTAAAATAAGTTCAATAATCAGTCAATATCTTATTACAATGAATAATTCACTATACCTGACATCCTCCAACAATTTTTCCCTCTCCAAAGGCGGACACTGTGCAACCCTGGAGAAAATAAAGATTTTGAAATATGATAAAAACAAACTAAGAAAACATTAAAAATTCCTAAACGGCACTTCTCCGTATGACTTTGCATAATTAGATCCACACATAAAAAAAGAAATACAGTAGAGAATATTTTCAAAAATATCTTGAGAGTATTAATATAAAAAAATTGTGGTCTTTAATATAATTTCCTCTTCATTTCTAATTCATTTTTGTCACTTCTCCTGCACCCCTCCCCTCCCATTTTTTTATGATAAAGAATACATTTATTCTGATTGAGAACACATCTTCGCCACCAAGTAAAACATATAACTCAAAAGAGACAACAGTTATTGACTGGAATGATCTCTAGAGATTGTAAGAGGTTACTGAGGCCACATACTTCCACGTTACTGGTTCTCTGTCATCGGGATGCGTTATCTCAGCAATCACTTGATTGGGTTCCAACTTGTACTTGTTGGCTTGGTCTGTTAAGTTTTCAGGCAAGATAGCTGGAAAAGATACCAAGTAAATTTTTTTTATGGATTTATGTTTATTTTCATATGCTGCATTAAGAAAGGATGAAAGCTAAATAATCTCTATTTAGAACATTGAGTAAACATATTTACCACCTGTTCATATATTCTAATAGTAGACAAACAAAGGCCATTGCTATTAAAAACCTATTGTATTTATATAATAAATAACAATGTTGACACTGTACTTTATTCATTACATACACATGTTGATACACAATGTCCCAGGTACTTACATGAGTGTACAATAGCATGTGCAGCTAGCAGCACCAAAGAATGGACTTCAAAAAGTATTTCATGAAACAGGAGCTCTCTCGCCTGGGGACGTTTCTTTGGATCTTTTTGGATGCATTTGGCGATAAAATCCTGCACAGAAACACAGTCTAATCATATACACGAACAACACATACTTATTTCAAAATTTTGAATAAAGTATCAATAAAATTATTAATAAACAGCAACTATTTTTACAAATATTTTCTAAGGAAGCAGTTTGCTCTTCACCCTAGAGATCTCATAATTTGTCAGATTTCATAATAATTTTCTAAAGAGAAGTAAAGGTAACATTAATCATATATACTCTCCAAGAACAATTTTATATAAGATTCAAATCAAAATTAAATCAATCTTTCACGGCTATCCTTTCTTTGGAAAAAAAAAAACTTTTGAAAATGTTTGTAACTTATGAAAGGCAAATACAACTGTGTTAGTACTACAACATACCTTCTGTAAAGGGTTCTCTAAGGAAGCCAGTGTTTTCTCAATGGCCTCTTCTGTGACATGGTTGGTGCCAGTCTCTCCCCCATTGCCTTGGAATCCTAGGGCTGCAATCTACAAAATGGCACCATTGTACAGTCAATGACATAAATTCAGGAATGTCTACAATCAAATTCATTTACAGTTTTATTCGTGTTTCTTTTACCTCCAGAGCACACATCCCAAATGAGTAGATGTCTATGGCAGTTGTGCATCGAGATGGATCTGATGTAAATCAAATATAAGTATACACACTGCATTTTCATAAAAAATTTCAAGTGCATGCACCCTCAATTTATTGAGTACGATGAAGTGATGATAGTACAAAACTCATCTCTTTTTTTTTTCATAAAGCATATGAATAGAATGAGGGCTGATATTGAAACTTTCATACTCTAATCTAATTAATATTTACAATGGAAATTACTGTATGCAAGAAATTGAGTCAACACCAATTTTCTTCACCATCTTGCATTTGGCTAAGCCCAACATTCAACAGTCAGTGGTCACCTTACCCTCGTATTCTGGAGCCACACAGTGCATGTTTTTGATGTCCTTTCTGTAAGTTTTTACTATGTGCATTGCATCTGGAGCCACTGAAATCCAAAAAATCACACACTATGATACAGAGCACATTAAACTCCAGGAATTTTCATTTCAGCACTTCGTATTTGTTAATTAATATTTCCAGTCAAAGCTCTTTGTTCAATCATTTTCTCTTTCCTATTTAATGACCAAATTTTTTCCCCCATTTCTGACAAGCTATGTTGGTGAGAGCCATTACCAGTGAGCATGGAGGAGTGCAGGGTAATACATATACATGTATTATGCTTCTTAAATACATGTACATGTATACATTATGTTGATTTACAAAGAACTGTTCGATGAATATGTAATAGGTACTGTATGAAAAAAAAAAAAAGAAGAAGATCCTTCACAGCTTGATAAAAAATGATCCATGAATAATAAAATAATAAAAATGGAAATGTTTTTTAAAAAAGCTTGTATCCAATGGACCTTTAAATATACATGTACATGTATGATGCATTCCTGGAAAAATGTATTCAAATGTGTTTAAATAATCTAATTGTAATGGATGAATTTTGCGGTAGAAAGGAATCCCCTATGGAAACTAATACAGTCGACATATGAAATAATTCATTATGCATCATTCGGTACAGTGGTGAGGGCAGATGATCAAGTATGTATTATTTTACTGTACTTTTGTTGGGTAGTCCGAGTTCACCTACACATAGAGAGCACAAAATCATTAGATAATACCTATCTAAGAATGAAATACATGTTCTGATAAAAATGACCAATTTAAAACTTTGGTGATGTTTTGTGTAATACTTCGAAATGATGAACCAATGACCAATAGATGAATTAACGATGTTGATGATCAAAGAATTGATTCTTACTCTGCTAAATAAAGAAAAGAAAAGTTCTAATTTGTAGTTTATTATTAGACTTAACTAGCAGCAGAACTGTAGCTCCTCCGAAAATCTGGGTTGATGGACCGTTGAGCTACAGTTCCATCCATAAAATCAAAGGCCGGAACGGCCACAAAGGCGTCAAGCTGACATTTTCTTTTATATAGAATGATATCAATAATTTGAATTTTTGTACTAATATATATAGTCGTTTATCTAATAATATTAGAATAAAAATGGAAATAAATTACGTTTTGTGCTCTTTCAAATACAATAATCAGTATATTTCGTTATAAAATAGGTAGTGATGAGTTTATAATACAATAACTCATCATGGTTACAAAAATCGAAGAAATTTCAAAGTTCAAAAAAAAATATTAATTTCTTTCTGCTTTAAAAAGTCTTTGCACATTTCACAGGCTCATAATTTGAATACATTAACAGTGTGTCCCTAATTATAATATTAAAACATACTTTTATTTATTTCAATTCCCGTTTGAAACAAGATTACCTATGCTATGGTTGTTTACAAACAAATCCACAACACGTGCTAGATCTAAAATGCTCGACCAAACCAACTGCATTATCGTGTTTATTAGGTAGCTAAACACAGTTTCGTATAAAATCCAGGGGGTTTTTCTCTGGGGAAAAGCATGATGGGTAGGGATTTTCCTGCTATTTTTATGCGGTATACATGAAAATTAATTTTTTTAAATTCTCAATTGCATAATATAGTGGATTATCTGTCGAATACACGAAAAATGTATGTAGAAAAATTTTAAAAATTAATTTTGTGAGACTCTAAAATAAAGGGAGGTAACTCCAAAAACATCCGGATTTAACACATGCAGAATTTCATGAATTTTTTAGCGGGTGACATAGCTCTTTAAAAAGCTGGCGAATGTACCCTGAAAATACTATCAAACGATGCCTAAGGACTTGTTCTTGAAAATGTACAGAAATCAAAATTGCTGATTTGGTTGCATTCTGCTTTTAGGGGGAGCCTAAAATGCATGGGTGTACTGCATTTGGAGGCATCCTTTTGTCTATTTTCCGCATGTTTTGAGTGCCAAATAAATTCTAGCATTAAGTTACATATGCATTATTCTCAAGTATTTAAAAAATTCACAATTTTATCTTTCTATTGATATATAGATATATATGTAACATGTTTTTACAATTTATTTTTATAGGGGTCAGTTTTGCTTTCCCCTCATCTGAAAACGTCCTTATAACGTTACATATAAAACTGTGTTTTGCACCCTTAAGGGAACACATTATATAACGTTGATATGTCTTTATCTTACAAAATTGCTGCGTTAGCATTTTTGTTCAGTCAGTATAGTTTTATTTTGACCCTCAAACATTAAATAAATTAATAGCATGCTATGTGCATGTTTCATTTCTCACTTTATGACGTTCGGTATATGATTGTGTATTGTGACGTGTTGTTTTACATTGTGATGCATTAGCACTGTGACAATTTTAAGTGTGACGTCATGTCAACAAAGCCGCTCCGATCATGAGTTCATATTTTTAGTTCCAATAATAGAATAGAGAGAATATGATACACTAATTTTATGTGTATTTAATTATGTGTATTAAAATGAGTATCCGGATATGGACTTTTGAGCCGCTCTATTAATTCAACAAAATGTCATATAAAATGATTACACATATGTGCATAATTCAAATAGACAATTGTGTAAAGTTTGACCGGGGGGGGGGGGGGGGGGGGGGGGGGGGAGGGCAGGGGTAGTAAGTTATTATTTTTTTTTAATTTGTGTGTCATCAGTATCAAATGTGCAGTACCATTGGTTATGTTTAATTCATTAACAAGAAGTAGAATTAGTAAGTGGAAAGTCAGTTTTGAATTTTGAACTGCATAGTCGTGTTCGAAAGGTCTATCTTTGTATTTGACACATCCTACCTAAATGACAATTTCTCGACCATTTTTTCACTAAATTCAACTTTGTTTACACCAAAATGTTTGTAATATTCTCCTCTTTGCATCAAAGCATTAAAAAGTGGCATACACAAATATTTTATTTCCTTTAAGGTAGCTAAACACAGTTTCGTATAAAATCCAGGGGGTTTTTCTCTGGGGAAAAGCATGATGGGTAGGGATTTTCCTGCTATTTTTATGCGGTATACATGAAAATTAATTTTTTTAAATTCTCAATTGCATAATATAGTGGATTATCTGTCGAATACACGAAAAATGTATGTAGAAAAATTTTAAAAATTAATTTTGTGAGACTCTAAAATAAAGGGAGGTAACTCCAAAAACATCCGGATTTAACACATGCAGAATTTCATGAATTTTTTAGCGGGTGACATAGCTCTTTAAAAAGCTGGCGAATGTACCCTGAAAATACTATCAAACGATGCCTAAGGACTTGTTCTTGAAAATGTACAGAAATCAAAATTGCTGATTTGGTTGCATTCTGCTTTTAGGGGGAGCCTAAAATGCATGGGTGTACTGCATTTGGAGGCATCCTTTTGTCTATTTTCCGCATGTTTTGAGTGCCAAATAAATTCTAGCATTAAGTTACATATGCATTATTCTCAAGTATTTAAAAAATTCACAATTTTATCTTTCTATTGATATATAGATATATATGTAACATGTTTTTACAATTTATTTTTATAGGGGTCAGTTTTGCTTTCCCCTCATCTGAAAACGTCCTTATAACGTTACATATAAAACTGTGTTTTGCACCCTTAATTGCAACAAAATCTCTAGATAAGTTTATCGCTTACAATTATTTTGGAGACCATGCCCGATAACAAATACATTTACATATCGAATTTTATTTCTATCGGGCACAGTCTCCAATCAAAATGTAAGCGATAAACTTAAATACTATTTTAGTGAATGTTTACATTGCACCTTATTGTATTCATCCGCCATTTCTTGATTAAGCAAATTTATACTTATGCAATGAGTTGTCAATAACTAGGGAAGCAAAGTTGGTTTTTTTGTACACAATTTAGTTGAATAAAAGGAATACAAATCTTGTTATACGTTTAATACTTCAAGGAACTTATTTTTTATGCGCATTAAAAAGGCGGTGCAGTGCATGAATTTTTGGACGATTGCCAATCCAGACGATCGCTAGAAGGCTGCCGAGCATTAGCTCGACGCCTTAAAAAACTATATTTATTTTGCACCAAAATATGTATGGATGGAAGTGTAGCTTCACTGTCAGTAAACCAGAATTTCCCATGGAGTTACAGTTCTGCAGCTATCTCAGACTACTTTTCATGCTGACATTGTCAAAAGGTGTCAACATTTAAGGAAAGGTTAGTCATAAATCTTGACTGAGAGTAAAAAATGAGCAAAAATGGTCAATAATATATCTTACCATGTAGACACGTAACATTGTGTTACACGAGGAGTAACCAATGCATACATTTACTTGGGGCAAACTTTTCATACTAGAATTATGCAGCTTGTTTGATAGAATGATAGAAAAGATAAGGATAAATAAACCTTCTGTTACACCAAAACACATTTATTTGCTGGGGTTAACTTTTTGACAAATTTTACTGCAGTTGTGTAAACTCACCTGAACCAATTTTGATGAGGCCATTATGTTGTATGAAAATTGTATCACAGGTCAGATTTCCGTGTATGATGTCACAGGAATGTAAATAACTGCAAACAATACACGTAGGTTAATGAGGAATAAATACAGACAGAAAACAGCTACATTGTATACTCACAGGTCAAACACAACTTTACACCATTAATATAACCTTTACATGAAAGGAGAACAATTTCTATATTTGCTAAGCCTAATATATGTGTATTTTTTTGTCAATCAAAATATCAGAATAAAACTTGACATAGCATCTTCAGCACATGACAGAAATTTGCTTACCTTAGTGCAGATAAAATTTGTGTGCACCACCTCTTCCAAGCCTACACATAAAAAGTACCAAAAAAATTCAAAATGTGTTATAATTTTATAAGTACACAAAGATCATGCTTACATATACATGTGTATTGTTTTCAAAGTTCTAAATCCATTTACAGTAAATCTTGTTTTGCACGAAGATGGATATAAATTTTTTTTACTGTGACAGTGAAGTTTTATTGGTCAATGCAACATTCTTAAAACTTTATTTATTTAACAAGTGTGTTAGCATTTGATATAATGCATTCACTTGTTAGCATTTGATATAATGCATTGGTGCACAAGATCCAATACATTATTTTTTTTTTTAGGCCTAAATACAATTGTTCTCAAAGGAGACTTCCAAGCAGTACGTGCGTAGATCAAATTACACCTGTTAGGTACAGGTAGTTGTTTACCTTGAGCTGGAATGTCTTGTTATTCTTCTTAGTCTTCTTGAGGAACTGTTTCAGGGAGCCAGATGACATGTACTCTGTGATGAATATCACCTAGCAAAAAAAACAAAGACCAAAACATTACACCTTTATCCTAGAAAATTGCTTTTTAAAGCGCTAAGCATAGCTCAGCGCTTTATGGTCGTTAGACTTCTACTTCTGGTGCAACGGATAACCGCCCCGTATGAGCAGAAGTTTACATCATTTAAACTGGTTAGGGAACCAGTTTCAGGAGTTGCACGGGCTAGTACGAGCGACTGAATTTAATGTACGGGGCTTACATACATCATTGCAGGGGCTGCCACGCAGTGATGAGGAAATATATATATTGCGTATTCGGAAACTGAAATGTTATATACATACATATATCTTTTATATACAAACAGAAACTGGGTGGGCGCTTTTCAGTACAGTCAGTACTTTGATTTAACTTTAAAATGATTCCACAAAATTTTTAATGCAGTCATAGAATAATCATTTTGAGTATCAAAATTAATGTATTATCCAGACACTAACCCTTGGGCGCCCATCTTTTGTGTCCGTCCAGTATTTGTGGAACTTCACAATGTTTGGGTGGTCCAGCTGAATCAGACTGTTGAACACCTGTCTTATCTTCTCCTACAAAAAGGCATTTTACTTATTAAAATCAATCAACAAAATATTGTTGAAAATAAAAACCAACTCTATTAATCATTCCATATGTATATAAACACATATATATAAAGTATATTTTTTCAAGGACGCATCATCAGAAACAAGTTCATCATATATTAACTATCTTATCTGTACATATAAGAGACTATGTAACTTGTTTGAAAAATGGCTTTCTATAAACTACATGCAATTGTATACTGAATGAATCTACCATATGTGCATGTAAAATCACTATTATAAGTTGATTACCATGTCAATTATTGATTACACTGCTGGTAAGACTACCTAAGTACATACACATACTTACTGTGCATCAACAAAATTAATGCATTTGAATCAAACAATCTTTCAGATACTCAATTTTACATCCCCTGTATCTTTTGGTCAGGGATTGGCTGATTCAAAGCATTAACATTCCTTTGTCAAAATCAAATCAATAACAAAAGAAAACAGGAACAGAGTCTTGTCTTTTACCTTGAAATTAAAAAAATCATAAGCAATACATGTGCATTAATTGCAAGAATTCATCAAATTTTTCATTAATGCCACATATCGTCATGCAAATTTAAAGTATAATTTAAAAGTGATGAACATGTTATGAATTTGAGTGCATGTCCAGATAGACTGTCATAAGCAACAAATGTGCAAGGACATTATTATGGGTACTCCATAATCCGTCCCCATAACTATGATATGTAATATATCATCAGTACAATGCGCAAAGTCTGCACAGCAGCAACATGTAAGACAAGTATATATACGAGAGGACCAGTACATCTCAAGTCCTCGTAAATACTGAGACATAATGCTCTGGATACACAAAAACCCAACCAGTCACCCACCCTACAGTGACACATGAACGCACACACAAAACAACTTATTAATATCGATACACTTTTATGTACATAAGTGTATATTTTGAGATCATTAATACCTTCATCCTCCAGGGGGGAACGTCTCTCACATTTTACATGTACATGCTAATTACACCATCTCACCACTCTCTTTTCAGCTAATAATGACACTTTTGCATTGTAGCACATATTGCAGAGAGCACACATTTAGTGATAACAAGAGCACCTTCACAATGCTAGTCCTCACTTCGTATCATACATGCAAGTCATCGAGTTCTGAATCAAAAAGCATGTTTTATTGTACTTTGTACAATTGCTTTATGAAAAAAGGGGAGCACTAGGTTTTTAAAAAAATGGTTAGTCAAATGCCAAAGAATTTTCATTTTGGATGTGCTAACTAATAACATTTTTTTTTACATTCTTAAAAACCTGCAAAACTATGTCAAACTGTATTGGTTTGTCAAATGTTTTTGCTTTATTAACCCAAACCACAAAAACTACATAGTTACACATTATCGAATCAAGAGGAAACACTAGGGGATTGAAATGAGTCCATTGTAGTCTACTATACTCGGATTGTTTTGGGACACAGGACAGTTAGATGCAGCCTTGTACCCGGTAACAATGCTAAAGCTCGGTTTACACAGACTCAAGAAACATACGTCATTCTGAATGGAGATTTTTCGTCGACGAACTGTCGGAGAATCTGCAATCTAAAAGTGGTGCATGCAGAAGAGAAAATACAGCTGTGAGTCAATAGTGAGAAAGAAAAGTTCAGTTTTTCAATTCGTTATTGTTCTTAACTCAAAAAACTTTATAAAAAAAAAAAGAAGTCGCCACAAATTATGTTAATATTCTTGTGCAGTTATATTGCAAATGTGCAAAAGTATGTGAGTACAGAGTTATCCTTCCCCAAAGTCATAATAATTATCCAGGAACCGTCCCTAGATTCCAGATTTGCAGAGTAGCTTTTGTAGGGCATGTAAATGGCATATACTTGCAGCCCAATACAATTCAACTCATCATATATAGTGAGACAGTTAAATTCTCTGGATACACAAATACCCCAACTCTTAGGACAAGGTCTCCTTAAATGCACACAAAACAAGTTTAAGGTGCCTCTACACCCTCAAAATTTCATTTTGGAGAACTTCAGCTCAATGAGTTGATTTTTTTTAAAATCTAAAGATTTAATCCAAAATTGCAATTTTTCTGCCTTAATTCATTCTATGAATCTAAGAACAATATATCTTTCAAAACCTACTTCACTCTCATATGTGAAACTTTTCTCGAAAGGTGTTGAGGATCCTTAAAATAATACACACTTGTAAACTGTTTATATATATACAGTTTGTGTTAATATTGCCTTTATATTGGATATTATCATATACCTCCATCCTCCCAAGAAACAAATCCTCACAATCTCTTACACTTACATGCAGCTTTACACCTACATTACCACTATTATACTGGAACCAGCTAAAGGTCAGTATGCACTGCAGCACTTTTTGTGTAAAGCACACAACAAGTGACAATGAGTGCATGTTTGGAAGTACTGGAGGTCATCATTAAATATATTAGTAATCATTACATAATCTGGAGTTTAAAATTGAAAAACAGTTGTTTCTAGAGGAAAAGGATGTATTGGTTTGACTGAAAAACCTAAACAAAACATCACAATTTTAGAAAGGGAAAACTATGGGAATGAAAATCAACCATGTATTAGTCGAGGATCCAATACTCAGATCGATTTGGGACACAGGACAATTAAATGCAGCCTTGTACCAGGTAACAATGCTAAAGCTCAGTATAGATAGACAGAAGAAACATACGTCAAACAGATCACTGTGAAGGGAGATAATTTGTCGACGAAGGGCCGGAGAATCGTTGATCTAAAAATAATGCATGCAGAACAGAAAAGACAGTTGAGAGTCAATAGTGAGATAGCGAAGTCACCCGGTGAATCAGTGTATCAAATTATCATCTAATTTTGTCAAAGATTTAAAATATTTTGAAATTCGAATGCATTTTCAGATAGATGTGCAATAAATGTTTTCAGGTATGATCATAGATACATCAATAACCTTTAAAAAAAATATTAACAAATGTCTCATGGACCACATTGCTCACCTGAACAACACTATCAGAGTAATTAACTTACATCTTTGATATTTTGTAAAATTTCAACCCCAATATTCTATATCAAAGATTCCATATAAGTTTCCCAAATTATTAGCTCATCTTTATCAAAATGACTCCATTACAAATTTTCATGAAAGACATTGGGTCATGATTTCATTGGGTCATGATTTGAACAATTTTTACCCTACCATTTAAAAGTAAAATTCTGTTATAGTTTTAATGCTGGCTATTTAATTCCTGGTAAGAAGATTTCAAAAACATCCCAACCTTTTTTCATTCATTTCAAATGACTTCCCATGGAATGCCAATAGGACTTACTCATCGATACAAATTTAAAAAGCCTTTCACCCAAGAAAGCTTTCTGCTAAGTTTGTTTGAAATTGGCTAAAAAAATGTAAATAATACAGTGTAATATAACAAACGGACAAACACACAGATGAGCAGACTATGGTGATCAGAAAACCTTTGTCAAACTGATGACACGTACGCTAAAGACGAATTCGGCGGGTTGAATGGAGGATTTTCGTCGACGAGCTTTCGGAGAATGTGTACTCTAAAAAGCATGCATTCAGAAAAGAAAATACAGTTAAGTATCAACAGTGAGAAAGCAAAGTTCAGTGAATTAATTCATTTATAATTATTTTCTTCAAAATCACAGTTATGCTTGTAAAACTTTATGTTTTTCTGGATAGACTTTAAAATATTCAACAAAAGTGCAAAGGTATAATCATTTAGTACATCAATGTCCTTGCCCAAAATTATTAGTATCGGTAATCATGTATAACATGTTTTCCATGTGTTTCAAACTAACACAGAAGCATGATTAGAATGTGTATATCATATGTAAAGCCCACAAAGAAATGATTCAAATCCCCTTTAACGATCATCTGGATACAAAATTTCCATGTCCTCTCAAAGACAAACACACACATAAAAACACCTTTCGATCAACAGAAAAAAAATTGTAATGAAGAAATCATACTTTAATCCTCCCATGAAATAAAAATCTCTGATTCTCTTGATTTCTCATGCTTATTACACTACATTGCCCCTTAGGCTTTACCTTACTAGCTAAAATACACTTGATATGCACTGCAGCACATATTGCATTAAGCATAGTATGATAAGTGAGAATGAGTGCATCACATCATCATTTTACACATATGTATGTAAATCATCAATTATCACTGAATCCATTTTTAAACAGATTCTACAGAGCGTGCATAAGGTTTTAGGACATTGTGAATTTCATAAGTCTGTTTTGGAAAAGGGTGTGCTAGCTATATAAACCTTTCCCTAATTGGCTAAACCTTAAATATTCAAATTTTAAAAACGTAAAATGGTAACATTTGAACAATTTCATATGGTACATGCGAGTAGGAGACCCCTATCCCATTTCCACTTCTAGTAGTATACCCATTCCCCAAAACTAGATTTGACTGCATCGATTAGTTAAATTTTTAATGTGATTGGTTGAAAAAATACACTAAAACTACACATTCAGAAAACAAATTTTCAGAAATGAAGAAAAACACTATAAACTGAAATGTGCCTGTTCAACTAGCTACCTTACTATTGCTAGGATGAAAACTACCATTATCAATTCACAGTGTTTCTTTTTTCTTCTTCTTAAAAGAAACCAAATGTAACCAAAATTCTACATTAATTTGACACAAAAAATAAGAATATTTCTACACCCAAAAATCTGTACATACCGGTACATTGCAATATCTTCATTCATTAGTCATTAATAAATGTAAACAAAACTTAAAGAATTAATTGGATAAAAAAACAAAAGGTTTGCTTTTTTGTGTTTTAGACAAATTCATTACTGTTTAGGATTGATTTGGGACACAGAGAACAGTTAGATGCAGCTTTGTAATGATGCAAAAAGCTTGGTGGAGAGACTGACTGAAGAGACATACGTTCAACAGGAGATCATTCTGAATGGAGGATTTTCGCCGGGCACTGGCCACAGGACCTGTAGTCTATAAAATTGTGCATGCAGTAGAAAAAAATACAGTTGAGTATCAACAGTGAGAGAGCAAAGTTCAGTGTATCAATTCAATCTATTTGTTCCTTCTTCAAATACAAATTAATGCACAGCACTGCAAAATGAAAGGCATATGAGGATAACATCAAGCAGTTTTTAAAAGAACAAATACCCAAGATTTAAAAAAAAAAATTCTTTAAGGAGGCTGGGTGGTAAACAATTTAATCATCAGATCTACTCGTATCTTAAATTTTGTTATAGAGACAATGTTTTAATAAGCAATAATTTATTATCCAGTAAAGAAAAATCCCTAACATTTGAGCTTTAAGATTTGAATATTTTCCAATATCTTTAAATAAAGCTCTTCTTATTTAGAAGGTTAGTATAGTTTTAAATTGGTCATAATCATTACTATTGACTCCAGCCCTCTTAAAATTGTTTAATTTTGAATGTAAAAATTAAAAAGATTGAGTGATAGACAGAATGAAATTTTAATTTGTTTTGCAAATTAAATGTGGCCTCCGACTACCTCAAACCAGAAATACTGTTATTAACACAAATCTAACAAACTAACTATAATTTATGCTTTAACTAGCTTTATTGCTATATATCAGGCAATAAACCTTATGACTATCTATGAAGAATCAAAACAATACATGAAATTCTATACTGTACAGGGTCTTAACATATTCATTATTTTTTTGTTTTAATTCTATCACTTGTACTGTAATTTGATATCAGTCATATAGCTTTTTCTACTATGTACTCTGTTAGAAAAAATAGCGTATCTACAACTTTCGACAGTTTATGTGATGTTAAGTTAGAAAATCGATGCAAGACAATTTTGTTAGCTACAAATTGACATAGTGATATGAGCATACTTGACAGTCTTTTTGATAAACATTTGTACACCTGTACATAAACCTGGCATTTAAATAAAAGCACACAAAATTCAGGTAAATATAACTTTGGTTATGTTGAAATCTTACGAGGACCTTTAAAACCATAAACAGTTTGTGAAAGGGTCCATGAAAAATAATGGTCAAGATCTATTGTTACCTGTTGCTCTTTCAAGTTCCTGTTACCAGAAAACTGCACTTCATTCCACACCACTTCTACTCCTTCCTCTGTGTCCATTGCCAAAAACGCATTGTCAATTCCTGGGACATCTCTCTGCTCTACCTGTTGAATGTTAAAAAAGGTTAAAATAATCCATGAACGATCAAATAAAAATGTTACATGCTCACAAATGTATTCATATCATTAATGTGGAAAACAAAACTTCTATTTCTTTTTATCAAACAAATTTACTTTGATAAAAGGTACTACAGACTCTAACAGTTTGTAGAATTATTTCTTTCTCTCCTATTATTTAGCATTGTCCATGACACAGATTCTCGGGAAAGGAGAACCATTCTTATTCCTTGCCAGGACAACATAATGTTTTGTAATCAAAGTAATCATTTTCCCAGTAATCATTTTACTGCAAAATGAAGTCTTGAATTCTCATCTGTTTGCACCATAATAGATTATTACAGCATTGGTATTTTTGACAGACACATATATAATGTAATAAAATGCACACACTCAAACGGTAGTATTTAAAACATATTCATTTCAATCACTGGCAATGTCGTGCCTTTATCAAGGATGTGAACAAGGCTGTAACACTGTAATTTACAAATGCGTTGTTTGCATAGAAATAAAAAATATTTTAACAGACATAATGAAAGTTTTTAGCAATTAAACAACTCCGTGACTTTTGTTCAATTTCAGGATATCGATTCTACATTTAATAAATGGTAGTTGTTTGTGTGTGTGTATGTGTGTGATATTTCTGTGTGTTTTTTGTCAACAAGTTTTACCTCTTCGCGTCTTTTCTGCCATCTTCCACAAGGGCTCTCTTCTAAAACTTCACACTCATCTTCAGATTCACTATCTGCTTTGTTTGTTGATCCTTCGTCTGGTTCTGCCATGTCTACAAAGGTTAAAACATAGAAAATATGTAAGGTATGTCTTCCTTCCAAATACACCGGAACTAGGTAGGATTCTGATCCGCAGCAAAAACGGGGTCATTCACTTAAAGTAACTTGTACTATAGATTTGATTTTGGAGGGATTCTTTGATTCTGTTTTTAATTTCTCTTGTAATTTTTTTTTATTTTACCATTTTCCTGTTAACGACAAAAAGATAATTAAATCTAAAAGTTTTATTAACATATCTTTCTATTGATATCTATCACGAAAAGTTAAAGTACAAGTTAATGTTTTAATAAATATTTCACAGAATATTAAAAAAAAAAATCAACAAATCATTAATAAGTTTTAAATCAATAGTTAAGATAATATGAAATTTATTTTTTTAAAATCGTGTCACAATGAAATTATAAATTTTACGTCACGTGACCAAATCTGCACGCCGCGAAAAATGTGTAAAGATACACATGTATGATACCCTGTACATGTAATGATATAGAGCTTTATGAATGACGCGCTAATTGATTGTATTCAGGGATTTAATTAAACCCCTTTCAAGATGGGTGTGTATCTCTCTGTACCAAACACCGAGAAAATATCCATTGACAAATCCACGAAAAAGTTCAGATATGGTGCTTCCTCTATGCAGGGATGGAGGGTTTCCCAAGAGGTGAGTTCTGTACAGCATCCATGGCTCGAGTCTAAATTGTATTTATGAATGAACTGTATGGCAACTTCAAACTGATGCATCTTGGGCAATTTTATATTTTAGGATTCACATAACTGTATTGATGATTTAGATGAGAAAACAGCTTTGTTTGCAGTTTATGATGGGCATGGAGGTAAGATGTTGTACATGTATAGAAATTAACATGTTCAGTTTGATCCACCCTGTAGTAGCGCATCCTATCAAGCATTTCAGAAATGAATGGAGATTTTCATATCTTGGGTGGAAGCAATATTTCTGGAATTTAAAATTACTACCTAACATCGCAAATACAGTCGTTTGACCAGTTCCGAATAGTTCAGAAGTTAAATAGCAAAAAATTAATGAAATAAAACATGGAGGAAAAAATCAATACCTTTAATATAAACGCGTATTATTGCTTGTTTGAATTCTGCTGTAGTTTCATTTTTTGCGGTCATACATGTATTTGATATCGGTCTTAGATTATTCGACCTACTTTCGCTTTGTAATAAATCCAGGTCATTGCAACGCTAATATGCACGTAAAATCGTCTGTCGGTGCCACAAATTTTCACTTGTAACAAGATTTCTTTTTTTAAATGTAGGTTTAGTATGTATTCTGACATACCCAAAAGCAAACAGGATAAAAAATAAAATAAAAACGCAAGTGGATGCAGAATTTTATTGAGCCGTCATTTTACTAGTTCCGAATACCCAATTGTTTCCCTCTGTTTTAGGATTTAATGAAGGGATTGATTAAAACAAATACTTCTGGAATTCATTAAATGTCTTTCTCCGTCTCAAATAAATCATATTGTACCACAATAATGATAAGTGGAGGGGCTGCGACTGTATTCCGACAAGATGTTAGAAACCAGGCTAAATTATTGTTACGGTGATTTTGTCTGTCATTTCCGTGCAAATCAAACTGTCTTGTTAAGAAAATACCAATAACTGAGATGTTTGCATTAAACCTGTTAATCAACAGGTTCAATCAATAGTTTTAAGGCCGAAACTTTTTTTTATCTGCATTCCATATGTATAGGAACAGTTATGTTATTTGGAACCCATCGGCTTATTCACAACTGGTAAAATGGCTTCCCACGTAGTTTGTTAGAATAAAATTTTATTTTAAAAAAATTAAATGCAGTAATATTGCATTTATATCAGCAGGGATATGGTGTATATCGGCCAAAAAATCAGATCTAAAAATAACACCCAGGAACATTTACAGCACCTCCAAATATGTACCCTATTCGGAACTGGTCAAACGACTGTATGTGTAACGGATTGGAATAAATAATGAAGGACTAAAAGAAGATTCAAACCTGGGTCCCCTGAATCTCTATTCAAGTGCTCTAAGAACTGAGCTATCTGGCAAATGAACTGGTCTGACAGTCACATTCCTCCCCCATTAATAATCTTCGCCATTGAAGATCAGTGTCCGCAGGGCTCGACATTAACGCTTGTCCGGTACCAGTTAAAAAGATATACGGACAAATGATTATTGCTGGCCACTTGTCCGACTGGACAAGTGCGTTTTTATGTAAAGAAATCTCCAACATTTTAGAAAGAAAAGAAAGTATCTGTAGTCTCGTTATAAGTTTATCGATTAGTTATTTTGAATTTCGATCCCGAAATTAAATTGCAATGCAATTGAGTTACTCTTAATCGGGATTGAAGTTCGCTAATTACAAACAACTTTCAATATTGAACTGTAAAGGTGTGGATCTTAGTTCTTACAAAGTACCAAACACACATGTTAAGAAAAAGAAATAAAGAAAAGGTAGCAAAGATAAAGGATTATGGAAAGAAATGTAATTTATTTTAGGTTTCACTCATCATTGATATTCTATGATGACTTTCCATGTTTAGTTTAAAAAACAGCTGAGAAATCAATATAACAGAACGTTACATGTATTTTAAAACCTGATGCTAAATTTAAAATGTCTTGTAATTTGCCATGACAAAGCTACAGCTGACAAATCATGTTTAATGTTATATGGAACCAATACATTTAGGAAAGACACTTTAAGTTTCCATTTAAAAAGTCAGGTTATTAATTATAGCAAGAATAGTCAATAAATGACTTCATTTTAGTAATACAGAAGTGTAGTTAACTGGTTTCAAGTTGACAATATTTGATCTTTAATATTGAAAATTTCTTTTGGACAAGTGAAGTTGAAGTTCGGACAAGTAAATATCTTGGTCACTTGTCCGAATGGACAAGTAGGGAAAAAAGTTAATGTAGAGCCCTGACTGTCCCAGGTTCTTGCCTCTGGCGGGAGTAAGCCTGTCAGTTCCATGGGTGGGTCATGGTGCTAAATGTAACAGGATGGGAAAAATGATGATGGGCCAGATTGGGTTTCAAACACGAACCCCCTGAATATCTAGTCACTTGCTCTACCAACTGAGTTAGGCGAACGTTTTTTATTCGTTGGATTACAGATCCGCCAACCAATTTTTTTGACTCTTAGAAAAAAAATAAAATGCACTTTTCCAAATTTTTTTATACTGACCGACATAAATTAAAGGAAATACAAAAAATGAAATAAAATGACTGGTGAAAAATATCAATAAAAACCACAGAAATTGGTTTCATTCACGAAAAAATACCTTAACTTTTACACTTTCAGTTTTAAAATTGATCGGGTTTTGAATACGGACTTCTCTATCACACACGTGCCATGTTGTCTAACGGTGGTTTTTGTTTTGTCATTAAAATGGCATACTTTCACATATCTGTCATTTGCAAAAATGACATTAAACTGTTGTTTAAGACCTTGAAACAGTGTTGTCTCACACATACTGTGGGGCAAGTGGTGTCAGAAGTTCTTGAAAGTGAAAAAACCCACGTATCATGTTTGCCAGGTTTTTGGTTTGTTTTTTTTTTCGACCTACCGACCCAATTTTTTGAATAAAAAATCCGTAATCTAATTTTAAAAAAAAATTTCGCCTTATTTGGCACCAGTGATTAAACAGTAACAATTACATTTGTTATTATATAGTTGAAGTTTAATTTTCATATTACATGTATAATGAACTGTTAAATTGAAGACAAATTCCATGTGAATACTATTTGAAATATATATTGAAAAATCTCTGCTTATTCACTTATTAGAAAGTAAAACAGTTTGTATTTACACCCAAACTCTTTAAAGGCTCAAAAGATATACTAGACCAGGGTGTCTTTGATTTTTCCACAGGATCTGAAGTTGCCCAATACTGTTCACTTCATCTCCCTGATTTCATCAAACAACATCCCTTGTTCAAAGAAGGAAAACTGAAAGAGGCACTGGAAGTGGGATTTCTCGAGTTCGACCAGAAACTACTGGAGAAGGAAGCCCTGAATGAAATGAAAATTCTAGCAGGAATAGATGAAGAGGAAGATGAAGAAGGTGAAATCTCGAAAAGATTTAAACAGTGTAGGTTAAGGCACACTTTGAAATGGCTATAATGAGAAAAAATGGTCCTTTAATTCTGGTTGATTTGCATGTTCAACTTTGGAAAAGGTGACAAGTATCTTTTATGAAGCTGTAAGTTATCTATAATGAAACCAAAACGAGAATCAGTGTGCTTTGCATGTATTTAGTTATTTTGTTTATTTGGCTACTTGTTCCATAATAAAGGTTTCTTTCTTTCTTTGAGGTTTTTTTTTAGTAGTTTGTTTAAATGATGAAGAATCATTATATGTTCTTTTTCTTGGTTGTCTCATTAGATATCTTGAGCCGTAAGTACTAAGATTTATGAAATAGATTTCCATTGGTGACTTTAAAGAAATGTACAGGACAAACTGTAAAAATCTTGAATAAATTTAAATCTATAACATACATATCCAGACATGTAATCTTGGTGTCAGGGATCAGATGTTTGCATTTACTTATTCTATAATAGGAAAAGGATGATGTCTTTGACAGTAATTGTTTGTAAATATGTAGAAGTGTTAATGTTAAATAGCAAATGTCAAGTTATCATGGGTTGCTGCTGCTTCATTATATGCATATCTTTTCTTTTAAAGCGAAGGAAAGGATCAAAACAGAAGCCGATTTGTTGAGATCAGAGGCAGACATGCCTCTCGAAGATCTGTTAGCAAAGTATGAAGGACTTCCACCACCTCCTAGGCTGCTAAAAAAAAATAAAAAGAATGTGAACTCCCCCTTCTTGAAAGGAAAAAAGGAATCCAAATTTACAGCCATGGGGTCTGTGGAAACAGAGGAAGCATGCACTTCCTCTTCAGCTGTAGAGACTTCCTGGACGAGGGATAATAAGCTAGCCAATGGACACGCTGAGAATGAAAACAATATAAACAGAGAAAAGGAACAGAATGAAAGTAATCAAAAATTGAATGATCAAGCCAGTGTAAGTGAAGGTGTGAAATCTTCCGATGTTACATCTCCACAGGACAGTGTGCAACAGTGTGTATCCTCTAGTTCAGATGGACCCTGTGAATCAGGGGTATCGTCAACAATGGAAAGTGGTGACGTTAAGCAGGAAGCCTCCGAGACAGACTGTGTATCCACATCCTCATCAGCACAGTCATCAGAAAGCTTGAAATCTGAGAGTGACACTGATCCAATGGCGGACGTGAATATGTCAGATTCTACTACCACCAATGCGGAGGACAAATTGGTGAAATCCTCAGGGGTGTCAGATGAGGAAGTTCCAGAAGAGCCAAGTTCAACAAAATCTGAGGATAGTCCAGGAAAGGGTAAAG
The DNA here is from genome assembly GCF_025612915.1 of Magallana angulata. Classification (NCBI taxonomy): domain Eukaryota; kingdom Metazoa; phylum Mollusca; class Bivalvia; order Ostreida; family Ostreidae; genus Magallana; species Magallana angulata. The sequence continues at coordinate 28,747,724 of NC_069120.1, forward strand.
GGAAAGGGAAAGGCAAGGGAAAAGGGAAGTCATCCAGCAAATCCACCTCCGAAGATGTGTGCTCTTCCAGTTCCATGGATACCTCAGAAACAGATGTAGGTATTTTCTGAAAATTGCAAATCGGTTATGGAAAGAGCCTTTTGATATTTTGCCCGATTGAGACGGCACATAAAAAAATTTGCTCTACAAATATCATAGTCATATTTATGAGATCTAAATAAACCATTTGCACATGAAGATCTCTATTCTGGGCTGGGACAATTTAACTTAATGTTGGTAGGCCAGAATATCAATACAATACAATCAATTATCATGATTATATATTTGTTTTGTCATAACTTGTAAAAGCTTCAGAGAGCTTGTACTACAATTCATGTAAGGTAATGTATGATGTCATACTTTCTTTTTCTTGGTAATTAAATTGAGAATTATTGGAGAAAATGTTTTTGGGGGCATTGGGAATAGCACATGTACTTTTTTTTTTTTACAGGAATTAAGCTATGTCAAGAAAGAAAAAAACTAATGATATATTAATGAATGTGCTATGAAATATTGATAATGGACGATATTGTATTGATTTATGCTTAATGTTTTGATAGGCTTAGGATTGTGTTTCATGTCACCTTTTGTGTGATGTAGCTTTGTCGGATATTGGAAGAAATATCAGGAGTCGGGATAGTGTGTTATGGAGTATTAATCAATGTGTAATCTTGTGTGATTTTACTGTGCAAGCAGAAAAGGAGGCATTATAAAATAAGAAGATTTAATAGTATTGTGATGTATGATTTACAAAAAATGTAAAAAGTATTTGAAAAGGAATATGTATACCAGTTTGCACTTTTAAATTTATAAAGTGTTTCTGATTAATGTGCTGGACATGCATGTATTATGTTGGTCATTCATTGGGAATGTAAATTAAAATATCAATCGGTATATCATCTTCCATATCAGGGATAGACATTACCATTTTATTTCACATGTCCTTCGGGCAGGTAAACTGAAATTCTCACTTGCCTGAAGGGCATGTGGATTGAAATTCTCATTTGAAGAAGACAACACCAGTACACCATATTCGTTAATTTTATTTGAGTTACTCACAAATATGATGACCAAATACATTCTATTTCGTAAGCTCAGTTGCTGGATAAAACATCAATGGACTAGAATTTTTGGCATATTAAACCCAATGAACTTTTAATAACATGTCTTGTTAAATTTTTGGTGGATGCTTCTCCCCTAACAAATTACATGTATTAATGGAAAAGACTGCATGCAAAGCCATTTGAAGTGCAGTCATTGCTACTGATCAAGATAAGTTGTACGACAAATATATTTGATCTAATAAATTCTGAGCTTAAGCGAATAAGATGAAACTTCATCACGATATACAGTTTTATCAAAAGAATGTAACATGATTATGAAATTGGGGTATAATTTATTTGAACTAGCAGGGCATATAGAATTAAATTTGATAATGTGATTATTATACCCCCGCTCCGAAGGAGAGGGGGTATACTGTTTTACCCTTGTGTGTCCGTCTGTCCGTCCGTCTGTCTGTCTGTCTGTCCGTCTGTAACAAAAATTTCTGTCGCATTTATCTCAGCAACTTTTTATCGCAGATGCTTGAAATTTTAACACAGTGTTTGTTAAGGCATGCCATATCGTGGGATATATTTTTGTACCAATCGGATGTCAACTTCCTGTTAAATGACGACTTTGCTTATTTTTTAACCAAAATTTTCGTCAAAGATTTCTCAGCAACTGTTTATCGCAGATGCTTGAAATTTTTACACAGTATTTGTATAGGCATGCCATATCGTGGGATATATTTTTGTACCAATCAGACGTCAACTTCCTGTTAAATGACGACTTTGTTTATTTTTAGCCAAAATTTTCAAACAAATATCCGTCAAAGAATTCTCAGCAACTGTTTATCGCAGATGTTTGAAATTTTTACACAGTATTTGTATAGGCGTGCTATATCGTGGGATATATTTTTGTACCAATCAGACTTCAACTTCCTGTTAAATGACGACTTTGTTTATTTTTAGCCAAAATTTCAAACAAATTTTCGTCAAAGATTTCTCAGCAACTATTTATTGCAGATGCTCGAAATTTTTACACAATATTTGTATAGGCATTCCATAGGGTGGGATATATTTCTCTACCAATCGGGTGTCAACTTCCTGTTAAATGACGACTTTGTTTATTTTTAGCCAAAATTTTCAAACAAATTTTTGTCAAAGATTTCTCAGCAGCTATTTATCGCAGATGCTTGAAATTTTAACACACTATTTGTTTTGGCATGCCATATTGTGGGATATATTTTTGTATCAATCGGATGTCAACTTCCTGTTAAATAATGACTGTTTATTTTTTGCCAAAATTTTTAAACAAATTTTCGTCAAAGATTTCTCAGCAGCTATTTATCGGAGATGCTTGAAATTTTTACACAGTGTTTGTTAAGGCATGCCATATCGTGGGATATATTTTTGTACCAATCAGACGTCATCTTCCTGTTAAATGAGTACTTTGTTTATTTTAGCCAAAATTTTTGAACAAATTTTCCTCAAAGATTTCTTAGCAGCTATTTATCGCAGATGCTTGAAATTTTAACACACTATTTGTATAGGCATGCCATATTGTGGGATATATTTCTGTACCAATCGGATGCCAGCTTTCTGTTAAATGTCGACTTTGCTTATTTTGCACATTCACATCAGAGCGGGGGTATCACTAGTGAGCATTGGCTCACAGATATCTTGTTGATTAAGTGTTAATACTGGACGACTTATTTAAAATCTACACTGACGCATTACCGAGTTTCCATATGCAAAGTTGTATGCTGAAAGATTATTTTAATGGTTTTAAATTATTTTCATAAATATTTCTATTATTAAATTATTAAAGACATACATATTCTGCATTGTTGGCCAACATCATAAATATATTACTGAAATGATGATGTAAATGATTAGTTTTAAATGGCATTGCAGACAAAACTTTCCTGCTCTGTGGAAGACTCCAAGAATGAAGCTGATGGCAATGGAGCAGAGGATGAGCAGGAGGAAGATGAGGAAGGGTTTGAGAAGCAGCTAGAGGAAGACTTTGACAGTGATGAGGAGGATGAAGAAGTAGAATTTGACAGGTACATGTACTTGAATTAGCATTGTTTAAAAGGTCCCAGGCTTTGATATTGGATACTTACATGAATACTATATATACCAGGAAGTTCTAGTAAGCTAGAGTGTGATACCATTTAATGACAAACAGGGTTGGAATATTATAGCAAACAGGGTTGGAATATTATAATTTTACAAGGAAAGTTATTGCAAGTTATCTTTGTATGAAGGATAAAGAGCACAAAAGGGAATAGAAAGGTAAACGAAGACGTATGAGAAGCCAACAATTCTCTATATTGAAGACCTTCATACTTTGTGTGGGTCATAACTAAACTCATGATACCTGCTAGCTGCAGGACTGTAGCTCCCGGTCTGAAAAAATTCGGATGGACGACCTGGGAGCTACAGTGCCTCCCATAGTAAAAAACTGCAATTTACGGCGCACAAAAAATTGCGCTAAGTTTGGACTTATTAATCTTATTTACACACAAATTCTGTAAAAATAATTAGAACCATAAAATTCTTCAGCAAATTTACTACTGATATCATTACTTTACTTGCCTCAGACTTTCTCTTAAACATGATAACCGACCTCGGAAAATGAAGTATGTTAATTTACGTCGAGATCGAGAGTCGCCATTTTTAAATGTAAACAAACTTGCACCACTTTAATTGACAGGGCTGGGGATGGTGTTTAAAAGAATATCAGAGGCAAGTGAAGTGACAATATCTGTAGTAAAATGTCCGAGGAATTTTTTGGGATTAAATATTTGTACAGAATGTGATTGTAAATGAGATTAATCAGTCAAAACCTAGCGCATTTTTTTGTGCGCCGTAAATTGCAGTTTTTTACTATGGGAGGCACTGTAGCTCCCAGGTCGTCCATCCGAATTTTTTCAGACCGGGAGCTACAGTCCTGCAGCTAGATACCTGCCACCTGGCATACCAATGAAACAATGCTGTGATCCTCTAGTTTTCAGAATTGTTTACTTGATGTTAACAATACTGATTGATTATACAGAGTGATTTTGTGTTATTTATGTGTGTAAGTATAAAGTATAAAATGCTCTACATTGCTTTTGCAATGAACATGAGTTAACTTATTTTGATAATAATATTAGTGATGAAGAAGGAGAGGATGATGATGAAGATGACGATGATGATGATGAAGAGGAGGAAGAATCTGAAGAGGAAGAAGAAGCAGAGGATGAGGGTCTATTTTTTTCTGATGATGCAGCTCAAAGTGTATGCATTTTTGATTGAATTATCCTGCTGTTTTTAATGTTTTGAAAAAAATATGCATTATATCATTCTTATACATTATGCAGACATTTATTTACGTGTATGTACAATAGATACTTTTAAAGAAGGAATGTTTCTTCAGGGGGGCTTTGGATACAATATTGTCTTTATAATCAGAGTCTTATACCAAAAATATACATGTAAAATCATTCTTTTATTCTAGCTCTTTTTATTTTTCAGCCTGGCCAAGAAAGTGGTTGCACAGCAATCTTGACCTTGATTCAAAATAATCAGATCATTGTTGCCAATGTGGGAGACTCAAGGTGTGTGCTCAGTCGTGCAGGCAAAGCCATTGACCTGTCAGAGGACCACAAACCAGAGAACTCCCCGGAGAGAGAGAGGATAGTAGCAGCGGGGGGCAAGGTCACAGCTGAAGGGCGTGTCAACGGGGGACTGAATCTCTCTCGGGCTCTCGGTAAGTTGTTGTCCCCTGCATTAAATGTATTGAGAGTTTTTAGTGTTGGTTTGAAATAGTGCCATTTCTTTTTGGAGTTGATTTTAATCAACTCTCCTGTGCAGTTACTCTGGCAAACCTAAACTGAAACAGTGTTTGGACCTAGGCACAAATCATCACCGCTGACGAGACTTAGTTCTTGAAAATAATCGATAAATTCGATGTAATGTACGCTGAAGCAATTTTTTAAAGGAAACTTAATTATTTATAAATACCTTGAAAATAGTCAGATTTAAATAGTACAAACAATTTAGAAGTTTTTTGCAGTCGTATGTATTCCTACGCCAGAGTTCAATATAGTCTCGTTCAACCATCGGCTGTGTCCGTACATCTCCGACAAGCAGAGAGTCAGTCTATAGTTAGAGGTCGCCTCATCAAGATATCATGTGACCTGGTATCTCTTACTTGTCGAAGATTTACGGAGACAGCAGAGCATCTGGTTGAACGAGACTAGAGGTCATCATTGGTTAGATCCATACAATTTTTGAAATATTTCTAGTACCGATACATAGTTTGGTGAAATCAATTCTATTTTAAAATATTCATGATTCATAAGAGGTTTTCTCGAAATTCTAATCGAAAAAGTCCGAGAATTCATATTACAAAAATGTGCGTAATTCAAATACAGGTTATAAAGTAATAACATATCATTGATTTTAAGATAAATAATAATCGATAAAATCAACTCCCGTCAGTACTTCAGTACTTGGATTCTCAAATATTTTCCTTTCATTTGCGAAGATGTTATGAAAGAAATGAAAAGTTTAGGACTCATCTATAGTCTGTCCCAAGATATTGATGCAGTACATTTGGATGAATTTTAATAAAAATACACATACCTGTAAAAGAAGTGCAATTGAAATAGATGAAAGGGAAAATATCCAATATAATTTCATTCACACATTATCATTTTTCTATCATATCATGAAGAATCAGAGGAATGAAAACTAATTTCCTACAGAGATTCATATTTGGGAATGTTGACATCTTTACTCCATTCCGAAGTCACTCGAAATACCTCGCGCAATTTTTCAACATTATCATCTGGATGAAAAATGACAATAACAAACCGTCAACCATCTCAAAAATCCATAAAATGAAATACAAATTCAAAGCAGAGAAACACGGACCTCTAAAAAGATAGAGGTAGGATCAGGTGCCTAGGAGAAGTAAGCGTCCTCTGCTGACCGGTCACACCCGCCGTGCATGTCATATCGGTAAAATTGTAATTATCCGGGAAAATGTTGTAATTTGGGGAATATATCATGATCAAAATCCCCGTAGATATCACATTTTTAGTGTATATTGGCCGAATTCTGATAAGCTGGAGGGGGTGTATCATGTGAGAAATTTTTCATACTTTTGTATGAACGTCGTTTAAACCCTAAGGTATTTATAAATATCAAGTAATTTAGCAAAATGTGAATTGAGGATATCTTGGGACAAAGTATTAAAATAATAAATTTAATGATAATATTTTATGTTGAAACTGCCATAAATAAGTTTTAACTGCATAACAGTATAGATATGTTAACAGAACTGAGTTATCCAACAATGTCAATTCCTATTTACAAAGGATAAATCTAATAGCATTGTGTTTTGTTTGTAACTCAACAATTAATTGACATTCAAATGTTGGTTGCCTTACTGAACATTATTTACATTATAATGGAAAGACAAACCTTAAAAATTTTCAGAAAAAATTGTAAACAATTCTGTTGTTTGTTTTGTTGTTGTTGCTGGCTCTATCTACTTTATAAACATTTATTGCATATATTTATTTGATGTGTATTTGTATGAAAGGTTTGTGTAACGTTACTTTAAAGAAATTACATATGCACTTAGTCAGGAATTTGAAACGCAAATGGAACGGCGATATTAATATGTAATTTACCAAGATAGTTTGCATCCACGACTAAAAATATAGTGCCAGAAACTTTGTGAAGAAAAATCTTTTGTTATTAACGAATATATATGATTTAACAATTATTTTTTGTAAGTACATATCATTTCATTTAATCATACAATATTAAATATATTCAAAATGTGTGATGACGTTTATACTTGTGCTTATGTGCCATGACAAGGCTAAAGGTGTGTAAAGGAAATTGACCGTCGCAGATTTCCAATGCAATCATAGGGGGAAATATTCACAGAATGTAAATATATACATGTACATGTGTATATCTATGTACTCTATACATAATATATAGATTATTGGAACACAAGTAAAGAAATGTCAGATAGTTCCCTGACAAAATTTTTTTACTCTAATTTGCTTGATCGGATATTATTGCATGTTTATTGGTACATGTATCGCAAAAACAGCAGAATACTTTTGAAAGGGGTGTCAAATAATTTATTGTTTGATTAAGTTTATTGCATTACCAATTTGTATTCACATGATGGTGATTTTTGTACATCCTCTGTGTATTCTAACAGGTGACCACTTCTACAAAAGAAATAAAGAGAAGTCAGACAAGGAACAGATGATAACTGCGTTACCTGAAATAATGACAGAGACAATTCAGGAGGAAGACGAGTTCATGGTGCTGGCTTGTGATGGAATCTGGTAAGACAGAGCGCTTGCCAACCATCCCAGTATCTCACTCATATAGGAATTAAAGAATTGTGTCAAATGCATACAAGTAAATGGGAGAATTGATGTTGAACACTCCAAACCAGGAAAAAACCTAATCAGAAATCCCTATGAATTGTTGAAAGTCACTTGATAATATATGACAACAAAACAAACCTTTTGTATGATGATACAATTTTTTTTTTTACATTCATTTCTGATTAACGGACCTCAAAACTTTTTCTTGTAAAGAAAATGAATGCATGTACATATTTTAGTAAATTTGGTCAATAATGTCATATGTGAACACTGCCGCTAAATTGCATGTTGATAAAACCAATTAATGTATCAATTATTTTTTGCATTATGTTTAACAGGAATGCCATGACAAGCCAAGAAGTGGTGGACTTTGTCAAAGAAAAGATAAACCACCCTCCTTACACCGAGTGTCCATCCATGATATGTGAAAAGGTACGGGAGTTGACATAATAGTGTACTTGTGCATATTATTCATAGTTAAGAACACTTGCTAAAAAGCAGTATTTGACATCTAAGAAATTGATGTCTGGTGGGAAAAAAATAAAGCAATATAGTTTTGAGGAGAGGAGTTTAAGAGTCCTGAAAGTTTATGTCATCCAACATTGATATACATGTAATCATAGAAAAAGTGAATATTTAATTTACAGTTTTGACAAAGAAAATGCTTATTATTTCATAGTACATGTATTCACATTTTCCAATGTCTTTGTCCATCATAACACTTCAAATGGATTTTGTAGTTCATTTAAACACTATTAAAATGCTTTCTTTGGTGATTAATGCGGGATACGAGGGTGGCAACATTGCAGAAAAAAATACACAACCCGCGTTATAAATTTATTGTAAAAATCTATATGGTTTAAAGACACTGTAACACATGTAGCATTCCATTATGTGATATTTTTCTGTGTATTGCAACTCTTGGTTTATTCCATACATTAAAGGAATACAAAAAAGCAAGATATTCTTTTACATTAGCAAGCAACAAATAATTGATAAGAACTAAAAAAATAATTCCAAGTAAAACTTGTTAATATCTATTTGCAGCTGTTTGATTATTGTCTGGCACCCAACACCGGCGGAGATGGAACAGGATGTGACAATATGACATGTATAATTATCAACTTTAAAGACAATTTGAACAACAAAAGAAATTCCAGCACAGAGCTAGAGAACCAGCCAGAAAAGCGGCCCAGATTAGATGTGGACGAAACCACACAGGGGTTTATCCCATCCAACATGGGCGATTGTGAGGCAGATAAATAAAAACGGACGCAATTCATGTAAATCTTGTGTATTATATACACTTCCATTCATAAATGATTATATAGATTTATATTGTGTTGTTGTTTTACCTGTATAAAAATAAGAACGATGGTCTGGTGTTTGAATTTTGTACATATGAAGATTTGAACCTGAAGTTTTACCTGAAGTTTTTTTAGTAACAGGTACTTTCCACCCAAACACAGGTGTGGGCAAAAGAATGGGAAAATGCGCTATACCTCTCTTCGTCAAAGATTTCTCGGAAACTACCGATATTCATGGAAGATGGTTGAAATTTAAACACACTCTTTGTTTAGGCATACCATATGGTGGATATCATATTTGAACAAATTCGTTGACAATTAACTCCCCTTTACATGTAATTGTCGACTTCGCTTAATTTGTATATATTCACATCAGAGTGGGGTTAGCATTGGATCACGGATATCTGTTTGATCTTTGATCCCAGTGGAGAGGGTTCTCAGAGGCACCAGTCTACTACTTTGTTTAAAGCTGACATGAATTCATAAATACGCATTATTTCCCTTTTATCTCCGACTACCGCCATATTAGTTGTCGATTTCTATTGTTCTGCTCATTGCTACACATCCCCTATATAAGGCCGAAAGCACTATTCATGCTTCACCGCATTCAGGAATTTCATACACCCGAACACGTTACCTTGGACGAAAAGACTTGTAATAACGCGATTGGAACAAAAATAATATCACAACCACTGCACTGGCAAGATATATCCAATAAACGACGAAACAAGACAGACTGAAATCCAGGCGCAGACACTTCCAAAATTCCTCGATAATTGTAGACCATTTTCCTGTGTATGTTATGACATCGCACATGCGCAAACCACACACTGGCAGATCGAGCAATGTCAATTATCGCATGGATTTTAGAAACGGGAAGTTTTTGTAGGAACGGATGGAAACGTTGTTACTTTCTTGGATTTACTGTCATTTATCTACTATGTTGGATGTAGTGTCGCCGGGGTTTTCAAGAAGATGCAGACGTTATGCACTCTCAGTGACTCTGTATGAACGACACACGTGTTCGATGTGCATGCGAAGAAAGGCAGCACTGTATGCGTAAAATAATACGGATACCTTGGACATCCTTTCAAATAATAAATATATTTTGTATTTCATTGATTGTTGTTTTCTTTATTCTTTATTATTACATTTCTTTATTCTTTATTTCTACATTTTACTACAATGTGTAGTTCATGCATTTAGAAGTCCGTGCAACGAGAATGCCTCGATCGGAAAGCAACCGACCGTAACTTTCTCAACCGGTATATATACCCCAGTGGCAGTAGAGGAGCGATCGAAACTAATATGGCGACCAAATGCTTTTATGAATTCATGTCAGCTTTAATCTACAATGTAAAGGGTTTCCAGGATGTAAGGCGAACAAGACAGGTTTTGAAAGGGGAGGGGGGGGGGGCAGAATCGTCCAAAATAATCTTGACAAGCCCCCCCCCCCTCCCCCACAAAAAGACAACTCATAATCATTCATGAAAATCTTAATCCGCGTAATGTACAGTTTTATAGCTTTAATTTCACTTCAGTATTTTTACAAGCTCCCAAAAAAGTGGGAGGAAAGGGCAACTCCACGTTAATTCACTTTTTATACCCCCCCCCCCCCCCTCTTTTTGAAGAAGAGAGTGCATATTGCTTTAAATTGCTGTTGTTCGTCTGTTTTCTTGTATGTCAGTCGGTCCACTAGCACTATCCGTTTATATTCTTTGCAGATATTGCACATTTTGAAATGAAAACTTGGTCAATCTAATTAAAAATAGACCACTTCGAATCGATACGCACCTCTACGATATGCTATACAAGCTTGTATAGCGTACCGTAAAGGAGCAGATTTGAAACTCCAATTTTAATTAGATTGGAAATTTGGTATACAGATTCATCATAATAATATCTATGTCAAGTTCGATATTGGGTACGATTGAGCAATTTGACAGTTATGTCCCTTGGACATTGTAAAGTTCAGTTTCCGTTCATTTTTTTTTTCGCAGAGGTGTCCAAGGGAGGAGGGAATAAGTGTTTCACAAACTTTTTTGTTATAATGTAAATCTGCAAAAAGAGTGTGTGTGTGTGTGGGGGGGGGGGGGGGTGTGAATTGAGAGAGGGAGAGGGGGTCTCGAGGTTTGGCAAATATATTACATGAGATTTTTTAAATGAATTTACCAAGTTGGGTCTTGACTCCCCTGTCCATTCTAGATCCACTCTGATGTTCCGTTTTTAAAAGTGTTTATGTCGTCCTTAAATTAGGCAAAAAAGCAATAAATTAATCTTTTCAAATCCTCTCTTTCACGGAAATTTTTAGAATATTCAGTTCAAATAATGTGTCTTCATGCACAAAAGCATTCGAGGTCATCTTTAGTAATCAAATTCGGGCATGTTTTAAGCGGGTCAGTCGCGATATGTACAATGGATCCGCTGCAATGCCTCGTTGCGTGTATGGTTTTGGAAAAAAAAGGACTTTAAAAGCCGCATGTGTTTTTAAAGTCCTCTGGTTGGTTCTTCGATGTGTTTGAGATCAATATGTTTATTAGTACGTGAAAACATAATAATAATCTTACAAAGGTACATTAGGACATGTTGGTTATGCGGAATCATCCACATCGCTCGATTTTCGGTTGAAAAAAAAACCCCAACCGATCTTAAATTGCGTTAGTACATGTGCCGGATTGATATACTTCCTACTGATCCATACTGCTGTACAGTGTACATAATGTGTATTTGTTTACCTGTAGTACGTGAATGGAGAAGCATGAAAGCATTAAGGTGCACACTTCAAATCGTTTTATTTTTGTGTATTTGTACGCTTGTGACTTCGGAGGATCAATGCAATTTAACTTTAAAAACGGGTAAGTACGCTTGGGGTGACAAAGTAGTATAGGAGTATATTCTTATTTATTAATTATATATCTTTTTTCTTCTTTTTTAAATTCTATTCTGCTAAAAATTATAACGACTATTATTGCATCATATTACCTATATTATTTTATTAGATAATACGCGTTTACGCATATTCAAATGTATACATGTAGGTAAATTTTTTTTATCAATGATCGAGTTTATGTATGACCATCGTAAAAACCCACTTCCTAACCCCCTCCCCCTTTAAAAATCTGTTAAAGATACATTATCCTAGACTTGTTCCAATGACATAAAATTCTGGATGGATGGAGGTAAAATATGCACCTTAAAAGCTTATATGACCGTTTCTCCTTCTTAAAAAAATATCTTTATATTGTCCGCATTTCATGAGCAAGTCTGTAGGTTTAATTGAACTGTACAGTGTCACATTTAAAACACACTTGCTGGGATTGTCCTATTCAATCGGGAGGAAGTTAATTCTAAGCTTTTGAAAAGTTTTTTAAATCCTAAAACTTAAAAGTTCAATGAACCAAAACTTTCGTGCGATTGATCAAATAAAATGTGTATGCGATTTTTCAGTGAAAACATTCAGCGTAGATATCACTCGTTGATATACTTAGTATATATAAACATGTATCATGTTAATATTTAAAATCTAATAAACTCTTACACCTCCTGCATTCTCCTACAATCTAACCATGAATGGCCCTTCCGTTTTCTTTGTTGGTGATTTATACATATGTGCATGAGTAGATATAACGTATTCATTTAGAGAATTAAATTATATATTGAATAATATTGACGTACGTTTCGAAATTTTCTCTGTATAAACGACGCCATGGATCAAATCATCCTGCGATCTAGCGGACAACTCCATACAAATAATGCATACATGCAAACAGCTTACTATCTAAAATCTGTGCAGCGGACGAGTACTTCATTGAAGCTATTAAAGAGATTAACTACGTATTCAAGATTTAAGATCTAAGTCTGATGGCTTGATAGGTTTAGACAATATTACAATCGTGGCAAGTATTCTTAAAAAGGTGGATCGTAAAAGGGAGTGAGTTAGCCGAGACCCATCCCCAAATCCCAACTACTTATTATCTTAATTAATGATTTTCTTTTATGCGTATTGAAATGCTAGTGTATTGGTATTTTATCAGAAACTTCCTCTTTCCTAAAACAATTTCATATGTTCTGCCGTTTTATAAGAAAAAAAAACCGGTGTCATATCTGAGCAGTTTAACAAAAATACGGAAATGTAAGAATATTGTATTGTAATTATGAAACTATTGTGGAGTGATCTTCAATTCAATTATAATGAATTCAATGAAATGCTTTTTTACATTTTCAAAAGAAAAATTGATCATTAAACAACCACACCTAACTCATAAGACTATAGTCTCAAAAAATATTTTAAAAAACCCACAAAAAAAAAACCGGGGTGTTAATATAAATGAAGTTATCGAATTTTACTTTTGAATCATTTTTGCTTAAGCAAGCTCTCACAATCCCCACCCCAGTGCCTTAAACCCACCATGCACCGTTTATTCCGCACCTACTGTAGTTTGAAATCGGAACCATTTTAAAAAGAGCTTGTACATTGGGCATCTGTATCATTCAAACAGCAATATGACGTAGGCCTGTCTTTTTCGTCTGCCTTTTGAGCTACGACTATGCAATATTTAAGGAATCATTCTTTGAGTATTAAAAGGTGATACTTTCCGTCGGGGCGTGGTCAAATCCAATAAAGCCCGAAGGGCTTTATGATAGATTTGACCACGCTCCGACCGAAATTATCACCTCATATATGTACAAAGAATGATTCCTTATTACTTATATTTATATTATTTCTAATTTGTACACTTAAAAACAACATTATATTAAAAACCACTATTTTGTGATGTAGCACATGCTATGTATTACTACGTGGCGCATCCAATACCGTTTTCGGTTCTGCTATAAGACACGCCCATTTTGTGTCACTCATGTTTTATGAAATTATTGGGCTTTAGGGTTCAAAATTGATTCGTAATGTTATCACAGACAAAGACAGTTGAAAATGTAAAGATATGCACATAATATATCACTCGAAACCAGCGTCATTTTTGGCTTGTTTTAATGCAAGAAATAGTTACGTCCAACCAGAAGCCCAATGTTTTGTTAAAGTGGTTCTAATTGGTTTTTTTTTTTAAATTGCACTCTATATATTTTTTTTCAGGAGATTTTTTTTTTAGTTTTTGCACCTGCAATTTGAGGTCACTACACGTGTGTCTTCTTCTATATATCTTTGCTTTTCATTCTGTTCTTTATTATATTTGCAGATCCTTTATATATATTCTTCGGAGAACAGACAAATCTAACTTGCACGCTTTATAGATTTCGGACTGTTTACAACGCCTCTGGCTCTGAAAATCACGTCTTAATCAGCAGATGGAAAGAGCAAAATTTGAATATTTCAAGCTATGTCATAGACAATGACAACTCCACTGTCACTGCACACGCACAAGATGTTGTTTCTGTTAATTCGGTCCCAGAAACAGCGGCATTTTTGGGGTATCTCTGCACCTCCCCGTTGTGCGAAGGCAAAAAATCACTGCAACGGTTCCTTAATATAGAGAGTAAGAAAATGTATTTAATGTGCCTGGTTTTTTTTAACTGCATGCATGTCTGCGTCAGTTTGTCTTTTCTTCTTAACTATTCCCGTAATAACATTTATCTTTTGGAAAGTAGTTACGAAAATACTTTTCCAAATTAGACATTGCGTTATTAAAAGTTATTTAACTAATGATACGAGTTTTATGACCGAACACGAAGCAATGAAATGATCCTGACCGACCTACTTTCTCCGCAATTTTGTATCGGATTCCTTATTTTAGCTCACCTGGACGTATTTTCTAGAGAATTCTAATCGATTTTTTTTTTAAGGTCAGACGCGACCTATCTTCAATTTTTTCTATCTCCACAATGTGAAGATTTCCACTTAGTAATTTTATGATTATATTTTTCATGTTATATGATTCTTTTTTTTTTTATTTAGATAAAGTGTTCAATTGAAAATGTATAATATGGCTTTATTTAAAGGCATTCAAATGCATTTTGCATGCTATTTTAAGAAAAATGCAAAATATTCTAGCTCCGAAAAGAGCATGGTAATGTACCCTGAATTTTGGGGAATTAACAGGTTTAAATTATAATAAACAAGGAATAAACTATCATAGAAAATTATATAAAACTGAGGAACGTCTCGTGTGTCATTAAGAACTGGGGTAAAGAAACCCCTAATGTTGTAATGGCAGTCACCAAATGGCCAACAGAGATTTGACCGTGGAGGCCATTAAACTTCTGTCACTTTTGATCTCGATAAGTGTCAATTTACATACGATACATATGGGCTCGGAGGAAAAGTAAGATTGAGATCGTATACGTTTTTATGGCCCCGAATTCTTCTAACGTTTAAATGTTAGGGAAAGAACATTTATGGGACCCTCTATCGTAATACTTTGATAGGCTTTCTGCGTATGAATGAAAAATATAAACTGTTATTTAAAGTTTGTTCTTAAAAGCATGTTTTTAATCCATATGCAGTGTATTTAATCTTATAATCCTCAAAATTTCCGGAAGTGTATTAACATGCAATTTATTTTGTGTGATGAATACTATTTGAATTATATGTATACTAACTCATTCAGGACGACATTAAAAACATGAAAACTAAAAGCATGATTAACAGCATTTATAAATCATATACTCTTGTGTAATATTAAATTGTTTGAGATTGACCATTATCAGGCGAGCAATATTTTCGTTAAGGTACGTTTCTCCTTTTTTTTTATAACGAGATGAGTTTTATTTTTGCAGAGCAGTTAAAACGTTTTAATGTTCTTGCGAATCAACCCCTTTATTAATCAGAGGAGACGTAAAAGTGGCGTGCTTTATATTGCCTGCTTTATTCCCAGTTCCCAGCGCAAACTATCATAATCCGGTTTGTTCCCGTTTTGCACACATTTGAAAATTAGGTATCGAAAAAATGTGTGCGAAACGGGAATTTGACCAGGTGAGATAATTGCTTAATTGCTATAGTCTGTATCACAATTCCTGCGAGGGAATTCATGCATTTTCAACCTTTTTCAGTTTGAGTTATATCGCATTAATATTAAAATATCATTTTTGTCAGATTTTTTAATGTATTTAACCTCTGATTTGACCCGCCATATACTAAAGCGGTGATGTCATAAGAACTACTGTCATGTACAAATTTTGATTCTCAATAATCGAAATTTTTGTAAAGGGCAGGTTATCGTGTCAAAGATTTTACTTCTGTTTATTTTGTTTTTCTTCTAAATTTTAGCGCGATTTTAATCAAAATACTTTCTCAAGGTTTCAAAATGGCTATTGTTCGGAAAAAGCTTTTGTTAGGTTCAAATGTTGGTTAATCTCATTTACTCGTTTATCTACGTTTATGATAGTAAAAACGTCAAATGTCTTAGAGTTTTAGATAACTGAATTTCCTCACCTGTCATCTTTATTTTGCTAAAAGCATTTACAGGCAATATATACTTCAAAGGGAATTAATTGGCTAGGTAATTTACTTAGGGATTAACTCAGGTGTCATGGCCTGAGCTATTATTCATTTATCGTTTTACACATGTTACATAATTTTTGTTTTATACATGTATACTGTTGAAATTCTTTTTTACATAAGTCGGAATCGGACAGCCGTCCCGATATCACCGATCTGTATCAAAATTACTGTCAGATCCTTAATAAATGTTGAAACGCCGATTGGACTTTACTCAGTTACTTTTACCAAATTGAGGGCTACCACCCGAGTGTTGATCGGGTTATAGTACAGCCGAGTGTTGATCGGGTTATAGTACAGCCGAGTGTTGATCGAGTTGTACAGTAGTCCTTATTGGTTGTGCTACTTTTATTGTCGGTAATCGTCCCAAACCTTTCTGGACTGGACATTGCCGGTAAAATCCTTACGGACATTCCGAAATTTTGATTCTCAATAATCGAAATTTTTAGTTTAAACTTTATTTCATTTTGAATTGTACATCAATATAAACAATAAATAATGCAAACAGGATTCGGAAACAAGTTGTTACAACTTATATTAATCCGTTTCCTTAAATTGACTTTCAACTATTAAAAACGATAGTTGCCCTTGCTGAATGGCAAGTATATTAGGAACAACAAATGAAAAAAAAGATGGAATTGATGGAAAAATTTAACCAAAAAAAATGAAAAGGGAAAAATATGATAGAAAATATACAGAGAGAGATATCATAACTTGAATTAACATTAAAAGTGACCGAGTAATAAACAGTCGTACGATGCAAAAATAACAAAATCGACAATACGGTAGCAAGTGGAATTAAGTTACAAATCGTTTAGTAGCAGAAATAAAATGATGTACATGTTTGAAAATGTTTGTATTATAGGAATAATTTCTATCTGGGTCTCCAAATAACAGAATGTTTAAAGTGACCGGTCTTAATGGGTCAATGAATTTTTTCCTTGCATCAGTGTATAGAGGACATTCTAATAAAAAGTGTATTGTTGTTTCAATTTGTCCACAGGCACAATTAGGATTATCTATTATATGTTTTTTGGATAAATGCGAATTAAGTATACTACAATTGAGTCTAAGTCGTGTGTGTAAGATCTGTTCTGTGCGCTTACCAAATAGAAAGTGTCTTGGGGTTTTACAACAGTTTGAGTTAAGCACACGTTTCAAATTGGATACTGAAGGATTTTCTTGGACACTTATCGGAAGATCGTTCCAAAGCTTTGTTTCGAAATTTTTGTAAAGGACACTACCGTCAAGGTCGCTACTTCAAAGATTGAAATATTGTGATAAAGATCTGTTTTCTTTCATAATATTCTTTCTGTTGATACCAAACCATCAATTATAAACATGCTTTTTACATAATTTGCAACTCAAGTGTAAAAACTGTTTCCATTTAACCACTGTTGGATACGCAGTAGTTGAAATTCAATCCCGAAACGGTGAAAACAAAACCTAAACCAAAATAAAGCATGTTTTCAAGGACTTGCTTGTTCTCAACAATTGGTTAGATTAAATATGCATTTCAACCCTTGTTTAACTTTTTAAAAAAAATGTAACTTTTGTCTTTAGTTGGACCGCCGAAAATATTTTAGCTAAGATTACAGAGAGCATTTGTGCTATTCTGTATCCATTTGCTTGTAGTGACATATACGAAGTATTTTCTCCCGTAATTCTAAAGAAATCTAAATGTGTTCATACAGCTACGTACTGATAAAGCCTGTCTTCTTTTAAACGCAATATCCAGCAGTCTGGGTTTGATTAATAAGGGCGAAGTTTGATTTCAAGTTACTTTTATTTATTATATGAACATGGTTAAATTATGAGGTTTTTGTTAACTTGTGAGTTTGACCATGAATGTATCATTTTATGATCGAACGAAAGTTTAGCTTCATTTTTTAAGCGAACAGATTGTCCTCAGATTTTCAAATATCCCGTCAGTTGTAGTTACTTTAAGAATTGGCTGTTCTTTTTAGCGCGCTGATCGACATTAATAATAAGCTGTATACTTTTACTCACACTATAAGAATAAATGAGAGAGAGAGAGAGAAAGAGAGATCGACCAATAAAAATGGTTAATTATGCTAGATAATGCAAATTCTAAACAATATATTAAGCAAATGCTTTGCCTAATCAACAGTTTTTGAACAGTGTGTTTTGTTTGTCTGTTTGTTTGGGGTTTTTTTTTTTTTTTTACATGTAAGGCATTCAGAAGAATTCTGTCAAAAATATAACAAACATAATTTTGTTTGCATGTTTTTATCTTAACGAATACCGTGAATGTATTGTCGCCTAAATTATTGTAATACGTACATGTTGTATTTTATTTTTCAGATAAATGAAGCACTTAACCTTTTTTCTTTGTATTAATTAAATAATGAAGAAATAGGGAAAATACTGTTTAATTTCACTGTTTTTGACAACAGATCGCCCGGTGAAAGTATCAAATGGCTCTTGTCTAGTCTACAACTGGCAAAACATGACGTGTGCCTGGGACCTGGGGGTGATCTACAGGAACACTCGTGACGTCAGCGTAACCGTCCAATACAACGACTCCGTCCCAGATTTTACTAACCTCGACTACGACGTTACGTTACACTGGAGCGTGTAAGTTTCATCTATTGGACAATCAAAATTGTTTTGCATTTTATTCTGAAAACTTCGCTTCTGATATGTATCTGTTCTGAGAGAAATATGGAGTCCTATTAGGGTCATTTGCAATTTATCAAACGTGCGTTGAGAAGAATGTCACGTGTTTTGTGATGCTGATTTAGCGCAATGTGAAATTGTTTAGTGTTGTATGAAAGCGTTACGGCGTGTTCTGTGACGGGACAGAGTAAATATGAAGGTGTGCTGGAGCAACGGCATTTTGTACGAAGCTGTATTGCCCAAGTGAACGGTGGGTCACTTTCAAGTGCATAAACGCACTTTTATTGCGAATGCGCCTGTCCTCATACAATGGGTAACATTATTTAGAAGTATGATCTTTATTTTCTGCAGATATACCCATTTGTCTCCTTGTAAACACATACAAATCAAAGGGAAATGTTTGACGTGTAAGATGTTGGAGAATGACGATAGAGAGAGTTACAGAAGGGGAACTTACATGTTTGTCGTCAATATCACCAACAGCAGACGACCGGAAGCAGGCGTATCGTCACGGTTCTACTTTAACACGGATGAACTAGGTACTTGATCATTTTAAGTACTCTTTAAATGGTATGTTTGGGAAGCGATGCATTTGTATCTTTTTTTCGACTTTATCTCAGAGAGAGAGAGAGAGAGAGAGAGAGAGAGAGAGAGAGAGAGAGAGAGAGAGCAAGGTTTCTGATTTATTCGGTATCAACCGAAACATAACACAATGAGAATTCAATTGTCTTTTTTCAGTTCAACCTGCGAAAGTCGAAAACGTTTTAACACGGGTGAATAAAACGGAAATAAATTTATTGTGGAGTCACTCCAAGCCTTATGTCTCACTTCATTTCAAGATAGAATACAAGTCTCAGTGGGAAAACGATTGGAAAGTAAGTCATTTTTTTAATAATGAAATTAATTAATTATTAAGTAAGTAAAGAAAGTAAGTCTTTTTTTAATAATGAAATTAATTAATTATATCCCATTGCTTTTTGTTTGGATATTGCAGTCTCATTTTTGTAGCTGGAAGCAATTAAACTGAAAAGCATGCCATTTATTCAAATCTCCAATACATTTATTGCAAATTTGCATTGATTTCATCAAAAGACCAACCCGGTATCGTCTTTATCTGGATAAATTTTATTCACGAATTACACAAATTAACCAAAACAGTTTGAATTTGATTAATTTGTTTATGAAAGTCGTTGATTTGCTTTGACAGGTTAAAATGATTTTAACAATACCTTTTCTCTCCCTTTTGCACAATGTGGTTCATATTTCACCAACTAAGGCCTTTGAGTAAAGGGAGTGCAGTGACTTTGGTTCATCTTTCAATACTCTGTCCCGAGTTTTTGCTTCCACCACTTTTCCCTTGATATTTCGATAATAATAAATACCTTTTTGGTCAAACTAGGTTCATTCACTAATATGAAAAATGTCCAGATTATCTGTTTTGAAACGCTTCAGGTTTCAATACACATTCCAAAGTAGAAAGTCTACGGGGATTTTGCATTGCACCAGCCATTAATAAGCCCGGATGATTACGTTGAAAAATTGCGCGAGGTGTCCCAAGTACTTCCGAATGGAGAAAATGTGTAAACATTTCCCATTATAAATCTCCGAAGAATTTTGTTTTCCTTCCTGTAAACTTTTATGAGTGAAAAAGGAAAATTAATCAATGAAGATGTCTTGGATATTTTCCATTTCATCGATTTCAACTGTACTTCTTTCACAGGTACTGTGGAATCATTAAATTTCGTAGGGGTCAATTTTCGTGGATTGCTTAAATTTTACAAGTTCGTGGAGACGTAATTTCGTGTATTCTGTTAAACCTACAGAGGAAATATGACTTTATAACCATAATTTATTAATTCGTGGAGGTGTTAATTCGTGGATGAGAGGTACCTACGAATTCCACGAAAATTGAACCACCACGAAATCTAATGATTCCACAGTATGTGTATTTTTATTAAAAATCATGAAAAAGTGATGGAAGCAATAACTTAGGACAGACTTATAGATCAAAGATTAAGGTCGTAAATAACAACTATTTATATGAAAATAATTTCTATCCTCCTTGGCCAAACTATTACGTCATGGTAATAAGCAAATCTTTGTAAAAATCCTTGTTTATACCATAATGTATATCTCTCTTTTGCACAACCTTGCTCAGACTTTACTTAAAGGCTGTCTGTATGCATGGTCTGTGTGGTGACCATCAATCGAGTTTCTTCCTAGGTCAAGTCAAAGGTCAAGGCAACATTTAAAAAAAATCCTTGTCCAAACAATAATTTCATTTTCTTTCTTTGGCAAACTGTTCTTAAGACTTTACTTAAGGACTGTATGGAAGGGATGTACTATGACGTCTAACAAATGTTCTAAAGGCAAAGGTCAAAGCAAATTCTTTAAATATTTTTCATTGTCGTGCATTTATTAAAACATTGCCCTTTGGGATGGTCACCATCTCAATGATATGTTGCTTTCGATAGTCACCGATGGATTTTTATTGGTTGTTTTAAGAATGGCTCATCATGATTACTGTATGGTAATGTATTGCAACTTTGATGAATATTATCTGGCCAATTTACAGGAAAAAATCTATAGCCGGGAAATCAATGATTTTGATCCACGGGTAACTTTTTTGTCGGTGTAGATTTCTATCTAAGGATGTGTGGTGTAGGATGCCTAAAAACAACAACAATACAGCAAGCTACTTTCATTCTAACAACAACTTAAAAAGCAATAACAATAATATCAACTGATATTTGATTTAAAAAACACCAGGTAATAGGATATTGAAAATGTGTCGTTAATATATGTGTTTTGTGTTTTTTAGTTACCTCTAACTTTGTTTGTGTTTCGTTTTCTATGTTCATGTATTTGACAATCATATGTCACAGTTGTCGGTGAGGGGTTTTCACTTGTTTGATGTTTCTATGTGTATACTATTAAAATTAACACATGTATATGAAATATATATTAAAAATTTATATATTGTAATATATAGTCAAAGTGTATCCATCATCATAGAAGGTTTTTTTTTTTTTTTTTTTTTTTTTTTTTTTTATACAATTTTGCTTTCTTGTACCATTTTTGAGTGCAAAAACAAATACATGTACAACGAATGAAACATTTTCCCCCACTCATTGATCTCTTCCTGGTCTGAATATTTGTACCTACTGACACTCACAGTTCTCTCCAATTTCTTAAGAACTTTGATTTTATTCATAGAATTTTCTTGTTGTCCATGTTCATGTATTTGACAATCATATGTCACAGTTGTCGGTGAGGGGTTTTCACTTGTTTGATGTTTCTATGTGTATACTATTAAAATTAACACATGTATATGAAATATATATTAAAAATTTATATATTGTAATATATAGTCAAAGTGTATCCATCATCATAGAAGGTTTTTTGTTTTTGTTTTGTTTTTGTTTTTTTTTTACAATTTTGCTTTCTTGTACCATTTTTGAGTGCAAAAACAAATACATGTAAAACGAATGAAACATTTTCCCCCACTCATTGATCTCTTCCTGGTCTGAATATTCATACCTACTGAGTATCATATCACTCCCAGTTCTCTCCAATTTCTTAAGAACTTTATTCATACAACTACTGACAAAAGCAAATCACAGTCAAACAATTTTAATATTTTACAATAGGTTTGCATTCCTTTTTTATAACATTTTTACTTTTGGGAAAGCATTCAAACTTATTATTAACTTATTATTAACTGTAATCCAATTTCTATTTTTATCCATTACAATAGCGTACCCATTCCTTTTTTATCTTGAATATTCTATTTCTTACTTTGATAATTAATTTATACGTTATTAAACGTTAAGAATTATCATTGGAAATCTTTTTAAAAATCCTTGACGTTTTAAGGTTATTTCAGATTACATGTAATTAAAAGCAACACATGCATGTACAAGTACTGATTTTGTAAATATCTTGTAGATGAAGCCCACTAAAGAAATGGGCGTTACGCTGACTGATCTGACCCCATACACAATGTACGACATCCGGATATCGTGTATACCTATTGTCTCGGGGGAGGTCAAGGGCTTCTGGTCTGAGACGTTTACGACCACCGCCAGAACTCTGGAGGATGGTAAGGAGATGATTCTTTCTATCATCTTTAGTAGACTATATATATGGTTCATTTGAATAGTCTAATGTGGCTCCTTTTGGGTCTGAGTAAGAGAATCTAAGAATAAGACTATAAGATTCTGTCTTGAATACAAGTATAGTTTTTGGATTGCAAGAGAAAATCGCTAACAACCGGAAATGCTTTGCTTAGTTTAGCCTTTATTGTTTCTGGCACATCAAAAAAGTCTCGTTGTAAATTTTGTATTTTTTGCCACCCGGTAAGTTAAAAAATTACAACATGACATTTCTACGCATTTTATGGCGACTTAAACATCAACATTTTATTTTTAATTTTGTTCTTCACTATAGTTCCATCAGCAGTTCCTGTGGTACAACCGTCATTTTTCAGCTGTATTGCCCCGGAATGCAGCGAAATCCAAATCTACTGGCAGGTACTGGTATATCGGTATTTGCCCTTAAAGTACTTTCGAAAAAAATATATTCCACGGTGAGAACTTTGTCTCTTTTGTCTTTATTGAACTTTGTTTTGTTTTTTGCTAACAAGCCAATCAAAGAAGAAGACAACAGATGCGATATGATGCGGTACAAAGTAGAGCCGGTGTCGCCAAAATCGGCACACAGTAGACCAGTGTTTGCCACAGAAGACTCGGTGTCGGCAAGGCTACCACTGAACACCAATGTCACCGTCCAAATTAGTGTCGTGCCATTTAATGAAAAGACGAATGAGTTTCCCGTGATGGAACCTTCAATGATAGTCATACCGCCGAAATCAGAGTGTAATTTTTTTTAATGATGATATGCTACAATTCAATGTTTTTATTTTCATGGCGCGGTGCTTTTTCTTCCATAATACAGTTCTGAGTTAATAAGATGAATACATGTATTAACCATTTGGGACGGCAGAAAAAAGAATAAATCCTTTGTTGGCTAAAGAATTTCTTGGAAAGTCTCAAAAGCAACCCGACGATACGATGATACATTGTATTCTGTTTAATTTCGAAAAAAAAAATGTTATCGTTCTGATAGGCTCTTGCCAAATACGATATACTATCAAGCTATTGTTCATAAGAACATTCAATTGCATACGCCCTATAATTTGTTCTTAGGGCCAAGAGCTCCAGTCCACTTGGAAGCATTAAGTGACGGCAAGGAGTCCAAAAGTATCACCTTAACTTGGAGCTATCCTGATGATTTTAGAAACAAGCCCTTCAATGGGGACTTCACTGTTGTCTGGTGTAAGAAAAAAATAGACGGAATATGTCAGGTAGATAACTTGTTTATAATCTTTTGTAAAAAAAAAAAAAAAAAAAAAAAATGTGGTATATAAATAAACAAGATAAAAGCAGGACGCTTGATGATGGCAATGTCAAAATGTGGCATTAAGTTCCTATTCAATGCCCTCTTACCCCCATGACTAAAGAAATACTTTTATATGCTCATCATGCACAACTTTGCTGCCAGAACTTATTATTTCCTTTCTTATAAGAATGATATTTTCACAACAGTACAAGACCAGCTTCCTTTAACATAGTTTGGTCCTCATCCATGGACCCCCTCCCCCCACCCACCGAAAGCACAAACATTGGTATTGAGTAACATGATTTTATTGCAGAAAGAGTTAAATTGGTTAGGAGCTGTTGTCAACACAACGCTTCAATTAAAAGTATCTAACGGATCTACTGTTGACGACTACATTTACGGAATAGCTGCTGATGGTTATTACGGGGGAGTAAGAAGTAGTAGTGGAATAGTGTGGGCTGACTGTGTGCATTTCACTAACAGAAGTATGTAATCTGATCCCTACTAGTACAGGGGTGTGCAATTACAAAATTTGGCCACTAGTCCAGGGGCTAGTGGGAGTACCAAAGTTACTAGCCCAAGATTCAAAGTTACTAGCCAGACTATTTCGGACATGTCGACATTTCATTTTATTAAAAAAAAAACCCTGTATGACACTAGTTAGTATATAATTATTAATATACGAAATATTTATTACTTGCATGTTTTCTGTGGTAGACTAGTTCAAAAATATTCAACTTCATTGATCTCTCACATTTTAGTTACAAAATTAGTTTGGGTACCGTTTATATAATAAAACCCAAACATAACATTGTGAATGTGAACAGACTCTATAAAATCACTGCAACTATCTATGTGTGCATGCATTTTATCCTGTTTAATTTCCATTTACAAAATACAACTATGCAATTAATTATGTAATGGTAAATTTTAATTAAAAATAATGGAAAATGCACAAATAATAATATGCAAAATATGAATTTTTTTTAATTCACCAAGCAGGTCACTTTAAAATGTGTTCATGAGAATAGTTAGTGCAGAAATTTATAATATCTCTGTAATGCATCTCTCTCTCTCTCTCTCTCTCTCTCTCTCTCTCTCTCTCTCTCTCTCTCTCTCTCTCTGTAAAAAAAATTATATTCAAAAAAGCCAATGAATACATATTACAGAAAAAGGAATCATTTTACAGTGATGTCACTTGAAACAGCTGCACAGGTAACTACGGAAGCTATGTGCAGTGAGGCGTGACTATCTCGTCTAGCCACTGGTCAGGTCAACACTGTCGGTAAAACTTCAAAGTGTGAAACTTACAGCCGAGTGTTTTTTCTCAGAAGAATGTAGCAATAGAAAAAAATGCTTAAGAAATTTTTAGGCTATCATGACTTAAAAGAAGCAGATATTATGCCTCTGTGATAACAATGACGATACACTTTTCCTACTAGGACACTGCAAATTTACCGGCATATTTTGCCAACTCTGGTTATGATTTACTAGCCCGACGGGCTACCACAGTTAATGTTTTTGCTAGCCCGACCTCTAAAATCGATAGCCCCGGGCGTCGGGCGATGGTAATTGCAAACCCCTGACTAGTATTTGTTTTCTTATACATTTTTTGCATAGATATTATGACACATTGAATTTTAATTAATGGGATGTGCTACATTTGCAGCAATATCCGAGAAACTGGACGTGATATCTATAGTAGAGGAAATTGACCAGGGTATAATGAAGATTGCGTGGAGACGATACAAATGTAAGGAGTTCAGAGGCCAAGTCATACAATACATCATTACATATTGTGCTGAGCGGAATTGCAAAGGTATGTATAATTAATCTATAAAATGGATATTCATACGCTGGTTAGAAACTTTAAGACTTTTGTAAAAAAAAATGTTCAGCCATATACCGTAGAATTTAAAGATTTGATAAAAATTGGTGACCTGTTAAAGCTTTTGATCGAAACATTTCTTAAAGATGTATCTTGCGAAGTCGAGTATTAGTACCTTATAGATATCCAGAAATGATTCGTCCAGTCATCCCGACTTGATCTCATGTGAAGTTCCAAAAAACAGTCTCGTGATGTGAGTGTCGTCCATTTTTCATAACAGATGCCACTCAATCTCTGAACGTTAGTAAAGATGAGAGGAATTACACCATCAGGGGCCTAGCTCCGGCCAAGTACAGACTGTGGGTGGGGGCTGTATCGGACGCAGGGAGAGGCCCCAGCCGACAAATCGAATTTATGATCTATAAAAAGCAAAACTGTAAGTATTAAAAGCAGTATTTTGAAAAACTCATACACTGTTGTAATTTTTAGTGTAACTGGGGCTTTCGATGTCATTGTGGACAGGTTTGGAAGAGTTAAGCTGGTAATTTGACTGTTGTGTTTACCTTTTCGATCAAGTTTCTTCAAAACTCTTACGTGTATATTAAGCAGTTACCCTTTTAATCAATAAAAATTATTTTAGTTTGATCAGTCTTATATAACGTGGTTCACTTAGATTTTTTTTGCTACAGTTCTTGGCCAGAATGGAAATGAGAACGTCGCCTTGGCAGTTGGAATAGCTCTGGGAATATTGGTGGTCATTGCGCTTACTATTATGGTGCCATACTGCTTGTGGTAAGATTTTTTACAGTCTTCCAGACTTTTTGTTTGACAGTAGTAAATAAAATAGTGCAGAAAAGGTTTTACTTCTATTAACAGGAAGCATTGTAGAACACTGAGAAAAGACGAAATTGAATTACCTAAAATTGTACTGTTACATGTAAGTGAATCTCTCTCTCTCTCTCTCTCTCTCTCTCTCTGAATTTCATAAACTACAATAATGACCATAAAGTTCCATGCTTTTATCAATAACATATAGTTTTGTTTTATATGAACTGGACTGTTTTAAATTATTTTTGCTTGCAGGAAAAAAATTCTCAGACCACCAGTGGAAGGGAGAGTGTGGTGCTTAGTTCAAACGGCTCCTCTACTTCCACTCAATCGGCGACCAACCATAGCGCCGAAACCCATGACTCCGGATTTGGGCATATGAGAAGCGCCATGGCCAGTGAGATGCCTACTCATTACCAACCTCTACAGATCATGAGCAGCGCGCGTGTCCCGGACCAGTATTACGACCATGAATGTGTTCAGTTTGATGCCCTTGGTGAAGAAACGAGAATTATGGAAACAGATTCTTCGGAAAGCAGCCGATTACTGGGAATTAAAAATAATCCCATCTCTGAAGAAAGTGCTTACAAATCAGACTTGAGTTCTAGATACAAGAGTTCACAGCATTCGCAAAATTGTGACGAGATTCAGCAATTACTGACAGGGGCAGACGACAGTGTACACGAAGCAGACAACAGTTCAGTTGGTAGTGAGCGATATAGTATGGGAGATATTAGTACTGTTTTAGACAATGATTGTGGCAATGAAGACATAACAGATTCAGTAACAAGCGGTGGTTCTTTGCCGGATTATCTCCCATCACAAATTAATATCAGTAATTCAAAGGGCCAGACAGTCGTTTGCTATAATAGTGATTACGTCACATGTAACGATTTCTCAAATTTTTCATGAAGGGTCGAATATGTCGAATATGTTCGGTGTGAGATTATTTTTGAAAAAAAAAAACCGTGTAAAACTTATATTAACTAACGATAAACATTGTTCAATTTGGTTTTATCTATAAGCAATGATACACGTGCATTGGATTGATATTGTATATTGAATAAAACATACAAAATATGCATGTCTATTGTAAATTTATATGGTCAGCTTTAGACGGACAAATTGTGGCATTATATTTACACCATATTTTTCTTCTTGACCTATACAATTTTAAACAATAAAATGCTTTCTTTTTTGTGATTTGTTCGGGGTATGAAGGTAGCATTGCAGAAAAAGCCATGACTAATTCGCGTCTTGTATGGGAATTTGAGTATGACAGCATCATGATTATTTCGTGCAGTCCGAGATTTTTTAAAAGTTGGTATTCGGTAGATGCAAATATTTATATCGTATAATGTATGTTATACAGTTTTTGACACGTCCGTTAGTCACTCAGTCCGTCGGTTCTCTGTTTTTAGTCCTTCTTAAACCACTGCATTGAATTTTCTGAAACTCTTAAAGATATTTAGGACTCAAGGTAAAGATTTACATATTACCAGGAAGTGGCGATTCCATTTCTGTTTCTTGTTCATTGTTTATCGAACCGATTAAAAGGTATGTCATTATATAAAGCATGTGTCATTTTCATTCTCTAGGTGTTAGAACCATTTTAACAAGACTTTGGACTTTCGGTTGGACGTACCTATCTATTTCTTGCGTCAAACCAAGTTAAAAATGATGCAGTTTCAAGCGAAATATGCACTGATTGCCTAGTCTTCGCTCAAAAGCCAGCCAAATCGTGTTGATTTCAAAGAGCTGTGGCTGGGTGGCCAGCAATGAAATAGACAGGCCTACGCCAAATTGCTGTTTGACACATTTACCCAAAGTCCAAGCTCTTGTTAAAATGGTTTTAATTCTTTATGAGTTGTAGATAAAACTAGTTACTTCATCACAATTCTCCACGAAGATTCGAGTGTTATTGTACGAAGAAGAAAAACGGTTGGTTTTGTTAAACATTGCACCAGAAATGAACATTGACTATATCCAGCGAGATGAAATACCAGTATATGATTTTAAAAGAGTCCAAGATGTATAATGTTTCCGTGTGCATTCAAATGTTCTCTCCATAGACGTTGACTGATAAATAAAAATCTCTGCAATAAGCTTAGAACCATTTTAACAAAAACTTGGACTTTGGGAAGTTGTGTCAAACGGCAGTGTGACATAGGCCTGTCTATTTCATTGTATGCTACTCAGCCATGGCTCTTTGAAATCAACAGGATTTGTCTGGCTTTTGAGCGAAGACTACGCAATCGGTGTATATTTCGTTTGAAACCAGCGTCATTTTAACTTGTTTTGACGCAAAAAAAAATAGATCGTTACATCCTACTGAAAGTCCAAAGTCTTGTTAAAATGGTTCTACTTTCATGGCCCGTATTTACTACCAAAAAGTATTTTGTTGTAAATACTGTAGCTGAGTGATTTATAATGATGAACTAGCTTTTCATCTTTTAAATAAATAAATATCCCACACCCAAAAAAAAATTAACACAAATCATTTAGGTTGTTGATCCCAACAATATATTTTAAAATAAATACATGTACTAGTATTTCAAAATCTTAAATCTTCAATATACCGTACAAAAATTCATTAGAAATATAATTATTGAACATTTGATAGTTTAAAATTGGCTTTTGTCTATTAATTTCACCATATATTTTTTAAAATATTTCATATTGATTTTCATCAAAGTCAATATCAATAGATTCAAATGAAACAAAGTTGAAGTAATGAAGCGCTGCTAGATTTTTCAAAAATTGATAATATGTCAAATCATGATATGAAGAAAACTAGACATAGTGGTTAAAAAAGGCAAAATTTTACTATCGCAGCATGAAATTAAAAATATTAAATTTATATGAAAATAATATATAGTTATATACATTGCCAATTCATATTACAAAACATAGTGAAGCGCTGCTTTTTAGATCAGAATAACATTTTATTGTATAGGTTTGTTACAAAAAATGCTTCAATCAGCAAGAGTTACCTTTCTTTATCATCGACTATTGAAGGTTTTACATACATGTTTTACATACAGTACATGATAAATTGCCACAGTTTCTAATTTTTCAGAAAAGATTTTCTGTTTTTAAGTTTGGATAACATAATAGTAAATGGATCCATATCATTATGTTTTAAACATGCTAAAAATGTAAACCAGAGCATTTTGTCATAACACAAATGGAAATCAAATTAATTGTCTTCCAGTAATTGGTATCATCTCCATATAGTGGTATACTGTCTTGAATTAAATGTGACATTGGTTTTTAGATTTTGATTTCCCATATCTGCTCTCTCAGAATAGAAACTCCAATATCCAGATTTAAACAAAGGAAATGCTATAAGTTTCAAATGATGATAAGTTACTAAGTTGAAAGTTTGCAATTGTCTTGGCCACACTTTTCTCAATTATAATTCATTCACCTCTGTGAGCGAGCTATAAATAGAGAAATAAAACCTTTTTTCCATCCAAAAATTTTCTGGCCTAAAACATCAAATATGTACTGTTCATGTACTGAACTACTAAAGAAAATTTAGTTATATTTTTAAATAAATTAATCAATTGTGGGGAGTAGGGATATACATGTAGATATTGCCTCATAAAAATTTGATCAATATGATTCGCTTCTTGCAATTTTGCGTAGATGCTTTCTTTACTTTTTTACCCCCTGCTAAAAGTTGGAGTTCATTCCGTTAAAATGTTCTTTTTCTTATTTGAATTTAAATAAATATCGCATTCAAACAAAAATTAGGGCCCAGCAGCGCCTCCCTTGTTGCTACATGCTTTAATAATTGTGAGTTAACAGAAACAAAGTGAAATTTTTTTCTACAGGAGTTATCTCTCTTATCAGAGGGACATTACACCTTAAAAGCCGCATGTGTTTTTTAAAGTCCTCTGGATGGTTCTCCGACGTGTTAGAGATCAATATGTTTATCAGTACGTGAAAACACAATAATAATCTTACAAAGGTACATTAGGACATGTTGGTTATGCGGAATCATCCACATCGCTCAATTTTCGGTTGAAAAAAAACCCCCAAAACCCAACCGATCTTTTGCGTTAGTACATGTACGTGAGTGATATACTTCC
Source organism: Magallana angulata (assembly GCF_025612915.1). Taxonomy (NCBI): domain Eukaryota; kingdom Metazoa; phylum Mollusca; class Bivalvia; order Ostreida; family Ostreidae; genus Magallana; species Magallana angulata. Next base: position 28,778,772 of record NC_069120.1, read on the forward strand.
TGCTGGTCCATACTGCTGTACAGTGTACATAATGTGTATTTGTTTACATGTAGTACGTGAATGGAGAAGCATGAAAGCATTCAGGTGCACACTTCGAATCGTTTTATTTTTGTGTATTTTTACGTTTGTGACTTCGGAGGATCAATGCAATTTAACTTTAAAAACGGGTAAGTGCGCTTGGGGTGACAAAGTAGTATAGGAGTATATTCTTATTTATTAATTATATATCTTTTTTCTTCTTTTTTAAATTCTATTCTGCTAAAAATTATAACGACTATTATTGCATCATATTACCTATATTATTTTATTAGATAATACGCGTTTACGCATATTCAAATGTATACATGTAGGTAATTTTTTTTTTATCAATGATCGAGTTTATGTATGACCATCGTAAAAACCCACTTCCTAACCCCCTCCCCCTTTAAAAATCTGTTAAAGATACATTATCCTAGACTTGTTCCAATGACATAAAATTCTGGATGGATGGAGGTAAAATATATACCTTAAAAGCTTATATGACCGTTTCTCTTTCTTAAAAAAAATATCTTTATATTGTCCGCATTTCATGTGCAAGTCTGTAGGTTTAATTGAACTGTACAGTGTCCCATTTAAAACACACTTGCTGGGATTGTCCTATTCAATCGGGAGGAAGTTAATTCTAAGCTTTTGAAAAGTTTTTTAAATCCTAAAACTTAAAAGTTCAATGAACCAAAACTGTCGTGCGATTGATCAAATAAAATGTGTATGCGATTTTTCAGTGAAAACATTCAGTGTAGATATCACTCGTTGATATATTTAGTATATATAAACATGTATCATGTTAATATTTAAAATTTAATAAACTCTTACACCTCCTGCATTCTCCTACAATCTAACCATGAATGGCCCTTCCGTTTTCTTTGTTGGTGATTTATACATATGTGCATGAGTAGATATAGCGTATTCATTTAGAGAATTAAATTATATATTGAATAATATTGCAGACGTTTCGAAATTTTCTCTGTATAAACGACGCCATGGATCAAATCATCCCGCGATCTGGCGGACAACTCCATACAAATAATGCATACATCATGCAAACAGCTTATTATCTAAAATCTGTGCAGCGGACGAGTACTTCATTGAAGCTATGAAAGAGATTAACTACGTATTCAAGATTTCAGATCTAAGTCTGATGGCTTGATAGGTTTAGACAATATTACAATCGTGGCAAGTATTCTTAAAAAGGTGGATCGAAAAAGGGAGTGAGTTAGCCGAGACACATCCCCAAATCCCATCTACTTATTACTTTAATTAATGATTTTCTTGTACGCGTATTGAAATGCTTGTGTATTGGTATTTTATCAGAAACTTCCTCTTTCCTAAAACAATTTCATATGTTCTGCCCTTTTATGAGAAAAAAACCGATGTCATATCTGAGCAGTTTAACAAAAATACGGAAATGTATGAATATTGTAATTATGAAATTATTGTGGATTGTCCTACAATAATTCATTGAAATGCTTTATTGAATTTTCAAAAGAAAAATTGATCACAAAACAACCACACCTAACTCTTAAGACTATGGTCTCAACAACAAAAAAAGAAGATAAAAAACCGGGGTGTAAATATAAATGAAGTCATTGAATTAATTTTAAATCATCTTTGCTTAAGTAAACTCTCGCAATCCTCATCCCAGTGCCTCAAACCCGCCATGCACCGTTTGTTTTGCACCTACTGTAGTTTGAAATTAGGGCATCTGTATCATTCAAACAGCAATGTGACGTAGGCCTGTCTTTTGCTACGACTATGCAATCTAAGCATAATTTTACTCGAAACCAGCGTCATTTTTAACTTGTTTTATTTGCAAGAAATACTAGTAGTTACGTTCTACCAGAAGCCCAATGTCTTGTTAAATTGGTTCTAATTGGGGTTTTTTCTTCTTCAAAAATTGCACTCTACAGTGTATATTTTATTTCAGGAGATTTTTTTTTTAGTTTTTGCACCTGCAATTTGAGGTCACTACACGTGTGTCTTCTTCTATATATCTTTGCTTTTTCATTCTGTTCTTTATTATATTTGCAGATCCTTTATATATATTCTTAGGAGAAGAGACAAATCTAACTTGCACGCTTTATAGATTTCGGACTGTTTACAACACCTCTGGCTCTGAAAATCACGTCTCAATCAGAAACTGGAATGAGCAAAATTTGAATATTTCAAGCTATGTCATAGACAATGACAACTCCACTGTCACTGCACACGCACAAGATGTTGTTTCTGTTAATTCGGTCCCAGAAAGAGTGGCGATTTTGTGGTATAACTGCACTTCCCGGTTGTGCAAAGGCAAATCAGTGCGACGGTACCTTAATATAGAGAGTAAGAAAATGTATTTCATGTGCCTGGTTTTTTTTTAACTGCATGCATGTCTGCGCCAATTTGTCTTTTCTTCCTAACAATTCCCTTGATAACATTTATTTATTGGAAAGTAGTTACGAAAATACTTTTCCAAATTAGACATTGCGTTATTAAAAGTTATTTAACTATTAATACGAGTTTTATGACCGAACACGAAGTAATGAAATGATCATGGCCGACCTACTTTCTCCGCAATTTTTCCATCCTTATTTTAGCTCACCTGGACGTATTGTCTAGAGAATTCTAATCGAACTTTTTTTAAGGTCAGACGCGACCTATCTTCCATTTTTTCCTATCTTCACAATGTGAAGATTTCCACTTAGTAATTTTATAATTATATTTTATATGATTCTTTTTTTTTCTTTATATATAAAAGTGTTCAATTGAAAATGATTAATATGGCTTTAATTATAAGCATTCAAATGCATTTTGCATGCTATTTTAAGAAAAATTCAAAATATTCTAGCTCCGAAAAGAGCATGGTGATGTACCCTGAATTTTTGGGAATTAACAGGTTTGAATGTTAATAAATAATGAATAAAATATCATAGAAAATTATATAAAAATGAGGAACGTCTCGTGTGTCATTAAGAACTGGGGTAACGGTATAGTCACTGGCACGATAAAGAAACCTCTAATGTTGTAATGGTAGTCACCAACTGGCCAACAGAGATTTGACTGTGGAGGCCATTAAACTTGTGTCACTTTTGATCTCGATAAATGTCAATTTACATACGATATATACATATGGGCTCGGAGGAAAAGTAAGATTGAGATCGTATAAGTTTTTATGGCCCCGAATTCTTCTGACTTTTAAATGTGATGGAAAGAATATTAATGGGACCCTCTGTCGAAATACTTTACTAGGCTTTATGCCTATGAATGAAAACTATATACTGGTATTTAAAGTTTGCTCTTAAAAGCATGTACATGTATTTAATCCATGTGCAGTGTATTTAATCTTATAATCCTCAAAATTTCCGGAAGTGTATTAACATGCAATATATTTGTATGATGAATACTATTTGAATAATATGTACACTCACTCACTCACTCACTCACTCAGGACGACATTAAAAACATAAAAACTAAAAGTATAATTAACAGCATTAATAAATCAAATATTAATGCTCACGTATTGTATTAAATTGTTTGAGATTTATCATTATCAGGCGAGCAAATTTTTTGTGAGGGTACGTTTCTCCTTTTTTTTTTTTTTTTGATAACGAGATGGGTTTTATTTTTGCAGAGCAGTTAAAATGTTTTAATGTTCTTGCGAATCAACCGCTTTATTAATCAAAGAGCAGACGTAAAAGTGACGTGCTTTATATTGCCTGCTATATTCTGCTATAATCCAAATCGAACGATTTTACTTTTTACGATACTTGACCTCGGAGTTTGTTGTTATACATGCATCAGTCAATGTTATCAACAAGTTTTTTCAAGTAAAATGTATAACGAGAGAAGAGGAAGAAAAAGAACTTGCAAGTTATTTAGGCATTGTCTTTGTTTCAATTTAACCACTGTTGGATACGCAGTAGTTGAAATTCAATCCCGAAACGGTGAAAACAAAACATTTTAAAACAACCCCCCCCCCCCAAAAAAAAAAAAAAATAAATAGAAAAATAATAAAGCATGTTTTCAAAGACTTGTTTGTTGTCAACAATTGTATAGTTTAAATATGCACTTCGTGCCTTGTTTAACTTTTTAAAAAAATAAAACTTTTGTCTTTAGTTGGACCACCGAAAATATTTTAGCTAAGATTACTGAGAACATTTGTGCTATTCTGTATCCATTTACTCGAAATTTACAGAGAACATTTGTGCTATTTCGTATCCATTTACTCGTAATGACTTGTCTGAGGAATTTTCTCTCGTAAATCTAAAGAAATCTAATTGTGTTCATACAGCTACGTACTGATAAAACCTGTCTGATTTTAAACGCAATATCAAGAAGTCAGTGTTTGGGGGTTTTTTTATTTGCAATTTTTTCACATTCATGCATACACAAACAGACCAAGTCAGTGTTTCGTTAATAATTAGGTGGCAACGTTTGATTTCAAGTGACTTTTATGTATTATGTTAACATATTTAAATTATGATATTTTTTCAACTCTTCAGTTTGACCATGAATGTATCATTTCATGATCGAACGAAATTTTGGCTTCATTTTTAAAGCGAACAGATTGTCTTTAGACTTTCATGTACCCCGGCAGTTGTAGTTACTTCAAGAATTGGTTGAATATCTTTTTAGCGCGCTGGTCGACAATAACAATAAGCTATGTACTGTTTACTCACACTATATGAAAAATTCAGAGAGAGAGAGAGAGAGAGAGAGAGAGAGAGAGAGAGAGAGAGATCGGCCAATAAAAATGGTTATAATTATGCTTGATAATGCAAATATTAAACAATATATTATGCAAATGCTTTGCCTAATCAACAGGTTTTGAACAGTGTGTTTTGTTTGATTTTTTTTTTTTTTACATGTAATGCATTCAGAAGAATTCTGTCAAAAATATAATTATAACAAATGTAATTTTGTTTGCATGTTTTTATCTTAACGAATACCGTAAATTAATTGTCGCCTAAATTATTGTAATACGTACATGTTGTATTTTATTTTTCAGATAAATGAAGCACTTAACCTTTTTTCTTTGTATTAATTAAATAATGAAGAAATAGGGAAAATACTGTTTAATTTCACTGTTTTTGACAACAGATCGCCCGGTGAAAGTATCAAATGGCTCTTGTCTAGTCTACAACTGGCAAAACATGACGTGTGCCTGGGACCTGGGGGTGATCTACAGGAACACCCGTGACGTCAGCGTAACCGTCCAATACAACGACTCCATCTCAGATTTTACTAACCTCGACTACGACGTTACGTTACACTGGAGCGTGTAAGTTTCATCTATTGGACACTCAAAATTGTTTTACGTTTTATTCTGAAAACTTCAATCGCTTCTGACATGTATCTGTTCTGAGATAAATATGGAGTCCTATTAGGGTCATTTGCAATTTATCAAACGTGCGTTGAGAAGAATGCCACGTGTTTTGTGATGCTGATTTAGCGCAATGTGAAATTGTTTAGTGTTGTATGAAAGCGTTACGGCGTGTTATGTGACGGGACAGAGTAAAAATGAAGGTGTGCTGGAGCAACGGCATTTTGTATGAAGCTGTATTGCCCAAGTGAACGGTGGGTCACTTTCAAGCGCATAATTGCACTTTTATTGCGAATGCGCCTGTCCTCATACAATGGGTAACATTATTTAGAAGTATGATCTTTATTTTCTGCAGATATACCCATTTGTCTCCTTGTAAACACATACAAATCAAAGGGAAATGTTTGACGTGTAAGATGTTAGAGAATGACGACAGAGAGAGTTACAGAAGGGGAACTTACATGTTTGTCGTCAATATCACCAACAGCAGACGACCGGATGCAGGCGTATCGTCACGGTTCTACTTTAACACGGATGAACTAGGTACTTAAATGGAATGTTTGGGAAGCGATGCATTTGTATCTTTTTTTCGACTTTATCTCAGAGAGAGAGAGAGAGAGAGAGAGAGAGAGAGAGAGAGAGAGAGAGAGATAGAGAGAGAGTGAGAGAGAGAGAGAGAGAGAGAGAGAGAGAGAGAGAGAGAGAGAGAGAGAGAGAGAGAGAGAGGGTTCTGATTTATTCGGTATCAACCGAAACATAACACAATGAGAATTCAATTGTCTTTTTTCAGTTCAACCTGCGAAAGTCGAAAACGTTTTAACACAGGTGAATAAAACGGAAATTAATTTATTGTGGAGTCACTCCAAGCCTTACGTCTCACTTCAGTTCAAGATAGAATACAAGTCTCAGTGGGAAAACGATTGGAAAGTAAGTCATTTTTCTAATAATGAATTTAATTAATTATTTCCCTTTGCTTATTGTTTGGATATTGCACTCTCATTTATGTAGCTGGAAGCAATTAAACTGAAAAGCATGCAATGTTCTCAAATCTCCAATACATTTATTGCAAAATTGCATTGGTTTCAAATTAACCAAAACAGTTTAAATTTGATTATTTTGTTTATGAAAGTCGTTGATTTGCTTTGACAGGTTGAAATGATTTTAACAATACCTTTTCTCTCCCTTTTGCACAATGTGGTTCATACCGGTATTTCACCAACTAAGGCCTTTGAGTAAAGGGAGTGCAGTGACCTTGGTTCATGTTTCAATACTCTGTCCCGAGTTTTTGCTTCCACCACTTTTCGCTTGATATTTCGATAATAATAAATACCTTTGTGGTCAAACTAGGTTCAGATTATCTGTTTTGAAACGCCCCCTCATCTGCCTCAGGTTTCAATACACATCCCAAAATAGAAAGTATACGGGGATTTTGCATTGCATCAGTCATTAATAAGCCCGGATGATAACGTTGAAAAATTGCGCGAGGTGTCCCGAATACTTCCGAGTGGAGAAAAGATGTAAACATTTCCCATTGTAAAGCTCCGTAAGAAATTTGTTTTTCCTTCCTGTAAAAAGGAAAATTAATCAATGAAGATGTCTTGGATATTTTCCATTTCATCGATTTCAACTGTACTTCTTTCACAGGTATGTGCATTTTTATTAAAAATCATGAAAAAGTGATTGAAGCAATAACTTGGGACAGACTTATAGATCATAGATTAAGGTCGTAACAGAACTTTTTATATGAAAATAATTTCTATCCTCCTTGGACGTATCTGGCTTATGCTAAATAAAGTTGTCGGTAAAAGTTGTAACGTGACCATAGATCAAATGAATACGTCATGGTAATAAGCAAATCTTTGTAAAAATCCTTGTTTATACCATAATTTATCTCTCTCTCTTTTGCACAACCTTAGACTTTACTTAAAGGTTGTCTGTATGCATGGTCTGTGTAGTGACCTTCAATCGAGTTTCTTCCTAGGTCAAGTCAAAGGTCAAGGCAACTTTTTAAAAAATCCTTGTTCAAACAATAATTTCATTTTTCTTTCTTTGGCAATTCTTCTTATAAGACTTTACTTAAATACTGTATGGAAGGGATGTACAATGACGTCGAACAAATTTTCTAAAGGCAAAAGTCAAAGCAAATTCTTTAAGTATTGTTCATAGTCGTGCATTTAATTATTAAAGCATTGCCCTTTGGGATGGTCACCATCTCAACGATATGTTGCTTTCGATAGTCACCGATGGATTTTTATTGATTGTTTTAAGAATGGTTCATCATGATTACTGTATGGTAATGCATTGCAACTTTGATGAATATTATCTGGCCAATTTACAGGAAAAAATCTATAGCCGGGAAATCAATGATTTTGATCCACGGGTAACTTTTTTGTCGGTGTAGATTTCTATCTAAAGGGTGTGTGGTGTAGGATGCCTAAAAACCCAGAAACAATACAGCAAGCTGCTTTCATTCTAACAACAACTTAAAAAAAAGCAATAACAATAATATCAACTGATATTTGATTTTAAAAAAAAACATCAGGTAATAGGATATTGAGAATGTGTTGTTAATACATGTGTTTTGTGTTTTTTAGTTACTTCTAACTTTGTTTTTGTTTCGTTTTCTTGTTGTCCATGTTCATGTATTTGAAAATCATATGTCACAGTTGTCGGTGAGGGGTTTTCACTTGCCTGATGTTTCTATGTGTATACTATTGAAATTAACACATGTATATGAAATATATATCAAAAATTTATGTATTGTAATATATAGTCAAAGTGTATCCATCATCATAGAAGGTTTTTTGTTTTTGTTTTGTTTTTGTTTGTTTTTGTTTTGTTTTTGTTTGTTTTTTTACAATTTTGCTTTCTTGTACCATTTTTGAGTGCAAAAACAAATACATGTACAACGAATGAAACATTTTCCCCCACTCATTGATCTCTTCCTGGTCTGAATATTCATACCTACTGAGTATCATATCACTCCCAGTTCTCTCCAATTTCTTAAGAACTTTATTCATACAACTACTGACAAAAGCAAATCACAGTCAAACAATTTACAATAGGTTTGCATTCCTTTTTTATAACATTTTTACTTTTTGGAAAGCATTCAAACTTATTATTAACTTATTATTAACTGTAATCCAATTTCTATTTTTATCCATTACAATAGCGTACCCATTCCTTTTTTATCTTGAATATTCTATTTCTTACTTTGATAATTAATTTATACGTTATTAAACGTTAAGAATTATCATTGGAAATCTTTTTAAAAATCCTTGACGTTTTAAGGTTATTTCAGATTACATGTAATTAAAAGCAACACATGCATGTACAAGTACTGATTTTGTAAATATCTTCTAGATGAAGCCCACTAAAGAAATGGGCGTTACGCTGACTGATCTGACCCCATACACAATGTACGACATCCGGATATCGTGTATACCTATTGTCTCGGGGGAGGTCAAGGGCTTCTGGTCTGAGACGTTTATGACCACCGCCAGAACTCTGGAGGATGGTAAGGAGATGATTCTTTCTATCATCTTTAGTAGGCTATATATATGGTTCATTTGAATAGTCTAATGTGGCTCCTTTTGGGTCTGAGTAAGAGAATCTAAGAATAAGACTATAAGATTCTGTCTTGAATACAAGTATAGTTTTTGGATTGCAAGAGACAATCGCTAACAACCGGAAATGCTTTGCTTAGTTTAGCCTTTATTGTTTCTGGCACATCAAAAAAGTCTCGTTGTAAATTTTGTATTTTTTGCCACCCGGTAAGTTAAAAAATTACAACATGACATTTCTACGCATTTTATGGCGACTTAAACATCAACATGTTATTTTTAATTTTGTTCTTCACTATAGTTCCATCGGCAGTTCCTGTGGTACAACCGTCATTTTTCAGCTGTATTGCCCCGGAATGCAGCGAGATCCAAATCTACTGGCAGGTACTGGTATATCGGTATTTTTCCTTAAAGTATTTTCGAAAAAAAATATATTCCACGGTGAGAACTGTGTCTTTATTGAACTTTGTTTTTGTTTTTTTTTTGCTTACAAGCCAATCAAAGAAGAAGACAACAGATGCGACATGATGCGGTACAAAGTAGAGCCGGTGTCGCCAAAATCGGCACACAGTAGACCAGTGTTTGCAGCAGAAGACTCGGTATCGGCAAGGCTACCACTGAACACAAATGCCACCGTCCAAATCAGTGTCGTACCATTTAATGAAAAGACGAACGAGTTTCCGTTGATGGAACCTTCAATGTTAGTCATACCGCCGAAATCACAGTGTAAGTTTTTCTTAAATGATGATATGCTAAAATTCAAAGTTTTTATTTGTTTATTTTCATGGCGCGATGCCTTTTCTTCTATAATACATTTCTGAGGTATTCAGAAGAATATTAACCATTTGGAACGGTAGAAAATAGAATAGAACCATTTTTTTGGTAAAGAATTTGTTGGAAAGTCCCTATAGCAACCTGACGGTACGATGATACATTGCATTCTGTTTAATGTCGAAAAAAAATGTTATCGTTCTGATAGGCTCTTGCCAAATGCGATACTAGTATACTATCAAGCTATTGTTCATAAGAACATTCAATTGCATACGCTCTATAATTCGTTCTTAGGGCCAAGAGCTCCAGTCCACTTGGAAGCGTTAAGTGACGGCAAGGAGTCTAAAAGTGTCACTTTAACTTGGAGCTATCCTGATGATTTTAGAAACAAGCCCTTCAATGGAGACTTCACTGTTGTCTGGTGTAAGAAAAACATAGACGGAATATGTCAGGTAGATAACTTGTTGATAATCTTTTGTAGAAAAAAAAACTTCTGTTACAGATAAATAAACAAGTTAAAAGCAGGACACTTGATGATGGCAATGTCAAAATGTGGCATTAAGTTCCTATTCTATGTCCTCTTACCCCCTTGACTAAAGAAATACTTTCTGCTCATCGTGCACAACTTTGCTGCCAGAACTTATTATTTCCTTTCTTATAAGAATGATATTTTCACAACAGTGCAAGATCCAGCTTCCCTTAACAGCGTTTGGTCCTCATCCATGGACCCCCTCCCCCCACCCACCGAAAGTACACAAACATTGATATTGAGTAACATGATTTTATTGCAGAAAGAGTTAAATTGGTTAGGGGCTGTTGTCAACACAACGCTTCAAATAGAAGTATCTAACGGATCTACTGTTGACGACTACATTTACGGAATAGCTGCTGATGGTTATTACGGGGGAGTAAGAAGTAGTAGTGGAATAGTGTGGGCTGACTGTGTGCATTTCACTAACAGAAGTATGTAATCTGATCCCTACCAGCAGGGGTGTGCAATTACAAAATTTGGCCACTAGTCCAGGGGGAGTACCAAAGTTACTAGCCCAAGATTCAAAGTTACTAGCCAGACTATTTCGGACATGTCGACATTTCATTTTATTAAAAAAAAACCCTGTATGACACTAGTTAGTATATAATTATTAATATACGAAATATTTATTACTTGCATGTTTTCTGTGGTAGACTGGTTCAAAAATATTCAACTTCATTGATCTCTCACATTTTAGTTACAAAATTGGTTTGGGTACCGTTTATATAATAAAACCCAAACATAACATTGTGAATGTGAACAGACTCTATAAAATCACTGCAACTATCTATGTGTGCATGCATTTTATCCTGTTTAATTTCCATTTACAAAATACAACTATGCAATTAATTACGTAATGGTAAATTTAAATTAAAAATAATGGAAAATGCACAAATAATAATATGCAAAATATGAATTTTTTTTAATTCACCAAGCAGGTCACTTTAAAATGTGTTCATGAGAATAGTTAGTGCAGAAATTTATAATATCTCTGTAATCTCTCACTCTCTCTCTCTCTCTCTCTCTGTAAAAAAAATTATATTCAAAAAAGCCAATGAATACATATTACAGAAAAAGGAATCATTTTACAGTGATGTCACTTGAAACAGCTGCACATGTAACTGCGGAAGCTATGTGCAGTGAGGCGTGACTATCTCGTCTAGCCACTGGTCAGGTCAACACTGTCGGTAAAACTTCAAAGTGTGAAACTTACAGCCGAGTGTTTTTTCTCAGAAGAATGTAGCAATAGAAAAAAATGCTTAAGAAATTTTTAGGCTATCATGACTTAAAAGGAGCAGATATTATGCCTCTGTGATAACAATGCGATACACTTTTCCTACTAGGACACTGCAAATTTACCGGCATATTTTGCCAACTCTGGTTATGATTTACTAGCCCGACGGGCTACCACAGTTAATGTTTTTGCTAGCCCGACCTCTAAAATCGATAGCCCCGGGCGTCGGGCGATGGTAATTGCAAACCCCTGACTAGTATTTGTTTTCTTATACATTTTTTGCATAGATATTATGACACATTGAATTTTAATTAATGGGATGTGCTACATTTGCAGCAATATCCGAGAAACTGGACGTGATATCTATAGTAGAGGAAATTGACCAGGGTATAATGAAGATTGCGTGGAGACGATACAAATGTAAGGAGTTCAGAGGCCAAGTCATACAATACATCATTACATATTGTGCTGAGCGGAATTGCAAAGGTATGTATAATTAATCTATAAAATGGATATTCATACGCTGGTCAGAAACTTTAAGACTTTTGTTACAAAATGTTCAGCCATAGACCGTAGAATTTAAAGATTTGATAAAAATTGGTGACCTGTTAAAGCTTTTGATCGAAACATTTCTTAAAGATGTATCTTGCGAAGTCGAGTATTAGTACCTTATAGATATCCAGAAATGATTCGTCCAGTCATCCCGACTTGATCTCATGTGAAGTTCCAAAAAACAGTCTCGTGATGTGATTGTCGTCCATTTTTCATAACAGATACCACTCAATCTCTGAACGTTAGTAAGGATGAGAGGAATTACACCATCAGGGGCCTAGCTCCGGCCAAGTACAGACTGTGGGTGGGGGCTGTATCGGACGCAGGGAGAGGCCCCAGCCGACAAATCGAATTTATGATCTATAAAAAGCAAAACTGTAAGTATTAAAAGCAGTATTTTGAAAAACTCATACGCTGTTGTAATTTTTAGTGTAACTGTGGCTTTCGATGTCATCGTGGACAGGTTTGGAAGAGTTAAGCTGGTAATTTGACTGTTGTGTTTACCTTTTCGATCAAGTTTCTTCAAAATTCTTACGTATTCTATATTAAGGAGTATTACCATTTTAATCAATAAAAATTATTTTAGTTTGATCAGTCTTATATAACATGGTTGACTTAGAACTTTGAAAATCATTTCTCTTGCTACAGTTCTTGGCCAGAATGGAAATGAGAACGTCGCCTTGGCAGTTGGAATCGCTCTGGGAATATTAGTGGTCATTGCGCTTACTATTATGGTGCCATACTGCTTGTGGTAAGATTTTTTATAAAGTCTTCGGTATTTTTTGCTTGACAGTAGTAAATGATTAAGATAGTGCAGAAAAGTTTTTACTTCTATCAACAGGAAGCATTTTAGAACACTGGGAAAAGACGAAATTGAATTACCTAAAATTGTACTGGTAAGTCAAAATCTCTCTCTCTCTCTCTCTCTCTCTCTCTCTCTCTCTCTCTCTCTCTCTCTCTCTCTCTTTTTTCATAAACTACAATAATGAACCATTTTAACAAGACCTTGTTAAAATGGTTCTAAAGTTCCATGCTTTATCAATAACATATAATTTTGTTTTACTGGACTGTTTATTAAATTATGTTTGCTTGCAGGAAAAAAATTCTCAGACCACCAGCGGAAGGGAAAGCGAGGTGCTTAGTTCGAACGGCTCCTCTACTTCCACTCAATCGACGACCAACCATAGCGGCGAAACCCATGACTCCGGATTTGGGCCTATGAGAAGCGTCATGACCAGTGAGATGCCTACTCATTACCAACCTCTACAGATCATGAGCAGCGCGCGTGTCCCGGACCAGTACTACGACCCTGAATGTGTTCAGTTTGATGCGCTTGGTGAAGAAACGAGAATAATGGAAACAGATTCTTCGGAAAGCAGTCGATTACTGGAAATTAAAAATAATCCCATCTCTGAAGAAAGTGCTTACAAATCAGACTTGAGTTCTAGATACAAGAGTTCACAGCATTCGCAAAATTGTGACGAACTTCAGCAATTAGTGACAGGGACAGACAACAGTGTACACGAAGCAGACGACAGTTCAGTTGGTAGCGAGCGATATAGTATGGACGATATTAGTACTGTTTTAGACAATGATTGTGGCAATGAAGACATAACAGATTCAGTAACAAGCGGTGGTTCTTTGCCGGATTATCTCCCATCACAAATTAATATCAGCAATCAAAAGAGCCAGACAGTCGTTTGCTATAATAGTGATTACGTCACAAGTAACGATTTCTCAAATTTTTCATGAAGGGAAATGTTGAATATGTTGGGTATGAGATTATTTTTGAAAAAAAGGGTAAAACTGTATTAACTAACAATAAACATTGTTAAATTTGGTTTTATATATAAGCAAGGATACACGTGCATTGGATTGATATTGTATATTGAATAAAACATACAAAATATGCACGTCTATTGTAAATTTATATGGTCAGCTTTAGACGGACGAATTGTGGCATTATATTTACACCATATTTTTCTTCTTGACCTATACAATTTTAAGGTATTCAATGTATAACGACCACATTTTGTACCTAATAAATGAAAGGTCCGATATTCTTAATCATGATATCATTTTGAAGGTATTATCAAATAAAAATACTCCACCAAAGGAATTTTCAAAATTTTGATAATGGTCCAACTAATTACACCTGGAATTTTGCATTGAAGTCTATGGGCAACGTATCTTATCTTAAGATATTGTAAAAAGTAACTTAAAATTCGCAAAACTCTCTTGGTTAATATATGCATAAACTTTCTCTTTATCAAAATATGAAATAAAATGAATCATTTACGCAGATATTTTGACGAAGTTAAAATTTTCTTTTTTTTCATCAAGGGGAGATAACTCTTTAAAAAAAATTTAGGTGCTAAATAACCGGCTCCCTATATGTTGTCTGTCATGCGAATTTGGTTCATTTCACTTTCATAGTTATCTAGCAATACATATTTAACTAGTTTAAAATGATTCAAAATTGTTCTATATCCCTCCATTATACATGAATACCTTAAACAATAAAATGCTTTCTTTTTTGTGATTTGTTCGGGGTATGAAGGTAGCATTGCAGAAAAATCCATGACTAATTCGCGTCTTGTATGGGAATTTGAGTATGACAGCATCATGATTATTTCGTGCAGTCCGAGATTTTTTAAAAGTTGGTATTCGGTAGATGTAAATATTTATATCGTATAATGTATGTTATAAAGTTTTTGACACGTCCGTTAGTCACTCAGTCCGTTGGTTCTGTTTTAATCCTTCGTAAACCGCTGCATGGAATTTTCTGAAACTTTTTAAAGATATTTAGGACTCAATGTAAAGATTCACATATTACCAGGAAGTAAAGATTCCATTTCTGTTTCTTGTTCATTGTTTATCGAACCGATTAAAAGGTATGTCATTATATATTTACATCTCCCAAGTATTATTCCCTCTATTTCTTACGGAAACTTATAGTTAATTCATAGCTCTATAGAAACAGCCAGACTGAAATCTACACGCCCCATTTATCGATTGGTCGAAATCTACAGCGGCTGAAACTGACAAGAAAATGACAGGACAGATATCGACACGCCCTGTTTATCGATTGGTCCAAACCTAGAGCGACCTAGGAAAAATCACGGACTGCACGAAATAATCATGACGATGTCAAAGTCTCACAGGAGACGATTTGGCTGTTTCTTTTAGCTAACTTACGTACGTACATCAACAGTAATTTAGTGAATTTTACTTACTATTCCTAATCAATTTATCAATAGCTTAAAGAAAGGTGTTAATATAAACAATAAAATGCTTTCTTTGATGATTCATTCAGGTTATGAAGGTAGTGATCATTGCAGAACCCTTAATTAGCGGGTTATGTATTTTTTCTGCAATGTCACTACCTTCATATCCCGAATGAATCACCAAAGAGAGCATTTTATTGTTTAAATAAATCATGTGTCATTTTCACTTTCTTGATGTTAATTCTTTATGAGTTGTAGATAAAACTAGTTACTTCATCACAATTCTTCACGAAGATTCGAATGTTATTGTACGAAGAAGAAAAACGGTTGGTCGTGTTAAACATTGCACTAGAAATGAACATGGACTATATCCAGCGAGATGAAACCAGTATATGATTTTAAAAATTCCAAGATGTATAATGTTTCAGTGTGCATTCAAATGTTCTTTCCCTAGACGTTGACTGTAAATAAAATCTTTGCGATAAGCTTAGAAACATTTTAACAAAAACTTGGACTTTGGGAAGTTGTGTCAAACGGCAGTGTGACATAGGCCTGTCTATTTCATTGTATGCTACTCAGCCATGGCTCTTTGAAATCAACAGGATTTGTCTGGCTTTTGAGCGAAGACTACGCAATCGGTGTATATTTCGTTTGAAACCAGCGTCATTTTAACTTGTTTTGACGCAAAAAAAAAAAATAGATCGTTACATCCTACTGAAAGTCCAAAGTCTTGTTAAAATGGTTCTACTTTCATGGCCCGTATTTACTACCAAAAAGTATTTTTATTGTAAATACTGTAGCTGAGTGATTTATAATGATGAACTTGCTTTTCATCTTTTATATAAATAAATATCCCACACCCAAAAAAAATTAACACAAATCATTTAGGTTGTTGATCCCAACAATATATTTTAAATTAAATACATGTACTACTATTTCAAAATCTTAAATCTTCAATATACCGTACAAAAATTCATTAGAAATATAATTATTGAACATTTGATAGTTTAAAATTGGCTTTTGTCTATTCAATCTTTCGAAGGAGTGCTTTCAATGGCATCTCTGGACCGGGCTGTCCTTGGTCTCTGGGCAGACAGCTTCTTTTCCTGGATGATACGTTCTCTTCGAATCTTTGCTTTCTCGTGCTTATCGACCCGAAGTTTGTCTCTTTCAGCTAAAACAAACACACGCACAAATATATTGGTTAAGTGTCGATACTAGTAATTTGAATGACAGATCATGTATCTTCTAGATTGAAACTGATGATTTTCAAAATTATTGTATCTGTTTATATATAATACATACCTTTCCATTTCTTGTAGTCCTCGCCCCCAGCTGGAACCTGAACCCTTTTAGCGTTGATTGGAGGAAGCTTGGGTACAGTTGACTTGTAGCCGATATCGAAGGCCACGCCTCCTTTCTTTTGCACAACCTCCAAAACTGGGCTCCCGGGGACATCATCGGTAAAAGGTTTTGGGACAATAGGCTCTGTACAAAACATCATCCATGGTAGGGGCTTGGTCTGGATGTTATCATCCACTAGTTCCTTCTTTATCTCCTCTTCCATCTTACTGTAGGCCTTCGCCTCCTCTTCTGACATGACATCGACTTTGTTGCTTCTCTTACCAATACAACTCTGGATAAGACCCATTTTGCTGTTGATTGCAAGCCTGACAACTTGAAAACAATGCGTATTGTTATGGAATAATAATTATGTCACGGCATAGTGATGTCATTCCTTTCTGACGATTCAACGTCACAGATAAATGACGTCACTATATAGTTGTCAGGCAAGATAGAACAAAATGGGTCTTATCCAGAGTTGTATCGGCAAGAGAAGCAACAAAGTTGATGTTATGTCGGAGGAAGAGGCGGAGGCCTACAGTAATATGGAAGAGGAAATAAAGATAGAGCTGATGGAAGATAACATCCAGACCAAGCCATTGCCGTGGATGATGTTCTGTACAGAGCCCAATACCAACAAACCTCAAGTTGATGGGGCCCTCCGTAGTACATTGTCAGAGGTCGTACAGAAGAGTGGAGGCGTGGCTTTTAATATAGAGTACAAGTCAAGTGTACCCAAGCTTCTAAGAGAGCTCGGCTGAATTCAGCTCTTACAGCTGGGGACGAGGAATATAAGAAATGGAAAGGTGGGTGTTTAGATGCTAACAATAATATGTTATCGTATTTTCTGAAATTAGAAATCCTGGGTTACTGTTTTTGATGGTATATTTTACTAGTAATTTACTTTAAAATATTATTATTTATAATACACAATTCCCTACTATAAATGGAGAAAAAGTTGAACTAATTATAATTATATAATATGGATTGTTTTTTAAGAGGAAAGAGACAAGCTGTTGGTGGATAAACATGAGAAAGCAAAAATTCGAAGAGAGCGTATCATACAGCAAAAGAAGCTGTCTGCCCAGAGACCAATGACAGCCCGGTCCAGAGATGGCAATGAAATCACTCCTCCGAAAGATTGAACAAACAAGAACGACAATTGATCAATCTGTTCAATAGCAATTAATGCATTTACTGTGCATTTATGTGGAAATTAAAACGTTTTATTAAAAGTGGATACCCGAGCTCTCTTTTACCTAAAATAATATTATTTTTTTCCATTGAAATGTTTGGTTTTCATGGACCTTTCTATATACTTGTAAATAACCACACCATGTTTCCTGAAGTCAAAAAATGTTAATTACAGATTATATGTACGTCATTGCTTTGTAACTACGCCTTGTCATACCGGTTATACCAGGTAAATAAAACCGTCTCCAACATTTTTATTTTTTTTTCTATTTAGAGTACATGAATTGGGTGTTACTGATTCACATATAAAGAATTATTATAAAGAGGTACACGTTTCTTCCGTGGTTGTTTATAAAATAAACAGAAATTTAAAAAAAGTTCACCGGGATATGAAGTTGGTTGGTCACGTGATCAAATCCTGTGAAGCCCGTAGGGCTTCTCAGTAGGTTTGATCACGTACCAACCAACCTCATATCCCGGTGAACTTTTTAACATTGCTGTTTATTACTTATATTTACGTTTGAAAAAGAAAAATCGTTCAGAACTGTTTAAATCACCGGGATTTTATGTTTACAATAATCCAAGCGATAAGAGCGTGCTATGAACATTGAGACGTCACGAAAAAGTTCATTATTGCATTGGAATCATGATTTTTTAAAGTAATACTACACAGTCTCATAACTGCAGAGGTGTGTGCATACAAATTGAGTAACGCGCGTTAGCGCGTTATGAAATTTATATGCAAACAATTCTGCAGTTATGAGACTGTATACTTAAAAAAAAATCATGATTTAATGCTTATATTTTCATTATTTTAACTTCATGCCTTGCCTGCAAATTTGATTTATACCTTTAAATTCCTATCTTATCCTAAGGGTAATATGTTTGAGATAGATCTACTTCTACGTGCATTCATTTAGAACACAAATTACTTTCTATATTGCATTTATGAACAATCAACTTGTAAACGACTTTTTAAATTATTATTTTTTTAATCGCACTTAGTTTTAAAATACTTTTTAATCATACATCTACTGAAACAATTTTGTATCATACAATTTTTTTACAAAAACTTTCAAATTATTCAGTGATTATAAATACCAAACATTTTTACTTGATTTAGTAAAACAACAAAAATGAAATGCTAACGTTAGCCAATGCCTATTTAGTTACATGTAGCTACGAAATGACAGAAAATTAAATTTTTTATATTTTTTTAAAAAGCGGATTTAAGTAACAACTATAGAATATATATACAAGTAAATGAAAAAAAAAGTGCAATATTAGATATGGTTATGTACAGTTTCAAAATTTATATATCGTATCGATAAAAATATCGGTTTTATATAAAATTTATCACAGAATCGTTTGACCATTAAAATTCGAAACTCATTCGACAAATTGGTTTAAAAAGCTGATATGATTTATAAGGCTGAGTCTGAGACATACAAAATTCCTATATTTTATCAGAGACATAAATAACATTTACTAATATTATTTATGTCTCTGATTTTATTCTATCGGTGAAACATTTCCTATTCCGGAACCTAATTGGATTGGTTTGAAAATTTATTGTTCGTATTTTACTTCCTACTTGATTTTGATTTCGCCCCTTTCTTCACATATTGTTTACTCTGCTACCGTTAAACTTCAGATACAAATTATGTAGCGAAAGAACACAAATTTGCAATGGCAGACGAGGAGGGAAGCTTTTATATCGAACTCTGTAAAAATCCCATCAGATTTGATCCTGTGGACAAAGTTACCAATGTTTTCTACGATGATGCAAATAAACAGGTAAAACCAACTAAATTCAATCAAAATACAATTGCTATGAGGGCAATAAAAAGTGTCGAATTTTCAAAGAAATCCTAGATACCATTGGTTACAATGGTTGATTATAAATCAATTACAAGTTGTAGCTGTAGCGTGTATAAAACTGGTAACATTGGTTTAAAAAAAGAAGTTTAGGGTTGGGGTTACTGACAGGGTTACTATAGTCTGTCCCAAGTTATTGCTTCCATCAATTTTTTATGATTTTTAATAAAAATACACATACCTTTGAAAGAAATACAATTGAAATCGATGAAAGGGAATATATCCAAGATATCTTCATTGAACAATTATCCCTTTTCACTCATAAAATTTCACAGGAACGAAAACAATTTTCTTACGGAGATTTGTAATGGGAAATGTTTACATCTTTTCTCCATTCGGAATACACTCGGAATACATCGCGCAATTTTTTAACATTATCATCCGCGCTTATTAATGGCTGATGCAATGCAAAATCTCCGTAGACTTTCAATTTTTGGATGTGTATTGAAACCTGAAGCGGTAGAGGGGGCGTTTCAAAACAGATAATCTGGACATTTTTCATATTAGTGGATGAATGTAGTTTGAGCTCAAAGGTATTTACTATATTGAAATATCAAGCAAAAAGTGGTGGAAGCAAAAACTCGGGACAGAGTATAGTAGTTACGATTGATAGAGTTCATCACTGTATTTGGCACACGAGGTTAGCCCATCGGTTTTTGTTAATCGGGTTTTCCAACGGAAAATCCGGTTATTAAAATGGTGAAAATGGCGGGCGGGCGGGCGACTGCCAAAAGGGTACCCTCATTGTACGGATAACTCCTCCTACAGTTTTCAAGTTAGGAAGTTGTTCTTTGGCAGATCAATTGTACATATATCAGAGGTGTGCATATTGCTAGGATTTAGATTTCCGATTATTTATGAAAAAATACCAGCTTTTGAACTTAGTCATTTTTTGGCAAAAAATTGCATATAGGGTACCCTCATTGTACGGATAACCTCTCCTACAGTTTTCAAGATAGGAAGTTGTTCTTTTGCAGATCAATTGTACATATATCAGAGGTGTACATATTGCTAGGATTTAGTTTTCTGATAATTTATGAAAAAAATATCAGCTTTTGAACTTAGTCATTTTTTGGCAAAAAATTGCATATAGGGTACCCTCATTGTACGGATAACTCCTCCTACAGTTTTCAAGATAGGAAGTTGTTCTTTTGCAGATCAATTGTATATATATCAGAGGTGTGCATATTGCTAGGATTTTGATTTCTGATTATTTATGAAAAAAATACCAGCTTTTGAACTTAGTCATTTTTTGGCAAAATATTGCATATAGGGTACCCTTTCACCTTATCCATTTCACTGGATACGGATTGACATGGATTATGAATACAGTTCACCTAAAAGAAAACCCGGTTTGCTGTCACATTGACAGCTTTTCACTTGTTATTTATGTTTGCATTTCAGATTCAGACCCCTCTATAGTAATTGCAATACTGCTCTTTTTCAGGGCAAAATTACATACTTTGGTGAAAAATGATATAACATTGATTGGTTTCATTGATGTCATTTGATTTAATATCTACTAAAACTTTGGTAAAATATATCAGAATGCCCTGCAAGAAAGCAGTACCACAGTTAACGTGAAAAGGTCTACTAATTAATGATTACAATTATTATAGATTTTCTTTCACTGTTCAATTCTAGGTGTTTACAGTACGTTCTGGGGGAGCAGTTGGTGTGGTGGTCAAAGGGCCAAGTGAAAAAGACACCATTACATTTAGGTATGGACTCTTTACTTATGAGTAGATTTTGATGATGCAGTTTATTCTGGATTTTTTCCTCACATGTTTATGATATTAATTAAAAGTTGATTTAAATTAAATTTAGGCAAATACATTCAGATGTAATGGAGGTTTTAACTTTACATTCATGCTGGCCCCAGGACCATAAAAGTTAGACGAGCTCACGTATGATCTCAGTCTCACTTTTACAAAAGGAATAGATAGTGGAAAAGTGAGATTGAGATCAAAAGTGAGCTTGTCTAACTTTTATGGCCCCGGGGCTAGTATTCTTTTAAAAAAACAAAGCTTAACATTGAAATGTTCATTTAAATTAAAATATTTGTCTCTATTTGTAGAATGGAAAGCAGAGGAGATGTGTCTTCAATAAAATTCTCACCTGACAGAAGAATCTTGGCTGTACAAAGATCTCCTAAATCTGTGGTAAATAAACATGCATGTCATACTTTTTATGGCAAATAATTTTCGGATTTATCAGTTCTGGTTGGAAGGGATGTATAGTGAACTGATGTACCTTTATTTTACTTGCATACAATGTTGGTATTCTTAGTATTTGCCTTAAAGCCAAGTAAAATCTGTATTTCAGGAGTTTGTCAATTTCAATGAGGATATGACAACAGATCAGCTGGAGTATTCACAGACCTGTAAGGTAAGGTTCCAGAAAGCATGTAAGATATGAATTGTTACATGAAAGGCAATTCAAGGTCTACATGTAAAAGGTATTAATGTCACAGGATAAACAAAATAACCTTTCATCTTGTTGCAGGGGAAATCCACAATAGTCAGCGGATTTGTGTGGACCTCTCCCAATGAAATCGTCTTCATCACAGATCATGGAATAGAATTTTATCAGGTTTCATAAAAATGTTCTTTCTTTGATAATTAGCTATTATTATTGAGATAGATCAAATGATTTTTATCTTTTATTAATTAATAAGCAAATAGTATTGAAATTTGTCATATTTTCGGGGTACATTTTATTGCAGATAACTCCCGAAAGAAGGACTCTGAAGTGTCTTAAAACCATCAACATAAGTGTCTGCTGGTTTGTTTGGTTGGTAAGGAGATGTTTTACCTGTACCCCTAACATTGAAGAAGAGCTTACAATATAACTACCGTGGAATC
This sequence comes from Magallana angulata, assembly GCF_025612915.1. Taxonomy (NCBI): domain Eukaryota; kingdom Metazoa; phylum Mollusca; class Bivalvia; order Ostreida; family Ostreidae; genus Magallana; species Magallana angulata. The sequence continues at coordinate 28,801,272 of NC_069120.1, forward strand.
ATCTTTGTTCGTGGGGGACCAATGCATGTGGCTTTCATGGGTAACCCTTGCCCATGTCATGAATTTACATCCCCACGAACCTATGCACAATCACTTACTTAATATTTATCAAAATTATCCCGATTACACTACCAAAGAGATTACGTCCCAATGAACCAGAAAAAATTTTGCTACCCACGAACATTGACCCCCATGAATAAAAATGATTCCAAAGTATTCTTTAAATTCCTTTAATTATAAAGGAATCACATTATCAATTTTGATTTAAAAAAATGTAATAAAAGAATGAAAAGTACCCAAACTACAGAATAGTGATGCTCAGGTAAATTGAAATAAGCTTGCATGGTACTGAATTTAGAATATTTACAAGAATTCTTCATTGAATACACATACAAATAAATCATTTATGCTTTTCATATTTGTTTAAGATGGAAAGCAGTTGCCTACTTCTAGCATCTGGTACTCAAGGGAACCAGCTAAATCCATTCTTCTTCAGAGTAAGACTATCAATTTTGTTTTAAATTAATATTTTTACAATACAACACCATTACAGGTATTTTCATTGGACAAATGCAGGAATGATAAGCAAGTTTTTTACCCCCATGGACTGTCTGTTGATGTTTTCTTTGTTTTTTTTACAGCCCAGCATAATTACAAAGTTAACCAAGTTTGAGGTGGATCTGCCATCTCACCAGAAATCAACAAAGCAGCCATTGTTAGAGAGAGATGTCAGCATGGCAAACATGTAAGTAATAATAACGAAGATGTGAATCATGGAGAGCCATAATTACATAAAGTTCATTTCTTTGGTCTGTAATGCACTTTACAGTTGTTAAAAAAATGTTTATTTTGTATAATATTTTCTTCAGACATGATGATATTTATAAATTTTGAATATCACATTGCTAATCATGTCAATTAAAGGACAAAATGTAATATTTTCTGTTTTATATTCAATAACAATATGGAAGGAATTCACCAGATACCAAATTTATATTCAGTCATATTTGGACCAGACAGCTTGTTCTTTTGTATAAAATGCTTTGTGATATATCAAGCATAAACCAGCTGTTCTAAAACTCAGTTTATACTTTAACTCATAGAAATTTTTGTTTCATGAAATGTCAGATATGGTCAGCTGTATGTGATCGTGCTCAGACATCAGCCCAGACCTGGTTCTGTTGGAGCTGAAATAGTTTTATATCAGATTCATAGGTAGACATCTCTCTCTCTCTCTCTCTCTCTCTCTCTCTCTCTCTCTCTCTCCATTTTTAAGTCTGACAATTTATGGAAATTTTATTGTTTCCTCATTTATTCAGAGATGTGGCTGCACGGAAAACTGACATAATGAGATTAGAATTGAGTGGCAGATTCGCCATCAATGTGGTCAACAACCTTATTGTTGTGCACCACCAAGCTTCAAGGGTAATAAACTTTATAATTAAGAGCCAACTACTTTTTTTTGTAATGATCTAAATAATTTTCTTCAAAGAAAAGTCATGAATATGTGGGAATTTAGGTAAAATAAAAAATTGCAAGAAAAAAAAATTAACAATTTAATATATCGATAGTTTTTATGATATCTTGAACCTCATTTTGCATAATATTTAACATGCCCAATTGAATATAGTAAAACTCGTCATAGTACGAACACAGATATAGCAAAATATAATATATAACAAGTGTTATGAAGTCCCTGACGAAGTGATTATTTTACTTTTCGGTAGCGAAATCATCGTATTGATCTCAAAACTAGCTATACCGGGTAATTGTACATTTGTATAATTACAGTATATACATGTAAATGTATTTGATAATTTTTGCTTGAACAGACATCTGTGATATTTGACATTAATCTGGATGGTGAATCAGATGGATTTGTCCGCTATCACCATCCCGTGGTGTCTCCACTACCCATCAGGCCTTTCAGACTTATGCTTCCTTGTAAGTGTACTGTTTTATTTAGAACAATTAATCCAGACTTACACATAAAATATTATATGTTTACATATGTAAATGTGTTCTACTGATATTTAAGTTTGCCAAGGGGATCTGATGCATATTTTCTATAACTTTACTTGTAAGTTTAAGAAATTTATATTTTCCAAGGGGTGGGGGTTCAGACTCTCTCGACCCCCCCCCCCCCCCCCCCTCACTTTTAGATCTACCCATGATTATATATTGATTTTATATTAGAATTCAATCTACTGGTACATAATTTGAATTTCAGTTACATTTGTATTTAATTTGCATAATTTTACATTTTAGCACTGGGTATTCAAGGTGGCCAGACAAAAATGGAATACAACTGTGAACTTTGTATCCTATCAACTAATATCTAAACACCTTTGTAATTAGAATTTAAATATTATGTATCATGTAAATCTGTGGTCACCATACCCAGTATTGAATAAAAGATGTGAGCAGAAAAAATCCTTAGCCTTGAAACCAGATTCTGCAAACTGGGTTGTTTTTCAGCCAAATGTTATCATTGATGCAAAATTAGGTAAGAAATGTCATTGAATTATTTTTCCTCTGTACATGTCTGTTACCCTTAGCATATGTTCACCTTAGAGTTACTCAAAATATCAAGCAGATGATATTTTCTTTGTTCTTATTTTCAGGATGTTCATGGTACGTGGAACTGAAGTTGGAGCCCATTGTTACAATGATTCCAGATAAGGTACACCATATAACAATTACAAAATGAATATTTTAAAAGAAATGACTTTACCACACTGAAGTGTTTCATTCCACCATGAACATACCTGATATCAGGAATGGACATCCAGGGACCACTAGCTAAGCTGACAACCTTTGACTTTTTGATATCCAGTGACCTTCAAGTTGATATCTAGTTTGCATGCCAGGAAATAGTCATGTTTTTTTTATCTTTAAATGACAAGTTACTTATAAAACTGTATGAATTTATACTAACCAGAGTAATTTTAATTTCAGCATGTGTTGGCAAAGTTCCTGCTGGCCAGGGATGACAGTAAGCGGGTGATCCTAAACGTCTGTCGTAGCATGCTATCCTCCGAGAGCCAGGCCACCTTGTCGACCATCTCTAAGGTGCTGGACATGTTGAACAAGGTGTACCAGGACTATCTCAACTCAGAGATCCATGTGCTAGTAAGTGTAATTCAATGCCTACAAATTACAACATCACAGGGCAAAAGTATTTAGGGTGAGGGGGCTTCTATTTTCAAGAAAATCTTTGAAGATTTTTAAAAAAGTAATTTTCATAAAGATGAGTTGAAAAACAATACCAGAAAACCTATGCTGATTCCAATAAATTGGTTTTTATAAAGGAAAATAAATGCAGTTGATGCAGTTTATTTGTTTGATGTTTATGTAGGCTGGTGATCCACCCTCCAAGCCTGACCCTGCCATGAAGGTGGTGATTGACCAGTCGGATATGTACACCCATGTCTTCTCGGTGTTTGAGGACAACAAGGTATGTCTCAGTGATTATGGCCATAGTCTATTCTGGTTCAGACTAAGTAAATAAGAGTAATAATGTAGCCCTCCTTTAATGGTTTGCTTACATATCTCTGATTCTTACTGTTCTGACATTTAAGGCACCCTAATGATAATAAAAAATCTTGCCCAACCAGAAAAGTGATCAAGGGTAAAAATAAAGCCCTCCTTTGATTTTCACTTTCATAGTATGTATTTGATTTTTATCAATCTGACATTTCTCTGAGGGGGGCTATTGGGGAAACTAGATAATAAAAGTCAGTACCGTAATCAGTTCTTTAAAAACATCTAGTAAAAAATTCCCAGGTATTTTAACAATAACATCTTCAGAGCCTTAAGTCATTTTGGCATATGCTTACTGACCTTTGGCCAACTTTTTCTTGTTCTGGTGAATATTAGTACATGTAATTCATGCTCTGCTCCGATAGGCTCTTTCACACTTTCCTTGAAGAATTCTCACAAATTCTGTTTTTGCTTAACCATGGGGCTAACAACAGCAGCATGTTTTTAAAACATTAATGTTGTTTTCCTAGCTTTAAAAACTGAATAGTTTTGCTTTCTTATTAGTGAATGAAAAATAATTAATATTTTTGGAAACAAAAAAAGTTCAATGTCCAAGTTGGCCCACAGTCAATAAGGGTTAGTAAGACCGACTGTGGGTTTACAATGATGGTTTGCGTTATCTTTCCAAACTGTGAAATCCGGCCCTAATGTTTGTAATGTAGTAATTCTAGCTACACTGTACCTTACTTTTACCATCACAGAATCAATTTTATTTTGGTGTAAATTTTGATTTTTTTTTTCAGAGTATAAAGTATAAATTTATGGTGGCTGTACTTATTGAGTACATCAGATCTCTGAGTGAAAACAACATCACTGTCCAAGTAAGATATTGCCTTAGAATAGTTTTAATAATTGTTTTATTCATTATGTGTATGTTTACAGATACCAAATTATTTGGGACACAGGCCTACACAGTTTCGTTGTCATCCTAAATTCTAAGAAAAAAAATTACACGGTATCATCATGTTGAGTTCCAGTGCTGTAAACCTGAAATAGCCATATAGTGTTAGATACCTTTGTATTTCAGCATTACTTGTATGAATTGATCATCAACATCCTAGTCCATAATAACTGCTTCTACCAGCTTCACCAGTTTCTTCAGTATCATGTCCTACAGGACTCTAAACCTCTGGTAAGAATGAATATCTATATAGTGTATCTTAATATTTGAAAGGAAATGCCTTTTTATTAAATAAGGACAAAATTTGAAGATGACACATGTAGAAAGAGGAGATTGTTATTCTGTAAAATTTTACAAAACAATCATTGATTGGAAGCTCTAAAAAACAATGTTTTTGTAATAGGTGGTTTTAGCTTAAGGAAAAATACATCTCATCTCATATACATGTAAGATTGTTTATGGTGTAAGCTTTACTTAATGCAGGATACATGTGTAATGTTCACACCTTTAAAAGTCTGACAACCGTATAATATTGACACATTATTTGTATTTTCCCTGCACAGGCTTGCCTAATGTTGTCACTTGAGAGTGTGTACCCCCCTGCTCATCAACTAGCTCTGGACATGCTAAAGGTAGAGTATAACCATGAGGTCAATGTCAAATGAATATGAAAAGGTCAATAAAGTCAAGGTCAAAATCTGTCCCAATATTTCCAAGGTCACACTCCACAGCATAGTGTTCAATAAACATCTTGTACTAATCTTGGAACTACATGTATTTTTTAGTCAGACTGACTTTATTTTCTAGCTTATCATTGAAGTAATAGTGAATATGTAAATGAAATCTTCATATTTTCCAAATTTTTCAGTCATCAAATATGTAGTACATACAGTATGCTGTTTTTATTTACCAAAAAATTCACTAGAATGATTCTGGTTTTAAAAATTCATAATTTACAATCTAGATATTCCAGCTTTTCTGTTTTTGCAATGTTTGTAAAATTTAGATGGTTTTCATTCGAACAGAGATTGTCCACAGCCAATGAAGAAATCATTGAAGTCCTTTTGTCAAAACAACAACTTTTGCCAGCCCTGAGGTACATTTGACCACTGCAACAGTGTTTATGCTGATGAGAAAAGCTTTAATTGGCATGCACACCATACATCCTTATATTTCAGTTTATGGAGCAAAAAAAATAATAATTCAACACCAAATTCAAGAAACCTTGTTGATCAAATGTCATTATATCATTCATAGAAAAATGTTTAATTTGGAAATCCAAAATGTTGACAGTAATGTAAACTCCTTATTACACATGAGGAATTACTCAAAATCACCTGCGTAAAATCATGAGAAACTTTCCTTGTAGATTCTAAAATCTCTCATTTTTTTTTATTGAATGATATTAGGAATCATTTCAGAAGTTCAGCATTTGCAATTTTCATGTTCTAATTATTAGATACAAATGACAGGATTGCAAAATTATTGATTGTAATTAAGAAACTAATTTACATTGTAAGCATATGCATGTATGGGAGACTAGCTGAAAACTACTACTTACATGTGTTGAGTGTTAATGAGTGTACCATATTTTGTAGATTCATACGCAGTGTCAATATTGTGGATGCCGTTTCCTCACGGAAGTTCTTGGAGGCGGCCATGAACACAGATGATGCCATGTTATTTTATACTGTCTTTAAGTTCTTTGAACAAAGAAATGTCAAAATTAGAGGAAATCCTAGATTTCAGCGAGGTACATTTACTTATATAAAAATTTTAACATCAATACTGGTAATTTAAATGATCTGACGGTTGAGTTCATAATTCTTTATCAATATATTTTTTTTTAGGGGGCAGCAAGTTTTAAGAAAAGATCTATCTTAAGTTGTGTGGGGTTTTTTTAAACAGAAAAATAATGTTATAAAATCTATAATTATTTTTTTAAATATCCAAATACAAAATCTAAAAAAGTAGTTCACTATTAGGAGTATTATTTAACAATGATACTATTTAAAGGAAAGGGAAACTGCTATTGCTTGCTTCAAGACCAAGATTTTACTCTTTACAGACTCTACATGGATAATGATTTGCCCCTATTTTTTCTTTTAACTTAAAATTCATATTCATGTATTGTGCAGATTTTTTTACTGTTTTATATGTGTATTAGTCAAACAACTTGACTTATGTTACAGGAGAACACTGTGAGATGTATGTGAAGCATTTTGAGGGATTGTTTGGAACAGATGCCTTAGCAGAAATGGTCGCAGCAAGCTGATGACTTTTGAATACTCAAATGCAAGAACTAGTTCAGGAACATTTTTTTAAGTAAAAGAATAAATTTTACAGGATACATGTGTATATGTAGCCATCAAGCTCAGCAATGACTGATATGTTAACAATTTTGTACTCAATACAAGCTTGAGATCATCTTTTTACAATTATTTTATAAAATAATGTAGTCTTTTATATATTGTGATGTTTTAAGACTTGCTTTTGATGAAATAACCATCTATACATGTACCGAAATTGCTTTTTTATCACTCCAAATTTTTTTAGTTTTGCAATTTGTACTTTGATCCTTCTTAACTTTGAAAATGAGTGAAGATTTGTGAAACTAAAAATTCATGTGCTGTGAAGTTGTACAGATTCACAATGTTTCCATGTTTCGCTCCTAAATACCAAATACGGATAGTAAATTTGTGCATATACAGTACATGGTGTTGCTGGGGGCGTAATCCTTATCTCTTTTTAACATCAAACAAATATAATAGACAAATGATTGTTTTAAAATTTTAATTTATAGTATAAACCAATAAATTTTTTTATCAACAATGAACATTTCTTGACTTGTTTCATTCACGACTCTTTTTTACAGTTTAATCAATACATCATTACACATAAAATACATCTGTCATCGCTCATTTCATACAAAATCATGGTTAAAAACTTTCTTGAAAAGTTGGCACAAAACAATATATATGGACAGACTACCAGTAGAATGAGTTGGTGATAAAGGTTGCTGCAGAGCTAAGCCAGCCGGATTTGTTATCATCCTTCTTGATCCGGGCGACAGAGTGGCTGTTTGCTTTCGGACTGTCCGGATCTTCTGGGAGGTAGTCGGGGAGAGTTGTGTTCTCTTTGTCCATATCCTGGGGATTGGCACCAAATGACACTAATACCTTCACAAAAGAGAAGGAAAAATGACTTGTAATGAATATGGCTCTTGGTTTTAGGACTGTGTGCTACAGTATTTTTGGGGGGCATATGCCGATGCGGGGCAAAGGCAGAATTGCTCATTTTCAGACAAAATTCAGGGAAAATCCTTAGACTAGTCGAACTGGGGGATAAGCCGATTTTCAATTGATGATTACCGGGTACTATAGTGAAAGTATGACCGCTGATTAAAGAAGTCATGGTATTAAGTATATATACTTTCTGGATATCAATGTAGAAAGTTTAAAGAGTAATTAAAATTATTAATGTATGTACAGTATGTACATGTTTAAGTAAATACAGGAAGAGCAAGGAAAGATGATAAAAAACTTACTTCTGCTCCATATTCGTCTTTGACAACCTGTTGAGCTGTCATTGTCATGGACTTGGCTACAGCCTGCACTACAGTCTGTAAAAGAATAAAACATATATGTATTATACCTATATTGTATATCCTTGTATATAATACATGTATAAGGTAGAATTGAGTGAAAACATTCACAATTATGTGAACATTGTAAATGTTAATTATGCTGGATAGTAGACATTGCTAAAGCTGCAATTCCATCTGTCAAGATACAGAAAACAGGACAAAAAATTTCAAAATACCTCTGGTTTAATATCTGGTTTGACTCGCAGAAAGCATCGTTTCTTGTTCATGTCAAAGGTCACACTTATTACTCCTTTAACTTGTAAGACAAGTCGCATCAAAACGTCCCGATCTGTCTGCCAATAAAAGAAAACACCCACAGTAAATGATCCATTTACAATATTAACATGACTTGCGTTGCATATATATCCTGACAGACTTTGCTGTTTTATAAGGCTATATACCTTGTCCAGAAGACCCCTGATCTGTAGTGTAATGTGTCTTGTCCTGTGACCTTGGAGGCTTTTGTTTTTGCAAGCACTGTTTTTTCTGTGGATTGACCAAAAAAAAAATCCTTTTAAATAATAAGGACAAAAGTAAACAACGACTTAATTTGTATTTAACTATTTGTATTTTTTTTAACTACCCGTAGTAGGTCTGTACAAAGTATGTCTTTATAGATGTTGGAGATGTACATGTAACTTTACTTGTTTACATGGATATGTTAATTTTCAATGCTAGGACATTTGAATTATGAAACAAACAACTCTTAGAATTTCCCCCCTTTTCCATCCCCCAACAAAATGTTATAAATGATGGTCTACCAGTTAGGTATGGCACAAAACATTGCAAGGAAGAGGAGACAGCATACCTGGAATTGGGCACGGAGTTGCTGGTATCTTTGAGTGGCGTCTGAGGTTCGCTGGTTTCTGTTATCATCACATATAGCTTCTCCGCAAGATTGTGAACCCTTGCATCACACTTTTTTTGACTGCAATGATTAAATAACATTCATGATGGTAAAACAAATAAAAACTGCATTATTTCTCCACAGAAAAACAATTCTAAATGTCTTTCTTTTTGCAAATTTTCTTAGTTTTAAGATATTTTCACTAAAAAAATAATAAATGTTTTTATTAATTTATTGATAATCTTAGTACAACTTGTAGGTTTATAAATCTCTAGTCACCTGTTGATAATTGTCTCTAGCTGTTCCATCATTCCAATGAAATCTCTCAGAACTCTTCTGTGATCATTTGTGTCGGCCATCAAAATCAAGGTCTAAAAAAAAACCCATGAAAATTCATTTGAATCCAATGGTTCATTTATTAATTTTGATGCAAATTGTGTACATGAAGATATAAAATGATACAACATTTGTGCAGTAAAATCATTTTAATTTCTTGTTTATACTAAAATGTGTTTTCATTTAGCAAAATTTAAGGTTTCCAGGGTAGTTATTATTTAATATAAGCCTGGATTACTACGCAGTGGATAATCAATATTACCTCTAGAGCTGAGATGACTATTTTTGGATCTGGATTGGACAACACCATAATGAGCCCTCCCATGCAAGTAGCATCCTGCAAATAGTAAAATCAAATTATTTACGAGATGTATTTTTAGAGTGAGCTTTAGTTCAATCTGTTTTCATGAAACTTAGCCAAAGATGAGGAAGATATGATTAAGACTTTTAAAAGAGTTGAAAGAACAGGCAGACTGACTGCAGAGAGAATAATTTGCAGAGTCAGAAAGGCCCTTATAATCAGCTATATAGTGTCTATAATGATGAATACTTTGAAAGCATAGGTGCTCGGGCCCCACCTAATTTTGTAAATGACAAACGATATCTGTAATCTACATGTCTACTCTCTATGCTATAGTAGGGTGATTTCACCATGCATCGGACACCTTTGGATTTTTTCCTTTGTTCACGCATCAAATATCGTCCAAATATAAATAAAACTTGTTTTAAAAATTACAGGTTTTCCTCTTGCTTAATTATTGGAGAAAAAATTGTAAAATTGTTAAAAATGTAGAAAATAAAGCAAATTAACGAAGCGTTGAACTATTTCACCATGGATCGGACAATATTTACCAAGCATCGGACAGTTATAGCAGTGCAGTAGATATTAAAAAAAAAACATTTTCTGGTTTTAATGCAAAAATACAAAGGTTCGGAAATATTAATTTATTCAATTGTTATTCATATTTCTTTTAATGTAAATCCTCAAATCTACATATAGGAATTTAGACTAGTGCTTCTGTTTAAAGGAATATTTATGATAAAGGGTTCTTTATCGTGCCAGCTCCTACAGGAACATTGGCCTAAAAAGGGTGTGTCCGTAAAATTCGATTTTTAAGTGGTTTGAGGAAAATGTTTGTATCAATTATTTTTGAAATTTTTATTTTACTTCACATTTAAAGTATATCACAAGGAATGGGCACATAATCTCCATATATTATTAGAAGAAATCATGCAGTGAAAACTGTCCGATGCATGGTTAATTTGTGTCCGATCCATGGTGAAATGAACATATGGTGCAATAATGACCTTGACATTAATTGTTCAAATTTCTTGGACTTATTTTAATCAAATTTTGTTTCAAAACTTACTTCTTTCTAATTACTCTACGCAGAGAGTGCATTTTCACTAATTCACAATCAAACGCACAACATTCAAATAATGCTTCAGTGTAAAATCTTCGTAACTAAATTTTCAATAATGGCGTATTTGACGTCATTTTACGATGCCTATATTGCTATTTCTTTGACAATGTGACTGTCAAATTCTTAATTATGATAAAGTTCATTTGTTGTAATTCAGGAATATACGAAACAACACATGTGCGCATGCACATTTATTTGTATATTTATAAACAAAGTTGTCCGATCCAAGGTATGTGTCCGATGCATGGTTAAATCACCCTACAGAAGGTAGACATATATATATAAATTATAGATATCATTCGTCATTTAGCTTTAAAATTTATTAGCTGGGGGGTGCCCGTGTTTCATAGACACGTGCACATTTTATAATAATGCACCTTTAAAAGAAGCTTCCTTTTCAATGGATCAGCAGCCATCCCTTTCATAACTAGAACTGTGTCCGCAGATGCCATTCTGTTATACCTTGTCACAGACACTGCCAATCTAAAATGTGCATGGATGTTAATTGAATCCAGTAGTTGATCAATAGACATAAAAGTAATTGCAGTACATTTGACAATCGTTTAATAAACTTTAACAATTAAACATAGACATTACAATGATATTATCAAATTATAATAAAAATTCATTGCCTTTTTACAGTAAACATTCGAATAGATATAAAATAAACAAAATTTTCAAATCCACCACCATGCACCCCCCCCTTTCCCATTCAGTGAGATCAATTCGTCGTTTTATGCGACAATTTAAATTCAGAAAATGTGAAGCAGCTATACAGATATTATATTGAGGTAATATTATTTCTGTGCATGTGATCAAATAAAAAATCTGCAGTAAATTGCATATTTACTCACCACATGAAATAAACCTTTTTGAGTTGTACACAAATCAGACAAACGTTTTCATTGGTTAATGAGGAAAATACTGTTATCTCATTGGTGAATTCAGTCGCCGGAAGCCAGTTTTAAACTGAAAGCGGCATGGTGTTTACAAACTAACAGAAGCTTCAACTGGTTGTTGGTAATGTTTCTCCCTTTACTCAATGTAGTTAGCAAAAAATCTATTCTAGAAGTACTTAAGTGTCATCAGTATACATGAATTGTCGCAGGATACAGTTTCAATACTTTATCTTGCTGGTTTAATGGGGGGGGGGGGGGGGGGGGGGTGTCGGATATGTCTAATCTGGCCCTGAATTTGACCGTGTTGAGTAATTGATCTCATATACGTTTATGCACTCTTGATTTCTTTATAGACTAAATTAATTATAATTGAGCGTTGTAAACCTGTCATATTTTAGATATTTTTTTACAAATCTTGTTTGAGTAACTTTGCATTTACTCTCAAATTAATTGCATTTATCGTTGTAAATTATCAGATTATTGACATTCTCTTAAATTAACACCATCAATGTCTATAAGTAGTTTTATGATTACCAATTTGCAATAATATTACATGTGTAAACTTGAGCAGTATGTCATTGAATTGATAGATAGATAATTAGAACATTTGGTAAAATTATATTTTCAGACATACGCACCCTGAGATGGATGTTATAGATGATGCTGTTACTATTCTGAGAGTTATACTGGATTATGTAGGAGTTGATGCAGATGATTTGGTTAGTTAAAAAAATAAGCTGCACTGCCGATTTTCAGATTCTCACGTATCATAGATCAAATTTAGGATCAATCTACTTGAAAAATGTTTTTTGAACATTTTTTGTTTAAGAGATCTTGACTTCAATTACCTGTAACGTATTTACTGTAAAATAATTCAATATCTAATTGGTAGTTTCTCATAACTGAAATAATGTAGATAATTATATCTTCTGAGATTATTATGAGATTTTCTTTTTGATTCAATGAAATATTAACTTATTTGTCTTAACAGGCTGACTATGTACATTTACTATATGTACGAGGATGCGATGCACAGAGAGATATGAGGGCCTCCCTTCGTAACAGATGGGACGTAAGTGTGACCCAAAGAAGGCGACGCATGATCCATAACTGGGTCAGGTGGCGGTCTGACATCCGACACAGAAGTTTGGTCAGGATTCTTGCCACAGCTATTCCAACAAAGCCGCCAAAAAGACTAAAAATCCAGGTAAATACACATTCTTCTTGTACAACTAAGAGAAATTTGACCCAATGGTAATTTTTTATGACAAAGATCCTGCAACAATGAAAACTAAAGGGTCTTTGTAAATATGTAACTGTAAATTGTTTGAACTTGCTTGTAGGCAGAGAAATACTATATTACCAATTCAAATGTTTTAACATGTTATTTCCTCTAGTCTTGTACACTGAAAAAAGGAGATATTTTTGGCCCATTAATCTACATGTATTTGTTAATTTTGGATCCAGCACATGAACATGCAAATTTCTTTATCAACACTGGATGCCATTAATTTTTGGAAAGTTCAAAGTTCAAATATCAATATTTTGAACTCCAATTTGATTTGAATTGCTGTCTCTGTCCTTGTAGCAACACTTGATTCGACCCCGACGGCAGAGACAGGATAGCTGGGGCAGCGACTCCTCCTTTCTTTCTCTGTGTACCAACGCTACCTCAGAGGGGGATCCACTATGGGTGGAGGAAGACCTAGGCAACAACCTCATTCGATTCAGGTCTCTACTGAAGCTCTAATGTTCCTTCATAGAAAATGTAGAAATTGTTCCATTTTTGACATACATGATTTCATTGCTCAATTTTTAAACAGGGCTAAGAGAGAGGACGGTGAGAGCGACACAGAACTGGAGAGTGTGTACGGAGAAGAGGAGGGAGAGGGGGAACCAGGGGAGGACTTGTTCACTGTTCGACCGGACGACATGCCTCTGATGAACTCCACCATGATCTCCTCTGTCTCCATGACCTCTGACCCCCAAGCTGCCAGTAAACTGAACGCCCTACAGGACGAGCTGTCCAGTCTCCGACAACAGATCGCCATGTTGGTCATCAACCAGGAGCAGATCAACCGATCTCAGTGTAGGTGTCACGCCTAAACTCAGTCATGATCACGTGTGATGTTGATTTGTTTGGATTGTTTACAGCATGTGTTTGACAACATACATTGTAATTGATTTGTTTCTTTTTGATTCTAAGAGGAAGTGAACAAGATAGTCTAACTGTACAATGTTTTATCGTAAGCAAATTGTACGGCCTGTGGTTTTGTTTTAATATCAATATATTGTTAATATTAATATTTATAGTTGAATTGGGAAATTTTGGGAAAATCAACTTTTTGGGCATTGGGAATTGTTCTATGTATCAGCACACATTTATTCATAGGGAAGGGGGTTCGGATTTTATTTTCTTCAAAGTTGATCTCGTTGATCTGTCAGTAAAACATAGATTTCAATTGTTGATTTGCTTATAGATATCTGCATTGGATTGACCAAGTTAACACTTTAATTTTCTCTCGTTTTATATAGTAATGCCTCCATCGAATACCAACTCAGTGGCACAGACACCTCCCCAGACTTCTGGAGTGCCCTGTGCCCCACCCCCTCCTCCCCCACCACCCCCACTTCCCCCGCTGAACACGTCAACACCAGTCAAGAAGGAACCCAGCTTAGATGAAGTGTTAAGAAAGGTAATGATGTCACTGTTTATAGAAAAAAATTATTTTGTATGTAATATGTACAGTAAGTAATTATTCCTTTTGTTTGGTGTATTGTATGATGAATGGAATTTACCATGGTATACATGCATATATATTTGTTTGTTGTAGTCTTTGATTTGTTTGGTATAATCTTTGATTTGTTTTTGTCGCCATTGTGCTGTATGGCATAGTCTCTATGCTGTGTATTGTAGTTTTTGTGCTGTGAATTGTAGTTTTTGTGCTGTGTATTGTACTTTTTGTGCTGTATGCTGTAGTCTTTGTGCTGTGTATTGTAGTCTTTGTGCTGTGAATTGTAGTTTTTGTGCTGTATGCTGTAGTCTTTGTGCTGTGTATTGTAGTCTTTGTGCTTTATGTTGTAGTCTTTATGCTACATTTTGTATGTATTGTGGTATTTGTGCTGTATATTTTAGTTTTTTCACTGTATGGTGTAGTCTTTGTGCTGTATTGTCTTCATGCTAAATGTTTTAATCTTTTATGCTGTGTATTGTAGTCTTTGTGCTGTATGGTGTAGTCTTTGTGCTGTATGGTGTAGTCTTTGTGCTGTATGGTGTAGTCTTTGTGCTGTATATTTTAGTCTTTTAACTGTATGGTGTAGTCTTTGTGCTGTATTGTCTTCATGCTAAATGTTTTAGTCTTTTATGCTGTGTATTGTAGAAGTTGGAGAACATAGAAGAAGACAGGGTAGAAAACAGAAACACTCCTGATGTTGTGCCAACCGCCTCAACAACAAAGGTTCCCACCATGTCTGAAGTGTTGAAAGGACTGGGATCAGTGAAACTCAGATCTATCCAGAGGTACAATTAAAAACTAAAGACTTTAATTGCAAATGGAAGGCTGTCCAAAGTTACGTTTAACATCTAACATAACCTTAAAAATACCAAATCTAAGAGGAAGGGCAATACAATTAAAATTTTCAAATGTGATTTTTGTTTATTTATAAATATTTTTTTAATACAAATACAGTATTCCTGTCAGTTTTAGGGACAATATCTTCAGGCATCCAATGTGTAAACCATAATGTGCCGTATAAAACATTTTGAATTTCTACAGATTTAAGTTGCAGAAAGTAAAATCAAACTGGAAAGAAATGAAATTCAAAATTTTTTTTTCTTTTTAAACAACAATTACTCCTAAACCTATGGACCAGGTGACTTTAAACATAGAATTAATTTTGGACAGCCTATACCTATATGAAATAAAACAAATGAGTTTCTTGTATGTGTATGTAATCAATATTTAAAAAAGGTCCTTGGTCAAATTTATTTACACTGTCAGATCATGCATTCAGGGGATTTCGTTCAATAGTTTGGATTTTCATTAAACTTTTGTTTCAAATCAATGAAGGTCACCAGGTGGTACACCACTAAAGTCCAAAGTCCAGCCCCACACCACTGCTGACCCTGCCTCAATGATTGCCCTTGCCCTCCAGAAGAAGTTTGCCAACCAGAATTTCCACAGTCCAGAAGTTGACAAGGAAAACGAAAATCACGATTTTAGTTCTGCTGATGAGAACAGCCCTCATGTGCCAGTAAGAAGCTTTATTGATACACCAACTAATACCAATTTATTTCATTTGAAGAGGGGGGGGGGGGGATACTTTAAAGATCAAGGATAATGGTGTTTAATAATTTGTTTAGCATTTTTTGAAAGGAAACTTTAGATTATTTTAGAGAAAAAATTCATAGCTGTGAGTTTTCCTATTAAGTGAACTGGGAGCAAACAAACTCAACCATTATTTTTCAAATTATTTTTCAGAAATCTTTTGCTGGAAAGAAAGCCAAGCGAAGATCCCTCCTGTTTGAAGAGAGAAGGAAGAGCCTCAATCCTCTTTGTGATATTAATGTGTAAACTAACAGCTATTGTTTGAGGATGAACTTTTAAGACAGCATGACTTTTAATGGAAACACTTTATTGCAAAGACATATCAAAAGATGCTTGAACATAGTACGGAGCAAGGCCAAATTCTTTAGAGCTTTTAGGGAGAAAATGTGTTTTATGTTAAGAAGCGATTTTATACTATTGTATAATGACATCTTCTTTTTGCAAAATTTGCAAGAATACCAAATACATTTTTAACACTACATTTCTCTTTTTAGCATTATAACTGCAAATCAGCTCATCTTTAGTTTATCTTTAAATAGTTTCATTTTATTTTAGAAACAAAGACTATCAGTGCTATTTTTGATTCTACGTTAGTTGTTATTGGATACAAGCCTGATGATCATCAATAGTGGAAGAGGATGATAACTGCTTAAATATCATTGTCATTGCTGAATAAACATACAGCTATTACACTGTATAGTAAAACTCGTTTAGTACGAACATGGATATTGCGAATTTATGGATATAACGAAGTCATCTTGGATCCCCAGCTATGTAAATTTTATGAATTTCTTATATGGTTATAACGAATTACGGATATAACGAAGTAATTTCTTAGGTCCCAGTGACTTCGTTATAACCGAGTTTTGCTGTACATGCATAATATAATGGGTATAGTCAAAATTATTGTCTCAAGGAAGGTGAGAGAATTTGAAAACTATTTTCAAGGGCATATCTTCTACCAAGGAGCAATACTTTTGTTTCATAATTGGGCATAAAATATTTGGTTTTTACAAATATCTATAATATTTTAAAGCAATTAATTGAATTTATAATTACTTTTTTATATGTACCATTTGATATTTGCAGTGTTTCTCTTCCCAAGTTTGACATTTCGGATGATATTATCAGGAATTTTATCTGACAACACAAGCAGTTTGTATGAAAAATACATCTAGTTTTAGACCCTCAGGTTTGCTTCTGAAAAAACACCTTTGCCCTTTACAAAGAGTACAACACGAAGCCAGTGTAGTAATTGGACACACTGCATTCATTAGTACCCCTTAGTTTGAAACTTACTGTTAGTTAGTGAGGTACATTGTAGATCCCAGATGTGGTTTTACACATCAAATTCAGTACAAATGTTTTATAATATATATCATATAATGTAAAGTTTTACAGGTGCATTTCTGAGTAAATATCCTTTATGATGTTAACACTTTGTTTTGTGTTATTTTTTCTCCCCCCCCCCCCCTCCCCGCAAACAAATTTTTTCGGGGGGGGGGGGGGGGGGTATATAAGGATCACCTTGTACATCTGTCTGTCAGTGCACTTCACACAAAGATTTCTTTTTACCCGAGGATGATTTTGACCCAAGGTTATTTGGGCAAGTTCAAGGTCACTGGAAGGAAAAGTGCATTATTTATGTTAGGTCTACATGTATATCTTGCGTATGGAGAAACATTTGAAGTTCTTACTTCAAACAAAGATTGCTTATGGTCGGATGCTATTTGTAAATAGTATTGTAGTATTGACCTTGAGCTTTGGTCATTTGTGCAAGTTCAAGGTCGCCATAAGAAAAATAGTGCATCATTACCTTTCCATAAGAGAAATACTTGAGTTACAATATTTTCTTCGCTGGGGGGGGGGGGGGGGGTATCATTTGTGAGATTGCTTACAGTACCTGTACTTTCATTAATTATTATCAAGAGAGAAATATTAATAATCAATGCATGCACATCATGGAACAAGGATAACTCTAGTTTAGCCCTGATCTTGGCCGCTATTTAAGCATGTGTTTAAGAAACAAATTGTATGTAAGCTTGTTCATAACCAAAAAATCATTCATAAGGGGAGGGGATAAAAACAGAGTTCAATGATATAGCACAAAAGCGAAATTGATCAAAAGTGAGCACGTTAAATCAAGAGATCAAGTCCATTGAAACCTGGTCTCATTTTGTTCATATTTATCAATGGTTGTTCATCGGTTTTGTGAAATGAATAAAACACCAGGAATCTGTTATGTGTTACGTTTACTTAGTAGTTATTTATATATATACATTTATGCTATTTTTTGTCCACACAATTTTATGGAAACGAATGGGGCCAATATGCATTTATGATATAATGAATGCAACTTGTGACTGTAGGCATCCTCGCTAAGCCAAGGTTTCGGTCCACTTTGCTCCCCATAAACCCCTTAGTTTATGGGGAGCAAAGTGGACCGAAAACCCTTGGCCAGCGAGCAAAGTGGACCGAAAACCCTTGGCTAGCGAAGATGGATTTGTAGGGTATATTGCTACAAAAAAAGGTTTCCTATAAAAACCTTCTCTTCCTATCCCTCCCCCCCCCCCCCCCCCCCCCCCCCAAATAAAAAATGGTGTAAATTATTTCTATAATATACCATTTTCTGTGAGGCTAAAGAATCCACTGCTTTTATATTGATCCACCCATAATGTAGAAAGATTCAAGCACTTAGGTTTTTTTTTTCAATATAGATTTAAGGTGCAAAGAGATAGAGATTCGGGAAACTTATCTAAATGAAGAGAGGAATGAGAAACTTAGTACGACGACATCCGTTAAAATTTTTCCGCGGTCGTCTGTCTGATATATAATTCCCGCCCAATCGATGTCGTCTGTATAGAGTTACTATGTTCGCGGGTATTCACCAACAGAGACTGCCAGAAGACGAGAGCTGTTTGTTTTATTACTTCAATTACTCCTGTCAATATTACCAAAAACCGAAAACTTCTTGTAGGCAGCTCACCGCCATTATAAGTTATGTTTTAAGAATAGATTTTTTTTCTCGCTCCCCAACACAGTCTTGGCTAGGCCTTTCCTGAACAGAAGGTACGATTTTGCAATAGAATGAAATTACTCTTTTTAAGCATTTTATACTGAAGTTTTTCATTGTTTAGAGTATGATTTTTATACGTTTCAATAAGGGGTAGATGCTATTTGTTTCATATGATTTTGGATAATTGTTTTCGAGTTCATCTGACTCTGCTTCCACTGTAATATGTAGATGGCAGGTAAATCAAATTACTGTAATTTTGATTTAGTGTGAGAATTTTTATTTTCATTTTTTTCTTATTTAACAAACTCTGTATATGCATGTGTACAGTTATTTCATAGTTATTTGTTTTGTTGATCTACTCAGTATAATGTACATGCTTTGTACCGTAAATGACTTGGAAATCTATATTCCCTCAGTTTAGCTGGTGATAACATAACTTCGGTAGTCCTAAAATTGTTTAATATTAATCTCTGAAAAGGTTCAAACACGTAAACGTCATCGCTATGATTAAAAATAGCGAAAGTAAATTACTTCTCTGTTAGCTTGGAACCAACCGACCAATCCCCCCTCCCCCACCTCCGAAATGTGGTTTATTTCAAGCAATAACTGATACAAATATGTCTGATACAAACAAATATGTCTCGACATTTTAATTATTCTGGAGAAAAAAATTATGGGCCATTGATTTTGCAAGCGCATATATCATGGATTCAAATGTATCGATCACCGAAAAATTCACGAAAAAAGCTAAATGCTAAAAAAATAAATGGCTTGCTATCCCATTGTAGAGAATATTTGTCATCATTACTACCAAATGGTCAAGTGTTTATGTATAGTCAACATTAATAAATTCACCCATGATTTATGTTATGGACTTGTCATATTGATGCTGCTTGCATTTTTGTCCTTCGATTAAAGAGGATGCAATGTAAAATGAGCAATTTAATTTATGCATTGAAAAACACGTAGCATGTAGTTTGCATTTCATTACTGATATTTCATGCCAAATCGTTAGTGTAATGGAGGGTATCGAATGCAATGTGCGAATACCCCTGGCGTGCATATTTGTTTTAAAATGTCACATGTCACTCATTTGCTAAGGACCTAATAATATGTACATGTATATATATTTAATATAGTAGGGTCGGTTTTTTCAAATGAGGGGGCACATGTAACCCCCCCCCCTCCCCCCCCCCCCCCAAAAAAAATAAGATATCGACGAACTCCAAATGTACGATTTTTTTTGCACTGCAAATAAAAATCAAACTATCAACTCAACAGTTCTCATAAAATTCTATATAGCCTGTATACTAGTATCATCTTTCAATTTTTCATTAATTATTGTATTCAGGCGAACAATTCATAGCTTTATAATACATTTTCTTTGCGTGTGAGCAGGGTAGGTTCATTAATACATCAATTTGGTATATAATGTTTTAAACAAAACCTCCAAGAATTGCTTTATTTTTATTAGTGTAAACCTTTCTTGCAAAATTCCGACATTATCCACTAAACAGAAAAATCTCCAGCTTCAAAAAAGTATTTCTTGCAATAAACCTGTCAAATCAACCAATAGGCAAACATCCCCCCAAAAGAGAAAAATAAATAAAGTGTTTGTTTCATTTTAATATAAAAAGTGTTTTGATCCATTAATTTTTTACACCTCAAAAAAAAGCGCAAAATTAATTGACCCCCTACAATTGTTTGTATTTCCAGAGATTGATGTTTTTTCAATAAGGCGTTTCTAGACCCAGCTGGCACTTTTTGAAGTATTTTATCACGTTTAACTCGCACCTTTGTTGCACGTGACTAATGCGGAAAAAAGTGACCCGATGCAGGTAATATAAATACGTTAATCCGATAACGGACCTTGTTTTAGCGTTAACTTTGTTTAATTCTTTATTTCTTTCCCGTAAAATCCTGTTAATATATACAACAGCTTGGACACAGAAGCGTCGAGTAGCTGAGGCGAAGCGGCGACAAACCCGGTTTCAGGTGACGGGGTGTTTACACATTGATTCGATTTTTTAATCAGTTAAGGGATTTGTTAACCAGACGAAGTATGTCTATCTGATCAAAGATGTATTCAAAGACCCTGTCCTTGTGTTAACGCAGGGCTGTAACACTGTAACCAAAAAAAAAAAAAAAAACCTTACGTGGTTACCGACACTGCATTCAATTTTGGCTGATGTTGCAATAAAATGGATATTTAACGTTTCATTTTTCAGGAAAAATTCTGGAAATGTGATTTTAAGGATAAATAAGTGAGGAAATATAGTATTCAACTGCAAAAAAAAGGAGACGAAAACATAAAACACACGACATGAGCGCCGTTGTCCGAGACGTCTGGCGTTATCACCACTGGCCTACCCAGAAGAGTTTCTGGTCCCGCCAGTACACGTCCCCAGGGATATTGACCCACCGGTCAGCCCCGGAAGTGGACACCCAGCCACAGGGAGTGAGCGGGGACTACGTGGGGTATGACCACAAAATCAGCCCCCAGAATCTGGAGAGGGTTCGCTACCATCACTGGCCGGAGCGGAGGCACAAACGCAACCCGATCTGGGAGAACGTGAGTCATGGGGGGGGGGGGGAAGTTTCTTTGATACTCTGAATTGCTTTTACGGAGTTTTGTCACAGTCTTAATTCATTCCGACCCATCATTGTGTTAGCACTGCAACATTTAATTTCTATGCATTGTTACTTTTTTTCCATATGTTAAGGGGATTTTTTTAATTTTGTGGGTGGGTAGGCGTTAAAGTTAACTGTAAGAGCATTAATTTCACGACATAGTTATGGTATTATAGCTATAAGGTAAAGGACAATTCGTTGTGAGTTTGGTTTTATGTTTAATTAATATATGAGCCAATCAATGCATGTACTCTATGGTGATGAATATACGATTCATTCAAATCTGATTGGAGTCGCGTTTTTGAACTGATTAGGTTTTTCAACAGGTAGAACATAAACTGAATTGAACGACTTCGACGTACAAAAGAAACTATTACCTTTAAATCAAATGTCAAATCAAGTGTTGTCAACTTTAATGAAATTAAATTCCATCAATTCTTCCAGTTGGGCGTAAATTTTTGTTTAGGTTTAGAAGTGACGAAGGTGTTAAAATAGCAACTATGTAATGGTCTTTTACAAAGTGTTTTTCACAGGGTCACAAATTCCCTCACCTTATGTAGCATACAACAAAGTGTTAATGTTCTTTACACTATTAAACCAGTAAATCACCTTATTAACTGTCATTAATTGCAAGTTAAAGCAATTTGGAATGTGCTTGAAAAGATGTAGGACAAACGCAAGCCAAATACGGTCTCGTAGAAATTCTCTGTTTTAATCCTTTCAAGCAAAATACAAAACAAATACTAAATTCCACAATCGTTATTGGCGGATTAACAGGCAGCCCAGTTAAACGGTCAATGCCAAATATTTGTTTTCAATAGCATTTAGACCTCCAAATCTACCCAAAGAACATCGATTAGTACTGCTGCTAATGAGCCAGAATCAATGGAGTCTAAAATACACATGCCAATTTTTTAAAAATTTTAAATTGACAGAAATAGAATATTTTTGTTGTTTTTGCACATTATTTTGTAATTAGGTATATGATAATTGACCAAAGTTTAGGTGTTCACATGCAAAGTTTCTTGCAAGATATAATTACTTAACTGTGAAGTAACTACCGACAAGAACTTTGGTACGCCAGACTTGTATAAGTGTTATTTTATACCATGATGGTATAGCTTCATGCGAAATTATCACATACATGCGCATGCAATTTTGTTCATTTACAACTTACAAACTTTCTTAATGTTAAACACATACATTCTAACATCACTTTCAAACTTTTTACAGGAGTCTCCAAGAAATAAAAATACTTCTGTAAAACAAGTAGGTACTCAGTTCTTTTCCTATGTAGCACCAAACAGCACGAAGAATTAGTCTAGCACATTACGTTAAGCACTTTTGCTTTTACATGTAGCACTTTTGCCATTGTTGTTTGGTTGTTGTAACCTCCTTACCTTATAGATATAGTTCTTTTTTATTATCAAAGAGCTAGCTTCAACAAATTGCATACACTAGCAAAAAAAGCACATCTGTTTACATATTTCTAGACAGTTAAAAAAACTAGGTGTAAATATTAAATTGCGTGTATTGGTAACCTCCCTTAGTATGGTCTGTCAAACTTTTTCAAAACTTTCAAAACCCCCTGATGATGAATTTTGAGAATAAATTTTACCTTTAAATGTTTAGTAAAGCAATGTTGGGGGGTTGATATTAGCAGCATTGTTGCAACGATTTGATGTCAAGATTTTCTGTAAATCTATAGCTTTGCAATTCAATTGCAAGTTTTGTCAACGAATGAAGGCTTTTGTTCCTATTTTGTAAGAAAAGTAAAAAAGTAATTTTGAGAAAAAAATATATACATATATTAACTTTAAAATTACATTTGCATGTACTAGTAAAATATATTGGCGAATTTTATTTTTGCCAGTATTGATTATACTTTATAAAACATACCCCAAAATGATATCGATGCAAACAAAATGCAAATCAAATATACAGACATTCTTTATAAGGAAAATGTAAGACGTATCGACTTTTGAGATATACGAGTAGTTTGTTTTTATAAAGAGTAAACAAAATGTAGAATCGAAGAGAAAGTTTTTTCTTTGACATTATACACCCAAAATCATTAACATGACGCAGATATGTTCTTATGGGGTTTATAACTTCTACCTTATAGCCTACAGAATCCAGATTTGATTCTTTACCAGCAATAAAAGTACATAAATGTGACTTTATTTTGCACTCATGTTTGCAATCATGTTTGCACATAGATAATTTTTGCACCCGTACAGCCAACTTGCGTTTGTAGCTCTATAAATACATTTGCAAAGTTTAACAGAATACGAAGTTAAAGATTTCAATAACTACATGACATTATTCACTGATAATTCTAAACAAATTTGCCACAAATATTCTAATGCTCATCATGGAAAACTAATATGCCAACAGAACAGGCCTTGAAACCAAATAACGCAAATTATTCTAGTCATTGACTACTCCATTCTCCCACCAGAGGTCGTGTTTCGCAAGCTTCGTGTAAGCGAAGCTTGCAAAACAAGACCTCTGCATGAGAGAATGATACTACTTTGACCGCTCACCACAGTTTAGACTGTTTCATAGAAATCTTAGTATACATGTATTTACTTTGAATATTCTTTCTTGTTTTGTCATACTTATTGAAAAGGATTCACGAGATTCAAACACACGTGTAACATTTTTCAGTTTTTTTTGTTTTTTTTTTAATTACTGTTGGAACATTAGCCTCTTATAACTCTCCATTATGATCAGAGCAAAGAAGTAATGAAAACGTGATCTATATAACGAATGAACGATGCTTACACATACTGTTGCAACTTCGTGATACACGATTGTCCCCAATACAAGCATTTCTGAAAGTTCACCCTTTTTCTGTTGAATTAAATGTTCATAGTTCATTGATTGAATTGGTTATCTCACTGTCATGTTGTAAATTTTGAATTTATTGGGTGGGTGTAAATACAAAATTTAAAACATGACATGTTGTAAATTTTGTATTTACACCCACCCAGTAAATTCAAAACTTTTAACATGACACCACCAAAAAAATCCAATTAAAGAAAATCAATTACTAGAAGTTTATTAATAAAGAGCATTTTGTTTCTGTGACATTATCAACTAGTGTGTTTAAAAAATCGTCTTCTGGCGGCAGCTCAATAGACATTGCTGCTAGTTCTTCAGCTTGCCTCCCCTCTTATGGTTTCAATTTAGTAATCATATATTAACATTATGCATTATTAATTGTCTGCTGATCATATTTCCGACAATCAATGATATTTTAAAAAAAAAAAATCCAATGACTAGTCACGGAAGTTTATATATAGCATGGAATATAAAGATTTAGTGTTTATATATTTATAAACTTTGTACATTTGAATTGTATATGCACATAGAAGTATAATTATAATGAAAAAAAATGACAGATGACGTCGAATAATCAAGTTCTACTTCTTAATTTTCAAGTTTATTCATTAATCGCTCCGGTCAACACGAAGTCAAACGTAAAGGAATTTGTTTTTCCTTGCGACGAAAAATCTATCTAAAATTGATATTGATTCTTTTTCTCTCTAGTACTTAATCCAGCTCCCTCGTATATTTGCAACGTTAGCCAAAGTTTTAAATTTGTTTGACTTTCGTCGATTATACCATAAACTCGGCTACTACTATTTGCATAGAACCATTCCAAATATTGTTGTAAAATGATTGTATAATGAGCTATATGCGAAGGACTTTTTTCTTATCATTTTGTATTCACTTTTATGTTTGGGAGAAAGAATCAAGAGAATAATTCAACTTACATGCTTTGTTTTATTTAAACCCAGAATATCGGTAAAAAAAAAAAATTTTAACTTTTGTCTCATCGATATTAATGAATATCGAAGCAAAATAGATTAACACGAGGTGTTCTAAAAGTTCTCTTTCATAATTCATGCCAAAAGTGTAAAATACATTGACGGTTTAGAGAAAGATACTGATCTACATAATTCATTAACTATGTGCGATACAGGTACATATATTCTCTTTCTATATCATTCCGTATAAACTTCATTCTCTATCTCTTATACTGTAGATTATCATTTTATGCTTATTTATGAAATGTAGATTTTTTGAGATGGTAAGCGTCTATGGATACAGATGGCTAAGGAAAAAAAATGACCAATTTGTAACTGAAGACTTTACACGATTTTGCATGGTTTTTGGGGTTTTTTGGTTGTGGTTTAAATTTTAACTTCTATAGCATACAAAATTTTTTCTGAATCGATCACTATTAGATATCTTGTTTATATAGAAACGGCAGAAGACCCTTGTCCCTAATCGCTAAACAATTGGTACCTATAGATACTTTCATGAGAGATCAAACAATGTTGTCATCATTTTCGGCCATACCTGTATAAATAATCAATTTTACTATTTAAGCATTGTTTAACAAGCATTGACTTTTTGTATCAGTATGGAGAGCTTTTACTCTAGGTTTATTGATTTTTTTAAAATTCAACCTACGAGTAAGCTCCCCCTCTCGCACCCAGAACGTCTAAAACGGGCTTTGGCGACCATTTGAAAACTTTAAATCGTCCGGCTTTACAGCTTTGAAAGTTTTTCTTTCGAGTCTCTGACCCCGTTGATATTTTTCCTACCGTTTATGAAAAATATCAGCAAGTTACTTAAGTTTTGAGATAATTCATACGAAACAGTGGCTGGATCTAAGTTGGAAACGAAGTGACAGTGTAAACAGAAACGAGGCTACGGGTGACTGATTCTTTAATCATATGGAGCAATAGACGAAGAGAAAATGAATCGGAACTGATATCGTCCGCTAATATAGCAAAAGTGAATGGATAACTTTAAAAGCTAACTGCTGAAAACCTTTTAAAAATTCTGATATACTTTTTAACAAGGAGTGCTATTTAACAAGATTTTAAACAAAAACATGACATTTTAAAGGAAAAAAAAAAGAAAACGAAATTCAATTTCATTTGAATGTTTTTTGTGAGAGGAAAAATACAGGAACCATGCCGAAACTTGGAAGAAGGGTAAGTAAACGAAGTTTATTTACATGATTTAAATAAAACATAAATATGCTTCGGTACGCGAAGTTTTAAGCCAGTTTTGTTCCAATTAGGAATTAATCTGGTATTAATCTAAAATCGTGCAATTAATAATAGTGAACACTATGACATGCGTATAAAACGTAGAACCGTTTGAATTGTATTTATAAAGATGTGGCTTTAAGGGGTACATGTATTTAACAATGATAAATGATAAAAGATCAATTCATGCGCTACTCTGGGGATCTCTTTATGAATAGCGAACATTGGGGTCTGTCAATTTGACAGTCTGGTAATCTTGGAGAGTTTTAATATTTCTGGCAATACACTCTGAAATCCAATTATGCATAAAACAAATTTGCGACTTCAAACAGTATCGTCATGACAAAATATATAAAAGACATATTATACCACCAATAGATGAAAAAAAATGTTGGCTATTGCAATGCATGCGTGCTTTTTTTTCTTGAGAAAAAAAAATATGCCATGAAGTCTTTAATATTCTACCCAGATACTACAGTTCAAAGTTCTGTTTAAAAAAAATGAATGGAGGGTGAAACGATCACGTTACAGAAAGGAAAAATACGGGTGACAAATCAACTGAAGTTTTTGGCTGCTTCTGCTGTTGTTAGGGCCATGTCAGTTCTGTTTCTGTAGAATGAATAGGACCAGTACCATTCCTGATAAGCCGGTCCCTTCTGGAGTTTACACTCGGGGGGACCTTATCAATTTTCCCTTTCATTGTGTTCAACTTTCGGCTGATTATTGGAGTTTTGTTAACTGCCTCCAATGATAGGATTTTGTTCTTACCAACCCGTAGTGAGGGCTCGCCTCTCTGATTGTCTATACCATAGCTCAGGACCCTCTCTAGAACCTAGAAGGTGGCAGCCCCACGAAGACTTCGTTTAAAAGCTGATACACATATTTCATTTCTTTCAAGTGAACGCGAATTGACACGATCGCTTATTTGAATTTTATGATTTATTACCTACGTTATTGAATTTTATTGGCAAATATGTAAATTTGCCATTTAAAGTCCTATGATACAGTTATGTTTCTCCAAATCTGTATGAATGTCTTCAAAGTATACCGGCCATACTGTGGGCTGTGCATGTGTTGCCGCTGATAAAATAGCAATGCTTTTAATATATAGGACCACACATTCCTGAAAATAGTATTTCGTTCCATCGCGACGGTATCGCGGAATTATACAGGGTTAATTCTCAATTAGACCTAGATAAATAATTCACCTCGTTGTTTTGTGCTTAGAGAATTGGAGATCGAGGTCTTGCTACCTGTCGTTCTCCAGGTGTATAATGAAAAAAATAACATGCACCATTTATACTTTAATCCATTGGAACCGGACAATGAAGCACTTTGCACCGCGTAGGCTCCACATTTCCCTAATGCTTTGGATAAACAGAGATACGGCTTATCCGGGGGGAATTTTTTTGTCAATCAGTATAACGCATGGTCTTGCGGATTTCCGTTTTTTGTTAAGCGTCAATCGACACTTGCAAGAAAGAAATGGAAATTTAAATCGGAAAATAAAATACGAGGAGAAGATTCAAAGATATATTGTTACGGGGGATAGCTTGCACGGCCTTTGTTTGGTTTTGTGGTGTGGAAATGATATACGATTTTGGAGATATTTGTCCTGAGTCCTCGAATACAGTTCACACCTGAAGAATGTTTACTCGGAAGGTTTTTAAAGAAGTCATTATCGTATTTGATGAGACTGGGGAACTTATTATATATTATTAAGTGACCTACTTCAGAGCCTGTCGATAAGGGGGTAATATCTGTTAAGTCAGTGCTATGTTGGACCTTGAATGACTTATAGACTCTCGCCTTTTGACATCGATGGCTCCTGTTGCCGACTGCGATCGGTTGATAGGCGCAACTGTTTGCCGGGCCTGGCATCCTTAGATCTCTATGGGCAATAGTGTATAAACGATTGTGCATGTCGAATGCTTTTGATCTTCGTTAATAACGGAGCCGGGGTCATCAAAATGACATCCTCTGACACAAAGTTCAGAACACGTTATCGATTTCGTTTTTATCATCTCTGATTTGATTTTTTTTTTGTAATTTAAAACTGTATTCCTTCTACCATAGGCAACCATTGAAAGCAGATTAAATTTATCTATCGGGATTCTATTTGTTTCTTAGTGAACGTTTGAAGTCATTTATTATTTTAAATATAAATGAAATTGTTGGTGGTAGGGGAAAGGGGGGGGGGGTCTTGGAATTATCTCTCTCGCCCTTTCTCTCTATCTCTCATACTGAAAACATATTTTCCTTTCCCAACACTGCAGAGTAATTTATGGATTGTTAGTAGTTTTGTCACAATGGGGAGTCTTTGTTCTTTGGATAAGGTGCATTGAAGTCGATATGGGATAGTAAAGATAGTATACACTGTGAAATGTTCTTCTGTTTATCTAATCGTTTGCGAAAAATGAAAGATAGGAACCTTTTCTTAAATATACGGTTTTTATATTGTCTTAACATTGATAGTTCTTACTCCTAAAGAAGCTTTTTGTGAATCACTCAATAATTGTTACGATTTTAGGATGTCGGTTTTCGAAGAATTTGGGTTTACATTTCTGACTCAATCATGTTTTTTCGAATACGTAAACTTGTATCAAACTTTTCGTTGTATAAACCTTTTTTGATGGCGTTTGACGTTTGATAAAATAGAAGTAGTTATGTATACTAGTTTTGTGTATGTTTAGCTTTTCTCAATAAAGGTGTCTGATAATTTTTGTTCTGTAGTAGAATTGAACACTATTGGCATGCACTGTGAAATAATCTTTTAAAAGGAATTCGATTTTTAGCAGATTATCAAGGATTTAAGACTTAACAATAACATTTCATCAACTTAAAATTGATTGACATTTTAATAAACACCATATAAGACCTACAATCATATTTATTGAATATTGACATTGTAAAATCAATATCTGAGATAGAGAGAAAAGAGTGAGAGAAAGTTTCGTGACATATTTAATATTCCGTAAAGCAATTTTCATTCTGGTCTTGAACAATGAAAACAAACCTGAACCTTTTCCACTTGAAAAATTTTCTTGTATCTAATTGACTAACAAACTTTTACACATATGCGAACAATAGACGGCGCAAACAATAACATGGGGTCTGCTATTCCAGTATTTGTTTTCAGACAGACCGTGTGTAACTTTTAAGAAGGACAAACCAAGCAGGGAACTTAATGGCCAATCTCTTTTAAGGATACACAGGATTTAGTGTAAAACCTCACTTTAAATCCTATAAATAAAACAAAGAATGGGTGAATAATAAAAGTTACCGTTATTTGGTTTCCGAGTTATGGTCCCTTAAACAAAGTTCCTTTTTTTTTGGGGGGGGGGGGGTGATTGGCGATGGGTGATATCTGTCCTAAGTCTATATCATTGAATAAAAAAAAAAGAATACAGCTTTTTTTTCAAAAGTATAAGTGGAAAGGAGAACATTCAAAGATGGCTCACTGATAAGAACTGAACACAAGAATGACCCGACCGTAAAATATTCTGTTATGTTGAATGAAAAACTAATGATTGGTAGTCTTGTTGTCAGGCAAAAGACATGTCAATTACATAATGTTTCGTTCCTATTTACAAAACAGTACGCTTTGTCTATTTCAAGGCTATTTAATTATGAATATCGCAGGTGATTTAGTAGGAGTGATAGAAATTGTAAAGAAAAGAGCATCAATTATGGGTGGAAAGTACCTTCACAATTTCTGCCCTTTCTTGTCCTTTCTTGTATTTTACATAAGTTGTAGATGTGGGTCATTTTTTAACACTTCACTGAAATTCAAAATAACATGCTTCTTGAATTATTACATTTAAAAATAGTTTCGAAGTTAATGGAAGCATTTATTATGTATTTTGATTAATTGAAGTATTTCGGCTCGCTGTATTCAGGTATTTGGAATGAGAGAGAGAGAGAGAGAGAGAGAGAGAGAGAGAGAGAGAGAGAGAGAGAGAGAGAGAGAGAGAGAGAATGTGTATTTTAACTTGATACAGTTAAAGAGATTGTACATAAACCATTTCCTTCTTTAAATATTCAATGGTTACCAAGAGTTAACTAAGGACAGATCTTTTGATCTTGGCGCATAGACTAATATGCAAAAGGGGTAGATGCGACGGAAGTCAAGAGATATCTGTATCAAATTAGCCACAAATCATCAGCGGTTATTGCTGGGAGAAATATGTGAAAATAAACATGCCTCTTTGTATTGGTAAAGGGTAGACTACAGAAACGCGACCGTCAAATTGACAGTATAATTTCTCATAAACGTCACTGTTTATATCTTTTGCCTGAAGATTTACGAACCTGTAATTAAAATTAGTTTTTGAAGTCGAGTGAATGGACGGGCATAATCTACCTTAATAATAAGCTATAATGGCTACGAGATTTTCGAACGCCGCCTTTTTATGTTCTTAATGCATTTGCAAAGAATTTCGATTTTCGACAGGGCAAATCTTAGATTTTTTTGTTTAAAATGAGATGCATGGAAGTCATTAGAAAATTTCAAAAAAGGTGAAGCCTGTGAATAGATTTGAATGATTTTCCTCATTCGATATATCTGTTCTACATTTTGGTCAATTCCGCAATGGAAATTCTTTTATGTGTCCATTAATTCTTGTTTTGAATCACGTGGGAGGACAAAGCTTTAATATTTTGTGTTATAATTTCAAACAATGTATGTGTAATAATACCAACAAATACATTAAAAAAGATTTTGAGCAAATCAACGACTCTATACTTCCTTTTTATATTTCGAAGAGAAAAAAATCAAACAAATCCGAAAAACCTCTTTATTTAGAGTGTTTCTTTAGCTTATTTTTCTGAATGGAGCACAAAGAAAAATGTATACAGTGTGAATAAACAGTGGCAAAGAGAACACTCAGAACTTACCAATGTTTATTTTAAAAAACTACAACTCCTTTTAGGAATGTCCTATTGACTTGTTTTCAAGGTTCACAATTTTTTCTTTTGATTTTGTAGTAGTTGTGTATGGGTTTAGAATCGAAAACTAAACATTTCTAGCCATTCCTTGCACGTGTGACTTTGTCCCCGAGCTCCGGTAATGAGATTGCTAAACAAGCCGTAGTCAAATATTATTTTATTAATATAGTAAAGACTTGTAAATACTGTACAATTACGATACATTATTGACAGTTCAATGAAGCATATTTAATAAGTAGCCCACTTTTTTGTTCCGATTCTATATGATTACTGGCTGGTTTAGTGTCTTCTATTACAAGCATTTTTTGTGATCATGACTTTTTGAATAATGCGATTTGTCTAGAAAGGAAGAGACACATACATTTCATAAAGTTTACTTATCAATGCGTAACATACATTTAATAATCATCATCGGCTACACAGACAGTGATATAACACCGTAGTGCGACTTTCTGAGAGCAAATTAGTTTTTCGTTGAGTAGGAAGGAACGCGTACTATAAAAGACATTTATTGATGCTCTGAAACAGACCATCAATTGCTATGATCTTAGTGGGCTATAAAGCTTGGTCTTTTTTTTTAACTTTTAAACCCCTCCCATACCAAAAGTACATCCAAGGTGCATCGTCTAAGAAAGTTAGTTTCAAAAGTAGATCAGGTTAATTCTTGTTGTCTATTACCTGATTTGCATTGAAGGTACATGTGTAGATATATTTTTTGATCTAAAAAACAATAAATATATAACTCCGCATACAAAAGTTTCTTTTAAAAGTCTTCCTTAGCATGAAAAACTAATTTCGGTCGATCTTGTACTTGTTTTTGGACTCAAGATTTATGAAATTAGCAGATGACAGCCAGTTCTGAAGGCCGATAGGTGTACCGGCTTTAGTTGAGTCCTGTCTTTAATTTGGTTTAAATTAGAGGTAATACATTGATATATAGATACCTCCAGGTGGACAATTTTTACCCGTAAAGTATCGATTAGACGTTATAAAACAACATCTCAGTGACGCACATGGTTGTCGCAAAGCAAGGTGAGTAGAGAATAAATGTCGGGTCAGAAAGGTAGTTGTCTTCCACATGTAATCCAAACGCACTTTTAGAGACATCCAGCGAGTAGAAGACATGAAATCTACCGGCATTCTTTGGCGTGAAGCTTTAATTTCTTAGACCCCCCTCTTTACACCCATGACGTTTTGAATCTAGTTAACCTTGTGAGGTACATTTGCACTTGTGGTGGTCCGCTGAAGTTGTTCGTCTTTTCAGTTTAACAGTGATTGTGCACTTTTGTTGCATTTTTTGTTGCGTTTCAAAGAATAAAATTTATTCACAACTAGAAGTGCTTTTTGGTAAATTGAGCACATCAGAAAATATATTATCAGTGCCATTGTGATGTGTATAATTCGGTTCATTCTAGATCTCGCCATAACAATAAGAGATGTTGGGAAAATAGTGTGGGGATCTATAGCTTTTGTGGAGGCAAATAGTGCAATTGTGTTTGCTCAATTCGGAGAACGCGATCCATCTGTACTATTGGCAGTTCGAGTATTTAACGAATGAAATCGATAGAAAACAAAAATGAATTTAAATGAAATACTAATAAACTGATCATGATTCGGAGATTCAAAAGATAATATTGTCAGTTTTGCGAAACGATGGTGAAATTTTGTAATACGACCCGTTTCCTCTAATGAAGAACAGGACGAGTGTAGACATTGTACATAATTTATAGTTTCTTTAACTGTTTGGAGGCATAAGGTTTTTTGGCATGCAAGACTGTTAAGCACACAACTATACATAAGTACATGTATTACTGCATTTTTATGGGTCGTGCAGGTTATTCCACTTCTGTTAAGGTATTTCCTGACTTAGGAAAGTCACAATAATCGGAGTAATAAATTTCTTTTCGAGTATGACATGTGAATTGCAAATGGCTGCGTTGACGCTTGAGGATGAAGGTTGCATAATTCAACACTTTTTTTTTTACAAAGAAATTCCGAATGTCAGAAGAGAGAGACCAAAAATAGAGGGATTGATCAATATCTTGATTTTTATATTCGTCATCATTTGATGTCCCTTACATGTTTTAAATTCTTTATCTAAACCGTCAAAGAAAAAGATTCCCATACTAAATTATTAAAAAAAGCTTGAAATAAAAAGCAATTTACAAGAATTGGATGCATAATGTAGAAGTTAATGCATAGAAAATGACGCTTGGGAGTTGCATAAATCCTTTATTCGTTTAACCATTTCTTGCAGGTAAAATTTGATGGTCGTCATAAAGAGAATTATTTATAATAAATGTCATCAAAGTGTAAAAACAAAGCAGCGCATCTAAAGAACGCCCATAATCGCTTAAGGTCTCGTTGAATGGCAAATCATTCTGTGTTTTCAATGTTGGGGATTAGCGATTGAAAGACTCACCTATGCTTCTGGGGGCACCGACCTACTAACAGTGTTGAAATATAGATTGTAATCTGCTTTTTAAGAAAACATGATACACACTTGAATCCTAATATCATTTAGAATAAAAAAGGACCAATACAAAACATAAAGTTCAATTGCGCATGAAATCTCAGAGGTGTTCAAAAATGCCAATTGAAAATTAATTGAATTTTAACTTTTTTTCTCATCTCACAATATGATCTCCCAATTTTCATTACTCGCTTAGGTTATGAGAGCAATTAATCTCAGACGATAGTTGTATGTTCAATGTATTCTCAATAAAATAAAAGTTTGTATGTAAAGATATGAGAACCAGAACGTCACTTCCTGTCTAAGTTTTCGCTTTACTCAAGTCTTTCGGGGTCAGTCTAGTTATTCCATATCGGTAAAAAAAATACTCTCTTGAGTACATGGCAAAAATGGTGAATGGTATTTGAGAACACTTTGCTATTTACCATGAGAGATAATCTTACATGAAATTAGATTCCTTTCTAATAATCTATTTACTGTTGACATTCACTTTTCATGCACAACGCAATTATCTATCTAAACATACCTACAAACGTTTTTATCATCATACAAAATAGAAATTCCTAGCTGGTGACTTTTAGCAGGCGCCCAATTCATATAGCTGCTTTTCTTTAACATTTCATTATTTAAGATATGCAGTTGGATTCATCCAAAGATGCTTTTCTTTCTCATGCAACGGACAGTAACGAAGTACGGCAAAATTATCTTCATAAACTTACAATATGTTTAATAGCCAGTTTACTTTGTTCGTAGCTGCTTTTGTCTATTTTATTTAAACGGGGATGATTTCAGCAGTCGTCCACAACTGACCCGTCGATGACTTTTCTCTATAAACAGTAACGTAACACGGCAAAACCATCGTCATAAACCTATACCATATGTTTAACAACCTGTTTATTGGCAACGCTGATATTGAACACGGTTGCCCTTACAGCTTGAATCCTTGGTTGTTATTGTGTTTGTCAATTAAACTATACAACTTGATTCCCATTACAAAACTTCAATAACCATTTTTTTTTTACATTAAAAAAAAACTTTTAAGTGTCATTTATTCATGAACTTGTAATCATGTTTAGATTTAATGTCGGCTTTATTGACAAAAAGCAGTTAATGACAAAATTTTACGGATGCATAATTTTTTTCCTATAAAGTTACACGGGTATCAGACTGCTAGATGATCAGGACCACCATCTGTTTCTGCACGATACTGAATTGCGATCTCCTCGAAATAGGCATCCGTAATCTACAATTCTGTATAAGAAATGGAGACTTCTAGGGTTTCTGGAATGTCCCCAAATGATTCTCTGTTCATCGTAATACGGCATTATATCGTTGCAATATCGATTCTATTAATAACTGTACATTTGTATCATGAGTATTGCATGGAATTTTGTTGTTCGGGGGAGGATATGTTGGTAAGGTGGTTGAAAGGTAGGCTTGGGGGAGGAACGATGGGATCTCCTGTCCTCTTGAGTTCTAGTCTGAGTGGGTAAAAGTAAACCCTCACTATTTAATTACACCTGTGTAAGTATTTTACCCGAACACTTACCTGGATATACGTGTTTCTTCTTTTCGGGACTTTCTACCCTTTTGTCCACATCTTTGGGTTCTTCTTTGGGGATTTACTTTCTCGTGTCACAAAATTTAGTGATTAATCTCTAGGGATTCTGGGATTCTTGACGTGATAAATTACCCCCTTTTCACTTATCAAAAGCGAAAAATTAAATTCATCTGATATGATTGAATTAGTCATATCCAACAGGTGACCATGTCCTACAAAAGTAGAATAGCTTTAAGTATTGGATGTCTCTCAAATGCTCATTTGAAAAGAAAACATGGAATGTTTGGACAACAATCGGAGCTTGCCTTTAAAAATGTACCGTATGAATGTTGCATGTAGAAAGTCTTTGTACACCCAGCCAGGCGAGAATAGGAACAAATACGATAATGGTTGGATAAAAAAAAGATTCGTCTTCGAAACAGGAAGCATTAGTTAGATCAATTCAAAAACTTTTGCTTGCACCTAGTTGAAATATATAGCAACTGCTTCAGTTGAATTAAAGCCAATCTTAGGGTATCGTATTACATTGATTAAAAGGACAGCCATTCCTCGTTTTTTTTTCTGTGCCAATCATTGTGTCTACACTAGTACCCCCCAATGTGGTTTACATTTATTCCGGTATATTTTATCTACCACCCCCTGACACCGAAATTTATCTCAAATGTCTTAATTACTGGGTTTTTCTTAAGTGCTTTCCTTTTACTACACACCAATCTTATTCAAGTATGTAAGAACGACACATTCCATATTTTGCCAAAAACAGATTTCGGAGTCATTAAATGAAATAATCATCCGTGCGTTTTTGTAAACGACACATGCCATGGAATAAGGAAAAGTTCCGTGATACTTTACACGGGTTTGTATCGGATTTCGCCTCGAGTGGTTCAACCTGCATAGGCCTGTTCCCCCTTTAAATATGCACAGCTTGGTCTCCGGCAAAAATCTCGTCAAAAGGTGAACTTTGATGTCGTTATCAGGGCAAATTATGTCATTTTATGGCATTTGGAGAATCTATCAAGCACTTGTTCCTGCTTTTATGTTATTTCCGTGATCTTTGATTTTCTTATTTAAGATACTGACGTTTTAGAATGTGACGGTCAAGGAAAGAGAAAAAGATTCAATAATTTCTGAAGGATTTTTTGGTTTTAAATTTTATGGGAAAAAAATCGATTCTACGATAACAATCTTGTTACCTCATTCCCTTCTGTTTCTGTAATAAAGATAAACTATCAAGCAAAACAGTTATGGGGGATGGGGTGGTGTTGAAGATATTTACGTAAGACACGGGTTTTGATCTAGATCTTAGAGTACCTTTAAATCATCTACTAGTATTTCATGTATGATCTACTGTCTGCCTTCAATCTCCGTGTTTTTAAATGTCTGCGGAACATATGTTATGAAACAAATTGAATGTGTACTTTGTATAATGAAGATATGTCTTGATCTTAATAATTCTTTCCTGATTTAATGCACGCCATTGAAAAGTTTACGATATATAGAAATCAAAAATTCTATAATTGTAATGGATTCTATTAACTTCCTTTTTAGCGTCGAATAATTTGCATTTAATGTAAAGAGATAGAGAGTTTTACTTTATGGTGTTTGTACATGGGCTTTTATCAGAAAACTATTACTAATGTGAACACAACCATTACAAATTCATTCAGTCGGTAAATGGTATTATATAGGTTTAACCCCATAGCTTAAACTGCATTGAATGTCGAGGTTTCTTCATAATGACGCCAATGGAAAATCGTGGATGCCGCAATGAAAG
Source organism: Magallana angulata (assembly GCF_025612915.1). Taxonomy (NCBI): domain Eukaryota; kingdom Metazoa; phylum Mollusca; class Bivalvia; order Ostreida; family Ostreidae; genus Magallana; species Magallana angulata. The sequence goes on from NC_069120.1 coordinate 28,838,670, forward strand.
TGCAATTTTTCTAATATATAAGTGAAATAGATTTAAAAGGACACACATTATGGGGATTTGATTTCAATAAAAAGAGTTTCCCTATGATTATTTCAGGACCCGTCCCTTTTTAAACCATCATAATCATTTTATAATTTTAGAAGAAAAGCAAACTCAGCCTGCCCCCCTCCCCCCCCCCTCTCTCTCTCTCTCTCTCTCTCTCTCTCTCTCTCAACTGTCTAAATAGTACATCTATGCATAAAAAATTATATCAGAACAAAGAAACCCAGTGAGTCTTTTACTAATCAATTACAGAAGTATTTTACTGAAACAATGTTGGTTGGGAATGTCATGCATGGACAATAGCGGGCAATGTCACAATTTGAAAAATGAGAAATTGCAATCATAACCTTGAAAATATTCATCAAGGTATACACATATTTTTAAAAAATTCAGCATGCTTAGAAACCGAAATAAATTTAAAAGTGTCATTGATAATAGACAATAGGCTATAATGTTTTTAAAATTCATCAGAAAATTCTTTCCTTTAGTTTTGGCAAATGTTCATATGGCATTTTCAAAAAGCCTTTCCTAAACTACCTTTCTCTTTTCTCTATTGAGTGTACCTGTCTTATTCTTCAAACCTATGCTCCAAATCCCTGTCTTTCAAGGCGATTTCTTTGCGATTCAAAGAAATCAGATCATCTTCAAGATGCATGTGTATGGCTATTTACCGATCAATACCAGCAAATTGCCAAAAAACATCGATCTAAACACCATGGAATTGAATAGGTCTGGAGTATCTGAGAAAGTATATAGACGTCGTTTTTGAAATATCTGTCGATGCCTTCCTTTCGTTTCAAACCGACAAAGGCCTCAGAAGGAATTGAGCGACCTGGGATCTTGTTTATCGAGCTGTCAATTTGTATTTGCTCGCCGTACTAATATGCTATTAGAGAGCAGTGTATCCCCACATTGAGGTAGTTGCTATTGGCACTGTTTTTAAAGGGATTTAAATCTTAGAGGCTGTCTTTGGGCAAGGAAGAAGCTCTGTGAAAAAAGGAGGGTTTCTTGCTGTGTAAGTGATTGGAATCTCGCCGCCATGGCTTGGGTTTGGCCGGAGGACGCGGGCCAAAAAAGTCAAACCAAGTTCGGTTCCACTGCGACTTGGCCCACCCCCGGGGAAAAAGCTCTATCGCCCGCCAAGTCAGTAAATGAAACGAAAAAGGTTGGTTTCTATTAACTTCTAATGAGATATCGATCCGCGCGACAGGTTTCTCCAATTCATGGTCCATGTTTAAAAAAATTCATACATTTTCATGACATTTTCAATATATTTATTGATATGATTCATATGCTGCAATTTTTTAAGCGTATATATGTTACAGAATTATATCCTAGATGAAAAGGCGCGGTTGGTGAGTTCTATTCCGCATGCGACTCGTCGTTTGTAAACTAGTAGTAATAACTGCATGAAAAAAGTAACCAATCAACTTATTCATTATGTTTTAATGGGGGAGAAATGGATTTTTTTTCGTGTGTGTTTTTTTTAGCTGTTAGTAAAACAGACTGCTAACTATATCGTTTGAATGGCTATGGAACTATGGATCCTTCTTCTTCTTTGTCTTTATACTGCAACTATTGTTCAAAGCCTTTGCATTTCATGGCGTACCTTCTGATACCGGATCCCTCTCCATTGTTCTCTTTCATTCCATAAAAGCCTTTAGTTGTTGACTATGTGTAGTCCTAATGCATTCCTAATTGTTTACTTGTATGTTTTCATGGCATGTTATTTTTTAAAACCGGTGATCTGTTATATACGTCTAAAAGCGAAACAGAAATCTAAATGAAAATAAGTTCATTCTGATCGATGGAATAATATTATTTGTAAAATAAAAATGACTGTGGTTCGCTGGTTACTATGCTGGTAAAATCTCTCTGTTTACAATTCGTTTATTGCTCTTCGCCGTTTGGCATACTTCTTCTTTCAAGAGCCTGTTAAACGTGTTTGCTTTGCTCTTTGGGGTCCAAATATTGTTCTTGAAATTAATACGATTTAACACTGTTTTCACAACAAGGACATATTTGGAGTCTTCCTCTTAGTTCGACCACTATGTCGGGCAATTGTTTGACCAATATAACTGCTAAAAGTTTATATGGATATAAACTTTAACAATAACAATATCTCTTATCGTATCAATCCAACTTTACAGTCATCTTTAACGTTGCTATGCTGATAACTTTTATCGACCAGGCCAAATAATGGTTCTGTTTTTAGCCGTTTTTTTCGGCCCTTGCGGCTGAAATTGATCATTAATTATGTAAAATACATCAAAAGTGATATTCATTCTACACTTATGCAGAGAAAAAAACCCTATAAATTAAGGTTAATGACTGTAGATTAACAGATTGAAAGGTGCCAGATATCTTTGGCAGACAGACAAAGTTGTTTCTGAAAGGTCTTATTCATTCACCAAGAAATACAAATACTTTCACCATTTGTTAAACACTTTTGACCACAGAGCTTGATATTTTTTTTATTGTGAACAGCAATGTTCATGTTCATGTTCAATGTTCATGTTCAACACTAAAAAAATATTCAATGATGTAAAATTTCAACAATAAACACTCTTATAAACTGAAAAACCCCTCTCGATAAATAATTCCTAGCTGGTGGACTAAAATAAGTTTCTCTTTCTTGGCTTTTTCTAACAACTTCTACTTATCTGAATGGTAGAAATGTGTCATTAGAATAGGGACAAATCTAAAGAAAAATCTAACACCTCTCATTTCAAAGGTTAAAAATTTTAAGAACCTCTGAAAACCTTCACCTTCCTAATTTGTATTCATCTGATGTTGACCAAATTATAAACAAACCAACATTTAATACCTTTTAACATTTTAACAGGATTTATTGAATGTCTTATTCGTGATTACGTGCGAAATTCTTTAAATTGATGATTTATAAATGGACTAACCAGCTTCGGACAGTGTTGGTTTTACTTGACCATGAAGTGGTTGAAATATGAAGGATTAGATATTTTTTGAAATGTTTGAAAGTCGTCTATTCTACATCAATCATTCCATATACATGTGTACTCAATATGACAATTCAGCACTTATTTTCGATCAACTGCCAATGGCAACGCCTTCAAATACATATGGGTCAGGGGTTGTGTTCAAACTGATCTATTTGTCTTATCATTTTGGGTGCAGGTGGGAAATCTAAAAACAAATTCATTCAAAAACAGGCAAAGGGAATGGTCTTATCTTTGTATGTCTTCAAGTAACAAGGAATTATGGGTGTACTAATAGCCCAATTATCAACCTGCCATAGGGAAAAGTTCAGATGTTCACGATCTATCAATAACTACCGAGCAATTATGTTTTATATTTAGAAGGACTTTGATACAAAAATTGATATACATTATTACAGGTTTGGCATATATAACAAGGACCCGGGTTTCTGCAAATAGAAAGCAATCAAGGTCTATACGGCGACATAGGGTACGATCTCCCAAAGTTTTCTGAATTTGAATTTAATAACTATTTTTAACACGTATTATCAACGGCGGGCTTTTTGCTATCGCGATAGACATGTGAACAAATTTGATCTATTAAAGTGTTCAAAACGACGTGTTATCGATTAGATCAGCATAGGACAAAATTTAAACCACTTTTACATTGTATAAAAAAAACTAAAAAAAAAAAAAAAACAACACACGAATATTCTCGAGCTTAGGCACCCATAGATCAATGGCATTCAATATCGAGTGTTTTCTGGCTGACGAGTTCGAAAACTTTTCACCACTTGCAATACCTTGTTCGCACAACACTCAGAAAAAAGTAATTTACGACATATTGAAAACCAAACATCATATTCAACATTGCCTGCATTTATTTTTGTTCATAATAGTCGGGGTCGCTATGGTGAGGCTACCATTAAAAATGAATTAGCATTATATGTAATGCTTGATTCATATTGAATGGAAATCACCATTCACTTTTGTTCAAGCTCTATATGAAGTACACAACTCAACACAATAGGAAAATGGGAGGTGTAACGGTAAAATTACGAGAAATCATTCTAATCTTTGTTATAGGATAGATTGGGTCAGTATTGATTGACGATTTTTTTTTTTTATATCTATCTCTCTTTCACACTCAGTATCATTTTCATTTTAATGAAATGAAGGAAGAATTTGCTAACTCAGCCAGCGTAAGATATCTCAGTTATTTTCTAGATCTATCATCTATTGTATGTCGATTTAACCCCGGTCAAATTAGTTGTAAGTTGATGACATGATTATAGGTTAGAAAAACTAATATTTAAAATTCCCCCCTTATATTTTCCCGTGGAAGTTTTTTCATACCAGATTTAAATGCCGGTTTCAATATCAAATATATACCATCAAAATGTTTTTCAAAGCTGCTAATGAATTGATTTTAATAAAAGATTAACATTACACCCGTAGCAGCTTTTTCTGAAGAAAAAAATAATTAAAACAGATTTTTTTCATGCGTTGTAATGTTCAATTTCTGTCGGCCAAATTATCTGGGACGAATTTTATACTTACAAGTAGATGTTGTGTAAATGATTTCACTTGTGCAGATGTGTGTATACTCTGCTGCTTTTTTGGGTCCACTTTCTATTTTGAGAGAAGTTCTATGCGTCTATGTAAATGCAATATGTCTGAACTATAAGAATATAGTATATTGCTTTATATCTGCTTTATATATCCTATCTTTTTACTATTAGCAGGCAGGTATATGTTTACTGGAGAGTCTTTGCAATATTTGTGCTTTATGTAGAAATATTTACATTTTCAAATGCCTTTTTTTTGTTATAACACTTGGAATCAAATTTTTGTAACGTATAGATCAATACATTTCATCAGTGACGCCAATGACGCACTGTTGGGGCCCAAGCGGGGTTTGCATATAAACAAAAAGACAATAATGTGTCAATAATTAAAAATTAAATCAAACAGTTTATGGAAATTATTTAATAAAAGTAATAAGAATCATTCTTTGAATATTATGAGATGATTATTTCGGTTGGTGTGTAATCTAGTCTATCATAAAGCCCAACGGGCTTTATTGGATTTGACCACACCCCTACCATAATGTCCGAAGAATGACTTCTTTTTCTTTAAATAGAAAAGTAAAATCTCTTAGGTATTTGCATCGAAGGTGTTTTGTTTTACAGAATAAGCATCAGGAATACGAGTTACATAGATACTAGTACATAAGCTATATCTCTATAGCTTACCATTAGTGGGTTTTTTCTCTCTACAATGAAAGCAGCAGAAAAACGACTTATATAGATAAATAAATGATATCTCTACAGTATTTACATTACTTCTTTTTCTTTCCTCTACAGAATAAGCATCAGAGATAAATATCTCTTCAATATAAACATTGATGTTTTATTTCTCCCGTAGAGCGAGCGCCAGGAGTACGACTTTATGCACTCCAACAATATCACCACACTGACGGCGCCCTTTGGAACCAACGACACGCCCAATATATCCTACAAAATCATAGGTAGTAAGCCCGTCCACGTCATAGAGAGCCTACAGTCACACAGGTGAGAACTATGTTAGGCCCAACGGAATTTGGACTTCTTTTCAGCCCCTTCCCAATCCCTGACATTCGATATACTTTTATTCATCCAAACCCTATAAATCCTATATACAATTATACATTATGTATATACAGTACCAATTTCCTCCACGACCAATGCATGCACATGATATATATATTCCTTCTATTAGCCTATACCTGTGTTTTCTCTTACACCCTGTTCCATACCTTAACATGCTTAACATGCATTTGTACTCCTTACCATGACTACGCATAAGTAAACTCTAACCCCTTGGCTGTACATGTATCCCCCCCCCCCCCATTTCCATACATTGGCTAATAATATGTTCCCTTTTTCATCCCTTTACACTGTATAAGTGCGTCTCCTTCTTATTCTTTGTTTTATACATATGCACCCTTTCAAGTGCCCCCTTCTTCTCAGTTTTCTATACATATTGTGCACCTTTCTTTCCGCTACATATGATTATCCTCTTCAACCATTTGGTAAACAAGTCTTAAACAACCTTTCCTTATACCTTCAATATACTCGTATATCCCTTTCTCGTCCCTTTCATGTCTCTCCTTATGCATGCATCATAAGTGCTCCTTCCCAATGTTATATCAGCAATCTTTAATAAACCTACGCTAGTCACACCTAATTCCTATCCTCGTTCTTCTGCACCCAAGAATCTCAGACATGTACACATTCAATCTTCACATGATCATGAAAGACTATGAAGAAGTTTAGGGGGGTATTTATCATGCTCAACTTAAATTAAAAATATATTTTTTAAACATACACACATGCACAAGAGTGCATTGTCGAAGTTATTACAGGTTGTAGTTTTGGTTTATCGTGAACTGGATTAGTAGAGCTCAATATTGAAATAACATACAAAACCAGGCATGAAAAGCTCGAAAAACACTTAACACAATATGGCCTTCGCTTGACCAAAACCTACAGATTAAGAGGCTATTAACCTGAATATCAAGTCCAACTCTAAAGGGAAAAAAAGCTTTTAAACGTATATATTTAAAAATCTTAAAACCTTAATTACACTAGCATTCCTACTGTAACCATTCATTCGATATTTCGACTTCTTGGCAACTGAACTCTTTGTTGACAGTCGCCATATTTGATTCTTTGATTTGATTCTTTTCTCTCTGTGTTTTTTCATTAAAGGATATATTAATATTGTTTTAGACCACAAGACGACACCTTGTACACCGGACCACGAATTCACAATCTAGACGGAGTAACAATCAAACCAAATCAGGTGAATCCGAGAGTTTTGAACGAAAAAGTCAAAGGATATTACAGCGCTCAACAGGTAAACAAATAAAAGGATTTATTGAGAAATCTAAAAAAAAAAATAGAAAAGAAAACCCTAAATCTGTGTAGATTTCACCTTTCCTGTTTATGACAACTGAACAAGACTACCAATATACAGTCTTCATTGCTATCTTGTCTGCACCGACTGGCAACTGTTGATGTCTTGAGTTCAAATCTTTACATGCTCCTCTATTTTATGTACATGCATGAGTAAAACTGTTGTCGTTCATCAACGCTGACCTTTTGTTTAATTTATTAAAGATTAACACTTGCATTCACGTGCATATGCTTCTGCAAATTATAATTGTTTGTAATAGAAAGGGTCTAAGTCTCTTTTCTTTCTCCTTTTGTCGTTTGTCATCATCTCTTGATTCATCATCACCCGTCATTTCTTCCCAGCATGACGTCTCTAACGATGAGGTAGGATTTGTATACGTAATCACATGTTTATACGTCATTGTAAACGTGCACACGCATATCCATGTATACTTACTGCACTTATGGCTGCTTTTGTGTGTGGATCCTGTTAATTAATGATATATATTGGATGGAAATTCGAGGGGATAGAAGTAGGAAATTTGGGGGCAGGGTGGGGGTTAAGGGGTCGTTGGTTGGTTGTCACTTAAGGGTTCAGCATTTTTATACAGTGGATTTAACATTTTTTAAACGGTAGGTCAAAGTTACAAAGAATAGGTTTTTTGTTTTCGTTACACAGAATTCAACACTAATTATACAGTAGATCAATATTACGAAAAATAAACATCTTTATATTTGTTACAAAGGATTAACATTTTTATGAAGTAGGTTTAACTTTTATACTGTAGATCAAAGTTACAAAGAATAACATCTTAACTTTTGTTACACAGAATTAACATTTTTATACAGTAGATTTAACTTTTTTTATACCCTAGATGGAAGTTACAAAGAAAGAACCTCTTTATATTTGTTACAAAGAATCAAAATCTTTATTTATGTTACACAGAATTAACATTTTTCATACAGTAGATTAATGTTACAAAGTGGCACTGTCTGAGGTGGTCAATTGAACTTGTCAGTTTACCTATAGATGTAGATCACATGAGCCGTGGCATTAAACTATTGTTGATATGTTTGGTCTTGTATAAGTATATGGCTTGTTTCAAGGCAACTGGCACTATTCTTTGGAATGTTTATTAAGGGATTCCATCAGTGTTTCATACCTTTTTTCAAATTCTTAAAAATACAAAGTTGTCTGCCGGCGTTTGAAAAAGGTAGCCATTTAAAAAAATTAAACTAACCCCCTAGCAAAAAATAATCAATTCTAACCTTGCTATTCCCTTGTTTTTTTCTGTAGGTAGTTGTTAAATCTTGTGAATTTCTTTTTACTAATAGGCGCCAGATCGCGGTCGCTATTGATAGTAGCGTCTAGTAGATGTACTTTCATTCCATTTCATTGACAAATGCAACACACATAGTACCTACTGTAGTATCAATTCTACTAAGTAACAGAAGACCCTAACAAATTTTTATACCCATATATAAACGTATCCGCTATATTTGTCACTACCACCTTATTGCACGCCAAAAAAAAAAAAAATGTTTGGGAGCGAATGGGTCTTGCTCATGGTTGTATGTGTTTTAGAATTACACGGGGCTTCCAAAAATTGTGACATTGGTAAGTACATGTACAGCTGTAGTCAACTTTCACCGCTTAAAATGCGTAGATTCACCAACATTTTGTTTTCCATTGATTACATCCACACGTTCCGTTAATTAAGAACCTCTAGAGACTTTTTCTGTATCTATTTAACATTTCCATTTATTTCACAAAGAAAATTTGCAATGGATACTTCTTAATAAACATGGCAACGTTTCATCTTTGTAATAGTTCAACTGTATTCAGAACACGGACTTGGACCTAGATTTGTTTTGTTTTGCAAGTTGTGTTGCGGCTCTTTTGTTGCTTCTATGTTCGTTTATTTTAACATATGCTAAAAACAGATCATCAAACAAAAGACAAATTAACTATTAAATAATGAGAACGTCACAACAACGTCACAAGAAATATGCACGTAGTTATAAAAAACCGTATTCATAAAAAAAAAATATTTAAAAGATGGTAATTGCATGACATCAAATATTTTAGTTTTGAATATTCATCAATTTGAAGACACAAAAGAATGATTAAAGATGGTATTATTGAACCATCAAGCATTTTTATTTTAAATATTCATCAATTTGATGCAACTCATTTATTTGAATTAGTAAATTCTTTTTATTTTCTTTTTCGAGTGTGTGTGTGTGTTAGCTAATTTATTTTATAATTAATTTTTGATGCATCAATATGGAGCTTATTATTTCTTTCTTTTGTAATCTTTAAAATGAAACATTGCAGAAGAAACTAAATGATGTTTAGTGTAAAGATCTTGACCATTTTTTAGGACCAATTTTCTTCCGAAGTGCACGGAAAACCCACATATTCAAATCCAGTGACATACCGAGGATCGAGACCAGACTCCAAATCTCTAAACCCTTATCCCAATCTACCTCCCATTGAGGCCAACCGAGGCAAGAACCAAAGATCCACCGTTTTCGAGAAAGAAGCCTGGATCCCACGGGCGGACCCTGAACCCAAACTATCCACGGTAACCGAATACAAGCAACAGTACGAAACAGGACGACCGCACAGTGAACGGTACGAACCTACATATCAAAACAATAACAATTACTCGGACGTGTACCAGAACGGTGATAGAAGAGCGTACAGCGAGACAGGAGCCCCCACAATGGAACGGTCATTCAAAGACTCTATGTTACAAATGCTACCCCCGGAACCTTTCCTGCCGTCCGATCCCGTGAAGTATACGAGCGATCAGCGACAGAGGCTTCTGGATACCACCGCAGAGGAAATGCGGGGAGTGACCACTGAAAGGCTGAAGGGAGCGTACCACCTCCTGTCCAGGATCGACAGACAACTGAACGGATTGTGTCAGTTCGAGAACGTCAAAGACATTCTTAGGCAAGAAAGGGTAAGTTGTTGGAGATTGTGGCATAGAAATATTGATTGTATTTTTAATCTATTTGGCAACCATCCAGTAATGGTCTCTTTTCTTTTGTAATTTTCGAATGTACGATTGGAGACAAGGGTTATGTAGATAATATATTCACCAATATCAATTAAAACATAAATTAAAACTTTTTTAGGGTGTTTGCTATGTACTGACGGTTAACAACAACTTTGTTGATTTTGAGTACTTCTTTTAAATGTTGTAGTCATAAAAAGGTTCAATGAAAAATCTATAAGAGCGATTGCCACCTTGCCCAATTTGTTTCTTCATGAAATATGCATTATCATTAACCTTTTGACCTGTACTCAGGCGGATCCAAGTGAAGACACACTGAGGCTGATAGCAGCCATGTGTGTGGTCCCCAAAGTCCAGAACATGGTCAACTACGAGGATATCATCACGTTCCTAAACGAGGCGATTCGTCTGACTCAGAACGGGTAAGCTTAAAATATACCCTAACCCTTCATCTCAACCCCCTCCCTGCATGTCGATGAGAAGTAGAATTATCTAGGCTTTAACAGCTACAGGCAGAAGATCTCTATTATTGCTTATATTGTCCCGAACATGGATTGCGGGAGTCACTGATATATCTATTAAATGCATGCGTTTTAATCTGTGTAGCTTTGGCCTCTTTGCTTGCAGACTGACGGCGAGTAGCTATTTAGGATCAAGGAGATCAACTGCAAAGAACTTTTGATGTGTGTAATTTGTTGGGCACACGAGTAAAAGTCTAGCAAGATCCAATCGGGATTATGTAATATTGTCACATCAGATTGACAAATTGACGAGTAATTGTTAAAACTTCGATCATTAGACTGCGAAAACTGCAAGCCAACCTTCTCATATAACGCCAATAAATCGTGCACTTCAATTATTAAATCATAAGTTATCTGAATAAAGCGTTACTTTGGAACGATATTTTGAAACGTTACAGATAAAGTCAGCGCTAGTTCAAAGCATATTGTGGTTTATGAGTAATTCAGTGATCCCTTTAATAGAAGTTTTGACTTGAATATTATTTAAAATATTAAGATAATAATTACATTTTTTTCCGAAAAAGGTTTAAAGTTTACCAAATTGGCCGCAAAAGTGTGCATGGTTTATAGTTATGGGCTGTTGTCAATAATCGCTGTTTTTTTGTTTAACTTTAGAACTATGTAAACACAAATTTAGTGTCAAAACCAATATTGATGTCTCTTAAAATTAACATCGGAATTTAAATATTTAAGACAACAAGCAATACGAAGAAAAACACTTAAAAAAAAAGCCGCACTCACAAGTGACTACAATTGGTTTTGATTTACTTGATTTGCCAATGTGCATTACTGTAGATTCCTTATTTTACGCGAGTACTTAATTTCGCGATTCTATCGATATGCATCAAATCGCGAACACAATTATTTTTATCATTATCCCTAATAGTTTACATCTCTTCGAAAAATTAAAGCGAGATTTTAAAATCTGCGAGATGTGCTTCTCGCGATTTTACGCGGATGTTCCTTCCTCGCGTTTAAGAAGGAATTTACAGCATGTATGTGTAATTAAACAGTCGAACATGTTACTGTGTTACTGAATGTGTGAATTGGTGGCGCTAACAACAGGCTTTGTATGGTTGTAGCCCGACTGACACTAGTCGCCATCAGTATTACCAGCCAGGAGGGGCCCAGTAAGTTACTTGTACTGCTTAGAATTCTGGGTAATCTTCTGCATGACCTTGTGGACATTTCTTTTGTCATCTCAGCACTTTGAACAATCTCTCTTTGTAAAGTCATTTTGAAAAAAACTTAGTTACTTGATCGGCATTTTAAAAAAGTCAAGATGTATTTGGAATTGAAGATGGTTTGAAGAATGTAGTTTTGGGAAGGTAAAATATGATATTCAAATAATAGAGAGATGGCTTGTAGAAAAAAGATCTTCTGTAAATTAAAAAAAAAAATAAAAAGAAAAAAGATAACTAAAAGAAAAAATGATGTGTTCAAAATGACCAAAGAGGATATCTTCCAAATGAATTTTTGACGTCACTATATTTCCAGGTTTGCATTATCAATTAACTTGTCTGAATGCAGAAACTCTTTATCTTTTTAGTTTATAAAAACAGATTTCAACACTTGATATCTTGTATAATCATCTTCTCTTCTGACCATTTGTACTACAGTTTCAATTCTTAAAAGATTTCCACTAACTGGTGTGGGGCATATTTTGGTGTGGATCATTAACTTTAATATGATTGTGATGAATCATCCATAAACCACATCATTAACAGACTGATTTATAAACTACTTTGTATATGTTCATTGTCATTGTTAAAAGCACATGTCAGATATAAATATAATTATATATTCGTATGTATGCTCATGCATGTTTTCAACTTGCAACTTCAGTCTTGCTATTTTCGATTTATACACAGATTCAAGTATTTTTTCCCCCTTTTATTGAATACCTCAAACTTACACATGATCTGCTCATTTTAGTGGTGTCAAAAACATCTCAATCCCAAGAGAGAAGGAAACGGCGCTGCTTCTCCAGAAAACAGCCCAGCAACTGGGAACTAGTAAAATCGACATCGAGGCTCTAACTAGAACCTTCCAGTTTTATGATAACGAACGAACAGAGATGTTGTCAGCCAATGAGGTAAATGACCTCCGTGTCATCTCGCCACGTCCTGTTTTTGTCAATATTTGACAGTTATTTTAGCATGAAGCTTAATTATTATAAGTCTACAATATTTTGCAGAAGAAAGGTTCAAATGGGTTTGAATGTTTTTACCCCTCGGGAAAAATTGAATTTTTTTTTTGGTCAAACAATTGAATATCTGGGATACCTAATATTGTTAACAGATGACTGGAATTGTGTTTGAACACAAGTATATCTAATACAGATTTGGGAACAAAGAAACAATTTTGTTATATTTTGTTTTCTTTTGTGAAAAGATCAAAAAAGAATGGTACACTCTGAATGAGTTATATTCTTGCAAACATCTTTTTTAAACTTCAGATTAAGAACGTCCTGTTTGACAATAAAATCCAGTTGTCTGAAAATCTGATCGACGATATTCTGGCGAAAATGACAGACGCAAACCGAGACGGCAAATACAAGTATGCGTGCTGGTTTATATAATGAAGGAAAATAAAGCGAAGAATGAGTGTCATATCTTGTAAAGTGAGAGATAGTTGAAAGTTTATTTTAGTACTAGCAAGTCTCATTGCTGTGACATTCGAAATATTTGCATAGGCCAAATTTCTGAGTTTCGAAAGTTTTATTTTGTTTATTTAAAAAAACCAACAAAATAGCATAAAAACGACGAACCTTTTGAAAAAATTTAAATTCACGAAAAATAAAGCCCTCCCCCTCTCAACTTTATATGGTTTCACTTTGACTTGCCTTTTTTCAAACGTAGTTGGCGCCGGTTTGTGGACTTCCTGGAGCGAGTGCAGCCCGCCAAAACAGGCCTCGAGATCACGTACAACAAACGACCCTTAGAATACGCAAAACAGTACCCTCAACCCGTGGAATCCTGGCCCCGGGCCAGGGAATCTCCCCGGTACTCCTCCCCTCCACCAGCTAATCAATATGGACAGGTAGGTTTTCTTAATGCACGAGGAAAATGTGGGAAGTTGTTTTTTGTGATTTTTTTTGTTTTTGCATGCAATTTTTAAAAAAAATTAATTTTCAACTCTCTTAAAAGTAAATTTGGTTTTAAAGTTTTTAAAAGTTAATCTGTATTTTAAGATTTTGCACTAAAGGGCACAAGTAATTTCTTTTAAGAAACAGTTTTTATAAAATAGATAGCTTAATTGAAGCAATGAGGAGAAGGTAGAGCCATTCTTTTAAAATATTCTGTTTGTTTCATAGCTTACGTACGAAAAACACAATACATGTACTATATTTACCTTTTCACACTTATTTTCGTACAATTTATTTCAAAAGCACATAGCTTAAAAAAATCAACAGCCAAACTTAAATAAAACGACGTATGACAAGATCAAATTGTTGAACATGTAAACTTTTGATCATAAACATATTTAATTTCGGCTTGATAATTTTGAAAACCGATTGATTTTTGAAAGATTTTGAATAGAAATTGTAATGCGTTTTTTTTGTGTGGAAAATTTACAAATTGAATGTCTATATCAATTTTTCTTAAATCTCAAAATCATAAAGTGTACAAAATTATTTTTACTTTATTGGTATGCACAACTAATCATTTTTAACATAATAAGTATAGGTTTTAATAGTGTCTTGAAATTTTTACTTATTCTTTGCGATGCACTGTTTTGGACATTTCTCGGTAAACTTTGTAAATACTTAATAGTGCAATAACTCTACAATACCTGTATATTTACATGCACTTAAATATATCAATATATTTACATGCACTTCTTTCTTCCTATATAAAAAATAACGTGTTAATGTACTTTTATAATACACTTCAAGGCCGAAACATGTTCCGAACATTCAAATGAAAACAAAAATTACAAGCAAAACAATTTATCTTACAATTACATAGAAAGAGAAAATCCAGAAGGAAATTACCACTTCCCCTTTCTTGCATCATATAAGTGTTTTTGTTGTTTTTACTTTTTTAATTTGCAAAATTAATAAAAAACGAAATCCAAAGTTAATCAGATTTAAAACCGTGCGCGCGAAAGCATGGCTCTATCTTAAATGAGATTTTTCCTTTTAAGTTTTGTGTTATGAATAAAAAGGTATTGTATAAATGAAAGTCATACTCATGTGTAGAAGTAGAATATTTAGCAGTAGACTTCAGAGTAGAAAATGAAAGCTGTTTAAAACTTCTACAGAGTTCTCCACTATCGCCCAGAAAGAACATGAGTTACTCTAACAGCCCTCGGTTTGGCGGTCAGTCGGGCCCCAGCAATGATATCTGGCGAAAAATCCAGGATATCGAGGACGAAATAAAAAATTTAGAGCAAAATAATCAGGTACATAAACGTCATGTCATGTAAAAGCTTGTTTTAGTCATTAAGTTGTATATCCTCATGTCTTCTGTCTCCGCAGACCAGTAAAAATCGACAAAACCAGAAGGACATTAATCATCGCATATCTACTGTCCAGGATGAGATCAATGAGTTAGAATTCAGCAATAAGGTAGTCAGAACTAGCCAAGGCTAGTCCTAGAGATCTGTACATCCTGCTCCTTTGTCTCATCACACTAGAAAATGACTCTAGATTACAGTCTTTTATACACACTGACCCCGAGATTCAGTCAGAAAGACAAACCGACCGGTCCAGGTATGCAACAGTGTCTAAATGTGAACAGAAAGCTTCGTGGCCATTATGATACTGATCTTTGATGGATGGTCTTTTTTCGTAGTCAAGACGATGTTAAAAAGCTTGTCTGTCACATTTATGACATTATGTTGCGTCTTGTTGATAAACCTGGTCTGTTTGTTCTTCGAAACTGCCTCACAGAGTCAATGTCTGGTATCCATTCAGTAATCTCATCTCGTTGGCTGTATCTCATTACTCCATTGCTATATATGTTCTTTCTTCTGCACATGTTTGGTTGTTTTGGTTCTTGTGGCACCCTACATTCTGGAGGTCTGTGTTTTGTTGTTTGTCCTGTCTTGTTTCAAATTTTATACCTATGGTTGGGAGGTTAACATGTCTTCGCTACTTTATACTTTGATCATCTATCCATGTTTCAGCCTTTGTAAGGCAAGGTAAGCCTTTAGACCTTTTTGGAGGTTGTTTCATTGATTGTGTCTGCATTTTATGCTAGCAAATGCCGTTGGTTTCGTTTTTTCTAGAAACTTTATTACCGTACACGAATATTTTTTTTAAATATTTGGAAGTTAAATTTCCATTTATTAATGTCTCCACTTGCCTCTTAATTCAAACTTTCTTCTTTTATCCCTTCTATTTTTAATGTCGTTTCAAAGAAGATTAATTGGTGATATAACATGAACTATATTCATCTTAATAGATTACTAAACTGTGCATATGATCACCATTGATAATTCTAACATTACCATCAATATTTAAAAAAAAAAAGAATAAAGGATAAGTACAGAAATTCACCGAAGACTTTTATGTTCATAAATTCAACTTTTTATGACTGCAATTAACTCTTGTATATTGATGTTGCACTTCTCACTGGTTGCAGTTCTTGAAACAAGGACTTGAGTCCAACGCCAGGGGCGACTCTTGGGAGTCAAAACTCATCCAGCTGGCGGGGCAATTGTACAGAGTGAACGAAACGCGCTACCGGTCAAGTGGTATGTAGATAAATGTTCTATAGACATACGCGGTAATGGTTTTTCTTTTTACAATTGAAAGACATTAATGTATCGGCATGATGACAGTGAAAAATTCAACAAAGCTTCGTAAAAAATATTGATTTTCAAATGTTATTTCATAAATGATTTTACAAATATATACTTGGCAAAAACAAAGAAATAATGAAATAATTAAAAATTAAAATCAAAAATATTTTTTCATATCCTCTAGGGGTTTTGCCTTTCGAATTGATTGTGGACCAAACGACTAAATACAATGAAAACGCCAGGATGGGTCTACCATACGACGTCATATATCGACTTGCTCAAAGACATAGCAACGACCGTAACCAAGTAGATATTGATAGATACCTGAACGACCTAGGAAATGATAGAACTTGGTATATGAAATAACCTTTTGGAACTGTAGACTGTCAGTGCTGCCAAATCATAGAACAATTGCGTTTTCATCACACTTCTGATGACGTTGTCATAGTATGAGGACCTTCACTACAAGCAAAAGTGCACAAGAGACGAATAAATTTTCGAAATATTTTTTTTCTTTCGATGACTAGAGATAAGAATTGTAAGAGTCTTATCGGTAATTCTATCAATTGGAAATATAAAAATAGAATGATAGAAAAATATAATGTACTAGACAAAATTGTGAATGCTTAAATTTGTGCTAAGAAAAACGTTTTTCCTGAAGGAAAAGTAATTCTGTGATAGATTATAAAACCAATTATATACTATAGACCTCCATGTTATTGTCTGTGATATTTTCTCTCGTCATTTTCGTCTGATTTAGTTCGTTATAGACCATTTCATTCATAACTGTCAAGAGCTTTAGTGGGTTTTTTTTTATCTTCGTAATGGCTGCTGTACGGGAATAAAAATATTATATAACTCTTTAGTCAGGGAGGTTAAATGATAGGATCAAAGGGAAATAACTCCAAGTGACTTGATTTAGATATAAAGGTACGATTCTTTGTCTTGTACAGTAGTTATGAGCCTGTGATATTTTGGATATATTTATACTATCGTAAATATTTATTGAATAAAGTTTAGATTATTTTCCAGGTCTGCATTCTGTATTTTTATATTAAGGTTTATATTAAGATATATAAAAAAGTTTAAATATATATGATAATAATTGCATTTAAAATATCATAATTTAAAAGATATATTAAAAGCATCGAAACAATGCATACCAGTTTCCCAATCAATAGATACATGTCTCTAAAGAGTTGAGATGTGCTTCATCAATTCTATTTGATTAAATGATGAAACAGTGTATTGAATAAATCGAATTTCTCCACATACACCAAAGAACAACTCAAGTCTTGCATGAACAACCTTTGAAACTTTTGTATAGAATGATGCAAATTCGTGCCGCTCGTAAATAATTTTTCAAAGATGGCCGTTCATCCATTGTTGTGATCTTAAACAATTGCTTAGCTCATGGACACATTACACAAGGAATGTAACGCTCTAGATTTTGACATTAATACAAGTTTGAAATCAATAGCAAACATTGCTTATTGTAAAAATGATTTCGTACCTTCTGTATAATTTTTCACGTGATATTGTCTATTCTACCTGTAGAAAAAATGCTGTATCAAGCTTTAAGATAGATTTTTTGGGTTTTTTAATAACCTCAGCTCATGATTTTTGCCGAAGACTAATCGTGCGATAAAAACCATTACGTCAAGTTTTTACTCTAGTATATTCAAATGTAAAGATTATTTTAACTTTATCTTTTTAAATAATGCAATATCATTCTCTGAACAGTGCCATATAAAACTTTGAAGCAGACGTTAATTAGGACATTCAGACATCCAACTTGCATATCATGATAAATGAATATTATTTCGTCTTTAAACGTTTAACTCAACATCTGACTTAAAATGTTGGTTGACTGTTGGAATTACTCTACTTTCGACACTAATGAAGTATCCAGCAATCCAGACAAAGTGACAAAATAGTTTTGCTCAAGGTTCGCCATTGATTCAAAAGATCTTTCTTGTACTACAGTATTCGATAGCGCATCACGATCTGCTGCCGTTAACAAATATTCGGATATTTTTTTTTCAAATTTACGTTTTTTGATAAATAATGCGTTGAGGTTGTAAATGTAACTCGCCACCCTTATTTCAGTTTCAACTAAATCTCAGTCATTTTCATGCTAAAATACACACCGTGGTTTTTACAATCATGGATGCAAAGCAGTGTACACAAAAATGTAACTGATTATTTTGAAGTGAAAGGTACTTTGAATGTTTAATCCGGTCATTTATAAAGTTCACTCAACCACAAAAGTTAAGTGGAGTTAATACTAGTATTAAATTTTCTTTCATGGGTAGTGTGAGGTATAATTGCTGACTGTAATAACATAATGACCTTTATAAACTTAGACAATGCCTGTATATATCCCCCAAAGCTAAAAAGCTATACGATTTCTTTTTTTTTTTAAAGATGGGACATGAAAAGGCGTAAACTGACGATTAAGCGTAAATTGAAAATGATTAGATTTAAAAAATCACTTATATACTAAGATATGTCTTTTTGTTCAAAAATTTCTTTCAAACTAGAAAAAATGAAATGTTTTAAATTTACGCAAAAATTTGACTTGTACGGAAAATGAAGTAGCTGAGAAGAGGTAAGAAATAAATGATTGGGAAACTTTGAAATCTAGAGGTATTGATAACAGAGATTTTATTCCAAAAGAAGATTATGCCCATTCTATTTAAAAATTTTCAAGCCTATCTAAGTTAAAATTTTAAAGATATTTAGTTTAAACTACACGACATGTAGGTACTTTAATGACATATCTATTCTGACCCATGCCCAGAAAATATTTCTCGTAAAGTCTCGTTTAAATCGTCTTCCTAGATTCGAATGTTTACAAGCAACTGTTGTATGAAACTCTGACCAACGGAACAGGTAAATATGCTGTATAAATTGAATAGTGTTGCCATCTACTAGTAATACATGATAACTAAGCTCATTTCGTTTAAGTTTTGAGTGTTTCTTGTATTTCTATTCAAACCTTGGGGCAAAATTATTCTGCTTTTGATAGCATTTTAAAGGCTTAATTATATTTTTTTTTTCTTAGTGAGTTTTAATAAATATAATCAGATATTTGACTTTATCTTTATGGAATATTAATTTTTGGAACTTAATAAATATTTAGAAGTAGATATTTATTTTAAAAAATAGTAATTGAAAATTTGGTATTTTGTTTCACAAATCATAAAAAAATAGATTCTAATCAATGATTTTAGATGGCATTATCCAAATCCGAAACACCACTCACAGCCCAACCCTATTTGGTGTGTGGAACCAAAGACTGTAAGGACAGTCAGTTTTACCACAATCCTTGTCACCGACCATTGTGTAAACAATGCCGCGATGAACATCAAAAGAGTCTAGAAACCAAGAACCATGAAGTGGTCCCATATCAACAACGCCAACCACCGGTGGACAAATGCAAGGTTCACCCAGATAAGGACAAAGACATGTTTTGTGAGTAATGTCAAGCCCCTTTATGTTCCAAATGTGCCACAAATTATCATCGTGGACACATATTTGTAGACTTGGAAACAGTTCCACCAATCGTTATGTCTGGTCAGCTAAGCAAGGATGAAGTCGCATAACTACTTGAAAGAATAACTGTTTCTGACACAAAATCAGGTAACAGAGAAATAACCCCCATGGAATCCGCCTCAACACAATTGAAAACTACAGGGACAAAGAAGGCACAAAGCATAGAAAATTGTCCCGTACAGAAAAAATTGTGCCAGTTTCCCACTGTAATCGAGGCCATGTAGTTCAAAGTACCAGATATTAAATGTGCATTCCATATATCAATTGGTAAGGATAACAAACCGTGGACCAGTGATGATAGTGGTACTCTGGTCCGAACCGATATACATTGAAATCGATTTCAGATTCTACTTACCAATGGTAGATATGAAAGCTTCCACTCAATCACACGAGAAAGTGAATTGATGTACACGGACAAGAAAATGCGAGTCATCAAGAAGATAACGCTTGAAAATAAGTCACAAAATTCATTGTAAAAGTGGACTGGACCCCACTCAGCATATCGCTTCAATGGGGATATACTGGTGGGAAAGATAATGACAGAGGGTAAAGTCACCAGGTACAATGACACGGGAGTTGAAATACAAAGCATTCAAAGGGACAACCAAGAGCAAGAGATATATAAGTACCCCCACTACATCACAGCAAACGTAAATAGTGACATCTGTACATCAGACTACGGCAAAAAAGCTGTAGAGGTCGTAGATAAATCAGGACAACACAGGTTCTCCTACATAGGTCAGGAGTCAAAGTTTGATTCTTACGGGATATGTACCGACATTCTTGGCCATATTCTTGTGTGTGATTTTGGTTAATGTGTTGGATAAAAATGGTCAGTTTGTGTTTGTACTCCTCACACCACTACACGGGGTAAAACAGCCCCGTGGCCATTGTGTGGATGAAGATGACTTCCTTTTTGTGACACAAGATAACACCAACACGGATAAAGTGTTTCAGTACCTACAGTGATAGTCACATCGCTGCAACAACCTAAAGATCCGATTAAACAGTCTTAGATTTAACTCATATACAACTGTTCAAAAACAATTAATATTAACATATGGGTTTTAGCTTAATCATAACTGTCATTTACTTTGACAATATCTATTATTTTCTTTCGCTAATTGTAAGCATAGTAACAGTTTGACCTCGATATACAGTATGTTATGTAAGATTCCGCCATAAAAGAAATAAATATTGTTAAATTCTTAATCGCAATCAAAGAGCTGTATATGATATACGTCTTTGGCCCCTATATTTTGCAATAGCATGTATTAAAATGTTTACGTACATTAGATTATTATGTTATTTTTTAGAAAAGTTAATATGATGAATGCTTTTACCTATTTATTTGATTTATTTGCATTCACTGGAAGTATGTTGCGCCAGAAGTGACGCTATTTTTGTAATTCAATCAAAATCATCAAAAATTGACATTTTTCTTACCTTTCTTCTTGATTGGGAAATAAAAAGCAAACCTTTAAACAAGAACACCCTTTTTGGTACTTATGAGTCTTGGATAAATTCATCTTTGATAAAAATACGTTGTTTGTTCAAGCAGTCGCTTAATGTTTCCT
The DNA here is from genome assembly GCF_025612915.1 of Magallana angulata. Taxonomy (NCBI): domain Eukaryota; kingdom Metazoa; phylum Mollusca; class Bivalvia; order Ostreida; family Ostreidae; genus Magallana; species Magallana angulata. Next base: position 28,860,037 of record NC_069120.1, read on the forward strand.
GAAAGAACAACTGCAAGAAAACAGGCCGTTTTATGCTACAAATGTAAAAATGGCGTGAAAAGGTTATTTTTTTTATGTCACATTTCACAATTTTGGGTATAGGATCAAACTAAATATTATACAAAAAAAAACCCCACCAAAATTCACATGTATATCCTAACAAAGGAAGCAAAGAGTTACAGTAAACCGATGGTGTTTATTTTAGGGAGCCGTATTAGGCCTATAACATACCGGTATATTGTCCATTACTTAGGTTTTGATTGCATAGTATGATATGATATCAATGTAGTACTTGCATCCAAAGGACAATTATAACGAAACATAAAAGAATAAAGCTAGTTTATAATATGAATCGTTCCTTTCATTTAAATGTTATATTTACATATACCGAGTATGATTCCCTCTATTTCTTACGGAAACTGAATAGTTAATTCAAAGCTCAATGGAAACTGAAATCTAAACTCCCCATTTATCAATTGGTCGAAATCTACAGAAGCTGAAACTGGCGGGAAATTGACAGGACCAAAATCTACATGCCCTGTTTATCGATTGTTTGAAACCTACGGCAATCTAAGAAAAATCACGGATTGCACGAAATAACCATGATGATGCCAAATTCCGATAGGAGACGATTTAGCTGTTTCTTCAAGCTAACATACGGATGTACATTATCAGTAATTCATTGAAATTTACTTACTTTTTGTAATCGTTTTATTACTTAGTTAAAAGAGAGATGTAAATATTAATAATAAATTGCTTTCTTTGATGATTCATTCGGGGTATTTATGAAGGTTGCGATCATTGTAGAAATGTATTTTTTTTTCTGCAATGTTGCCACCTTCATATCCAGCATGAATCACTAAAGAAAGGTTTATAATTGTTTAAATATTTACATTTGCAAATATATTAACAGACCTGAAAAGCAGTTAAGAAATATTCAGAATTTAAAATGAGACTTATCAACAAATATTTCCAAATCAAAACCATTTTTGGGGTTCCTTTTCCTTAAATTTAAAAGTTTTAAGGATCATGAAAACCTAATCGTGTCAAGTTAAGATTTATGACTATCAATTTGAATAAACAGTGCAAATTCTTATGATTCTTATGAGGTTATCTATAATATTAAATATACCTCAAATTATTCACTCACAAATTAGCAAAATTAAGAGAAGTATGCTAAGATATTAATCAGTACATATTTAATGAGTTCATTTTGGTCTTGATATGAGGAGACGACTAAAATTGCACATATCTCAGCTTGCCTGTAAATATGTGCCGTTATCGAAGCAAGTTTTATTTACAATCTTTAAATTTTATATGATAAACTTTCTCAAAATCTATCATTGTAATATTCTAAGCAATTTTGGCATTCCGGAAATATATTTTGTTTACGGTTGATAATCCGTTTTTACATTGTCCCTTCCTTTTCTATTTTGATCAGCTTCAGTGAAGTCGGTAGATATATATTTCTTTATTTTTTTTATAGGATGTGCTTGCTGCCTAATGCTGTTCAATTTTATTGAATAAAATATTGTTCAGAGTCGGAAACATAGTTCAAGTTTAAAATCAGAAACAAACTGCCCACAGGTGTATATGTTGTATGACCTTTAATTCTATTTCAGGAAGTAAATTTTAAATTTCGTGGTCTCGTTTAAAATTTATCTTGGATACCAATGTTATAACCTTATCTGTTGGACCAATTTCCTTTCATTACATAAGAGCATATCGTTAGAAGGTAGGGTGTTATGTATTAAACATGTTAAAGGTCATGGCCATGATCTTGGTTAAAATTATTTTTTTTACTGTTTTCAATGTTTACAATGCTTCAGTGAGGCATTTCTAATAAGTAATCAAAATTTGATTGTCAAACGTCGATATTTAAGCGAGCTACAGAGCTCAGGTCTTTGTTATGTAAACACAACTCGGGTCAAATGTTTGTTTACATTCTGAATGTTTCAGAATGAGACCTACATGAACGATGAAAGTGACAAACAATAGGAACTGTTTATTTATGTTTTAAACGAACTAGCCGATGGAAAATCTGCTTGAAAAGGAACATGTATCGTTATATTGAACAGATACAAACAAAACATATCACGGCCATGTTTTACGAATAAAGAATGCTAAGCTCTGAATCTTGCTTATAATTCCAATCTATTTTTGTTGATCATTACAAATGCCGGCATAACTGAAGCATTATAAACAATAAAAATATACACATGTATATAAAGTTGACCAAAATCGGGACCAGAACCTATTTGAAGACGCTGAAATGGATACAAATAGCCTTTTATAGAAGTCAATAGTGATAAACCTTTTATATAACACATTTAACAGTAACACAAACGTCAATGGAAATATTTGGTACGGTTGACATCGGAATAGCTGGAAAGAAAAAAAATGAAAATAAGAAAATTTTACAGTTTTATTTTCACCATATGGTGAATAAATTTGTTCCGCAAAGATTCATTTGTCAAAATTCAAAATCAATTGTTGTTTAAAGTTTCAATGGTAGGAGTTCATTTTAATTGTTAATTTACTGTCCATATACATGTAGTGGGTAAGTTGCATTTAACATTGACATTGATCAAGCAAGGAAGAACCATGCAGTTTTGTTCATTAACTAAAATGCTGCCGGATTTTTATAAGGATTACGTAAGAAAGTACTCAGTGGGCTTTAAAATATACAAGCACATAACAAATTAAATCTAAGTTCCAGTTAATATGAGTTTTTTCAAAGTTATGTACATTTTCAGAAAATGTTCATTTAAATAGTTTTAAAAACTGTCCCAATGTATTATTTATCATACAGATGGCGTCATCTAAATCCCATGCACCGCTCACACCCCAGCACTATTTAATGTGTGGCATTTTCCCACTGTAATCGAAGCATGGAATTCAAAGTACCAGATATTAAATGTGCATTCCATATATCAATTGGTAAGGATAACAAACCATGGACCAGTAATGATAGTGGTATTCTGGTCCGAACCGATATACATGGGAATCGATTTCAGATTTTACTTACCAATGGTAGATATGAAAGCTTCCACTCAGTCACACGGGAAAGTTAATTGGTGTACACGGACAAGAAAATGCGAGTCATCAAGAAGATAACGCTTGAAAATAAACTCACAAAATTCATTGAAAAGATGGACTGGACCCCACTCAGCATATACTGCTCCCGCTTGAATGGGGACATACTGGTGGGAAAGATAACAAAGAGAGAGGGTAAAGTCACCAGATACAACGACACTGGAGTTGAAATACAGAGCTTTCAAAGGGACAACCAAGAGCAAGAGATATATAAGTACCCCTACTACATCACAGCAAACGTAAATAGTGACATCTGTACATCAGACTACGGCAAAAAAGCTGTAGAGGTCGTAGATAAATCAGGACAACACAGGTTCTCCTACATAGGTCAGGAGTCAAAGTTTGATTCTTACGGGATATGTACCGACATTCTTGACCATATTCTTGTGTGTGATTTTGGGAGTCATTCCGTTCAGGTGTTGGATCAGAATGGCCAGTTTGTGTTTGTACTACTCACACCACTACACGGGGTTAGTCAGCCCCGTGGCCTGTGTGTGGATGAGGATGACTTCCTTTTCGTGACACAGGATAACACCAACACGGTTAAAGTGTTTCAGTACCTACAGTGATAGTCACATCGCTGCAGCAACCTTATGATCCGATTAAACAGTCTTAGATATAAGTCATATACAACTGTTAAAAAAACAATTAATATTAACATATGGGTTTTAGCTTAATCATAACTGTCATTTACTTTAACAATATCTGGGGTTTTTTTTCGCTAATTGTAAGCATAGTAACAGTTTGACCAATATATACGGTATGTTATGTATCTTTTCCGCCATAAAAGAAATTAATATTGTTAAAATTCTTAATCGCAATCAAAGAGCTGTATATGATATACGTCTTTGCCCCCATATTTTGCAATAACATGTATTTAAATGTTTACGTACATTAGATTATTATGTTATTTTTTAGAAAGGTTAAGGTGGCACTATACACCACTTTTTGATGACGAAGTACGCAAAAAAGTAAATCTGAAAGCATGCAATTCCGATACTGGCTGATTTAAACTGAGGCGAATTGTATGGGGACCGCTCTTTTGAAAAATTTGTTATATGAATATATTTAATTTGATAATTGGAAAATCCATTACTTACAAGTTATGTAGTATGTGACACCTGCACGTTTTGGGATATTATTATCGAAATAAACAATGAAATCAAGTATAATTTTTTATTAAATAGCTTCTTTCCCATCATCGATATGTTACACCGTAGCGCAGTGGGTTAGTGGGTCCACTACAAACCTGTACATGTAGGTCATGAGTACGATTCCCGTTGAGAACAATAAGTTTTTTAACTTTCAAAAATTTTCTAAAACGTATTTTTTTGATTGAATACCGTGAAAGAAAATTCTAAACCGGTGAAAATATTTCAATCTTAATATACTTTAATGCACATTAATATCGACACCTTAGGAGAATGGGAGGGCTGCTTTGAATTTCTCTCAGGTTGAGATACATAAATTCTATTAGCCTTGTCAATTTTTCCCTTTATTAATTTAAATAAGTTTTGCATTAAAGCGAAAATATTCACTTATACAGGCCTATAATGAAATATGTATGTATTTATCATTCCAACATTATATTTAGGATTTTTTTTCAACTCAGAAATGAAAAGTCCCCAAATTGTTTAGGCCTTGGGACTTAGGAACGATAACCTTTACAATATACCTGAGGAACTTTCATACCAAATAAAATTTAGAATATTTTTTGTGTTTATTTGCAATGATTTTCATTCAATTTTTTATGTCACATTTATTAAAATACATTTTCTTATAACATCTAGCAACTTTCTCAGATGATTTGTCAACAGAGTAAGAAAATATGAAAATTTATGTTTTGGGGAAATACTAAAAAAATTGCAATAATAACATTTTTGAATGTTAAGAAGTGTTATATTTTTTTTATGTGTCCGAAGGAAATATCCACCATATTACAAAAAATTCTCTCAATTTGTTAATTGCTATCTTTTTAAAGAATATTTTACAAAAACACGAAAAAACCCATTAAAACATTCTTAAAAATACCTAGAGTATCCCTATCATTTTAATATTTGATAAGTATATGCTTTGTGGTCTTCTATTGAAAATTGGAATAAACTGTGGGTGTATTAAGCCACTTTAATATAATGAATGCTTTCACCTATTTGTTTGATTTATTTGCATTCACTGGAAGTATGTGACGTCAGAAGTGACGCCATTTTTGTTATTCAATCAAAATCAGTCACAAAAGTTCTCATGTATATCCTAACAAAGGAAGCAAAGAATTACAGTAAACCGATGGTGTTTATTTTAGGGAGCCGTATCAGGCCTATAACATATATTGTCCTTTACTTAGATTCTGATTGCTTAATACGTTGAAGAATATAATATCAATGTAGTACTTGCATCCAAAGGACAATTATAACAAAACATAAAAGAATAAAGCTAGTTTATAATATGAATCGTTCCTTTCATTTAAATGTTATTTTTACATCTACCAAGTATGATTCCTTCTATTTCTTACGGAAACTTAATAGTTAATTCAAAGCTCAATGGGAACAGACAGACTGAAATCTAAACGCCCCATTTATCAATTGGTTGGATTCTACAGAAGCTGAAACTGGCGGGAAATTGACAGGACTAAAATCTACTCGCCCCGTTTATCGATTGTTTGAAACCTACGGCAATCTAAGAAAAATCACGGATTGCACGAAATAACCATGATGAATTGATGTTAAATTCCAATAGGAGAGATTTAGCTGTTTCTTTTAGCTAACATACGGATGTAAATTATCAGTAATTCATTGAAATTTTACTTACTTTTTGAAATCAATATATTACTTTGTTAAAAGAGAGATGTAAATGTAAATAATAAATTGCTTTCTTTGATGATGCATTCGGGTTATGTATGAAGGTATCGAAAATAAAAAAAATTAATTAACCTGCTAACGCGAGTGATGTATTTTTTCTGCAATGTCGCCACCTTCAAATCCCGCATGAATCCCTAAAGAAAGCTTTTCATTGTTTGAATATATAAATTTGCAATTATATTTAAATATTTTTACAGACCTGAAAAGCAGTTAAGTAAATTCAGAATTTAAAATGCGACTTATCAACAAATTTTTCCAAATCAAAACCATTTTTGGGGTTCCTTTTACTTAAATTTAAAAGTTTTTGGATCACGAAAATCTAATCGTGTCAAGTTCAGATTTATTACTATCAATGTGAATAAACAGTGCAAATTCTTATGATTCTTATGAGGTTATCTATAATATTAAATATACCTCACTCACAAATTAGCAAAATTAAGAAAAGTATGCACAGATATTAATCAACACATATTTAATGAGTTCATTTTGGTCTTGATATTAGGAGACGACTACAATTGCACACGTTTCAGCTTGTCTGTAAATATGTGCCATTATCGAAGCAAGTTTTATTTACAATCCTTAAATTTTATATGATTAACTTTCTCAAAATTTATCATTGTAATATTTTGAGTATTTTTGGCATTCCGGAAATATATTTTGTTAACGGTTGATAATCCGTTTTTACATTGTCCCTTCCTTTTCTATTTTGATCAGCTTCAGTGAAGTCGGTAGATGATGAAGATATTTTATTTATTTTGATAATAGGTCGTGCTTGCTGCCTAATACTGTTCAATGTTATTGAATAAAATATTGTTAAAATAAGAAAAGAATCGACAACATAGTTTAAGTTTAAAATCAGGAACAAACTGCCAACAGGTATGTATGTTGTATGACCTTAAAATCTATTTTAGGAAGTAAATTTTAAATCTCGTTAAGTCTCGTTTAAAACTTATCTTGAATACCAATGTTATAACCTTATCTGTTGAGCTAATTTCCTTTCATTACATAAGAGAATATTGTTAGAAGGTAGTAATGAATACTTATAATAAGTAATGAAATTTTGATTGTCAAACGTCGAGTTTTAAGCGCGATACAGAGCTCAGGTCTTTGTTATGTAAACACAACTCGGGTGAAATGTTTGTTTACATTTTGAATGTTTCAGGTTGAGACCTCATGTACAATGAATGTGACAAACAATAGGAACTGTTTATTTATGTTTTAAGCGAACAAGTTCGCAGTTGGAAGATCAGCTTGAAAAAGAAAATTTATCGTTATATTGAACAAATAACACTGTGCCGGATAATTATGCCAGTGCCAAGGTGGCATTTTTGCACCCGCTTAAGATGCAGCTTTGGAAAAATCCATGCATACCAAATGATAGACCATTGTCTAGAGAGTATATAACCACTTTTTTTTAGTGTGTTTCACCTGACAGGTGAGATATTCACCTTTAAAAATTAATATCCCATCGGAAAATGATAATTCCCATAGGAGAATTGACTCCCCTAAAGGAAATATTGACAATCCTATAGGATTTTTTAAAAGTCCTGTAGGAATTATATTTCCTATAGGAGAATGGTAATTCCTGTAGGAATTTGATTCAGACATGTAGTTTTCCTATAGGATATTAAGTTTTCCTATCGGATTTTATAAAATCCTATCGGAATTGAAATTCCTATAGGAAGTTCTTGTATTCCGATGGGAAATTTCAAATTACCTATAGGAATATTGATTTTTCTATGGGAAAAATTATTTTCCTATAGGAATTTATTTTTGAAAGGTAAATATCTCACCTGACAGGTGAGATACACTGATAACAAAGGTGGTTGTTAACTCTTTAAGCAATGATCTATCATATGGCGTATTTGAATTTTTCGATATATGCAGCTTAAGCGGGTGCAAAAATGCCACCTTGGCACTGGCATAATTATCCGGCAGAGTGTTAAATACAAACAAAACATATCACGGGCCTTGTTTTACGAATAAAGAATGCTAAGCTCTGAATCTTGCTAATATTTCTACAATTACCAATTAATTTTGTATTTTGAGTAGACCATTGTAAACATTAAAAATATATCTATACTACTATTTTAAAATAATAGACTCGAATTTTTTGTCTTTAATACCGAGAAATCAGAAGAATACTGTCTTTTGTTATATATATTTTAAACATCATTGGTACTTGAAGATTACCAATTTGTTTTTATTTTTTATCAGTTAACCTTCGCAAATTAATAATCAACGAAAATTCCTCAAAAAATCCCGCAAATCACCTGGATTTTTTTTAATTTTACGATCTTGCGCTTGCGCAATACATTCACGCTAACGGGATCTTTAGTTTTTTGTTTCCACAATATCACATCTGCATGAATAAACTCAGAAATGATAATACAAATATTGGTAAATTTTCATTGGAATTTTGCTATATATTCTTTTCATATATATTAATGATTTCTTATGAGAGAAAGTATAAAATACAAAAAATATACATTTCAGCTAAGTAATTACTGTTGACTTCGTGATGACAAAAATATTTAATTGCATGCAAAAAATTACATTATATATGTTAGGAGAGTGCACGCACGGGTCAAAGTCTAGTATATATATATATATATATATATATATATATATATATATATATATATATATATATATATATATATATATATATATATATTTGACCAAAATCTGGATCATGACCTATTTATAGGCGCTGTAATGGATACAAATGACCTTTTATAGAAGTCAATAGTGATTAACTTTTTATATAACGCAATTAACAGTACCACAAAAGTCAATGGAAATATTTGGCACTGTTGGCATCGGCATAGCTGGAAAGAAAAGAATGAAAATAGAAAAATTAAACAGTTTCATTTTCACCATATATTTTTCTGCAAAGAATCCTTAATGAAAATTTGAAATAAATTTTGGTTTAAAGTTTTATTGGTAAGGGTGAATTTTGCCCGTTAATTTACTGTTCATATACATGTCGTGGGCAAGTTGCAGTGGGCTTAAAAATATACATGCACATAACAAATCTAGGTTCTAATGTGACTATTTTCAAAGGTATGTACATTTTCAGAAAATATTTATTTAAATAGTTTTAAAAACTGTCCCAATGTATTTTTTTTTATAGATGGGATGTATAAAATCAAATCATTTCTTTTATCTTTATACAGACTGCAGAGGATTTCATATTTATATGTGTACTTACTTAAAACGTAAAATTGTTTCAATATACATCTGCTTAAATATATATATTTAAATAGTTAAATTTAATAAAAATTGAATTTGAAAACGCTGTTGTTGTTGATTTTGGAAGCTTTTATTTCAATTAATATAATAATTATTATACAGATGGCGTCATCTAAATTCCGTGCTCAACTCACACCCCAGCACTACTTAATGTGTGGCATTGAAGACTGTTAGAAAAACTGTCAGTATTACTGCAATAATTGTTACCAACAAATGTGTGAACAATGCAGAAATAATCATCAAAAGAGTCCAGAAACCAAGGATCATGAAGTCGTCCCTTACCAGCAACGCAAAAGACAACTTCCTGAAGTTAGATGCCAAATCCATGTAAACAGATATGTAGACATGCTTTGTGAGCAATGTCAGGTAACGGTCTGTTCAATATGCACAACAAAAGGCCATGGTGGACACACATTTATAGATTTAAACACAGTATATGCAGAAAATTATACCATTTGTCGTGATGAAATTAACAAAATTGAAAAATATTTTCTCCCAACTTCACAGGGTTTGCTTAAATTCATTAAAAAAGATTGCACAGATATAAAAAAGATGGTGGAATGTATAAGAGCATCTATGAAAGCTGAAGCTGAATCTCTGAAGAGTATGGTAGACACAGTCACGTCAGAAAAAATAGAACAAGTCAACAAAATAGAAGAGACACTCCTTCAATCGTTAAAATCCCAGGACATAAAGTATAATAGTTATATATAGTACCTCTATGAACTTGTGAAGAAGTTTCATGGCTACCTTTCGTCTAAAGATATTCAAACCCTTATGAGTGAAATTACAACAAATCTAAAAATAGACCTCATACCATAGACCATTAAACCAGTCCCTCCAGAGTTTACTGTTGGTCAATACAGCAAGGAGGATGTCAACAAACTTCTAGGTAGAATAACTGTTCCTGCAAGTATACCAGAAATAAGAAAAATAAAACCCTTTGAGACTGTCTCTACGCACCTACAGAAAAACAGGAGAAACAAGACAGAGACAAATCTGATGTAAAACAAACACTGTCCCTGTCTTTCTCTGTCACCAATGTCAGGAAGTACACAGTACCAGGTGTTAAGGGTGTATGGCATATATCACAAGGTAAACCAGGCAGACTGTGGGTCAGTGATGATAAAGGTCACCTTGTCCAAACAGATCTTCTGGGGAACCAGCTGCAGAAGATACAAACCAGTGGTGGACGTGGCTACCAAACAATCACACAAGACGGGGATCTGATGAACGCAGACAGAGAGAGAAAAGTCATCAATAGGATTATACAGGGTAATACTATAACTGAGTTCATTAAAACAGGAGACTGGAAACCACTCAGCATACACTCCTCCCACATCAACGGGGACATACTGGTGGGGATGGAAAATGGTGGAGAGGCAAAAGTCACCAGGTACAACAGGATAGGAGAAGAAATACAGAACATACATAGAGACGACAAAGGACAGGAACTTTATTGGTATCCAAACTACATCACTGATAACATTAATGGTGATATATGTACATCTGACAATCAAAAGCATGTTGTAGTGGTGGTGAATAAATCAGGACAACACAGGTTCTACTACGCAGGTCAGGGGTCAGAGTTTTTCCCTAGGGGTATATGTACTGATCCCCTAGGTCATATTCTAGTGTGCAGTAGTCCTAACTTAGGCTTTTCCATGAAGCCTTACCATAACACAATTCATCTCCTGTATCAGAAAGGTCAGTTCTTGTCTTTTTTACTCACAGAACAGGAAGGAATAAAGCGTTTCTTTGGTCTGTGTTTGGATGATGAATACAATCTCCACGTGGGACAATGGAACAATAACACAGTGACAGTGTACAAGTATCTACAGTGGTCATTTCCTTGGTTCCGATACTGTAAAATTATAAAAGGTTATTTTAGATATCATAAACAATACATTGTTGTATAATAATGCTGAAAAGTTTGTTTCCAATGTACAGTATCACCACCAGGACATGAAAATCATGAACATTTTATAGAACAAAATGATACAATGCGCAAGCGCGGGAATCAACACATTACACATATGATATAATGCTAAATATGTTCGACCATATTTTTCGTTCACTTTTGTACATACTTTGTTCGATTTTTTTAAAATTGAAAATAAAAATCGACTCTATTGTTGGATATTTAGAGGAGCGGGTAGGGATGAAAAATCTAAATTGAAATGTATAATATTTACATGTACGTGGCCTTAATTCTGTTTGTCGCAGCTGACTGAAAAAGATAAACTTTTTTATTGTATTTATTTCAAACCAGAGAATGGGTATTATGTGTATCTCTCTCTAAATTTGGTTCTTTAGGTCAATTTTCAATAAAAAATTTATTACTGTTCTAAAAAAGAATTTCAGATAAATGACTGTTTTAAAAAAAATCGGGGAGGGGGCATTAAACTTCACTGTTTTATGCATATATCGTTGTGTAGAACACTTAGTCTATTTACAGTCTGTCCAAAGTTATTGCTTCCATCACTTTTTGATGATTTTTAATAGAAATACACACACACGTGAAAGAAGTACAGTTGAAATACTATCCAAGATATCTTCATTGACAAATTATCACTTTTCACTCATAAAAGTTTACAGGAACGACAACAAATTTCTTATGGAAACACCATGCACAATTTTTCAACGTTAACATCCGGGCTTATTAATGGCTGATGCAATCATCCCGGCATATTAATGGCTGATGCAATGCAAAATCCCCGTAGACTTCCTTTTTGGGATGTGTTTTGAAACCTAAAGCGGTATAGGGGGCATTTCAAAACAGATAATCAGGACTTTTAATATTAGTGGATGGACGTACATGTAGTTTTAGTAAAAAGGTATTCATTATCGAAATATCAAGCGAAAAGTGGTGGAAGCAAAAACTCGGGACAGAGTATAATAGGATCATTAATGTTTAAAAATAAATGTATGTTAAGGTTTACAACCAATCTTTCGTTGAATGAAAATGTATGAAATTAAAACACGCTAGGTAATGTATATTAATTTGCATATTTTAAGCCAAAGCTGTCAGATCTATAGTATCTGCCCGATGGTTAACTCGCCCTACACTTTCCGCCATCATGTCAATTAGTCAACCCGTTTCTGGGCACCCCGTTCTTTCCATCAATGCTAAAATCGCATTAAGGAGGCTGGGGGGTCCAAAAAAATTGTCTCCAAATTTCACCAAATTTGCAGAAATGTCTCATATACTCTTAATTTACATTTTAATGTGAAAGACCACATCACAATCATCGTTGATTTTATCATTTATTGCATCTGAAACAATTGCACATTATGTAAAAAAAAAAAATATGAAAAATATATGAAAAATTATTTAAGGCCAAAAAAAGATACCAATAACATCACTAAAAATAAACACAATAACAAAAACTTAACATTATTTGTTATAAAGAAAAATTTTACAATTTTACCAAAAAATATATTGACACACAAATGCAAATATGTAAAGAAAAAAAAAGTAGCCACAAAATTATTTCCAAATTTTAACAGGATAATAATCATTACATATGTAATAAAGATTGAGCATAAAAAAAGATTTTTGATGGTGAAATTAAAAAAAAAATAAAAAGAAAGAAAATATTTGAACAAAATATTTGGAGTTTTACAAGTTACCTCCCTTTGAATAGTAAAAAAGGTGCTGAAAAACAGCTTAAATGATTTTTTGGCATCTTGTATCCCTTGGTTACCATCAATTGACTCTTTAAATAATGCTTCAGTACCATCATATCCATTTTTTTCAAAAACAATTTCAGTACGATGTAAGAGTTAAAGAACATTAAAGTGAAAATCTTTTTTGTGTAGAGATAAAAACGCTTTAATATGGCAGCCACCCCCAAGCCTCGTTAAATCGTTCCATTTCATCTATTAACTTTTTGTATTAATCGAAGTCCGATCCAAGGTATCTGCCCGCGATGCATGATGAACTCGTCTTTCATTTTTCGTTAATTAGTCATTCTGCGTTCTTGGTTACCCCGTTCTGGAAAGTTCTATCCCATCCTCACCAGAGGTCGTGCTTCTCAAGCGAGTGAGGATCAAATCTAAAATCGCCTACTGAAGAAACGAATTGACTCATTTTAATTTTTTCAACATTTGTCAAATCTTAACTTCTATGTTTTCTCTAAATAGGCTCACAGTAAATGTATTCACTATTTACGTAATCATTCAATATCATATCGTTGCAAGTACATATTTTGATCGAAACTACCTCTGACTTGGATCGGCCAAAGGGTGACCACCACCTTACTCTCATTTTTGCTTTCGGGCTTGTTTAACGAAAATGAAAGTATGTTTTTGATTAATTTCACAATAACCAGTTAAAATTCAATTATACCATACGGACATCATCTCACATGTGTTGAAATACCAAAGGTGAACGCAGTTACTCTGGTGCAGGCAATTTGTAGTTATTTCCAAAATGCCTTAATTTATAAGTATAGAAGTATTCAGAAGGGACAGCTGATTAGATAGATTTTTAGAATAAATATCCTGATTTGTGTATGTACATGTACCACAAACTTTAAAATAAAATGTCTATTAAGATCATTAACACGAGATTTAACATGTGTATGCACAGGTTGATCGAGCGAAACAGTGGATTACATCTAAAACAGGAGAAAGTTAGGGCATTGCCGAGGCCATATACTTTCTACATGCACCCTGTCCCTCCAAAACTTTTAAGATTTTTCCATTAGCCTTCTTCCTGGGTTGCATGGTCTTCACCCCCTTCCCTGGATATTATTTAAACAATAAAACCCTTTCATGGAGGATATGTAAAATACATAGCCCGCTACCTTCGCTACCTTCATAACCAGCATGAAGCATCATATAAAGCATTTTATTGTTTATATTTAGATCTCTCTTTTACTAATTAATGAATTAGTAAATGTAACTAAATTATTGTTATGGTGAATGTCTGGCCATCTTGTAAATTTAAGGACCAAAATATAAACATTTCTTGTACTGGCTTGTTTCTGCCCAAAGCTGTTATAATTATCAAGAGATATGAGGTCTAACGTGTTTATTTTGTATGCTTACACCCACAAAAAACAGAACAGAACGATGTTTTGTTTTTACTCACTTAGAAATGCGCAGCTATATACAGACTTTATTTCGATGATTTAAAAACCTGGGTTTCAGAAACTATCACACCGCACAAGATATATTTGTCTGTGTCTACTGAGGTACATAGAAGTTATATTTTTATTGAGAAATATATGAATATTTTTTTAAAGACAATAATAATTTTTTTACCCTTGTCCAACTTCTAAAAAGAATTAACTTTAGTTTATTATATATAACTGAAATAAAAAAAAAACGTAGGACTGGTATCGGGGTTGTCGGTTGTTAAATCGTGCATTGTAACCTTTTTAGCTCACCTGAGCTGAAAGCTCAAGAGAGCTATTCTGATCACATTTTGTCCGTCGTCCGTCTGTCCGTCAGTCTGTAAGCTTTTTACATTTTGAACTTTTTCTCTAAAACCGCTTGACAAATAAATTGCAGAAATGAAAGACCGATCTTTATTCAAAGCGGTGCATTTTTTAAAAATCTTCATCTCAAGAACTACTGAGTCAAATTCAATGTAGTTAAGCATGAATAATTCTTATGGCAAGGAAAATATAAACTGCAAATATTATGGGCTAATTCTGTTTCAAATTTGTTTCAAATTTGAGTAATTTACGAAAATAATAATAAGACAGAGAATACGGGGGTCAATCAGTTTTACTTCGGGCTCGATATTTCATATATCGAAAACCAGTTTTGAGGACCGCCTATGTTAGAAGCAGCGATCTTGAACAGAGATGAATTTGCTTGTTGTCTTGTGTTGTACAGTTTACGTGCGAAGGGAAATTTGAAACATTCAAAATATATTTGTGCCGTTTATGTGAAGTAAATTGAGGTTAAATATTTCAATGCGTCGACATTTTCATTTGTAACGGTGGTTTAAGCTTGTTTTGATTTTCGTTTAGCATGTTTAGTGTCTTTTTATTTTAACTTGAGAGGAACCATCTTCTTTTTTTTTAGAATTTAAAATTTTTACGTGTAGACCGGTAAATCAGACAACTGATTGTTTACATGTACCTGCGCAAAATCTGATGCACTAACAACATATTATAAAATATTATTCATTATTTTCGTACTTGTAATTCGGTACGATCTCTACGTAATGGTTGATTAATGCAACATGTTTCATTAAGATGCTCAGCCATTTCAATCTAAACGAAGATTATTCTCGCTGCTAGAAATATGAAAATATATATGATGAGAAATAAATTGTGTTTTTTCTTTGTTTAAGTGCATTTTTTTTCTTGTTTTAATTGTTTACAAATTTCTGTTTACTAACCTGAGAGTCAAGCTTCGAGTTAGAAGCAAGATACAGAGCTTTGCGCACAATGCTACTGTATGTTTGTACACAAAGCTGAGGTCATGCTTTAGTTCGTTTATATTTCTTATCTAAACGGAGATTATTATCGCTGCTAGAAATATTAGCGCATATTAAAGCACAGTCTCAGAATATGCGCATTTATCTCAGTATACTTTCCATGCTCATTCCAGATTTATCCGGGTTGCGCATGCTGAGTTCCCAAATAGTTTTACTAAGTGCTTTTCTAAATTACGTCATATCCTCCTTTTCAATCTTCACGTCATACAAACTGGTAGGTTAAAATTACCTCTGTTAAATTATCATTATTTGCCTAACAATTTCTTAAAAACCCACCCACCCTCCTCTTTTGTTATTTTTTAAATTTGTATAATGTTATCATTGTTTTGTTGAAATCAGATACTGCTGTTTCTTTGTGTTAAATCTTCAGGTGAAATCCCAAATCTGGACTTGCAGCCATTCAAAGTCGCGGTGAACACGTTGAAGACCTGGAGCGAATTTGAACCGGCGCTTTCGTCAAATCCCACCTCAAATGGAACAGTGTTTTCTTAACCGTGTATCATTTTTGTGGCGCAAATAGCGCTTTTCATCATTGCAACTTTGATACATGCAAATTATTATGTTTAATTATACAATTGTGTATTGAATGGGTTATTGACCCATTTAACCTTATTGCACTTTAATGCAGCTTTGATTGAACTTTGAACTCTGATTGAACTTTGACCTCTGATTGAACTTTGACCAATATTGCATTTTGAGTGACGTTGTGCATTTGTGACCTACCCAGTGCACAATTTAGCCCATTTTGGGGTCGCCACACTTGTTTCTTTGTTGTTGGGGAGACGACCCTGCGGCCGCTCCCAAATTTTGTTCCTTATATCACCGCGACCAAATAAGCCAATTACATTAAAATAAATCCCACCCAAATTTTTACTTTGTGTCTTATATCTGTGATAAATAAGTATATATATGATGAAAAATAAATCGTGTTTTTTTATTTGTTTTGGTGCATTTTTCTCTTGTTTTAATTGTTTATAAATTTCTATTTACTTACCTGCTGAGAGTCAAGCTTCGAGTTACAAGCAAGATACAGAGCTTTGGGCACAATGCTACTGTATGTTTGTACACAAAGCTGAGCCTGAGGTCATGCTTTAGTTCGTTTATATTTTAAAGACAGCTATGCTGAATAGGAAATACCAAGTTTAAAAATCTTAAGTTGAATGTAATAAACTCATATGAACAAAAACATGACTCAAACCAAGCTATGTATCTTGCTTATAATTCTACGATTGACGCTGAAGTCTTGCTAAAACTCAAATGTCTTGCTAAAAGGATGACATGCTGTAAATACTTTCTGGTGCCCCTTTTTAAACAATGAATTGCATAAAATCTACACAAATTTTTGATACTTTTGATAAAACGCAAGTTAATAAAACGACGTCTTTTAAACAGTTTCCATAGTCCTGACACATTATTATTATGAGAAAAAAAATCATCTTTGTTTGTAGACATTTGTTTTTTAATAAAGATGAAAATAATGGGTCGGCCTAGGTACAATAGAGCGACATGCCTGCCAATACATTGATTTGAATTATACCTCTTTAACATACGAAACAACATTATTCAGTTAAGTTTATTCATCAGTCAAGTGAGTAAGGATATAAAACGTCATACGAAATGAATTCATGCCTGGTAAACGATAATCGTTTATAATGGAGAAGGCCAATAAAATCTTCAATGTTTTTAATTTGAGGAATTGAGCGCATTCAATATGGTGCATTGAGGTACACTTAAATAAAAATACAATAACTAGTAAGTAGTGGAGGGAGAAAATGTACCTTTATGCTCTCATGTATAAGTGGTGAGGGGGGGGGGGGGGGGTGCTAAAATAAAGGGAACTGAACACCGTGAACTGAAAATTTAGTTATTAATATTGCATATGATCTTATTTTCGGTAAAAATGGTATTTCATGAAGGTAAACATGTCAAAAATTAAGTATATGCAAAAAATAAGTTTAAAATTTAGATATTCATTCATGGTTAATCTTCCGAGGGGCCATATGGCACAACATCCTTTGAACGCCCATTTAAAGCCAGTGTTGCTCAGGTGAACGATGTGTTCCTCTTGTTTAATTATCCATGTTATGGACTCCGAATTGCTATTGTGGCACGTATTAGGTAAATAAATAAAATTAGATTAATAAAATAAAATCAAGATTTGGTTTCTTACAAAACTCTTAATCATTTGATAAGTTTCTTGCAATCAACGATTCCACAGTGTTGTAAGAAAAATTGACTAAATGAATATGAAACCTCAATCCTGTGCGCGCTACAAGTAAACCATTTATAGAAATGATTATACTTTGTGGAATAGAATGATCTGAATAAACATCAAACAATTCAGTTAACTTTAATATATGGGATTGCATTTAAACATACCAGAACAATTTGCTCAATACACTGTCAGACTTTCAATGCTGATTTTGATAGCATTACCTTAGTTTCAATGTAAATGAAAGGAGACCAACAATTGATAATACAATATGGGCTCCCAGTCAAAGACGTTTGTAATTTTTTTTTTCAAAAGTGAGGATACATCTAGACGAAAGGCACCAACAATAGGATGAAACCTTGCACTAAAAGAAGAAAACGGGAACTAATTTTGCTATCTTTGAGCATTCAAGAAACGAACTGTTTGGAAGCAAAGAGACGTTTACAATAATTTAGAAAGTTATTGTGTTAGATGTTAAATACTAGTAGGTTTCATTGTTTGTTTCCAAGACATGAACAAATATAGGATAAATACCAGATACGATCTCGTAACGAGTAGGTCTTCCGTGCGATTTCTGTTTTAATTAATACTATGAATAATCGATATTACCCCCCCCCCCCCCCACACACACACACACACATTTGTGGATAATGTATAAAAATCCCTTATTACGTGATAACTAGTTTTTCTTTTCTTTCAATTCTAACGCGTCATCAAATTCCATCCAACCCTCTATTAGAATTTCAAGAGGGATATAATCATACTTCAATCATACTATAAAATATATACTATATGGTGACTTTTGATAAAATTAAATTAGAAATAAGTAGAATCTATCATTTCAAATATAAAATCATAACTCTTCACACAATTAAGGAAGAAAAAATATTCGGCACTCGGGGACTGAACCTGGATCGCCTGGGAACAAGTCCAACACTCTAACGACTTACACGGACTCTCCCTTCAGGACTTTGGAGCCCAAAAACTCGAGAATGCATGGATTTTCATATTCGGAAGTTAAGAGAGCGTCTCTACCGAATAAAAACATAAAAAATAAAAAAAGTGACGATCGGATGTGACGGCGGACGTTCAGATATGCAAAGGGCATTGCGGCCGTAAAGTCTTTACCATCCCTAAAAATTTGAAAGTCCTGTCTTAATAACTTTGGAAGAAAAATTGTGAACAAGCAAAAACATAAAATCTTTAACGTTATCTTTCACTGAAAACGTGACGGAAAAAAAATAACTAGACGCTCGTTGCGAGCAATGAAAGGTCTTCCATTTGAGTGCACCATAAAGTAGACAATAGGGATTGTTGTTTTTTTCTACCATTTCTAAACACGTCATCAATTTTTATTCAACCCTCTATTAGAATTTCAATAAGCATATACTTTTACTTAAATTATACTTCAAAAAGTCGCTATTATTGTAAATTTTGATGAAATTAAAATGGAAATAAGTAAAATATATCATTTCGAACAAAGAATCATAACTCTTCACACAGTTAAGGAAGAAAAAATATTCGACACTCTTGGACTGACGATTTGTACAAAATTGATACGTTTTTTTCAATAATTTTACTCTAACGTAGCCGACTATCTTTATACGATATATGGTATTTTGTTAGCCATTCAGAAAGCACTTTACAACAAAAACTAAATTATCAAATATTAAATTACAGATGGCATCATCGAAATTCCATGCACCACCAACAGCCCAGCACTACTTGGTGTGTGGCACTGAAGACTGTTGGAACAACTGCCAGTTTTATTGCAATAATTGTCACCAACAAATGTGTAAACACTGCAGAGATGAACATCAGAAGAGTCTGGAAACGAAGGACCATGAAGTCGTCCCTTATATACCAACAACGCCAAAGACACTTCCTGAAGTTAAATGCCAAACCCATGTAAACAGATATCTAGTCATGCTTTGTGAGCAATGTCAGGGTCCGGTATGTTCAAAATGTGCAACCAAAGACCATGGTGGACACACATTTATAGATTTAGAAACAGTGTATGCAGAAAAATGTGGACTTTGTCTGAATGAAATTAATAAAATTGAAGAATATTTCCTCCCAACTTCACAGGATTTGCTTAAATCCACTATAGTCTGTCCCAAGTTATTGCTTCCATCGCTTTTTGATGATTTTTAATAAAATAACACATACCTGTGAAAGAAATACAGTTGAAATCGTTAAAAGGGAATATATCCAAGATATCTTCATTGAACAATTATCCCTTTCCACTCAGAAAAATTCACAGGAACGAAAACAGATTCCTTACGGAGATTTATAATGGGGAATGTTAACATCTTTTCTCCATTCGGAATACACTCGGAATACATCGCGCGATTTTTTAACGTTATCATCCGGGCTTATTAATGGCTGTTGCAATGCAAAATCTCCGTAGACTTTCAATTTCGGGATGTGTATTGAAACCTGAAGCGGTAGAGGGGGCATTTCAAAACAGATAATCTGGGCATTTTTTATATTAGTGGATGAACATAGTTTGAGCACAAAGGTCAACAAAATCGAACAGTCACTTCTTCGTTTGTTAAGATCCCAAGAAAACAGGTATAATGGTTACATTTCGTACCTCCATGATCTTGTCAAAACGTTTTATGAGTACCATTGTTCCAAAGATATTATCACATTGATAAGTGATATAACAACGAATTTAAAAGTAGACCCCATACCACTAACAACCAAACCAGTCCCTCCAGTATTTACTGTTGGTCAATACACAAAGGAGGATGTCGCCAAACTACTGGGTAGGGTAACTGTTCCTGACAATAAACCAGAGAACAGAGAAATAAAACCCAATAAAACTGAATCCACACAGATGAAACATACAATGAAAGAGAAGAAACAAGACATAAAGAAATCTGATACAAAACCAACACTGTCTTTGTCTTCCTTTGCCACCAAGATCAGGAAGTACATAGTGCAAGATGTTGACAACGTAGATCATATATCAGGAGGTAAATCCGGTAGACTCTGGGTCAGTGATTTATTTGGTAACCTTGTCCTAAGAGATCTTCAAGTGAAACAGCAACAGAAGATAAAAACCAATGGCAAACATGGCTACCACACAGTAACACAGACAGGGGAACTAATCTATACAGACAGAAAGAACAAAGTCGTTAATAAGATAAAACAGGATGATACAATCACTAAATTTATTGAAACAGGAGACTGGGCACATATCAGCATCTACTCTTCCCACATTAATGGGGACAAACTGGTGGGACTGAAAACAAACACGCAAGAAAAGAGTAGAGAGGCTAAAGTCATCAGGTACAACAAAACAGGGAAAGAATTACAGAATATAGAGAGAGACGAAGAAGAACAGAAAATGTATAGTGACCCACACTACATCACAGAAAACATCAATGGTGATATCTGTACATCCGACTTTGAAAAAGAAGCTGTAGTGGTGGTGAATAAATTGGGACAACATATTTCTTCCTACACGGGTCACGGGTCAGAGTTTCGTCCCTGTGGTATCTGTACTGATCTCCTTGGTCACATTCTGGTGTGCAATATTCCCCTCATTAGCTTATTTATGGATGCTAACAATTACACCATTCATATCCTTGACCAGGATGGTCAGTTCTTGTCACTTTTACTTACACAACAGCATGGAATAGAGGCTCCCCTGAGTGTGTTTGTGGATGAAAGTAACAATCTTCATATCGGAGACTATTCCACCTACACAGTGACAGTGTACAAATATCTACAATAATTATCACCTTAATTCTTATATTCTACAATTATATCAGATTACTAGTATTTTGAATATCAAATGCTGAAAACGATCTACTGTAAATAAAAAAGGGAAAAATTAAAAGGGAATACTAGTACACGGAATCTACTCAGTTCATCAAAATGTATAAACAGCTGGAAATATTGAGCAACAATTTTTTTCTTTAGGGTCACAAAAGAGGAAATAAAAATAAAATTAATAAGTACTAATTACTCTTGTGATTCCATTTGATCAATTTTTGCAATGAGCTGATGTTAAGGGTGTTGTTTACCGAGGTTCTGAGTTGTAAAATTCGAATTGTTATAAAAATCAATGTCATGAACAAAATTTGCTCTAAACACAAAAAGTATTTATAAAAAGGAATTATTATTTGCAAAACAATCGATGTTTTTACTATATTATGAATAGAGGCTCAAATAAAAGTGGACTTGTAGCTAAACAGTGGAAATTCGCGCTTAATTATAATTTCATGGCCCCTGGTTCAGGGGTTCTTGTGTTTATGTCAGGGTTCTAATGATTATCTAGGATAGGGTGGAGAAATTGTTTTTGTACTTAAGATTTTGTCACTGTATGTTATGCTACATTTTTTAAATATTTTGTATTAGAATTTATAAAGTTTGTTGGATTAAACAATCAGGGAATATTAAAAATAATTTTATTGGCCCTATAATTAAAATGCACATGAATATACTTTATAATGGCCACACTGCATTTGCTCATGTGATTGATAGGGCCCATGGGCCTCTTGTAACACTAGTAATGAATTACATCTTCAATGCCTACAATCCCTCTTAAAACAAAATAAAACATGCTCTTGACCTCCTCTTTAAAATTATGTTGATTTGAACACATACTCATTACTTTCTCGTGATTCAATTTCAATGTCAGGAAATTATTTAATACTCAATATAATTTTTTAAAGCTGTAAAGTACGGGAAATAATACATTAAATCAACATTACTGACCAAGCACCAAATAGACATTCTGAAACCATTATTTTACTATATCTCCATTTTAATACACATCTAGATTGTTTATTAATTTTAGAGTTTAGAGTATAATCTTGGACACCAATGTCTACAACCATGTGTACTGTGTGAATTTCCCTCCTTTACGCAGATGAATACTTTT
The DNA here is from genome assembly GCF_025612915.1 of Magallana angulata. NCBI lineage: Eukaryota > Metazoa > Mollusca > Bivalvia > Ostreida > Ostreidae > Magallana > Magallana angulata. Next base: position 28,882,812 of record NC_069120.1, read on the forward strand.
TAGACAAGTAGGATACTAGAATTATGTGTTTAAGACACCAAAAATGATGAAAAAAATACTTTTTGGCAATTATTGTGATAAACAAATTACACACCTGAAAAAATTTCAAAAAGGTCAGGTTAGGTATTGAGAAGTGGAGATCTGTAAAGATAAAAATATGATATAAAATGGGTTAAATCACAGTTTTGAAAGAAGGGATGATGCCAACATGGATTGCTAGTTACATAAATACACAAGACAGTCAGTGCGTCAGTGCTCATCACTTGTTTTAAAGGTTGCTTAAACTATATTGGTTCATCTAAAATTGTCCATGGAGAGTAAATATAAAAATTAAATTAAATGATTATATAAAAGGATAGTTTTAACATATCAATATTGATTTACTTTGAAATTATAAAAAGAAAACTTGTTTACAATTTTAAAAATTGTTTTAATGGTGGATTATTTAACTTGGTGTTCTATGTGGGTAAACTGTAATCAGAAATATCAAAGATTAAAATGTTCACACAGTTCTATGCTAAAATTCAAGAATTATACGCGATTTGGTATCACGACGTTTGTGTATGAGTACATGCATTAATTTTGTTTTTGTTTTTAAAAACTGTTTTGAAATACATTGTTAAAAAACGAGCTGTTGTGGTAAAAATCAGAACAACACAGATTCTCCTTCAAAGGTCAGGGGTCAAAGTTTCGTCCCTTTGGTACAATGGCTTAAAGAAGAAAGGGCAAAAAGGGCTTAAAATGGCCTCATCTCAGAAATTATTAATTTTTTACATAAAGTACTGATATCATATCCTCTAAGCACAATTGGTCAGATTTTTCATTTTTGAAGTCTAGTTTTTAAATAATTTGGGTTTGAATATGATATTGTTAAAAGCCCTAGCACTGTATATTTATGACGCACAGTGTATTTACAACTGACGAATATATTTGTTCTTGATGTTAGAACTTCAATTTCTTATGTTTTAAAACTCTTTACAATTTTATCATATTAATTCTGTAATTTAAAAATACAAATGGTTTATTAATAAATGTTTTATTTAAATGTATTGTAGTTGCCATAGCAACGAATTTCAAACATTACAATAAATTGTACAAACTAGCATACTAATTATCAAATGTAATATTTCGTATGAAGTCAAACCTTGAAAGTTACAAAACATTTGAATAATTATGCATATATGGAATAAAAATAATATAGAAATAAACTTTGAAAAGTAAATGAAATTACATGTTTTCATTATTATTAAGTGCCCCCACCAAAGTAAACCATTGTCATATGGTTCGTATTACATTATATAAGTTGTTATTGTACAATTAGTATCTTAATTGAAACTAAGGTCAATGTTCAATCTGCTGTAGACATAAATTAAAGTAATATTAATAATTTTAATAAAGCCTTTTGTTCAATGATTGTCCAAAACAAGAGAAAGCTAATTTAATTTTACATTCAAATATTTTTCATTAATGAGCAAAGAAAGAAGTTTTCAAAATCAGTTTAAAGGTTTAATGTTGTACAGATGTCGAAATTGCAAGTTACTTGCAATACCACAAACAGCTGATTTCATCATTCTTCCTCACGCACATCTTCATTTTTACTTTCATCGATGGCGAGTGGTTCTGGAATATCCTGGGCGTCCAGTAGATATTTGCTCCAATCACGAAGACTTTCAAAACTTCTTTCGTTGAATCGACCAAGTCCCAGATACCATATGATCGACGTGACGTGTGAATATGTCCCTACAACACGAGTTCCTACTTTGCATTGACAGTACCATCCAATTACTTGAACTGCACTATACTGAATCCAAACTCGGTAGCCTCTCGATGACTGAATTTTGGCGCAAAGTAAGTCTGGCTCATGGCTGCATATCAAAACGGCCATTTAGTACGAATTGCTTCAATGAATAAATTGTTCATTTGTTAATGGTGATCAAGGTAAGATAAGAGAAAGTAACCTAGACCACGGGCATGAATAGCACATGCAACAGTGTGTTTTTGTTCTAAGAGTCTGAAGTAATACTTCATCAGAGATGTCGAGCAGTTTTTTTTATTTCACTTGGCAATGTTTTTGTCCAAAATATTGGTCAGTCTAACTTTTAAATTATAACTCACATATCATACAGTACAGCTTAAACAATATTTCCATAATCATGATAATCCTTCACACCTCTGTGTGACTTTTTACAGTGTAAAAACAAATGAGTCAATCTCAGATCTTTTCTAAGCCTGTCAGCATGATTAGCAGGTGCGGAGAGCTTGACTGTGTACGAGCAGGTTCATTGATATTTACCTTAAATAAATTCAGAGATACCTAGTTAAGATTTCATCTAGAGTTTTTATTTCAATTTTAAGGAAAAAACTTATAGTTCTCCAATAACCAACCCCCCCCCCCCCCCAGGTTTTTCCGTTATTACTCTTTGTGGGGTTCTCATTTTACTTTTACCACGCAAAATTAATTTCCTGTGTATTGTCAGCACATTGTAATGATTGAAAGGCGTATAAGACTTTAAATACAAAATTTGAGAAGGAAAGAAATATAAACACACTTAGTTTGTCATGTTAAAATTACTACAGTATACTATCAATAAAATATATACAAATTTACACAAAATTTCACACAGTATTAGACTGAACTAGTATAATTTTCTTTATATGTTTTCCAAATTACTTTAAATTTTAACCAAAAAAAAAATTAAATAGTCATAGCAATGAATAGGGTGAAATCCATCTGCCAGGAAAACCCCCCAGTAACAACCTAGTTAAATAAATAATTCGATATTAGTTTTTACGAAGTTTGTTTAACCATGACGGTTATAATTTACAAGGCTTTGTTAAGAGTTATTGCCAGGGCTACCACAACACTTTGCTATATCTGAGATTTCGCTACATCTGTGTTCGTACTAAATACGTTTTATTGTATTTGAATAAACAATTCAGATGCTTTAGAAGTAATCTAAAAATTCAAATAATTACTCCAAATTATTCACATACAAATTAGAAAAAGAAAGGGGGGGCGATGTCCTGATATTTAATCAATGTATCTGTTTGTAGATTCTGAGTTGTATATATTGAAAATGTTTGTTCTGACCTTGATGTGGGAGAAGGCTAAAATATGCTGAGCTTCCTGCCTACCACAAATCCGATATAATCTTTTTGCGCACTAGTTATTTTAATAAATACTCAGGAAATAATTACAATCTCGCCAACTCGTTCAAATCCAACAGTCTGTTGCGTGAATTTCTTTCCATTACTCAAGAAAATATCTTTAGAAGGTAAGGTTGTGTGTATATAATTAAAGACAATGAAATGGATACAAATCACTTTTTTTCTAGAACTTAATAATTGCAAACTTATTACACAACACTAATAATTGTAACATCAAAGTCAGGGGACATATTGGGCACGGCTAACATTTGCAAAGCTGAAAAGAGATAATGAATATGGGAAATAATCACCGTTATATTTTCACCATGTAGTGAATAAATTTGTTTTGCAAAAATTCATATATTTAATTTTTAAATTGATTTTTTTTTGGGGGGGGGGGTGTTTGGGGTAGGGGGAGGTGAAAAGAGGAGGGGTTGGCCAGAAGAGAACACCAGAAGAGGAAATGCTAGTTGCAATAAATGGATAAGCCAAATGGTTTGTTGTCAGTCGGTGCTCATTGTTGCTAAAACCTTATTGATTTATATACATAAGAATATTCCTTGAAAGTAAAACACTATGTTTTTTTTACTTATTTGAACAAACAATTAAAAAAACCAAAAAACTTTATTACTTAAATTAGTTTTTAAGTTTTAATGGTGGGAGTTTATTTTTCCTGTTAATTTATTGTTCCTAGGGGGTATAAATTTCATTTAAAATTGTCATTGATATAGCGAGTAAGATCCAGTTTTACTCATAAACGAAAATGCTCACAGACGTTTTAAAAGGATTAAAAATATACTCAGTGGGTTTAAATATATACAGGCATGTGTCTTGTGACAATTGAAAATTTGGTTGTACATGAAAATATTCTTAAATTTATCTTGATTTAAAAACTATAGTAGTTTTCATATTTCCTATCATATAAGAATTAAACATTTTTTTCTTCAATTTTAGAAGATTTTCAATTTTAGAAATAAACATTTACCACTTTGAATATTAAACCAAATATAATTGGAATATGAAAGTGCTGTTGTTGACTTACAAGGATTTATTTGAAAATAAAACATTTTTATACAGATGGCATCATCGAAATTCCATGCACCACCAACAGCCCAGCAATATTTGGTATGTGGCACTGACGTCTGTGAACAGAACTGTTTGTTTTACTGCAATGATTGTCACCTACCAATGTGTGAACAATGCAGAGATGAGCATCAAAGGAGTCCAGATACCAAGAACCATGAACCGGTTCCTTACCAACAACGCAAAACACAACTTCCTGAAGTTAAATGTCACACCCATGTAAACAGATATGTAGACATGCTTTGTGAGCAATGTCAAGTTCCGGTATGTTCAAAATGTGCAACCAAAGATCATGCTGGACACACATTTAAAGATTTAGAGACAGAGTATGCAGAAAAATGTGCCATTTGTCTGGATGAGATCAACAAAATTGAAGAGTACTTCCTCCCAACTTCACAGGATTTACTCAAATCTATTAAGAAAGATTCTACGGAAATAAAGAAGATCATGGACGACATAAGAACATCAATGAAGGCTAAAGCTGAATCTCTGAAGAGAATGGTTGACACAGTCACATCACAAAAAATAGAACAAGTCAACGAAATAGAAAAGTCACTCCAAGAACTGTTAAAATCACAAGACAAAAAGTATAATGGCTACATTTCTTATCTCCATGAGCTTGTCAAGAAGTTCCATGGCTACCTTTCGTCTAAAGATATTAAAACCCTGATGAGTGACGTTACCGGTACAACAAATCTAAAAATAGACCCAATACCAGAGACGGTCAAACCAGTCCCTCCAGTATTTACTGCTGGTCAATTCAGCAAGGAGGACATCACCAAACTACTAGGAAAAGTAACTGTTCCTGACTCTTAACCAGAGAACAGAGAAATAAAACCCACGGGGACTGTCTATATACAGTTGAAACCTAGAAAAAAATCTGACGTGAAACCAACACTGTCTCTTGCGTCCTCTGTCACGAAGGTCAGGGAGTACAACGTACCAGGTGTTGACAGTGTACATCATATATCACTAGGTAAATCATACAGGCTTTGGGCGAGTGATGATGATGATGGTAACCTTGTCCAAACAGATCTACAAGGGAATCAGTTACAGAAGATACAAACCAGTGGTGGATATGGTTACCACACAGTCACACAGGACGGGGATCTGATCTATACAGACAGAAAGAACAAAGTCATAAATAGGATCACTGAATTCATTAAAACAGGAGACTGGAAACCACTCAGCATTCATTCCTCCCACATTAATGGGGACATACTGGCGGGGTTGAGAAAGGATGGAGAAGCTAAAGTCACCAGGTACAGCAAGACAGGGAAAGAAATACAGAACATACAGAGGGATAACAAAGGACAGAGACTGTATGGTGATCCACAATACATCACAGAAAACATCAATGGTGATATCTGTACATCAGACTTCGACAAACAATGCTGTAGTGGTGATGAATAAATCAGGACAACACATGTTCTCCTACAAAGGTCAGGGGGCAACATTTTGTCCCTTTGGTATTTGTACTGATCTCCTCGGTCACATCCTGGTGGTCTATGTTCCTTGTGTTAATATTATGAATATGGCTTTTATCAAAAACAATGTTCATATTTTGGATCAGGATGGCCAGATCTTGTCTGAACTACTTACAAAAAAGCAACCTTTAATCTATCCCTGTAGTTTGTGTATGGATGACGAGAACAATCTTTTTTAATGGAGAATATCTCGGCAACACAGTGACTGTGTACAAGTATCTACAGTAATTCTCTATCATTACCTTGATTCTGGTACTGTATGAATGTATCAGATTACTTTGGATATAAACTGTATGAATGTATCAGATTACTTTGGATATAAACTGTAATACATTTTTGTACAGACATGTTGAAAGTTTTCTACTGAATAGCAAAAAGAATTAAAATAAAAAATTATAAAAATAAATCTTTTTATACAAGTATTTTGGGCAACAAAAAAAGTAACAAAACATATATCTGTGCCTGTATTATTTCACATGAAAATCTACTCAGTTAATGAAAATGTATAATTAACATCTGAGAATTTGGAGAAACATAATCTGTGGTGTTTTAAGTAACGAAAAAGTCAAATTACAAACATTTACAAATATATCATCAATCTATTTTTTTTTTAATCTTCCAATTATTTACATTTATCATACATGTTCACTCTATTGCTTTTCTGAAAAATTGTTGTTTTGATAGCCATTATGGTGTTTTAATTTCATTTGGTTTTGAAATCGGCCCGTGGCTTCAATGGGGAGCAAACAAAAGCATTTTTAAGTACATGTATCAATAATTAACAGCATTTTAAGCATGTGTTTTACATTGAAAGATGAGAACAGATATATAGTAACAGTGATAGCACTGGTTAAAAGACATGTCGATAATTAAAATTGTCAATTCACAGCTTGGATAATGACTGGATATTTTTTCCATGAAATTACATGTATATAGGGCATGTATTTTTAGCAGCATTTCATATTTCAGCCCGACATAGCCCTACAATGATGATTTGGGAAATACATTGTTTTATGGATTAAAAATTTTTTTGCATGTAATTTAAGATTTAAATGTCGTAAAAAGCGGAAATTTCAAATACATCATTACAATTCTTAAATCTAACATTCCAGAAAACTTAAAGTCAAATTCATTTGCACATGACCTACAAGGAGAATATGTTATGATACTTTTTAAATTGCAAGAATTTGTTATCATTATTTCTGCCCTTTCATGAAATTTGGCATTACTCACTGTGTTTGGTGCTTTAAAGCAAAACTGAATAATATTCACCTGCACTTGACCAGGAAGGTGAATAAACTGTAGATTGCTAATTAAACTAAATGAATTAACATCCCCGTTAAATCACGAGAAGCACATCTCGCAGATTTTAATTTTCGGACATGTTAACTATATGATGGTAACTATGGTATCATATCGGCGTTCATGATTTAACATTATCGCGATTTGATGCAAACCGGTTGAATTTCGGACTTAAGTACTCGCCTAAAATAAGGAACCTACAGTAACACTAAATTCTTTATATATACTCTTCAAATAAAAAAAAACCGCATGAAGTTACTTGGTAGATATTAAGGCAAACAAGATAAAAGAGTTATAAGATATATTATTATTATTATATTGAATAAATTAATTCAACATCACATAAAGTTTAAATGATCATTTTTGTTAAGAGTTTCCTGCACATCAAAAGTTCAAGGTCACAAATGTTCAATATCTTGTATGCCCACCGTTGGCATCAATAACAGCCTGGCATCGTCTCCCTATTGATGACGTCAAGTTTCTAATCAGTTGCTGGGGAATGTTAGTCCACTCTGCTTGTAACGCTTGCACAAGTTGTTGCAGCGACTGGGGTGCAGGTTGCCGCTGTCTGACACGTCTGTCAAGTTCATCCCAAAGATGCTCTGTTGGGTTCAGATCTGGTGATTTGGAGGGCCAAAGAAGAGGAGTAATGTTGTTTGTCTGTAGGAAAGTTGTAGTAAGTCTTGCTGTATGGGGTCTAGCATTGTCATGTTGAAAAATTCTGCTATTATTCTGCACTATTGGAAAAATGTGTGGTTGCAGTATTTCGTCACAGTACCGCTGAGCCGTCAAAGTACCGTTTACGTGTACCAGATCTGTTCTTCAGTATGGGATATTGCAGCCCACATCATTATACGTCCGCCTCCAAATCTGTCGACTTCCTGGACTAAATTAGTCGCAAAACGTTCATGGTGTCGTCTGTAGACCCTTGGTCGACCACCTGCACGGTGCAACAAGAACCTTGATTCATCACTGAACCAAACGGTATTCCAGCGCTGTTGTGACCAGACTCTATGCGTGCGATACCACTGAAGCCTGTTTTGACGATTTTGCCGGTTCAAAAGAACAGTCTTACAGGACGTCTTGCTCGGATACCAGTATCTCGTAGTCGGTTTCTGACCGTTTGATCGGAGATCCTACGCCCTCCAGGAATGGATGAAGCAGTTGAGGTTGCTATTCTGAATCGTTCACAAAAATGCTGTAACCTTATGAAGCAGTCTTGAGCAGCAGTGGTGATCTTTGGTCGGCCTGACTTTGGAAGGTCACGGGCTGACCCATGCTGTCGAAACCTATTCTAAAGATGAGAAATGATACTATTAAGACCCTTGCTACAGCTGTCTGAGATTCACCTGCTTCTAATCTACCAATAGCATTGTTGCGCTGGGCTTCATTTAGACGTGGCTTAATGTGCGAGTCTACGGTCAAGAGAAAGAACCGATTTTCACATCGAAAACCCCTGATTATTATCATTGCATTGACCTCAAAAACAGCCTTTTGATTAAAAAATCTACTGCAGAATTTTCTTTCCCCCCAATATTTTCAATTGAAATTTGAAAAAAAAAGTTAAACAAAGAATTTGAAATCGCTATTGTAGAAAAAAATTTGGTTCTACGGTGTTTTCATGAAAGCTTATTAATATGTACTGGTTCTTTCTTTATTTTTTTTTAATGAAGTAAGAAAATACTGTGGATCATTTAATTTCGTAGGGGGCAATTTTCGTGGATTATGAGATTTTTGCTTATTGGTGGAGGTGTAATTTCGTGGATGCGTTAAATAACTAGGTCTTAAAGAATCAACTGGAAAATGCGCACTAAAAATTACTTTTAACATATAATCTTTAACCATCAAACTGCAGAGTCAAAACTCTTCAAAAATCGCAATTTTGCAAAGCTATCCCAGTTACAAGAATGAAATTAGGAGATTCAAAAATTGGACAAGTACACCACTTGACTGGAGAGGAAGTGGCAACTATCACATTGTGAAATGTTCCCCTTGGACACGACACCTTTTCCCTGTCACTGGTGTTGAGTGACTTTGATCGGGATACTCTAAACTGACTCTCAGTTAATCTAAGTAATTCGTTAATTGATGTAACTCTTGAAATCTTATCTTCTATCATTCACTATTGTTAAAACAGTTTTTGTTTTCTGTATGTAATTGTTGGCCATGTTTAATTATTTGACAGTTGAAGAGCGACGGTCAAGGCGACTCCCTACTTTGTAAACGGAAACCGACTTGTGAATTTTCCGTGGGTTACAATATCAATATTACATTTTTGTACTCTTTAAATGTTGAAAACTTTTCACGGTAAAGCTTAAAGCTTTAAAACTAGATGTTGTCATCAGAAAACTATACCCACAGTAAGTGCCTAAATACGCCTTTGTACCTGAGTTAATAAAAGAGGGGGGTACATGCAATTTTCGGATCTACATGTATTAAAAAATTCTTATTTTCATAAAAAAAGACTATCAAATTTCGACAGAATTTAACTCAGCAACTTCTAAGCACTACCTTTGTTTCATTGTTAATGACAGAAGACCAACAATTGATAAAATAATATAAGCTCCCATTCAAGGGCGTTTGGTTTGTTTTAGTATGTGAGGTTACATGTAGACGAAAGACACCAGCAATAGGATTGCTGATTGTAGAAAACGTGCTCTGACTCTTGCTCTTTCTTTTAGCATTCAAGAAACAAACTCTTTGGATGCAAAGAGACATTTACAATGATTTAGAAAGTTATGATGTTAGATGTTAAATACTAGTAGGTTTCATTGTTTGTTTCCAAGACATGAACAAATATAACATATAATACCGTTCTAATTTTAGTATTTTAGATAGACACACAAGGGTAAAACAGTATACCCCCTTCATCTTCGGAACGGGGGTATAACAAATCACATTCAAAATACATATCATGCAATTCTTTATTTTCTATATGTCACTACATAATACAAACATTAACCGATTAAATTCACCATGAGCAATATAACCAAGTTAACATTGTCAGAATAAGTGAATATGCTGTTAAAATTAACACAATATTATATAAAGTGAATACAATATGCATTTTAAGAAATGTATAAACGTAAAGGTATAATGCAAAATACCGGTTAACTTTGCAGAATCAAACAAGAAATACCAATATGGTTTAAAATTCTAACAAAAAAGCAGATTGGTTATATTAAAGTTTCAAAATACAATATTCTAGCCCAGCTATTAGTTTAATGATACGTTAGCCCAATTTTAACACTGGTCCTCCTGTAAAACCAGTTTCAAAATATTCCCACAAAAATACAAACACAATACAAAACCTTCATGTAAAAGAGTTACAAAACATGTTGTCACAGTGGATCATTCTAACTTTGCATTAAGAAAAATATATGTAGCCAACAAAACAATGCAGGGGATTTTTTCACAACAAATCATCAATTTAAATCAATATTATTAATTAGAGGTAGACAATCAAAAGACACCACAACAGCTTAAAATAATGGAGACATTGCTGTCTTCCAGGTTCTAGCAACACGGCAAGATTAACTGTACCCAAACTCAAGTACCAGTGTATTAACTTATTTATACATTATCATCATTTATACAAAATATTTTTTTTCAACCAAAATTAAATTACATTGTGTGATGCATTAATGACATGTTGTAAAAAAAAAGTCTATGTTTTACATAAATGAATACATTGGGTAAAAAACCCCCCACAAAAATCAAAAACAAATAGGACTAAGTCCAGAATTAAGATTTCCATAACAAGAAAAAAATTCACTTTGAAAAAAGATTTCTAACTTGATATCATAACAGAACAATCGTTAGTTAAATGACTAGGTTTCACACCAATCTCTAACTCAAGAACCCTTCCTCTTCCAATATATATAACATCACCCTATATATAGCTACCAATTACATCATCTACTAGGATATGGATTTCAACATATTTTAACAAAAGCTACTTTATACTTCATGATCTAGAAAATAAAATAAAGATATCATACATATACAGTCATTGAGGACGATGGTTAAATCTTTCTTTTGATTGGGCGGTTTAATTGGTCTCCATGCTGACTCATGGCAGGAGATTGTTCCCTGTGCAAAGAGGGATGCCTCACTTTGGTATGTAGGGCGTTGTCCTGGGAACCATGCTGATGCAGTCGATGATAGGACACACAGACAGACACAATGTGCAACCTGTAATGTGGTGGCGAGTAAAATTTCATTTTATGTTAATGCATCAAATTAAAACATACTTTAAGGTAAACTGAATTTTTGTATCACACAAATGCTGAGATTCAGTATTTTTTCCTCATTAAATCTTGCTCTACTATGGCAACAATATTCTAGTTTTCACTTAAAATTTATGTTGAATGGATTTTGTATTAAAACTTCATTTTTCATTCTCATATTAGCTAGAGGAACATTTGTTATCAACTGCATTTTAACTGAATTACCTGTGCAATCATCCGTGACAGTAGGGAGGTGAGTCTGGGCGTCAAACTTGATGGCCTGGTATCCGGAGTCATTGCAGGTCATGTAGCATTTCCCACAGTTTATGCACATTTCCTGCAAATAATTACCTGTATATTAATATTGAAAAATATTCTAGATTGTACAATGTTAAATATACCTTCAGACTTAACATACCGTAAATACTATCTGGTTGAATGCCTGTGCTACAATTCATGATCGGTCAAGTTATTAAACCCCTAACCATATCTTGTTCTATTCTGGATTTTTGCAACGAAAACACAAATGCAGAACATGGAAAGTGGAAAACTTTCAACTACAAACAATAATTCTCAGTTTACACCAATCAACACAAAATTTGAATAATCCCCCCCCCCCCCCCCATGCATGGACTGGTAATATACAGAAGATCTGTCAGTCATCTACCGTAGATGATTTGGATTGTATTTGAGGTAAATAATTTTTCAAACCATATTTATCTCTCTGTTTATTACCTCATCGATAAGTGCCACCACCTGTTCCTGATTGTTCAAGTCTCCATAAGTCCCGATCCTGGATAAGGCCAGACCAATGACATCCTGAAAATGAGAATTTAGTAAACTCTTCTTAACATGGATAATAATTTCAATCACTTTTTAAATGCAGCAAGACCTTAATAACAGTAATGAAAGAGAAGTTATAACTAGAAACATAAAGTAAGGATTTAATAAAAAAGAAAGAAAGAAAAGAAGCCACCCCACAAAAGCAAGAGTAAAAGATACAAACACAGAGGATTGAAGAAAGATTAGACTTAAATATAAAATCATTCTTTAAAAAACTTTCAGTTTTTCCAATTTACATTCCAAACAGCTGACATATCATCCATTTAACAGGAAATTACCTTGACCCTGGGTATAGGCTTCTTCGGGGCATTTGCTGGTCTCTGGGGCTCTGGCATGTTCTCTTCACTTAGCAGGTCTTTCTCTTTATACAGACTGTCCTTCAATTCTTGTCTTTTGGCCAGATACGGACCAAAGGATGGGAGATTCTAAAATGGAAATTTCAGACTTTACTTTTTCTTTTCATACTGTTGGGGTCTGGCCATGGCATGCAAACAATCCAGTTAAGCTCATCTTCATTAATTTAGTAAAAGACTGACCTCTTCAATTATATCTTTCACTTTCAGAACTGGTTTCCCCAGTTGGTGGGGTGCAGTAGGGGGACTCTGACCATCCCAGTTATGAAGTTCCTCCACGCTTCGAAGGTACAGCAGAGTCTTAAGTCCAGTGACGTAGTCCTCTCTCACTGTATGTTCCTGGTTGTGAACAGCACTACACACCTGAAACATTTAAAAAGTAAAATTAAGAAATTAAAAAGAGATTGATCAACAAAATTCTTTTCAACTAAAACCATTTAGGGGTTTCTTTTGCCCAAATTGGCTGAATTGCATTAAAAGGGTTTTGGGGTCATGAAAATCTATTTGTGTCAAGTTAGATTTATGACCATTAAAATGAACAAACAATTCAGATCCTTAAGAGGTAATCTATAACTTCAAAATATTACCCCAAATTGTTCACATACAAATTAGCAACAAAATGGGAGGCTATATACAGTAATACTCACTTATAGCAAAGTTTTAAGGACCAGTGGATTTACTTTGCTATATTCAGAAATACATATAACGAATTTTTAACATGTTTTTATCAAGATAAGTAACATTTGTAGTTACTGAGGCATGAAATAAACAAGTGAAAAACTGTCAATGTGACAGCAAACCGGGTTTTCTTTTAAGTGAACTGTATCCATAATGTATGTGAACCCTGAATTGACAAACCTACCTACCGTATCCAGTGAAATAAAGTACCCTATATGCAATACCCCCCCTCCCGAAAAAAAATGACTAAGTTCAAAAGCTGGTATTTTTAAATTATCAGAAATCAAAATCCTAGCAATATGCACACCTATGATATATGTACAATTGATATGCAAAAGAATAACTTCTTATCTTGAAAACTGTAGGAGGAGTTATCCGTACAATGAGGGTACCCTATTGGCAGCCGCCCGCCCGGCATTTTCACCATTTTAATAACCGGATTTTTCCGTTAGAAAACCCGGTAAAATACTTTTCTGGAAACCTTAAATAATTGGATGTTAAGTATAGGAACTTTTGAAAATTAAATTCATTCAAACAATTATGTCGACTGGTATTTCTTAGTTAAAAATTATATGAAAAACAATTCATTATAAAAGATGGAAATTTTATTATCTTATACCTCTGTGAGACTCGAAAATCAATTTGTTGTACCAGTATTCAAATTCATCATTCCTTTTTTTCGGAGTTTGTTATAACCATAAAAGTTTGCAAGGATTTGTTAAGAATTTTTGCCAGGGCCACCACAAAACTTCGCTTTATCAGAGATTTTGCTGTATCTGTGTTCATACTACCGGTAAATGAGTTTTGTTGTATTTGAATAAACAATTCAGATCATTAAGCGGAAAACTATTATTTTAAATGATTACCCCAATTTATTCAAATACAAATTAGCAAAATAAAAGGGAGCAATTTCCCAATATAAAATCGATGTATCTTTTTGTAGATTCTGAGTTGTATATATTCAATATGTTCGGTTTGACTTTGATGTAAGCACAGGGGCTCGTCACGAAGTTTTTTCAATCTTTTATATATACCACCTCTATACTATAAAATACACAAGGGAGGAATCAAAACTCGAAAAAATCGCTACCTCCCGATTTCAGTCGCCTCGTATTAATTCTTCTCGGACGTTAAACCCTGCACTCTAGGTATCATTAGATCGGGAAAGGACCATATTTTTTAGGAATACCTGCAAAATTTAAACATCGGCAACAATTTTAGAAGTTTTCACGCATTTTCTTCCAGTTTACTCTCCGGTGACACTTTCTTCGATCAGATGTCGCGCACCAAATTTATTCATGCGCTCTCATTGGTTAATTTTGTTGATCAAGATAAATCGTACGTTGACTCGTATTTTAGAGGGATATTCAAATGATGAGTGAAGAAGTTCTTATTACGTGGTGAGTATATGTATTAATTTTCATATTTATGTAGAAATAGTTTAACCATACTTCGGACATTCGGTAGGACGTGACTATGTATTTCTAGCATCAAAGCAAGTTTGAATATCGTTTGAAAATCCTTCTAAAATACAAGTCCGCGTACGAGTTATCTTGAGCAACATTGAATTGACCAATGAGAGCGCGACATCTGATCAAAGAAAGTGTCACCGGAGAGTAAACTGGAAGAAAATGCGTGAAATCTTCTAAAATTGTTGCCGATGTTTAAATTTTGCAGGTATTCCTAAAAACTATGGTCCTTTCCCAATCTAATGATACCTAGAGTGCAGGGTTTAACGTCCGAGAAGAATTAATACGAGGCGACCGAAATCGGGAGGTAGCGATTTTTTCGAGTTTTGATTCCTCCCTTGTGTATTTTATAGTATAGAGGTGGTATATATAAAAGATTGAAAAAACTTCGTGACGAGCCCCTGTGATGTAAGGAGAAGGCTAAGATGGTTTGAGGCTGCTGCTTATTCCCATTTAATTTTATTGAGTAAATTAGTATTTAGCTTAAACTAAAACAATATCAGTAATTCAAATCAAATTTAAAATCAGGAACACACTGCCCACAGGTAGACAGACTGCAAGACATATAAATCTATTTTAATAGACACCCAGGAAGTAAATTACAAATCTCGCCAACTCTTGTTTTAATCATTAATTGGTTTCCAAAGTCTGTTGTGTGAATTTCCAATTTCCTTCCACTACATCAGAAAGTATCTTTAGAAGGTAAGGGGAGTGTATTTATTTTTATTTTTTTTTTTTGGTTTTTTTTTATGGTGGGGGTGGGAGGTGGGGGTGTTTGGGGGATGGGGATGTGGAATGAATAAGTTTGGAACTTTTGGGACTCGTCTAATTCTTTAATACAATAAAACGTTTGTTTATTACCTTAAGTTTACAAGATCCAAATCCAAAAATACATAAAGTTGTTGATTTGAACAGTTTACTTTCACTTTAGTTTTGTGGAAGTGAGCTGGAAATCTCTATTGTCAAGTCGTATATAAAATTCTTGTTTGAAATGATGTTATTTTCATGATATTTCAATAAATATTTAAACAATTGACTTGAAAATTAATAGGGTTGGTCCTTTTACCATGCCAAAAAAGTGTACGAAGTTTGATAACCATTCGTGTGAGGGTTTTCTTTGAATCTTGCTTATAAGCAGTAAAGCTGAAGGAGACACACATACACACACACGTGCCCGCACAGCAGCAATGTTATATCCCCTTTGCAACAAGTTGAACGAGGGGATAATTAAACTTTAAACTATTTAGACTCAAGTTTTGAAGTTTTAAGATTGTAAAGGTTTAATCTTTCTGTTAATGTGTTGTTCATAGTGGGTATATATTTTACTTAAAATTGCAATTGATCAAGCGAGTAATGAACTAGAATGCTCACAGATTTTTTAAGGAATACAGTGACAATTTCAAAATTGGGTTTAGGTTAGCATGACTATCTCCAAAGTTTTGTACTTTTTCATAAATTGAACATTTCATTTTATTTTATAAAACAGTTCCAATGTATATAATTTTAAAGATAGATTTTAGATAATAAAATTCTTATTTTTATCTTGATACAAAAACTACAGTAGTTTTCACATTCAACTCATATAAATAATAAGCAAATGTTTTCTTTAATTTAAATCTGTTTAGGAATAAACATTGACCACTTTGAATATTGAATAAAATAAAATTAAAATATGAAGATCCTGTTGTTGTTGACTTACAAGTTTTATTTAAAATAAAATATTTTCATACAGATGGCATCATCGAAATTCAATGCACCGCCAACAGCCCAGCACTATTTGGAGTGTGGTACTGAAGACTGTGAGAACAACTGTCAGTTTTACTGCAATGATTGTCACCAATCAATGTGTGAACAATGCAGAAATGAACATCGGAAGAGTCCGGACACAAAGAACCATGTACTGGTCCCTTACCAACAACGCAAAAGACAACTTCCTGAAGTAAAATGCCAAACCCATGTAAACCGATATGTAGACATGCTTTGTGAGCAATGTCAGGTTCCTCTATGTTCAAAATGTGCCACCAAAGATCATGTTGGACACATATTCATAGGTTTAGAATCAGTGTATGCAGAAAAATGTGCTATTTGGATGGATGAAATCAACAAAATTGAAGAGTATTTCATCCCAACTTCACAGAATTTTCTCAAATCTATAAAGAAAGATTCTACAGAAATTAAGAAGATCATGGACGACATAAGAGCATCAATGAAGGCTGAAGCTGAATCTCTGAAGAGAATGGTTGACACAGTCACATTACATAAAATAGGGCAAGTAAATGAAATAGAAGAGTCACTCCAACAACTGTTAAAATCCCAAGACAAAAAGTATAATAGCTACATTTCTTATCTCCATGAGCTTGTTAAGAAGTTCCACTCCTAAGAACTAAATTTATTAAAACAGGAGACTGGGAACCACTCAACATACACTCCTCTCATATCAACGGGGACATACTGGTTGGGATGAGAAAGAGTAGAGAGGCTAAAGTCACCAGGTACAACAATACAGGAGAAGAAATGCAGAACATACAGAGGGACAACAAAGGACAGGAACTGTATAGTAATCCACACTATATCACAGAAAACATCAATGGTGATATCTGTTCATCAGACATTTACAATCAAGCTGTAGTGGTAGTGAATAAATCAGGACAACATAGGTTCTCCTACAAAGGTCAGGGGTCGGAATTTTGTCCCTTTGGTATTTGTACTGATCTCCTTGGTCACATCCTGGTGGGCAATGTTCCTAACTTTGGCTTATACAATTTAACTTTCATAAACAACGATCATCTTTTGGATCAGGACGGCCAGTTCTTGTCTTTACTACTTACACAAAAGCAATCTATACACTATCCCTGTAGTTTGTGTGTGGATGATGAGAACAATCTTCATAGTGGAGATTATCTCAACACCACAGTGACAGTGTACAAGTATCTGCAGTAATTCTATATTATTACCTTGATTCTGGTACTGTTATGAATGTATCGGATTATTTTAGAAATAAAGTTAGTAACTATCATATATTTTGTACAACAATGCTGAAAGTTTTCTAATGAATAGCCAAAAGAATTAAAATGAAGTAAAAAATGTAAATCATTTTATTTAAAGTATTTTAGTATTTTGAATGGACAAATAGAAAATAGAATTTTGCCAAAAAAACCAACCAACAAACAAACAAACAAAAAAACAGAAACAACAACAAAACCCATTTTTATGTTTGTATACTTTCTAATGAGATGTCTACTCCATCAATGAAAATGTATAATTAACATCTGGAAATATAAAGAAACAAAATCTATGATCCTTAGAGTAACGAAAGAGCCAAATTACAAACATTTACACACATACAGTCAAAAGTGTTTTAAGCTCCTCGGGTAAACCTTTAAGGGTCCACATAAGACGGGTAACCTCTTATTCTAGTTAGCCTCCAAGTCATTTAATCATTAAACATGTAGTAACAAAATTCACCCATAGTTTAGAGAACCCCTCTATGACTAAAAAGGATTTCCCCAACAGCTTTTTCAAGAAGTCTCTTTATAAACTTTGATTATTACATATGTATAACTTATAAAAAATGAAAATTTAAAGCAAAAAATATAATGAAATTGAAACACAGTATTTTGTTTTTTATTTAAATTATTCAGGCTGATATTTTTGATTGGAATAACAAAAGATGTGTACGTTTCAGTCGACAAAAATTCTTTCATGAAAACTGTATTTTGCCAAATACGATGCATACTTTATTTTCTAGACTATTTCTATATGAGAAGGGGGTGCATAATATGCTTGGTCTTTTCATCAATGCCATGACTGGTTTATCCGGAAGTAAAATATTCACCTCGTCCTTCAGGCTTGGTGAATATGGCTCGTCCTTCAGACTTTGTGAATATTGTATTTCTTGGGTGGCTAAATCATTGCATTGACCTAAAAAACATCCTTAATTTTATAATATTTGATTAGTTTTAAAATTGTGTCAATTTTGTAATGGTGTTCAAACATATATACTTTTCCTAAGAGTTTCAAAGTACTTTTCATGAAAATTTATAGGAAAACAAATGGTAAATGTCCACCTCTCATGAAAAAAAAACCCTTAAAAATATACTCATTTTTTTTGATACTCAGTAATATGAATTCAAAATAATGATATAAATATATGTGTACATCAATTTTGACAGAAGAATCTACTGCAGAATTTTTATAAATAATATTTCTTAGTAACCTAATGACTTTCCCCTGAAATATTTAGATTAATATCGATAAAAAAAAGATGTTTATCAAAATTCTTTAAAATGGTTCATACTTAAAGTTGAGTTTAATTTGATGCATAGTTTTTAGCTCACCTGAGCTGAAAACTCAAGTGAGCTTTTCTGATCACATTTTGTCCGTCGTCCGTCTGTCCGTTTGTAAACTTTTACATTTTGAACTTCTTCTCTAAAACCACTTGGCCAATTTCAACTAAATTTGGCAAAAAGCATTCTTATGGTAAGAAATATAAATTGCAGAAATGAAAGGCCGATCTTTATTCAAAGCGAAGAAAACCTCAAAACTGTACAAAAAGGGAAGTGCATTTTTAGAGAGTCTGTCGGACGGACAGACAGACAGACACGGGTAAAACAGTATACCCCCTTCTCCTTCGAAGCTGGGGTATAATAAAAAATCACATTAAATATATATAGCATGCAATTCTTTATTGTCTATTTGTCACTACATAATACAAACATTAACCGATTAAATTCACCATGAGCAATATAACTAAGTTAAAGCTGACATGAATTCTTAAAAGCATTTGGTCGCCATATTAGTTTAGATCGCTCCTCTACTGCCACTGGGGTATATATACCGGTTGAGAAAGTTACGGTCGGATGCTTTCCGGTCGAGGCACTCACGTTGCACGGACTTCTAAATACTTGAACTACACATTGTAGATAAATGTTGTAATAAAGAATAAAGAATACAACAATCAATGAAATACAAAATATATTTATTCTTTGAAAGTATGTTCAAGGTATCCGTAATATATTGCACAGACAGTGCTGCCTTACTTCGCATGCACATCGAACACGTGTGTCGTTCATACAGACTGCATAACGTCTGCATCTTCTTGAAAACCCCGCCGACACTATATCCAACACAGTAACTAAATGATAGTAAATCCAAGAAAGTAACAACGTTTCCATCTGTTCCTACAAAAACATTGCTCGATCTGCCACAGTGTGTGGTTTGCGCATGTGCAATGTTATAACATACACAGGAAAACGGTCTAAATTATCGAGGAATTTTCGAAGTATCTGCGTCTGTCTGGTTTCGTCGTTTATTGGATATATCTTGCCAGTGCAGTGGTTGTCATATTATTTTTGTTCAAAACGCTTTTTTACAAGTCTTTTCGTCCAATGTTACGTGTTCGGATGTATGAAATTCCTGAGTGCGGTGAAGCATGAATAGTGCTCTCGGCCTTATATAGGGGGTGAGTAGCGATAAGCAGAACAATAGAAATCGACAACTAATATGGCGGTAGTCGGAGATAAAAGGGAAATAATGCGTATTTATGAATTCATGTCAGCTTTAACATCATCAGAATAAGTGAATATTCTGTTAAAATTAACACAAAATTCTATAAAGTGAATACAAGATGCATTTTAAGAAATGTATAAACATAAATGTATAATGCAAAATGCCGGTTAACTATGTAAAATCAAGCAAGAAATACCGATATGGTTAAAAATTTTAACAAAAAAGCAGATTAGTTAAATTAAAGTTTCAAAAGTACAATATTCTAGCCCAGCTATTAGTTTAATGATACGTTAGCCCACTTTTAATATTGGTACTCCTGTAAAACAAGTTTCAAAATATTTTCCACATGAATACAAACAAAATACAAAACCTTTAAGTAAAAGATTTACAAAACATGTTGTCACAGTGGATCAATTTAACTTTGCATTAAGAAAAGTATGTTGTTAACTAAACAATGCAGGGGAATTTTTTCACAACAAATCATCAATTTAAATCAATATCATGAATTAGAGGTAGACAATCACAAGACACCACAACAGCCTAAAATAATGAAGACACTGCTGTCTTCCATTAATAAACGGCAAAATTAACTGTACCCAAACTCGAGTACCAGTGTAATTTATACATTATTGTTATTTATACAACATATTTTTTTCAACCAAAATTAAATTACATTGTGTGATGCATTAATGACATGTTGTTAAAAAAAAGTCCATGTTTTACATAAATGAATACACATTAGGTAGAAAAAAACCCCACAAAAAAAAAACAAAAACAAATAGGACTAAGTCCAGAATTTCCATAACAAAAAAAAAATTCACTTTGAAAAAAGATTTCTAATTTGATATCATAACAGAACAATCGTTAGTTAAATGACTAGATTTCACACCAATCTCTAACTCAAGAACCCTCCCTCTGCCAATATATATAACATCACCCTATATATAGCTACCAATTACATCATCTTCTAGGATATGGATTTCAACATTTTTTTTAAAAAAGCCACTTTATACTTCATGATCTAGAAAATAGAATAAAGATATCATACAGATACAGTCATTGAGGACGATGGTTAAATCTTTCTTTTGATTGGGCAGTTTAATTGGTCTCCATGCTGACTCCTGGCAGGAGATTGTTCCCTGTGCCTAGAGGGATGCCTCGCTTTGGTATGTAGGGCGTTGTCCTGGGAACCATGCTGATGCAGTCGATGATAGGACACACAGACAGACAAAGGGTGCAACCTGTAATGTAATGGCGGGTAAAATATCATTTTATGTTAATGCATCAAATTAAAACACACTTTAAGGTAAACTGAATTCTTGTATAACAAAAATGCTGAGATTCAATATGTTTTCCTAATTCTACCTTGCTCTACTATGGCCATAATATTTTCTAGTTTTCAATAAAAATTTATCTTTTTAAAATGGATTTTGCATTAAGACTTCATTTTCATTTCTCATATTTGATAGACGAAGTTCGGGACATTTGGTATCAACTGCATTTAAACTGAATTACCTGTGCAATCATCCGTGACAGTAGGGAGGTGAGTCTGGGCGTCAAACTTGATGGCCTGGTATCCGGAGTCATTTGCAGGTCATGTAACAATTCCCACAGTTTATGCACATTTCCTGCAAATAATTACCAGTATATTAATATTAATGAAAAATATTCTAGATTGTACAATGTTAAAGATCATGGATTACAACACCATGACAATTTACCTTCAGACTTAACATAAATACTGCCTGGTTGAATGCCTGTGCTACAATTCGAAACATACAAAATGATCGGTCAAGTTATTAAACCCCTAAGCATAACTTGTTTTATTGTGGATTTTTGCAAATGCAGAACATGGAAAAGTGGAAAACTTTCAACTACAAGCAATAATTCTCAGTTTACACCAATCAACACAAAATTTGAATAACCCCCCCCCCCCCCCCGACTAGTAATATACAGAAGATCTGTCAGTCATCTACCGTAGATGATTTGGATTGTATTTGTGGTAAATAATTTTTCAAACCATATTCATCTCTCTGTTTATTACCTCATCGATAAGTGCCACCACCTGTTCCTGATTGTTCAAGTCTCCATAAGTCCCAATCCTGGATAAGGCCAGACCAATGACATCCTGAAAATGGGAATTTAAAACTCTTCTGAACATTGGTATAAATTTTAATCACTTTTTAAATGCAGCAAGACCTTAATAAATGTAATGAAAATGAAGTTACAACTAAAAACATAAAGTAGGGATTTGAAAAAAAGAAAGAACGAAAGAAGCTACCTCATGAAAGCAAGAGTAAAGATACAGACACAGAGGGGTGAAGAAAGATTAGACTTAAATATAAAATCATTCCTTAAAAAACTTTCAATTTTTTCAAGTTTACATTCCAAACAGCTGACATATCATCCATTTAACAGGAAATTACCTTGACCCTGGGTATAGGCTTCTTCGGGTCATTTGCTGGTCGCTGTGGCACTGGCATGTTCTCTTCACTTAGCAGGTCTTTCTCTTTGTACAGACGGTCCTTCAGTTCTTGTCTTTTGGCCAGATACGGACCAAAGGATTAGAGATTCTAAAATGAAAATTTCAGACTTTACTTTTTATTTTTCATACTTTTTGGGGGCTGACCATGGCATGCAAACAATGCAGTTAAGCTCATCTTCGTTTAATTCTTTAAGAGAATTACCTCTCCAATATGTCTTTCACTCACAGGACTGGTTTCCCCAGTTGGTGGGGTGCAGTAGGGGGACTCTGACCGTCCCAGTTATGAAGTTCCTCCACGCTTCTAAGGTACAGCAGAGTCTTAAGTCCAGTGACGTAGTCCTCTATCACTGTGTGTTCCTGATTGTGAACAGCACTACACACCTGAAACATTTAAAAAGTGAAATTATATTTGTGTCAAGTTAGATTTATGACTATTAAAATGAACAAACAATTCAGATCCTTAAGAGGTAATCTATAACTTTAAATTATTACCCCAAATTGTTCACATACAAATCAGCAAAAAAAGGGAGGGTATATACAGTAATACTCGCTTATAGCAAAGTTTTAGGGAACAGTGCATTTACTTTGCTCTATCCGTAATTCATATAACGAATTTTTAACATGTTTTTTCAAGATGACTATCAAAACCCATCTGTAGTCACTGAGGCATGAAATTAAATACTTTTTCTAAAAACCTTAGATAATTGGGTGGTTTTTAAAGTATAAGAACTTTTGAAAATTGAATTCATTCAAAAATTATGCCGAATAGTATTTCTTAGTTGAAAACTTGTTATATATTTAAAGAAATCATTATAAAAGATGTAAATTTCATTTTTACCTCTATGGGGATTGAAAATCAATTTGTTATACCAGTATTCATATTCCTCATTCCTATTTTTTTTGGAGTTTGTTATAAAAATAAAAGTTTCGCATGGATTTGTTAAGAATTTTGCCAGGGCCACGACAAAACTTTGCTATATCAGAGATTTCGCTGTATCTGTGTTTATACTACCAGTAAATGAGTTTTATTGTATTTGAATATACAATTCAGATCATTAAGCGGAAATCAATAATTTTAAATTATTACCCCAAATTATTCAAATACAAATTAACAAAATAAAAGGGAGCAATTTCCCAATATAAATTGATGTATCTTTTTTTAGATTCTGAGTTGTATATATTCAATATATTCGGTTTGACTTTGATGTAAGGAGAAGGCTAAGATGGTTTGAGGCTGCTGCCTACTCCAATAAATTTTATTGAGTAAATTATTGCTTAGCTTAAACTAAAAAAATATCAACAATTCAATGCAAATTTAAAATCAGGAACATACTGCCCACAGGTAGGCAGACTGCAGGACATTTAAATCTATTTTAATAGGCATCCAGGAAGTAAATTACAAATCTCGCCAACTCTCCTTTTAATCATTATTGGGTTTCCAAAGTCTGTTGTGTGAATTTCCTTCCACTACATCAGAAAATATCTTTAGAAGGTAAGGGGAGTGTATTTGATTAAAGACAACGAAATAGATACAAAGCACCCTTTTCTAGAACTTTATAATTATAAACACTAATAATTTTGTAACATCAAAGTCAGGTGACATACAGGGCAGGGCTGAAATCTGCAAAGCTGGAAAGAGTTCATGAAAATGGAAAAATACATCTCACTTATATCTTCACCATGTAGTGAATAAATTTGTTTTGCAAAAATTCATATATGAAATGTTTTAATTGATTGGATGTTTTTTTTTTGGTTTGTTTTTTTTTGGGGGGGGTGTTTGGGGGATGGGGATGGGGAATGGGGAAGTTTGGAACTTTGGGGATTCGTCTAACTCTTCATTACAATAAAACGTTTGTTTATTACCATAAGTTTACAAGATCCATATCCAAAAATATATAAAGTTGTTGATTTGAACACTTTACTTTCACTTTAGTTTCGTGGCAGTGAGCTGGAAATCTCTACTGGCAAGTCATATATAAAACTCTTGTTTGAAATGTTATTTTCATGATATTTCAATAAATATTCAGAAAATTGACTTCAAAATTAATAGGGTTGGTCATTTTACCATGCCAAAAAAGTGTACAAGTTTGATAAACATTCGTGCGAGGGTTTTCTTTGAATCTTGCTTATAAGCTGAAGGAGACACACGTACACACACGTGCGCGCACAGCAGCGATGCTATATCCCCTTTGCAACAAGTTGCATGAGGGGATAATTAAACTTTAACTATTTAGATTCAAGTTTTAAGATGGTAAATGTTTATTCTTTCTGTTAATGTGTTGTTTATAGTGGGTATATATTTTACTTAAAATTGCAATTGATTAAGCGAGTAATGAACTAGAATGCTCACAGATTTTCTAAACGATACAATGACAATTTAAAATTGGGTTTAGGTTAGCATCTCCAAAGTTTTGTACTTTTTCATAAATTGAACATTTCAGTTTATTTCATTAAAGAGTTCCAATGTATATAATTTTAAAGATATAAAATTATTAATTTTATCTTGATACAAAAACTACAGTAGATTTCACATCCAACTCATATAAATCATAAGCAAATTCTTTCTTCAATTTATATCGGCTTAGGAATAAACATTGACAACTTTGAATACTGAATAAAATAAAATTGGAATATGAAGATGCAGTTGTTGTTGACTTACAGGTTTTTTTAAATAAAACATTTTTATACAGATGGCATCATCAAAATTCAGTGCACCACCAACAGCCCAGCACTACTTGGAGTGTGGCACTGAAGACTGTGAGAAGAACTGTTTGTTTTACTGCAATCCTTGTCACCGACCAATGTGTGAACAATGCAGAGATGAACATCAGAGGAGTCCAGATAGCAAGAACCATGAAGTGGTCCCTTACCGACAACGCAAAAGACAACTTCCTGAATTTAAATGCCTAATCCATTTAAACAAAGACGTAGACATGCTTTGTGAGCAATGTCATGTTCCGGTATGTTCAAAATGTGCAACCAAAGATCATGGCGGACATACATTTATAGATTTAGAGACAGTTTATGCAGAAAAATGTGCTATTTGTCTAGATGAAATCAAAAAAATTGAAGAGTACTTCCTCCCAACTTCACAGGATTTACTCAAATCTTTTAAGAAAGATTCTACAGAAATAAAGAAGATCATGGACGACATAAGAGCATCAATGAAGGCTGAAGCTGAATCTCTGAAGAGAATGGTTCACTCAGTCACGTTACAAAAAATAAAACAAGTCGACGAAATAGAAGAGTCACTCCAAGAACTGTTAAAATCCCAAGACATAAAGTACAATGGCTACATTTCTTATCTCCATGAGCTTGTTAATAAGTTCCATGGCTACCTTTCTTCTAAAGATATCAAAACCCTTATGAGTGAAATTATAAAAAATCTAAAAATAGACCCCATTCCAGAGACGGTCAAACCAGTCCCTCCAGTATTTACTGCAGGTCAATACAGCAAGGAGGATGTCACCAAACTACTTGGTAGAGTAACTTCTCCTGCCACTAAACCAGAGAACAGAAAAATAAAACCCATGGAGACTCCCTCTACACAATTGAAACCTCGATGGAAACAGAGTAAACAAGACAGAGAGAAATCTGACACAAAACCAACACTGTCTCTATCTTCCTCTGTCACCATGATCAGGGAGTACACATTACCAGGTGTTGGTAATGTATGCCATATATCACTAGGTAAATCAGGCATATTCTGGGTCAGCAATGATGGTGGTATCCTTGTCCAAACAGATCTACATGGGAATCTGCTTCAGAAGATATCAACCAATGGTGAACATGGCTACCACACAGTCACACAGGACGGGGATCTGATCTATACAGACAGAAAGAACAAAGTCATCAATAGGATAAAACAGGATAATACAATCATTGAATTTATTAAAACGGGAGACTGGGAACCACTCAGCATACACTCCTCCAACATCAACGGGGACATACTGGTGGGGATGAGAAAGGGTATAGAGGCTAAAGTCACCAGATATAACAAGACAGGAAAAGAAATACAGAACACACAGAGGGACAACAAAGGAAAGGAACTGTATAGTTATCCACACTATATCACAGAAAACATAAATGGTGATATCTGTACATCAGATTGTAAAAAACATGCTGTAGTGGTAGTTAATAAATCAGGACAACACAGGTTCTCCTACACAGGTCAGGGGTTAGAGTTTTGTCCCTATGGTATTTGTACTGATCTCCTCGGTCACATCCTGGTGGGCAACGTTCCTTTCCCTAGCTTTTCCGAGCTAGTTTATTTTTACGAACACAATTTTTGTCTTCTGGATCAGGATGGCCAGTTCTTGTCTACACTACTCGCACAAAAACACTTTCCCTGTAGTTTGTGTGTGGATGATGAGAACAATCTTCATATTGGAGAATTTTCCAGCACCACAGTGAGAGTGTACAAGTATCTACAGTAACTCTCTATTATTACCTTGATTCTGGTACTGTACAATATATCAGATTATTTTGAATATAAATTTTTTTGTACAGTCATGCTGAAAGTTTCCTACTGAATAGCCAAAAGAATTGATATGAAAAAAAAATTATAGATACAAATCTTTCCATACAAAGTATTTTAGTATTTTTGGGGGGATAGCAAATCAAATAGAATTAAAAACAAAAAGCAACCACTCCCATATCTGTGTCCGTATACTTTCAAATGAAATGTCTACTAAGTTATTGAAAATATAGAATTAACATCTGAAAATATGGAAAAACAAAATTTATGGTGTTTAGAGTAATGAAAAAGCCAAATTGCAAAAATTAACACACATACAGTTAACATACAGTTAACATAAATCTATCTTTAAAGAAAAATCTTCCTATTGTTTATATTTATCATAAATGTTCACATTATTGCTTTTCTGAAAACTGAAAAAAAAATTCTTACATTGATAGCCATTATGGTGTTCAAAATTTCATTTAGTTTTGAAATTGGCCTGTGACTTGAATTGGGAGCAAATAAATGCTTTTTTAAGTACCAATGATTAACAAGATTTTAAGCATGTGTTTTACATTGAAAGGTGAACGCAGCTATATAGTTTCAGTGATAGCACAGACATTGACATGTTGATAATCAACATTGTCTATACACAGATTTGATAATGACTGGATATTTTCTCCCTGAAATTACATGTACTAGTATATAGGGCATGTACTTTTTGCAGCAGTTCGTATTTTTTAGCCGGATATAGCGCAACAATGATGGTGTGGGAAAAACGGTACATCATTTTCTGGATTTTGTGAAAATAAAACATCTATTTGAGGTCAACGTTTGAATTGTTGTGCCTTATGCGCAGGATATATTGCACATAATTTAATACTTAAATGACGTAAAAAGCAAATACAGAGTGGAAAGTTCAAATACACACTTTATCATTACAATTCTAATCTTAAATCTAACATTCTAGAAAACTTAAAAAGTTTTATTCATTTGAACATGACCTACAAGGAGAATATGATATGATATTTTCTACATTACAAGGATCAGTTATCATTATCTCTGCCCTTCAATGAAATTTGGCATTACTCATTGTATTTGCAGATGACTTAAGCTTAAAAGCAATAACTGAATAAACTTTTTCCTGCACTTGACCAACAAGGTGAATTTACTGTAGATTCCTGATTAAACGCGAGGAATTAACATCCGCATTAAATCGCGAGAAGCATATTAAAATCTCGCTTATATTTTCAGACATGTTAACTAAATGAAACTATGTTAACAATTCAGTCTTCATGAATTTATATTCTTGTGATTTGATGCAAAACTTCGCAAATTCTTTGTTTAACATTGTTTTTCAAAGAATTATATATGATATGTGCCTAAAATGGCCCCCCAAAATGAACATCATCATTTTACTGTAATTCTTTGTTTTCTTTATACAGTTATATAAGTGACGTTTTTACATAATGTTCATTTTGATTCAAGTGCCCACAATTTAGAAATATGACACCATAAAGACAACCTTTTCCCACCATTTTTGCATTTTTAGGATTTTTAGGATAAATGGCCTGTTTTTAAGCAGTTTTTCTCTCAGAAAACAAGGAGCACATGCTTGAACAAACAAAATATTTTAATCAGAGATGTATCAACCCAAGTAAAAAAAAATTTTCTAGCTTATTTGTCTATCTTTTTATATATTTTAAGCATAGATAAACAGTTCCTAAACATTCGTTTTAGGTCTAAAACTGAAATGTTTACTTCAACGTTCAAAATGTAAACAAACGCTTTGTTTACATAGCAAAGAATTTCAAGCTCTGTAACTCGCTTATAACTCAACAAATGACACTCAAATTTCATAGCATTGTAAATATTAAAATTGGAGAAATAATTTTCGACTAAAATCATAACCATGCCCCTTAAACTCATATCACGTATAGTTCTTTCAATTGAATATATCGGGGGAAAGCCATTATGTAACAGAAAATAGTGTTTAAAATAGTAAATTTTCTCTCAAAAAGCTATTTTTGAGGTCAATGCAATGATTTAGCTATCTGAGAAGATAAATATTCACCAATCCTGAAGGGCAAGGCAAATATTTTAATTCCAGGTTAGCTCAATCATGAAAAACCTCAGCAATGTTTGTTTAATTATTAAATTAATTACGTTAGTTTACATTAGGTTAAAGTCATTGCCAAACATGAAATTTCATTGGCAGGCAAAAGTAGAGAAATGAAGTGTTAATGTAAATTCCTTATTTTGCGCAAGTACTTAAGTCCATGATCCAAACTTTCCCCCGATATATTCAATTGAAATTTGAAAAAAAACTGTTAAACAAAGAATTTTTGATATAGTCAATTTTACAAGTTGAGTTTGACTAGATGCATCGTTTTCATTAATTTTGATTCATTTTAAGTAACTCCGACTCATAAACATTTTTTGAAATTGCTTTCGTAGAAAAAAATATGGATTTGTTTCCCTTCAGTGTTTAGTTTGTCATTCCCTTCAATAGAGAACTGTAAAACACTGCACTTATCAACATTCATTAGGGCCTATAACCATCTTACATCTTACCTGGAGAACAGTGGTTCCACCCTGCAAGAACTGTAACCCTGCCTCTGCAGAATCGATGCCCCCCGTGGCCAAGATCGGGAACCCAGGGAGTTTGACACACCTCCATAGGTCGTGCGGTGATCCTTGCCAACATTGGGCCAAGCCGTGCCATTGTTTTTCAGACCCATTAGGCCAAACACTGTGTTTGTGGCAGTTACTCCGTTGGCATTACCTAAGACATATCAATTCAATTCATTTTCGAAACAAGCCACAATCAAACAGTACTTGTATTTATCTTAATGTAATGTTTGTGAAATGTTAATTTTAGAATCGTATTGTTATTTTTTTTTTACCTTCATATGCTGCTTTGGCAATGGACATAATTCGTGTCACATTTGGAGTTAGTTTGGCAAAGAAGGGAATTTTGACAGCAACTCTTACCCAGCGACAAATATTTCTCACCAACTCTGGGTCCTAGAAAGAAATTAATATAAATTCTTTGGGTAAGATTAGACATGAACCGGTTCCTAACTGACAACTAAAAGATATAATGTTTTGGGTGGGGGTGGGGGTTTGGGTAGTTGGAGTTGGCATTAAATGGAAGATGAAAGTGAAAATGTTATACAATTTCTCTAAACAAATCCAATTGGGTAATCATCATTTGTCTGCAAATTCTTATTTGCATTGATTGTATTACTGTTCATAGAAAAAAACTGGATGAAAATATTAAGTGAAGAGTAAAAACACCTGAAGGCCTGCGTCACTCACCTGTCCACAAGCCAGCCCCATTCCTCTCTCCCCCATTCCATGAGGACAGGACAGATTCAGCTCTAAAGCATCAGATCCTGCAGCCTAACAAAGACAAAAACAAATACATGTATCAAGAAAATTTATATATAAGGCATATCTGAAATTACAATGTTCTTGAATGTATCTGACACTGCCCCCCCCCCCCCCCGGATTAGGAATTACGTGATTTTGGAGAGAGAAAATTGGTTAAGTAAGGTTTTTTTGTTTTGGAAGTACAGGTAAACCCCCCCCCCTCCGGATTAGGATTTTCATGATTTTGGGAATTACTTTTTTCTCAATTTTTCTGAGGATAATTACCTGTTATCCACAGCATTATGTTATCAAAACATCCTAATTTTTTAATTTAAAAAAAAATTGTAGTCACATCTTGGTATTTCAAATTTGGTGATGTAAAAAATATTTTAAGATATCAAAGGATTAGAGATAAAATGTTTTTAATATCTATGAAAAATCTAGTGTTCTGGACTTCCACCTCAGTATTACAAAGTTCCAAAGTGTTTATATATGGATGTACAATTTACTTACACACTAGCACTTTACAAAATTAACAAAAAATCAACTTAATGGTAACACCGTTTTTAAACTTGAAATTTACTTTTAATTCTTGATAACAAAACAGAGATCAGCTGCTATTGGTATAAACAGAGACAGCATTATTAACTGTAAACCAACTTTTATTCATATTTGTGAGTTTGTGAGAGCTTTGTTTTTGCTAATTTTTCTTGCCACGACAGTCATCATAAAATTAAAACTCTGGTATATTATTTTCCACGTAATAGACATCTTGATTGTAAAAACCAGTATATCTTTCTGTTAATTGCAAAATAAAGTTGCAGCGAAAAACTTTGGTTCACAGTACTCAGCAGGAATATTTAACTGATGCTATTTTCACTACATTAACTTTACCTCGGCCATCTTGGTCAGTTCTGTCCAGTCTTCCTTGTTGTAGCTACACATGATGCTGGCAATGGCTATCTGTAAAAGGACACAGGATGACATCAAAATTTGAATATACAGTATACATCAACATATATCAGAATGACATGGTTCATCCACATACTTACATTAATTGAAATTGTTATATATATTTTGCATATTAAAGATCATTCCAAGGACATAGAAGATTTATGATTTTGTTTTAAGTTATTTTTGTAAAATGCAGTGCAGGGATTCATTTTACAAAGGAACTTTTGACCAAATTTTATTCATTCATTAGCTAGCAAATATTTCACTTTTATACCATGCAATTTACAAATACAGATTGAGATCATATGGGATAAATTTTTTCAGATATCAAATTTTGCATAAGATTGCTCCATGAGACTTAATTGTAAGATTTTTGCAAAAAGATGCCCTGCCCTTCTAAAATTGCCAGTTTTACTGACAATAACACTATTCATTTAACAAAATGTTATACAGTCCAACCCACATGTTCTGGGAAGTCCTTCTTGAGTTCGGTGACACTCTGACACCAGTAGGCCCCTGTCTTCTCACTGATCAGGTCAATGTTCAGGTACGATCCCTGACCCGGTCCATAGATGTGACCCGATGTTGTTTCCCTTACAATTCTGGGTGACACATTTGTCACTATGTCACTATAGAAACGGGGTTAAAATTAATCATTTAGTCAACTTATTCTAAATTTACTTACTTCTACAAGGTTTCAATTTTACCACAAAATAAAACTGAAGTTTATCAAGCTCCATATATGTACATTTACTTAACATAATTTTCAAATTTGAATTTAGAATAGTAACAACTTTATTTCAACTCTCAAACTGATATTATAATTATATAGAGAGTAAATTAAATCCTAATCAATGAAATGTTTCTTTAAAGAATTTATACACCCCTCTCATATATCTCATATATTTCTAAATATGGGGGTATGATACATGTTTGCAATCACGGTACCCAAATCTAGTCAGGGGTGAACAAGATTTACCCCTGGCTGGGTTAAAATCTACACATTCTTCAGCATCAGGGTACAAGGCGAACGGTCTACATGGGGTAAAAATCTCTGTACTCCATGTAATATGGAATGAATAACTTACATGTATAACATCGTGTTAATACAGTGTCAAAATTATTTTTACCTTGTCAATGGAAAAATTCTTGTGGATGAAATTGGAATGCCATGCAATGCTTAAAAAATATTTCATACAATATATGTACTAAATTTTGTTCATGAAAATAGAAACACAATGCAATCCTGCTTAATAGTAATGTACTATTGATAATTCTTTGGTATGTATAAACAAGACTCGTGCCCTGTTTTTGTTCACACAGATACAGTATATGTAACACTTCACACATGCCTTAAAATCACTAATATTTATTGCTTGAAGTTCAGTTCTCAAAGTTCAATGCATTCTTTTGTTCACAGTTCATCTTTTAAGTATATGTATATTAAACAACACTTTAACATTATCTTTATCAAACTTAATCATTTGCTAATCTGCAAAAGGAGCAAACGTTCAACAACAAAAATTTAGCATCAACTACACTGATCAGTAAAACAAATTTCAAAAAAGTAATAATAAATCAATTCTTTAAAATTGTGAGTTACGAAGCCGAAAATTGTAACATATATCATATTATATCATAAGCACATCCATATTTATGTGGCAGTAATGTGCAGCTTAACAACAAACCAAGTCTTCATGTACAGTGTTTACATGCAAACGTGTTCTTCCCTAATTTCATTGAATGTCAGAAAATACTGTGGAATCATTTAATTTCGTGGGAGCCAATTTTCGTGGATTTTGAGTCTTTTGCTTATTCGTGGAGATGTAATTTCGTGGATGCGTTAAATAAGGAGGTCTTAAAGAATCAAGTAAAAAATGTGCACTTGAAAATTACCTTTTATATATAACCGTTGAACATCAAACTGCAGAGTCTCTGCAAAACTCTTCAAAAATCGCCATTTTGTAGGGCTATCCCAGTCACAATAAACTTCGGAGATTCAAAAATTAGAAGAGCAAATACAGCACTTGACTATAACACTGAAGGACAAAGAAGACAAGCTAAAGGAAAAGGCCAAGAGAACAAGCGAATCAAGGGAACAGTTTTGTAGAACGACGTTACGGTGAATCCGACACTTATCTTCCTTGTCACTGGTGTTGAGTGACTTCGATCTGGATACTCTTAATTGATTCCAAGTTTATCTAAGTAATTCGTTAATTGAAGTAACTCTTTATATTTACTTTTCTATTATTCACTATTGTTAAAACAGTGTTTTGTTCTTAATATGTAATTGTTTGCCATGTGCAATTGTTTGGCAGTTGTAGAGCGTCGGTCAAGGTGACTCTTGACTTTCCGTAATATTGTCGTAAGTTTGCGGAGAATCAATAAATCTTATAAAACGGACGGCCACATTTGTATTATCCAAGGGGTTACAATATCACAAAGTATTACATTTTTGTTCTCTATTAAATGTTGAAAAATTTTCACTTTAAAACTAAAAACTCTTAAAACTAGATGTTGTCATCAGACAATAATACCCACAGTAAGTGTCTAGACACGCCATTGTACCTGTGTTAATAAAAGAGGAGGACACATGCAATTTCAGGATCTATTAAAAAATCATAATTTTCATAAAGGGCGAGACTATCAAATTAAATTTTGACAGAATAGAATTAAGCAATTTCTAAGCACTACCTTAGTTTCATTGTTAATGACAGAAGACCAACAATTGATAAAATAATATAGGTTACTATTATAGGTTACTATTCAAAGGCGATTGTAATTTTTTCCAATTGAAAGGTTACATGTAGACAAAAGACACAAAACAATAGGATGGGGCCTTCTGCTGATTGTAGAAAACGTGCTCTGACTCTTGCTTTGAGCATTCAAGAAACAAACTGTTTGGAAGCAAAGAGACGTTTACAAT
The DNA here is from genome assembly GCF_025612915.1 of Magallana angulata. Taxonomy (NCBI): domain Eukaryota; kingdom Metazoa; phylum Mollusca; class Bivalvia; order Ostreida; family Ostreidae; genus Magallana; species Magallana angulata. The sequence continues at coordinate 28,917,110 of NC_069120.1, forward strand.
GATTTAGAAAGTTATGGTGTTAGATGTTAAATGCTAGTAGGTTTCATTGTTTGTTTCCAAGACATGAACATATGTATAAAGCATTTAATACTGCTCTAATTTTGGTATTCTTAAGGATGTACAGTCTCCTGTCTTAACTTGGTTGTTCCTTTGAAAAACAAATATTCATATTGCCTTACATTTTACATGTTTCTGAAGTGTAGAAGACATGTTTTCTTTTCTACGAATTTTTTTGCGTATCAGTTTAAATGTTTAATATCAAAAGGGGTATAAATTAACAATTCATATTTTATTTTCTCGAGCGGTAATTGTCTTAAGCTGAGAGTTTGTTTAAACTGTATAACTTCTTCTCTTCAGAATCTTAATACATTTACTTCAAGTACTTGTCTTGGCTCCAAATTATTCAATTCATGGGAAAATCAACATGATATCTGTGAGCCAATGCTCACTAGTAATACCCTCGCTATAATGTGAATATGCAAAATAAGCTAAATCGTAATTTTACATGAAATTGACGCCCGATTAGTACATAAATAAATTCCACGATATGGCAGGACTACTCAAAAATTGTGTTAAAATTACAAGCATCTCCAATTTATAGTTGCTGAGAAATCTTTGACAAAAATTTGTTTGATTTAAGCTAAAAATAAACCAAGTCGTCACTAACAGGAAGTTGACATCCGATTGGTACAAAAATATATCCAACGATATGACATGTCTACACAAAAAGTGTGTTAAAAATTCAGGCATCTGCAATTTACAGTTGCTGAAAAATTTTGACGAAAATTTGTTTGAAAAATTAGGCTAAAATTAACAGTCATCATTTAACAAAAAGTTGACGTCCGACTGCTTCGGAGGGGGGTATAATAACAAATCACATAAAAAATTCATATCATGCAATTCTTTATTTTCTATTTGTCACTACATAATACAAACATTAACCGATTAAATTCACCATGAGCAATATAACCAATTTAACATCATCAGAACAAGTGAATATGCTGTTAAAATTAACACAATATTCTATAAAGTGAATACAAGATGCATTTTAAGAAATTTATAAACATCAATGTATAATGCAAAATGCCGGTTAACTTTGTAAAATCAAACAAGATATACCAATATGGTTTAAAAATTCTAACAAAAAAGCAGATTGGTTAAATTAAAGTTTCAAAAGTACAGTATTCTAGCCCAGCTATTATTTTAATGATACGTTAGTCCACTTATATTTACATCATCCAGTGTCTTTGTCTGTGAAAACACTACGTATCGATTTTGTACTATATAACCCATAATACAAATGACGCCAAATTGAGGCGCCGGCGGGTTTTGCTTATTTATAGTTAAAGATTCAATTGTACGATGGCTTAAAATTATATAAATATAAGTAATAAGGAATCATTCTTTGAATATTATGAGGTGATAATTTCGGTCGGGGCGTGATCAAATCTATCATAAAGCCCTTCGGGCTTTATTGGATTTGATCACACCCCGACCGAAATTATCACCTCATAATACTCAAAGAATGATTCCTTATTCCTTATTTAATATTGGTACTCCTGTAAAACCACTTTCAAAATATTTTTCACATGAATACAAACAAAATACAAAACCTTTACGTAAAAAAATTCCAAAACATGTTGTCACAGTTGATCAATTTATTTTGCATTAAGAAAAATATATGTTGTTAACTAAACAATGCAGGGGAATTTTTTCACAACTATTCATCAATTTAAATCAATATCATGAATTAGAGGTAGACAATCACAAGACACCACAACAGCCTAAAATAATGGAGACACTGCTGTCTTCCATTAATAAACGGCAAAATTAACTGTACCCAAACTCAAGTATCAGTGTAATTTATGCATTATTGTTATTTATACAAAATATTTTTTTCAACCAAAATTAAATTACATTGTGTGATGCATTAATGACATGTTGTAAAAAAAAGTCCATGTTTTACATAAATGAATACACATTGGGTAGAAAAACCCCACAAAAAAAAAAACAAATAGGACTAAGTCCAGAATTAAGATTTCCATAACAAGAAAAAAATTCACTTTGAAAAAAGATTTCTAATTTGATATCATAACAGAACAATCGTTAGTTAAATGACTAGGTTTCACACCAATCTCTAACTTAAGAACCCTCCCTCTTCCAATATATATAACATCACCCTATATATAGCTACCAATTACATCATCTACTAGGATATGGATTTCAACATTTTTTTAACAAAGCTACTTTATACTTCATGATCTAGAAAATAGAATAAAGATATCATACAGATACAGTCATTGAGGACGATGGTTAAATCTTTATTTTGATTGGGCAGTTTAATTGGTCTCCATGCTGACTCCTGGCAGGAGATTGTTCCCTGTGCCTAGAGGGATGCCTCGCTTTGGTATGTAGGGCGTTGTCCTGGGAACCATGCTGATGCAGTCGATGATAGGACTCACAGACAAACAAAGGGTGCAACCTGTTTGTAATTGCGGGTAAAATTTCATTTTATGTTAATGCATCAAATTAAAACATACTTTAAGGTAAACCGAATTTTTGTATAACAAAAATGCTGAGATTCAATATTTTTTCCTAATTCTACCTTGCTCTACTATGGCAATAATATTTTCTAGTTTTCAATAAAAATTCATCTTTTAAGGATTTTGCGTTAAAACTTCATTTTCATTTCTCATATTTGATAGACGATTTGAAAACTGCTTTTTAACTGAATTACCTGTGCAATCATCCGTGACAGTAGGGAGGTGAGTCTGGGCGTCAAACTTGATGGCCTGGTATCCAGAGTCATTGCAGGTCATGTAACATTTCCCACAGTTTATGCACATTTTTTACAAATAATTACCAGTATATTATTATTAATGAAAAATATTCTAGATTGTACAGTGTTAAAGCTTGACAATTTACCATCAAACTTAACATGAATACTGTCTGGTTGAATGCCTGTGCTACAATTCATGATCGGTCATTGACAAGTTATTTAAACCCCTAACCATTACTTGTTCTGATGTGGAATTTTACAATGAATACACAAATGCAGAACATGGAAAAGTTGAAAACTTTCAACTACAAACAATAATTCTCAGTTTACACCAATCAACACAAAATTTGCCCCCCTATTGCATGGACTGACAAGTGATATACAGTCACCTTCTGTAGATGATTTGGATTATATTTGTGATAAATAATTTTTTCCAACCATATTTATCTCTCTGTTTATTACCTCATCGATAAGTGCCACCACCTGTTCCTGATTGTTCAAGTCTCCATAAGTCCCGATCCTGGATAAGGCCAGACCAATTACATCCTGAAAATGAGAATTTAAAACTTTAAAGGTATATGTAGATCAGAGCGGATCAGAAACCCTTGACTTGGGAAGATGCCATTAAACCGGAAATTACCTTGACCCTGGGTATAGGCTTCTTCGGGGCATTTGCTGGTCGCTTAGACCCTGGCATGTTCTCTTCACTTAGCAGGTCTTTCTCTTTGTACAGACGGTCCTTCAATTCTTGCCTTTTGGCCAGATACGGACCAAAGGATGGGAGATTCTAAAATGAAAATTTCAGACTTTACTTTTTCTTTTCATACTGTTGGGGTCTGGCCATGGCATGCAAACAATGCAGATAAGCTCATCTTCATTAACTTAGTAAAAGACTGACTTCTCCAATTATATTTTTCACTTTCAGGACTGGTTTCCCCAGTTGGTGGGGTGCAGTAGGGGGACTCTGACCATCCCAGTTACGAAGTTCCTCCACGCTTCTAAGGTACAGCAGAGTCTTAAGTCCTGTGATATAGTCCTCTATTACTGTGTATTCCTGATTGTGAACGGCACTACCCACCTGAAACATTTAAAAAGTAAAATTAAGAAATTAAAAAGAGATTTATCAACAAAATTCTTCTGTACTAAAACCATTTTTGGGAGGGGGGTTCTTTGCGCAAATTGGCTGAATTGCATTAAAAGGGTTTTGGGGTCATGAAAATCTATTTGTGTCAAGTTAGATTTATGACTCTTTGAACAAACAATTTAGATCCTTAAAAGGCAATCTATAACTTTAAATTATTATCCCAAATTATTCACATACAAGTTAGTAAAACAAAGGAATATTATACAGTAATACTTACTTTAAGCAAAGTCCTCGGGACCAGTGGATTTACTTTGCTATATCCGTAATTCGTAAAAGGAATTTTTAACTATAAGTATAGCAAATCTGCTATATACATGACTTCTTCGAGATAACTATCATTTGTGGTTACAGAGGCATGAAATAAAATAACTTTTTTAAAAACCTTAAATAACTGGATGGTAAGTTATAATAGGGACTTTTGAAAATAAAATTTATTCAAACAATTATGTATAATGGTTTTTCTTAGATAAGGCCAGCATTTTTTTATTTTTAGGTTTACAAACAACAAAATGATAAAGTTCCGTAGGAGGAGGAAATAAAAAAAAATAAAAATCTCTTTTGACCTACAATTTTTTTTATTTTTAGGTTTACGAACCAAAAAATTGTAAAGTTCTGTAGGAGAAAAAAAAAACTTTTATGACATCATCTTTATTCTAATAATATAATGAATGACAACTTCATGATACTAGTGGTGTGTAACTGCATCAAGTGTAGCATGTGAAAAGTATGTCATCTGTGTAACATATCACTGAAATAGTACAATAGAATATATGACATACAGCTTTGATATTACATGTACATATAGCAATGTCAGGGGTGTGCAATTACAAAATTTGGCCACAAAGTTACTAGCCCAAGATTCAAATTTACTTGTCAGACTATTGTCGGACATGTCAACATTTCATTTTAATAAAAAAAAAACAACTAAATTTTATGTACATAAAGTCATAATGTTTTCTCCTGTATGATACTAGTATATAATTATTTATATACAAAATATTTATAACTTTCATGTTTTCTGCAGTAGACGTTAAAAAATATTCAACTTCATTGATCTCTCACATTTTATTTACAAAATTGGTTTGCGTGTTTATATGTGAGAAAACTCAAACATAACTTTGTGAATGTGAACAGACTCTATAAAATCACTGCAACTATATGTGTGCATGTATTTTATCCTGTTGAATTTCCATGTACAAAGTACAACTATGCAATTAATTATGTAATGGTAAATTTTAATTGAAAATAACGGAAAATGCACAAACAGTAATATGCAAAATATGATTTTTTTTTAATTCACTAGGCAGGTCACTTTAAAATGTGTTCATGAGAATAGTTACTGCAGAAATTTATAATATCTCTAATGCATCTCTCTCCTTCCTCTCTCTCTCTCTCTCTGTAAAATATTTTTTTTAAAAAGCCAATGAATACATATGCCATTTCAACACAAAAAGAAAGTGAATCAGTTTACAGTGATGTACTTGAAAACAGCTGCACAGGTAACTATCGAAGCCATGTTCAGTGAGGTGTGACTATCTCGTCTAGCCACTGGTCAACACTGTCGGTAAAACTTCAAAGCAGAGTGTTTGTAGAAGCTTCTCTGAAGAATGTAGCACGAGAAAAAGATGCGTAAGAAATTTTTAGGCTATCATGACACAAAAAGAGCAGATTTTATGCCTCTGTGATAACAATGACGATACACTTTTCCTACTAGGAAAAATTTGCTGTCGGGGAGAAAAAAAAGATCTTTTTTTGTAATTTTATTTTTTTTCTAAAAACTCAGAAAACCGAGCGGCGGGTTTGTAAACCTAAAAATAAAAAAATGCTGGCCTAAAAATTATTATAAAAGAATTCGTTATAACAGGGAAAATTTCTTCATTTTCTCTGTGGGACTCAATATCAATTTGTTCCACAGGTATTCATAAATTCCTTTTTGCAGAATTTGTTATGACCGTAAAAGTTTGCAAGGATTTGTTAAGAATTTCTGCCAGGGCTACCACAAAACTTAACTTTAACAGAGATTTTGCTATAATGTTTGTACTAAATGGGTTTTACTGTATTTGAATAAACAATTCAGATCCTTTAGAAGAAATCTATAATTTCAAATTATTACCCCAAATTATTCACATACAAATTAGCAAATAAGGGGGTGGTGCCCTGATATTTAATCAATGTATCTGTTTGCAGATTCTGAGATGAATATATTCAATACGTTCATTTTGATCTTGATGTAAGGATGAGACTGAAATGGGCTGAGACTGCTGCCTATTCCAAGTTATTTTATTGAGTAAAGTAGTGTAATACCTTAAACTAATAAATATCAGCAATTAAAATTCAAAATCAAAAACACACTGTCAACAGGTGGTAGCCTGCAAGACATTTAAATATATTTTAATAGACATTATATATAGAAGTAAATTACAAATCTCGCTATTCTCCCCAACTCTCGTTTAAATCTTTATCTTCGATACCAAAGTCTGTTGTGTAAATTTCCTTCCACTACATCAGAAAATATCTTTAAAAGGTAAGGGGTGTATTTAATTAAAGACAACGAAATTGATACAAAGCACCCTTTTCTAGAACTTTATAATTATAAACTTATTACACAACACTAATAATTTTGTAACATCAAAGTCAGGTGACATACTGGGCAGAGCTGACATCTGCAAAGCTGGAAAGCATTAATGAAAATGGAAAAATACATCTCACTTATATTTTCACCATGTAGTGAATAAATTTGTTTTGTAAAAATTCATATATGAAATTTTTTAATTTATTGGGGTTTTTTGTGTTTTTTTTGGTGGGGATGGGGGTGGGGGTGTTTAGGAGGTGGAAATGTGGAATGGGGAAGTTTCGAACTTTAGGGATTAGTCTAACTCTTTATTATAATAAAAAGTTTGTTTATTACCTTAAGTTTACAAAATCCAAATCCAAAAATATATAAAGTTGTTGATTTGAACAGTTTACTTTCACTTTAGTTTCGTGGAAGATAGCTGGAAATCTCCAATGTCAAGTCGTATATAAAATTCTTGTTTGAAATGTTGTTATTTTCATGGTATTTCAATAAATATTTAGACAATGGACTTGAAAATTAATACGGTTGGTCCTTTTACCATGCTAAAAATGTGTACCAAGATTGATAAACGTTCGTGTGAGGGTTTTCTTTGATCGAATCTTGCTTATAAGCTGAAGGAGACACACACACACACACACACGTGCACGCACAGCGGCGATGCTATACCCCCTTTGCAACAAGTTTGACGAGGGGATAATTAAACTTTAAACTATTTAGATTCAAGTTTTGAAGTTTCAATTGTAAAGGTTTATTCTTTCTGTTCATGTGTTGTTCATAGTGGGTATATATTTTACTTAAAATTGCAATTGATCAAACAAGTAATGAACTGGAATGCTCACAGATATTTAAAGGATATATACAGTGACAATCTAAAATTGGGATTAGGTTAGCATGACTATCTCTTAAGTTTTGTATGTTTTCATAAATTGAACATTTCATTTAATTTTATTAAACAGTTCCATTGTATATAGTTTTAAAGATGGGTTTTAGATAACAAAAATTCTTATTTTTATCTTGATACAAAAACTAAAGTAGTTTTCACATTCAACTCATATAAATAATAAGCAATTTTTTTCTTCAATTTAAATCTGTTTAGGAATAAACATTGACCACTTTTAATACTGAATAAAATAAAATTGGAATTTTAAGATCCTGTTGTTGTTGACTTACAAGTTTTATTTAAAATAAACCATTTTTATACAGACGGCATCATCAAAATTCAATGCACCACTAACAGCCCAGCACTACTTGGAGTGTGGCAATGGAGACTGTGAGAACAACTGTCAGTTTTACTGCAATCCTTGTCACCGACCAATGTGTGAACAATGCAGAGATGAACATCAGAAGAGTCCAGATACCAAGAACCATGAAGTAGTCCCTTACCAACAACGCCAAAGACAACTTCCTGAAGTTAAATGCCAAATCCATGTAAACAGATGTGTAGAGATGCTTTGTGAGCAATGTCAAGTTCCAGTTTGTTCCAAATGTGCAATAAAAGCCCATGGTAGGCACACATTTATAAATTTAGAAACAGTGTATGCAGAAAAATATGCTATTTGTCTGGATGAAATCAATAAAATTGAAGAGCATTTCCTCCCAACTTCACAGGATTTTCTCAAATCTATTAAGAAAGATTCTACAGAAATAAAGAAGATCATGGATGACATAAGAGCATCAATGAAGGCTGAAGCTGAAGCTCTGAAAAGTATGGTAGACGCAGTCACGTCAGATAAAATAGAACAAGTCAACGAAATAGAAGAGTCATTCCATGAACTGTTAAAATCCCAAGATATAAAGTATAATGGCTACATTTCTTATCTCCATGAGCTTGTTAAGAAGTTCCATGGCTACCTTTCCTCTAAAGATATTCAAACCCTTATGAGTGAAATTATAAAAAATCTAAAAATAGACCCCATACCAGAGACGGTCAAACCAGTCCCTCCAGTATTTACTGCTGGTCAATACAGAAAGGAGGATGTCACCAAACTACTGGGTAGAGCAGCTGTTCCTGACACTAAACCAGAAAACAGAAAAATAAAAACCATGGAGACTCCCTTTACACGACTGAAACCTAGAGGAAAACAGAGGAAACAAGACAGAGAGAAATCTGACACAAAACCAACACTGTCTCTGTGTTCCTCTGTCACCGAGGTCAGGGAGTACACAGTACCAGGTGTTAACAATGTACGCCATATATCACTAGGTAAATCTGGCAGACTCTGGGGCAGTGATGATTGTGGTAATTTTGTCCATAAAGATCTACAGGGGAATCAGCTACAAAAGATACAACCCAATGGTGGATATGGAGGCTACCACACAGTCACTCAGGACGGGGATCTGATCTATACAGACAAAGTGAAAAAAGTCATCAATAGGATAACACTGGATAATACAATCACTGAATTTAATAAAACAGTAGACTGGGAACCAATCAGCATACACTCCTCCCACATCAACGGGGACATACTGGTGGGGATGGTAAAGGGTAAAGAGGCTAAAGTCACAAGGTACAACAAGAAAGGGAAGGAAATACAGAACATACAGAGGGACAACAAAGGACGGGAACTGTATAGATATCCACTTTTCATCACAGAAAACATCAATGGTGACATCTGTACATCAGACGCAATTAAACATGTTGTAGTCGTGGTGAATAAATCAGGTTCTCCTACACCAGTCAGGAGTCAGAGTTTCGTCCCTATGGTATTTGTACTGATCTCCTTGGTCACATCCTGGTAGGCAGCGTTCCTTACACTAACTTTTCAAACCGAAACAATGTTTATCTTCTGGATCAAGATGGTCAGTTCTTGTCTACACTACTCACACAAAAACAAGTTGAACAGAATCCCTGTAGTTTGTGTGTGGATGATGAGAACAATCTTTATATTGGAGTAAACCAGTATTTTAATAACACAGTGACGGTGTACAAGTATCTACAGTAACTCTCTATTATTACCTTGATTCTGATACTGTACAATATATCAGATTATTTTGAATATAAAGTTTAGAACAGTAATAAATTTTTGTACAGTCATGCTGAAAGTTTTCTACTGAATAGCCAAAAGAATTGATATGAAACAAAAACTATAAATATAAATCTTTCCATGCAAAGTATTTTAGTATTTTTGGGGGGACAGCAAATCAAATAGAATTGATAAAAAAGAAGAAGCAGCAACTCCCATATCTATGTCTGTATACTTTCAAATGAAATTTCTACTCAGTTATTGAAAATGCCTAATTAACATCTGAAAATACTGAGAAACAAAATGTATGGTAATTAGAGTAACGAGAAAGCCAAATTACAAATATTTACACACATACAGTTATTATAAATCTAATTTAAAGAAAAATCTTTCTATTGTTTACATTTATCATAAATGTTCACGATATTGCTTATCTGAAAACTGAAAACAATTCTTGTTTTGATTGCCATTTAGGAAGCCATTATGGTGTTCAAAATTTTATTTAGTTTTGAAATTGGCCTGACTTGAATTGGGAGCAAATAAATCTTTTTTAAGTACCAATGATTAACAAGATTTTAAGAATGTGTTTTACACTGAAAGGTGAAAGCAGCTATATAGTTTCAGTGATAGCACAGACATTGACATGTTGAAAATCAACATTGTCTATACACAGCTTTGATAATGACTGGATATTTTGCCCTGAAATTACATGTACTAGTATATAGGGCATGTACTTTTTGCAGCAGTTCATATTTTTTAGCCTGATATAGCACTTCAGTGATGGTGTGGGCAAAACGGTACATCATTTTCAGGATTTTGTGAAAATAAAACATCTGTTTGAGGTCAACGTTTGAAATTTTGTGCCTTATGCGCAGGATAATCCGATATATTGCACATAATTTAATACTTAAATGTCGTAAAAAGCAAATACAGAGTGGAAAGTTCAAATACACACTTTATCATTACAATTCTAATCTTAAATCTAACATTCTAGAAAACGTAAAAAGTTCTATTCATTTGCACATGACCTACAAGGAGATTATGATATGATATTTTCTACATTACAAGGATCAGTTATCATTATTTCTACCCTTCAATGAAATTTGGCATTACTCATTGTATTTGCAGATAACTTAGGCTTAAAAGCAATAACTGAATAATATCCCCTGCACTTGACCAACAAGGTGAATGTACTGTAGATTCCTAATTAAACTCGAGGAATTAATATCCGCGTTAAATTGCGAGAAGCACATCTCATGGATATTAAAATCTCGCTTATATTTTCAGACTTGTTAACTAAATGAAATTATGTTAACAATTCAGTTTTCATGATTTTATATTCTTGTGATTTGATGCACACCTTTGCAAATTCTTTATTTAACATTGTTTTTCAAAGGACTATATATATGTGCCTAAAATGGCCCCCCAAAAATGAACATCATCATTTTACTGTAAATTTTTTTATACAGTTATTTAAGTGATGTTTTTACATAATGTTCATTTTGATTCAAGTGCCCACAATTAAGAAATATGACACCATAAAGACAACCTTTTCCCACCATTTTTGCATTTTAGGATACAATGGCCTGTTTTAAGCAGTTTTTCTCTCATAAAACATGGAGCGCATACTTGAACAAACAAGATATTTCATCAGAGATGTATCTACCCAAGATTATTAAAAGACAAAAATTGTTTCAATGTTCAAGCATGCACTCTATATTTCCCATTCGTAAAATGATACGAAAAATGTCAATTTTTGACTAATTTTGATTGAAGTATCTAAATAGCTTGACTTTTAACGTCATATACTCCCAGTGAGTGCAAATAAATCAAATATATACCCGGTAGGTGAAAAATATATTTTACATTAACTCTTCTAAAAAATAACATGACATTTTATTGTACCTGAAACACTTTGAAAAATGGAGAATAATGGGGGCAAAGTTTAAAGGGGCATGGTCATGATTTTGATAGAATTCTCTTTTTATGTTTTTATTCTATACGATGCTTTAGAAATGCATTTCTAATGATCAAATAAAATTGAGAGTCATTCATAGAGTTATAAGCAAGATACAGGGCTCACAGTTCTTTATCATGTAAACAAGGCTCGTGCCCTGTTTTTGTTTACGTCAGTTCAATATACAAGTAAAAGATCTTGTTCTAGCTTATTTTTCTTTTTATTTATTTTAAGCATAGATAAACAGTTCCTAAACATTCGTTTTAGGTTTAAAACTGAAATTTTTACTTCAATGTTCAAAATGTGAACAAACGTTTTGTTAACATAGCGAAGAATTTCAAGCTCTGTAACTCGCTTATAACTCAACAAATGACACTCAAATTTCATATCATTGTAAATTTTTAAGAAATAAACAACGTTAATTATATAGTGAACATGGCGTTATGAATAGCAATTGCTCTGTTGGCATATTCCATGATGCGCGCTAGCGCATCATGGAAAATATACCAGCAGAGCAGTTCCTATTCATAACGCCGTGTTCACTAAATAATCGTTGTTTATTACTTATATTTGCATTTTACCACTCGCAAATACCCTGTATTAGCCTAGACCTTGACATTTAGCTATTACATCAAAAGTAAATTTTCAGACTGTAATGTATATTTTTAATTCACATAGATTTGTTAACAGAATCAATGATATGTTATAACAGTAATTCCTTTAAAATGTTATCAAAAACATGTTTTAATATTACATGTAAATACGTCAATTTTAATCGAGTTGGAAAAAAAACACATGATGTATCGTATAGTGGTTTAAATCTATAACGTCATGGAAAAGTATATATAACGTTACACCTTTATGACGTCATAGTATACTGACAGAGCAATTGCGATTATAGAGAAATAATTGCAGCTCCTCCGTATGGCCTTACAGTGGCAAAGAACAATGGAAATGCAAATATTAAAATGTGAGAAATAATTTTTGACCAAAAACGTGACCATGGCCCTTTAACTCATATCATATATAGTTCTTTCAATTGAATATATCGAGGGAAAGCCATAATGTAACAAAAAATATTTTTAAAAATTCTGCAGTAGATTTTCTCTCAAAAAGCTATTTTTGAGGCCAGTGCAATGATTTAGCTATCCGAGAAGATCAATATTCACCAAGCCTGAAGGGCAAGGCAAATATCTTAATTCCAGGTTAGCTCAATCATGAAAAACCTTAGCAATATTTGTTTATTAATCAGATTTATTACGTTAGTTTACATTAGGTTAAAGTCATTGCCAAACATGGGATTTCATTCGCAGGCAAAAGTAGAGAAATTAAGTGTTAATGTAGATTCGTTATTTTGCGCTTGAACTTAAGTCCGTGATCCAAACTTTTTTTCGATATATTCAATTGAAATTTGAAAAAAAAAGTTAAACAAAGAATTTTTGATATAGTCAATTCTACAAGTTGAGTTTGACTAGATGCATCGTTTTAATTAATTTTGATCCATTTTAAGTAACTCCGACTCATAAAACATTTTTTTGAAATTGCTTTTGTAGAGAAAATTAGGATGTGTTTCCCTTCAGTGTTTAGTTTGTCATTCCCTCCAACAGAGAACTATAATACACTGCACTTATCAACATTCATTTAGGGCCTACAACCATCTTACATTTTACCTGGAGAACAGTGGCTCCACCATTCAACCCAGTTAACACAACAACGTTTTCACAACGTTTTAAAAACGTTGTAGAAATGTTACCAAAATATTTTAAAAACGTTATTACAACGTGAATATGTGTGGTGTTTTTTGCGTTATAATAACATTTGCTGACAAAACATTTTTAAAAACGTTATTACAACGTAAATCTGTGTGGTTTTTGTTACGTTATAATAACATTTTCTAAAAACATTTCTAAGAAATGTTAACAAAGCGTTATAAAAAAACATTTTCTAAACATTGTATGTTATCATTTAGGGAACGTTTTTTAAATCATTTCATTTCCTTATAAAACTTTCTTTCTACTTTTAAAAACTAAGGTATTTAATACAACAATTTTAAATGTTTTATATAAAAGACATGAGCCTTAAACATTTTCATACACAACAGAACAACATCATTTAAAATTTTCCAACTGTGTTATCACAGAACTATACTTCACATATAAATCGACAGTATAATCCATTGTCATTAGATATCAAGACTTCACAGCATCCTAGTGGTCACAGTTTCACAATTTTCTGAAAAGTTTTCACACATTTCGATTGTTATAGTTGCAACAGATGTGTTTCACTGAATTTCTTAGCCCTGAAACAAAAAACAAAACAAAAATAAAACATCTGGTCAGTGGAATTGAATCATTAAAATGGTTTATCCTGTGATGCATTTAGCAAGTTCAATCAACAATTGCATGTATACGTAGTTTATATAAAAATACATATATAATGCTGGGGAATAAATTTCAAATACCTCTATGTTTGATACCCCATGAAAGTCATATCTTCGGCTAACATAAACATCTGGTGCAATGAAACAAAACTTCTCACTCTGGAATGGTACACTGTAGTCAAGCTCTGGGAGCAGCCCCTAGTAAATGGTAAAATATAACTTAAAAGTTGAAAACTGAGTTGCATATCGCTGGCATATGTACACATATATCGTCAATTAAATAACACAAGCAGTATACAGATATGACATGGCTAATAGCACAAAGCCGTTATACACTACTCAAGTTATTATTCTGCATTGAAAGATAAAAAAATTCTTACATTTACCGAAAATATCCCCCATTCAAAATCCTTGCTCTTTGTAAAATGGCGTGGGTTTTTCAAACATTCTGACCCAGTAAGAACTGGGATCGGCTGCTTTCACCCTGGCGATGGCATCCCGCTGTGACATTCAATTAACTCGCAGTAAACACATTGAAAGGGAAAACCCAATGTCCTGCACTCTAAGTATTTTCGTATATTTCCCATAGTTAGATGCTCTGTCTTTCTAATATTTAAATTTAAAAAAAAATACAACAAACAGTATGAATATGAAAATCAATTAATCTGGTTTTTTTTTTAAATAATGATATTTAATATACAGTGTTCTAAAATGTAATTATTGCTTAACTTTTATTTTGTCCGTAGCATGCATAACTGAGGTATGCAAATCTTTAGCATTTAAAAAAGAAAAAACAATCCGATTAATTAGATGTTTTAAAAAACGTTCGCCAAACATTGCCAGGTAATGTTTTTATCATGCTGTCTTATAACATTTTCATTCTGTATTATAAGCAGTTTTCTGACGATAAAGAAATATTCATTTGAAAAACCAATACAATGAAAGCAATTTTGGTCAGGCATTTCTAATTGACAGTGTTATAAAAATCACAAATAAAACATTTTTAAAACATATTCTAGAAATGTTTTATGCTAAATAACCATAACATTTTTTATAATAATTTTACAACGTTGTCAAAACTAAACGGAAATGTTTTTAAAATGTTATATTGATAATGTTTTCTTATAACACCCTTACAACAAAAATAAAATGTTTTTAAAACGTTCTAAAATGTTTTTATGAAAACGTTCTTGGAAATCAACCTTACAACCAGAATAAAATGTTATGAAAACGTTTTACAATCTACACATCAGGGTACAAGGCGTACGGTCTACATGGGGTAGAAATCTCTGTACTCCATGTAATATGGAATGAATAACTTACATGTATAACATCGTGTTAATACAGTGTCAAAATTATTTTTACCTTGTCAATGGAAAATTTCTTGTGGATGAAATTGGAATGCCATGCAATGCTTAAAAAAATATTTCATACATATATGTACTAAATTTTGTTCATGAAAATAGAAACACAATGCAATCCTGCTTAATAGTAATGTACTATTGATAATTCTTTGGTATGTATAAACAAGACTCGTGCCCTGTTTTTGTATATGTAACACTTCACACATGCCTTAAAATCACTAATATTTATTGCTTGAAGTTCAGTTCTCAAAGTTCAATGCATTCTTTTGTTCACAGTTCATCTTTTAAGTGGTATATGTATATTAAACAACACTTTAACATTATCTTTTTCAAACTTAATCATTTCCTCATCTGCAAAAGGAGCAAACGTTCAACAACAAAAATTTAGCATTAACTACACTGATCAGTAAAACAAATTTCAAAAAAGTAATAATAAATCAATTTTTTAAAATTGTGAGTTACGAAGCCGAAAATTGTAACATATATCATATTATATCATAAGCACATCCATATTTATGTGGCAGTAATGTGCAGCTTAACAACAAACAAAGTCTTGATGTACAGTGTTTACTTCCCTAATTTTATTGTCAGAAAATACTGTGGAATCATTTAATTTCATGGGAGCCAATTTTCGTGGATTTTGAGTCTTTTGCTTATTCGTGGAGATGTAATTTCGTGGATGCGTTAAATAAGGTGGTCTTAAAGAATCAAGTAAAAAATGCACACTTGAACATTACTTTTTACATGTAACCGTTGACCATCAAACTGCAGAGTCTCTGCAAAACTCTTCAAAAATCGCCATTGTGTAGGGCTATCCAAATTACAATAAGCTTCGGAGATTCAGAAATTAGAAGAGCAAATACAGTACTTGACTAGAACACTGCAGGACAAAGAAGACAAACTAAAGGAAAAGGCCAAGAGAACAAGCGAATCAAGGGAACTCTTTTGTAGAACGACTTTACGGTGAATCTGACACTTTTCCCTGTCACTGGTGTTGAGTGACTTTGATCTGGATACTCTTAATTGACTCCCAGTTTATCAAAGTAATTCGTTGATTGAAATAACTATTTGTATTTACTTTACTAATATACACTACTGTTAAAACAGTGTTTTGTTATTAATATGTAATTGTTTGCCATGTGCAATTGTTTGGCAGTTGTAGAGCGACGGTCAAGGCGACTCTTGACTTTCCGTAATATTGTCGTAAGTTTGCGGAGATTCAATAAATATTAAAAAACGGAAGCCCACTTATGAATTATCCAAGGGGTTACAATATCACAAAGTATTACATTTTTGTTCTCTATTAAATGTTGAAAATTTTTCACTATAAAACTTAAAACTTTTAAAACTAGATGTTGTCATCAGACAATAATACCCCACAGTAAGTGTCTAGACACGCCATTGTACCTGTGTTGATAAAAGAGGAGGACACATGCAATTTCAGGATCTATTAATCAAAGGCCTGAAGGGCCATAATGGCTTACAGGTTTGATATGACTATATTTACATGGATCGAGTATGATTCCCTCTATTTCTTACGGAAACTTTAGTTTATTTATAGCTCTATAGAAAGTAACTAGCTACATGTAATTCATAGATCTATAGAAACTAACAGGACCAATATCAACATGTCCCATTTGTTGATTGGTCGAACCTTGGTGACCGAAACAGACAGGATTGAAATCTAGACGCCTCTTTTATCAATTGGTTGAAACCACCATTGCTTTTAGGAAAATCATAGACTGCATAAAATAATAATGATGATGTCAGACTCAAACTCCAATATGAGACAATTTGTTTCTTTCTTTTATCCAACGACTGAAGTGCATTAACTGTAAATTCATTCAACTATAGAGGACACAAAAACACTTAAAACCAACATGCTCTCAAATATCAGTATACCTTGTATTCCTATGCACTATGAACTTGCGCGAGAGTTGGTGCACGGTGCGACGTAACAGGACCACAGCCAGCGCGAAATCATTGCGCGTAAAAATAATATAACCAAATGATGAAATGTACTGTATGTTATGTACTATAATTAATGAATGCTCATAAACTCTACACCAACAAGTATTATTCCATTTTATATGTATTTCATAAATGTATATGTATTCATATTTTACTGGGGTTTTTCTACTTTTTTAAGAGTCTGACCTTCGCAAGCTTTTATAAAAAATATAGATTCACAAGGCAGTTCTAACACCTTCTATTTTATTTTTTTCCCTTTGTACAGAGATAAACTCTTTGGAGGGAGGGGAGGGCAAGAAAAAGGCAGAACTATGCAATTACAGCAAACTTGTTTTGACACCAAATTTAATTTAAATTAATTACTGCACTATAACTTTGCAGTCAGTCTCTCTTCACATGACATGTGTACACAGTCATTTTCAGAGGCATACTATACGATGTCTCTATGTTATAGTAATGTGACATCGCTTCCGTATATGACTTGCAATCAAGCTTAACTGTATGTTGTTTTCTTATTTGAGTACATTTGGTCTCAAGTTTCCAAAATTTTTACGACAAATAAACAGTTCAATCATAGCACAACCAAAGTAACTCCATCGAGGGAACATTGTCCTATTTTTAGATCTTGGAAAATCCCCAACATTCGATAATGGCGGAGGTGTCGAAGAAGGCACATTATATTAAAACAAGGTGTAATTGCCCCTCTATTTATGCATTTATTACCGATTTATAATCCCAGTTTCAATATATCTCAATTATAAGTTCAGTTCTTTAACCGTTAAACACTTTCCCCCTTGCTGAGATCGATGTCGATCGAAGTTAACGACGCTCTCTGCGGGTGCAAACGTTTTTATGAAGATTGAACGAAATAACGACAACTTTACATTTACTTATCACTGTTATGATCTGAAATAATTGGGAAAACATTTTTTGCTTATAATACATGTAAGTATGCATAGCGGAAAGCATGGCGGCACTGTGTGATGCATGGCGGCACTGTGTGATGCATGGCGGGGGCATATACCTCTATGCAAAAACGGCCTAGGGAAAACACTGCAGTTAATATTCATTCGCGTTAGATTTCGAGTTTATTTAAATAAAGTCAATTCATATTGGTTAAAATAACATAAGTAATAATAACATATGGAAAATATAATCTTGCTTACAGATATTTATTATGAACAACAAACAGTTAACTTTGCAACATTCGAATAGAACTATTTTTTGTCGCGCATGTTCAGATAACTGAACTCTTTGCCGTAAAGATTATCCGGCAACTAGATGGCCGTAAGCCATAAAAAATCATAATTTTCATAAAGGGCGAGACTATCAACTTAAAGTTTGACAGAATTGTATTCAGCAATTTCTAAGCACTACCTTAGTTTCATTGTTAATGACGGAAGACCAACAATTGATAAAATAATATAGGTTACTATTCAAAGGCGTTTGTAATTTTTTCCAATAGAAAGGTTACATGTAGACGAAAGACACATTACAATAGGATTGGGCCTTCTGCTGATTGTATAAAACGTGCTCTGACTCTTGCTCGTTCTTTGAGCATTCAAGAAACAAACTTTTTGGAAGCAAAAAGACGTTTACAATGATTTAGAAAGTTATTGTGTTAGATGTTAAATGCTAGTAGGTTTCATTGTTTGTTTCCAAGACATGAACAAATATAGCATTTAGTACTGTTCTAATTTTAGTATTCTTGAGGATGTACAGTCTCCTGTCTTAACTTGGTTGTTCCTTTGAAAAACAAATATTCATATTGCCCTACATTTTACATGTTTCTGATGTGCAGAAGACATGTTTTCTTTTCTACGGATTTTCAGTTTAAATGTTTAATAACAAAAGGGGCATAAATTAACAATTCATATTTTATTTTCTCGATAAATAATTGTCTTTAGCTGAGAGTTTGTTTTAACTGTATAACTTCTTCTCAACAGAATCTTAATAAATTTATTTCAATTACTTTTCTTGGCTCCAAATTCTTCAATTCATGGAAAATTCAACAAGATATCTGTGAGCCAATGCTCATACCCTCGCTATGATGTGAATATGCAAAATAAGCAAAGTCGTAATTTTACATGAAATTGACGCCCGATTAGTACATAAATATATCACACGATATGGCAGGACTACTCAAAAAGTGTGTTAAAAATTACAAGCATCTCCAATTTATAGTTGCTGAGAAATCTTTGACAAAAATATGTTTGATTTAAGCTAAAAAATAAACTAAGTCGTCACTAACAGGAAGTTGGCGTCCGATTGGTACTATATAAATAGTGCCTATTTGGGAGGGTAACAGTTGAAATTGACACCCCGAGAAAACCATTGAAGCGTCGGTTGACAATGGTTTTCTCGGGGTGTCAATTTCAACAGTTATCCTCCCAAACAGGCACTATTTATTTTGTTATACTGAATGTCTTAATTTTAAAGAAAACATCATGCACTGCTTTTAGATAGAAATAACGTGAATTATAAGGCGAGTCGTACGCGCATGATTTTAGCGCATGTAACAATTCGTAATGTTACCCGTTGCTAAGTGCGTTGCTAACGCTGAGGGTAAAAGTATATAAATAGTGCCTGTTTGGGAGGGTAACAGTTGAAATTGACACCCCGAGAAAACCATTGTCAACCGACGCTAAGCGGAGGTTGACAATGGTTTTCGAGGGGTGTCAATTTCAACTGTTATCCTCCCAAACAGGCACTATTTATTTTGTTATACTGAATGTCTTTTTAAAAATTTTAAAGAAAATTTTACTGCTTTTATATAGGAATAACGTGAATTCTACAGCGAACCGTACGGGCATAATTTTCGCGCACGAAACATTTTTTAATGTTACCCGTTGCCAAGTGCGTTGCTAACGCTGAGGGTAATAGTAAATATTATTAACTGCGTCTTAACCAATCAGATTTCAGTATTTAACATGAAAGTATAACAAAACAAATTATGAACTGCGTCTAAACCAATCAGATTTCAGTATTTAACATGCAAGTATAACAAAAAAATATATCCAACGATATGACATGCCTACACAAAAAGTGTGTTAAAAATTCAGGCATCTGCTATTTATAGTTGCTGAAAATTTTTGACGAAAATTCGTTTAAAAAATTAGGCTAAAATTAATAGTCATCATCTAACAGGAAGTTGACGTCCGATTGGTACAGAAATATATCCCACGATATTGCATGCCTACACAAATAGTGTGTTAAAATTTCAAGCATCTGCAATGAATACTGAGAAAAACGTGAGAGAAATTTTTGTTATGGACAGACAGATGGGCGGACGGATGGACAGACAGACACACAAGGATAAAAGAGTATACACCCTTCTCCTTCGAAGCGGGGGTATAATAACAAATCACATTAAATATATATATATCATGCAATTCTTTATTTTCTATTTGTCACTACATAATACAAACATTAACCGATTAAATTCACCATGAGCAATATAACCAAGTTAACATAATCAGAATAAGTGAATATGCTGTTAAAATTAACACAATATTATATAAAGTGAATACGATATGCATTTCACGAAATGTATAAACGTAGAGGTATAATGCAAAATACCGGTTATCTATGTGAAATCAAACAAGAAATACCAATATGGTTTAAAATTCTAACAAAAAAGCAGATTGGTTAAATTAAAGTTTTTAAAAAAAGTACAGTATTCTAGCCCAGCTATTAGTTTAATAATACGTTAGCCCATTTTTAATACTGGTACTCCTGTAAAACAAGTTTCAAAATATTTCCCACAAAAATACAAACAAAATACAAAACCTTCATGTAAAAGAGTTACAAAACATGTTGTCACAGCTGATCAATTTACTTTGCATTAAGAAAAATATATGAACTAAACAATGCAGGGGATTTTTTCACAACAAATCATCAATTTAAATCAAAATCATGAATTAGAGGTAGACAATCAAAAGACACCACAACAGCTAAAATAATGGAGACATTGCTGTCTTCCATAAAAACACGGCAAAATTAACTGTACCCAAACTCAAGTGTAACTTATTTATACATTATTAATATTCATATAAAATATTTTTTTCAACATTTATACATTGTTATTATTTATACAAAATATTTTTTTTCAACCAAAATTAAATTACATTGTGGGATGCAGGATTAATGACATGTTGTTAAAAAGTCCACGTTTTACATAAATGAATATATATTGGGTTTAAAAAAACCCAAAAACAAAAACAAATATGACTAAGTCCAGAATTCAGATTTCTTCAACATGAAAAAATTAACTTTGAAAGAGATTTCTAATTTGATATCATAACAGAACAATCGTTACTTAAATGACTAGGTTTCACACCAATCTCTAACTCAAGAACCCTCCCTTTTCCAATATATATAACATCACCCTATATATAGCTACCAATTACATCATCTACTAGGATATGGATTTCAACATTTTTTTAACAAAGCTACTTTATACTTCATGATCTAGAAAATAGAATAAAGATATCCTACAGATACAGTCATTGAGGACGATGGTTAAATCTTTCTTTTGATTGGGCAGTTTAATTGGTCTCCATGCTGACTCCTGGCAGGAGATTATTCCCTGTGCCTAGAGGGATGCCTCGCTTTGGTATGTAGGGTGTTGTCCTGGGAACCATGCTGATGCAGTCGATGATAGGACACACAGACAGACACAGGGTGCAACCTATAATGTAATGGCGGGTAAAATTTCATTTTATGTTAATGCATCAAATTAAAACATACTTTAAGGTAAACCGAATTTTTGTATAACAAAAATGCTGAGATTCAATATTTTTTCCTAATTCTACCTTGCTCTACTATGGCAATAATATTTTCTAGTTTTCAATAAAAATTTATCTTTTTAAAATGGATTTTGCATTAAAACTTCATTTTCATTTCTCATATTTGATAGACGAAGTTCAGGACATTTGGTATCAACTGCATTTAAACTGAATTACCTGTGCAATCATCCGTGACAGTAGGAAGGTGAGTCTGGGCGTCAAACTTGATGGCCTGGTATCCAGAGTCATTGCAGGTCATGTAACATTTCCCACAGTTTATGCACATTTCCTGCAAATAATTACCAGTATATTAATATTAATGAAAAATATTCTAGATTGTATAATGTTGAAGATTGACAATTTACCATCAGACTTAACATGAATACTGTCTGGTTGAATTCCTGTGCTACAATTCATGATCGGTCAAGTTATTTAAACCCCTAACCGTAACTTGTTCTATTGTGGAATTTTACAATGAATACACAAATGCAGAACATGAAAAAGTGGAAAACTTTCAACTACAAACGATAATTCTCAGTTTACACCAATCAACACAAAATTTGAATAACGGCCCCCCTATTGCATGGACTGACTAGTGATATACAGTCTTCATTTCTTCCTTAGATGATTTGGATTATATTTGTGGTAAATAATTTTTTCCAACCATATTTATCTCTCTGTTTATTACCTCATCAATGAGTGCCACCACCTGTTCCTGATTGTTCAAGTCTCCATAAGTCCCGATCCTGGATAAGGCCAGACCAATGACATCCTGAAAATGAGAATTTAATAAACTCTTCTTCTCATGGATATAAATTTCAATCACTTTTTAAATGCAGCAAGACCTTAATAACAGTAATGAAAGAGAAGTTACAACTAAAAACATAAAGTAAGGATTTGATAAGAAAGAAAGAAAGAAAGAAAGAAAGAAAGAAAGAAGCTACCTCATGAAAGCAAGAGTAAAAGATACAGACACAGAGGGGTGAAGAAAGATTAGACTTAAATATAAAATCATTCTTTAAAACTGTCAATTTTTATAGTTTACATTCCAAACAGCTGACATATCATCAATTAAACAGGAAATTACCTTGACTGTGGGTATAGGCTTCTTTGGGGCATTTGCTGGTCTCTGGGGCTCTGGTATGTTCTCTTCACTTAGCAGGTCTTTCTCTTTGTACAGACGGTCCTTCAGTTCTTGTCTTTTGGCCAGATATGGACCAAAGGATGGGAGATTCTAAAATGAAAATTTCAGACTTCATTCCTTGTTTTCATATTATTAAGGCTTGGCATGTAAAAAAATATAGTTAAGCTCAACTTCATTTAATTCAGTAAGAGACTGACCTCTCCAATTATGTCTTTCACTTTCAGGACGGGTTTCCCCAGTTGGTGGGGTGCAGTAGGGGGACTCTGACCATCCCAGTTATGAAGTTCCTCCACGCTTCGAAGGTACAGCAGAGTCTTGAGTCCTGTGATGTAGTCATCTATCACTGTGTATTCCTGATTGTGAACGGCACTACACACCTGAAACATTTAAAAAGTAAAATTACGAAATTAAAAAGAGATTGATTAACAAAATTCTTCTAAACTAAAACCATTTAAGGGTTTCTTTTGCCCAAATTGACTGAATTGCATTAAAAGTGTTTTCGAGTCATGAAAATCTATTTGTGTCAAGTTTGATTTATGACTATTAAAATGAACAAACAATTCAGATTCTTAAGAGGTAATCTATAACTTTAAATTATTACCCCAAATTGTTCACATACAAATTAGCAAAAAAAGGGAGGCTATATACAGTAATACTCTCTTATAGCAAAGTTTTAGGGACCAATGGATTTACTTTGCTCTATCCGTAAGTCATATAACAAATTTTTAACATGTTTTTTCAAGATGACTATCATTTGTAGTCACTGAGGCATGAAATAAAATACCTTTTCTAAAAACCTTAGATAATTGGATGGTTTTTAAAGTATAAGAACTTTTGAAAATTGAATTCATTCAAAAATTATGCCGATTAGTATTTCTTAGTTGAAAACTTATTATACATGTAAAACAAATCATTATAAAAGATGTAAATTTCATTTTTACCTCTATGGGGATTGAAAATCAATTTGTTATACCAGTATTCATATTCCTCATTCCTTTTTTTTGGAGTTTGTTATAAACATAAAAGTTTCGCATGGATTTGTTAAGAATTTTTGCCAGGGCCACGACAAAATTTTGCTATATCAGAGATTTCACTGTATCTGTGTTCATACTACCGGTAAATGAGTTTTATTGTATTTGAATAAACAATTCAGATCCTTAAGCAGAAATCTATAATTTCAAATTTTTACCCCAAATTATTCAAATACAAATTAGCGAAATAAAAGGGGGCAATGTCATGATATATTTAATCAATGTATCTATTTGTAGATTCTGAGTTGTATACATGTATAATCAATATGTTCGTTTTGACTTTGATGTAAGGAGAAGGCTGAAATGGGCTGAGGCTGCTGCCTATTCCCATTTGTTATTATTGAGTAAATTAGTGGTTAGCTTAAACTAAAAAAATATCAGCAATCCAATGCAAATTTAAAATCAGGAACACACTGCCCACAGGTAGGCAGACTGCGGGACATTTAAATCTATTTTAATAGGCATCCAGGAAGTAAATTACAAATCTCGCCAACTCTCGTTTTAATCATTAATTGGTTTCGAAAGTCTGTTGTGTGAATTTCCTTCCACTACATCAGAAAATATCTTTAGAAGGTAAGGGGAGTGTATTTAATTTTGTTTGTTTGTTTTGTTTTGGGTTTTTTAGGGTGGGGGTGGGGGTGTTTGGGGGATGGGGATGGGGATGTGGAATGAATAAGTTTGGAACTTTTGGGATTCGTTTAAATCTTTATTACAATAAAACTTTTGTTTATTACCTTAAGTTTACAAGATCTAAATCCAAAAATACATAAAGTTGTTGATTTGAACAGTTTACTTTCACTTTAGTTTTGTTGAAGTGAGCTGGAAATCTCTATTGTCAAGTCGTATATAAAATTCTTGTTTGAAATGATGTTATTTTCATGATATTTCAATAAATATTTAAACAATTGACTTGAAAACTAATAGGGTTGTTCCTTTTACCATGCCAAAAAAAGTGTACGAAGTTTGATAAACATTCGTGTCATGGTTTTCTTTGAATATTGCTTATAAGCAGTAAAGCTGAAGGAGACACACATACACACACACGTGCCCGCACAGCAGCAATGTTATATCCCCTTCGCAACAAGTTGAACGAGGGGGATAATTAAACTTTAAACTATTTAGATTCAAGTTTTAAGGTGGTAAAGGTTTAATCTTTCTGTTAATGTGTTGTTCATAGTGGGTATATATTTGACTTAAAATTGCAATTGATCAAGCCAGTAATGAACTAGAATGCTCACAGATTTTTTAAAAGGATACAGTACGTGTCAACATTAAAAATTGCAGGGTTTAGGTTAGCATGACTATCTCCAAAGTTTTGTCCTTTTTCATAAATTGAACATTTCATTCTATTTTATTAAACAGTTCCAATGTATATAATTTTAAAGATAGGTTTTAGATAATAAAATTCTTATTTTTATCTTGATACAAAAACTACAGTAGTTTTCACATTTAACTCATATAAATAATTAGCAAATTTTTTCTTCAATTTAAATCTGTTTAGGAATAAACATTGACCACTTTGAATATTGAATAAATTAAAGTTGAAATATGAAGATGCTGTTGTTGTTGACTTACAAGTTTTATTTAAAATAAAATATTTTCATACAGATGGCATCATCGAAATTCAGTGCACCACCAACAGCCCAGCACTATTTGGTGTGTGGTACTGAAGACTGTGAGAATTACAACTGTCAGTTTTACATTGTCACCAACCAATGTGTGAACAATGCAGAGATGAACATCAGAAGAGCTCAGAAACAAAGAACCATGAAGTAGTCTCTTACCAACAACGCCAAAGACAACTTCCTGAAGTTAAATGCCAAATCCATGTAAACCGATATGTTGACATGCTTTGTGAGCAATGTCAAGTTCCAGTTTGTTCAAAATGCGCAACCAAAGACCATGTTGGACACACATTTATAGATTTAGAAACAGTGTATGCAGAAAAATGTGCTATTTGTCTGGATGAAATCAACAAAATTGAAGAGTATTTCCTCCCAACTTCACAGGATTTTCTCAAATCTATTAAGAAAGATTCAACAGAAATAAAGAAGATCATGGATGACATAAGAGCATCAATAAAGGCTGAAGCTGAATCTCTGAAGAGAATGGTTGACAAGGTCACATCACATAAAATAGAACAAGTCAACGAAATAGAAGAGTCATTCCAACAACAGTTAAAATCACAAGACATAAAGTATAATGGCTACATTTCTTATCTCCATGAGCTTGTTAAGAAGTTCCATGGCTACCTTTCCTCTGAAGATATTAAAACCCTTATGAGTGAAATTACAACAAATCTAAAAATAGACCTAATACCAGCAACCACCAAACCGGTCCCTCCAGAGTTTACTGCTGGTCAATACAGCAAGGAGGATGTCACCAAACTACTGGGTAGAGTTAAGGTTCCAGATATAAAACCAGAAATCAGAAAAATAAAACCCATGGAGACCCCCGCTACACAGTTGAAACCTACAGGGAAACAGAGGCAACAAAACAGAGAGAAATCTGATGGGAAACAAACACTGTGTCTGTCTTCCTCTCTCACCAAGGTCAGGGAGTACACAGTACCAGGTGTTGACAATATATGGCATATATCATTTAGTAAATCAGGTACAGTCTGGGGCAGTGATTATCATGGTAACCTTGTCCAAACAGATCTACAGGGGAATCAGCTACAGAAGATACAAACCAGTGGTGGATATGGCTACCACACAGTCACACAGGACGGGGATCTGATCTATACAGACAGAAAGAACAAGGTCATCAACAGGATAAAACAGGATAAAACAATCACTGAATTCATTAAAACAGGAGACTGGGACCAAATCTGCATACACTCCTCCCGCATCAACGGGGACATACTGGTGGGCATGAGAAAGTATAAAGAGGCTAAAGTCACCAGGTACAAGAAGACAGGGAAAGAAATACAGAACATACAGAGGGACAACATAGGACAGGAACTGTATAGTTATCCACACTATATCACAGAAAACATCAATGGTGATATCTGTACATCAGACTTTAACAACCGAGCTGTAGTGGTAGTGAATAATTCAGGACAATACAGGTTCTCCTACACAGGTCAGAGGTCAAGGTTTATTCCCTGTGCTATCAACAAAGGAAAGGAATTGTATAGAAATCCACACTTCACAGAAAACATCATCCAAACATCAGGACAATACAGGTTCTCCTACAATGGTCAGATTTCAGAGTTTCTTCCTTTTGGTATTTGTACTGATCTCCTTGGTCACATCCTGGTGGGCAATGTTCCTCACTTTGGCTCATTCAATTTAACTGACAGAAACAATGTTCATATTTTGGATCAGAACGGCCAGTTCTTGTCTTTACTACTTACACAAAAGCAATATATAGACCATCCCGGTAGTTTGCGTGTGGATGATGAGAACAATCTTCATATTGGAGAACATCACAGCAACACAGTGACTGTGCACAAGTATCCACAGTAACCTTGATTCTGGTACTGTATGAATGTATCAGATTATTTTTGATATAAAGTTATTAACTGTCACACATTTTCGTACATTCATGCTGAAAATTGTCTACTGTATTATGTGATGATGATTTCATTCGGAGTGTGATCAAATCAAATAAAACCTGAAGTGCTTTCTGATTGATTTGATCACCCCCTGACCGAAATTATTCCCTAATAATGATTCCTTTATACTTATATTTATGTAATTTTTAGCAACTGTACAATTAAAAATTTGAATGTAATAAGCAAACTCCACTTGTGGCCCAATTTTAGGTCATTTGAATTGGAATCATCGGGGGCCAATATTCGTGGCTTTTGTTGGTAACCCTTGTCCATGACTTTACAGCCCACGAATTTATATACAAGCATTTGTATAATATTTATCAAAATTATCAGAACTTGCTAACACCAAAATTAAGTCCCCACGAACCAGGAAAATTTTTGCTACCCACAAACATTGACCCCCACAAATAACAAGAGGCCCATGGGCCACATCGCTCACCTGAGGAACAATAGGTATGATAGAATCAGCTTAATGGAGTCATAATACAAACTATCTGGACAATAAAATTATTTTGAGGAAAAAAACAAAAAAAAAATACATAAAAAAAACTATCTGGACAATGTACAATAATACATATAGATCCTGTATAAATAAAATCCATTTTTCCCCCTGGATATTCTTGTGTTTATAATCATTAGTCCCTTTTCTAACAGGATGATTTAATAGTCATATCACTTGTTGAGTATTGCAGTACTCAAAAAGATCCTTAACAATTGTTTATATATGGGATATAAACCTACATCAAACTCTGAACCTTCTTGTGAGACTGAAGAATTGTCCTTGGGCCAAAGTCTTAACAATTACAAAGAATCATCTGGCTGATTAGTTTCTGAGAAGAAGATTTTTAAAGATTTTCTCTATATGTTCCTATGTAAAACTTTAACAACCCCCACATGTGGCACCACCCAACCCCCAGGGATCATGATTTTCACAACTTTGAATCTAAACTACCTGAGGATGCTTCCACACAAGTTTCAGCTTTCCTGGTTGATAAGTTTCTGAGAAGAAGATTTTTAAAGATTTACTCTACATATTCCTTTTTAAAACTTTGACCACCCCCCCCCCCTCTCCCAAAGGGGGGTCAAAGTTTAACATACCTGAGGATACTTCCACACAAGTTTCAGCTTTCCTGGCTGATTAGTCTCTGAGAAGAAGATTTTTAAGGATTTACTCTGTATATTCCTTTGTTAAACTTTGACCCCCCCCCCCATTGTGGCCCCACCCTAACCCCAGGGATCATGATTTTCACAACTTTGAATTTACACTACCTGAGGATGCTTCCACATAAGTTTCAGCTTTCCTGGTTGATAAGTTTCTGAGAAGAAGATTTTTAAAGATTTACTGTACAAATTCCTTTTTAAAACTTTGACACCCCCCCCCCCCCTCCCAAAGGGGGGTCAAAGTTTAACATACCTGAGGATACTTCCACACAAGTTTCAGCTTTCCTGGCTGATTAGTTTCTGAGAAGAAGATTTTTAAGAATTTACTCTGTATATTCCTTTGTTAAACTTTGACCCCCCCCCCCCCCCCCTTGTGGCCCCACCCTAACCCCGGGGATCATGATTTTCACAACTTTGAATCTACACTACCTGAGAATGCTTCCACACAAGTTTCAGCTTTTCTGGCTTAATGGTCCTTGAGAAGAAGATTTTTGAAAATTCCTCAAAAATTTTCATTAATTATCTCCCCTTCAAAAAGGGGTGTGACCCTTAATTTTCACAACTTTGAATCCCCTTTGCCTAATGATGATTTGTGCCAAGTTTGGTTGAAATTGGCCAAGTAGTTCTTGAAAAGATGTTGAAAATGTGAAAAGTTTACTGACAGACGGATGACAGACAAAATGTGATCAGAAAACCTCACTTGAGCTTTCAGCTCAGGTAAGCTAAAAATGATTCCACAGTATAGGACTGTATAGTACAAAATCAATATGAAGTGTCATCACATGCAAAGACACTGAAGAATGTAACTATTCTTTGTTAAGGCATTTAATTGCAGAAAACGATTTCTTTATAATATTTTGATAGAAAAAAAATCATTTAAAATCTGGCAATCTATAATCATTTTGAGCTATTGATAAGGTATGCATTGCCGTCTTCGTGTATGTGGCCACTAAGATTTTATAAATGGATATGTATAATCCCAGTCTCATTAAGCTAGTGCACTTTCTTATTGCAATCATAGTAGTTTTAAAAGCATTTTAAGAATTATTAGTATTTTGATTAAATGCTAGTAATTTTAAACAACTCACTGAAGATTTGATAGCTTATCTTTTTAACACCTCTGCAGCCCCATCGAATCCATTGCATCTGTCACTTATTATCTTTGGCATTGCATTGAGTCAATGAAATTATCAAAAAATCCATAATGACCTGTATATCCCTGTTGTCTGCGATAGGTGACCATATTGAGCAGTTTAAAGATTACGGTAATGAATGAATTATTGTAATGTCGAGACAGAATCATGATTAAGTGGCAGTTGAATAAAGTTTTATAACAACTTTGGGTCAAGATCTGACTGGCCGCTGGCCACATTACACAATATCGGAAAAATCATCCTGGGAAAATAAAACTGGCCATTGGTCAAGAGTGGCTGTTGATCGGGTGGCCGCTAAGACAATTTTGACTGTATATCAGAAATCTATTTTTTTTTTTAAATCTTCCTATTGTTTATATTTATCATACATGTCTACTTCATCGCTTTTCTGAAAAAATTCTTGTTTAGATAGCCATTTTGGAAGCCATTATTTATTTAATTTCATTTGATTTAGAATTGGCCTGTGGCTTCAATTGGGAGAAAATGAATGCTTTTCTAAAGTACCAAATAAATTTAGTACTTGATGTTTAGTACAAGTTTTAAGTACTTGTTGATTAACAAGATTTTAAGCATGTGTTTTACACTGAGGGTGAAAGCAGCTATATAGTTTCAGTGATAGCACTGGTTAAAGACATGTTGATAATTATCATTCTCAATACACAGCTTGGATAATGACTGGGTATTTTATCCCTGAAATTACATGTATAAAGGGCATGTACATTTTGCAACAGCTCATATTTCTTAGTGAGTCTGATATAGCCTTACAATTATGGTGTTGGAAAAAAAAGTTTTATAGAGTTTGAAGTTCTGCACAGGATACATGCACATAATTTAAGATTTTAATGTCGTAAAAAGCAAATACAGAGTGGAAAATTAAAATACACTGTTTATCTTTACAATTCTCTTCTTAAATCTTATGTTCTAAAGAAAATAAAAAGTTTTATCCATTTGCACGACCTATGAGGAGAATATAACATGATTTTTTTCTACATTGCAATGTTTGGTTATCATCATTCCTGCCCTTCAATGAAATTTGGCATTACTCACTGTGTTTGGCGATGACTTAAGGTGGTATGGGACATCTGTCGATATTAATGTGGATTAAAGTCTAACTAAGTCTACTATCTAACAGCGTAGCGCAGTGAGTTAGTTAGGTATGGGACATCTGTCGATATTAATGTGGATTAAAGTCTAACTAAGTCTACTAACTCACTGCGCTACGCTGTTAGATGACAATATTGGAAAAGAAACTACTTATATAACTGCACTTAATTTTATTGTTTATTTCGGTAAACAATACATCACAACATGGAAGTGTCCCATACCACCTTAAGCTTAAAAGTAATGACTGAATAATATTCACCTGCACTTGACTAACAAGGTGAATAAATGTTTGGTAATGACTTTAACCTAACGTTAAAGAGACAGTACAGCCGAAAACGTGTGAATAACTTCAGATTTACCCATTGTATCGTACTTAGGAAATAAGAAATAACGTTGATTGTAATAGTTGAAATAGATAAAAATCCCTTTCACGTACCTAATTAATGTAACTATGAGCTTCCGGAAATTTAAGAGTCGTACAAACGGGAATAATCTTATATCATTTATTTGTACCACGTGGATTTTGATTAACAGTAGTTGACACGTGCTGAAAACTACAAGATCTTCGCCCAACAATGATCATCATGGTATATGAGGTAAAAAGGACTCTCTAAACAGAACACTTCATCACTTTCTTGATAATATATTAATGGTTTAGCAATTTTGGTTCATTTTAAAATGAACCGACATAAATATGTCAAATAACCCCTCAAGGGGCCTCACTTACAAAAAAGAATTTAGGTTGAAGTCAACTCCTATGATAAGCATGCAAAATACTTGCTTACAAAATCATAATTGTGGTTTTTTTAATACTTTGAACAATGATTACCTGGGAGAAGTATAAAAGACATATTTCTACCAACAAACATGGCCAGGAGAATCTTTGTAAGCCCTGCATGTATTTTGTTTACAGTAAATACGTATGCCTAATAGTATAGAAGGCTGAACCCCAAAACATGTGGAGATGTACATACGTATAGGTTAGGTTAGCTAAATCATTGCATTGACCTCAAAAATAGCCAAAACTTTACAATTTTTGCTTAGCTTTATAAACAAATCAACTTGTAATGGTGTTTATATACATACATACATTTTTTTTAGAGTTTCAAAGTAATTTGCATGAAAATTTTTAGGAAAAAAATGCAAATGTTCTTAAGATATCAATTTTGAAAGAAATTCTACTGCATAATGTTTATAAATAATTTTGTTGTTGTTACATTTTGACTTTCCACAAATATATTCAAATGAAAATTGCAAAAAAGAATAAAAATTAATCTTTGTTAATGTTCATACTAAAAGCTTAAGTTTGATTTGATGCAGTTTCATTAATTTTTATTCATTATTGCATACAGTACATGTAACTTTAACTAAAATTATTTTGAAATTGCTATTGTAGAAAAATTTTGCTTCTATTTTTCTTCAATGTTTAGTTTGTCATTCCCCCCAAAAAGAAGCTGTAAAACACTGCACTTATCAACCTTCATCTACGACCATCTTACCTGAAGAACAGTGGCTCCACCCTGCAGGAACTGTAAACCTGCCTCTGCAGAATCGATGCCCCCCGTGGCCAAAATGGGGAAACCAGGGAGTTCCCTGGCAATGGCAGTTACTGCTCTGAGAGCGATGGGTCTGATAGCGTTCCCTGACACACCCCCATAGGTCGTGCGGTGATCCTTGCCAACATTGGGCCAAGCCATGCCATTGTTCTTCAGACCCATTAGGCCGGACACGGTGTTTGTAGCGGTCACTCCATCAGCATTACCTAAGAACATATAAACAGTACATGTATTTTACTTTTTGTTATGTTCTGAAATTTGAATTTTAGAATCTTATTGTTATTTTTTATTTTTACCTTCATATGCTGCTTTGGCAATGGAGACAATGCTTGTCACATTTGGAGTTAGTTTGGCAAAGAAGGGAATTTTGACGGCATCTCTTACCCAGCGACAAATATTTCTCACCAACTCTGGGTCCTTGAAAGAAATTAATATAAATTCTTTGGTTAGGTTAAGATAAGATATATTGTTTGGGATGGGGGTTTGGGGAGTTGGAGGTGGGGTTATAAATGGATGATGAAAGTGAAAATGTTATACATTT
This sequence comes from Magallana angulata, assembly GCF_025612915.1. Lineage (NCBI taxonomy): Eukaryota > Metazoa > Mollusca > Bivalvia > Ostreida > Ostreidae > Magallana > Magallana angulata. The sequence goes on from NC_069120.1 coordinate 28,950,280, forward strand.
TCTCTAAACAAATCCAATTGAGATCAGTAGATTTTGTATCATGATTTGGTTAAAATCTGATATAAGCAATTTACTTAAAATTTTTAATCATCATTTGTCTGAAAATTCTTATTTGCATTGTTCGTATTATTGTTCATAGTAAAGATTGAATGAAAACTTCAAGTCAAGAGTTGTAAAACCTGCAGGCCTGCATCACTCACCTGTCCACAAGCCAGCCCCATTCCTCTCTCTCCCATTCCATGAGGACAGGACAGATTCAGCTCCAAAGCATCAGAACCTGCAGCCTAACAAAGATATTAAATATAAATATCAAGAAAATTTATACATAAGGCATATCTGAAATTTCAATGTACTTGAATGTACTGCTGATTACCTGTTATCTGCAGCATCTGGTTCTCAAAAAATCATAATTTTTCATTTTAAAAAAACTTTATAGTCACATCTTTGTGTATCTTCTGTTAATTGCAAAATAGAATCGCAGCGAATAGCATTGGTTCACAGTACTCAGCAGGAGTATCTAACTGATGCTATTTTTACGACAGCAAGTTTTACCTCAGCCATCTTGGCCAGTTCTGTCCAGTCCTCTTTGTTGTAGCTACACATGATGCTGGCAATGACTATCTGTAAAAGGACACAGGGTGACATCAAAATTTGAATATACAGTATAAATGAACATACACATGTATATCAGAATGACATGGTTAATCTACATACTTACAATAACTGAAATTGTTATATATATTTTGCATGTTAAAGATCATTCCAAGGACATAAAATATTTATGATTTTGTTTAGAATTATTTTTGTAAAATGCAGCGCAGGGATGCATTTTACAAAGGAACTTTTGACCAAATTTTATTCATTTATCAGCTACCAAATATTTCACTTTCATAAAATTCATGAAATTTACAAATACAGACTGAGATCATTTGGGATAAATATTTTCAGATATCAAATTTTTCATAAGATTGCTCCATAAGACTTAATTATAAGATTTTTGTAAAAAGTTGCCCTGCCTTTCTAAAATTGCCAGTTTTTATTCAGACAAGAACACTTGCTATTCATTTAACAAAATGTTATACAGTCCAACCCACATGTTCTGGGAAGTCCCTCTTGAGTTCGGTGACACTCTGACACCAGTAGGCTGCTGTCTTCTCACTGATCAGCTCAATGTTCAGGTACGACCCCTGACCCGGTCCATAGATATGACCCGATGTTGTCCCCCGCACAATTCTGGGCGACACATTTGTCACTATGTCCTATGGAGGAATGGAATAAAAAGTAATCATTTCATCAAATAATTCTAAATTTACTAGCATGTACTTCTACAAGGTTTACCACATAATAAAACTGAAATTAATTAAGCTCCATATGCACATTTACTTAGCATAATTCTGAAATTTGAATTTAGAATAACAATACAACAACTTTAACTTCAGCTCTCAAACTGATATTACTAAAGAAATTAACTTATACGCATATCACTAAAATATATTTTTAAAGAGCATTAATACCCCTTTCATACATGTATGTCTACTAAATATGGGGGCTGACAAAAACATAGGTAAATAAATCTAATCAGAGGAGAACAGAATTTATATCCTGGGTTAGGTTCTATACACCCATAAACATCACTGTATACCGCACACAAAATCAGGTAAAAATCTGTACTCAACTGATTATGAAATAGACAGCTAATCATCATACATGTAAGAACAGTATCTAAAGCATTTTCACCTTGTCAAGGGAAAATGTCTTGGTCAGGGCAAATCCCCACCCAGCCTCAAAGGCCCGCCTGATCATGGTACTGCTGGTGGTGGGGGTGGCGCTGGCCAAGCCGTACGGGTTGGGGAACTTGAGTCCACACATCTCCACACTCACATCCACCTCATCAATGGGGGTGAAGAACTTGGGCAGAGAAGGCTTGGATGGAATAGGAATACCATGTAATGCCTACAAAATATTTCACACTAAATTCTTTTCTGAAAATAGAAACATAATGTGATTCTGCTCAACAGTGGCTTACTATTGATATTGGACAGAATATGCTGTGAACTAGTGTCACTCAGCTTGATAAAACATTTTGGTAGTTTGAGTTGTCAAGAAAAAATAAATATAAATTGTTTTTATGATACATTATAACAGACATGTATACATGTACTTTATATAAAAGAAATATTACTGGTACATAAAAAATGTACATATTATATTTGACAAAATACAGTAATTCAAATAGGTTATACACAAAGTAAGTAATTTGTGTTTATCGAAATCATTTAACAAGTTTGCCCAATATTTTCATCATCAAGCACAAACCTGCAGATACTTGTGAATGTGCCAAGATGCTTGTTTCCCGTCATTGACAGACTCTACTGTGGTCTGTGCCACCCCTGCTAGATCCCCTCCACAGAACACCCAGGGCTCGCTGGTCTGCATCGTCTGCTCGTCCACCTCGGGCGCCCCCCACCTGTTCATCTTGACTGGACTCATGGCATCAACCACTGATAAATGTGAACATGAAACTTAATAGGAAATCTTTCTAGACACAGTTCATTATTCCTCCTAATATAACTAGAACTGTCCTAAGGGGACTAATACCCCCGCAAGGCTAATTTCAAATGGGACAAATAATTGAATTGAATAATAAAGGTTTGGAACACATACAAAAAATAAATTCTAGAATTGTAAAAAAAAAATAGTTAACAAAGAAAAATTAAAATCAAAATTGTCAGAATCTACTGTAAATACATATCTATAACAGTAATACATTTACAAATGTATATATCTGATAATATATACATGTATTTTTTTAAAATTTAATTGATTTAAAGAGAAACCAACAAAATGACAATAACCCCTCCCTTTGCAGTAAATGGAAATACCAGTAGCCAAGCAATGCTCTTCTGTTGATAAAACTTTCAATATCTTTCTAATAAGAGTCTTGACAGATGCAATTAGTTGTTTCAAATTTTCCTCACTTTTTCCTATGGCACAATGGAACTCCATATCAGAAAATTGATCCAATAGGACTATGATTTTCTTTGATGAGCTTGTTAATTTTAATAAACTCCCAAAACATTACCATAATTACCATACTATGTAAAAAATATGTAAAAAAGAAAATTTAATATTGCAAACAATTTTAAAATTGCCAAAACACTACAATCACATCAGTAATTTTGAATTTCATTTAAATTAATGCCCAATAGGGTCACTTCATCAATTTACTTGACAAATAAATTTAAACAACCTCTAAAAATAGTTTAACTTCTTTATCAATAATGATATAAATTATTTCCTTATAATGATAGAACTTTTGGTTTACATAAAACAGTTTTAAAAGAGCCCCAAAACCATCACCCATTTTACAGATTATCAATTTCCCCTAAACACATGCTCCATCTGAACCATGGCTCAGATAATGGCTCCCTTGGGACAAATGAATTCAGCCACACTTGTCTTTGATGTTCTTATTAGCTCCTAAGAATTTATCATTGACAAACAAAAACTTTGCATTGTCAGTTGATAGAATACTTATAAAAAATAATTTTTTTTATTAATTAAGACATAAAGACAAAAACCTCCATCTGGATGTATTTATATAAATATATTTTTGAGTAATTAATAATAAAATCTGTAAGGATTACCTCCCTTACTTTTCAACATTAGTGTACAATATAGAGAACTAGATGATACCCCGCTCAATCGCTGGATTTAACACTTTACACATTATTATCATATAATGCTTAATATGTTGAACCATATTTTTGTTCCTTTTTTGTATTATCTTTGTCCCATTTTTCTTTAAAATTGAAATAAAAAAAAACAAACTGCACTGCAGATTTAGAGGAACGGACGGGGATAAAAAATCAGAACTTCAGATAAAAGACTGTTTTTAAAAAAACAATCATGGGGGGGGGGGGGGGGGGCATCCCTATTAAACATTTACGTAGAATACAATTATCTTTTCAACAAATTTATGTCTTAGGTTTACTACCAAGGTTTACATCTGTCGTGATACAAAAAAGTGTAAAATTAAATTAAAACACGTTAGTTTATGCATTATTATCCATTTGCATACATATTTTTAACCAAACTTGTCAGGTTCAAAGTATCTGGCCGACATGTTAACTCGCCCTATATATAGGGCCATGATGTCAATTAGTCAACCCGTTTCTGGGCACCCTATTCTGGTAAGTTCTTTTCATTAATATTAAAATCGCATTAATTGTTCCATTTTATTTATTAACCTTTGTATTAATAGAAGTCCGATCCAAGGTATCTGCCCGCGATGCATGATGAACCTGTCCTACACTTTTCGTCAATTAGTCCATTCGCGTTCTTGGTTACCCCGTTCTGGAAAGTTCTCAAGCGAATGGGTATCAAAACTAAAATCGCCCACTAAAGAAACGAATTTACTCATTTTATTTATTCAACGTTTGTCAAATCTTAACTTTAATGTATTCTCTAAATAGGCTCACAGTAAATATATTCACTCTTTACGTTATCATTCAATAATATTTCATTGCAATTATATATTTTGATGCAAACTGTCCCTGACTTGGATCCGCCAAAGCGTGTCCACCACCTTACTCTCATTTTTGCTATTTCGGGCTTGTTTATCGAAAATGAAAGTAGGTTTTTGATTAATTTCACAATAATAACTTATCAGTTAAAATTCAATTATACCTTACGGACAGCATCACGCATGTGTTGAAATACCAAAGGTGTAAGCAAGTACTCTGGTGCAGGCGTTTTATAGTTTATTTGCAAAATGCCTTAATTTATAAGTATAGATAAGGAAAATGAAAATTGTCATAAAATCATTAAACCTTGTCTGATCTTAAAAAAAATTGCAGGTGCACATCTTCAGATGGTGTTCAACATATGTACAAATTTTCAAACTGTTCCATGCAGTAATAAAAAATTCTATAGGGGGGACAAAGTTGCGTCTACAGACAGACAGACGGACGGACAGACAGACGGACAGACGGACAGGGTGAAACCAATATACCCCCCTAAACTTCGTTTGCGGGGGTATAATGATTATTATTTATCTGAATAGTATGATAACTTTTCGAGAGAATTCTTTGGTTAAAGAATTAAAAGAAAATGTAAACAAAGGAAGAAACATTGTTATATTTACCTATAAATCATTAAACTGTATCATAAAGTAATTTTATATGATGCATCAAATAAATGCTAAATATTAATTTGCAAGAAGACAAACTCATAAACGCCTGTACAGGGGTAAAATTAAAAATTTCAGAGAACAGAATGAAACAGTTGTCAATGATAACTGTGCACATAATCCAAGAGCTTAGAGTAATGAGATAATTCAATTGGATATATTTATTTACATCTCCTCTACAAACATATGTATCACAATAAGAATAAAATGCAATAATTCTTGTTAACCTCTCCAGCATTTTTTTAATACCCAAGACCTGTTAAAGAAAGAAGGATATTCACAGGAAATAACAAATCAAGAATTAAATCATTTTTGCTTTAAAACTTAATCATTCTAAAACATGCATTCACATGTAATTCACTGTGGACTTTGTTATAAAATCTGTTTAAATTTATAAGAAGAATGGACAGAATTTTGTTTATCATACCATCAGAATCGGTCAGTCCTGAGCCAAAGGCTGAGATGATATAGTTGGCCTTGATGCGGATGATCTCTTCCTCGTCTTCCACCCAGTTTCCATCATCATCCTGCTCCGTCCTGACAAACTCCATCCCCATAATCACGCCATTCTTTGTCATCACCTTTCTGGGGGCCAAAAAGGGGAGAAACTCGCACTTTTCTTCTTTAGCCAACTCCATCTGTTACAACAACAAAAATTATTAATCAAATGATGAAAACATTAGTAAACATTTACCTATTGAATAATATTATGTACTTGGCAATATGAAATTATTCATGAATTCAGAAGATATATTTTTAGAAATTCCTATTAAGAATAGGTTTACCTCTTCGGGGACGGCTCTGATGTTGGTGAACCCTTTTCTGAACACAACATACACTCTCTTGGCTCCACACCTGAGAGCGGACGTGGCACAGTCAAAGGCTGTGTCGCCAGCACCCAGCACAATCACTTTACCAGACAGCTGAGGCAGCTTGGTCTTACAACTGCACATTCCTATTCAAAGAGCATATAATCATTTTTAAAAAGCTAAAAATTGATCTGCCTACTATAAATTCCTCATTTTATGCAAATGCTTAATTCTGAAATTCAGCAGTTTTGCATCAAATCATGAGAATATAAAATCTTGAAACAATTTTTTAAAATAATTAATTTTAATATTGTTCACACTATCATGAAAATGATAGAAAGATATAAAATTCAGCAAGAGGTGCTTCTGGCTATTTTAAGTGTAAATTAATTCCTTGAGTTTAATTAGAAATCTACAGAATTTCGAAAAAGAGGAAAAGAGATTAATTTGTTATGTGATAAAATTAATCTTCGTGGTTAAAATGGTCTTCTTATTTTTCCCCATAAAATAAAACAGGCAATGATAAAGGAGTAGGAAGTCAACCTGCTTTGCTCGCAGCAGACACTTTTGGTAGAAAGTCCTTTGATGTGTAGAACCCCATGGGTTCTGTCAAATCAGCAAAAATCGGGATCTTCTTTGGGTTTGGCATTCCTAACAAGTGTCAAAATATTAATCAGGTAAATAAAAATCGATCATTATTGGCTATACAGTACATGTTCTACTTTACATATGCCATAAATTCATGAATATTTATTGTTTTAAGTTCAGTTCTCACAGTTCAATGCATTCTTTAGTTCACCGTTTATCTTTTCTTTTAAGTGGCATATTAAACAATACTAGTACTCTAACATTATCATAAAATAGACCTAATCATTTGCTTATCTGCCAAAGGAGCACACTTTCAAAATTAAAAAAAAAAATAAAATAGCATCAGCTACACTGATCAGTATAACAAAATTTCAGAAATGTAATAATAAATCAATTCAACTCAATTACAACTTTAAAACTGTGAGTTACAAAGCCATATATTATATCCTAAATCATATCATAAGCACATCTATATATTCATGTCCTGTTATGTGCAGCTTAACAAAACAAGTTGAGATGTACAGTGTTTACATACAAACTGGTTCTTCCCTAACTTTATTGAATGATGTAAGAAAATGTGTTATTGTTACTTGTAAATGTATCTGATCATTCTAATGATTACCTATGCCTAAAAATACTGCCTCATATCCTTCCTTCTTAAGTTTCTGGACGGTGATATCAGAAGTGCTAAGTGCTCTCCCTTTCTCAATCTAAAATGATGTATAGTATATGCATTCACTAAACTGTTTGAATATACCAACAACACACTTATTCCACAGCAAGACAAAAATCAATTGTTTACTTTGTTTTTTAAAAACCATTCAGTTTAATAAACAGATATCGTACTACATAGAAATTACACAAAAATAGACAAGAGACAACAAACAGACAGACATATGGACAAGAGACAACAAACAGATAGACAAATTAACATGAGACAACAAACAAACATACATATGGACGAGAGACAACAGACATATGGAGATGAGACAACAAACAAACAGACATATGGACGAGAGACAACAAACAGACATATGGACATGAGGCAAAAAAACAAACAGACATGGACATCAGACAACAAACAGACAGATATATGGACAGCCAAACAAACAGCCAAAGGACAGCCACAGGGAGTTTACTTTGGCGTGTCTGATAAACCTTACTTTGACCCCTATATCTTTGGCAAGCTCCACCTCAAAATCCACAACACTGTAAGGTAAGCGGTACTGGGGTATCTCAGAGGAGCTGGAAAATGACCAAAAACTCGGGTGTAAATGATATCATAAAAGTTGTCATCACATACTACAGATAAGTAGGTCAATCTTGCAAAGAATCTATTAAGCCACTTAAAAGTTTCATTACTTCAAATAGTGTTATGATATATATTTGTTAAAAATATTTCCTACACAGAATTACCTACAGTATACATAAGACATTAAAATATTTTAGGTGTAAACAACACACAAAAGAAGTATTGTGCTCTTAATAAACTTTTTTTGTGTGTTGCTTGAAATATATCTGAATCATGAATTGTGTGTGCACCTCAGTCCTCCAATGTAGTCATGCTTTTCAAAGATGGTGAGGTTGGTGTAGCCCATCCTGGCCAGAAACGTGGCACAGCTGATGCTGGCCGGTCCACAGCCCAGCAGGGCCACCTTAGCCTTGTAACTATCAGGGAGGTTATCCAAAGGGGGCATGGACGGGTCCCTGATTTGGGGAATCTTCATGGCTTTGAAAATCTAAGTAAGAGTCAAATGTTGATGTTTCACAGGTTTAAATATAATTAATATAATCTTACAGTGTAATAAGTGGTTATGTATAGTGCCTTTAAATATTTATCATATTCCATAATAAAATCTACAATAACACATTGTACTCGGTATGTTCTTTTAAAAAAATTTTAACCAGGTGTGATATTGTCTAAACAATTCTGTGTTTCCACTCTTGAAACCTTTTGAGTCACATTTTTAAGATAAGATTGTAAAGGTATAAGCCTGATAAGTTCCTTAACACAAAAATAAAATACAAAGCAGTGCTTCCACAAACGTTCTGTTTACATATTGATATCACCCCTATAGCATGATGATAAAAACCTGCAGCATTTTAAACCTTAACACCAACAATACAAAAATGTTTGCCCCAATCTGCTCAAATTGCTTTAACTTTACTTCATGCACCTAAACGTCCAAAGGACCAATTAAACTAAAGGTAAAATAAAGAAGTTTAACCAAAAAATTTAAAATAAAAAAAAAAACATGAGGACTGTGTTGTCCCCATCTAATTAAACTCATTGTGTGAAATATTAATTGAGTTGAACCACAGCGTATACAAGTGAAACATTAATAGTCACACAAATTTATATTTTTTTTTTCAATTTTTAAAAAAAATTGTTAAATCTAAAAATTGTTATAGATGTTTTGGTGACATCAAAAGCACAGAAAAACTTTTTATTAATAATTATAAAATCATCCTCTTTGACACTTACATGCTGTCAATACCTTGAAGAGAATAAACATCTTTGACAAAAATACACTGGCTGAATTCATCGCAAGTAAAAAAATTTTATGTCTGATTGTATAATTATTTGGTGTGAGTCCTTTCCTTTAAAAATTAATCTTACACTTATTTTTTTTTATATAAAAATTAAAGGTTATATATAAAACAAATATGTTTATCTGAGACGTTAATAAAAATTTAATCAAACTGCACTAGTTTGAAACACTTTGTTTCAAACAGTGCTATATCCCACTTCATGCCCAGCAATGTGTTTCAAGAAATTCATTTTTTCCCCTTATTTTACTGATAAATAGTGTACTTTACCTCAGTTGCAAACTGCTGCAACCCCCCAATGTTAATGGGACCTTCCTCTGAAGCATACAAGTTGCATCCTCCCACACAGAGGTCGGAGGTCGGACAGACCATTCCACATGTCAAGCCGAGGGGGTTGTCAGAAAGAATAGCTTTAGCTGCACCATAGTAGTTCTGAAAATGATCAAATGTAATCATTCCGACCACTGCAAATTACACCCACTTTATTTTCTTTACTATTTTTAAATTATGTTCGTTGATTGATTCAAATATTTCCACTGAGTGTGTTTCAGAGCTCTAAGGCCTAAGGGCTGATACACACCTTGTTTGCTATACTGGTGATAAAGGACTTGATGTCTAGCTGAGTGGGACAGCTTTTCTGACAAGGGGCATCTGCACATTTTAAACACCTACAATATTGAGTACATATAAACCATAGAATACAGTATACTATAGTAGTAGACTACAGAGTATAGTCTATATAGTACAAATAGAAAGGGTATACATTAATCCTCATTTTTGTAGCATGATCCATAAACATACCATTTACATATTCAATTAAGCTGATTCAAATTCCAACGGATTCTTTGTCCACAAATTCAAGTACATGTTAAAAAAAAGATACCTGGGTACAAAAGCACTTAAAGAAGCTTGGGTCCAAAGGTGTTTATTTATAAAAACACTTAATTATCAGTTGTTCTCCAGAAAAATATGAAACAAAATTTTGAATGTGTTTACAGTATTTTGCAAGGATAAGATGCAGTTTACCATGAACATCTGATAGAAAATTCAACACTCTTGATTGAGTACAGCTGTACTTGGTTTCATTGCCATGAAGTGAATTAAAATTCTGTCAAGCTATTCTACTTCTGTCAACATGGATATTTCCTTGAGCCATTAACCATGCAAGTCATAAATCATCATGTAGGTATTTTTTTTTCAAAAATTTTCTCTGAGGAAATTGCAATGAAGTTAGTCAGCTGGTAGACAAAACTGTAAAATATTTATGCCATTTTATATTGCCTCCTCTTAAAAGAAGCAATGAGGCCAGCTAAGGGGAATCCTGTTCCATTTCCCTTACCTGGCTGCCTCCCTCAGGGCCCCTCGCTCACTCAGAGTGGTGTGCTTGATGTCCTCGAAATTGTTCGTTCTTGGCGGACAATCCTGTCAAATTCAGACACAAGTAGTGAGAGACACCTGTCTAAAAGCATTTGTGAAATACTGGTTATCAACACACACTGGCTAATAATAACAACCCAGGCTGACTGGTCTACCTACCGAGCATCCTTTGGGGCTATTACGTTTCCAGTGCTTCTTGTTTTGTTTGGTCTCCGTGCTGGACACAAGATGTGCATATTTGGTTATTTTGGGATTCAGTGCCAGTAAACTCTACAAATGAATCAGCAAAAGTTAATCATAACCTTAAAGTATAGCTCAGTGTACCATGCAATTCATGACTGGGCATCATGGGCTTAACTTACACAGTATTTTGTTATCCACAGACCTGTATGTAATTATATGATCTTGAGTGCTATGCCGAAACATTTTTTATGCAACATCACATCTTAAAAAAAGCATTTGAAATTCAGTACTCATAAATGTTTTAAAACCACTAAATCAAGTCTGTTTCATTATAAGTTTTATAACTTTACATAAGTTCTCGAAGGTGAAAAAAGATCTCTAAAATCATTGCAGCTTTCTAAAGGTTCTGTCGGTTACAAGATCACTCATTTACAGCAATCAATTGTTTTTGCTCTGAAGGGCATTTATTACCAGTACACAAATTTAACTAAATAAATATCTTGCACATGTATAAGCAGAGGTAAAAGGTTATCTCTCCGTTTGTCGAGACTGAGATTAAAACAAAGGTTAAGCTTCATTAGGTTTAATCATAATGCTTCAAGTATGAAGCTACAAGTAGCAAACTAATGTACTTTAATATGTCAGCTACATTTGTACATGTTGATTATATCATTGCATGACTCAATGCAAAGCTACCCTTGACACTAAGCAGTGGAGCACATGGATCTTGACAGGTTGATATGTTCATCAGAGCGATAAGCCTCTATACTCGAGTAACCTATGTCCTGTGCCTGATACATCTACTACCGTTGCTTGACATATGACGCAGTGGACCAGTCGCAAATATCCAAGGACACAGGCATGGACACAGTTTGGTTTTCATTATTTTTTATTTCAAGTTTCATCGACTAACATTATGTAAGACAGTGTAGCACAGGGTTGTCTAAAAATTGAAGTAGAAGGAAGAAATGAAAAAGAAGAACGGGGGGTCAGGGGGTCTTGCTTAAAACTACATTGCATTTGAAATGCATTATAATAGCCGGGTATTTAAGGCATTATATGCTGGGGAATTGCCTCAATATTTATAACAGAAATTCTGAAAGGTTTTGGCGAACTGCCTTGCAAAAGAGTTTTAAATATCACATACAAGATAATGTGTACTCCGGGTACAAAACGCACTATATGATATATGTATTACCGAACGGACAATAAAAAATTAAGTAAAAGTTTTAGTATAAAAAGGACTAAATGATTAAATTTTCAATATCATCTAGTTCTTCCAAGATTGAGAGGTATTAATGACTGTGAATCAGAGTCGCACAATCAGGATGAGGGTACATTCTTATTTCATTGTATGATTTTGATTCAACAGGCACGAGGGCCATTAATGCTATTATACAATAAGATTACTTAATACCAGTACTTACTTCCTAAAGTTACAGCTCTCATTCAAATAAAACATCTTATACTGAAGTGTTGTTTGTTTGACATAATAAACAAGTTGCAAGCATGCATAAATATGCTTTGACCATGAAAATTATTTTATGATACTTGTCTTCAAATACTTTATCTATGGTAAGATCCTAATTCTGCAGGTGTAAATTTGGTATGATATATGCCAAGGTTTCGTGAGCACGATGCGGGTCAGAAACCCTTGGCTAGCAAAGATGTGTTGGAGAAAACACTATTCACATAAATAAGCTTTGAATTTTGTAATTGTTTTTCGTATCGATAACCAATTTTTAAATTGAAACTAGAGCAGAGCTCGTGGCAAAGCCCCGAGTAGGTCTTCCGTTGTTGCTGCGAGTTGAAAATATATGTTACGATTATAATGACTATACTTTCAGTTCTGCTTTTGTTATAAAAATGTGTTGTAATTGAAAGTCTGTATATAAAACGTGTTTTGAAAAAAGAAAGGAAGAAAATATTTTAGGAAAACTATTTGTCGAGCAGAGTTTATGTAATCGTTTCAAACATTGTTTAAAAAATGAGATCATGTTTAATGGCGAGTTAAATTTTCAAAGGGTAGCAAGCATTGTTATAAACATTAAACAGTATGTACTCATGATTCATGTCAGGAATTGTATTTCTTTTTAAAACTGAACTCGCCTACAAAACACGTAAACTTTTCTCAAAGATAACTTCTATATTAAAATATTTCTAAATTTTAGAAGACTATGTGCAAGTTTAGAATTGCGTGCTGACAAAATTTACAGACCCTAAAACGTACTACTACACCAAAAAAGCGTGCGGCCAACGTGCGAGAAACGTTTCGTGTAAACCTTTTAGAGTTTCATGTAAACCGTTTAGCGTTTCGGGCAAAGCGTGTAAATCGTTTCGAGCAAAGCGTGCGAGAACCGTTTGAAACGTTCATCAGATTTCATTCGGAACTCTCTGACAAGTTAATTGTTTCAAAATGGCGCGCGTGTTTTACATTACTTTAACAAAATTGAACGAATTTTTAACAAACGAAAGAAAGGTATATGTATTAAAAGACGACTAGTTACAGAGTACATGTATATTTAACGTTTTCATGCGATGTTTCAGTACTGAAACAATATTAAAATTCGCTATACATAAAAAATATTAAATACAGTTAGCGAAACATGATTTCTATTGGAACAAGCCTAAATCAACTTTAACTTGCACGATCATGTTTTGATAAGCATGTATTTTTATTATCTATTTACATCGATAACTCTTACTGAGACCATTCGGCTGTGTACAAGCAGCACACATAACCTCGGACATCGGGCGAGACCTGCTCCTGGCTGAACCTGTCAATCAAACTCTGTGTATTTGTTTTCATTGGATGGTCAGGCGTCTCTCTTTTGTCAAAAGCCAATGGAAAATTAATGAATTCAAGGTAATCGGAATCAGAATTTGATAAAGCACACAATTTAAATGATAGAACATTTATTAATTATTTGAACAAAATTAAATGTAAACATTGAAAGGAAATAAAAAAATTAATCATTATGGGAATCTATACGCATGGTACTCAATTAAAATAGATCATATTATGATTTTATTATTTTATGTAGTAAAATAACCCTTCCAACTGTTACTCAATTACATAACAATTGATGACCTGGGGCTATAAATGTTCTGAGCTGTGTGCGCTGAAGCGGCACAAGATTCTCGATCGCATGCGGCAATTGAATTAACACAGACTGGCCGAATAAACAAAGGGGTGGGAAAGTGAAACAAAATGTTACACATAAGAAGAAACCACCAAAAATGTTTTTCGACAGATCTTGATATCTTTTCTCCAATTAAAAAAAAATCCAGCGCGAGCACCTGTCAGCGGGGCGGGAGGAGTGGGGGGGGGGGGGGGCAGCAATGAGTTCGCTTCCACAATGAAACTACAGAAGTGATTAATATGTGACCGATAGAATCTAATCTAAAGTTGTTTAAACTCATGTGAATATTTTTCTAAAATAATCATCGAATGCCTCAATTCAGGGCATTCCTTTATCGTGCTAGCACCTACCGCAAACATGTAACATGGAACTTTGATTATAATTTGATTTGATTTTTAAACTACCTTGTACGCTATCGTATAAATCAATGCTTAATCAACTGTAAAAGTAAAATAACTTTATCTTAAACCAATATAATAGTTGAAAACATAATAAAATAAAGTTGTGTCCGTGCAAAATATGAAACATAAACGCGTCATAAGGTACATGTAGAAGAACACGAACCGACCGCGGATCACTTAACCACTCGCGCCGGATCTCCTCAGCCATGTGCGAAGGATGATCATTATTTAAAGGTTTAATATTTGAGGGGGGTGGGGTGGGGGGTGTTGGTTTTAAAACATTAATTGTACAGTTTTTAAAGTAGTTTACATAAACCAACCAACCATTAGTTTATGTCTAACGATTTTTCCGATATGGAGTAATATCGTTCATTAATATTCATTTACACTCAAATATTTAATTAAATATATACATGTAGGACAAACCTTTATAACATAAAATTAAAACAGTTCTTGTATATACGGCTATATTAACTCAAACACGTTCATATGCATGCAAGTGTAAGTCGCGGTGTGCGAATCTTGTGTATTAAATAACCGCTTACCGCTAGGTAATGCAGCCGTGGCTGATCTCCTCGGCCGTGGGCGAAGGATAGATTACGTAAAGGTACAACGCACAGAAACGCACAGCTCAGAACCAAGGAAGATTTGAAAAGTTTGCAGTATAATGACCTTACTCTATCAAATAGAAGTTCTTTATTTTAAACTAAAAACCCACAATTGATCTATGTCTATTATTGCTTTAGAGAATGACATTGCTTTTATTAATTAAATGAACTACATGTATTTCTTACTTGACATCCAATCGTTTAATCCACAAAAGATTTTGTGTAATCAAAACTAAAACAATTCTTGAGTTCGCGGCTAAATAAATTCATATATGAGAGACGCAACTCTCGTGTATTAGATAACCACTGACCGCTAGGTAGTCCAGCCGCGACCACGGTGACCGACTTTCTCGGCCGCGGGCGAGGGAGAGCTAACGTAATGGTACACACACAGCTCTGATTCAAGGTAGATTTTGAATGCATGATGTTTATATTAAAAAGGTAATGCATATATTTTTTCATTCCATATTTTGTGTTTTACTAGAAAAGAAAAAGAATGTTTTGTTTTCCAATTCCCGTATTTAAGGATTGTGCACTATAAGAACTTAACAACGACTTAAACTCCTAAAAAAAGCATGTATTCTAAAAAAAAAAATTCTTATGAATTAATGCCTCCTGTATAAACCAGCATACTTTCTGCGGTAACTTCATGCCAGTTGTACGCACAAAGTCTTTCGTTAACTTGTCAAATAAAAACAGGTACATGCTAACATGTAAAGCTTTTTACACTCATACTACACAAACCACTTACAAAATAACATTGAAACGACCTTCATGAGATCCCAACAAACAACTTTTCCAGCGACAGCCATATCAAAATCCTAACCGTTTTTGAGTTATTAAGCAAAATTTTTTAGGGGCCATTGGCCCTTAATTTAAGGGGCCAGCCCCTTTTTGTTGGTGTCAAATGAAAGCCCTTGTTATTTTGCACAACTTTTATTCTACATGTCTTTACAAAATTTTTTTCGTTCAAAAGATATAAAGGAAAACATGTCTAAATTTTTGCACTTTTTTGAATCCTGTTTTTTGACCCCCTACCTTTTCCTAAATAAAAAACGTAATCTAAAAACATAAACAGATGTGCACAACTACAATGTCTCTGTTATTCAAATTCGTTGGATTCCCATTCCCTGCTATCATAGTCTCGGAGCCTTTGTCTGGAAACAAAAGGCCCTAAAAAAATTTAAAAGGGGAATAACTCTTTAACGGAAAGGGAATTCTACATTTTATGAATTGCTTAAGATAGTGTTTTGTAAAGTACATTAGCCCTGAAAATTTGAGCAAAAACCGTTTAGAAATGAGCAAGATATGAAGCCTCAAAGTTCGCGTCTAGGAAACAAAAAAAAAAAAAGAAAAATAAGAATAATCTTAATTTTTTTCCCGCACAATAATAGAAAGGTCTTCCGTTGGAAACGGAAGACCTTAATAAAAAAACAACTGGCTGGATATTAAGAGGAGTGGGTAGGGATAAAAATCTAAAGTAAACTAAAATTAGTTATTTGTGCCTAAATCAAATTCTTTTTGTTGCAGCCGATTGGAAAAATTACAAACCTTTTTGGCTTTTGACTATTTGGTCTGTATGCAGTTTATCATTGCAACTGGAAATTTATTTTTATATTTTTCATTACCTCTTTGTATACGCCGGTTTCGAGATAGGAACTCTGTTTAGGAGGCGCAAATAACTTGCGAGTTGAAGCGGAGGTGGGACACATCGTCAACGTAAACAATAGCAACGCCCCGAAAAAAGCTAGGTCTTTAAACATAGATTTAATGTTAAAACCGCAAATTAAATTGTTTTTAACTGAACGAGGAATGACTGAAACAAACATATTAAATGTCACCCTTAAATT
The DNA here is from genome assembly GCF_025612915.1 of Magallana angulata. Lineage (NCBI taxonomy): Eukaryota > Metazoa > Mollusca > Bivalvia > Ostreida > Ostreidae > Magallana > Magallana angulata. Next base: position 28,966,980 of record NC_069120.1, read on the forward strand.
TTATGTATATGTGCATATATAAGGATTTTTCAAAATGGGAATGGGTGTTGGACATTGCGTAACATTTTCTAAATTTTGTTCTTTATTAGTATAATTTTACCCAATATTCCTGTTTTGAAAAAAGTAATTCAAGAGAGAGGGAAAGGTTCATCCCCCCCCCCAAAATGTTTACAAGCATTTTCTCTGGTCCAGGCATTTTGTAGTTTTTTGGCAAAATGTCTTCACATAAAAGTATAGATTTCTGTAGCCAAAGCTGCTCTAAGAAAACACACGTTTATGACAATCTTGTATAAGGTTATGGCAAGAAGAATTATGTAGGTTACGATGCATATTTAAATGCACCATTCATTTTTTTTAATCGGGAAGACTTTAAAATAATGGGAGACTTATGACAAAACCACACCCCACCCCCTTTTACTACGCCCGTTAAAGTTTACAAGCGTGGCATTCAGGCTTTATGGTGTCAGGTCAGCTTCCTAACCCAGTTTGACCCAGTTTACGGGCTCTGTGTTTTAAAAACTGCGCACTGTCCTAGATTTCTGTGCCTAAACTTACCTTTAGAAGAAAATTATGAAGAATTATTACACAATTTAAAGACAATCTTTTTTAGAATGCTAGTTAGTCGAGATACCTCAATATCTGGCACATCCTTGCTCACCATCCGAGATTCCATGTTTTTGAGATTAGAAGGGTTCAATGAAAAGTGGTGAGCTGCTTCAGAGAAAATGAACTCGTCCATATAAACATTAGGTCACGTGATATCGGTCTGCTGTACTGACCGCAGATAATACTGTATACAACCCCAGCCTGACGCGGAGAGTTTCCAAAAAGTATAGGCCTAGGGAAGTCTATTCGGGAGAAGTTTAGGTCACGGCTTTTGTCATCTTTGCTATAGTCAAAGTCAGTGTTTTCGGTCCACTCCGCTCCCTACAAAGAGGAGAGGTGCGGATCAGAAACCCTTGACTTGGGAAGATGGGCTTTTGTAGGTATGTTCAATAAATGGACAGCGGTAGTGAAACTTTTTGTTTGTCATTGATCAGTCTGTTGATCCGAGTGGTCAAAAGTTTTTTAAACTATTCTCTTTTGGTCAAAATATGCCGCATGATTTGTAAAATGACTCGTATGCTTTAGGTAACAGACAGCTGAAATAGTTGTTAAATTGATAAACCACTTAAATCCAACTATAATAGCCAGGGTTGACCTCAACTTCAAAACAAACATCAGTTGCAGACAAAGGTGTTCATTAATCTTCATATGACAGATAGAGATAAGCCTCTAAATTTTCTGCAGCAGGCAAGATAATTAATCCCAGGGGATTAATTGTTCTGCTTTCTCATCCTTTTCTTCTAAATTTACAATAAGATTGTTTTTTTTTTTCCGGAAATGACAGAATGGGGTCATTATCTGATTACCTGTTAAAATTAACAGCATAAGGGCAGAAAAAAATAAAATTAATAGTTAAAAAATAAAATAGTAAAAAAGGATATCTTAATATATATCTTGATTTTAGAATTCAATAAAATTATCATAAATCATTGTGTACGGTATTTTTACCAAAATAAAGAATGAATATTATATATTTTAAATCCATATTTTAAAGAATGTACACAATACTACAATCATTCAAAATTGACCTTAACTTCAAAACAAAGTTAATTTGCAGATACAGGCAGTGCAGTAATTAATCTCAATGTGACAGATAAAGATTAGGATTTTCTTTCACTTCCAAGTATACAATGGTAACATTCTCAGCAGTTGTCTCTCTTTGCCCATTCATTATTATGCATAGTTAAGGAATCTACCCCACCACACCAGCTCCAAACCAGAAGACATAGAGAACCAAACTTAGCATCAAACTATGTATTTCTGCCTACTGAACTACCATACCAAATTTGAACTTGATTGGGCAACCATGAAAAAAGTTATTAGAAAAAAAATTGTGGACGGAAGAGTGACAGACGGACGGACAGAAAGACGGAAGGACAGAAGGACGGACGGATAGAGTGATTACTATATGGCACCCGCAAATCCTTGCGGGGCCCTTATAATTAAATCTGAAAAAAAATCTGAAAAAAGTCTTAGGAAAAAATAGTAATCAGGTCATTTTCTGTTAAGATGTAATGGTTACGTACGTAAGAGGGAGTAATCCTCGTAAAACAGAAGTATTGTAGGGGGGGGGGGGGGTAGCAACATTAAATCGGAGGTGTTCAGTTTGTTTAGACAATATTTTTATAAAATTATATCGTACAAACGAGGGTACATAAAAGTCGACTTTAACTCATGAATAAAATGGTTTTAATTATACTAGCGGAAAAAAGAAATGACTGTGCATTACAATAAACAAATTTTATATTTTTTGTAATACTGTTAACACATGTATTCGTAACAACATCTCATAACACATAATTAATGTCAACGTCGAATAACGTCAATTTAAGAACACTCGAAAATCACTGTTATTTGAAATTGAATTTACAAAATTAATAACGCGTGTGACCACCATTTGGGTTCACGCATGCTTGACAGCGACGCCTCATTGATGTCACCAAAGTGTTCAGAAATGCTTGAGGGATGTTGTTCCAGATGTTGGTTAAGCCTGGCCTAAATCAGCCAATGTCACTGGCTGATTTGGTAAACGGCGTATCATCCCAGACGTGTTCGATCGGCGACAAATCGGGGGAAACAGCTGGCCAAGGCAAGACATCGACATTCTGTTGAACAAACAAGTCCCTGACTACACGTGCATCGTGTGGCCTTGCGCTGTCTTGCTGTAGAGTGATGTGATTTTGATGTCTCTGTATGAAGGGTATCACATGACGCTGAATAATTTCATCTCGATAGCGTACGGCGGTGAGATTTCCATTGACAATTTTTATAGGGGTCCTTCAACGTGCTGATATTCCACCCCACACCATAACGCTGCCTCCCCCATATTGTCGACGTTGCACAACACAAGCGTCCTGGTAACGCTCCCCAACGCGACGATACACCCTACAACGGCCGTCATGCACTGCTATCCAAATGAAATCTGGATTCATCAGTGAACAGATATTGGCCCAGTCCTGTATTCTGAATCGCAGATGTCGTGTGCACCACGCTAGTCTGGCGATTCGATGACGTTGAAGCAGTACTGGGTGCACCGCTGGGCGTCTTGGTCTGATGTTTTGCTCGCGCAGACGATTACGCACAGTTCTTAGACTAATTAGTCGAAGCCCTGGAATGCTACGGGCAGTCAAACTTGCTGTCTCGAAACAATTTCTCAGATGCACAGGTCTAATGTGGTTGTCCTGTTGACATGACGTCGCACGAGGTCACCCAGAGCGCGGTCGATCCTGAGTGTTGCCAGATTCTCCATAATGACTGGATGGTGTTCCGATGAACTCCAAAGTGTCTTGCTACAGTATTTTGTGCCATTCCAGCTTGCAGCATCCCAACAGCACGATTACGTTGGTTTTCGTTGAGTCGTGGCACGACAGGGGTAAATTTTGTTAAAACTAAAGTGATTTCCTTAACAAAAAAAGTTTAAACATATCCTTTACAATTCTTATGCAAAACAGTATTGGCCCGTAAAACTCGTACGTACAAATTCTTCTATAAACAACAGGTGCTCACTAACCATGAAAAAGTCCGTGCACCCGGACGGTTACCATCCGATATTGTCAAAAACATTACCATTATCGATTGTTTAAATCTTATAAATACAAACAACACATAGAAAAATTATACTAAATTTTATAATCCACAGTATCTTTTTCCGCTAGTATATTTACAGACATTTATGCAAAGGAAAAAAAAAACCCAACAGTCTTCTGCTAAAAATGTCGTAAATCACATATGTACTGCTCACATTTTTCGTTCAATTATATCAGAGACATAAATAATTGAAATTGTTATTTATGTCTCTTATTATATTTTTAAAAAATTACAACAGTTTACAATAATTTTCGTTTTAAATGTTTAATCTTGAAAGTTTCTTGCTGTTTGTGAATGTTGCCATTAATATGGTGTAAGATAGTTATCAATATGCATACTAGTATGTATCTTTAATTTTCATTTGAACTCATATTTTGCGTTTTTCGCAACCGTTTTAAAATAAACTGTATACTATTATAATATGATAAATTATACACTGAATCAGATGAGGTTTGTTTTGAGATAAGATCAACTTAATAACTATATTAACATGCACTGATATTTGCTACCTAACCATTACATCTGAACAGAGATTATCCTGATAATTTATAATATTTTATTATCGCAGTCAAGAGGTTAATCTGCCGAATAGTTTCGAAGTGTTTGAAATTATTATACGCATACATGTATTAGCACTCGGATCAATGACAAAATGTTTGACAATCGCAGTCTTTCGTGTAATTGATATTTTTTTGGTAATTCTGGTTATATAAAAAGCAAATTTCTTCCGTCTCCGAAGCAAGGAAATCGACTTCCCCATAAGTTTGGGGCGACCCCCCCCCTTACTTTTGGATGACTTTCCCGCGTTAGGGGTTGTTCATATGGTGACTAACGTACCTTATAATTTTTGAATTTAAATGAAAAAAAAAATACTCTGTGGATTATCTATTGTGCGATCTGTTTCATCGATGACTCTTCAAATAAAGAAAACACACACGAACGTAGCCTTATATATATATATATATATATGTAGGACGGCTGAAGACATAAAAACACTTTTTAATTTATTTACGTGTAATACTATATAGCTAGTAGCATGACATACTAGTATCCTTTCTGATATAATTTATTTCTTATTTAAACAAATTAAAAATATACAACATGACTCTGATATAATTTATTTTAACAAATAATGACTATTCGCTAAAATAGAATACATTATCAGAAAGGACAACAGGCTTGTGCAATACATTATGGATACCCTATTCACTCGCTCTAAGTTTTATAATAACGTTATTTATGTCTCTGGTTTTAAGTCGATGTATATATATCAACTACATTTTCAAGTAATTTCTATTTATCAAAGCAAAAAATTTATCGTACTCACTATTAGTTCCTCCGGCATAATACAATACATTTTCAAGTAATTTCTATTTATCAAAGCAAAGAATTCATCGTACTCTTTAATAGTTCCTCCGGCCTTTTTATTCGGCCTTGATTTTGAGACAAAAAGTACCGCGTAGTTTACATGGTCAACCTTAAATTAATGCATGATTCGCCTTTTTAAATAGAGCTATGGATTCGGATATGCAAGCAGCCAACTAGGTGAAAAAATGTATATAACTTACCTCTTTTTCTACTTGTACATATTATATTTTGCTTAATTACAATTCTTCATAGTTCTAATTTCTATATTCTTTGATAATCCTTACGTTTATTAGTTATATGTACATGTAGTTTGTATTGTATGCGACATGAAACCTCCAAAAGGGAGAAATAAAGAAAGATTGAATGGTAGACAAACCAGGTTTCTCCATCCGAATTTTTTCAACCAGAGAGTTACAGAACTGCAGCTATTATAGTAAATATACATTATATATGTTATAAACATTCATATCTTTTTTAATTATTCAACAAAATTAAATCAGATCTTTGATTTGAATCAAAATTTTAATTGGAAAATTCTTATATATAATTTTCAGTAGATAAGAAGCGCGGTGCATTGTGTGACTATACAATGTTTTGACCAACCCTTGTATACTTTATTTTTTTGGTACTGCGTGGTCAGTAGGCTATGCTAGAGTCGGTGGTAGGTGTACTATCTCGGAAAAGTCATGTCGTCCGATTTCAACTTTGATTTTATAGATGTGAATCTTGTTCAATTTTACGTTTTAAGCAGGGGTAAATCAATTGTGGAAGAGAAGATTATAATCAACTTAGAATGTAAACTATTAAAAGTAGTGGTCGATACTGATTCTCAGCAGAATTAGTGTTTCTTATCGATTATTTAAACTTATTCATGTGGAGAGAACTCAAAGAGCAAATGATCGATCTTAGCACTGCTGATCTGCAGGACGAAAGGTGAACTGTCCTTATATTGCAGCAGGTAACTAAGCAAATTTTACATTGCAATGAAGTTTTGAGATATCAAATCGTTACGATGTCTCGTTCTTGATGATATTTAAAGTAACTCGTCGCTTCTCTTTTTTGCTTTATATAGCATTTTATTTCATTTCAGTTTGCATACCGAAATAATTGATTTCTAACCGAAACCAGAGACATAAATAACAAAGTTTTTAAAATGGCATCCTGTTTTATTTCTCGTTTATTATAGTTGGTCAAAGAAAAAATATGACAAAAGATGGGAAAGGTACTGCCACTATTCGTCGGCGTAAAATGAAACACGGACCAGAGGAGCTCGATCAGGCTAGAAACATCAACAGAAACAATGCCTCTAATATCCAAGAAGATGAACATTCATACAAAAACGAAGAAGAAGAGGGATACTTGTTTGATGATGAAATACTAGGTCCATCAATCATCAAGACAATTATGTCATCCGAACACAAGCTGTTTAGTGGACTCATAGCTCTGCGGGTTGTAAATGCTCTCTTCATACAAACATCATACGTACCAGATGAATACTGGCAGTCTCTAGAGGTCTCACACAACATGGCATTTGGGTAAGAATATAAGATTATTCAACATGAATAAAATAAAGATCAATCAGAAATTGCATTGACATTAACTTAAACATAGATAACTATGTACTAGCTAAGGCAATATTTTTCAATTGTTTTCATTTCAGTTATGGGTATTTGACGTGGGAATGGCAACATGGATTGAGAGGCTATTTATATCCGTCACTGTTTGCGTTCATGTATAAGTTCCTGTCAATACTTGGATTAGACCATAGGTTACTTTTGGTATGTTTTCTGTGCATTTGCTAGCATAATTAAAAAAAAATTTAAATCATTTTTAAACCTTTAGTACCTTGTGTTATAGCAATAGTGATAGCTAGTCTTAAGAATTTTATAGTAATATTAAGCATTTAAACTCACTGTACATGTATATGGAAATGAGGTTAATCAGTCCAAAACTAGCACACATTTATGTGCACTGTAAATTGCAAGATTTTAGTTTGAGAGGCACTATAACCCAAATTGTTCCATAGAGCTACACATCTGCAGTTCGTAAAAGTCTTGCCAGAGGTATAGAGGGTTTAAAGATTTTTTCTTCATATTAAAATCCATAGATACTTGCACTAGGGAATTAATCGATTTAGATACAACTTTTTCCCAGGGGTGGGACAACCTGTTAGTGTTAGCTACCTGGTTTATTGCATTTCTTCTGGTTCTGAACTAGGGGTAATACGGTACACTGTACTTTAGCTCAATTAGCAGATTACTGGTATTTGATTTGTAAGCCAGTGAATCCAGGCTCATATCCCAGCAAGGGCAATATCTGCCTCTTTAACATTATAAGTATATAAGATGGTGACTAATTGAAAGTTTATTTGTTTCAGATAAAATTACCCAGAATTTTACAGGGTGTGATGGCAGCTTGGGGTGATCTTTACCTCTATAAGTTGAGTTGGAAGCTCTCAGACAGAGCAACAGCCCAGTGGACCTTATTCTGCCAGATAACATCATGGTTTACTCTCTATTGCTGTACAAGAACTCTCACCAATTCCATGGAATCTGTGCTAGTGACAGTGGCTTTGTATTACTTCCCTTGGCCAGATATCAGGAGGTAAAACATTGCAACAAGAGCAATTCAATCATCAAAGTTCATTTACAAATAGTCAGTAGAATGGACAACTAACTGCAGACTTTATATCAATTGATTTGGTTTAATAGGAGATCAACTATTTCTCAACTACTCTCTGCTTTCAAGTTTTTTATGGGAAAAAATGTATTAGTGAAAATAGAGACACCGGTACTTTTCTGCTCTTAGTTGAATTATGTTTCATTGATATATAGATCAGATATAGATATTCCCATACCTTCAGGTTAAATGTATTTTGATAGGAGATGGGATCTTAGAACTCATCATATATTAATAATTGATAGGATAAAGAAAGTGATTCCTGACAGTTGATATTTACAATGTATAACTTTCAGCTTCCAACAGAATGAAATTGAATTTCAAATTTTATCATTGGTATCCATACATATTTCATATTTGTCCCAGCGGCCAGAAATCCAGCACATGGAAGTTTGTGAGCCTAGCTGTTCTCTCTGTATTGATACGACCAACAGCTGCTGTTACGTGGGTGCTGATGTGCTCATGGCATTTACAATTAAACGTTTTCAAGTTGTGGAAAACCATCAAGGTCTATCTTCAGTATGGGTAAGTCATGATGGAATTTATTTCAAGATCAATTCTAAACTAAAATTCATCTTTGAAATTTTTTTGAGAAGAAAAATATTGATTTCGGAAATGCTATCATTTTGCGAGTAGCTGTTTTATCTTTACTTGTACTACTGTATACAGGTAAATATTAGCCCCCGTTTTATTTTCGCCCTTTCACCATTGTTGTCAGCGGGCGAAATTAAGACTGAGTGGATTCCAATGTCCCAAATTATCTCTTTAATACACACAGTGTGTCTGGGCGAATTTAAGATGGGGCGAAACAGTTCGCAAGTACAGGTAAATATCGGTATCTCGAACATGGGATATCTCGAATACCCCGGTTATGTCGAAGTCGGCCGCCGGTCCCGGCCGTTTTCCCTATATATATGATTTAAAAAACTACTGATATCTCGAATACGGTTATCTCGAATACCCCGCTTATGTCGAAGTATGTTTACGGTCCCAATAACAAATTTTACCTGGGTTATCTCGAAGTGAAGTCAATATTCCGGTCTGCTAATCGCACCCTGCATGTCGTGTCCTCATTATTCTCGCCCGCGGCAATTCACACCTTTTCTCAAGACTATTAACTCCACGCTTAGCCAGTGCAGCTATCGATGACACGGTAATTGTTATAACAGCTTGGGTATATACTCCGGTGATTGATAAAACAAACAAGTTCACAGCTCCCAAAAGTAAGCACCCCTAACATTACCAATAATATGAATAACTAGACACGATCTCGTTGCGAGCAACGAGGAGGTCTTCCGTGCGATTTTTTGAAGGTTATATGAACTTGACTTTGATATTTGACCCTTTATCTCCTTATTGGGGCTACAAAAAAAATTGATGGTTGAATTTTGTTAGGAACATCATTCTCAGCATTTTATTCTATATTGATTTTCAAAATAATGCTTTTTAATATATTTGTTCTGTTTGAGATATGTTATCAAAGTTTGGCACTTCTGGTCCCTTAAAACCCATTAAAACCCCTAATTACGGAACACGTTATAAAATAATTATAATATGTTGTTAAATAAATGTGAATTGAACATTCTTGCTTCCTAAACATATAACAAATTATTTTTCAGTAAAGTGCTATGGAAGAAAGACTTTAGAGCCCTTTTGGTTCCTAAATTGAAGGGCCAGCCCCTTTTTCTTGGCATCATACGAAAGTTCTTTTGATAGTAAACATATTTTGTTCAACAAGTGTTTAGATATTCTTTGCCGTTTAAGAGCTATCTGGGATATGACATTTTAGGGGCCGACCCCTCATCTCCTTATTGGGGCCAGATAACGAAACTTTTATGATTGAATATTGTTTAAAACATCATTCTAAGCATCTTTTATTCTTTATTGCTTTTCAAAATATTTGTCCTTTTTGAGATATATTCGATCAAAGTTTTGGACTTTTGGCCCCTTAAAACCCCTAATTACGTAACGCATAATAAAAATTTATAATGAAAAGTTTTATTAGTAAAAGATGAACATTTTTGCTTCTTAAACATATTACAAAACATTTCTCAGTAAAGTGCTATGGAAGACAGACTTTAGAGCCCTTTTGGCCCCAAAATTGAAGGGCCAGCCCCTTTTTCTTGGCATCATACGAAAGTTCTTTTGATATTAAACATATTTTGTTCAACAAGTGTTTAGAAATTCTTTGCCGTTTTTGAGCTATCTGGGATATGACATTTTAGGGGCCGACCCCTCATTTCCTTATTGGGGCCAGATAACGAAACTTTTATGATTGAATATTGTTTAAAACATCATTCTAAGCATCTTTTATTCTATATTGCTTTTCAAAATATTTGTCCTTTTTGAGATATACTCGATCGAAGTTTTGGACTTTTGGCCCCTTAAAACCCCTAATTACGTAACGCATAATAAAAAAATTATAATGTATGGTTTAATTAGTGAAAGATGAACATTTTTGCTTCTTAAACATATTACAAAACATTTCTCAGTGAGGTGCTATGGAAGAAAGACTTTAGAGCCCTTTTGGCCCCTAAATTGAAGGGCCAGCCCCTTTTTCTTGGCATCATACGAAAGTTCTTTTGATAGTAAACATATTTTCTTCAACAAGTGTTTAGATATTCTTTGCCGTTTAAGAGCTATCTGGGATAGGACATTTTAGGGGCCGACCCCTCATCTCCTTATTGGGGCCAGATAACGAAACTTTTATGATTGAATATTGTTTAAAACATCATTCTAAGCATCTTTTATTCTTTATTGCTTTTCAAAATATTTGTCCTTTTTGAGATATATTCGATCAAAGTTTTGGACTTTTGGCCCCTTAAAACCCCTAATTACGTAACGCATAATAAAAATTTATAATGTATAGTTTTATTAGTAAAAGATGAACATTTTTGCTTCTTAAACATATTACAAAACATATCTCAGTAAAGTGCTATGGAAGACAGACTTCAGAGCCCTTTTGGTCCCTAAATTGAAGGGCCAGCCCCTTTTTCTTGGCATCATACGAAAGTTCTTTTGATATTAAACATATTTTGTTCAACAAGTGTTTAGAAATTCTTTGCCGTTTAAGAGCTATCTGGGATAGGACATTTTAGGGGCCGACCCCTCATCTCCTTATTGGGGCCAGATAACGAAACTTTTATGATTGAATATTGTTTAAAACATCATTCTAAGCATCTTTTATTCTATATTGCTTTTCAAAATATTTGTCCTTTTTGAGATATATTCGATCGAAATTTTGGACTTTTGGCCCCTTAAAACCCCTAATTACGTAACGCATAATAAAAAAATTATAATGTATGGTTTAATTAGTGAAAGATGAACATTTTTGCTTCTTAAACATATAACAAAACATTTCTCAGTAAAGTGCTATGGAAGAAAGACTTTAGAGCCCTTTTGGCCCCTTATTTGAGGGACCAGCCCCTTTTTCTTTTTATCAAACGGAAGATCTTGTAAATATAAATGTTATTTGCTCTATATGTTATAGTAAAATATTTTCAGGAAAGGAGATAATGAACAAAAACCATTTAAAATTACGTCGTTTTTTTAAACTCGATTTTCGGGTCCAGGCGAGCTTCGACGCCACCACAAATGCCTTTAAACACATTTACAATCTTTTGTTTACAATCCCTGAAAATTTAAATTCAATATCTTTTTTCGTTTAGGAGGAGATAGCAGGACAAAATGACCCTCTAAAAATCACTAAAACGTCAATATCTCCCGAACGGAAATGACGTCATCAAAATAAAAAATTATATATAAGGTTTTTATCAATATCTACAAGATCTGAAATTTTCACGAAAATCGGTCAAGTCGTTTTCAAAAAATCGCTTGTACAAAAAAGCGTAAGAAAAAAAAAAAAAAATAAAAGGGAAAAAGAAACAAAGCAATAACAATAAGGTCTTCCGTTGGAAACGGAAGACCTTAATGATGCACGCTACTTATAAAGCAAACAAGTTCACTGTCACTCGATTACCAAATAGCACAGCGTAAATTATCGTATAATCGATATCGATGCATGATCAAAGTGAACTTCTACTTAATGAATAATATACCAAAAATATATTTAACTAGACACGATCTCGTTGCGAGCAACGAGGAGGTCTTCCGTGCGATTTTTTGAAGGTTATATGACCGTGACTTTGATATTTGACCCTTTATCTCCTTATTGGGGCAACAACAAAAAAATTGATGGTTGAATTTTATTAGGAACATCATTCTCAGCATTTTATTCTATATTGATTTTCAAAATAATGTTTTTTAAAATATTTGTTCTGTTTGAGGTATGTTATCAAAGTTTGGTACTTCTGGCCCCTTAAAACCCCTTAATACGGAACACATGATAAAATAATTATAATATGTTGTTAAATAAATGTGAGATGAACATTTTTGCTTCCTAAACATATAACAAAACATTTTTCAGAAAAGTGCTATGGAAGAAAGACTTTAGAGCCCTTTTGGTCCCTAAATTGAAGGGCCAGCCCTTTTCTTGGCATCATACGAAAGTTCTTTTGATATTAAACATATTTTGTTCAACAAGTGTTTAGAAATTCTTTGCCGTTTAAGAGCTATCTGGGATATGACGTTTTAGGGGCCGACCCCTAATCTCCTTATTGGGGCCAGATAACGAAAACTTTATGATTGAATATTGTTTAAAACATCATTCTAAACATCTTTTATTCTATATTGCTTTTCAAAATAATTGTCCTTTTTGAGATATATTCGATCGAAGTTTTGGACTTTTGGCCCCTTAAAACCCCTAATTACGTAACGCATAATAAAAAATTTATAATGTATAGTTTAATTAGTAAAAGATGAACATTTTTGCTTCTTAAACATATGACAAAATATTTCTCAGTAAAGTGCTATGGGAGAAAGACTTTAGAGCCCTTTTGGCCCCTAAATTGAAGGGCCGGCCCCTTTTTCTTGGAATCATACGAAAGTTCTCTTGATATTTTAAAACATTTTGTACAACAAGTGTTTAGAAATTCTTTGCCGTTTTTGAACTATCTGGGATATGATATTTAAGGGGCCGACCCCTAATCTCCTTATTGGGGCCAGATAACGAAACTTTTATGATTGAATATTGTTTAAAACATCATTCTAAGCATCTTTTATTCTATATTGCTTTTTAAAATATTTGTCCTTTTTGAGATATATTCGATTGAAATTTTGGACTTTTGGCCCCTTAAAACCCATAATTACGTAACGCATAATAAAATTTTTATAATGTATAGTTTTATTAGTGAAAGATGAACATTTTTGCTTTTTAAACATATTACAAAACATTTCTCAGTAAAGTGCTATAGAAGAAAGACTTTAGAGCCCTTTCGGCCCCTAAATTGAGGGGCCACCCCTTTTTCTTGGCATAATACGAAAGTTCTTTTGATATTAAACATATTTTGTTCAACAAGTGTTTAGAAATTCTTTGCCGTTTAAGAGCTATCTAGGAAAGGCCATTTTAGGGGCCGACCCTTAATCTCCTTATTGGGGCCAGATAACGAAAATTTTATGATTGAATATTGTTTAAAACATCATTCTAAGCATCTTTTATTCTATATTGCTTTTCAAAATATGTGTCCTTTTTGAGATATATTCGATCGAAGTTTTGGATTTTTGGCCCCTTAAAACCCCTTATTACGTAACGCATAATAAAAAATTTATAATGTATAGTTTTATTAGTAAAAGATGAACATTTTTGCTTCTTAAACATATTACAAAATATTTCTCAGTAAAGTGCTATGGGAGAAAGACTTTAGAGCCCTTTTGGCCCCTTATTTAAGGGACCAGCCCCTTTTTCTTGTTATCAAACGGAAGATCCTGTAAATATAAATTTTATTTGCTCTATATGTTATGGTAAAATATTTTCAGGAAAGGAGATAAAGAACGAAAACCATTAAAAATTACGTCGTTTTTTTAAACTCGATTTTCGGGTCCAGGCGAGCTTCGATGCCTTTGAAGCCAGACAACCACAAATGCCTTTAAACACATCTACAATCTTTTGTCTACAATCCCTGAAAATTTAAATTCAATATCTTTTTTCGTTTAGGAGGAGATAGCAGGACAAAATGACCCTCTAAAAATCACTAAAACGTCAATATCTCCCGAACGGAAATGACGTCATTAAAATAAAAAATTATATATAAGGATTTTATCAATATCTACAAGATCTGAAATTTTCACGAAAATCGGTCAAGTCGTTTTCAAAAAATCGCTTGTACAAAAAAGCGTAAGAAAAAAAAAAAATAATAAAAGGGAAAAAGAAACAAAGCAATAACAATAAGGTCTTCCGTTGGAAACGGAAGACCTTAATAACACACACTAAATCATGATAAATTACCAAAGCGCTGATTTAAATATAACAAATTTTATTTCTAATGTGAACAAAAATCAAACAATTAACACATTTGTCTTTGGCTATAAAAGATGGTACAGAATTTCTGTACATCATTCAACAACATGTCTCAACACAGCAAAGACAAGCTCCCCACTCCCGGGCTGAAGCGCAAGCTAAAGACCCACACCATTGAAACAAAGTTTCAAGCCATTGCCGATGTCGAAAGAGGTATAGAAAGTAAATTGGTCATCGCCAAAACATGTCAGGACAAAAACAAAAACGCTAATGGAGTCGAAGAATTTCGACTTCGGATATCTCGAACACCCGGATATCTTGAAGTTTTTCCGTGGTCCCCCAAACTTTGAGATATCGATATTTAACTGTATAGAGGGTCAAAAATAGCATGGAGCAAAAATAGCCCTGTATAGGAATTAGGAGAGGAACTTGTAAGTTGCAAGAACTTGTTTCCAATCCTTTTGTGTTATTTACACAATAAAATATGTTCAAATCAAATCAACCCTGTATACAGTATACATAGACTTGGATAATACTTCCAAAAAGGGTATATTTTTATCTTTTCTTTAAATACAGATCCATCCTCCTATTGTTGAGTATACTGGTGGACAGGATTTTCTACGGAGACTGGGTATTTGTTCAGTACAACTTCCTTGAGTTCAACGTCCTGCATGGAATGTCGGCGTTCTACGGCAGCCACCCCTGGCACTGGTACATCACACAGGGCTACCCCGTCATCATGGCAACCCATTTGATTCCGTTCCTATTTGGTGGCTGGTATGCAAAAAACAAAGTGCTGCTGATGCTGATCATATGGAATATATTTATTTTCAGGTAAGAATATCAGTGACTTTAGGAACATGCACATTTTAAAATTACTTTATTAAATGTACTAAATTAGGCGGAGGAACTAGTAAGTTGAAAGAACTTTTTTCCAATTCCATTGATTCATTAAAATGTGTTCAAACACATGTATTGTCAGAAACTGATGGTTGATCTCTCTTCTCTAAACTCTGGGGAAGCTACTAGTACATGTATATCAGACCATGCAACCAAAGGTTTTAGATGATGCTGTTGATATCTATTGCTCTAAATTGATCTGGATTGTTTTTCGATTAGTCTTGAAGAATTTTTAGTGATAATCTTTGTGATTATAAACTCCACAAACTGCTTTGTTTGAATTTGTCAGTTAAAATCTAGATTACGATGATGACTTTTTTTTTGGTCATTTATTCTTTTTTCATTAATGACACTTACATTATTGCCATCCCATTCCAAGAACTCATGCATGTGAAATCAGTTGAAATTATTCTTGATAGGAATGATTTTGCACAGCCAATCTGTAGTTCGGGAGACTTTTACAATAGTATACTATTGCTATAGTATACCATACTGCATATACCTTAATTTTCCAGTAATCTGTAGTGTACTTATGTTTTAAGGCATAAAGTGTTTCAAAATGTATTTCTTAACAGATTTTAATGTTGATATAAAGCAGGCTTGGGGCGAATTACATTGTAAAGTAATGCATTACATTACCATTACTTCATGAATTTGGGCATTAAATTACCATTACCATTACTTGATTTTCTTGAAGTAATGCATTACATTACCATTACATGAGTAAAGTAATGCATTACCATTACCATGACTTTTTTTTTTTAAAGTAAAGCTAATAAAGAGTTTTTGCAAATGTTTCAAATATACAACACTCTTTAACATATCTACAGCTTCATGCTCAGTATCAGGTTCAAATTCAATGAATAAACAAGAGTCATTCTTTATTTGCTCAACAAACATATTACAAAAGTAAAATGATAATTATAGACATTTGGCATGATACAATATCAGATATGAAATAGAGACACAGGATAACATGCGTAACAAAAAACAATTTATGGAATAATGTTGTGGTTTTTAAAAGCTAAATATAGATATTTCCCCAGATTACACAAATCTTTATAATTTTGGACACTTAATTTTATTAATTTATAAACAGATGATTTTTCCCAGTTATATTTCTTAATATATTTTAATCGTATTTCTTTTTACGGAGGACACTTTGAGACAAAAGATTGCTGTTGCACTTTATGATCGAAGTTTCAAAGGGTTCGTCTTTTAAATGCATCCATCTTCCGGGCGATACTAAATAAATGTTTTGCAGGAGCAGTCAAAGCTTGGACTGGAAAATACTGTTTGACGATCTTTATCTTAGGATATATTAAGTGCAATAATAGATTAAATAAATAAATCTTGTATTTTCTATCAGTCCAAACTAATGTACAGTGTAATTAATATACAAGAGAGAGAGAGACAGAGAGAGAGAGAGAGAGAGAGAGAGAGAGACAGACAGAAAGAGAGAGAAAATAAGTAAGATTTTTTTCAAATGGGTTATAATATTGGAAGTGATATTGATTTTCAACATGGATGGACAGTGCATTCATTTTGCTTTTAAAGGTGCATGTCTGTCTCCTATTTTATTGTGACATAGCGAAGGGAAGGGGATAGGGGTGTTTAGCACTTCTTATAACAATAGATTGTTTTGATACTTAGATTATCCTGGGGGCATAGTGTGTTGTTGACACATTTCTTATTGAAGTGCAAACTAATTGGAGTAAATTGTTTAAATGATTAAAAACTCTTAATAACAACACTCTTAAAAATGTTATGAAATTGTGCTGTTATCTTTAGTAATATAAAAAATGAATTTTAAAAAACCTTTTTTAATAAAACATGTACAATTAAAACATTTTTTCCTTTATTAGAATTATTTCTTTCTTCTTTAAAAATAATTTTAATCAAATTCAATTTCAACTATTCATTTATTCATCACATTTTAAAAAGTGAACATGCATAAATATGCATAGTAATGCAAAGTAATGCCATGTAATGCCAGCATTACACTAGATTTTGGAAAGTAATGCATTACATTAGCATTACTTGTAATGCTAATTTTGAAGCATTACACATTACTAGCATTACTTTGAAAACATGTAATGCATTGCAATGCATTACCATTACATTTAGCATTACCCCAAGCCTGATATAAAGTCTAAATAACAGAATCACAACATTTTTTTGTAGCTTTCTTGCCCACAAAGAATTTCGATTCCTCCTACAAATTTTACCCATATCGATGCACTACTGTGGAGTCTTTTTCCAAGACTTATGCAAGAAACCTCGTCTGAAGAAAAAGAAGCACAAGACAACAAAAGAGTCCAACAGTAACCAGAAAAGTGAAAGCAGTGACCTCACGAACAGTGAAGAAGGCCAGGCAGTAACAGAAAATCCTGATTCTGGGTCAGAGGCCACCAAGCACACTGAAAAAAGTGAAACCACGGAAACTCGGGACATCCTTGGAAATGTAGAAAGCACTGCAAAAAGACACTCCTCCCATGAACCAGATGCTGATGTCTGTCCTCAACTTTTGCAGGAAATGAAGCACAAATGCAATCTGATGAAGGCATGGGTACTTGTGATGGTTTTTCTAGTCATTAATATTCCAACTGCAGTTTATTTCGGACTCATTCACCAAAGAGGGACAGTTGTTGTCATGAAGTTTTTGTATGATGAAAGTTTTGAGAAAAATATGGATGTGCTCTTTCTCATGCCTTGCCATTCAACACCTTATTACAGGTAAAGATAGGAATAAACCTAGATTTTAGTATGAATGAAAAATAAGCCAAGAGTTATGCCCCTTTAAATTACAGAGCATGACCATGTACCTATATATTGCATCAATCATCTTACATAACTATATTTTATACAACCCAGAAAGTGTTTCTGATGCATTATAATTTCAATTGAAGCAGATTGAAAAACACTTGGCTGTTCAAAACTTGCATATGCATTCATTGCATGTACATTTTAACTTCATTGCATGTATTTAAATTTCATTGCTATTGTAAACAAAGATTTATTTGCACCAACTCTATTTTTAGATTTATCTGTTTTAAACTGATCCTTAGAAACCAAGTCTACATTGAACATGAAAAAAAGATACAAAAGACTTAAAGGACTTTGTCATAGCAATAAATCTTAATGATGATTTGGCTCTTGCAAATTTCGGAAAATTTTCTCACCCACAATAAAAAGTTGGTTTACAATATTGTAATGTTCATATTAATTTATTTCAATTTCTATGGAATCTTTCTAGTTATCTACACCGCAATGTCTCGATGAGGTTCTTGACATGCGAACCAAACTTGTCCAAGGAGAAGCACTACACAGATGAAGCAGACAGTTTCTACGACGACGCTCTTGGGTGGCTGAAGAAAGAGTACCACATTAAGAGGAAAAACCCTCCTAGTCACATTGTGTACTTTGATAGATTAAAAAGTGAAATTTCCGAGTTTTTGACACAGACAGGGTACAATCACTGCGGGACCTTTTTCCACACTCACCTCCCTGAGGGCAGAGTGGGTAACACTGTATTAGTTAGTTGTAGGTGATGAAAAATGAACATCCGTCCCTTTTTTCAAAAATCATTTGCATTTTTAATATTATAGTGTGATATCAATTCATATAATATGTGTACAACACCTACAGTGCAAAAGAGTGACTTGTGTAAATGTGAAAATAAGATATAATTTATTTATCGGTATATGTTTTTCACTGAAATTGTATATGTAACTCTTACGAATATGAAACTGCTTGAGGTGATATTTATGATTCAATACCTTATTTTTCATCTGTATTTAATTTTTTTTAAGAGAGGAAATATCAAAGAGTCAGAAGGAATAAAATATTTAAGTCAGTTAATGAATTTAAAATTATTGTTTAGCTGTTACTAGTAATTGTCAACAGCTGAATTAGACTCAATGTATTGCAGGAATAGGCATGAATTTTTTTTAGAAACATTCAGAATCAATTTAGATAGAATTTTTAAAAAAGGTTATTTTTGTTGATGTAGTCAATATGTTAATGCATAAGCTATTGTTGATTTATATGGAGTTTCTATTTTTTAACCAAAAACCAAAATTTAAAAAAATATGCAAGAAAAACATTTATTTTAATGGCTGAGCTTATATAGTTTACTGAGCGCTGTTTTAATTTGTACTTCTCTTGTGTCTGCCATATAATTAAAAATTGATACATGTAATAGTAAAATGTACATGTATTGAATTTTATTCAAAATCTGTGGTTCATTAGGAATACTAGCTTTGAACCGATGTTGATATGTACATGTACACCATAAAAATACAAGTCACTAATTCCCATCATTTTTTTTTTTGTGGTTTTAGAGTACCGGTACATAAAAGTGCTACTCGGTAAATCATGGTTAAACTGAACACGTTCATGTCAAATTAATGCTTTCAAAGAAGTCCGTTTTGTTCATCTTATGATCATCATGTATCATAAATAATTATACCCTGGTATATTACTTTTATAACGAAGCAAAACCAACAGTCTCTGGCTCTTGAATTATTAAAACTGTGTTCTATTGTTTATCTTGTAATGTACAAGTATGGATTCCCTTCTTGCTCTATTATATTTCAGTCTTCAATATTTAAATGTTCTGAGGAATTTGATTCATCTAGTTTTCATCATTTATTTGGTCAGGACACTCTTACATGTATTTTGATATTATCATATTACACTATTGCAAATACACTATCGCATAGAATGGTTCACCATATTAATTAAAACTCCATTTAGAATCTCCTTCATTGATTGTAAACCTTGTAGTAAGATATGTCATCAAAATCACAACTGTGCATGCATATGTAAGTGTTAGCTAGTTATTGTGTGTGTAAATCAAAGCAAAAATGACAAGCAAGATAAGATGATCAATAAAAAGTTTTCAGAATACTGGTATTTGGGAAAAGTAAAGAGTTTTTTTTACAATTTTTTTTTTCAGAAATAATTGAAATACTGTAATTTGTGACCTACAAGTTATATACCTTAATCAGCCTCCATTATATTTACGAAAGTTCATCATACAAACCATGCAAAATTCCACCATTTTTATAGAACTATGAAAAATGTTTTTAGCATGGTAACATTATTGCAGTTTGATGACTAATTTATTTAATTTCAAAAATACTACAGTAATACTTGTGAAACTTTTTATTTTTTATCAGTCATTCTTGTGCTTAATATTAGTGTACCAGTACACATGGATACATGTACCGGTAGTTAGTAGTCTATTTATATTTTTTTACATTGAACAACTAATTATGTAATTTGTTTAAATTTGTGCAATGGTCCAACTGCATGAGATACATGTATTATGGTTGACAGACATACTGCTGTGTTCTTTTAGCTTCGTTATTTTATATCATTTAGAATTTCAGCTGTAAATCTTCTCGCAATCATCACTTAACAGAGAAATCAGATATGTCATTGATTTAGTATTCTAAAATAGTTTTAGATTTAGTAAAATCATGGATTAAAATGGTACAAATGTTTGCATGGTAGCTTGGTTTTAGAAGTTTGATAAGATTGTTTATATATTTATACCTTATTTCCATATGACACATGCATTTCTTTAAAATGCAAGTTGAATTATTCAAGTACAGTTCAGCCATTCAAATTGTGTGATGGGATGAAAATTCAACTGTTCAGGTTTAAGATATGTGAGGTTACTCAGTAAATCTTCAATATATACATGTATCTTGCTTTGAGTCCAATATCCTCAGGTTATCTATTATTAAAAACTGTTACATTTAAGAGCAAAGTCTATTTTCAATGTCTATATTTTGTTACATACTAGGCAGCTTTTTGTGATCACCAAAATTAAAACCTTGTAAAATACTGGTAAATATTGCACGAACACTTAAAGATCATTTAAAATTTGTTTAATAGGGTCAAGTTTTTGTGGATTGTCCTTTTAGAAAAAAAACCCACCAGATTTTAAAAGGAATGTATTGGTAATTTCCTGATTGTATTTATCATTTAATAAGGACGTGTTATACAATTTAAGATGTTTATTTGTATGTGACAGATACCAAAAGCATTGAAAATCCATAAAACTTACGCAATCAGGAATTCTAAATATTCCAGTGGTATTTCTAGAAGCTGTGCAATATATGACTGTATGAGTACATCACACTTAGTACTGTAACTATTCAGTTAGGTTTGCATGAATAAATCACAAGAAAACTTCTTTAGTTGTGTTAATTACTTTTTAGCTCACCGAGACGAAGTCAGGGGGAGCTTATGCTATACCCTCGGCGTCGGCGTCGGCGTCCGGACCTGGTTAAAGTTTTTGTTGCAGGTCCTGTATCTAAGCTATTACTTGTCCTATCTTCACCAAACTTGCGTGGATGATGCATCTGGACCTACTTATGGAATTGAAAGACTTGGATGCTGAATCTGAGTCCTAAATTTCAGATGCTGGAGGAGGTTAAGTTGGTTGGACCAGGTTAAAGTTTTTGTTGCAGGTGCCCTCTGATAGCAATATCTAAGTTACTGCAGGTCCGTTCTTCACCAAACTTGCATGGATGGTGTGTCTTATGATACTGATGCACCAGACAGGCTTGAGTGCTGAATCTGAGCTATAGGTTTCGGATGCTGGAGGAGGTTAAGGTTTTTGGAGCTGGTTAAAGTTTTTGTTGCAGGTGCCCTTTGATAGCAATATCTAAGTTACTGCAGGTCCGTACTTCACCAAACTTGCATGGATGGTGTGTCTTATGATACTGATGCACCAGGCAGGCTTGAGTGCTGAATCTGAGCTATAGGTTTCGGATGCTGGAGGAGGTTAAGGTTTTTGGAGCTGGTTAAAGTTTTTGTTGCAGGTGCCCTTTGATAGCAATATCTAAGTTACTGCTGGTCCGTACTTCACCAAACTTGCATGGATGGTGTGTCTTATGATACTGATGCACCAGGCAGGCTTGGGTGCTGAATCTGAGCTATAAGTTTCGGATGCTGGAGGAGGTTAAGGTTTTTAGAGCTGGTTAAAGTTTTTGTTGCAGGTGCCCTCTGATGATTATATCTTAGTTACTGCTGGTCCGTACTTCACCAGACTTCCATAGATGGTGTGTCTTATGATACTGATGCACCAGACAGGCTTGAATGCTGAATCTGAGCAATACGTTTCGGATGCTGAAGGAGGTTAAGGTTTTTAGAGCTGGTTAAAGTTTTTGAAACAGGTGCCCTCTGATGATTATATCTTAGTTATTACTTGTCCTAACTTCACCAGACTTCCATGGATGGTGTGTCTTATGATAAAAAATGCTGAATCTGAGCCATAGGTTTCAGATGCTGGATATGGTTAAGTTTTTTGGAACAGGTCACATGTTTAATAGATAATAGTACTTTTTCAAACTTGCATAGTTGATTAAACTGTAGTATGAATGAATCACAGAGGAAGTTTCAGATGCAGAGCTTGATCTCCAATATCAAGGATGCTAAAAAATATATCTTAGTTATTACAGGTCCTAACTTCACCAAACTTGAATGGATGGTGTGTCTTATGATACAGGTGCACCTGACAGGCATGGTTGTTGAATCTGAGCAGGTTGCAGATGCTGGAGCAGGTTAAGGTTTTAATTTCTAGTGCCCTCTGATGATGATATCTTAGTTATTACTGGTCTGAACTTCACCAGCTAAAGAAATCTCCTACCTCACTCAAACCTGCTCGATAGATAGATGTGTTTGTTGATAAATGATATAACATGATTCCTATGATATAGTATTGTATGGTATGAAACGATATTGTTTAATATGATACAATATAAAATCATATGTACCGTAATATTATAAAAAGTTCTATGATACGATATGATATTGTATA
Organism: Magallana angulata; assembly: GCF_025612915.1. Classification (NCBI taxonomy): domain Eukaryota; kingdom Metazoa; phylum Mollusca; class Bivalvia; order Ostreida; family Ostreidae; genus Magallana; species Magallana angulata. Next base: position 28,989,812 of record NC_069120.1, read on the forward strand.
ATTTTTTTTGATATTTTATGTAATGATATTGTATCATGATATCGTTATGTATAGTATTGTATATTATGATTCAATATTGTATAATATTATATTGTATTATTAATTTATTTTCTAATCACATGATACTATTACATCAAATATTGCAAAATATAATATTGTATATTGATACTATATTGTATATTCTATAATATTGTATCATACGATTTTGCATAATATGATATTAGTTTCTGTAATAGAGAATTATATCACATGAAATTGTATAATATGATAGTGTTATATTATATAATATTGTATCATACGATATTGTATAATATGATATTGGTTTATAATATGATATTTATCACATCACATGAAATTGTATTGTATGATATTGTAAAATATATTATTGTATCATATGATACCATATGTATAATATAATATTGTATTATATAATATTTTACTTTATCACATAAAATTGTATCATTTGATATGATACAATGTTGTATCAAATTATATTGTATCATATGATACAATATCATATTAATATGTATCAAAAATGATACAGTATCATACAATATCATACTATATTATGCAATATAATATCATGTTTCAATGTTATGATGTATTATGTTATATGATATTGTAATATAATACTATATCATATTGTTTTATATATTATGATATTGTATTATTTGATCAAATACAATAACGTATAACACAATACAATGTCATAGCATATGTTACAATATCATATCTCATCATTGTTTATTATGGAATTTATAGTATTATATGATATATGTTGTAAATATGATAGGATGCAATTTTAATTTAAGTTTATATTATTGTATTGATTAACATATAAACATATGATTATCATACAATTTTTTAACAGATGATATTCGATATTGTGTCAAAACAGAATCCATGAATATCCAAGATCATAAAGTATGATTTTCATTTAATATGATAAAGATGGTCTCATAAAGGTGAAATCTCATAAAGGTGATGTCTCGTCTCGGTGAGCTTTGTAATCTGTGATTACCTATGTTTTGATATAGATCTTCGGGGTACTGGTAGTATGTTATAGTTCATTAATTGTAAATTTGGTACACATACTGGTATCAACAATTCAAAGAGAGTTCAAATGAACCTTGTATTATTCATTCAAGGTAATATTTCATTCTTTATTGTATGCTTTTACTTGTGAAACAACCTAGTACTTTGAGTACAATGGTGTAAAGGTTACAACTGTCTAGATTTATTTCAGTTTTCTCTATTTTTTTTTCACATACTGTTCCATCAGACTCCTTCACAACGAAATAATGTCAATATATATGTACTGGAGTATGAGCATTCATGGCCATGGATCCATTTTGATTTACACTGTAGGGTCAAAATTTGCAAGTGAAGTCAAAAGGTCACATCCTTAAATGAAACCATTGCACTTTGGAGATGTCTGCTTCAATATTTGTTTTGTCACGTTTCTTCGTCACTGCTCCAGGAGTCGGCAGTGGCTGCTATTCTAGACACAAAACTCCTACTCTGAGTCTGCTTCTTAGAACTACGTTCCTTCAGATAATTGTCATAAGAACCGTCCAATTCGGGTTCCCAAATTAGGACATTGCGATCATTTCCTCCACTGTACAACTCCTGGTAGTCGGGATGGAACACGCAACAGTTGACCTGCTGAAGGTGTCCCCTAAGTGTGTCGATTTTTCTGCCCGTAAACATCTCGTAAACTTGTATGTTGCAGTACTCATCAGGAATGTATATCAGATCTGACTTGCACCAGCAGGAGACTGCAAACTGCAGGCCTTTCCTGGTCTCATTTTGAATCTTCCCATAATTCACCAGTGTGTTCCGTCCTGTTTCGATATTCCACAGCCTGATTCTGTTGTCTGTGCCGGAGGTCACCAAGTGCAGCCCATCCATGGTGAAAGACATCCCATTCACATTGCCACTATGTGCAGTGCATGCTAAAATTGTCCAAAAAATAATTGTTTTGTTTACAAAAATTGTTATGTGAATTACTAGTTCTTGATCTGTATCATATTTAATAGATGGGCACAGTTTCATGACATAAAATTTTTTTGGTTGCATCATTCCCGTTACACTTAAATTCAAAGAGGCTAAAAGAATGATGAAATTGAAATGTGTAAAAGTGTTAATCTGTTTTCAAATTCTAATATGCTAAATTTTATATTACCTCATTAGATACAAATCAACAAATCTTTTATTGCTCATAAACTACTATGTGTAATGATCATTGTAGTTATCTTCCTTACAAGAGAGCTGCCTACCATTAAATCCCAACACCCCACACACCCCCCAAAAAAAATAATAAAAAAACCAAAAAATGAACATTAACAACAATGAGAAAAATTTAATACAAAATAATAATTTTCAAAAACCTCACCACTGAGAAAGGTTGGAACTTCCTGTCCATTGAATTGGTCTAGGCTCATCAGTGACCCCTTAGAACTTCTGACATCCCACAGAAGTACCCTGTTATCTTCACTAGAAGGACAAATAAAAGAACACCATCAAATGTACAGGTACCGGTATGTCATATAATTTTTATCATCGTTTAATTTTAGCCCAAAATACCTGTATGTGTCAGTGGGAAAATTCACAACACAATTTTAGAACAGATCTTTTATGTATCTTTAAACACAGCTTTGTAGTAACAAACTTAAAACAATGAAATATTTTTTAAGTAGATACAAGGGCAATACAGCATCAGTATGGGGCAAAACTACAAACAAAACTGAAAAACCAGTTCAAAGTGCAACCCACCAACAGGATACATTATTGTCAACAGCTAAACATTTGATGGAAAATAAGATATTTCTACTAACCTGCCAGATACCAGTAGATATTCATTCTTGGGTGACCATCTTACTGTCAGAATGGACTTCTTGTGGCCCTTGAGCATATGAGTGGCGGAGCCTGACTTAAGATCCACCAGCTTCAGTGTGGAGCTATGACAGCCCACTGCCACCAGGCAGTGAGTTGTAGCCACTGGAGACATGTGATGACTGTACACAATGCCGCTGAATTCATACTCATCTGCTGGCTGGTAAAATAGAGAGGAAAGAGAAAAGGTAAAACATCTGTTAATAAGCCCAGTATATACTTTAAATATAAAGAGGTGAATTATTCACTCTCCGAGAACTCCCATTTCTTGTGATCACCTTAGTACACAAAAAAAATCATGATGAAACTTAAAAGTATATCATTTATATTATACATGTATTTTCCTAGTTTAAATTCTCTCTCTCTCTCTCTCTCTCTCTCTCTCTCTCTCTCTCTCTCTCTCTCTCTCTCCAAATCTGTACTTATGTACCTTCATACTATTTGTGTCCCAGATCTTGAGAGTTCTGTCAGTTCCACTAGACAGAAACATCCCAGTATCCAAAGGATACCACTGAACTGTCTCCACACTGTGTTTATGTTTATAGGTGTTGGAGCGGCTAACATTGCAAACTGCTTTGGTGGTGTGCTTCACTTCCCCAGAATGGTTTGTCAGATCATGTATGTGTAATGTTCCAGAGACTGTCCCAGACAATAGACTACAATAAATATGAATGGTTAACATCATACGAAGTAATTTCTGTAAGATAATTATGATTTGCCTTATAATGATTCTGTATGGACATAATGGTATTAACTTTGACTCTACATCAAAGTACCAAAATGATTGGATTTTCCAAAATGTCCTTTGAAATCACCAAAATATGGTAGAATCTACTGAAACGCTATGATCGAATTGTACATAAACATACCGATTAATAAGTCTTACATAAATTTGATCTGAAGGACAAAATCACATTCTTTACACCTTTTTGTATTTTACAATACTTTTAACTCTCAAAATTTTAAATGATATCATCAGATAACTCTAAGTGGTTTTCTAACTTTAATGAAAATGCAATTAATAAATTTGAAAATACCAGAGACATAAACATGATAAAAAAAAATGTTATTTATGTCTCTGAAAACACATAAAGGACATTACACCTTATTTCATTCTAAATACCAGGTACTCACTATCTAGATTCCACTGGGTCTATATCCAGAGAGTTTATGCCGCCATAAAAAACAGATTCTACATCTCTGTGTTTACTGAGCTCCAAGGAGTAAGCTCGTTTCGTTGATTCGATTCGTCTCAGGACAACGGGACTGTCTATGCCACTCTCTCGAGCTGTCAGAAACTTCAACATTGCTAAACAGAGACATTTAAACGTTTTATTTCTACAACATGCTAATTTTTAAATTGTTTCTCGCAGTGTTGTGAAATAACTGCTGTTACAATGTGAAAGTAGGCCTCTCCAATGAATAGAGGTAGTTTTCGTCTAACTCTATGATCATGTCAGCTGTGCGTTTGATTTGAAGAAGTTTTTAACTTTGATATTCACGCTGATGAATAACATTGACACCCACGTGTTTGTCAAAACAAAATCACAATGAGTGGGGGAAATATTATGAGTTTTGAAGGCTGTAATTACTTCAGGCAGAGATTAATATTGTCTACTTTAAGTGGAAAAACAGTGAGGATTAAGAAAATTAGATCGAAGGAAGATGACCCGGGTTTGAAAGGTGATTTTAAGATAAATAATGTAATAGTTTGATTATATTGTAAAAGAAAAAAAAATGTCATGTTGCAGGATTATTCCATTTTCTCGATGCAAATGTGTTTATTTGTTACTTGGCATGATGACCAAGTATACATTCGATACAGAACATTTAATGATTTTGTAAGACTTATTCTTTCATTTGATTATTTTTCAGATTTTGAAGCTAGCTTTATCCGCCTCCTAGACAAATTAACAAATGGATCTAATATTGTTGTAAATGAAACAGGTAAATATAGGATTCAACTTTCTTTTTGCGGTTTTCAACCGCAAATGAAATAAATAGGTCGACTTTATCGAATGTAATAGAATAACAGTTGATTATTCATGAAATATTTTAATTTCAGTTCTTTCCACTGCAAGAAAACTCATATGGAGTTATTTTAATGTTTTGCTCACCTGAGCTGAAGGCTCAAGTGAGCATTTCTGATCAATACTTTTCTGTTGTTTGTCATTGTCGACATTGTAAACTCTTCCCCAGAACCGTAGGCACAGTTTTAACTAAACTTGGCACAAAGCGTCATTGGGTGAAGGGCATTGAAGTTTATTCAAATGGAGGGAAAGAACCCCCTTCAAAGGGGAGATAATTTGGAAAGATTAAAAAAATAGGGTTTGGTGTTTTAGAGATCTTCATCTCTAGAACTACTGGGCCAATTTCAATCAATAAAACAAGGCATAATATTTTAGAATAGGTTTGTAATAAAGAATTTTCTTTGTTAAAATAATATCTTTTTCAAATAAATGCATTTATAGCCAGTAAGAAATTTAAAAAAATACACATTTTTCTCTGAATACTGAAGTTGAATTAAAGTTTAGATCAAGATCCTCATATATGCAAAAAAAAAAAGACTGGTTAGCTGTCATTGATTACAAGTGCATATGCTCTGTATTCAATGACAGTGAAGTCTATAATCATATTATTGCAAGTGGAATGTTTCTGAGAGTACCTGAATTAGTGTTTTAGCTGGTATTGTACAAAACATTTAATTTGTCTTTACTTAATTTGAGCACTTAATTTCAGTAGTCCCGAATTATGCTTGGTCAGTACTAGATAAATATTTTACAAATTAATAATGCACTACATGTTATATGATATTATCAGCAATCAGACAGCTCATTTCAAATTCAACTATATTCAGATTTAATTATAGCATACTGGTAGTACATGTACCTTTGTTTGTTCATGGGTTAGGGGTACTGACAAAACATAAAATTAAGCAACAGTGAATATAATAATTTCACGTTATCTTGTGTGATTGACATATCCTTATGGATGAGGGAAAGGTATAGGTTTGCATAAAGGTTACTTTCACTCATGACTGTAGCTAAGGTTATGCTTTCTTAGTTTTGCTTCAGAATTATTGCATTCTATGAACAAAATATCATAACCCATAAACCTGTTTTATTTCACTAGTTTAACCAATATTGTTGTTACATTTGTATTATAGGAACAAGTATATTATACCAGCCTGGTTTACTTGTGGGTGGTAAAATTGAGCATGAGTGTAACACACAGCGCAGCATCGGGTACTATCTGGAGGGACTCACCTGCCTGGCTCCGTTTACAAAGAAACCCATTCATGCTGTATTGAAAGGCGTCACTAATGACCAGATTGATCCATCAGTAAGTTGAATGTGAATTAAGTTTTCTATGCACCATATTTACACATAGCTCTGAATATTCTGTATTCATTTGACAGAGAAAATGTATAATGGTAGAATTTGTGATTTATTAAGTTTTTGATAATGAGTACAAACATTTTTTTTTGAAAAAAAATATAGATACATATTTATACCCAGTAGTTGAAAGTAGATGTTCCATTTAGTGTTCAGGCAATGAATAAATACAATTTTAACAAACATTGCATATATAAAACTAGTGTCTTTTTAAATCCTGTTTTAGGTTGACATGATTAAGCTGTCTACATTTCCAGTACTCAAGCGATTTCTTGGCACAGATGAAGGTTTAGAACTAAAGGTAATACTAAACGAAGAGACCAAGTAAAGAAATCATTGATTAAGAAAGAGTTATTTTAATGGAGAAAGAAAAATATACTAATGAAAATGTTTACAGACCTAATGTAAATGTAATACAGTATCATTTTGTTAATAGATAGTCAGGAGAGGAGCTGCTCCAGAGGGGGGTGGGGAGGTCACTTTCAGCTGTCCTTGTCGACAGAAACTCAGACCACTGCAGTTCACAGATCCAGGGAAAATCAAGAGAATTAGGGGTGTAGCGTATCCTTTTACAGACACTTGTTCCAAAATCTTTAACATGTTGAATAAGACTAGAAGGTCTCCAAAATGTGTACAGTTATGAAACAATATTAAATTGACACAAGTTCCTTAGCTTATTTTAGATGGGCTGTGAGAGTGGCACCAGTTGTGACAAATCGAATAGTGGATTCTGCCAGAAGTGTACTCAATAAGTTTATTCCTGATATTTATATTTACACAGATCATTACAAAGGAAGCCAGTCAGGGAAGTAAGTTGTGTGTAACCAAAGTATTGTACATTTAAATATAACCTTCACAAATAAATGTACCTTTGTTTAAAAATTTTATCAAATAATGACTACCCCCCCTCCCCCCCCCCCCAAAAAAAAATGATTGTCTTATTGGGAATGATCCTGATGTACAGGTAAAAAATAGATCATTTATACTTAGTAAGTCCAGGTGAATACCAGTATTTGCTTCTTAATAAGTCCAGGTGAATACCAGTATTTGCTTGAATGATTGTTTCATAGTGTTTACTATATAGAAGAATTTAAAAATGCTTAAATAGTTGTACATTTTGCTGCTATTTTTTAAAACAGATCTCCTGGCTTTGGACTAACTTTAGTGGCAGAGACAATTAATGGAGCTTTTTTGTGTGCAGAAAACTCATCCAATCCAAAAGGATCAGACAAAGGTCCCTCAGTGCCTGAGGATATTGGGAAGGAAACTGCAAAACTCCTGCTGGAGGAAATTTATAAGGTACCTGTGCTCAGAGAAACTAGTTGGTAAAGTTCAAGATTCAATTTCCAGAATCGTTTCACCAAAATGCAAAAAAGATTGTAGACACAAGCTATAAACTTCGTTCTGTCTGCTATTTGTTTTTTTATACAGGTTGATTTATTAAATGTACATTGCATGGTTATTAATATGACATTTCACATTAGAATGGACTTTGAATAAATAGATAACGTGTTTACATTTTAGATGTACATGTACCTTTACCATTGTAGGGAGGATGTGTAGATTCGACCAATCAGAGCATGACAGCATTATTTATGATCCTTGGTCAACAAGATGTCTCCAAAGTTCAAACAGGCCCCCTCACACCTTACACGTAAGTTAGCATTAGATTTTTTAAAGGTTTTGGTGTGGTTTCCATATAAATGTGTTGTTTGTTTAAAAATTCCCAAAACTGTTGTTTAATCTTGGTAACTTTTGGTATTTTGTTTACTTGAAGGATCCAGTTTTTAAGGCATGTCTACAGTTTCTTTGATGTAATGTTCAAGATTGAACCTCAGCAGGTGTCTGAGGAGGATGAGGATCTGAGGACCGGCGGAGAGAAACTCATATTGACTTGTGTCGGAGTGGGCTACTCCAATATCAGCAAAGCTGTTAGTTGATGTTGTCTTTCATAGAATAAATGTTTTCATTGTTTATGTTGTTTTCATTTAATTTTTATAAATATTTAAAAAGACAGCATTGCAAACCATAGCCAAATTGTAACATTCTCTCCCTGTCTGGCTATGGTTAAATAAGAAAATATCACTCGCATAACTTGCACTATAGTGTATACATGTATAAGCTAAGGAAGCATAGTCTGCTGGGTACTTAGTTTATTCCATTGCAGTTTACTCAGGATTGTATACTGTTTATGTTCATTAAATGATTTCATCAATCATTTGCATATAATGCAGAAGCATGCTACTTCTGGGGACCAGTTTTTATGCATTTTCATACTGCAGGAGTGTTGCAAGGTACTCAACATTGGGGAAGCAATTCATTGATAGATCCCAATTAAGTTTATGGGGTAGGTTGGTAGATGGGGCTAGATGTAGATTGAATCCCTAGAAATCAGAGGGGTGAGCTTTTGTTTCTCCATTTTAAAGTTGATGGGCTTCACGAAGGTTAAGCTGGTAAAGCAGTATAGATAAAACCGACCTAAAAATATGTTAAAAAAATATTATTTAGCTCAGAATGGTATGTTTCTGATCATTGTATATTGAATCTCTAGCTTCTTTTCCCAACCTTTTTTTTGCCTTGAAATGGTAATTCATAGTTCTTATCATTCTATATGAAATAGCAGAACCAACATATATAACACATGCAACATAAAAACTGTAAAGTTGATGGTAAAATTCCAAACTCTTTAAAAGCAATTTTCAATATAGAAACCATATTTTTCTTAAGTGATGATTTGATGTGACACTGTATATCAACTAAAAAATTTTCCCATAAAGCACCAAATATGAATTTAGGATGTCTTTTCTTCTTGTATATGCAATTACTGCAAATTAATCTTATACATTATACCCCATTCTAACAATACACACAAGTCATAGACTTCAACAATCCACTCTGCAATGTGTAAACCAACAGAGTTCACACTTCCCCATTCCACTGATGAGAGACCTGCTATAATTGCAGCTCCAATAAACAAATACTGCCATGAAATGCCATTACAATTTTGTACATGCACTTTTATTTTTATAAATGCCCCTGCCCTGTTAGCTAATTTATTGGCTACCACCTTCGATTTGCTTGAAACTTATGACTGGATAACGATCTAATAGTTGGGGATCCTCATTCACTTGTGAGGAGAATCTAATAAGATAAACAAATTGAGCACCCACCATCAACTCTAATGATTCCGATGTACATGTAGATAAAACATACCATAATATCACATGCGTGTAAATATTCAAGTTGTCCAAACTCCAGTATCGTGATCAACATAACAGATCTAATAGTTGGGGATCCTCATTCACTTGTGAGGAGAATCTAATAAGATAAACAAATTGAGCACCCACCATCAACTCTAATGATTCCGATGTACATGTAGATAAAACATACCATAATATCACATGCGTGTAAATATTCAAGTTGTCCAAACTCCAGTATCGTGATCAACATAACAAGAAGGCTAATTCATTACAATGAGAGATTTTTAATATTACAATATTCATGTAACAAAAAAATGGCATTATCAAATATGTAGAGTCAATGTGTAGCACTATACATTGGATGACTTTTCTTTACTATAGTGATTCACTGGCAATGCTGCGGACGGACACCTGAGGTTTAATTGTGGGTAGCTCATGTATTCCATCTTTATCAACAATTCGCACTCTGAAGGCTGGGAGATTTATAATAAATCTTCTTTTAATCTGCAAAATAAAGGGAAAAAACATTGAACATACAATGTGTCTGTATGATTGACAGTTATTTTAAGTTTGTACAAGTTAATACATATATACAAGGTATATAGAACATATGGCCCTGTAGATTTATAAAGGTGATCTTATTCATGCATACATCTTGTTTAAAACTTCTGACAATTCAATTCTATAAAAATCATGGAGACATTTTTGTGTAAGTATTGTCTGTTGCATTTCATTTTCACTTCAAGAAGGTACACTATACCTACTTTTTAATAATTTTTTATGTGGGACTTGTATTTATGTACCTATATTAAATATCAAAAGTTATTGATTGATGCTGATTAAGATTTACCTCTTCAACACACATGGTTAACAATTCTACTGCTCGTGCTCTTGTGACATCTGCAAGAAATCAAATGTTCAATTATTACTCTGCTTTATACGGTCTAACTATAAAAAAGTTGGAAAAATGTATTAAATTTTGTACATCTATCAGTTTTTTATCATTTTGAATGATGTACAATTCATCTTTGTGTGAAAATTTCAGTGCATGTTGTCATTGTTTCGGGTATTCAAACATTTAATACACTGTATTTTCTTGGCGTAACAGAGTTAACCCTAGCTGCAATAATGTAGTCTTCTCCCATTTTTTTCCTATCTGGTGTTTTCTGGAGAGGGCTACATTATCACTGCTAAGGCAAGTGTTTACATGTCAAAAAAATAATGCACAGTCTTGAGTCATGTCAACAAATATTAACAAACTTACTGGTATATATCACATCATTGTGTCTTACATGTGAATATCACATTTAATATGATTCACTTCTAATTTTCTTTTGATAAAATACAATATGTATAAATCATATTATTGCAGGTTAATACTTTAATTACCTTCTGTGTAGTATCTGTCCAAAATAGCAAGGGAGAAAAATGCTCCATAACCATGAGCGGCAAAGGGACACTTGTTCATTGAGGCCAAATAGTCCATAAAGTAAAGAGAGGGACCCTCGTTCTTGTCATACCCTGCCATAAGGAGATTCACCATGTATGGAGTCTACAGTAAAAATGAAAAAAAATTAAAAAAATTAATTAAACATGCATTATACCTAAACATTCCCTGAATGTAGCTTCACTTAACTCAATAGATTAAGCAAATTTAAATAAGATTTAGCATCTTTCTAAAACAGTATAATTTAATTCTGTTTGTAACACGCTTTCTGATTGGTTGAAAAATTTATTTTATATCGTATAAAGAATGTTGCCTACGTCATAGTAAGACTAACGTCAAAAACGTATCAATCCGCCTGACGTTACGTTCAAATTTTGTACAATTTGATGTCATTTTACGGATCAAATAACTGTTTTTATCAACAATTGATAGCAAATAAATTAAATTTTAAGGAATGAATTCAATATTTATTAGTTTTATACGATATGAAATGGTTTGGAACAGTTTACACTTTTTTAATAAACCGCTTCGCGGTTTAAAAAGCATAAACTGCCCCAAACCATTTTATATCGTATAAAACAAAAAAATATTAAATTCATTCCTTAAATAAATGACAAGGACAACCTTTGAATCCATGTTTTTTTAGGCTATACGAGGAGTCTTTGATAAGAGCTAGTATTTAATTAATGCAATGTCTGGTGTCTTTTTTAATATTTATCACTGAAGTCAATCGATAGAAAAACGGTACCATTTTTCGAGACCATTTGATAGTCCGGGACGTCGGGCTTGAGGAATTTTGAACCCCTGCCATTAATACAATTTCTATTCAAAGAGCTATACATATTTGGAATGTAGTTGGAGCTAAATGAAATGTATCTTATCAAGAACTGAACACAATTATATAATAATGTTACACAGAAGTTTACCCGGCTTCTTAGATAGTCTGCCAAATTTTTCCGTGTGAAATTGGCTGCAGCTGAAGGCGACAAGTCGTATCCTATAAAAAAAATGTTTAAAAACGATCACTCAAAATTAATAGTTTCAAGACATCTTTAATAACAGACAATCAAGAAAGAAACAAACCATTTCTCATTTTATAAAGCTGGATATTCTTAGAGATAAATTCAGCAAACTGCACTGTGTCCCCCGATTCTCCACTGACCAACATAATAAGATTATCTGTCATTCTATGCATCTTGTCTGTGTCTGTAGGAAATCAAATAGATGAAGTAAAGCAAGGCATGTAAATGTATATATTTTTTTCTTTCTTTCATTACAACATAACAAAATTTTAATTTACTAATCAAATTATTGAAAAGGAGAAATTCAGTCTTTGTTCCTGTGTTCATACCTTGTTTCATCGACAATATACTCCTTGCCGATGAAGTGTCAGATGCTACAAGAACGAAATCTTTTCCCTGAATTCCTATCAAAAATTCCATGTTCAATGTTGCCTTTTTATTTCACACCAATGAAAAAGCAAAACTAAAATGCGCTTCCGGTGAAACAATTTGGAGTTATCTACCCTTATATATGAAATAACCCTTATTATTAATATTAAGCAACCAGTTTACCGTAAGAGACCGGTACAACTTTATATTTATCTAAATACAAATTTTCTGATATAAAATTCATTCCACGGAAATAACCGAAAACCTCCGGAATACGAATTGCGCCGGACGACTAACAGACAGACATTGTTTCAGAAGACAAATTCCGTGTGTGTTAAAGCCCAAAAAGGTACGTTACTGATATTCTTTTTCTCATTCGATTGAAAGAAAACATTCAAAATATTCAATAAAATGGGAGATTTATTGTGAATAACCATTCGATGTGAAGTTTTCAAGTTTTCATTCAAACTGCGTTTACCCGAATAATCTCTGATTGCCATGAACATGTAGTTTTGATTTTGCAAGGAAGGTGACACGGTAGGATTTCATTGAAATGCTTTTGCTGTTTTTTTAAATAAGCATTGACCAAACACAAGATAATTTACTCCAAGTGTCTTTTATTTTACTACCAGTTTTGTTAATTACACAGTACTGCCAAAGAGGCCTTGCAAGAGTAACCCAAAGTTCTTTTTCTGATAAGATTTTGTAATGCTCTATTGGTTGTGTATTTCATACCGTATTTTGGCACAGAGGACTTGATCACTGCTGGTGTTAGTTTGATAAAAGCTGACATGAATTCATAAATATGCCTTTTCCCCCTTTTATTTTCAACTACAGCCTTATAATAGTTTTCAATTTTTGTTATGCTCATCACCCTGCTACATAGGGATGAAAGTATTATTCAGGTATCTCAATCACCCAAACAGGTTACATCGGATATATAGATTTGTATATTGTGTATTTGTAGATCCTAAAAAAATTACAACACGCACGTTACTTTCTTGGATTTATTATCACTAATTTACATTAAATTTTGTGCTGTCAGGGGTTCTCCTTATAGTAGGAGGCACCAGAATGGGAAGTGAGCGCTATAGGCGTGAGCCTGCTAGGGGGTCCGGAAAATTTTGTAAATGAAAAGACATTTGAAGCAATTTCCTGCATTCCAGACACAAAAATGTAGCATACAGATGAGTAAAAAAGAACGAAGTGATTAAGAAGTGATCATTCAATACTGCATTTTACCAACACATTTTATCGAGAATGCATGAATGAGCAGTATTTTTTTTTTAGGACAAATAGAATGTTGGAACATGTTATTTCTTCTCCTTTTCAAGTTTCTGTTACTTCTCAGGTGAAAATCTGTTTCAACCATACATAGTTGCTATTAGATAAAAAGGAACCAAGTCTTCCAAAGCCTTTATTTGGTTTTTGATTTAAATAATCTTTTATCAAAAGTTTCGGCAATATGGGGTCGGTTGTCAGATAGTGAAGTTATACTCTGTTTCTGGAGACAAAACAGATTCTAATTGGTAATCTTATGTGTTTTTCTGTCCATTGCAATAAAAAAAAAACACTTAAAAGTGTATTCATGCAATGTACATTGAAAAAAAAGTAAAGGGACAACACTTGCCATATTGGTTTGATAGGAGGTTGTCAGTTCAAGCTATGTGTTAAACAAGTTTCCAATTTCTCCAACCTTTTTAGAAGACATCTAGATTGAAAAATGATCAAGTGACTTATCCCTTTCGTCATATTAACGAGGCCGAGTACAGAACGAGTACGCACGCTTTCGCGCAGCGTTTCATTTGTATTGTGACGTCATCTTTTTGCTTTGTTGACGCCATGGCGTGATAGTTTCAACTGCAGATATTCAGCAAAATTTGTTGAAAATGGCTCGTTTAATGCGTAAAATTGATATTATAGTGTGGAATAAACGTAAATGTCTCGAAGTATAAGCTATAATTTGGACTTGGTTCGTAAACATGAAGAGGGTTCAGCAAGCCTAGCCCTCTGTCACGTTTTCTTAACCCGCCTTAATATAGCTTAATTCATATATTTCAAGACAGTAACCATGTATTTTATATTAATGACCCTTAATATGTGATGTTATATATTTATTAATTACTTAAATGTGTCTGAATGTTTAAATAATACTATAAAGATCACCATTTCCGTCTTTGTCAAATAAAAAATAGCCATTATCTGGCAAATTTGGAAATTGGGCATACAAAAAACAACTTTGATAAGACCCCTGGAACAAACCAGGAGGTAAAAGGTATTTTTTATTTGACCATTTGATGCCTTTAAGCAATAACTTTAATATGTAGAACAGAAAAAGGAATCTCTAGGGCAGAAGTTTAAAAAAAATGCAAAAAATGTGCAAAATTGATACATTTCAAGCAAAATCCCATAGGGTCCTATGTTAAAAATTAACAAACTTTGACATGACCCCTTAAACAAACGGTGTGGTAAATGTCTTTCTTTTTTTATCTTAAGATAATAATTATATCGGTAGAAATTCCTGTAAAAAATTTCATAAAAAAATCTAGGGTAGAAAAAATTAGACCCGGCCTCGTTAAATCTTTGTGCTGCATAATTAACACATCATGTCAAAATGTACAAGGTACTCGAATGCCAAACTTATCGAAAGAAACAGAAGTTGGAGTGACATGAATTCTCCATGTAATTAAAAAGATATTCCAAAAACGTATAATAAGTCTAGAGAGAGCTAAAAAAAAAAAACATGGAAAGACTCCTCTTGGTTTATCTTATATATGCTTTCAGATCTCTGTGATGTATTTATTGGTTATACGGCACTCGATCGGGATCGATTTACTTAAAATAAAGTAAACTACGACAGAAGGAATCTGTGGAATATTGTTGAATACTTTATATTAAATTATTTATTAAAAAATGGTAACTGTATGTCAGAATATAAACTGCTTATCAAACAATTTTGCTTTTTTTACCATGCTTATTCTTGGTTAATCGTTTTATGAAAATCAAGTTAATCATAAGTTAGAAACGAAATAATTGTTACATTAATACCTTCCTATTGAACTTTATATAGACACAAAGCTTTCATAATACATTTTTCAACAATAGAATGTTGAAAAAAATCAAGGAAGCTATGAAGGACATGCCTGTAATATCTGAGTAGAATTGAATACCAGTACTGTTCTAATAAGTTGTAAAATAAAAAAAGGTAAATTTTTAATAAAAAGATGGCTGTCTTTAACTCTTAGATTTAACAAAGTTATTGTCTGTTTAAATGATTTTATCAGAAAAGATCTAAATGATTTGAATTGCTATTAGCCTGAATAAAATGTTCTACCTAGCTCCAAGAGATGAAGAGGTGGTCCCGAAGTAGAATACTATTGATTGCTATAGTTATCTCCAGATTAAAATCATGCACTCCATTTATGTTTTCCAAGATCTAGATATCTTGGTCCATTCAATGTTAATACTTGCATACATAATTATTAACATAAACTAATCTAAACCCAACATGTATTTAGGCATATTAAATCAGTTTGCATGTACATATGGTATGTTAATTTGGGTCTTTGCATTTGCATCTCATGAAATTTTTAGAGATTGATAATTTTCACTGTTCTCATAATTAGTACATACCAAAGATATCATATAACCCCCATATTCTCATAATAATTCATGACATCATACATGTATATATAGATATAGATATTAAGCCAAATACTATCACTGACAGGCCCATTATCTTATCTGCAAGGCCAGAAAGACTATCTCATTCATCATAAGATATAAATGATTTGATGAGTGAGGGGGGAAGATTTTATAACTAAGCATGTCTTACTACCATAGTGGAATAGATCCTATTGCTAGATATAAGGAAAAGGAGAAACAGATTAAGCAAAGGCAGTATGAGAGGAGCAATAGAGCTGTTCACTTATGGAGAAAGGCTCGCTTTTGTGTTTTAAAAGAACAGGATTTAAGAGAAAGAAGAGATGGTCAGTAAGCTGAGGTTTCTTTCAATATAGTTAATTATGTGTGTTGTATTTCTTTTATTGAATCTCACACCTATGGAATCATCATAAAAAGTTAAACAAAAGACTAAACCAATTTTTTCTTCATAATGATATGCTGTAGATGTCCCTAAGATTTCTGAGCAACCTTTGCTTAATTTTTATGGCCACAAACTTCATGACATAAGAAAGCAGGTTAAAAAGGAAAGTTTAAAGTATTTTACTAGCATTTGTCATGTAGATGTCCCATATAAGCAAAACATGGGTATTCTGTAGAAATTAATTATTGCAAAGTTGTTCTGAACCAGCTAATAAATAAAAGTGTACTAAGTATTTTGATTATTTTGAAGGATTGATGTATTTTTTTAGAAACATTTTTCTAAGATATTATCATAAGTGTTAGTAATTAAGAATACAATATTGTTTTTATAAAGTGACGAAACAAATGTCATCTTTAACATTACATAGACTGAAATTGTTATCTCATGATGACTCCTTTATCTACACATATCAAAATAAATTGTTGGTATGGTTGATTTAAGTAGATAATCTACTGATACCGTTCATATCCTACAATGTTAATGTGAACTTTAATTGAGGAAGAATTCTTTTAGCAGCATACTTGTGAAAGAAAGCTTTGATCCATACCAAGTTATAAGTAATCAAAGACTAGGAGTCATCAGAAAATTTACAGATTGCTGCTTGAGCAGAAGTGTTACCCAACATGTACTTCAGGAGTTGATTCTCTGTCAAAACAGCTGTAATATTATGACTTTGCTTTCATTGCAGAACAGACCGCTCCATGGCTGTGAACGTGTATAGTACAAACAACCAGGCAGACAATCTGAGTCGCCATGACATCCTGGCCTGGGTCAACGACAGCATCCACACAAATTACGGCAAAATCGAGGAACTCTGTTCAGGTCAGCGGATTGGATTTTTGTGTTATTCCAACTGGTATGCGATGACAACAATCATTGGATGTTTTGTTGGGATGGTTACCAGTAAAACAGTTAACTCAATTTTGATAAGATGTAACAAATATACAAATATGAGTATATTTAACATGTTAAAGATGACATTGTTATCTAATACTGTGTTGGTTTTTTTTAATTTTTCAGGGGCCGCATACTGCCAGTTTATGGATATGTTATTTCCTGGTAGGTGTTTCCTTCCACATGACAAAAAATCATTAAAAAAGATATCTATAAATTCAAGAAAATTTCACTTTTATTTCCATTAAATATTTTGTAGTTGTAATTTTAATTCTTGTCATGATATCATTATGCAATGCAAATTGTTTGTTAATTATTGGAATGTATGTATACAATTTGATGATATGTACCAGTTTACCATGTTCACAGGCCCTCTCCCACTCAAAGGAGAAGAGTAACTGTTGAGGACTTTATTACGAAGTGTATATATGTCATAATGTGTGCTATTTCAGGCAGCATCCCTATCAAAAAAGTTAAATTCAACACAAAATTAGAACACGAATACATCCAGAACTACAAGCTCCTTCAAAACTCATTCAAAAAAACGAGTGTCGACAAGGTGAGAGTGAGGAATGACCACGCAAAAGAAAGGAGGACTGGTCTTCTTTTCCAGATTCCAAGTCCTCATATTTCCCAAATCAAAAGGGCTACAGTTTTAAAATATTTCATTTTCCAAAATCATAACAATTATTATTGAACAGTTGTAGAGGAACAACTTGTCATGTCCTTTACCTATTTCGTTTGGGATGTGGGTGTGGATTTATAATTAGGTAGTACCGTAATGATTTGGAAGTCTGTGGATAGGTTATCTGGAAAAGACAGATACAGACCTTCGTCACTTGGTTTCGTCTCTTTCTTGGAGGACCTAGGTGCAGGACACCAGGGAACCAACTTAACACCCCGGCTACTTGTGCATGTCCTGCTTTATACAGATTTCACTGATGCATATGTTCAGTTACAGGTCACATGTAGCACAGATGCAGACAGAACTTGACAGTTTGACTTGTAGCATGGTACCTTCTAAATTCCTTTTTGTTTCTTAATCTTTATAACGTGCATGTTTGGAATATGAGAACGATTAGAGGTATAATGGGGGTGAAAGTTGAAAACTGTCAGAACTCTTAATGCATCTGTGAAAACAGCAGCATGTAAAGACTAACCTTTTATGTAACCTAATATATATATATTAACTACTTTTTTCCCTTCTGCTCTATATTTTCTGTACATTTCAGGTACTATACAGTTAAAAAAAATAAAATTCAGTACAAAGTTAGAACATGAATATATACAGAACTACAAAATTCTACAATCCTCATTTGGAAAGTTAGGGGTGGATAAGGTAAGTGGTGGTGCTGTTTGACGTAAACTGTACGCCATACCTTATGTTACCATTTGTAGATTTGAGCTAGGTTATTCAGTGTTATTTCAATTGGCTGGTGAACCAATCTCACCAAGGAAAGAACAATTTTAACCCTAACTTTTAAAGCATGTGTCTTTCTAATGCCTCTCTGAAAGACTTTTTAAAAAATTTAACCCATCTTTTGAGTTGAATTTGATGGTCATGAAACACGCTGTTCTCTATGAGTATGAATTTCTGATGAATGCAGAAGTTTCTTGATACTAAATGAAACGGTTGACTTGGAAAGAATTGGTCTCCAGCCAGTATTACATTTACTTGATATTATTCATTTTCTTTTCATTTATCTGTGTATTTCCTTAAAAAAAACTATCAGTTCTCTGCAATAAAGTTATATCTGATTCCTTTCTCTCGATAATGAATGGTATGTTGAATTTGCACAAAAATAAGTACATTTGTATTTCTTAGATTTTTTTTTTGTTAAGAGGATTTGATTTTGATTTAGATTAGAGAAGATTTAAGATATAGAAGCAATGTAGTTAGTCAGTTAGTCAGGTTTTCCTTTTGTTGGTATAATGGTATTAATTGTTGGCAAAAAATTAACAACTGATGGTTTGGTTTTATATTCTAACCTGAGTTTTGGGGGATTGATTAATTAAAGAACGCAAACATTTTGTTTACTGATTGGAAACTGCTTTTTTTCTATGGTGTTGGGAATATCTGATAAAAAATTGATTTTGTTGAATAATATTCTTCTGAGCACATGTATCATCCTATAATTCATCATTTTCACTGAGAGATAATTTTCAAAGTTAGTGTGTTTTGTTTTATTGTCTTGGTCTGATAAAGAACCTGTATTCTGAAGTCATCCTAATCACTGCCATATAATAAAATTGATAAGAAGAATGTTTGATTTTCTTCTCTACCCAATTCCTTCTTTATATCACAAAGGTTTTTTTTTTTTTTTAAATTGATACTCTGATCACTGAATTGACAATGGATTTGAATTTTTGTGAATTGATGTACTTGAATGCATATGAAAAATTTTACATCTATATTTATTGATCTTTTTACACATAAAATGATGGTTTCATTTTTTTACCTGTTCGATAGAGGTTATATGAACATAATTGCTGATCAGTTATGAATTAAATTTGGTTTTATGGGTGCCCTAATTAGATAAGTGCAGTGGTTGGGATGGATGTAGTAGATCCATTACTGACTAACTTTAAACACTTGCAGGTGATTCCAGTTGAGAGACTTGTAAAAGGACGCTTCCAAGATAACTTTGAATTTGTACAGTGGTTTAAACGCTTTTTTGATGCTAATTACAATGGTGATGGAGAGTATGATCCTGTAATGGCAAGGGGAGGGGAAACTGTGGGAAATGTTGGAAAACCAGCAGTAATGAAATCTCCGGCGGCAGCAAAGACTGGTATCTCCAGAGGAACAACAAAGGGTAAGAGAAGTCTCTTTTTTCTAATTTAAGATAGCTGCATAGCTACTTAGAAATTGGCAATGTTTTTAGCTCACCTGAGCTGAAAGCTCAAGTGAGCTTTTCTGATCACTTTTTGTCCGTCGTCCGTCCGTCCGTCCGTCTGTCCGTCCGTCTGTCCGTCTGTCCGTCTGTAAACTTTTTACATTTTGAACTTCTTCTCTAAAACCGCTTATCCAATTTCAACCAAATTTGGCACAAAGCATCCTTATGGGAGGGCGAATATAAATTGCAGAAATAAAAGTCCGATCTGTTTTCAAAGCGGAGAAAACCTTGAAAATGTAGAAAAAGGGGGGTGCATTTTTAAAAATCTTCTTCTCAAGAACTACTGATTCCAATTCAACGTAGTTTAGCATAAATTATCCTTATGGGAAGGAAAATATAAATTGCAAAAATTAAGGTCTAATTCTGTTTCAAATCTGAGTTATTACGAAAATAATAATAAAGGAAAGCCGTGTTTCAATCAGTTTAATAGCCTCGGATTCGGCATCCGGTAAAATGGGTAGACAAGACTTGGCCTGGGCAAAACAAAAGATAAGCAGTTATTAATCTGCCAATCTCATTAAAATTTCAGGATAATTGATGGACCAGTATATTTGTATTTGCTGTAATTATTGCTGCAAAATAATGCGTATTTGGAATTGACGATTGCCGATCTGCCCCGGCTTTTATTTTGCCACGGCTCGGTTTTGCTTACCCATTTTACCAAGACTTGTATTCCATACTTCTAAAACGAGGTTCTTTGTTGAAAGCAGCCATGACATTATACGAAAAAGGGTCGATCTGACTATGATGAATTTGCTTGTTGTGCAACAGTTCGCGTATGAAGGGAAATTTTTTAAACATGAAAAATATATTGGTGCCGATTTTGTGAAGTAAATTGAGGCTAAATATTTCAATGCGTTGACAGTTTTCACACATGACGTTGATGTTAGCTTGTTCTGATTTTCGTTTCGTTTTCATTATTTATGCTTTGTAACCTGGAAACTGTCGTCTGTATTTCGTGATTTTTACGTATCAAATCAAACAGGGACTTCGGTAAATCAAACAGTTACGTTAACTGTTTACCTGCGCAAATTAAGCAAAATCTGATGTAGGAGTACTGAAATACAATTCATTCTATCGGTAATTCGGCATTATTTTTTGCGTAATGGTAGATTAATGCAATAGGTTTTTGTTGAGATGCTCGGCATTTTCTCGAGTTTATTCAGTTTAAATAGAGTTTGATATCGCTTACGGAAATATGTAGGTATATACATGTATATGGGTCATTATCAAAATATGCAGACTTTTGAAAAATGTAAAACATGAGAAAATTATTGCTGAAAAAATTACTTTGATAGCAAAAAACACATTTAACAAACAATGAAGTATAACATCTAAAAATTTGCAAACATTGGAATCTACCATTTAGCTGATAATTAGACTAAAATGTAATGAACTGTAAAAATTTGGTCAGTGGTGTAACAGGCATATAGTATAGGAAAAAATTCTTAAATAAAATAAAATAATTCTTTTAAAATGATGGACATAAAGTTTATATCAACAAACTTCATTTAAAGTTATCAGAATTAGATAACAGAAAATATTTGACACATTTACATATTGACCAACATAACATTTGAGACAAAGTCTTGATGTTACTCAACAAATTTTTAATTTGAGCATTAAAAAGAACACAACTGGATTTTTCTTTTTATGGAGCATAAAAAAGACATTACTATAAATGCACTGGTGTTTTCAAATATACATGTATCATTGCCAGTTAAATTTATTTGGAGAAAAATGTACATGTTGCACCACTGATTATTATGTTTTACCACTGACTTAAAGTTACACCAATGACCTAGCGATAATAAATAAGAGATAAGCGCATTAAATTTTGTAAAATAAACTAATCTCTATTTTTGATTGCATTTAAAACATGATAAATTTGATCTTAAATAAAAGTTTTCGTACCTCATTCTTTCATAATCTGAAGAGAGATACACTGTTACACCACTTATAATCAGTGTTACACCGCTGACACAAAAACGGCATGTAGATGTTTTTTACACGAATTCACTCATTCTTTGATGTTATATTTCATACTATTGGCATCCACACACTTTTATCTACCTTGTATCGAGTTCGAACTTTCTTTGGCTCATCAATCTCACAAACAACATCGTCAATACTATACCAGCTCATATCAATCATACATTTTGGACAATAAAATTGAATTTTCTCCAATTTTCTCCAAAATCTATGCATACAACTCGTATAAACTTCCTCTTTGTTTGTATATGTTTCTTGAAGCTCAGCTAGCATTTGTTACCTTTAAGAATTTGAAAGATTTTAGTATAACATAATAGGGAATGTGAAATGTCAGTGGAATAACATATCTTATAATACACTATAAGTCATTAAAAAGTTTGATTTTTTAATAAAAATAAGATGTGGATAATTTCAATTCTTTATTAGAATAAATTTGTTTTTACTTTTATCTTTTAATCAAGTATTTAAATGAGTAAAACATAATTAGAGCATACAAAATGTCAATGGTGTTTCAAATAATGTCAATGGTGTAACAGGTCTCATTTTCCAGATTAAGAAAACACAATTGCAATTAAATAGTCAAGCTTTCTTTATTGTGACAGTGTCTAACTTGTAAAATTGATAAATAACAATTGTTCAAAATGCTCAAAATATAAATGAAATGGAAGGAAAAGTAAAATAATTAAATAATGTCATGTGGTGTAACAGTTTTTTCAGTGGTGTAACAACAATTTTTGGTTACGCCACTGACCGTTATACCACTGATGTATCCATAGTAAATGTAGCAGTATGACCCAAGAGAACAGATACTACACAAAGCTAATAGCCTATGTTATAATGTGATAAACATTCATCATTTATGTGAAAAACTTTTTTGTTCTTTCATATTAGAAAACCTTAAATAGCACGTTATCCCACTGACACAGTTTACATTGTATTTTTCGGAGCATACTAACATTTTCTGTCATATTTTCTATCACAATGATGTCATCACTGAAACATTTATCTTTTTAGTAGCAGGGAATGATATCACTATGATCTGGGGGATTCCAACTGTAGTACAATATTATTTACTTGATGTATTTTAAGATATTTTTATATAATTTGCCTTGTAACGCCAATGACAAAAATTTTTTGTACAAGCATACATCTCATCAAATTCATTGTTTTTAAAAGAGAACTTGTTAAGGAGCATAGCAGAAATTAAAATATGAATGTTGTTTTGAAAATTAACGGTGATTTTTGGAATAAAACATCAATATTATTGAAGATATTGTAGGGTAAAGACGTTGGAAAAATTTAATGACAACATAAATTCACTGAAATCTCATAACAAATAATATTTTTTTTATACTTTAAGCAGTAAAATTGTCGATTAATTTGTTCAACAATATAGGTTTAAGTTTCTAAAATCCAATTGTACTGTATATATTCCCCAGAACATTATTTTTCCCCCTTTAAATTGACACTGACACAAAAGGCTGCATATTTTGAGAATGACCCATATATATGATTCATTTCGAAAAAATAAATTGTGTTCTTTATTTGTTATACATGTAGTGCATGTTTCTTGTGTTTAATTGTTAACAATTTCTATTTACTAACCATTTTTTAGTGTTTGCTTCGAATTATAAGCAAGATACAGAGATTTGCTAACAATTCTATGTTTGTACACAGATCTTAAAAGCTTAAGATTAAATCAAAGTACTGATAGTACTGAAAAGCGCTAACCCAGCTTCTGTATGTATATAACAGATATATGTATATAGCATTTCAGCTTCTGTATACGCACTATATTATATTATGACAGTCCCTGCAATGATGTATGTAAGCCCCGTACATTAATTTCACAATAACCCGTAAGTTAGATTCACAATAGCCCGTGCAGTTATGTGCATAAACCCCTGAAACTGGTTCCCTAACCAGTTTAAATGATGTATACTTTTGCTTAGAGGGGGCGGTTATTCGATGCACTGGAAGTTGAAGTCTAACGACCATAAAGGGCTGAGCTATGCTTAGCGCTTTAAAAAGTAAAAAAATTGTCAATATTTATTACGAAAATTTTCAAAATCTGTTCTTCCAGAAACCAACTTATTGAATTGTAAACTTAACCTTTTTAGCTCACCTGAGAATGGGGCCACAATGGGGGGTCGAAGTTTAACAAATGAATATATAGAGTAAATCTTTAGAAATCCTCTTCTCAGAAACTAATCGGCCAGGAAAGCTGAAACTTGTGTGGAAGCATCCTCAGGTAGTGTAGATTCAAAGATGTGAAAATCATGACCCCTGGGGATAGGGTGGGGCCACAATGGAGGGTCAAAGTTTAACATATGAATATAAAAAGTAAATCTTTAAAAATCTTCTTGTCAGAAACTAATTGGCCAGGAAAGCTGACACTTGTGTGGATGCATCCTTATGTAGTGAAGATTCAAATTTGTGAAAATCATGACCCCCCGGGGGTAGGTTTGGGCCACAATGGGAGATCAACGTTTTACATAGGAATATACACAGTTAATCTTTAAAAATCTTCTTCTCAGAAACTAATCAGCCAGGAAAGCTGACACTTGTGTGGATGCATCCTCAGGTAGTGTAAATTCAAAGTTGTAAAATCGTGACCCCCGGGGGTAGGGTTGGGCCACAATGGGGGATCGAAGTTTAACATAGGAATATATACAGTAAATCTTTAAAAATCTTCTTCTCAGTAACTAATTCGAAGGCAAAGCTGGAACTTGTGTGGAAGCATCCTCAGGTAGTGAAGATTCAAAGTTGTGAAAATCATGACCCCTGGGGGTAGGTTGGGGCCACAATGGGGGATTGAAGTTAAACATATGATTATAAAAAGTAAATCTTTAAAAATCTTCTTCTCAGAAACTAATTAGCCAGGAAAGCTAAAACTTGTGTGGAAGCATCCTCAGTTAGTGTAGATTCAAATTTGTGAAAAGCATGACCCCTGGGGGTAGGTTTGGGCCACAATGGGAGGTCGATGTTTTACATAGGAATAAACAGAGTCATCTTTAAAAATCTTCTTCTCAGAAACTAATCAGCCAGGAAAGCTGGAACTTGTGTGAAAGCATCCTCAGGTAGTGTAGATTCAAAGTTGTGAAAATAATGATCCCCACGGGTAGGGTGGGGCCACAATGGGGGGGGGGGGTCAAAGTTTAACAAAGGAATTTATAGGGTAAATCTTTAAAAATCTTCTCAGAAACTAATCAGCCAGATGATTCTTTATAATTGTTAAGACTTTGGCCCCAGGACAATTCTTTGGCCTCATGAGAAGGTTGAGAGTTTACTGTACGTTTATATCCCATATATAAACTATTGTTAGGGATCTTTTTGAGAACTGCAATACTCAACACATGATATGACTATAAAATCATCCTGTTAGAAAAGGGACTAATGATTATAAACATTAGAATATCCAGGGGAAAATGGATTTTATTTATACAGGATTTACATGAATTATTGTATATTGTCCAGATAGTTTGTATTATGACTCCATTGAGCTGATTTTATCATACCTATTGTTCCTCAGGTGAGCGATGTGGCCCATGGGCCTCTTGTTACATTTTAAATTGTGAATTAAACCGTTGCTATTGCCACATTATGAGGTTATATTGCATAATATAATATATTGATCAAGTTTTTAAGAAATTATATGATAACGACAATGTGCTACAATGAGCAATTTTTATGATGAACAAAATTTAATCATGTTGAAATTTTCGAATGTTGAATAAATGCGTGGCTGATTTGACAGAATGGCATCTTAAAATGATCCATGGCTTTACATACATGCAACCACAGGAGCAGAGAGTGTTTTTTAACCTTTTTCATTTGGAAAACTATGTAGTAACTTATCTCAAGTTTCCGGATTTATTCATAATCAGGATTCATATTGTAGCTCCAACTAGGACAACTACAAAGAGTCCCTCTGCAATAAGTAAACCAGTAGCCAATGTTAAAGCCACAGTGAACAGTGGGGGAGGTGATAATGGAGCCAAAATAGCAGAATTAACGCAACAGGTATGGATGCAAAGCAAAGCCATTTGTTTGGACACTTAGCATCTAAATGTCATGTTTGAAAAAAATTTGCTTTGAATTTATGATGTACATGTTTTCTTGTGATGATAAAATTACGAGAGAAAAAAATTGTTGTATTGTTTTATTGTCAGGAGAAGTATTAGTAGGATGCAGGTTTGACAATCGGACTGCATTTTATATCGATACATGTATTTACAGTGTTTAAATGTTTGAAGCGTTTACATTGATTCTTTTATCTTAGATAAATGAACTGAGGTTAACAGTGGAAGGACTAGAGAAGGAGAGGGACTTTTACTTCGGAAAGCTTAGGGACATTGAAGTCACATGTCAGGAAAACGAGGACAATGAAGTGATCAAGAATGTCATGGATATCCTTTATGCAACCGAGGTATTCAAGTCTTGCTACCTGTGCTTCCATTTTCTGTCTCTTTGTAAAGTGTTAGTTATGTGAAAGCATACACACACTTCATAGGGTAAAAAAATATTTACTCTTGAATGCATCCATTCACTTCAAATACAGGACTGTTTCTGATACTAGTCATGATGTTGTGTTTCAGAGTCAAGAAAATGCACCAGTGGCAAGTGTTTATTTGAATAAAAAAAAATGATTATTTTTGATTTTACACAAACAAAATTTTTACATAAAATAAGAAGTTTAAAATGATTTGGGGATAAGGGTGGAGATTTAAGGGGCCACCTACCTTGCCATTTACTATTTGTCATGCTAGGTGACTGTCACATACAAGCCTCAATATACATGTATCTGCATTCATTCCACTCCCCATAACTGATCCAATTGTTCGTAATGTAAATAGCTAAAGATATAAAAACTGTTTCAATGGTCTTTATCAAATATTTTGAAATTGATTCCATCTTTGCACACTGCACACAAATGCTTCAAAGGAAACTTCACAAATATATAAACTATCCTAAAACACCAATGCTGTCATGTTGCAATGTTCCGTACATGTTTTTGATTCAGCCCTACTCAACATTTAATATGCTTTGTCGTAGTTGCAACTTTTTTGTCAGCTCTTTTTCTCTCAGTATTTTAGTATGATTTGCATTGTTTTTCCAGTATTTCAGTAGCAACAGTTACAACAGCTCATCTTAGTAGCTGTGCTTCTCTGTATTTACACTTCATATTGCCTACAAAAGTGTTTATAAAGTTGTTTTACTGAATCCAGACAAGTGGGAAAAACTTTTCATTTGTTCTTTCTTCAAAATATATGTGTAGATGTTAGATTTGTTAAGTACCACTAAAAGAAGTTTATTTAACTTAATGACCCATTTTATGGACAAGGATCAGTAATTGAATTAGAAAGCTTTGTACAAGCGCAAAATCATGTCAATGTTCTGATGGTCAGCAATGAAATAGATTAATTAAGGGAAATTTGTACTTGCTGGTGTCTATTTTTCTAGTATATATAGTAAGTCATTAAAACTTGAAGGAAAAAAAACAACACATGTAGTACCTGTATATGAGTCTGGAAGTGGCTCTTTCCCTTATTTTATGTAATTTTGCTTTTGTGTGTATTGCATGGTGGCTTTACACTTTATAGAAAGTGACTAATTTTGCAACATTAACACTCAGACATCATTTTGTCATATTTGTCATAAATAAGATGTAAAATAGTGAACAAGATACCTAAATTACTTTATCTTGATTACAGTTTTGATTTTGTTGTTGGAATTATTAGTTTCTTATATAAAATTTTGTACCAAAGAGAAGAAGAATCCCTCGTGAGTAACTTGAATCATGAGGAATTTGTGAGAGAGAAAGAAGAGCATAATCTTTATTCAACAAGAATATATTGGTTTTATCTTTTCTCTTAATAATTCTAAAAACCCCACTTGATCTTATTATGCAACAAATTAAATTCTACCAGTACATATATTTAAGTTGCAGTATGAAAGTTATTTCCAGATTAAAAAAGGGGGCATTGTGCAATTGACATTGGAATTGTTTAAAATAGCAGTATATTTAAGAATTGTATAAGTTATAGATAGAAGTAAAGGAATCCCACTTCTTTCAAGATTAGCTACCTTGTTCAACCATATCAATCAGGTTTTCTGCCATTCAGAATGAAATAATAACTTTTGCAAACAAAGTTGTTAACTTTTAATTTTGGTACTTCTTTCTACAAACAACTTTTCTTCTAACAGGCATTGGTCTTTCTGGTTGTGTTATTCCATTTACATTTAACAATGAGGAAGGGGTTCGTTAAATTAGTGGAATTTTTCTTTCAATTTCGAAACCTAATTCAAGATGTTTTGGTTTTTTTTTTTTTTAATCTTTTAACAAATGTATTAGCTGATTTCCCCAAATACTTGTGTTGAGCAGACTTTTACTCCAAGGGCATAATCTTCTCAAGAATTCATTTTAGTAAACTTCTAAGATGATTTTTTCTTGTTAAAAATATTTATGATGGATATTTTGGCTCTCAGCTGTGAATTCAAGTTATTTTTCTATTTTCATTTGCCTTTATACTTAATTTTCCCCCATCCATTAAACTGTTGTATAGCAACAGTTATTAAGTTAATATACATATGAGCATGATACATGTATGTTTAAACAGGAGAGTACTGTGAACCAACCTTTATTTTTGTGCAAGAAATGTGTATGATGTATGCTACATATATGTATACACGAAAATGAAATCGCAAAACACTTTTAAGTTGATGATTCACATAACGAAGCAGAAATCGCCATAAGATAAAAGTTGGTTAACTAAATATAGGTGAAAGTTGTTTGCATGTGAACAGAAAGGAATAATTGATAAAGGCTTGAAATTGAGGCACACTGGGGAATGAGTGTCACAAATGCATGACATGATTGTGTCTGATGGTCACTCTTAAGCTCTGATTTTGTGTTTTTTACAGGATGGATTTGCTCCTCCCGAGGAGGATGGAAACGTGGAAGAGGAGGAGGAGTATTGAGGGCGTAGGCCACACCCACTTAGTGCTATTTAAAAACACTCATTATTTTGGCTCAACCGGTTGCTTTTGTTCAAAGTTTACTTGAATTCATCTGAAGGGCTTACATTACACCTTACCCAAAGGATTTTCCCTCCATTTCTACATCAAATGGAATTTGGAAGGAAAGCTGTGTCATATGACAATATCAAGTGCTATTGTAGAGGCCGCTGATTTTTCAGTGGAATCTCTTGTTTGTTGTATTGCACAGTGTATGTATTATAGCTGTGAAAAATATTTATCAATGTGATAACTTTGTATTATATTTGACCATGCTGTATTATTTCTCCTTTTTTTCAGCCACTGTGTAATTTTTTTTTTATATAACATTGGGTTTTCCTTATTGTTTGTATGTATATCTGTTCACTCAAATTTTTTAAACATTTCTAAAACTAAAGTTAAATTTGGGTTTAAAGCAGTTGAGACAATTTAAGAATTATTAGAATCATGCTTTTTTTAATGTTCATTGTTCTTTATTTTTCATTTTTCTTAACAAATTGTTCAACTCATTTTGACATCATCTTTATTTTTTTGTTCTCGTACTACTGCTGACTAACAAAGAGAAAATTAGAAAATATAAATATAGAGCTAAAGTTTATTACCATTTAGGAAATATATTCAGTTGACTACGATGTGATAACTTCATACAATTTTGATTGTACATGTAATTACATCAAATGCATGAATCAAATTATGTTGAACAATAAACTCAGTTTATTAAAGCTATACAAGATCTGTATCTTCCTACTTATTGACTTTGACAACATTGACCGCTGCCTCTATGCTGTACATCTACCAACTCAAGACATGTCAAAGTACTGAAGTACTGACGGGAGTTGATTTTATCATTTCTTCAAAATCAAAGATATGTGATTTTTCATGGCAAGAAGTATCAGTAATCAAAATATTTCTGAGGAATTGTATGGATCCAGGCAAGATTGAACTCTTGTCTTGTTCAACCAAACGCTCGGCTGTCTCCGTTTTTCTCCGACAACAAGAAAGACTCTGTTTTGTCGTATATTAACGGAGACAGCCAAGCGTCTGGTTGAACGAGACTACATTGAACTCTAGCGTAGGAATACAGACGACTTTAAAAAATACCTCAACTGTTTGTACAATTTAAAATCTTACTATTTTCATGGTTTTAATAAATAGGTTTTCTTGAAAAACAATGCTCCGGAATACATAGCATCGAATTTATCGATTATTTTCAAGAACTAAGTGTCGTCAGCGGTATTGATTTGTGCTTAGGCCCAAACACTGTTTCACTTTCGCTTTGCCCGAGTAAGTGCATAGGAGAGTTGATTAAAATCAACTCCCAAAAATGAACATTATAAAACTCATGTCCATCTAATTTCTTAATGTGAAACGTTTCAAGGACTGACTTTCATTTAAAGAGAGCTTTGTAAAAGTGAAAATAATTACACCCTAATATATGATTTCTCTCTTCTTGTAGAATACAGATATGATCAGAATATGTCATGTTAATGATATATTGCATAATTTTTTTTATGGAGATGTACAGAATTAAGATAAAAAGGGTGATGTTTACTCGGGGTTTAGTTGACAAAAACAATTATAATTTTCTTAATTTCTACTGGTTTATGCATTCTTATCACCAGATATTTAAAAATACTACACATACAGGTTACTTGTATTGCTTTATAACCTTTAAATAATTTCTAAGTAACATTGACACTTAGCGTACAGAAAAGCCTCAGTTTCTGAGATTTTCATTAGAATCGTCATGTCCTTCTGTCTGTAGACATGGTTTTGTCCTGAGAGATGTCTTTTAAAGTATCTAATAATGTATATTTTTAAGTATAATTAGAGGCATTTAAAAAGTTTTAAAACGATGTTAATTTTACGTCTTAGTTCCAGTCAAAACGATGTGTATTGCCTCAAACGTTTCTTTCGAAAAGTTCAATGTTGCTGTTCGGTGAGCTTCCTAGCACATTTGAACTGCGTATTGTTACATAAAACAAAAGAGTGGCATAAATAATCGTAGTATTAGATAAACCTTAGAATTAAAGAGATAAGATTAAAAAATATTTTATAAATAAAATAGGTGTATTTAATATCGATCAAAGCATCTGTCGTCTGCATACCCTGTATACATGCAGCTATTCAAAAAATAACTTTAGGGTTACAGGGAGGCTAAATGACATAGTTCGTCTCTCTGTAGCATTTAGGAAAAAACAATCAGAATTTTTTTATCTGTTAGTAGAATCGAGAAATAAATCTCCTTGGTTTCGAAATGTTGTTTGAAATATAGAATTGTCAGCTTTTATATTTCGAAATATTTCTCAACCCAAAGTTATTCTGCAAAATTCATGAAAACTAGTACTTTTTTATTTTGAATTATGTATGCATCGAAAAAGGAAATTACCATACGAGAATGTGTTATTTATATACTTTATTGTAACAAATATATTTATACAGATAAAAAACGAGTGCTATCAACGTATAAAGTTGTCTTTACGCAAAGTATCGCAACATTTATAAAATAGTATTTTTTTAAAAAGATGTCGTCGTTGCCGGTGTCCTATAGCATTGGCAAGTCATTCTTAGAGTTCACTTAAATAAGTCTAATACATAAAAACAAGGCAAAGGACGCTGACAACAGAGCTAATCACAATAAATACGCTTGATGCCATCCTCGTTTCCGCTAAAAAGAAAAAAAAAGATGTAAATTAGAGCAATGTATTAGTTTTCATGATTTTAATGATGATACCGTATTGAGAAAAAACAACAACAAAAACCTACCTCCTGCACCCAAAGAATCCATTTGCAAAAGACACGACCCTGATCCAGGTTGACAGTTAATGGAGGTATTCTGGGATTGAGTTGTTTGTCCTGCAGACGATGTTGTGGTCTGTCCAGCAGATGCCTGGCTTGTTTGGGTAGCTTGAGTTGTAGCTTGTGTTGTTGTCTGTCCAGCTGATGCCTGGCTTGTTGTTTGGGTAGCTTGAGTTGTAGCATGTTGTGTTGTGGTCTGTCCAGCAGATGCCTGGCTTGAGGTTATGGGAACATGAGTTGTAGCTTGTTGTGTTGTGGTCTGACCAGCAGATGCCTGGCTTGAAGTTATTGGAACATGAGTTGTAGCTTGTTGTGTTGTGGTCTGTCCAGCAGATGCCTGGCTTGAAGTTATTGGAACATGAGTTGTAGCTTGTTGTGTTGTGATCTGTCCAGCAGATGCCTGGCTTGAAGTTATTGGAACATGTGTAGTAGCTTGTTGTGTTGTGGTCTGTCCAGCAGATGCCTGGCTTGTACTCATAGAAACATGAGTTGTAGCCTGTTGTGTTGTGGTCTGTCCAGCAGATGCTTGGCTTGAAGTTATGGGAGCATGAGTTGTAGCTTGCTGTGTTGTGGTCTGTCCAGCAGATGCCTGGCTTGAAGTTATTGGAACATGAGTTGTAGCTTGTTGTGTTGTGTGTCCAGCTGATACCTGGCTTGTACCCATAGAAACATGAGTTGTAGCTTGTTGTGTTGTGTGTCCAGCTGATGCCTGGCTTGTACTCATAGGAACATGAGTTGTAGCTTGTTGTGTTGTGTGTCCAGCTGATGCCTGGCTTGTACTCACAGGAACATGCGTTGTAGCTTGTTGTGTTGTGTGTCCAGCTGTTACCTGGCTTGTACTCATAGGAACATGAGTTGTAGCTTGTTGTGTTGTGTGTCCAAGTGTTACCTGGCTTGTACTCATAGGAACATGAGTTGTAGCTTGTTGTGTTGTGTATCCAGCTGATGCCTGACTTGTACTCATAGGAACATGGGTTGTAACTTGGTTTGTTGCATTTTGCCCAGTAGAAACGTGGCTTGAAGTTTGTGGAACTTGCGTTGTAATGCCTTGTGTAGAGGTTTGTCCAGCAAATGCCTGGCTAGTAGTGTAGGAGAATGGCGTTGTTTGTTGATGAGAAGTTTGACTTGTTGAGGGGAATTGAGTCGTGTGTTGTTCTGTCGTGCTCTGTCCAGGAAATACTTGGCCGGTTGTTTGGGAGAAGTTTGTTGTTGGTTGTTGAGTACTAGTCTGGGTGTAGGGAAATTGCGTTGAAGCTTGTTGAGTTGATGTTTGTCCTGCGAAGGTTTGCGTTATTGTAGTTTGAGTAGATGGATATTGCGATGTCATATTTTCACATTCTACTCCTGCATCATTTGCCATTGGACAGTTTCCCGTTGTATCTGAATGATCTACAGGGCAAGCATACACATCAGGTTCCATACCCATACATTGAACATTAAAAATAACTCGATTATAGTTATGATCAGTTGGCATTTGTTTCGCAATCCCAGATGGATATCCAAATTGCTGACACAAAACCATGGCGTCTAGATCATCCCACATATAACCACAAACGGTTCCTGTGTAGCCCGTTACATTATGTGATGCCATTACCCTCCCATCTTGCCCAATGTACACCGTATTAACGACACCTGAAACATGAAATCATCATCAAAATAACAAACAAAAAACACTTTAAAACATTTAAGAAATACTTTTAAAATACTAAACAAACCTGCTGTTCCATTTTGCATACAACTAACGCCAGCATCGCCAATTGAAGAACAGCTTCCAATCATTTTGACAGGGCATTCTTGAACCTGAGTTTCATTCCCCAAGCAACGTACATTGAAAATGTGTCGGTTGAACATATAATCACGTGGTAAAATGGTCGCTGTACCAGAGGCAAATCCCATCTGACGACAAAGAACGTCCGCATCAATGTCGTCCCATTGATCACCACAGACTGTTCCAGTCCCATTCACATCATGGTTAAGTACCCTACCTCCTGGTCCGATCGTCACATTGGAGTGAACACCTGAACATTATAAATCAATTCCCTTTTTGACAGTGGAAACGTACATGCTCTTTAGCTCAATTCTCACCCACAAGATATGGATCTTGGGCATATCCCGGGTGCTTCGAAAACCAGTGATCTTTAAAGCTTAGTCGAAACTACAGTTCAGCTCTTTTTCTTGAACATTATCAACAAAAAATTTTTTACACTAAAATCATTGAGATAAAAAAATCATCAGTTATTCTAATGTTAGATACGTTAAACTCAATATACCTGTGGTAAGAATAATATATTTTGCAATGTTGTAAGTTAAAGATAATCATGATTTACTAACATCTTCTTTCTAAACTATCTTCAATAGAGGTGATAAACCAAATAATTGAAAGAATTTGCCAATCTTGTTCATTCAATCAACTGAATCAAGTACACTATTTCAAAACAATTGTAAAACGTCTACATGTCAAATGATTACTACAGTATGCTATCTAACAAAATTTTACAGTTTACGTTTGTACTGCTTGTATGATGGCAAATGCAATCACTGATGATGAAACTGTCATATTTTATGTACATATATATTATTCCTTGATTTTCATATACATGTAGCCTTACCACTTGTCATTCCAGAACATATAACTCCGGCATCTTCATACATTGAACACATTCCGGAAACATCATAATCGAAAGCAGGACAAGACTGGATGTCAGTTTCATTTCCTAGGCAGTTGACGTTAAAGACAAATCGGTTGAATACAGGATCCCGGGGCATCAGAATTGCTATTCCAGATGGGAATCCCATTTGACGACAGAGAACGTCAGCATCTGTGTCGTCCCACATGTACCCACAAACGGTTCCAGTTCCGTTCATGTTGTTAGCCAACACTCGTCCGTCATGTGCAATCGATGGACTACCTCCTGGTAAACATTTTACAAATTGTATTAATTCATTTATATGCCAGTCAAAATGGCTTCTGACCGGATTTCATTATAAAATTAATGTGTAAAACTTTTCAAACCATAGACATTTTTCTTTCCGCCTTAATTTCTTGCATTTGTATAGTATCAAATTAGGCCAAATTGTAATTTCTCAAAAAAATTTAAATAATTATCAAGCCAATATTGTATGATCAACATTTTGTTTACGACGTTGATGAAAAAACGTGCATTTTGCATACATATATTAATTGATTTTCATATTCAATAAGCCTTACCACTTGTCATTCCAGAACATGATACTCCGGCATCTTCATACATTGAACACATTGCCGACACGTCATAATCGAATGCGTGGCAAGATTGGATATCAGTTTCATTACCAATGCAGCTGACTTCAAAGTAGACACGGTTGAACACAGGATCGCGAGGCAATAGAGTTGCAGTTCCAGAGGGAAATCCCATTTGACGACAAAGGACTTCTGCGTCTACGTCATCCCACATGTATCCACAAACCGTTCCTGTTACGTTTGAAGTGTGCGCCAACACTCGGCCGTCTGATCCAAATCCGACAACTATACCTACAGTCAAATTAAGTGATATACTAGGTACACATTTTTCTTTCTTTTTTTTTATCATGTATGATGTCCTCCTTAATCGTTTTTATTTAAGTGATTATCTCATACATATAAGGGTTTTTTCATTCATCTATTAATTTCTTGATGTCCCTACATTCAAAAACTATTGCAATACCACAAACAAGTAGACGTGCATGTTTAATTTGTTTAATAATTTCTGGTCGCCAATTTGCTTAGACTGTTTAAAACACACAAATCAAAGCTATCATCTTTTATTCATCACAAAAAGAATATTATCTACACTATCTTTAAATTATTGTGGAGCCTCAAAATTGTACAAACCTGCTGTGCCATTTTGCACACAACTAACGCCAGCATCACCAATTGAAGAACAGCTTCCAAACATATCAGTCTTATCGACAGGGCATTCTTGAACCTGAGTTTCGTTCCCTAAGCAACGCACATTGAAAATGTGTCGGTTGAACATGTAATCACGTGGTAAAATGGTCGCTGTACCAGAGGCAAATCCCATCTGACGACAAAGAACGTCCGCATCAATGTCGTCCCATTGATCACCACAGACTGTTCCTGTTCCATTCACATCATGGGCAAGTACCCTACCTCCAGATCCGATTGTCACATCTGAGTGTCCACCTAAGTATGATATTTATATATTTGAATTTCAATTCACTCTTACATTGAATTTCTTCTTCATGCTTTCTTTACGTTTCATATATATTTTTTAATTTTACATAACGGGTGTGATAACAAGGAAAACGTACACTTTGAATACAAAATTACGATATTTAGGCTTAACATTCAATTTAAATTTCTAGAGAGTTTTAAGAAACGCGCTACCATAAAATACATGTCTTGATGGAAACAAATCATCTCTTTTATTTCAAGTTTTATATTTCTAGTTACTTTTTTATCAACTGATCTTAATACTTTTCGATTTCTATCAATCTTTACAATCTTACCACTTGGCATTCCGGAACACGAAACTCCTGCATCTTCAAACATCGAACATATCAATGAAACGTCATAATCGTAAGAATGACAGGACTGGATCTCGGTCTCATGACCCATGCAGGACACGTCATAGAACATACGGGTGAACACAGGATCCTGTGGAAGCAGAGTTGCAGTTCCAGTGGCAAATCCCATTTGACGACACACGACATCTGCGTCTACGTCATCCCACATGAAGCCACAGACCGTTCCTGGTCCATTCATAGTGTGAGCCACGACACGCCCATCAACATCGATCGAGACTGTAGTTCCTATATTTCAAATGTAAATCATTGTACTTTTTATTTGATATGCCTAAACTTGTTTTTGTGTTGAATATGATAAAATGATGGTCATGGTAATAATGATGATAATGATGATCACATCTTTTAAAACACTTAATTATACGGACCTGATGTTCCATTTTGCACACAACTAACGCCAGCATCGCCAATTGAAGAACAGCTTCCAGTCATATCGACAGGGCATTCTTGAACCTGAGTTTCATTCCCCAAGCAACGTACATTGAAA
The DNA here is from genome assembly GCF_025612915.1 of Magallana angulata. Classification (NCBI taxonomy): domain Eukaryota; kingdom Metazoa; phylum Mollusca; class Bivalvia; order Ostreida; family Ostreidae; genus Magallana; species Magallana angulata. The sequence continues at coordinate 29,026,894 of NC_069120.1, forward strand.
ATGTGTCGGTTGAACATGTAATCACGTGGTAAATAGGTCGCTGTACCAGAGGCAAATCCCATCTGACGACAAAGAATGTTCGCATCAATGTCGTCCCATTGATCACCACAGACTGTTCCAGTCCCATTCACATCATGGTTAAGTACCCTACCTCCTGGTCCGATCGTCACATTAGAGTGGCCACCTAAAAATTATAAATCAATTCCCTTTTTGACAATGGAAACGTACTTGCTCCTTAGCACAATTCTCAACCACAAGATTTGGACCTTAGTGCTAGACTCACACCTTCTAAAACAAATGGTCCTCAAAACTTAGTCGAAACTACAATTCAGCCTTTTTTTCGTGAACATTATCAACACACAATTATATTACACTAAACTTATTGTGAAAAAGAACAGCAATCCTAATGTTAGATACGTAAAAGTCGATATACTACAATATGTTGTAGGAATAACATATATTTCAATGTTGATTGGTCAAGTTTGTCATGCTTTACTAAGATCTACTTTCTAAACTATCCCAAATAGGTAATAAACCAAAATAATTGAAAGAATTTGTCAACCTTCATTTTTTTCAATCAACTGCAGAAACAAGTACACTACTTCAAAACATTTGTAGACCTCTGAATGATTTTTTCTATATTACTATTTGCAAAAATGTAATATTTACTATCAAGGTACGTCAAATTAAAATCTCTCTATATACGTCTACATGTGATATATTGATTCTCGAACAAAACTCAAGAGTACGATGCACACTTGGCAATTGCTGTTGATAAAACTGTCATTTATACATACATATATTGTTTGATTTTTATAAACATTTAGCTTTACCACTTGTCATTCCAGAACATACAACTCCGGCGTCTTCATACATTGAACACATTCCTGAAACATCATAATCGAAAGCAGGACAAGACTGGATGTCAGTTTCATTTCCTAGGCAGTTGACGTTAAAGACAAATCGGTTGAATACAGGATCCCGGGGCATCAGAATTGCTATTCCAGATGGGAATCCCATTTGACGACAGAGAACGTCAGCATCTGTGTCGTCCCACATGTACCCACAAACGGTTCCAGTTCCGTTCATGTTGTTAGCCAACACTCGTCCGTCATGTGCAATTGATGGACTACCTCCTGGTAAACATTTTACAAATTGTATTAAAGCATTTATATGCCAGTCGAAATGGCTGCCGCTGGTCGAAATTCAATATAAAATTAATGTGATTGTGCATTTTGCAATACATTATTTCATAAAAAAATTCAAAACATAGACAATTTTTTTCCGCTGTAATTTCTTGCATTTGTATAGTATCAAATTAGGCCAAATTGTACTTTCTAAAAAAAAAACCAGTTGAGTAATTATCTAGCCAAATTTTGTATGATCAACATTTTGTTTACGACGTTGATGAAAAAACGTGCATTTTGCATACATATATTAATTGATTTTCATATTCAATAAGCCTTACCACTTGTCATTCCAGAACATGATACTCCGGCATCTTCATACATTGAACACATTGCCGACACGTCATAATCGAATGCGTGGCAAGATTGGATATCAGTTTCATTTCCAATGCAGCTGACTTCAAAGTAGACACGGTTGAACACAGGATCACGAGGCAATAGAGTTGCAGTTCCAGAGGGAAATCCCATTTGACGACATAGGACTTCTGCGTCTACGTCCTCCCACATGTATCCACAAACCGTTCCTGTTACGTTTGAAGTGTGCACCAACACTCGACCGTCAGTTCCAAATCCGACAACCGTACCTACAGTCAAATTAAGTGATATATTAGGTACACATTTTTCACTTTTTGTATCATGTATGATGTCCTTCTTAATCGTTTTTATTTAAGTGATTATCTCATACATATAAGGGTTTTTTCATTCATCTATTAATTTCTTGATGTCCCTACATTCAAAAACTATTGCAATACCACAAACAAGTAGACGTGCATGTTTAATTTGTTTAATAATTTCTGGTCGCCAATTCGCTTAGACTGTTTAAAACACACAAATCAAAGCTATCATCTTTTTATTCATCACAAAAAGAATATTATCTACACTATCTTTAAATTATTGTGGAGCCTCAAAATTGTACAAACCTGCTGTGCCATTTTGCACACAACTAACGCCAGCATCACCAATTGAAGAACAGCTTCCAAACATATCAGTCTTATCGACAGGGCATTCTTGAACCTGAGTTTCGTTCCCTAAGCAACGCACATTGAAAATGTGTCGGTTGAACATGTAATCACGTGGTAAAATGGTCGCTGTACCAGAGGCAAATCCCATCTGACGACAAAGAACGTCCGCATCAATGTCGTCCCATTGATCACCACAGACTGTTCCCGTTCCATTCACATCATGGGCAAGTACCCTACCTCCAGTTCCGATTGTCACATCTGAGTGTCCACCTAAGTATGATATTTATATATTTGAATTTCAATTCACTCTTACATTGAATTTCTTCTTCATGCTTTCTTTACGTTTCATATATATTTTTTAATTTTACATAACGGGTGTGATAACAAGGAAAACGTACACTTTGAATACAAAATTACGATATTTAGGCTTAACATTCAATTTAAATTTCTAGAGAGTTTTAAGAAACGCGCTACCATAAAATACATGTCTTGATGGAAACAAATCATCTCTTTTATTTCAAGTTTCATATTTCTAGTTACTTTTTTATCAACTGATCTTAATACTTTTCGATTTCTATCAATCTTTACAATCTTACCACTTGGCATTCCGGAACACGAAACTCCTGCATCTTCAAACATCGAACATATCAATGAAACGTCATAATCGTAAGAATGACAGGACTGGATCTCGGTCTCATGACCCATGCAGGACACGTCATAGAACATACGGGTGAACACAGGATCCTGTGGAAGCAGAGTTGCAGTTCCAGTGGCAAATCCCATTTGACGACACACGACATCTGCGTCTACGTCATCCCACATGTAGCCACAGACCGTTCCTGGTCCATTCATAGTGTGAGCCACGACACGCCCATCAACATCGATCGAGACTGTAGTTCCTATATTTCAAATGTAAATCATTGTACTTTTTATTTGATATGCCTAAACTTGTTTTTGTGTTGAATATGATAAAATGATGGTCATGGTAATAATGATGATAATGATGATCACATCTTTTAAAACACTTAATTATACGGACCTGTTGTTCCATTTTGCACACAACTAACGCCAGCATCGCCAATTGAAGAACAGCTTCCAGTCATATCGACAGGGCATTCTTGAACCTGAGTTTCATTCCCCAAGCAACGTACATTGAAAATGTGTCGGTTGAACATGTAATCACGTGGTAAATAGGTCGCTGTACCAGAGGCAAATCCCATCTGACGACAAAGAATGTTCGCATCAATGTCGTCCCATTGATCACCACAGACTGTTCCAGTCCCATTCACATCATGGTTAAGTACCCTACCTCCTGGTCCGATCGTCACATTAGAGTGGCCACCTAAAAATTATAAATCAATTCCCTTTTTGACAATGGAAACGTACTTGCTCCTAAGCACAATTCTCAACCACAAGATTTGGACCTTAGTGCTAGACTCACACCTTCTAAAACAAATGGTCCTCAAAACTTAGTCGAAACTACAATTCAGCCTTTTTTTCGTGAACATTATCAACACACAATTATATTACACTAAACTTATTGTGAAAAAGAACAGCAATCCTAATGTTAGATACGTAAAAGTCGATATACTACAATATGTTGTAGGAATAACATATATTTCAATGTTGATTGGTCAAGTTTGTCATGCTTTACTAAGATCTACTTTCTAAACTATCCCAAATAGGTAATAAACCAAAATAATTGAAAGAATTTGTCAACCTTCCTTTTTTTCAATCAACTGCAGAAACAAGTACACTACTTCAAAACATTTGTAGACCTCTGAATGATTTTTTCTATATTACTATTTGCAAAAATGTAATATTTACTATCAAGGTACGTCAAATTAAAATCTCTCTATATACGTCTACATGTGATATATTGATTCTCGAACAAAACTCAAGAGTACGATGCACACTTGGCAATTGCTGTTGATAAAACTGTCATTTATACATACATATATTGTTTGATTTTTATAAACATTTAGCTTTACCACTTGTCATTCCAGAACATACAACTCCGGCATCTTCATACATTGAACACATTCCTGAAACATCATAATCGAAAGCAGGACAAGACTGGATGTCAGTTTCATTTCCTAGGCAGTTGACGTTAAAGACAAATCGGTTGAATACAGGATCCCGGGGCATCAGAATTGCTATTCCAGATGGGAATCCCATTTGACGACAGAGAACGTCAGCATCTGTGTCGTCCCACATGTACCCACAAACGGTTCCAGTTCCGTTCATGTTGTTAGCCAACACTCGTCCGTCATGTGCAATCGATGGACTACCTCCTGGTAAACATTTTACAAATTGTATTAAAGCATTTATATGCCAGTCGAAATGGCTGCCGCTGGTCGAAATTCAATATAAAATTAATGTGATTGTGCATTTTGCAATACATTATTTCATAAAAAAATTCAAAACATAGACAATTTTTTTCCGCTGTAATTTCTTGCATTTGTATAGTATCAAATTATGCCAAATTGTACTTTCTAAAAAAAAAAAAAAGTTAAGTAATTATCTTGCCAAATTTTGTATGATCAACATTTTGTTTACGACGTTGATGAAAAAACGTGCATTTTGCATGCATATATTAATTGATTTTCATATTCAATAAGCCTTACCACTTGTCATTCCAGAACATGATACTCCGGCATCCTCATACATTGAACACATTGCCGACACGTCATAATCGAATGCGTGGCAAGATTGGATATCAGTTTCATTTCCAATGCAGCTGACTTCAAAGTAGACACGGTTGAACACAGGATCACGAGGCAATAGAGTTGCAGTTCCAGAGGGAAATCCCATTTGACGACATAGGACTTCTGCGTCTACGTCATCCCACATGTATCCACAAACCGTTCCTGTTACGTTTGAAGTGTGTGCCAACACTCGACCGTCAGTTCCAAATCCGACAACCGTACCTACAGTCAAATTAAGTGATATATTAGGTACACATTTTTCACTTTTTGTATCATGTATGATGTCCTTCTTAATCGTTTTTATTTAAGTGATTATCTCATACATATAAGGGTTTTTTCATTCATCTATTAATTTCTTGATGTCCCTACATTCAAAAACTATTGCAATACCACAAACAAGTAGACGTGCATGTTTAATTTGTTTAATAATTTCTGGTCGCCAATTCGCTTAGACTGTTTAAAACACACAAATCAAAGCTATCATCTTTTTATTCATCACAAAAAGAATATTATCTACACTATCTTTAAATTATTGTGGAGCCTCAAAATTGTACAAACCTGCTGTGCCATTTTGCACACAACTAACGCCAGCATCACCAATTGAAGAACAGCTTCCAAACATATCAGTCTTATCGACAGGGCATTCTTGAACCTGAGTTTCGTTCCCTAAGCAACGCACATTGAAAATGTGTCGGTTGAACATGTAATCACGTGGTAAAATGGTCGCTGTACCAGAGGCAAATCCCATCTGACGACAAAGAACGTCCGCATCAATGTCGTCCCATTGATCACCACAGACTGTTCCCGTTCCATTCACATCATGGGCAAGTACCCTACCTCCAGATCCGATTGTCACATCTGAGTGTCCACCTAAGTATGATATTTATATATTTGAATTTCAATTCACTCTTACATTGAATTTCTTCTTCATGCTTTCTTTACGTTTCATATATATTTTTTAATTTTACATAACGGGTGTGATAACAAGGAAAACGTACACTTTGAATACAAAATTACGATATTTAGGCTTAACATTCAATTTAAATCTCTAGAGAGTTTTAAGAAACGCGCTACCATAAAATACATGTCTTGATGGAAACAAATCATCTCTTTTATTTCAAGTTTCATATTTCTAGTTACTTTTTTATCAACTGATCTTAATACTTTTCGATTTCTATCAATCTTTACAATCTTACCACTTGGCATTCCGGAACACGAAACTCCTGCATCTTCAAACATCGAACATATCAATGAAACGTCATAATCGTAAGAATGACAGGACTGGATCTCGGTCTCATGACCCATGCAGGACACGTCATAGAACATACGGGTGAACACAGGATCCTGTGGAAGCAGAGTTGCAGTTCCAGTGGCAAATCCCATTTGACGACACACGACATCTGCGTCTACGTCATCCCACATGTAGCCACAGACCGTTCCTGGTCCATTCATAGTGTGAGCCACGACACGCCCATCAACATCGATCGAGACTGTAGTTCCTATATTTCAAATGTAAATCATTGTACTTTTTATTTGATATGCCTAAACTTGTTTTTGTGTTGAATATGATAAAATGATGGTCATGGTAATAATGATGATAATGATGATCACATCTTTTAAAACACTAAATTATACGGACCTGTTGTTCCATTTTGCACACAACTAACGCCAGCATCGCCAATTGAAGAACAGCTTCCAGTCATATCGACAGGGCATTCTTGAACCTGAGTTTCATTCCCCAAGCAACGTACATTGAAAATGTGTCGGTTGAACATGTAATCACGTGGTAAATAGGTCGCTGTACCAGAGGCAAATCCCATCTGACGACAAAGAATGTTCGCATCAATGTCGTCCCATTGATCACCACAGACTGTTCCAGTCCCATTCACATCATGGTTAAGTACCCTACCTCCTGGTCCGATCGTCACATTAGAGTGGCCACCTAAAAATTATAAATCAATTCCCTTTTTGACAATGGAAACGTACTTGCTCCTAAGCACAATTCTCAACCACAAGATTTGGACCTTAGTGCTAGACTCACACCTTCTAAAACAAATGGTCCTCAAAACTTAGTCGAAACTACAATTCAGCCTTTTTTTCGTGAACATTATCAACACACAATTATATTACACTAAACTTATTGTGAAAAAGAACAGCAATCCTAATGTTAGATACGTAAAAGTCGATATACTACAATATGTTGTAGGAATAACATATATTTCAATGTTGATTGGTCAAGTTTGTCATGCTTTACTAAGATCTACTTTCTAAACTATCCCAAATAGGTAATAAACCAAAATAATTGAAAGAATTTGTCAACCTTCCTTTTTTTCAATCAACTGCAGAAACAAGTACACTACTTCAAAACATTTGTAGACCTCTGAATGATTTTTTCTATATTACTATTTGCAAAAATGTAATATTTACTATCAAGGTACGTCAAATTAAAATCTCTCTATATACGTCTACATGTGATATATTGATTCTCGAACAAAACTCAAGAGTACGATGCACACTTGGCAATTGCTGTTGATAAAACTGTCATTTATACATACATATATTGTTTGATTTTTATAAACATTTAGCTTTACCACTTGTCATTCCAGAACATACAACTCCGGCGTCTTCATACATTGAACACATTCCTGAAACATCATAATCGAAAGCAGGACAAGACTGGATGTCAGTTTCATTTCCTAGGCAGTTGACGTTAAAGACAAATCGGTTGAATACAGGATCCCGGGGCATCAGAATTGCTATTCCAGATGGGAATCCCATTTGACGACAGAGAACGTCAGCATCTGTGTCGTCCCACATGTACCCACAAACGGTTCCAGTTCCGTTCATGTTGTTAGCCAACACTCGTCCGTCATGTGCAATTGATGGACTACCTCCTGGTAAACATTTTACAAATTGTATTAAAGCATTTATATGCCAGTCGAAATGGCTGCCGCTGGTCGGAATTCAATATAAAATTAATGTGCTTGTGCATTTTGCAATACATTATTTCATAAAAAAATTCAAAACATAGACAATTTTTTTCCGCTGTAATTTCTTGCATTTGTATAGTATCAAATTAGGCCAAATTGTACTTTCTAAAAAAAAAAAACAGTTGAGTAATTATCTAGCCAAGTTTTGTATGATCAACATTTTGTTTACGACGTTGATGAAAAAACGTGCATTTTGCATACATATATTAATTGGTTTTCATATTCAATAAGCCTTACCACTTGTCATTCCAGAACATGATACTCCGGCATCTTCATACATTGAACACATTGCCGACACGTCATAATCGAATGCGTGGCAAGATTGGATATCAGTTTCATTTCCAATGCAGCTGACTTCAAAGTAGACACGGTTGAACACAGGTTCACGAGGCAATAGAGTTGCAGTTCCAGAGGGAAATCCCATTTGACGACATAGGACTTCTGCGTCTACGTCATCCCACATGTATCCACAAACCGTTCCTGTTACGTTTGAAGTGTGCGCCAACACTCGACCGTCAGTTCCAAATCCGACAACCGTACCTACAGTCAAATTAAGTGATATACTTAGTACAAATTTTTCACTTTTTGTATCATGTATGATGTCCTTCTTAATCGTTTTCATTTAAGTGATTATCTCATACATATAAGGGTTTTTTCATTCATCTATTAATTTCTTGATGTCCCTACATTCAAAAACTATTGCAATACCACAAACAAGTAGACGTGCATGTTTAATTTGTTTAATAATTTCTGGTCGCCAATTCGCTTAGACTGTTTAAAACACACAAATCAAAGCTATCATCTTTTTATTCATCACAAAAAGAATATTATCTACACTATCTTTAAATTATTGTGGAGCCTCAAAATTGTACAAACCTGCTGTGCCATTTTGCACACAACTAACGCCAGCATCACCAATTGAAGAACAGCTTCCAAACATATCAGTCTTATCGACAGGGCATTCTTGAACCTGAGTTTCGTTCCCTAAGCAACGCACATTGAAAATGTGTCGGTTGAACATGTAATCACGTGGTAAAATGGTCGCTGTACCAGAGGCAAATCCCATCTGACGACAAAGAACGTCCGCATCAATGTCGTCCCATTGATCACCACAGACTGTTCCCGTTCCATTCACATCATGGGCAAGTACCCTACCTCCAGATCCGATTGTCACATCTGAGTGTCCACCTAAGTATGATATTTATATATTTGAATTTCAATTCACTCTTACATTGAATTTCTTCTTCATGCTTTCTTTACGTTTCATATATATTTTCTAATTTTACATAACGGGTGTGATAACAAGGAAAACGTACACTTTGAATACAAAATTACGATATTTAGGCTTAACATTCAATTTAAATCTCTAGAGAGTTTTAAGAAACGCGCTACCATAAAATACATGTCTTGATGGAAACAAATCATCTCTTTTATTCCAAGTCTCATATTTCTAGTTACTTTTTTATCAACTGATCTTAATACTTTTCGATTTCTATCAATCTTTACACTCTTACCACTTGGCATTCCGGAACACGAAACTCCTGCATCTTCAAACATCGAACATATCAATGAAACGTCATAATCGTAAGAATGACAGGACTGGATCTCGGTCTCATGACCCATGCAGGACACGTCATAGAACATACGGGTGAACACAGGATCCTGTGGAAGCAGAGTTGCAGTTCCAGTGGCAAATCCCATTTGACGACACACGACATCTGCGTCTACGTCATCCCACATGTAGCCACAGACCGTTCCTGGTCCATTCATAGTGTGAGCCACGACACGCCCATCAACATCGATCGAGACTGTAGTTCCTATATTTCAAATGTAAATCATTGTACTTTTTATTTGATATGCCTAAACTTGTTTTTGTGTTGAATATGATAAAATGATGGTCATGGTAATAATGATGATAATGATGATCACATCTTTTAAAACACTAAATTATACGGACCTGTTGTTCCATTATGCACACAACTAACGCCAGCATCGCCAATTGAAGAACAGCTTCCAGTCATATCGACAGGGCATTCTTGAACCTGAGTTTCATTCCCCAAGCAACGTACATTGAAAATGTGTCGGTTGAACATGTAATCACGTGGTAAATAGGTCGCTGTACCAGAGGCAAATCCCATCTGACGACAAAGAATGTTCGCATCAATGTCGTCCCATTGATCACCACAGACTGTTCCAGTCCCATTCACATCATGGTTAAGTACCCTACCTCCTGGTCCGATCGTCACATTAGAGTTGCCACCTAAAAATTATAAATCAATTCCCTTTTTGACAATGGAAACGTACTTGCTCCTTAACACAATTCTCAACCACAAGATTTGGACCTTAGTGCTAGACTCACACCTTCTAAAACAAATGGTCCTCAAAACTTAGTCGAAACTACAATTCAGCCTTTTTTTCGTGAACATTATCAACACACAATTATATTACACTAAACTTATTGTGAAAAAGAACAGCAATCCTAATGTTAGATACGTAAAAGTCGATATACTACAATATGTTGTAGGAATAACATATATTTCAATGTTGATTGGTAAAGTTAGTCATGCTTTACTAAGATCTACTTTCTAAACTATCCCAAATAGGTAATAAACCAAAATAATTGAAAGAATTTGTCAACCTTCATTTTTTTCAATCAACTGCAGAATCAAGTACACAATTTCAAAACATTTGTAGACCTCTGAATGATTTTTTCTATATTACTATTTGCAAAAATGTAATATTTACTATCAAGGTACGTCAAATTAAAATCTCTCTATATACGTCTACATGTGATACATTGATTCTCGAACAAAACTCAAGACTACGATGCACACTTGGCAATTGCTGTTGATAAAACTGTCATTTATACATACATATATTGTTTGATTTTTATAAACATTTAGCTTTACCACTTGTCATTCCAGAACATACAACTCCGGCATCTTCATACATTGAACACATTCCTGAAACATCATAATCGAAAGCAGGACAAGACTGGATGTCAGTTTCATTTCCTAGGCAGTTGACGTTAAAGACAAATCGGTTGAATACAGGATCCCGGGGCATCAGAATTGCTATTCCAGATGGGAATCCCATTTGACGACAGAGAACGTCAGCATCAGTGTCGTCCCACATGTACCCACAAACGGTTCCAGTTCCGTTCATGTTGTTAGCCAACACTCGTCCGTCATGTGCAATCGATGGACTACCTCCTGGTAAACATTTTACAAATTGTATTAAAGCATTTATATGCCAGTCGAAATGGCTGCCTCTGGTCGGAATTCAATATAAAATTAATGTGCTTGTGCATTTTGCAATACATTATTTCATAAAAAAATTCAAAACATAGACAATTTTTTTCCGCTGTAATTTCTTGCATTTGTATAGTATCAAATTAGGCCAAATTGTACTTTCTAAAAAAAAAAAACAGTTGAGTAATTATCTAGCCAAGTTTTGTATGATCAACATTTTGTTTACGACGTTGATGAAAAAACGTGCATTTTGCATACATATATTAATTGGTTTTCATATTCAATAAGCCTTACCACTTGTCATTCCAGAACATGATACTCCGGCATCTTCATACATTGAACACATTGCCGACACGTCATAATCGAATGCGTGGCAAGATTGGATATCAGTTTCATTTCCAATGCAGCTGACTTCAAAGTAGACACGGTTGAACACAGGTTCACGAGGCAATAGAGTTGCAGTTCCAGAGGGAAATCCCATTTGACGACATAGGACTTCTGCGTCTACGTCATCCCACATGTATCCACAAACCGTTCCTGTTACGTTTGAAGTGTGCGCCAACACTCGACCGTCAGTTCCAAATCCGACAACCGTACCTACAGTCAAATTAAGTGATATACTTAGTACAAATTTTTCACTTTTTGTATCATGTATGATGTCCTTCTTAATCGTTTTCATTTAAGTGATTATCTCATACATATAAGGGTTTTTTCATTCATCTATTAATTTCTTGATGTCCCTACATTCAAAAACTATTGCAATACCACAAACAAGTAGACGTGCATGTTTAATTTGTTTAATAATTTCTGGTCGCCAATTCGCTTAGACTGTTTAAAACACACAAATCAAAGCTATCATCTTTTTATTCATCACAAAAAGAATATTATCTACACTATCTTTAAATTATTGTGGAGCCTCAAAATTGTACAAACCTGCTGTGCCATTTTGCACACAACTAACGCCAGCATCACCAATTGAAGAACAGCTTCCAAACATATCAGTCTTATCGACAGGGCATTCTTGAACCTGAGTTTCGTTCCCTAAGCAACGCACATTGAAAATGTGTCGGTTGAACATGTAATCACGTGGTAAAATGGTCGCTGTACCAGAGGCAAATCCCATCTGACGACAAAGAACGTCCGCATCAATGTCGTCCCATTGATCACCACAGACTGTTCCCGTTCCATTCACATCATGGGCAAGTACCCTACCTCCAGATCCGATTGTCACATCTGAGTGTCCACCTAAGTATGATATTTATATATTTGAATTTCAATTCACTCTTACATTGAATTTCTTCTTCATGCTTTCTTTACGTTTCATATATATTTTCTAATTTTACATAACGGGTGTGATAACATGGAAAACGTACACTTTGAATACAAAATTACGATATTTAGGCTTAACATTCAATTTAAATCTCTAGAGAGTTTTAAGAAACGCGCTACCATAAAATACATGTCTTGATGGAAACAAATCATCTCTTTTATTCCAAGTCTCATATTTCTAGTTACTTTTTTATCAACTGATCTTAATACTTTTCGATTTCTATCAATCTTTACACTCTTACCACTTGGCATTCCGGAACACGAAACTCCTGCATCTTCAAACATCGAACATATCAATGAAACGTCATAATCGTAAGAATGACAGGACTGGATCTCGGTCTCATGACCCATGCAGGACACGTCATAGAACATACGGGTGAACACAGGATCCTGTGGAAGCAGAGTTGCAGTTCCAGTGGCAAATCCCATTTGACGACACACGACATCTGCGTCTACGTCATCCCACATGTAGCCACAGACCGTTCCTGGTCCATTCATAGTGTGAGCCACGACACGCCCATCAACATCGATCGAGACTGTAGTTCCTATATTTCAAATGTAAATCATTGTACTTTTTATTTGATATGCCTAAACTTGTTTTTGTGTTGAATATGATAAAATGATGGTCATGGTAATAATGATGATAATGATGATCACATCTTTTATCAATTCCTTTTTTTGACAATGGAAACGTACCTGCACCTTAGCACAATTCTCAACCACAAGATTTGGACCTTAGTGCTAGACTCACACCTTCTAAAACAAATGGTCCTCAAAACTTAGTCGAAACTACAATTCAGCCTTTTTTTCGTGAACATTATCAACACACAATTATATTACACTAAACTTATTGTGAAAAAGAACAGCAATCCTAATGTTAGATACGTAAAAGTCGATATACTACAATATGTTGTAGGAATAACATATATTTCAATGTTGATTGGTAAAGTTAGTCATGCTTTACTAAGATCTACTTTCTAAACTATCCCAAATAGGTAATAAACCAAAATAATTGAAAGAATTTGTCAACCTTCATTTTTTTCAATCAACTGCAGAAACAAGTACACTATTTCAAAACATTTGTAGACCTCTGAATGATTTTTTCTATATTACTATTTGCAAAAATGTAATATTTACTATCAAGGTACGTCAAATTAAAATATCTCTATATACGTCTACATGTGATACATTGATTCTCGAACAAAACTCAAGAGTACGATGCACACTTGGCAATTGCTGTTGATAAAACTGTCATTTATACATACATATATTGTTTGATTTTTATAAACATTTAGCTTTACCACTTGTCATTCCAGAACATACAACTCCGGCATCTTCATACATTGAACACATTCCTGAAACATCATAATCGAAAGCAGAACAAGACTGGATGTCAGTTTCATTTCCTAGGCAGTTGACGTTAAAGACAAATCGGTTGAATACAGGATCCCGGGGCATCAGAATTGCTATTCCAGATGGGAATCCCATTTGACGACAGAGAACGTCAGCATCTGTGTCGTCCCACATGTACCCACAAACGGTTCCAGTTCCGTTCATGTTGTTAGCCAACACTCGTCCGTCATGTGCAATCGATGGACTACCTCCTGGTAAACATTTTACAAATTGTATTAAAGCATTTATATGCCAGTCGAAATGGCTGCCGCTGGTCGGAATTCAATATAAAATGAATGTGCTTGTGCATTTTGCAATACATTATTTCATAAAAAAAATTCAAAACATAGACAATTTTTTTCCGCTGTAATTTCTTGCATTTGTATAGTATCAAATTAGGCCAAATTGTACTTTCTAAAAAAAAAACAGTTGAGTAATTATCTAGCCAAATTTTGTATGATCAACATTTTGTTTACGACGTTGATGAAAAAACGTGCATTTTGCATACATATATTAATTGGTTTTCATATTCAATAAGCCTTACCACTTGTCATTCCAGAACATGATACTCCGGCATCTTCATACATTGAACACATTGCCGACACGTCATAATCGAATGCGTGGCAAGATTGGATATCAGTTTCATTTCCAATGCAGCTGACTTCAAAGTAGACACGGTTGAACACAGGATCACGAGGCAATAGAGTTGCAGTTCCAGAGGGAAATCCCATTTGACGACATAGGACTTCTGCGTCTACGTCATCCCACATGTATCCACAAACCGTTCCTGTTACGTTTGAAGTGTGCGCCAACACTCGACCGTCAGTTCCAAATCCGACAACCGTACCTACAGTCAAATTAAGTGATATACTTAGTACAAATTTTTCACTTTTTGTATCATGTATGATGTCCTTCTTAATCGTTTTTATTTAAGTGATTATCTCATACATATAAGGGTTTTTTCATTCATCTATTAATTTCTTCATGTCCCTACATTCAAAAACTATTGCAATACCACAAACAAGTAGACGTGCATGTTTAATTTGTTTAATAATTTCTGGTCGCCAATTCGCTTAGACTGTTTAAAACACACAAATCAAAGCTATCATCTTTTTATTCATCACAAAAAGAATATTATCTACACTATCTTTAAATTATTGTGGAGCCTCAAAATTGTACAAACCTGCTGTGCCATTTTGCACACAACTAACGCCAGCATCACCAATTGAAGAACAGCTTCCAAACATATCAGTCTTATCGACAGGGCATTCTTGAACCTGAGTTTCGTTTCCTAAGCAACGCACATTGAAAATGTGTCGGTTGAACATGTAATCACGTGGTAAAATGGTCGCTGTACCAGAGGCAAATCCCATCTGACGACAAAGAACGTCCGCATCAATGTCGTCCCATTGATCACCACAGACTGTTCCCGTTCCATTCACATCATGGGCAAGTACCCTACCTCCAGATCCGATTGTCACATCTGAGTGTCCACCTAAGTATGATATTTATATATTTGAATTTCAATTCACTCTTACATTGAATTTCTTCTTCATGCTTTCTTTACGTTTCATATATATTTTTTAATTTTACATAACGGGTGTGATAACAAGAAAAACGTACACTTTGAATACAAAATTACGATATTTAGGCTTAACATTCAATTTAAATCTCTAGAGAGTTTTAAGAAACGCGCTACCATAAAATACATGTCTTGATGGAAACAAATCATCTCTTTTATTTCAAGTCTCATATTTCTAGTTACTTTTTTATCAACTGATCTTAATACTTTTCGATTTCTATCAATCTTTACACTCTTACCACTTGGCATTCCGGAACACGAAACTCCTGCATCTTCAAACATCGAACATATCAATGAAACGTCATAATCGTAAGAATGACAGGACTGGATCTCGGTCTCATGACCCATGCAGGACACGTCATAGAACATACGGGTGAACACAGGATCCTGTGGAAGCAGGGTTGCAGTTCCAGTGGCAAATCCCATTTGACGACACACGACATCTGCGTCTACGTCATCCCACATGTAGCCACAGACCGTTCCTGGTCCATTCATAGTGTGAGCCACGACACGCCCATCAACATCGATCGACACAGAAGTACCTTTGTGTATTATAAAAGTTATATCAACATTTTTTGGCTTAAGCTTATACTGTTTTTAGGCTAATAATGAGGAAGAGGATGATGTTGATGATGATGTTTATCACTAAAAAGAGATTTTTATAATGAAATTAAAAGTTACCATTTGATCCTGCTGATGAATTCATGCAATCAATTGCAATGTCTTCGTGACCAAAACAAACATTGAATTGATCGTATGTGTCGTAGCCACATTCTTCGATTGAACTCTCCGTTCCATTGCATCTGATGTTGAACAGCGCATGTGGGAGTCCTGAGTTAGGAATCATAAAATATCCCCCAAACAGACCATATCCCAGTTGTCTGCATATTACTGAGGCATCGTCGCCATCAAATCCCATAGAACAAGCCGTTCCAACCACACTTCCCCCGGACAAAACCAACAGACGATTACTTGGATCTAAATCCAAGGAAAATGCAGTCTGACCTATATAAAAAATTAAGTTACATGGATTAGATCTTTAATAAATTTTCATTATTCAATTTAACTGTCATCGATTAATTTCATGAGCCCAATAATAGTATTACCCTCTCTAATTTTAATAATGATAAAATAAGTATATTTTATCATTTTGATTTTGATAATAATTGATAATAATGCGCAATTTTCAATGATTTGTTTGAAAAAAAATTCACAATTCATAGATACCGTTATATATATTACATAAATTCTATGGCATATAAACTTATTGTGCAGTTAGCCAGTATTGAGTGTTCAAATGAAATAAATATAAGAAAAGGAGTACTAGTAAATTTTGATAGATTCATTGATATTCAGTATAAGAAGAGGAAAATGAATAACAACAGAAACACTCCCTATAAAAAATCACATTGTCAGGTGTAACAATAGAAAATACTTTTTAGATATCCCGACGCTTCACGTATCATAGCGATTTGAAGGAGGATATCCGGGGGTTTTCCCGTGTCACAAATATTGCGAAAATGGGAAAAATGTTTAATTATCTTCTTTGGGTCCATTTTTTTGGTTTGCAATCTAAAAGGTTTCATACCGCAAACAATACCAGATACAATATCTGCTTATTGAAAGTTTGGAGTGTAAAAGTTAACCCGGAAATTATTATCCTCGCGAAAATGTCAGGGTGTACGCGTCTAGATTAATAAATTCCACTGTACTTATTATTTGAATGAGCGTTGACAAAAACATAGAATGTTGCATTTGAAATTAGTTTTAGAAGTTATGCATGCATTCTAAGATAAATAAGTTTTTGATTAGTTGAATCTTCGTTTGGTTTTTACCCTAGCTATATAAAACACAGTCATGAATAGACTAGATGGAAAAATACCGATTGGTCATAAAAATACCGTATTCCATCATAATAATTATGTTTGTATCATTATAAACTCCGTCGAGTTTCATTATCAGGTAAGGTTGAAAAATAGTTATTCCTGTTAAACCTTTTTGGAATAGGTAATGTAATACAGTCTTCTAATCCCTATAATCTTGTCTTAGTCTTTGAATGTTCTGTTATCTGTTGAAAGTTCCACTCTTATTTTCATATTAACAAGTGTTCCATTCTTTTTCTTTCATTTGACATGCTAGATAACTTTTGTCTAATCCTAATAATCTGCCCATCTACTTTATCGCTTGAATTTATCAAATCCAAATACGCGAAAATGAATTTTAAACTTATTTGATTCTCTTACAGACTATTTCATATCTGTTTGGAATTATACGTTTTGAAAGGCATTTAAAGAATTTATCAATTCAGAAATCTTTCTTTAAACACCACTCTTTAGCTTACAGAAAAAATGCCTTAATAGCTTCAAATGCCATTATTTACTTAATGCTTTCTTGTTAAATAAAATATTTTCAATTGCAATTGACACAGACTGCATTTGACATGGACCGGATTCTAAATATCGTCGGTTTCTATTGTGGTAACACTGTGCTTTATAAACAGCAAAACAATTGACATTGACGTCACACTGTATACTCTTTCCTACCATGGATGAAACTCCTTGAAACAACAAACCTATTTTTGATACTGTATGCTGGTGACAATTTTTAATAGTTCCTTCTTTAACACGTCTGAATTATTAATGGGTCCCTAAATGTAGATGTGTAACAATAACCCCCTCGCGCTAACATCCGTGCCAACGAGAGATACTAGTATCAATTTAATTAAGTTGTAGAACTTGTTTATCAATCGTTGTGAAATAAAGAAAGTTCAGGTTCAGATGTGTAACAAAGAATAATAATATATTTTAAGCAGTGTTTTAGGGGCTCTTTTATTTTCTTCATTTTCATTTTAACAATACAATGCATGTACCATGTGAAAATTGTATTATGAAATCAATGTCGTAAGATTAGCTTTATTGATTATAAAAGATTTGATGGATTTACCATTTAAGGAATTTTCTTGAACTCAGGAGATACTCTTTTTTGAAGTTATCCTCGATGTTAATAAAAAAATAAATTACCCTGAAGGCGTGCCAAAGTAAGTAACTGGGTATATGATTATGTTTTATTATATTTCCAGTGAATAAGCTTAAGTTGAAAAATTTGGAAATCAATCTTTGTAAAATAAATATAGTTTATTAACTCAACTGGAAACTCAGCCAAAAAAGATCTTTTACTTCCACATAAAAAAACCCCAACAAATTCAAGTAGCATACTATCTTAGTTGTAGAACTCGTTAGTAAGTAGATATTGTTCAACTATACAGGAAAAATCAGCCGAAAAGATCTATTGATAAAATCTCTGACGTAACTAAAGAAAGGTAGGACAAAACAGCCTTCTGCATAAAGGCTCTCACTTAGTATTTAAAACTCTGGAACAAGGTGACATCTGATTTGTTTGTCTTGCTATTCAGTTATATGTGAGAATATTTAATTTCTGATTAATTCTTCGCACTTCTTTAATTCTGACTGTGTTCTGATGTTTGAAGAAAAATTTGGCAACAAACTGTCTCCCGATTTATGGGGGTTTTTTTTAACACGACCATTATGCATACGTTGAAAACAATACAAATTTGAGAAAGAAAAGTGCAATATACCCTTTTATATTATAAAGATTGTTTGAGAACAACCTTTACCTATCATTTTTCTACAGATATTCCTAATCTTAAACATACACTAAGCAAAATCGTCGTTTAAAGATGCTTATTCCGAATTTATATCAATTTTTGTGTACGCTTTTAAATCATGGTTATGCAAAAATGTGTATGATAATAGACATTGCGGTAGTCTCCGGTCAATAAATCCATATTTGAATGAGAAAATTTTGTACGGAAGTTGTTTACAAAACAAACTTGTCGGAATAAATTACCGCGTTATTTCGCCTTTGAAAATCTCCCATGACGTCCAGCCGGGTATGACTGTATTAAGACTTTGATATTGCTTTAGCTAAAGTGAGTGATTTTGCAAATAAAAAAATAATCATGTTTACAAATTTTTCACTAATATTTCTAAAGTTTGTTTCGTTTATGCCGATGCATGATATGCAAGTTGAATAAATCTAATCATTCGGGTGGACGAGACCAAACGGTTCCCTTTGCTAAACATGCTCAGGGTGCATTTTTATTTGGGGAGGAGGGTGTTTTTTTTTGGGGGGGGGGGTCGTTGGGGGGGTGTTTTGGGCTTTTTGGGATCCCACAACGAAATTATTTTTAACGTTTTAGAATATTTCTAACTTTGAAAGGAGACCGATTCTACTGGTGTAAATAGGCAAAAGTCTATAACTTTGTAATATAATTTCTGTACATGGAAAATTATTCATTACCGTTATAACGAAAAATCGGACCATGCAGCTTTAAATGCGTACATAAACTTTCGTATAAAATCGGACCAAGCAGCTTTTAAAATAATTGGCCTTATGATAGCATCCTTCTCCAGAATTGTAAACCATTCATTATTAAAACGCACTTTGAAATATTACGCACGTTGGAAAAAAAATCAAATTGCGTTAAATTGTATGTAGGTTCCAGACGAAATTGTTAAGACCCTCAGCTGTGGTTGATAATTATTTTAACCTAGTTAATTTAGCTTAATGGGACATTTAAAATAGAAGCCATGAGATATTTGGCTATCCTGAATAGCAATTTCGCAATGAAAAGGCTTGTCGAGATCGTTTAAGTTTGAAGAACAACTATTTAAAAGTTGTTAGAGATTGTGTATCAAAATATCACATGAACTGCACAAATTTGTCGTCAGTCGTCCTTCCAACTGTTTTTTTTTATCTCGTAACTATGCGAATTTTTTATTATTTTAAGGGAAAATGATCCATATACTGCGATTATAAGCTTATGAATGAACATGATGACAGAATACACGTATATCAAATACAATACTAGGTAAATAAATGTATACTTTATGTACCAAAATAATTTATTTGGCTTGAATTTGAGAAATAAACTTTTGTTTAGAAACCTGCAGACATTTAAGTTTATGGAATGAACGTGATGCTTCATTAGAAAAGAGACGGGTGTGCTCTTCTAAACAGTGTTTACCAAGAAATATATCAGTTTAGAACAAAGTTCATACCGGGTATTATGTATTTTCTCAAAGTGCGTTAAATGTATTGATGATAAAAAAAAGTGTTGAAGTACACTCAAAACGCACTTTGAAAACAAAAAATATATATCCGTAGGTCGAATACACGGTCGCTTGGGAAAAAAAACCATCTAACATAAAATGGTCCTTATTTTTCTTTAACCCCCCCCTCCCTTTTTCCCCTATTTTTCAAAAATTAGAACGATTCTTCGTTTTTATCGCAATTGTTTCACTAAAACATTTTCAGCATGAAAACCCACACGATGGGGTTCAAATTATGTCCTATGTTTATTCTATCAATGTCTACTTTTATTAGCTTTTTAAGAAGAGTGATATTTTAAAATACCGGTATGTGTTAACTAAATTGATTTAGCTAATATATGTAGTAATTCAAAATAACTAAAACATTTATTACTACAAATATATATCAATAATATTGTTTTACTGGTAAACCATTTTATTTCGCCAACATTAGTAATGATGAAATGTATTTTAGTACAAATATTTTATCAAATACTGTAGATTCCTTATTTTACGCGATGAATTAATATCTACGTGAAATCGTAAGAAGCACATCTCGCGAATTTCAAAATCTCCCCATTCTTTTTCTAGCAGTAAACTACATGTAACATGGAAACTAAATAAAACTAATCGGTGTTCGCGATTTTATATATCGTGATTTGATGCAAAAACGGCTAAAACGGAATTAAAAACTTGCAAAAAATAAGAAATCTACGGTTTACTTTAAAAATCCATTATACTGTGTTTCGATATAATGGTATCGCTCAATTAATGAAGTGCGGTATTTGTAACTACTTCATTTGAATCCATATCTTTTAATTGATAATCTTTCAAAAGAAAATTGATACATATTTATACAATTTTAATTTATTTATATACATGTATATGCATGTATTTACATAAAATGATATATGTATGTGTATGTCCTGTTGGTGGTTATTTCATTCATCAAATATATATTCGTTTATCCTAACATAATTACATTTTTTCTTTTTTGAATCATACAACCTTGAACAACTGACAGATGCACATGAAATACTCTACATTACTATTTTGAAATCTCAAACTTACATTTTACGGCCCCAAGTCCCACCAGAAAGAGGAATAAAACTTTTATAAAATCCACCATTCCGTTTTTACACGGAAATCAAACTCGAAAACTGAAGACAGAAATTATGACCTACAAACAATTAGAAAAAAAAATCAATCCATAAAGAACCATCAGATATCTGTTTAAACTTTCAGCCTTTATTGTATACCTTAAGTTTGTGTTTGCTACATACCCACAAGCATTGATTACGCTGGCTTGCAACTAAGTAAATCGTCGGCTGACGCTTTGGCCAAATATAGGTCCGAAATTTCAATATTTTAAATTCGGATTTTAAATTCAAAATGGACGAGTTCACTTTAATATATGGTTTACTGACTATACAAGTTTTAAACATTCATATTACATGTATAAAACGAACGTGACTAATTGAATGCTGTTTTTTTTTTCTGTGACAGAGATGAGATTCGAAAACAAACAAATTTGAGCTCATGCACTTGAGTGAAGGCTCACGTGATTGGTTTTTTATCAGTTGTACATGTATTCGTGTCATATAGGCGGTGTTGACATTTTACAGTATCACTTTCATTCAGAACCACTTAACCATTGACGCCGCGAATATACAGAGATACATTACAATCTTCCAGATCAATGGCTCTGCGCCTCATCTCCGTTGGAGATCGAGAGAATCTTCTTGCCGTAGAATCGTCATTTCGTAGACTTAACAATTTTATAAGATTTCTAATAAAAAAAAAAAATAAGACCAGGCTAATGTCTAAACGGGAATCTGTTGACCAAATACAAGATTTTTAAAATAAATTATGTAAAAAAGATTAATTTAATACGATATATTTAAACACATTTCTTTTCTTTTGTGTTTCGTGCGTGTATGAAAGTAGCTACATGAAGCATTAGAAAAAATACATGACCTTCGTTGGCCGGTTATTCAAATTTTGTCTCTTATACTGTATCTAGCTACCTTCATAGCCGGATAAAGTATTTTTATTATTTATATTTACAAAAGTATGTTAATAATTGTTATCGATGAAATATATATAAAGCGACCAATTTTCCATATATTTGAAGGTTGCCATGGAAACTACAGTCTTCTTGGAAATTTAAGGCCAGTCCGTGGAGTTCCGTGGAGTTCATGCTCTGGATGTAGTTTTAGTTTTGAGAACTATCAAGAAATAATCCAAACAAAGTGAGCAATAAAATCTATAGAAGACACCAGTTTTAAATGTCAGAAGAATGCATATACATGTACTAAGTATTTAAGTATTGAATTATTATTTTCCGAAAGATGTGGTCTCATAACTTGCAACGGTGTGTGCAAGCATACAAATTGAATAACGCACGTTATTCATACGCACCATGATTTGGTAATTTGGTCTTGTTATGCGTAAATATCACTCAAATCAATCAATGCAATATAATTGGAAGAAAGAGAGTGAATGTAAATATTGTACTTTATATTCTTACGCCAACAACTAGGTCATGCGTTGGATTGCGTATAAATCTGTTTTGTCATGCTTGCAATACAATCAATTTTCCGTGAGAAATAAGAGAAAATTACACTTGAATGATGTACATGATGTAAACATAAGTTATAATGATGAGCTAGTCACTGTATTAATTTATTTCAGGAGATGGTAAAGCTTATGGCATAAAGATAGCATACTATTTCAGTCTGTGAAATTGTTGTCACTACAAAAAATTTAACTCAACCAAAACCGTATGAAAAATTACTCAATGGCATATCGATAATAATAATAATAATAATATAAATTCTTTTATATAGACAAGCTAGCACAATTTGTATAAAATGGCTAGTTTACATCGGGGGGGGGGGGGAGAGAAAAGAAATATCTATAGGTTTACTTTATTTCACAAGAGATATTGAACCAATCTTGAATCAAAAATAAAAAAAATACTACATGTATTCACAAATTTAAACTTGCAGACGAGTTCATTAACTAGCTAAATATTAAAAAGCCTTAATAGGTTTTGGTTGACATTAGAAGTCGGAATAAATCAATGCTTTTTTTAAGGGTTCTATAGATTCGGTGTTCCTGTGAACTGTTTGCTTTCTATTCAAAATGCTCGACGTCATTGAAGAGAAGTTTTAATAACCTTGATCTACACTGGAAATTACTTATGTACTACAATACTGAAACATGGCTAACTCTAGCTGGAATACTGACACAAATATAAATATACATTATGTATATGCTTGAGTAAATATTTCTCTGTGTCCTTGGTGCGATTTTTTTCTCAATTGAAACTAAGAAGTCTATAGTAACGTATTTAGGGAAGGAAGGGGAGGGGGGTCCCCATTAAGAAATTGTCTAGACGAGTGGGTGGGGATATCATGATAAGTCCGTGCAACTTTTTCATATATTCAATCATAAACATCTTACTTGCTCATTTACTTGATTATCTAATAAAGCTATAGTACTGGCATAGATATTTTATAAAACATGCAAGCAATACTCAAACATTTACGACTTCACTATATAATATATATGAAACTTAATTGTTTTAAATTAAAATCCTGTTTTTATGTACATTTTTTCTGAAAAAAACGAAAGAAAAATGCTGGTGTTTAATGAGTAAAGGGGAAAAGATCGTAAAACAAAATATTGTTTTTTATAAAGAGTCAAACAGTCAAATCGATATTTGGTCTTACTTGTGTCTGTTTATTATAAAGATCTTGGTCTTGAAAGGTTTTTAAAAAGAGTTTAAGGTAGTGGAAATTTCCAATCGTCATTGATTCGACATTTAAGAGAGGAGTAAAAGTAATGTCACAGCATTTAATACCTTCGGATCTTTATTTTTTAAAGGGTGAATTAAAGTTCGAGTGACTTCGAAAGATTCTTATATTCACTAAAATTAACGATTTTCTATTGAAAACTTATGAAAAGGGCAGACAATATTACAATATAAATTCCAGTCAATGGGTCTGACAAATATTTGCCTGACCTTTTGGTATTGTACATTTCTTCGACTCTCTGAGAGAGAGAGAGAGAGAGAGAGAGAGAGAGAGAGAGAGAGAGAGAGAGAGAGAGAGAGAGAGAGAGAGAGAGAGAGAGATGCAGAGGTTTTAATTTGTTTGTTTGTGTCTTTTTTGTTTTGTTTTATTAATTTAGGGGTGTCTTTAAGGAGGCTGGATGGTAAATAAATTAGCCAGCAGGTCTTCCTTAAATTTTTAGAGATGACGTCATTAGCTATAAACTACTATTATTTAGTAAATAAAAAATACTTATATCTTATCTTTTAAATTATGTCATTTTTTTTTATAGAACTCTCCTTTTAAAGGAGATCAAAACAGTCTATAAATGGCCACGACCATCGATCCTTCTTAATAGCTGGAATTTGTTTTTAGAATAGAGTGTCAATACAAGTTTAGCTTTTTTTAAAAAATTAAAGCTTACCGTCTCTGGTTTGAACATATTTTATTGTATATATAATTAACCGTCTTTAGAGCAAACCCTAAACAGCATTTAGTTTTCAAAAATTTTAATTCTTTTTTATATAAATGTCACCTTCCTCTACACAGCATGGCGAGTGGAACGTTTTTATGTCATTATGTGTCTTTTAAGCCTGAATCACAAGGAAGACGGTAATAACTTAATGAAACATGAAACGACTTTATCTTGATATCATGTGTAGGAACTTAAACACGTTCGGAAGCAATGCTCGAATCTTCAAATTGATTGAGAACACTACCATTACACCGAAAAAAGATCATTGTAATGGCCCTGCATCTTCTCATATTGAAAATCAAAACAATTGTTCCATTAATCCCGTGTCGGCCAAATCATACTTTGCTGTGAAGCCTCCTAGATTTTATATGATTGTGATTCAAAATGTCTTCATATCATTTGAAATGAATTTTTATTTAAGAAATAAGATTAATGATAATTAAAAACTTATTGCCTTTATTTATTTTGGATCATATATAACATTAGTTAGACTACTCCAATAGGCACTATATGTAAAGAGAGTGTGTGTCTGATTTTTTAAAAATATATTTGTTTCAGGTAATATTGTGCAATGAATGTATAAATTAGTTTATAAAATTTAATTTAATATTGCATAAAAGGATAATTTTAAAAATGGGCGAAGTCCCGGGGGTCTAGATATTTGGGGTGGGGATGGATGGGGTGGTTGGTCGGTCGTGTCCTCAAGCACCTGTGGCTCCAATATGCGGTTTTGTAACAGGTTTCTGAAGTTGTCAAAATTAAGTATGTGTTAAATATACCGCGAACTACATTTAACAGACATAGAAAGGATTTTAAGAAAAGAAAAATTAAACTTAAATTGTACTTGTCTTACACTTATATTTCCTTTCTTTTCGGTTCAAAACTCAAACATGTAAACTGCCCAATCAGGTAAAGAAAAAAATAATCATTGTCAAGACTGGTTTTTATTTCATTTTTTCTTTCGTACATCAAGCACTTAACAAAACAATGGAATAAATTAATATGTAACAAAAATTAAATGCAACAATAAAATTACTTGTCTAATACACGTAGTTCAAAGGAATACATCAACGTGTATGACATGTGACTTTTTTATTCACCGTGATTTCGATAAATAATCTTGCACTTTATTTCTGCGGGTTTGCATGTTTGTGGGTGCCCATAAAGCAATAGTGGCCACATTTGAACGCTGTGTGTATGAATTATAATTCGCACAGCCTGGCGGTGCCAGTGTTACCGACGAATATACAACAAGTTACTAGCAATGAATACACTTGATCTCCGTACCTCCTCTCAAACCTGAAGTTGCAACGAGGTTAAATTTTCTTTATTGTATCACAAAATCTTTTTCACTCTCTATCCGTCTCCTCAGATGATGACGCTGTTTCCTGACCTATGACCCTGTTTCGCACCGCTGGAAGTGTCTGTCTCATAAAGTCTCGGATGAGCAGACGAGCTGCTTCCACTTTCTTCTTCATGACGTAACGCTGATACACTGCGCGCACATTCTGAGCGACTCGCTTCCGGTGTTCCAGAGTGTATTTGTATGCCTTATTTCCACTTTTGGAACAGCGTTTTATTCGGACTTTCAGATCCCGGATTTTGTTGTCAAGCAAAGAGAGTTGGGATTTACCGTGCGTTTCTGCTTGTACTATGATCTTCATTCTCTCCATGAGCTCTTTTGGCATTTCTTGGGAATCCATTGTGTCCCAATAGTCTTTAGCTATCAAATAAAAACATAATTGAAAACTATTGAAAATTGTAAAGATAATGCTCATATTTATTTCTTCATTTCCATATTTTGTAATGATAGATGATATAAGTATGAAAACCAAATTAATGAAAGTATCATGGAAAAATCTAAAACTATCCATTAAGATAAAGATCAAATTTATTTCTCCATTATATTTTGCTATTCTACTAATGCATGGCATACATAGGCATACTAATAAAAGTTGCTCTTTTCGAGTCAATTTTCAACTAAAGTTACATAGACACTAAATGTTAAAATAGCTCGCAGTGCATTCATACCATCATACTATATATTCATTTATCTATAAGTTTATTGTGCATTAATGGCTACTGTGATTAAAATTGTTTACTCCAAACAGAAGAGGTACATGACTACTACATGTAGATCTTTTTTTTTAACTGCACTAACTTAAAATTTTCAAGAAAAATATTAAACTGATAATGAAAGGGGGATAATACTTTTTATTATTACTATAGTTTTCAAACGGACCTAAAGACATACGAAGCATCTTTCAAAACGATATCTAAATCATATCTTCGTTCTCTTATATGTCTAATATTGAAAAATAAATATTGGTTTGGTCAGTATCGATTATCGTGTCAGATATCAACGAGATATTCACACATCTGTCATCACTTCCTCGTGGCCCCAGTGACACATAGACTCGTCATTACACATTACAAAGACAACCCCCGGGCCAGATAATTATCTATGCCTGCCAGCGTGCATATTTTCTAAATAAGGAATTAAAAATACCTAAACCATTATTCTCTGGGTTTTCTATTTCCTTTTTGTTTTGTTTTTCTTTCTTCTTTTTTTAATTTACTACCCTAGAATTTTTTTTGTTCGTTATCATATAGATAAATAGACTAATGAAATGCATCAAATGATTCAGAGACTTAATATCTACGTCTCGGGTAGAAGGAAACATTAATTACCACATTATCAAAGGAAATTCGCATAAAATATCATAAGATCAAATACTGCACCGTACAAATCTAAATTTAAAAAAAAACACTTTAAACAAAACTTAGCGCTTAACACTGTATACTGTACCAGCGTTTTGCATGTTAAAAAAACCGTTTAACTATAAATTAATGGTAAACTTTTAAAGTAGAATGCTTCCAGTTTCCAACGTACTGACTATAATATGCAATATTATATACACTTTTTAAAGACTGAAATTCAAATGAATTTAACGAAATCTTACCATGTAATAGTTCAGACACATTCAAGAGGTATAAGTTGTAAAAGTGACAGATGTAGTATTGTACCGTCTGTGTATATAAATGGACATTGTTTAACGTTACGTAATATCCCGTAATGAGCAATCAAGCAGAACCAACAAACGGTTTACATAATGGGCGAACAAGCACAACAAAGTGAATAGAGCTTCAGCCGTGACAACAAAGGGATTAGTACTGACAATGGATTAACGGGTTTAACATGTCTTTTCAGGCTTTGTAATTTAAGTTAATGGCTTCAATGATGAGATTAACACGGCATTTTACAGTATCTGACATTTCTATTGAACCGAAATTCACTTTCAAGTAGGATTTTATTAGCAGCTGAACTTTAATTTTTGTTTATTTGTTAAGGGGAAGACCCAGAAAGGGATATGGCTGATTACTTTTTTTTTTTTTTTTTTTTTTTTTTATAAATTATGAACTTCAATACAATAGAAAACGAGATGGTTATGTATTATCATGGTTGATTCGAGGGGTGGTGGGGTTATCTGGCAGCTGTTTACACAAGTATAAAAAAAATAATTCTGTAACTTTTCGTAGGTAAAATGTCGATTTTTTCTTATCGATGTGAGGAAGTATAGATGTATTGATAATCACGAATTTGACACACCGCGGGATTTTTTCAGAACGATGTCTTCAACAAAAATGTATATTCTATTATTTGATATTGGATTTAGCTTGAAATTGTGGCTTATATTAATCTATGATGGAACTTACAATGTAAAAAAAAAGAAAAAGATGATAATCACATTATTTTATCACAAAACTGGGGGTGGGGTATATTTAGATAGGTACATGTAAATTTATTCAGATAGGATTTTGAGTTTTAACTTGATAAGAAGCATGAAGGATAGTCTGTACGACATATTTCTCATATTTGCAATCCGTATCTTAATAGAGAAATAACAAACAAATATTCCAATATCCTCTTTTCTTTTTGAGAGAGACTCGTAAATCACGTAAAATATCACAACAATCTCCCTCCAGGAAAGAAAAATACTGATTTTCGAACTTGTTATGACATTTAAGATTCATTCAAAACATTTACATTTCTCCTTTTAAAAATCACTAAAACGCTTGATTTATTCACAGGCAACTGTTGTTATATATATTTCTCATAATAAAGAATATAATGTACCATCTACCTAAAATTAGGTATAGAGGGTATATGAATGATATTTCTTATCATTTAAAAGATATCTATATAACGCATGGTGCTTTTGGATGTATCATCTTGGGTTGTATGATTGGATATTAGGACACCAACTTATTACACATGTGTTTTGTTTTTTGATTAATTTTTGTGAGAATGTATTTCATTTTAAATAGCCAAAGGCACTTGTATTAAACACAGCATTGAAAAATTATGCATTAAAAAAAAGTAATTTTATAATTTAATAGTTTATAAAATTCAGATTTTTTGCTGACACCTCTTTACATAATTATCATCCTGGGAATTAGAGAGTAAAATTAAATGATCTTAAGATTTGTCAAGGAAAATGAAAAAAACCCCAACTTTTTAGCATTATATAAATATTGTTTGCTTGCCTGTGCAACATTATTTTAAAAAAAAAAAGCATTGCCAACCGAGGCGAAACCTGATGATGCGTTTCATTATTCAAAGGGAACTCAGATTCTTTATAAACTCTCTTTATCAGCTGTTTATAATTGATAGAAAACAAAAGATCTGCCACTAGATTTTGAATGATAAACAGGTTCTTTCATTGACCACTGTACTATTTAAATGGAATCTCATAGACTTTACGGTATACTCAAGTGTGCGCTGCGGACTTATCATTTTAAGATTTGAAGACTGTGTCCTTATACATGTAAATTGCCCATATATAAGTACGATGCGTTTTGATAAGTGTTTAATGGTTAGAGCTTTTATCTGAATGGAAATTTTTTAAATCCCTACACAATCCTTATAAAAAATATTTGCAATTTGAGGTAACTAGGAAATAAAGATTTGTGGATTTCTTTTTTAGAGTTATTGCTCAACTTGATGAAATAATGGAATTTTTTTTAAATCCCTACTTAATCCGTATAAAAAATATTTGCAATTTGAGGTAACTAGTAAATAAAGATTCGCGGATTTCTTTTTTAGAGTTATTGCTCAACTTGATGAAATAATTTTTCCCTTTTCATGCATATGATTCAAACTTTAATAGAAAACTCGGTGAAAATTTTGAAATAAGCTGTTGTAAAATGTAGGATAGGATTTGACTGCGTTATTTTGCTTTAAAATATCGTGCAACTTTTTATGCATGTCATTGTTCTATTTAATTAGGATTGAATAACAATACCTGTTTAGAAACATTATTATAATAATGTTATAATGTACAATGTAACTGCGCTTAATGGTTGCATCAAAGATCTTTCACAATTTTTCTTGAACATTAATCAATTCTTATAAAAAAGCAAATGGATTTGTCTACACTTAGAACACCGTTGCCTTTGTTAACATGAAAACTTTAAGTCCTATTGTGTCGGCCTTTGTTGGATAAATATTTTTAAAAGAAAAGTTACATGTAAATTCTGAAGTAGGCGAGATAGAAAGTTGTAAACGAAAGTGCAACATCTGATAAGAAGGCCATTAGTCTTTCAATTTCATATAAAACATCCATTCAAACATATGATAGAAATAAAAACCATTTATTGTGTGATTTTGTTGTTATTTTAAGAATTCATAAAGAGCTGACCTGTCAAGATAATAAGACATTTCGCCTCAAAAAGTATTTTGTTCCGATTACCATGCGAATCGGTCGCAGCAATTTGCTACAACCATGTGAAGTGACAGAGACAAGGATTTTTTTTTACCTTTATCTTGTAAAAATAGCACTTTTATCTCACTAGGCTAGGGAGACCCTGATCAGTAAACCTACATGTACTTATCAGGGTTGGGACACCTACATGTACTTACAAGGAAATGGACGACGATGACACTTCTGACCCGGTAAAACATTCGGTGTGAAAAAAAAACCGCCATGATCCTCACTTGACTTTCGACTATATGAACACTCTGACATAGAATGGGACAGTAAATCTGGTAAACATAATACTGTATACTTTTACTGGTAATCTAATGGGGGGGGGGGGGGTAACTAGTCCACAGTGGTTCATGTAAACATGCTTAACAAGTAACCAACCAAACAATTCACAATAAAGTAAATCTTTTTAAATGATTTTTGTAAAGATTTTGTTACATGATACAAATGTGTCCCGATTTAAGGTGGCTCTTAAAAAGTAAAAGTGTAGGTGCAGTGAGGTACCTTAATTGACATTTTTTTTAAATTGAGAGTTGTCTTTCTTTGAGTTTACGCGTCTGTGAGAATCAAGGGTTGTATCTGTCGACCAACTTTCTTTTGATTAGTTGTCTGGCGCCATTCCAGTGGTCAGAATACAGTGCATCGACTGCATGATTATTACCTTACTATCGTTGTTTAGAACCAATTTAACAAGGACTTTGGGTAGTTGTGAACAGCAATGTGACATAGGCATGTATATTTCCTTGCTGGCCACGTAGATATGGCTCTTTGAAATCAACAAGTTCTGCTAAAAATACGCAATCTGTGCATATTTTACGCGAATCGGCGTCATTATTTACTTGTTTTGATGCAAGAAATAGATAGTTACGCCACACCGAAAATCCAAGGTCTTGTTAAAATAGTTTTATTAATTCATTTTTTTTATCACCGAAAGGCTAAAGGCTGGACCAGGAATTTTCTTCTACTTATAAGTACCATCATCCATATAAGTAGTCTCAGTGCAAATAGTTTCAAACATAAAATATCACAAAAATTGCACCACCGATTACATGATTAGAATGTATCGTCACATCTGAACTGTCACCTTGCATAAAACTACAATTTATTGTTGGACCCAAACACGACGATATGCCTGAATGCTGATCGGCTGATCGTCTATTAAAACTTCGTAATGATTGTTACTATAATGAATCAAATAGATGCAACTTCATAAAGGATAAAAAACTAATTTCTTTTTAAAATCGGACAATTTTTGGAATTTATGTACAAATATACTAAGAACATGAATATGAAAAAAAATTAAAAAATCAAATGTTAGAAAATCATCTTTCAGATTCAGGATTTTTGTTTTTTAAAGTTTAAACTACCACACGCACATGTACACTTAGAGTTTATAGTTTTTGTCATGCCTTACGAAAAATAGAGGCGAAAACTCGCATCCTTTCTACTTGAGTGTGCTTTTAAGTCTTTACCATAAAAATATACCAAATATGTGTACCCACAAATTGAACGGAAAAAAGGGGAAAAAAACACCACAGTTTTAATAATAAAAGAATTCATGTTACATGTAGCTCATATGAGGAAAAGATCGATGCCAAAATAAATAGAAATAAGCAGGGTTTTTTTTTGGGGGGGGGGGGGGTTGGTTGGTTCTCATTCATTTATCAACGCTACATGTACAAATGTACATTTCCTGACATTCTTTCTCTTAAAATGATTTTTCTTGAAGAGCCCCCCCCCCCCCATATCTTCTCCTACCACTGCATGGAACATCTGGACTCAAAAGGCGAAAGAAAGGGACAAGGATAAAACCAGAGAGGAAGTGGCAAGCCAGACAAACAGACAGCAGGCAAAGAGCAGACTGGAACCAGCAGGCCTAGTGGAGACAGAAGCAGAGGGGTGACGGGTACTGTACTATGTCAGGAAGTACTCTTACATGTAGTTAGGTAGTTAGACGATTAGTAACAACATCGGGATCAATGGGATGGACCAGGCAGAAATAATCTAAATCGAGTAAGAGTGGATGAGAACAGAAGCGACCAAATCCAAGTCCAATTTGCGTGAGAAAAAAATCTAAGTCGAAGTTGCGTGGATAAATCCAAGTCTAAGTTGCATGGACAAGTCCAAGTCGCGTCGATAAATCTAAGTCTAAGTTGCGTGGATAATTACAAGACCAAGTTGCGTCGACAAATCCAAGTCGTGTAGATGAATCCAAGTTGAAGTCGCGTGGACAAATCCAAGTCCAAGACGCGTGGAGAAATCTAGGTCTAAGTCGCGTGGAAAAATCCAAGTCAAAATTGCGTGGATAAACCCAAATCCAAGAAGCGTGGATAAATCTAAATCCAAGTCGCATGGATAAATTCAAATCCAAGTTGCGCGGATAAATCAAAATCCAAGTCGCGTAAACAAGATTACAACAGCATAGAAAAGGCTAAGATGAGAAGGAACTTAACGGATGGAACCACATTATATTAAGTTCCTGTTAAAACTCAAATCGAGTTGCTATAATCAGCAACAAATATATCAAATTGACGAGTGGTGTCTAATTAGCAAATTTTTGTCACTAGCATATTCATTGAAATCATCTTTTCTTTTCAATTTCAAATTCAAAACATATATGTTACGCATTTTTTCTCTTTATGGGCAAATATTTATTAGATTAAATTAAATTAAATAGATTCCATTGCTCTCTTGCATGACTGGGACATTTTAAAAAAAAAGTGCACATATTCTTCGATATTATAGTTTGAATATATCTGAAGCCATTTATAATCGCAGTCTGGCGAATCAAGACTCTCTGGCAATAAATTAGCTGTTCTATGTACTAGAATGAATTTTATACATATCATTATTATAAATTCATCCTACGTAGAGTAGCCATTCCATCGCCAGAGAGTCTTTGATTCGCCTGACTGCAATTCATTAAACATTTCATTGAAAAATCAATTTTAGAATTCCAACTTCTTCGAAGTCTTTGACCTAATACAGAACTATCAAAATTCTTGCAAAGTTTTTTCCACTTTAATTAAAAACTGCTCTTGAAAGATACTATGGCATCTAACATTAATCTGTTTCATGCACAGATAGATACATCTCTCTACTATGATTTGACATACACCTGTTGGTTTAAATAATCTCATCAATTATAAAAGGCTTTAGTTCGATCTATTTATCATATTTAAACTTGAATTAGCCCAATCTTTCATCAAAAAGTTCAATTTTTTTTCTTTCAAAAATTTTCAAACAAGAAATTTATTGCACCCCGCTGCGATGTGTAATTTTACGCTATCGGTTTCATATACGTCTGGAAGTTGCATAACCTGTCATAAAGAGAAGGGGCTGGGTTGAATTAGACATCGGAGTGTCTATTTGCGTTGACAAGATAAATCGTTAAATTGAAATGAAATGGAAATTCATTGCAATTTAATTGTTTTCTGAATCCCTACTGTGGCTATTCTACCATCGTTCCTGAGAGGTTGATGGGTTCATGTCGGCCTCTTTTGTTGTTGAAAAAGTTTTCCATCGATTAAATCATCTGTGCTTCGGAGGAAAACAAGAAAACTACAAGCAACACCAAGGTTCGAGGGGTTTTTAATTTTTTTGTGAAGTTTCATCGATACAGGGATACAATACACAACCTTTCCTTTCGCCGTAAGTTGAAAACAAATACATAGCCTTTGTCCGCTAATTGGCTGCTGAATTTCTCGTATGCAAATATCGTATTGTGTTTGAGCATCGATCACTAGTAACGACGACTACTCGATATAGCAATGTTTTGACAAGCAACAATATACATGTACATTCAAGGAGAAGAAAAAAAAATGTGATTTAAGGATTAAGCCGTGAACAAAATTTATGGGCAATTAATGACATATAAAAAAAGACCTAACAACAATATCATGACGCTGACTCAGGAGAAAAGGATTATGTCTAAACCCAAAATTGTGTTAAGTGGAGTTGTTGAAAATGGATCGGCGAGAAGAAAAATGATACCCTCTGTTACCGAGAGCGAAGAGTGGTTCACACAAACAGCGCAAAATTCGGCCAGTAAGGTTCACCATCGACGATCTAGCCGCGATATTTTGGTCAGGCTTTACTCCTTATGGCAGCCCCAAAACAGCGAATCCTACCGACCGAGCGCCGTGGAAAAAGTTCGAAGTCGCTCCACGCGAACACCGGAAAATCCACGAAATCAAAAAGGCGCGAAAAAGGACGGGAAAGAGTCACGAAATGGCAGGGAATCGTCACGGTCTATGTCCAGATCGAAGCTACGGGTTGTTGAATCTGTGGTAGAGACCATTCACCATCTTCAAAAAAGCAGAAGTAAGAGAACGGCGTCAGAAAGCACTTCGCCGACCAGTAGTGTAGTGAACAGTAAAGCCAAGGAACAGTTTAAAAAGACCGTTCAGCAGACTATAGAGACGGTGAGAGGAGAAACTACTTAAAAGTTTACAATGCCTGTTTTTAATTGGTATTGCCTCTTTTGGACTTCAAGGTCTGGTAAAACTCTCAGGAAATTCAGAAGTGCAATTCATAACAGTGACCAAGGCGTCTCTGATTTTGCATGTAGATACAGAATACATGTAGGACGTTTAGACATAATGGATAGCGTGTAACAGAGTGGAACGGAGACATATGAAAACAACAGAAGAAGCGCCCACTGAAACTTTTATATTAATAGTGATATTGATATTGCTGATTTAAAAACAATTAGCCGCTTTGCAAAAATTGATTTAGTATTCACAAAATTATATTTATAAATGAATTTCCTAAAGTATTTAGATTTAGGAGAAAATTTATATTAAACAATTGTGGATGTGTTTTATATTTTGATATTATAATTCTTTTATCGTCAAATAATCGTTTTCCTTTCATCGTAATTTAAAATAGTTATCAAAGAATCTGTATTTTGGCTTTTGTCGGAAACATTTTGGTACCAAATTAATAAAAATGTGCTGTGCTTTGGTCACCTAAGTACATCTTACTCTAATGATCATATGCATGTAACAGTCTTGATTACTTTCATAACAGGTAAATAAAAACAATAGACTGCTAAAATTACATGTATGTGTAAAGAAAATGCGAATATTCGTGAAAGTTGCAATTTTTTTTCTGCATGGCAATTCATCTGTACAAATTCACTAAATGCATTTCATCTGCTAATGGCTTTGTTGAATACTAGTATATATTGTGTGGTTAAATACTAGAAGACTATATAATTATATAATCTTAATTAGAAGGGAAGATTTTAGCATTTCACCGTGCGATTGCTCGAGGTGGTCTGTGATATATGTTAATATTTATATGGATTAAAGTACATTATAATTAAAATACTTTCACTGGTTAAGAATTTTCAAATTTTATAATATTAAACCAAAAAATACTTTTTAAGCATTTTTGGAAGGATAGACGTTTTAAAATCCCCAGAGGGATTCAAACTCATAACTTACAAATTCATAGAGAAACCTCTAATCCACTATTAGATGACAGTTTTTGGGAAAGAACATATTCACAATATTACACTTGATTTTATTGTTTATTTCGATAAATAGTACGTCACAACATGGAGTTGTCCCGTACAACCTTCACGTGTTCATTTACTTCTACGTTGACGATAAGGACCAACACCGATCATCCATTGGCCGGTGACATACAAAAGCCCAGAAAGCTCATTCGAGATTTTAGAAACGTATTTTGAATATCAAATCTCGAATGAACCTTCTGGGCTTTCGTCGTGACAAGATTTGCATTAACTCTCTCTCTCTCTCTCTCTCTCTCTCTCTCTCTCTCTCTCTCTC
Organism: Magallana angulata; assembly: GCF_025612915.1. Lineage (NCBI taxonomy): Eukaryota > Metazoa > Mollusca > Bivalvia > Ostreida > Ostreidae > Magallana > Magallana angulata. The sequence goes on from NC_069120.1 coordinate 29,063,505, forward strand.
TCTCTCTCTCTCTCTCTCTCTCTCTCTGAGCCTATTGTCAAGAAGACTGCGCGAGATAAGCCCTAAAGTCCATGTATATCGCCTCTTTCAAGAAACATGGTTAGAAATTTCAAAATGAAATTTAGAAAGTTAATGTAAACTATCGATCATTTAATTGCTGTGTGATGAAATGACGGCTATTTCCATTTTCTAGCCTATATATACCAGTTATATTCGATCTTACCATGCCGATAAGTGAGTTTAAAGATATAATTCGGCGGCTGTTTACATAAGCTTTTTCATCTAACACCTATTTCAACTTCTTTTGACTTTTAAAAATCTTTATCGTTTTAATAGCTTGTATGCTTTCTTAAAGTTAAAGAAATAAAAGTGTCTGAAATTAATACAAGAAAACCCCCCCAAAACAAATCAATAATTAAAGATATATCCACGCGAAAACACTAATCTTTCTTGGATTAGGGGGCCAAGACCCCCATCTAGAGGTAAAGCGTGAATAAAATATATCTTTCTTTCTTTTCTTTTTTTTTTGCATAAATTAAACATATGAACTATTGAGAAAGAAAAAAAAGTTTTCACAACTTTTGATTATAGACTATTGAGAACCTTAAACATAAAACAAGAGACGCGTTACTACTAAAGAGGTATTCAAAACGTAAAATATGTCATGCATCATTTTCGTATTTAATAATTAATTGTTGCTTTTAAATGGAGTTTTTAAAGGCACAATATAATATATTGATATTATCTTTAACAAGAACACAGTAAGAATTTTATGACCTACCCTATCTTCACTAAACGTGCATAGTGCATCTGGGCATACTTATAATAGACTTGGATGTTTATATCAGATGCCGAAGTAGGTTAACGTTTTTGGAGCAGGTGTCCTTTGGTGGCCCTATCTAAGTTATTATTGGTTCTATCTTCCAACAGACTTCAATGTATGATACATCGAGGGATACTAATGGACTGGACAGGCTTTGATACTAGGTTTCAGATGATTGAGGAGGTTGACTAAAGGGTTCTGGATCAGGTGCTATTTGATGGCCATTTACAGATTGTCATTGGTTCCATCTTTACCTTTAGATGAATGATGCATCTAGTGATACTGATGCACTCGACAAACTTGAGTAAATAATATTCCCTACTTACATGTATTCAGACTTGCATCCTCGTCTTGATTTTTAACTATGTAAATGAATCACATAGCTAACGTCATATACGGAGAGCGCACGATCAAGATTTTCCAGATGCTTACTAGGCAGATTTAAGATTTAGAACAACTCAAATTGCGTTAGGTTCTAGAAGCTGGTTACTTTATGAAATAAAACCTGTCTACACTAAACTCGACTTTCACAATTTATATAACATAATAATTATATGATATGATACGATATTGTATCATATATCATTAACTATGATTTTCAAATAAAATAATAATGCTCGTCTCGGTGAGCTTTGTCATATTTGGTTACCTATGTTCAAAATGCTGTTTTGGAACCAAGATACTGACATGTTGCAACTATGCTAAAATGTGCATATACACAGATTAGTCAAATACACTGCTGAAATTCTTTAAATACAAAGCAGTAATCGGTAGATTTAGTACTAATTCAGTACTAATAGGAATGTTAACTAACTTACAGTAGTGTTAAGGTAGTCCATCCATAACTGTCATATTTCATATCTAATGAATTGCAAGTTTGATTACTAAAATCTTAGTGTGATTTCAAAGGGTTTATTTAATAATAAAAAAAATTGAATACTAACAAATATATCCCAACTTCAAGTTAACACTGCAGTCTATGGGAAAAATGCTTTTTTAAATATATCTTTATAAAATAAATAATTTTCTCACAAATCTCTTGGTAAAAAGTTGCAAAAGCTTTCCCTTTCTTTGATAATGTTTAAAAAATTATTTAGCGTACATATTTTTAATAATATAATTCTATTAATTTATGCAAGAGGCAGATAACTCTTTAAAAAAGTTCCAAGTGCAAAAAGTTCACTCAATGGACTGCATACATATTCCTGAGTTTGGTTTATGTCGGCCTCATAATAATTTCAAAATAGATATTCAATATAGTTCATATCAACCAAAGTTGTTAAATTCACCTCAGTTATGGATGGACTAACGTAATACGAACATTGAATTGACAAGTTTGGTTTTTTTTTCTTTGCCATTGTATCCCAAATCGTTTTGAATAATATGTATTCTAACATTATTTTAATTAGATTGAATGATCTTGATACCGTTACTGCAGTATTCATTTATAAGGTAAAAACAAGTTTTGTAGCAATTTAATATTAGAACTTACAAAAAAGTTTTAGAAATTACAATGGCAAGTTTAACTGCAAAAATATGGTAAAGTATAAACCTTGCAATTAAAAAGATAATGCCCTAATCACTATCACGGTAGTAAAGAAATATATAACTAAATATAATATTAACATACCTCAAGATGCAGCTGATTTACACTAGATTGTCCGACGTCGTTGAAAATGAAATACTGCCCAATTTCACTTAGTTTGAACGATTACTTATACTAGTTATACTAATAGAGAATCAAATTTATTGGATAATAATATGAACCAATGAAATTAAAGAACCATACGCGCAATAAATCTTTAGATGAATAATACTTAAGAATATACTACACAAAACGAAAATAGAAAATCAAAAAACGAATTAATATATTTGAAATATAGTAATAAATCTGTTCTCCCACATTTGTAAATATTAAGTACTTTTGAAGAATGATAATTACTGTAGATACTTGTACACTGTCACTGTGTTTGTGTAATATTGTCTCATTAAGTTGGTGTTATATTGACCCACATGTAGATTGTTCTGGTCATCCACAGATAAACTACTGGGATACCCTACTATTTGTTGTGTTGTGAGTAGAGACAATAACTGGCCGTCCTGACTAAGGATGTAAACTGAAATACCATCACAAACGATGATGTGACCAAGGAGATCAGTACAAATGGCATAGGGACGAAAGTCTGTCCCCTGACCTTTGTAGGAGAACCTGTATTGTCCTGATTTATCAACCACCACTACAGCTTGGTTGTAATAATCTGTTGTACAGATGTCACCATTGATGTTCTCTGTGATGTAGTATGGATAATCATAAAGTTCATTTCCATCTTTGTCCCTCTGTATGTTCTGTATTTCTTCTCCCTTCTTGTTGTACCTGGTGACTTTAGCCTTTTCATCCGTTACCATCCCCACCAGTATGTCCCCGTTGATGTGGGAGGAGTGTATGCTAATTGGTTCCCAGTCTCCAGTTTTAAAAAATGTAGTGATCGTTTTATCCTGTGTTATCCTGTTGATAGCTCTATTATTTGCGTCTGTATAAATTAGATCCCCTTCCTGTGTGACTGTATAAAAGCCATATTCTGCACTGGTCGTTTTCTTTTGTAGCTGGTTCCCCATTCGATCTGTTTGGACAAGATTATTGCGATCATCACTGACCCAAAGTCTGCCTGCTTTACCAAGTGATATGTGACGTACATTGTAAACACCTGGTACAGTGTACTCCATGACCTTGATGACAGAGGAAGACAGAGACAGTGCTGGTTTCCTCTGTTTCCCTAAATGGTCAACATCTAAATCTGGTATGAATATGAAATACAGTAAGAAGAAAATCAATAAATATAAGAAATAACCGTTTGCTTTATTATACTGAGTAGAGGCATTCTCCATGGATTTTATCTTTCTGTTCTCTGGTTTAGTGCCGGGAACATTAACTTTACCCAGTAGTTTGGTAACATCCTCCTTGCTGTATTGACCAGCAGTGAATACTGGAAGGACTGGTTTGGTGGTCTCTGGTATGGGTTGGATTTTATTGTGGCCAGAAAGAGAAAAAATAATTGGATTGTTATGAAGTTCAGCAGAAGAAAGGTAGCCATCATATTCTTTGACAAGATCCTCAAGATAGGAAATGTAATCTTGATAAGTTTTGTCCTGACTTTGAAGCTCTTCCTTTAGTGACTCTTCCATTTTGTTTACTTGCTCTATGTTATCTGACGTCACTGTATCAACCAAACGTTTCAAAGATTCGGCTTCTGTAGTTAGTGATCTTCTTACGTTATCAATGATTTCTTTCATTTCTTTGATATTTTCTTTTATATCTTTCTGCATATTTTGTGAATTTGAGATAAAGTACTGATGAATCCTACTGATATTATCTAAGCAGAGCGTGAAATTCTGTGAATAAATTGTCTCTAAATCATTCAGGGCGTGTCTTCTATGGTCTTGTATTGCACATTTGGAACATACTGAAATTTGACAGTCCTCGCAAATCATATCTATATCTTTAGTCGGATGATCTTTGCATTTCTCCACAGGAAGATGCCGTTTGGTATGTCTGTAAGGAACCACTTCGTGATTCTTGGTATTTGGACTCTTCTGATGTTCATCTCTGCATTGTTCACACATAGGTAGGTGACAATCTTTGCATTTAAACTGGCACTTCTTTTCACAGTCTTCAGTGCCGCACACCAAATAGTGCTGGGCTGTTGGTGGTGTATGGAATTTCGATGATGACATCTGTAAAAATAGAGAATCATACATCACAGCCAATATCAGACCAAAGGCCCAAGGGATGATATTGGTCGAGGGCTGATACAGGCTGTGGTATGGAAAAAGGGTATTTATTATTAAATTCATTACATACTTAGTAATAAAATGAAAAAAACAAAACACCAACTTGAACAAATTGATTGTGAAAAATATTTTAAAGTACATGTATTGATTAAAAATATGAGGTCTAATTGTTTTAACAAACAGTCATGTAGCTACAGAACCGGAATTTCCTCAGGTTTTAAAAGTAAACTGTTCCAAAACATTTGTTAGCATTTGAAGTTTTCAACTGCAATTAAAAATGACAACTGTAACAGCTGTTTTATTTTCTTCTGTAAACATGCACAAATGCCGAAAGGAAAAATGCCGAGGAGTTCCGCAAGGAGTGTGATACCGATCCGTATCAGCCCTACAGTGCTGATAACCTGTATCAGCCGCGGAGGCCGATACGAGTTTTGATTTCATCTGTATCACATACATGTATGCAAGAAACCTGTATTTATTACTTAGTATGTAATAAATAGAGAATAATAAATACCCTTTTCCATATCACAGCCAGTATCAGCCTGAGAATTCAATATCAGCCTGAGGGCCGAAGGCCTGGGGGATGATATTGGTCAAGGGCTGATACAGGCTGTGATATGGAAAAGGGTATTTATTATGATATTTATTATATATATTTACATACTTAGTAAAAAAAAATTTTAACAGCATCAACATGAACAACTTGATTTTAAATATTATTTGAAAGTAGGTTATAGATAGTTTTAAATTCTCTGAATTTTAAAACTTTAATGTAACACATGTATTAAATGAAAATATGAGATCTTACTATTTTACCAAACATGCAGCTACAGAACCAGAATTTCCTCGTGTTATGAGATATACTGTTTTAAAACAAGTTTTCAACTGCATTTAAAAATGTTGACTGTAAGAAATGTTTTATTGTTCGTCTGTTAACATGCAGAAATGGAAAAAGGCAGAGGAGTTCCGCACGGAGTGTGATACAGGATCTGTATCAGCCCTAGGGCTGTATCAGCCCCCGGAGGCCAATATGAGTTTTTGAATGTTATCTGTATCGCATATGCAAAAAAAAACCAAAACATGTATTTATTACTAAGTATGTAATAGATGTTTTTAATGGACAATCAATGGTATATGTCTGTCTCGGATAAAGCCATCCGAAATCGATATTTTGTTGATAAATTTGTTTAATCACCACATTTTCACCTATAATTTATAATTGAATGAGAGCAGATGTACATACATGTATGTTTTATTTAGTTATGTTCAATGGATTAACAAGTACAATAATTTTTACGACTTACCTGTTTTGACAAGGTGTGCCGTCACGTTAACGTGTTATCAAAGCCTGGGACGCCTTGTCGGACTTTGATAAAGCGAGACTTTGCGAGACTTTACGAGATTTTGTTTTATCTTATTTACTTCCTGGTTTATAGGTAAAATAGATTCAAATCAACGGTAGATCTTTCCGACAGATTGCACGAATTTTCCTTTTTTATACCCGTTCCAGACAGTTATTATTACTATTAGGCCTAGCTTGGCTAAAAAACCACTCACGTTAATTTGACTGCAAATACGCCTTTTACCGATTTAAACTGCAGCCAAACGCCAACCGTAAAACCCGTGAAGTTTTTGTTAATTTGAACGACGCACGGCTATTTCAAACTTCTGCGCACGTCACCATTTTAAGGAGGGTTTATTTAAAGTGTTTGTATTTTTTCTGAGTCGGAAATTGATAAATGAGGACTCGATTTGATTGTAACACAATTTACTTAAAATGTGTAATTTACAGAAACGCAATCTCTTTTAAATTACATACTTATCTAAATGAAGTTTGAATGATTTTCGAAAGTTTGACCATTAGAAATAAAACAATATTTTGTTCAACACCTGGAATTTTTTTCATAGAATATCAAAAATCAAAACCCAATCACACTACGCAATAAATGATAAATGTGCAAATGATCTACACTTCCTTTGTTGAAAACTGTAAGAGGAGCTACATGTATCCGTACAATAAGGGTGCCCAACAACCCTCCAGTTTCACCATTTCAATTACCGGATTTTTCCTGCAGTAAACCCGATTAAAAATCTATAATTAACATGCTCTGAAAAATTCGTTTACCGGAATATGAAATATACCTTTATGGAGCCAAACATCCCTCTCATTCAGTAAGAAGAAAAGTAATAGTGGAGTACAGGAGTGAACCCCCCCCCCGGAATATTCCTAATATTGATTTAGTTATCTTTCTTTGATAAGGCTCAACAAATATAGATGTCAGTAATCTTTGTAAATCATCGGTATTATCACAAAAATTCCTTAAAGGAAATTCATTTATTTGTAGAATTAAAGCATTGATAGTACCTGTACGCGGTTAGCAAGCTTGTATTTGCATATGCCGCATATGAATTTCATGTACTGAAAAAAATCAAAATTCTTAATATGACGATACATTGCCAAGAAGTTTATTTTATCTTTTAAGGTTGAATAACAAATCATCACACAATGGCTGATCGAAACGACATTTCATTTTATTAAAAGGATTTTATCGAAAGTAACATGTAACTTACTTTATAGACGAGTGGATAACGTGTCGGACTTGTGATCCGAACATCCCGAGTTCGAATCCCGCAGGGCAATTTGTTTTTACTTACTGAATTGAATTTTTTAGATATTCATTTTTTATCCCCAAACTGCAAATTTTTCAATTATTTGAAATGTTTACAGTTTATTTATCATTATATCTTTAATAATCAAATAATTTACTGTTCATTTGAGTGACTTTTTCCAGGTGTGTTATTCCACTTTAAGTCACATTGTACCACGCATGAGACCACATGATCTATCTCGTAAGTCAGTTTACACAAAAGATGGGGGATATTACTTTCCAATTAGAAATAATTCAATAACATAAAAGCTAGTGATAACTCAACATTCAATTTAAGAAAGAGTGTATAATGCACCAAATTGCATTTTTTTTTTAAAGTTTAGGAATAAGCTTTTATTCTTTGGAACTTGTGCTGACAAATATGTTGATTATAAATAAGGAATCTTGCAGAAAGATATTTTTACATTAATTAAACAAAAATCGACTTTCAATACTCCCAATACTCCGACTTGTCATGGATACCGCTTTGACGAAGCTTCCGGGTTGCGATAAGTTTTGGATATATAATATCAACCGTTTGATAGCATAAAATATACGCTTACCGCTAAAATTAAAATGAGATTGTGTGGTGCAAGTGATCAAAGATATGCGAGATAAAGGTTTTAGTAATTTATAATCTCTTCGCAAGTGATCAAAGATGTGAGAGATAAAAGTTTCTACTACATGTATATCGCGATTTTTTGCTTCCAACACTTTTCGATAATCGTAAATATCTTTGTGTTCTAACTACGTTTATCCGCTAATATGAAAAATGTTAAGATTATCTGTTATGAAATGCCCCTACACTGCTTCAAGTTTCAGTACACAACCCAAAATAGAAAGTCTACGGAGATTTTGCAATGCATCAGCCATGAAATAGCCCGGATGATAACGTTATAGAATTGTGCGTGGTATTCCGTGTGAGTTCTGAGTTATAAAAAGATGTAAACATTTCCGATTGTAAATCTCCGTAAGAAATTTGTCTTCGTTTCAGTGAACTTTTATCAGTAAAATGATGATGTATCTTTGAAGATATCTTGGATATTTCCCTTTTATCAATTTCAGTTGTATTTCTTTCACAGGTATGTGTATTTTTATCAAAAATCATAAAAAAGTGATTGAAGCAATAACTTTGGATAGACTATAGTATTTCGTAAGATCTTCGCTACACCCTTGTTCACTTTCATTGTTTTGTTCCTATTTTAAACTTCCTCAGAGGTTTGAGCAAATTAATCTGCTCCAGACACAGGATAGTTAAACGGCACCTACTCTAATTAAAAAAAAATTCAAAGGGCAACTACTTCAAATAGAAAGAACGTATAAGAGACAGTTTATGCATTAAAATTTCAATATTAATTCAACCAGTCAGACGTTGAAATATATCCAGCAGTCGCGGGCAATGTTTAAACCAATAAACGTGCGATCTTTCGGTACGAGAGGAAAAAAATGTCTATGTCCGACTGCTTGCATACAGTAACAAAATATGGTAGCCGCTTCGTATATTCATCTCGGCATTTTATATTATGTGTAAGTATCTTTGTTAGTGCCGCCTTGATACAATTTCATATTCATTTGTTAACTTATGTAACTCATATAATATCATCATTATCCTCATTTTATAAATTATCATTAAATACAATGTATATTATTAAAGACCGACAAAAGGCGATTATTTATTGAAATTTGCTGTGCGTTTCTGCGGATACTAGTTCTAATTATTCTTATCTGTATTTTGTCTTTTGTGGTCAATTACATGAATGGTTTCAAAAAATCTTAAAAGGTATAAATACATTGTACTTTATTTCAGTTGGCTAAAGGGTCCTGGAACAGGTGCTATATGTATTTGATGGCCATATATAGATTGCCATTGGTTCCATCGATACCAAATTTAGATGAATGATGCATCTAGTGATACTGATGCAAGACAAACTTGAGTAAATAATAATCCTTACTTACATATATTCAGATTAGTCAAACACACTGCTGAAATTCTTTAAATACAAAGCAGTAATCGGTAGATTTAGTACTAATTCAGTACTAATAGGAATGTTAACTAAGTTACAGTAGTGTTAATACCAACAAAGAATTGACAAGTTTGTTACTTTTCTTTGCCATTGTATCCCAAATCGTTTTGAATAATATGTAATCTAACATTATTTTAATCAGATTGAATGATCTTAATACCAATATTTCATTTTGACACAATACAAAGTAGAAATCATCATCAAATCATTGCTTTAATTACCGTTCGTTTAGTTTCTGTTGAGATTTAAGAAGCTTACAAGACACGTATATCTTATGTATTTGTGTAACCGAACAGAAAGGAAATCCAAAAGACAGCCTTTTTTTTAAACAGATTTATAAGACGTTTCAAAGCATTGACCTATAAACAAAGAAAAATACATTAGACAAAACACAATTTTACATGTACGTTCAATTTGTTTTAGTTTTGATATTTTGTTGACAATAAGCAACCGTTACTACTATATTCATCTATAAGGTGAAAACATGTTTTTTAACAATTTAATATTCGAACTTACAAACAAGTTTTAGAAATTACTATGGCAAGTTTAACTGCAAAAAAACGATAAACCGTGTTATTAAAATATATGACCTAATGACTATCACGGTAGTAAAGAAATATAACATAAGCATACCACAAGATGCAGCTGATTTACACTAGATTGTCAGACTCGTTGAAAATGAAATACTGCCCAATTTTACTTATACTAATAGAGAGTCAAATTTATTGGATGATGATATAAACCAATGAAATTAAAGAACCATACGCGCGCAATAAAACTTTAGATGAATAATATTTAAGGATATACTACACAAAAATCCAAAACGAATAAATACCGGTACATTTGAAGTAGATAGTAATAAATCTGTTCTACCACATTTGTAAATATTAAATACTTTTAAAGAATGATAATTACTGTAGATACTTGTACACTGTCACTGTGTTTTTGTAATATTGTCCCCTGGTGCTATATTGACCTACATGGAGATTGTTCTGGTCATCCACAGACAAACTACTGGGATACCCTACTGTTTGTTGTGTTGTGAGTAGAGACAATAACTGGCCGTCTTGATTAAGGATGTAAACTGAAATACCATCACAAACGATGGTGTGACCAACGATATCAGTACAGTTACCATAGGGACGAAAGTCTGTCCCCTGACCTTTGTAGGAGAACCTGTATTGTCCTGATTTTCCACCACCACTACAGCTTGTTTGTTATAATCTGATGTACAGATATCACCGTTGATGTTTTCTGTGATGTAGTGTGGATCACCATTCCTTAGTTGTCACTTTGTATGGTCTGTATTTCTTTCCCTGTTTTGCTGTACCTGGTAACTTTAGCCTCATAATCCTTTCATATCCCCACCAGTATGTCCCCGTTGATGCGGGAGGAGTATATGCTGATTGGTTCTCAGTCTCCAGTTTAAATGAATTCAGTGATTGTATTATCCCTGGCTATTCTTTTGATGACTTTGTTCTTTCTGTCTGTATATATCAGATCCCCGTCCTGTGTGACTGTGTGGTAGCCATATCCACCTCTGGAATGTATCTTTTGTAGCTGATTCCCCTGTAGATCTGTTTGGACAAGGTAACCGCGATCATCACTGACCCAAATTCTGCCAGCTTTACTTAGTGATATATGCCATACACTGTTAACACCTGGTACTGTGTTCTCGCTGACCTTTGTGACAGGGGAAGACAGAGGCAGTGTCATTTAAACCAGCAATCAAAGGTCTCCGATTCTCGTTAAGAATTCATTCTTAATGGCGAAGAATCTGTCTATTTCTGAAATTCTAAAGAGTTTTTGATTGGTCCGTTCAATATCAAAAAGCAGTAAATGGGAGTTACTTTATATAGTTTATCCCCCCCCCCTCAAAGTTATATACATGTAGTACAATTACAATTGTTTTATTTTTTATTAAATTTGCAATACAATATACACATTTTAGTTTTAAATTTCCACAGTAATTTTTTTTATCACATTTTTGAATTATAACTTTTTTGACACATTTCGGCACAGACAAAAATACACATTCATCGTCAAGCACAGACGTATCAGAATCCAGGGCTGTCTCTGAGGAACGTTTTAAGAGGTTTTCATCTGTCTTTGCCATAGGGGAGCAAGAGTGTTGCTTATTTCCTTAAGAATAGGATATTGTTCCCTTTGATATTTTTGTATGGCGTTAGAACGATGACCACTTCTGCTGGCTACAGCTTTGTCATTAAAACCACTATTATATAGTGTTGTGCATAGAGATACCCTCCCGGAGTGATTTGTAATATTGCGACCATCTAAGGAAATTCCGGCTTCCTCATAAAATTTCTTAAACATTGTAGATAATTTTTTTATTGGAATTTTTCCAGCACTGAATCGCGGGACTTTGTTTTCACCACTAGAAATGACTCTTTCAATCAAGGGTTTTCGGTAGAATGGACCAACACGGGGAATCAACGATAAGTGAAATAAGAACAGTTTTACTAAACTCCGAGAATTGGACGGTTGTTCGTAATGTTTGATAATTTCATTTTCTACATTTTTATGTTTTAGCCCTCCCTGTATATTTTTGAAAACTCTAGCAGTAAATTGAATGTATTGCAATTTGTTTTCAGGGTCAGATTTTATCTCGTATTGCTCCGCGTCTAAGTTTTTATGCCACTCCATCCCTTTAAATCCGCATGCTTTTCCATTGTAATAGAACATAGCGTTTGATAGTCCCTCTGCCGTATTAAAAGAAAAAACACCCGTATCCCAAAAAGTTTCTTTATCCGCTCGCGTCACAGGATCGCTCCTTTTCTTATTTACGCCTATTCCGTCCGCCGTCAATTCATTCATTCTTCCGTCTAAAGCCCTTCTAAAACCTGCAAATACGGGGTCATCTTCCTTGAAAAAGCTAACATCTGATTTTTTACACTTATTGCGCAAGTGCCTCTGAATTGCCGAAGCTATCTGAGTTAGTGTATTGGGGGGATAGGGATCTCCATTTTTTCGTCTTATTTCACAAATAAAACGTTGTAACCAAAAGTCTAACATATCGTACGTTAAATCTTTGGGATCATCTGGTATAGAGCCTCCTTCTAAGTGTGTTAAAACTCGTAAATTTCTATTTTCTGCCCAATCTTTCCATAGTTTTATTGCCCACGTTTCATTCTGTCTTGTTTTAAAAGGCACGCCGTTTTTCTTTTTCTCCGCAATATCCAAGGCACTAAGCGGCGCGGAAAAACGACTGCTATTTGCTACATTATATAGCTGTTGGGTAGAAATATTCAAAGCTGGGTTGCTTTAATATCTTCTAAATTATCTCCCCAGTCCCCCAGTAAATCAAAATCAACGCCCTTTAAATCCATCTCTACACTACCCTGGCTTGGTCGAACGTCCATTATACAAAAAGAACGTGCTCGAATTGCACGAAAATTGTGTTCACTTTGTTCAATGAACTTTGTAACCTTTATTCAACCGTGACACAAGTATGACAGTCATGTGGGAGGAGTTTATTTTCAAGACTTTGATTTGATTGGCTGGGTTCTGTTCTAAGACAGTAAGAATCTTCGTAATAAAGAATGGGCTACGCTACGCTTTGCTCCACTCCGCCCATTCTTCATTACGAAGATTTCTCTTTATATGATCTTACTATTGCATAAATAAAATATACAGTATACAAAAGAGAACCGTTAAATATAAAGAACAATTGTCTAAATTATACTTTGTAGGGGCAGTCTCCATGGGTTTTATCTTTCTGATTCTTGGTTTAGTGTCAGGAACAGTTACTCTACCCAGTAGTTTGGCGACACCCTTCTTGCTGTATTGACCAGCAGTAAATACTGGAGGGACTGGTTTGACTGTCACTGGTATGGGTTGGATTTTGAGATGGTTCGAAAGGGAAAAAAATATTGGATTGTTATAAAGTTTAGTGGAAGACATGTAAACATGACATTCTTTGACAAGGTCTTCAAGATAGGAAATGTAATCTTGATAAGTTTTGTCCTCAATTTGAAGCTCCTCCATTAGTGACTCTTCCATTTCGTTGACTTGTTCTATATTATCTGACGTCAGTGTATCAACCAGACGTTTCATAGATTCGGCTTCTGTCATCAGTGACCTTCTTACATTATCAATGATTTCCTTTATTTGTTTTACATTTTCTTTTATATCTTTCTGCGTATTTTGTGAATTTGAGATAAAATACTGATGAATCTTATTGATATTATCTAAGCAAAGCGTGAAATTCTTTGAATGTACTGTCTGTAAATCGTTTAGGGCGTGTTTTCTATGGTCTTGCATTGCACATTTGGAACATACTGGAATATGACAGTCCTCACAGATCATGTCTATCTCCTTGGTCGGGTGTTCTTTGCATTTCTCCACAGGAAGATGCCGTTTGGGTTGTCTAAAAGGGACCAGTTCATGGTTCTTGGTATCTGGACTCTTCTGATGTTCGTCTCCGCATTGTTCACACATTGGTCGATGACAAGAACTGCAGTAAAACTGACACTTCTGTTTACAGTCTTCAGTGCCACACATCAAATAGTGCAGGACAATCAATGGTAGGTCTGTCTCGGATAATGGCATCTAAAATCGATATTTTGTTTATCATTTTTCTTAATAACCACAATTTCATCTAAAATGTATAAGTGAATGAAAGTAGATGTACATACATGTATGTTTTGTTTAGTTATGTGCACTAAGCTTTAATTGTATAATAATTTTTGACATGGAAAATATAGACAAAAATTGTTTCAATGGATTAACAAGAATCATAATTTATTTTTATGACTTACCTTGTTTTGAAAAGGTGTACCGTCATGTTAACGTGTTATCAAAGCCTGGCACGCCTGTTGGACTTTGATAAAGCGAGACTTTACTTTACGGGATTTTTTTTTATCTTATTTACCTCCTGGTTTATAGGTAAAAAAAGATTCAAATCAACGGTAGATCATTCCGACAGATTGCGCAGATAATTTACAGGAACGCAATCTCTTCATGTACGTGTCTAAATGAAGTTTTAATGAGTTTCGAAAGTCTGACCATAAGAAATAAAACAATATTTTGTTCAACACCCAGTAATTTGTCATAGATTATCAAAAACCAAAACCCAATCACGCTATGCACATCTCTGATAAATGTGCAAATGATCTACAAACAACAACTTCCTATCTTGAAAACTGTATGAGGAATTACATATATTCGTACATTATGGGTGCCCAACCGCCCTCAGGTTTCACCATTTCAGCAACCGGATTTTTACTTCGGCAAACACGGTTAAAATTATATGATATTCTTGTTTAGTAAAATTTCCATTCGTTTACCGGAAAATGAAATACACCTTTCGATATGAAGGTGGCGACCTTGCAGGGAAAAAAAATAACCCGAGTTAACAGATTATATAAAAAATGTCTGCAATGATCGCTACCTTCATAACCCGCCTGAATCATCAAGGAAAGCATTTTATTGTTTATATTTACATGTTCTTTAACAAATTAATAATTTGATTGTAAAAAGTAAGTTAAATTAACTTTAATTAATTAATATTAATGTTAATGTACATCACTACGTTAGTTAAATAAAACAGCCAAATCGTCTCAAATGGGAATTCGAGCCTGACACCATCATAATTATTTCGTACAGTCCGTGATTTTTCTTAGATCGTTGTAGGTTTCGATCAACCGATAAACGGGGCGTGTAGATTTCAGTCCTGTTTCTATTGAGCTATGAATTAACAATAAGATTTCGTAAGAAATCGACAAAGTTAAAATTAGTAAAACTAGCTGTGCGTGTCTGCGGAGCTACTAGTACTAATTATTTTTATCTGTATTGTGTTTATTGTGTTTAAGTTCATGATTGGTGTCCAAAAAATCTTAAAAGGTATAAATACATTGTACTTTACTTCATTGCGCAAAAACTTGCACAATGAACACCTTAAGTTATTGCTTACAAAAGCATCGTAAGAATTTGACTGGAAATAAAAGCTAAACTCCATCAATTTCTCATTAGCAATTTTTATTAGCAATAAAAAAATCTAGAGCCAAACGCTTCGGAATACAAAACAGTAAACCGTAGATTCAGTTGATTATTTAATGAACAAGTACAGATATTTATGTCTCGTACAACAATAACAACAACAGTAACAAACAATAGGAACATATGCATGTATAGTGTTAATGATAAAAAAAAAATAACAAGACGTTCATTTCTTGTTCTTTGACTCTGTATACTCGTTTGAATAATTGGCTGTCTATCGTAGAGAAGCAAATTTACAAGTTATATCTGATCTTGATACCAATTTTCCCTTTGGCACAACACAAAATGAAATTGCAAATTAACACTGTAATTAGAATCATTTCAGATTCACTACGTACCAAAGCTATACCTGACTGTATTAAAGACATGCATATATTATGTACCTGTAAATAATTAGTTGTTATGATTTTAAGTAATGATCACTATAGATACTTGTACACTGTCACTCTCTTGGTGTTCCATCGTCGCATTTTCTGGAATCTATACATATCATGTGCCATGCGGACCACTTAATGGTGTTTGGTAATAGGATATGGGGGTTCTCTACAATCTTAATTTAACTTTCACAAGTAAGTGGTCTGATGTGTTCGATATTACACCTTCGTGAATAACATCATAAAATACTAGGTGGTTCTTCAACGATTCACTGACAAATGTATAGTCTAACATTGTTTTACATGGTATTAAAGTATATACATCTTAATTAAATTGCATTGTTCAACATTTAAAAAGAAGGAAAAAACATATTATTTTTTTCAGTAAAAGGTTACAAGTCTCGCTGATTTATAAGTATTTGTTCTTTCAACATCTTTTTTTTTTGGTTGAAGGCTTCCATTCATGTCACCAGCCACTATCTAAAATGTGTTAGATATTTGCGCGAAGAAAATAACTTTATCATTCTAATCTTCCTTTTTCAAATAGAATTATACAATCCGTTGTTCTTTAAATACATTCATTACCTGCGCATCTATTCATTATTCCTACTCATATATTAAACTTTTGCAGACCACGTGCTACCCATTTGTTTTTATCGCATACCAAAGCAAGAGTTATCATTCGTTCCTCTAACCTTCCTTTTTGAGATAAACATAAATTCAATTAACATTTACTACATATCTTTGCTATTCGGCATTTTTCACATAAATCAAATTGATATTCATGAACGTATAAAATAGTGTTTATACCAGTTCAAGTTGTATGCCATTAGTTTAAGTGGAAGTACCATAAAAAGGGGGAGTAATTCGACCTGTGACGAAGAAGGTCATGAAATTGCAATCGGTGCTTCCGCCTAAAAATCAGGTAGCTTGAATCCATGGAGATCTTATGTAATTGTAAATAGTATATTTCAAAGAGTGAAAATCACTGTCGATACTTGTACACTGCCACTGTTGTCCCACATGAAGATTGTCCTCATCATCCACACACCGTGCTACATGAATATAGTACCCCTTCAGGTGGTGTGAGTAGTAGAGACAAGAACTGACTGTCCTGATCGAAGGTAACGATCACTGTAGGTTCTTGTACACTGTCACTGTGCTGGTGTTATATGGGGCTACATGTGTAGATTGTTTTCATCATCTACATACATACTTAATGGTGTCTGTATACCTTGATGTGGTGTGTGTAGTACAGATAAGAACTGGCCATCCTGATCCAGAAGATGAACTGTGTTACTTCCTAAATCAGACACCAGGATGTTACCGAAGAGATCAATACAGATACCTCAAGGAATACAAGTATACCCCGACCCCTGACCTTTGAGTGAAAACCTGTGTTCTCCTGATTTATCTACCACCACTAACGCTTCTTTGAAATAATCTGATGTACATATATCACCATTGATTTTTTTGTGATGTAGTATGGGTAATCATATAGATCCTGTCCTTCGTTGTCTCTCTGTATGTTCTGTATTTCTTTCCCTTTCTTGTTGTACCTGGTGACTCTAGCCTCTTTACCCTTAACCATCCCCCACCATTATGTCCCCGTTGATGCGGGAGGATGTATGCTGATTGGTTCCCAGTCTCCTGTTCTAATGAATTCAGTGATTGTTTTATCCTGTGTTATCCTATTAATGACTTTGTTCTTTTTCTCTGTAAAGTCTGTGCGACTGTATTGTAGCCTTCAAAATGACCACTAGTTTGTATCATCTCTAGTTGATTCCCTTGTAGATTTGCTGGGACAAGGTTACCAGTCAAATCACTGACACAGAGTCTGTCTGATTTACTTATAAGTGATATATGATATACACCATCAACACCCGGTATTGTATATTCCCTGACCTTGATGACAAAAGACGGAGACAGTGCTTGTACTGGTGTCACGTCAGATTTCCTCTGTTTCCCTGTACGGTTGTCAACATCTAAATAAGGTATAAATAAAAGGAATAATAATTAAAAAACGCTTAAATATAAGGAATACCTGCCGCTCTGTGTATATTATACCTTGTAGAGGCAGTCTCCATAAATTTTATCTTTCTGTTCTCTGGTTTAATGTCAGGAACATTTACTCTACCCAGAGGTATAGTGACATCCTCCTTGTTGTATTGGCCAGCAGTAAATATTTGAGGGACTGGTTTGGCGGTCTCTGGAATGGGTTGAATTTTCAGTTTGGTCAGGCAGAAAGAGAAAGAGCAGATTGTTTTGAAGTTTAGTAGAGGACAGGTAGACATGGAACTGTTTAACAACATCTTTAAGATAGGAGATGTAATCTTGATAGGTTTTGTCTCGACTATGAAGATATTCCAGAAGGGACTCTTTCATTTTCTTGACTTGCTCTATAGTATCTGACGTCACTGTGTCCATCAGACGTTTCAAAGATTCGGCTTCTGTCGTCAGTGATCTTCTTATATTATCAACGATCATTTCTTTTATTATTCTGGCATTTTCTTTCATATCTTTCTGCAAATCATATGAACTTGGGTTGAAAAGCTGATTTTTTGTAGATAGTATCAAAGCAAAGCGTAAATTTTTCTGAATAAATTGCCTCTTAATCATTAAGTGTGTGTTTTTGATGGTCTTGTGATGGTCTTGTGTTATGCATTTGGAACATACTGGAACTTTGCAGTCCTCACAGAGCATGTCTATATTCTTGGTCGGATTATCCTTACATTTTTCCAATGGTAATTGTAATTTGCGTTGTCTGTATTGGACCACTTCATGGTTTTGTTGTCTGGACTCTTCTGGTGTTTATCTCTGCATTTTTTTTTACATTGGTCAGTGACAATCATTTCAGTAAAACTGACAGTTTTTATCACAGTTTTCAGTTACTGGTAGGTCTGCAACAGTTTTTGGAGCATCTGACTCGGATAATGCCATCTGAAATCGATTACCATAGTTTCTTTATAAATTTTGCTCACTATAATGAACCCTTCAATTTAATATAAAGTGTATAATTGATTGATTTCTCATGTACATGTACATACGTGTATGTTCTATTCAAATATATGTGCACAAAACTTCAAATGTAAATATTTACATGGAAGATTATAATAAAATTGTTTCATTGATAAACAAGCAATGATTTTTATGACCTACCTTGTTTCGACACGTTCTGTCGTTACATAAACACGGTCGAGACTTAGACTTTATGAGATTGTTATTTTATTTACTTCCTGACTGTAGGTAAACATATAACCAGATCTATTGTCACGAACGGTAGATCATTCCACCAGATCGCACGGATTTATCTTTTACATTTTAAAACAAACTGTAAGAAATAAAAGGTATATACCGGTATATGGCGTAGGTTGGTTATGAAAAATACGTTTGACTTTTCGTTTTATGCCTATGGGGTACACATGTATCTTGAAAAAAAAATTCGCATCATTCAGAGAATTGTTCATTTAAATTAAATCAACCATCTTTTATATAAGGAAGGTGTCTTCTCATTATCAACACACTTCGTTTAATAAGAAATTTATGAAATTTTGACACAGTCAAACAGATCATATTACCAAATGATTCTATCAGTTTAATCAAATTTGTCCTTCTTGTTTTGCATAAAGGTCAGGTCAAGATCACTACCTTTTTCCTCAACTTAAAAGATGATAAAAATAAATGTAGTTCTTTGCAGTTATGTAGACATCTGTTTAAGAAATGAAGATTCTATTCTTCAATGAAATGACAGAATATCAGATGTCTATCAGCTCATACCACTAAATTGGAATAAATATACCGGTATATACTTAAATTTCCTCTAATTTTCTTAAATTTTGAAGATATTTTGATTATTTTCTTATGCTTCCAATATTAAAATATTTCTGATTTTTACGTATTATGAAGACTGCATATAAAGATATAGATTGACAGAACAGCTAATATATTGACAATTTTTGATAAGAGAGAAAAACTGATTTTAGTGATTTTTTACACAAATCAATGTATAGAATGGGCGCTTTAAAAAGCTTATAAAAATGTAATTTGATATGCAAATCATATTTAAAAACATATTCTAAAACCCAATTATCATAGCATAAGTTCACATTAGTAAAAAAAAATCCAACATTAATGTTATTGTTTTTAAAACGCTAAAACAGACTCATTGATCTGCAGCAAATCTGAATTGCGAAACGTGATATTTTCCTACGCAAAAATCACGCCAAAAATATAGTCCTTGTTAGATTCTAAAAATTTATTACGATTTCTATACAAAGTTGTATGATAGTTAAATAAAAGAAAGAAAAATATACTATTTTAATTTCCTTTCATCTTGATCTAAAGAACAATTAATCAAATTTATGTTGGACACCAGAAAAGATTCCTTCCTTAATACATTGACTTCTTATAGTGATAACATGTACAATAAACATCATCACATTGTTTTATTTTGTTTCGTTTATTTGTTTCTTTTGGGGTGTTTTTTTTGGGTGGGGGGTCTTTACGGTTCCCTTTTTTTAGCTCACCTGAGCTGAAAGCTTATACTAGTATGTGTTTTTCTGATCACATTTATCCGCTGTCTGTCTGTCTTTTCTCTCTGTCTGTCTCTGTAAACTTTTCACATTTTTTGACTTCTTCTCCAAAACCACTGGAACAATTTCAACCAAATTTCAAATAAAAAGCAGGTGAAGAGGATTAACAAATGATAAAGGGCCACGCACTCTTTCAAAGGGGGATATATTTAGAATTATTTAGTATATGTTAGCCTTTTTTCTCTTCTCAAAAACCATTTGGCCAGAAAATCTGAAACTTGTTTTGAAGCATCATCAAGGAGTGTAAATTCAAGTTTGTTCCAATTAAGATCCTTGGTGGAGGGGTGGGCCAACAATTAAGAGGGTCGAATATTTACATAGGAATAATCAGACACCTCTGATATACCAATTGGTCAAAGAAGCTAAAACTTGTTTGTAAGCATCCTTAAGTAGACTGTAGATTCAAGTCATATTTACAATGAAGAATCAAAGAACTGAAGTACTGACAGGAGTTGATTTTATCGATTATCATTTATTTTAAAATCAACTTATCTTGCGTGGCAATTAGTTTCTAGTCTGTATTAAAATTACGCACTTTTTTATAATATGAATTTTAATTAGACTTTTCAGACAAGAATTTAGAGAAACCCAATATGAATCATGTTGTGTAATATTTAAAGATAGATTTCAAACTATGTATTAGTAATCGAAACAATTCTAAAAATTGTATGGATCCAAGCACTATTGATATTGAACTCCAGTTTCATTCAACCAGACGCTCAGCTGTCTCCGTTAATCTCCGACAAGCAAGAGAGCCTCTCTGTTTGTCGGAGATTTACGGAGACAGCCGAGCTTTTGGTTAAACGAGAATATTTTAAACTCTGGCGTATGAATACATGAGACTACATAAATATCTAAATTGTTCATATTATATAAAATCTTACTATTTTCAAAGTGTTTATAGATAAGTTTTCTTGAAAAACAATGCTTCAGCATACATTGCATTGAATTTTTCTGTTGTATTCAAGAACTAAGACTTGTCAGCGGTGATGATTTGTGCTTAGGTCCAAACACTGTTTCACTTTCGGTTTGCCAGAGTGACTGCATAGGAGGGTTGATTAAAATCAACTCCCAAAAACCTCCTTGCGCTTACATCTGTGCCATTGAGAGATATTAGTATAAGTTGTAGAACTTGAGTATCAATTGTTGTAAAATAAACGAAAAGTTCAGTTCAAGAAATGCAAATGTAAGTGTCATTTATGTACAATTTGAGCCGAAAATGTTACGGGAGTGAATCACTCCCGCAATTTCACCATTCCGGAGATCCTATGGAGTTGTAGCCCTCTCCCAGACAAAAAGAAAAAAAATCGGGAAAGGGGGCCTACATTATTGCAGCTACAATATTGTAATGTATGGTACTGAAAAATAGTGTATCATATTATAAATTACATGAAAAAATTTACTTAAATTATACAATATATACAATATTTTAACAAAGATCTTTAACCATGATTTTCATATTATAAAGTAAAGGTGATCTAATAGTGATTCCTCCTCTCGGATTGCTCTGTAATCATTGAATACTTAAAAATTATGTAATTGGCTTGCCATATACATGTTTTTTTGCCTTCACACTGTTTGTAATGTAAGTTTTATGCCATTCCTTTTGATGTGAGTCACCTTATAACATTGAAGTACGTGTATGTGATAACGCTACTGTCAGCACTATCAATGCAACATCTACAAATTAAATAGATTGTCGAATGATGTTGCTTTATACACGTACTTATAGAAATCATTTACATTTTAAATCAGCCATTGATTCAGACCATAGATTTGACTTGCCTAGGTCTAAAACATATCCCAGCCACCGATCCTCAAACCCGTTTCATTTCTTTGGCCACTACTGTATGAATTAGCAAACGAAAGATGTATACTAATAAACCGTTGTATGCGATGATTCTATTAATTGACGAGTTATTGACATACCTCCTCAACGTTAGGAGTAAATATTTTTGGAACTTCAACCGGTTTCTCTCGACAGTTTTGACACAAAAATTGGTTACAGTATTAAGATGTTCTCTGGTATATTAAATATAATTTCAAAAACTATTTTTACATCATTTATTGTATTTAATATCGGTAAATATATAATTTTTTTTTATTCATTGGTATCGAGGATGCAGTTTTTTCCTGATGTTTGTAATACAAGAAATTAGAAATCAGATATTAACCCAAATACATTATGTACTAGCACGACATAAAAATACCGTACAGATTTGTTGCCCACCATTTTGGAACTAAAGAAGACCTAGGGAGATCATTTAAAATCATCAAGCAAAAACCTTGAAAATCCGAACGTTTGATTCGTTTCTCTTTCAGTCATGTTAAAGGTTCTTCTGGATCTAAATGTTGCAATACATTTTGCTTGGATGTTTTATTAGTTATCTTGTCTTGTTTGTGCATTTTGCTCTGGTGGTGAATGTTCAGAGCCTTGAAAAAAGCAGTATATACATACATACATCGATATGTATGTAATAGGCACTTTTTTTTATTTTTAGTCCACAGTCTTTCAGAAAATATGATTTTTTTCTGATAATTTAAAAAAAAACCCAACAAATTATTCTTTTAAAAAAACCATCAAAACAAGTTAGTGTTAGAAAATATAAAGAAGAAAAAACAATATGGAAATGGAAAAGTTGATATCTTTACACCTTGTTTTATTAAATTAGATGAAGTTTCTCTTTCAGAGCAAGTTGTTATTCTGTGTATTTTTCTGATTTTGCTCCTTATCAGTCCAGAAATAGGAGAAACTTTGGTTTTAAACTATTTTTAGGATCACAGCGATAGCTCATCAATATCACTGATTTCATTTTAAACAATTATCATTGTTGACGCAAGCTAAAGAGAGATTCAAAGAGAGGCGTTATTTAAATTGGGGATTGAGTGCTATATATTTATTTTTAATTTTATTAGAGTGAATCATAAATCAACTATTCTTTTAGAATTTGGATGCTGTTAGAATATCTTACTCGGGTAGACATTTCTTTTTAAATGGTGAACACCCCCCCCCCCCATAAAAAACCCTCAAAGTTTATCTGACCTTGATTAAATTCATCTCATCTCTTAATTCATGTGAAGAATGTATTTTTTGTTGAGCAAAGGGAAATGAGCATAGCCCATTGATTCCAGCACAAAGAAGACCCCCAAACACCGTGGGTAAGGAAGAATTTAAGTCTCCTTAATGCCTTTAACCTTATACCTAAATAACGGGATTGCATAATGGGGTTTGTTTGTTCTATAATAAAGAACATTTGTGAGATTTCATAAAACGGATTAAATACACCTTTAAAATGACAATGACAACACGATATATGAAAAGCAAAACCTGACCCAAGCGGGTACACATAAGTTAAAGGACTAAGTTTTTTTTTAATTCATACGAATGATTTATAATTTTATTCAAGATATAAAACACATACCAATGTAGCACTTGCTGACATATCCAATCCATACGGACACACACATATTTTCAATAACAATAGATATCGGAATATAATAATATGTTAACCCTTTCACCGTAGTTCTTTTTTCTAAAATTGTAAACTAATGTATCATTTTATCCCTATCACACTGCTTTTTCTTCTATTCGTATTAAGATTAGTCAAATCGATGACAGATTCCCCTGCCTTGATCAGTGATTTCCGGGAAACAGACGACCGTTCGGAGCTGACGGAAGTCGATCTACTCCGAGGGGGCACATAGTGGACAAATGGTCTGTAATTCAAGCTCAGTTGCGGTATCCAGATTTCATACAGACTGTGAATTATTTGCTTAGTGTTTTGCTGACAGCTTCGAACTGAAGTCTGGCTTGACATGGCACTTTTGGTCAATCTGGTTGGGGCGCGGATTGTGGTGAAACAAAACCCAGCCGGACCACCGGGGAGGGACTGGACATTGGGAAACGTGCTGGTTATTTTCTCGTCCTCGGTAATCGACGTCAAACGTTGGTCTCGTCTGCTTGCACTGTGAGCAGACGATGACCGCCGAGTCGCAGACGATGAAAGTGAGTAGTCTCGAGGCCAGCGATTTCGTGGATACTTTAGAATATCATCACTTCTGTCACTCAGCTTGGAAAGATCCAGACTTATTTCACTTTTCTCTGAACTTTTCTTCATTGTTCAAAAATCGATTTCATCCACGAACAACGGCTTAAGATTTTTGATTTCAATTGCTATATCGAAATCAATATAAAGTAATATTTTTCTTCTTCTTAGTATGAGGACCCCTCTGTAAGGACAGCAGAAAAACTGTTATTTGAGTTATTTAATTCCATGAGAATTGTAAACTCCTTCAGTCTTCGAGTCGCCATCGGTACATCATCGGCATAAAACACAACACTTGATTATTCCCCTACTAAGTGTCCTTTCTTGTCTGATAATTCAACAATGTCAACAGAGTAAGCAACTGCGAACAAGTTGTTGTTTGTTAAAATCCTCTTTTTTTTTAAATCGTTAAATAGCGACGTCCCTGCCAATAAAATGAAACGAAAGTATTTGTAATCCACTTAAAGACTTGTGTATGAGTGACTGAAGTTAAAATTTTTAACAATGGAACATATAGAAAAATTTGGTTAAAATTAATAAGAAAGTTAGAAAATTTTTGTTTAAATGAACCTTGTCCCCGTAAAAATATGTGCAAGTAATCTGGTTGAGGTAAAATGCCAGACTATGTAGTATACAGTCGGGGAAATTCATTAAAGTTCTCAAAAAGGGTTTAAAACGAGTTTTAAAATCGTTGCGAAATGATTGGAATTATGAATGCTAGGGCATTGTTAGGCGTTTAAAGGAAACGTGTATGGCTGTCAATCTATAGATATGAGAGCTGACAATACATTTCGAATACAAACACTTTGCTCATTTATGTATCATAATTAATATTTATTCGCATAGTGAAATCTGAAAGCTAAATTCCCTATTCGCCGGCGATTTTTTTTTATTTGAAAACTGTTCATTTTGTTTCCTTTTTTTTTTTCTTTTTTTTTGTTGAAGCTCTGACTTTTTTTTACTTGATTACTATCATTCATTCAGTTACAAGAAAGGACAACCCTTGTTACCCTACCTACCAATTTTAAAATGACAATTGACAATATGAAAATAATTTGACCTACCTGTTTTCGCGAACGCCGCAATTTATGTCCGTTTCAAATATTTGCAGTTTCAATACTTTAAAGTTAGCTTTTCAATATCGCAATATAGAACAAACAATGTACGTCTGGACGAGGAAATTTAAATTTCAATATTCATTACACTTCATGTCTGGTTAATTAAAAACAAAAAGACCATTTTTTACACACGTAATTGTACGAAGCAAATTTGATATTTTTTAAAGATCGACTTTCGACCGTGCATTCATTTCAAACAAAGATAAAATACAAAGGGCAGTAGTTGTCAAGTAAATAAACGTTGTAATTCATAAAACATCTCTCTCTCTCTCTCTCTCTCTCTCTCTCTCTCTCTCTCTCTCTCTCTCTCTCTCTCTGAACCGCATTTAATTAATAAAGGATTACTTTAAACAAACAAAACCTTGGCTGTCCGATTAAAAGTTTATGAGTATTTTACCATATGTTCACATGTTCCTCTCGGCAACTAACTCTCAAATCTGTCAAATCTGAAAGTCAGCACCGAAATACTGGAAATAGAAGTCAAATTTTCTTTAAGAGAGAGAATAGCTGTGGCTTTTCTCATGGGAGCTTAATCTTAAATTATTTTTTAAGGATTAAAATTAAGCTTAATATTTGGGACTCGGTCATGAGAGAGAGAGAGAGAGAGAGAGAGAGAGAGAGAGAGAGAGAGAGAGAGAGATTTCGCAACTCTTTCTAATACAACCTAATTTTTTGTTATTTATTTAAAATCCTTTATCATTGTTGTTTTGTAATCTGGAATTTAATGAGAAGAAGTACCTTGAATTGTGTATTTCAGTCCCAGAAATTGTCAAATATTACAACATCAACATACATGTACATGCAAACGATAACAGCAAAAGACGTATGCATCACACAATTACATGATGGAACCATTTAAGGGATGAGAATAATTATCTATCTAATTTCCGTCCATTTTTTTTTAGAAATCCATTTTATAGTCTTTCTCTATTCCACAGTTTTATACATCAATATCATTTGCCAGACGTTCACGACGCATGGGATTTGGAATCGATATTTTCCTCTCTGTTTTATGAAAAAGATCCATATTTTCATCACAAAAAGGGAAGATACAAAAGACAAAAGAAAATGATACCAAGTTTTAAAAAAAAAATCAAAAATGCATTTACTATTGTGTATAGCACATCTTTTATTCGCCGTGGCATTGGTTTAGAACGATTAGCAAACAAAATAAATTAACAAAGAATACAAAAATCAAAATGCTTGGTTACTCACCAACTTCAAAATCGTTGTCGTTTAACATGCAACTGTATCCAGCACTCTTTCTGTTTTTCAATACAAGGTTTCTTCAATTCATTTGCAAATATTGATCAAATTCACACACACACACATGAATACTCATCATGAAATATCTTGATACCTTACCGAAATTCACAGATGATATTTATAGAAATCAAACATGGTATCGCAATCATTTGAAATAAATACTGCTACTTGTTTACCAGTAAATATGGAAAATCTTTTGATATTGTTACATGAACATGTACTTGTCATTTGGATCCAGTCATCTACAGGTACATGTAACTATCATAAATTAGTAACCTTTGACCCCCCCTCCCCCCAAAAAATATTTTCAACCAAGGTAAGTAGATAAGTATTGACAGCCTATACAGTATTTAAAAACAATTTACATTCCTGAAAAAAAGCAAATTACATCCACATATATATGATGTATACACAAATCAACAACAAATACCATTCCCTAGTTTCATTAATTGATATAATAAAACTTTCTTTCTCCACAGTTGAATATGCAATTCTTTAGCATGTAACTCCCTTCTATTGTTCTAGCTAATTCCACTTGTATTCAATGATCATCAGTGACTTCATAATCCAACACTTTTCTAGTGATGACTAGCAGTTTGACTATTTCTATAAAGCTTTCGTCAGTTCTTCCACATTACAAAAGATGTTGTTGATAATCAACAAATCAATAAACAAAATGAATAAATATATTAAAGTGAATCACAGATATATCATTCTATTAAAAACACTCTTTAAGGTGGTGTGGGACATCTCCATGTGGTGACGTACTAGTTATCGAAACAAACAACAAAATCAAGTTTTATTTTATAAATAGGATCTTTCCCCTCATTGTCACCTAGTAGTAGCGCAGTGGGTTAGAGGTTTCACTATCTGTAAGCCATGAACTCGAATCTCACTGGGGATTTTTAAATTTTTACCTTTCAAAAAATCTAAAACATATTTTTTGGTGAAATTTTGTAAAATATGAAAATTCTAAATCGATGAAAGTATTTTAATTATAATGTACCTTAATCCACATTAACATTGACAGATGTCCCATACCACCTTAAACTGCACACTATTTTACAGATATATCTTTATATAATTAAAACTATCAACCATTCAATGTAAAATGGAAAAAATGCAGCCTACAGTGTCTGACCAAATATGTTATTATATCATGAACATAACCATTGGATCAAGAGAAAGTAATTTAAACCCTTTATATTTGCTTTTATTTTCCAAAATGAACATATGTTATCAAACGCTTATTATT
Source organism: Magallana angulata (assembly GCF_025612915.1). NCBI lineage: Eukaryota > Metazoa > Mollusca > Bivalvia > Ostreida > Ostreidae > Magallana > Magallana angulata. The sequence continues at coordinate 29,091,458 of NC_069120.1, forward strand.
GTTGAAGTGTTTTGCCATCTTTGAAGATTTTTAGTGGGTATATGTAACAAGACACATTTCTTAGATTTAAACTGAAATACTCAAAGTCAAAATGTACCCTTCCTCTCCCTCTCTCTTATATAGCGGGTACTATTATCCAATAGACAATAGTATATAATTACCAACATCGTATACATACACACACACATGCATATGCCAAGGAGTACTACATGTATATATTAAGTCCAAACAACATTTCTAGTGGGTCCTTAACTTAAAAAAAAAAAAAAAAAATTAATGTATGCCACATCAAATTAAAACATTTGTTCTTAAAACCTAAATCATCAACAACAAAATTAAATTAAATCACAGATTGCGTCATTGTGGAATGTATTGCCAAATTGATGAATCTGTCACCTTGCATAGAATCTATAGTGTAAAAATAGGAGTCCTGACACAGTATAAATCTTGGCATCTCTATTACATATAAACTTTGAGAATACATAGTTTTATAAATCATACACTGAAACAAACAGATAGAAGTAAAGTGTTCTAGATATTGTACAAGAATTCATCTACCGGTAAATCACATTATTCTTAGAGTTTAATAGCAATTCTGGAAATAAACATCTAGCTATTCTACATATTATTTTTCATCCTGTTTTGTTTCAACACTTATTTTCATTATTTAGTAAATTAAATTAATCAAATATTCAAAAAATTGAGAAATGTGTTAAAAATTTGCAAATCTATCTTAACAATGTGAAAGCTTGATGCTTATGAATATCGATACACCTAAAAAGCATCCTATTTTGTTGCTTTTTCAGTTCTCTTAATGGTACTATTATCATTATCGTACATAAGGTTTACTAGTGGACAAGCCAGAATTTGAATGTTCTCGAGAATATTTTGAGTATAAAAATCCAATCAATCCTGGCTTTAGTTTCTCTGCCGCAGACAAATAAATCCTGAAGTCGCCTTCAGAAAGAATGCATACATCCTTTTGGAGTTTCTTATATTCCCCTCTAAATGGAATGGTTCCTGAATTTCTGCAAAGAGAGAACCAGCAAAATGAAATAGTGACATGACTGAGAGTGTTAAGCAGAACAGAAGTTTAAATTAATATCTAAGTTTCAAAGCAGAACGACAGCATGATTTACTAAACTACTGACGGAAAAAGAATCAGAACAGCAAGAGTTATCTCCTCCTCTTAAAACTAGTTTAGAGCTTTAAAATGTTTCAATAAAACAAAATATCAGGTAAATATTTTGGAAACTACATGTAGTCCATAAACATCTCTTCCCCCCTCCCCCCTCCAAACACCTATATATGGTTACCATACTTACGTTTCGCCTTCTACATATTTGATGATACACAGGGCCTTATATTGTATGCTTCGGTTAAACTGCTGTATGTAAGCCTCTCGTACACCACAATCTGACGGCAGCTTGTCAAGCTGCAATTAAATCACATTACTGTGTAGTGAATATAAGGAAAATGCGACAACATGATTAGATTGCCAAAGAACAAATAATAGCAAAAATGGCAAGTAATACATAAAAAAAGTAGCTTATTTACAGTTTAGAAATACAGTCAAACTTTGTTATCTCGAACTGGATGTGACTGTTTAAAAACTTTGAGATATTCGAGTATTTGAGATATTGAGGGTAAAATACTTAAAAATGGGAGGAATAATATCAGCGTAAAATCTCGCAAATTTAAAAATCTTGCTTTTATATTTTAAACATACTGATATATAAACTTTATAAAACTATAATAAAAATTTGGCATTCATGATTTTATGTTCTTGTGATTTGATGGAAAACGGCTGAATTGTGGAATTTACCCGTGTAAAATAAGGAATCTACAGGATCCATTGTATTCGAGATATCAGTGTTCAATATATCGAAATTCAACTGTACATGTATGTACCATAAGGAGAGAAGAAAACAAGGATTTATAATAAAAGGTACCTACTTCATCAAGTAATCCAGAGACTAGGGTGTCTAATTTTTCATGTTGAGAGAATAATTCTCTGAAAACAAAACAAAACATATAACTTGTTAAAATCTAGAAAGTTATGTCCTTTTCTATCTGAAAATCTTCTAAGGTTAAAAATGTATCATCAATATTTAATATGGATAGGCATAGTAACAAAAATTGATTTACTTTGGAGAAGACATATATAAGCTACCCATTTTTGCAGTGTTACTATTTATTTTTTCATATCAATTGTAAATAGGCATTAGCATGTATCTACTATTTTTCCTGAATGTGCCACCTCAATCTATGTCTATCTACAATGATACCTCAAACTCTTGACCTTAATTGTAACTTATATGTGAATTAAGAACTTGAAAATAATTGCATCAGATTATTTTTTTACAACTACACAGATGTAGACATATACATACACTGCTGTATACTCAGTATAAATATGTGTATATATTTACCCTTGGGGAATGCAGGGCTCCACCATGCCATACTGTAGTCCTACCAGCTCATTGTACCACTGGTCCTGGGCATGGGTCACATGTTCGCTGTATGGGGGGGATTCCCGAACCATTTTCTGAGACAGGTCTATCATTGTAGTGGGGTAGCCACTGTATAGGATTTCAGGAACAGGCAGATCCAAATGGTCAGATGTCTGATAATTAACATAATTTATATCACTGTATACAAGTACCACTTATACCCAAGAACCCCTCAAAGTTCAACAACTTTTTTGCATGGGTTTAAGATCCATAGATACTTTGCAAAGATTTTTTCGGTGCCATTAAATTTTAGAATAGTACTTGCTAGAATTGTATACTATTTCACAGGCCATAACATTGAGAGGACCTCTTCTTTTCTATCCAATTTTTGTATTCTATGCATGTTTAGTAAGGTTATAGATCAAGGCCATAGGGCTTGATAGACACAAAATGGAGAAGAACAGAGTTATAGTCTTTTTTTAACAAAAACAAATCAGATGAAAGTTTTTACCTGGACTTGGCCCTGGAGCCACATATCATGGTGGTATTGGCTAGGTTCATTCTGTTGAACAAGTCTGGAACAGTATCTTTCCTTAGGTGAATTAAACAAACTTAAAGTTTTTAACATCTGCCAAAAAGAAATAAAAACAAAAGGAAATGAATGTGTAATTGTGGTACATGTGCATGCATTCATAAAAACCATACAGTATGTCAAAATTGAATTATGGTTTTCAATTTCTGAAAATTCTTTAAATTAGAATTTTAATTTCAACTGAACTGTTTAGACAATTTTGTTAAAAAGGATTGATGATTGGCTTACCATGTTAACAGTATCTACTTTGTCCCCAATGACCAAGCTCCTACCAAATGTTGATAGATGTGAGCTAATACAGCAACTCAGAAAGTCTCGGTCTAGATGATGAGCTGGACACAGGTATGTAGAAGACAGCTGAAAGGAACAAGGATCCAGACTTTTTTAAAAATAATTATAATTATGTATCTCAGATACTAGCATAGAATTATGACATACATATTAACTTTAAATCTACAAATGCAATTAATCAAATAAAATTGTAGCATTGCAGTTTTCTTGATGATCGAAAGCTGTACAAAATTATTGAAATTTATCAAACATAATGGTAGCATTTAAGTTTTCCTGATGAGAATGGATGTTTTAAAATCCATACCACAATTTTCTGTGGAAAGACAGACTTTTTCAGGTATCCAATGTTTTCAATGCAAGGATGACAACAATCATCAAAATCCTTGTAAGTACTTTCAAATGTTGAGTCAAGTGAAACCTAAAAAAGGTTCATCTTTCTTAAGCTAAGAATATCAGCATAAGACAAATACCAAGATATTACCACATACATTTGGATTACATGTACTTATTAGAGTAATGTTAGATTTCAAATGAAATACAAAACTAACACTTAATTATTGAATGCTTAAAATACCGAAAACGATTTAAAAAAAATAAAATTACCTGATCAAGATTAACTTTGAACTTCCGAATTATTCTTTCAAAACACTTCAGAAACAGCTGCTGTATATTTAAAAAGAATGTCATATCTGATTTTTGTATCACTATAGACAGTGTGTGAACACAAGGGCCACTGATACCCATGGCTGTAAAGATAAATGCAGTCACAAAAACATCAGCATCTGGGATTTCATACATCTTGTGGTCTATGAAACTGGTCACTTCACGGCAGATCTCCCCGCTCAAACTCTGACTACTGATGCGTGACAAGAAACCGGAATCCAAAGAATCGGTTCCCATATTCCAGACATGCACCACTCGTGGTCCAAGAATGTTATCCCAGTGAGACAGCATCATGTATTTGATCAAGTTTTGTCCTGGAATGTCAATGCTTGATTCTGTGAATTTGGATGAAGGACTCAGAGGAGTTATTTCCCCTGAGAAAGAATGAACTGGCTCCTCTTTTTCCTGACTCCCAATCTGGATCACACCAGCACTCATGTTCCGAATGATCTTCTTAATATTCTTGGAAGCTGACATGGTGTTTTATATATATTCTGTGTAATGATTACTCTTAAGAAATGGTTGGTTCAAATTTCAATGAAGTTTTACCCAATTCTCATCACTTTATTCTGATTTCCCTGTGGCTGTTGATAGTATATACAACATAATCGGCCAGTATGATAGTGACAACAACAAAACTGTAGGCAATAAATGAAATAGAATACATTATGTCATTCGGAGGAGATGTTGTATGCGTCAGACACAGTACAAACAATAAACAGACTAGTGAAACTACAGAGAAGAAGGTGTAGTTGACAAAGAGAATAATAAGACCCTCTCGGTTTTCTATTTGTGTCAACCAGTCTTCCCGCATAGCAAATGGTTTCCTTTTTCTTTCAATTGATTGCTATCATAAAAAACATTTCTGACTTTCCTCTCTGGAACAATCTGTTTTACTCTACAAAAAGAAAAAAAAAGTTTCTAAAACAGGTTGCTTAGTTAGATCATTTCAATAATCGGTGCCAGATAGCTCGTGTAATAGAGCACCTGACCAAATATTCAGGGGCAAGTTTCAAATATCCCATAACATTTGGTACTGACAAGATTACCCCTGCTATCGAAAGAAAACCTAGCTGGGGTGTTGATCATTTACATTATTATGTAAGTGGGAAGATGTGACAGGCAGACCAGCACCAGATAGCCCAGTTGCTTGAGCACCTCACTACTGGGGTGCGACCAGTTCTTGCTGAGTACCAGTTCTTGCCAGTACATTGTTACATCATTTTATCAACACATAAACTTGAACATGAAAAATGAAGTAACAATGTCGTTGCAAGAAATGGTACTCGGCGAGAACTAGTTCATCATTATTTCTCCCCTCTCATTTCATTTTGAACGAAACATTCATAAATATAAGTTTGATTTAAAAAAATGAACAATAGTCAGACTTGAAAAACAAATGTTCATCCCCTATTACATGTACATGCATGTACTAACTTAAACTGTTGTTCGTGTGATAGCAGGGGAGATCATGTTTCTCTTTTTTCTCATTTTTACACACTAGGATTGTTTGGTGTGACCATAACCAGTACAACAGTAACCAACAATAATCAATTCTTATCTCTTTGGGGGTTGGGACAGGCATAGACTTCATCCAATGGGTGAGGGCTATGCCTGCATGTCCACTTCTCCTGATTAATAGATGTCAGAATGCCAGTCTTTTTCAGTGTTAACCTTTATGTTGATATCACAGAACAAGAACAAAAGAATCATAAAAAATTTGTTTCTTTTTCCCTTTCGAATAAAATATTACATACATTATTTTTTGCAATCACTCAATCTTCGTCTGTTTTTATCAGATGACAACTCTTCTGCAAAAGAAGAGAACGTTTAGCCTTCACTTCCGGGAGTCTTGGTAAAATGGGTAGGCAAACCCGGGCCGGGGCAGAATAAAAGCCGGGGCAGATCGATATTTTTCGGGTGATCGGATCCGGTTTTAGTGACCCGGTTTTTCTTAAAAACTGTTATCAATCGAAGAATAATTATTTTCCGTTCAATAAATGCCTATCTCTTATTAGTATTTCATTTGTTTTACCGGAATTAAACGTGAAATGTTCAGTTATTTCTTAAATAAGTCTACAAAAGCGTAAAATGTCGACCCGGGTTTGCCTACCCATTTTACCAACTTGAAAATCAACAATCGTCGATAAATTTCTTAATATACAATGTTGTGCAGAAATATTTACAGCGAATACAGTTATATCGATTGTGAACATATTCTGAAAATTTCAATGAGATTGGTTGGGTATTAAGAAAGAAAATTGAAAAATATCGATCTGCCCCGGCTTTTATTTTGCCCCGGCCCGGGTTTGCCTACCCATTTTACCAAGACTCCACTTCCGGTTCAACAATAACATGAGGTTGTGACATATTGGATAAATTGTGTTTAAACGTATTTGCCTAAGTTGAGACAAACATGACCACAATAACTGACAGTACATCAGTTCAAGCAGTTGGTAACATTTTGACAGACAAATCACAGCCTCTAAAGGACAGATTTCGAGCTTTATTCACTTTACGTAACTTGGGAGGCGAGAAAGCCATTGACTATATTTCCCAATGTTTTGATGATACATCTGCGCTATTGAAACATGAACTGGCATATTGCCTTGGTCAAATGCAGGATAAATATGCCCTGGATACGTTGTCTCGTGTTTTAGCGGATTGTTCCCAAGAACCCATGGTTCGTCATGAAGCAGGTAACCTAATTCAGTGTGAGGGTGTATAGTAGACTCAGTACTGCCACGCTCCTACTAGCATTACCTTGTGGGTTTACCATTAGTTCAGTCAGTAGTCGTGTAGACTATGATGATGTAGTTAATCGAAGAATAATTATTTTCCGTTCAATAAATGACTATTTCTTATAAGTATTTCATATGTTTTACCGGAATTAAACGTGAAATGTTCAGTTTTGTCTTAAATAAGTCCACAAAGCCGTAAAATGTCGACCTGGGTTTGCCTACCCATTTTACCAAGACTCAATGTAGTTGAAGGTATACATCTGTTATAGGCTGACAAAGTACCATTGATGATATCATGTAAAATATCAAGAATTCTGGAATTAATTACCCTAGCTGATATACAATTACTTCCAAGATTTTATATTTTTCAAACATGCATGTTATTCTATTGAATGAGGATACAGTATAAATACAATGTATTATGTTTTATCTTTTTAACATTTAGAGAAAAAAAATGCTTACAGTTGAGTTTTAAATAAAAATTTAGGTGTTTTACAGGTGAAGCTTTGGGGGCCATTGGAGCACAGGAGTCAGTCAATATCCTTAAGGAATATCTGAATGATCCTGTTATAGAGGTATGAATTACATTTAATAATATAATTATGTCTATTTAGAACACAGCAAAAAATAGTATATCCTCTTTAACATATCTATATGTTATCTCTAACAAATCTTAAATTGATTACATTGATCATATTAGGTAGCTGAAACCTGCCAACTAGCTCTCCAGAGATTGAACTGGTTAAAAAGCCAAGAGGAGGAGAATGACTTGCTACCTAACCCCTACAAATCTGTGGACCCTGCCCCCTCAACTAGTAAAATGGATGTGGAAGATCTGGAGAAAATCTTACTGGATGACACACTGCCTCTCTTCCAGAGGTACAGAGCCATGTTTTCACTGAGAAATCTAGGCACAACAGAAGCTGTAAAAGCACTGGCAAAAGGTAATTTTATAAGATTCAATAGCCAAATTACTTTAAAAATTCTGCTGATTCTATTTTAATTCAATATGTCTTGAATTGAACCACTATATCTGTACAAAAAAAGAGTATGCTCAGTTCTTATGATGTATTTCAAATTTGACTGGAAATTGACTTATTTTTAATGCAGGTCTGAAGTGTTCCAGTGCTCTGTTCCGCCATGAGATTGCCTATGTTCTTGGTCAGATTCAGAGTGATGCCTGTGTGGATGAACTCAAGTGTAACCTCCAGGATAAGGAGGAAAACCCCATGGTGAGGCATGAATGTGCTGAGGCTCTAGGCTCCATCGCTACCCCAGAATGCACCAGGATTCTGGAGAACTATTTGAAGGATGAGGAGAGAGTGGTCAAAGAAAGCTGCATTGTGGCACTGGATATAAGTGAATATGAAAACAGTGCTCAGTTTCAGTACGCTGATGGTCTGGCAAAGACGAACAATGTAGCAAGTTAACAAATAATAAAGTATATCTTGGATTTTATGGTTGTTTTTAATTGTTTCAACAAATTCATGCAAACATGTTAAATGTGATGTAATAGGTATTCAAGTTATGGATTGTCCACATTTTTTTTTACCTATTTATAAAAGGCTGCACAATGTTAATTCTATGTTTAATGTCATCTTCAAACCAAACTTACAAGGGAGGACAATAAGGGTTTTCAGTAAACAAGTGGTTTCATTCATTAATGATTTACAATGAACACAAATACAGTAAGTATTCAGGCTACATGTAGATAAGCCATTGAATGATCTATCCTGCTTCATTGAATATTTCATATAAATTATAATCCATTATGTGCCCTAATCATTTCATATTTATATAGATGGCAGTATTTAGTTGCAAAAAGTGATAAAATCAAACAGTAGAAGGCAACATTGAAAGTAGGGGTTTGTCTAATTTTTTTAAACAATGATTTCTCTTCAACCTTGGGTCACATTTTACATTGAACATTTAATAAACTATGAACTGTCTCATGCAAATTTAAAAAAAACCCCAAAACAAAACAATAATTATTTATGATTCTGACTCAAAAAGAGTTGTAAGTCCTCTGTTCTGTCGTGCAACGTAAAAAAAAATGTACATGTAATATAGAATGAATTGCAATCTAGAGTGTAAATTATACTAAGATAGAGAACCCTAAATTTAGTACCTTATTTGCATACATTTGTATATTTAATTTTTCTTTCAAAAAGCGATTTCTGTTAATAGATATCTTGGTTTTTCTCTCATTTTCGCTTTAAGTACTTTGTAGCAAAAATGTTTGGGGTACACAAATTCATAAGATATTACAAACACAAATCACCAGGGGATCAACACCTCTCCCCCTTTAAAATATTCAAACTTATTCACATAGTAAAAAGAAAAAAGTTTTTTTTATTAATATCATGACCCATATTGGAACACGCTTTCTGAGACTATTGCATTAGCAATACATGTCCCCAACCGACAACCCCCTCCCCCCCCCCCCCCCCCCCCCCCAGTTTAAAACAAGAGTTGTTTAAAGACACGTTTACGTAGCGAGTTTGTTCTGTATGAAGCCAAAAACACATTTTACGCGCATTTTTATCAATCACGAACAATCGCCATTCCATATTTACAGATGTAGTTAGGTAGATTACCACATTTTCTGTAATGTGGTTGATTCATTCCTACTTGCCATCAGCTTGTTGGAAATATATTATTCTTTGGAGCTACATGAGTAAATCTGAGTCTGGCTCTTCAAAACATCTGAGTCTGCTCTTGGTTGTACTTATTATCATGGCACATTTCTATAGTATCCAGATTTATAAACGCTTTACGCTTATAGTCTAGTATATATAAACACATGGAACAAATTAATTTATTTTCTATATGTTTTTATTTACCTATTGCACTATGACATACTTTTTGTAAGATTTTTTTATGCAAATGTATCTTTCTTTTTTTGATGCATACGTTGTTCTGAAATTCCTTGCTCAAAAGAAAATGCTTACAATTTATGTTTTCAACGTGGACTTCTCCCAGAAAGTAGCGTTGAATAAAATAATTAAGCACAAATAAATATATTTCAAACCTTTGACAAGCATATAATTTATTTCATTATTATGATTTCGATATACATTTATTACCTTTTCCTGCGCTTAAAAATAAGCAGTATTTGGTCACACGACAGAGGCGGATCCAGCAATTTGGAAAGGGGGGGGGGTCCAATTGATGAAAATCAATAGGTGCAAAATTCATTATTTGTCAATCAACAAGGCCTTTTGAACGTTTTCCGTGTATATTTTTGTATTTTCTATTATATATTTTTATATACATGTATTGCAGACCAGTACATTGATATGGTAAAGTCGATAAATGTTGTGAAAAATACTGAGGAGGGATTCGGGGGTTCCTGGTGGGAGTCCCTGAGAGCTCTTTTATTTCAGAAACTTTAAGAGAATAATGAAGTCCTCAAAATTAGCCTTAGTATTGGCTCTTCTGTTAATGCAAGAATAAAAATACTTGCAATTGCTTTGAAGACATCCTTATATATCAAAAAGAATTTTACATAGCCTATACGTGTATAGCCAATGAATTTAAAAAAAATATTTTTTCCTACCTAAAATTTTCCATTAACACCTTCATGGAGAATGGGTGACTTAAAAATTACCGTATATTAGAAAAATAATGATAATATTGAGTAAAACAAAATGGAATCTTTTATTTTATTTTTTTTTTCATTTACACAACATTGGAAAATTTGTTACATAGTTAACTTTTTCTCTTCACATCATGTGTTCGAAACCTGTTTGGGGTTTTGCAGTTTTCATCTTAAAAATCTGATTTTTAAACGGCGATAACTAGCGCTCCCGGTCTGAAACAAATCGGACGAACGACTCCCAGGTCATCCATCCGCATTTTTTTTTTCAGACCTGGAGCTACAGACCTGCAGCTAGGTGATTGATCTCTCGTCCACATTGAAATCAGAAAGTGTCAAGTATATACCATTTTTTTTTTACCGAAACTACCATTTCTTCTTTGATATCGTAATCTTTTTTTTTCTTTTAAAAAAAAAACATTACCGAAAGTGGCAGAAGTAGGGAGAAATGGAGAAGAAAAAACCCAGTAAACTATAAATTTCATAATGTAAAAGAGGAACAAGAAATAGAAATGGAGAGAAAACAGGCTCAGTAATATAAGTATCTGTACATGTACTTTTAAGGTATGTTACTACTTTATTATACACTAACCTTTTCCATTTATTCTAGAATTATAAAGATAAAAGACACATTTTAAGAGATTAATTGATCATTCATGTCCATTTTCCAAACAAATCTGAATATTTAAATATTAGATGGATATTTATATAAAATATTGAAAATTTCAGCATAGCATAACTTTAGATGCTTCATCTAATCATTCCAATGAGAGACAGTGGTATGATGTGTTGCTGGAACTCCACATTAAATCTAGTGTGAGTACTCATGTAGTCTGGACAGATTAAAAAAAAATAACATTTTGACCTTGCACTATAGATATAAGAAATAAGACTTTTAAAATCAATGAATGCTATAAATATAAAATAAAATATGAAAATAATATAAAGATTCTATATTAGAGGGTCATATTATTTTAACAACAGTCTATAATATGTTAAGAACTATAAAACATATACTCTATAAAATATGCAATACATCATGAATTTGGATAATACACAATATGAATTGAATAAAATACAAATTGAATAAAACACTTGAATTAAATTCAAGGTTATTCAGTGAAACAGTGTCACAAAATGTACATCTCTTCTTTTCTCAGTCTCTGTCTGTCTGTTTGTCTGTCTGTCTGTCTGTCTGTCTGTCTCTCTCTCTCTCTCTCTCTCTCTCTCTCTCTCTCTCTCTCTCTCTCTCTCTCTCTGTTCAAAGTCCTCGCTCTCTCTTTCTGTGTACTGTTTCATTCTCTCTTTCTACTTTTTCATTCTTTCACTCTGTGCTGTATTGTGTCCTACAGCAACAGCCATCTTTTGTCTCCTTCCGTCATGCATGGAAAGAGCACATGAATGACTATGTAAGACTTTCTGAGATTTGTGATCATTTCTCATGATTGTTGACCTCCTATCAATGTTCTAAGATCATCTCTACCACAACTTATTACTAGTTGACTTGTCATAATCCATCAGTTTTGCAATATTTCAATTGGCATATGATTCTTTGAAAACTAGCAGCCCAAATTTATGTTTATAAAGTTTTATTAATGATAAACTTGACCTGAGTAGATGCATTGATGAAAATGCAGTGTCAATTTAAAAATACACAAATTTTAAAATATGTGACTCAGTGTACATAACAAAGAGACAATTTCAACTCATTTTGTTGGTTTTGGTTTACAGTACAAACTTACGAGTGCAATCAACAAGTCAGAAGAAAGAAGGGAGTTGCCTACAGTCCCGCAACCCACCCACACTGTATGCATTAACAATAACTGTATTAATATTCATAATTATTGGTACTATGGTATATATATATCAACTGCAGTTAATGCAGGTATTCATGATTGGTACTGTTTAGATAGGGAGTAATATGAATAGAGAACTTCTGAAAATTTTTTAATGAAAGTGATCATTCTTTTCTTTGAACAGATTGAGTGGCTGGCTCGCACAGTTTCAGACATCGCCCCATGCACCTCAATGTTCCGCAACAAAAGAAACTGCCCCAGCAAAGGAAGCACAAGGTTGCCAGGAGACGGTGTGTGCAGCATTCTGAGCTTGACACCTCCTTCATTGTCTACTAAAGGAGGAACTCGTGTGTAAGTACAGACATACTAAAGTTGGTCTGTCTGTGTGTCTGTGACCTTGATAAAAAATGTAAATGTCAAGGTTAAATTCTGATGGTCATACAGGAAATTCATGTTGAATTATTAACAATGTCAAGTGAATAAAAATTGGATTATATGTTGGGCACTGAAAGTTTTCAAGATGATTTTTTAATGGTTCTTATCTTGCCATCTTTTTTCTTCTCTTTTCAGCAATAAAGCTGTGGTACCAGTACGGGTAGAGAGTGCTTTGATCATGTGAACCACTGTGCTTGCATAAGAAAAACTGTCGAAAAGACTTGTCTTGTGGGAAAATTCAAAAAACTCTGTGCTCTCATATTCTGTAATGTCTCTGTACATGTGTTGACTGGGAATTAAGAGACAATTGTAACAAGGCAGTGCTTATGTATAAATCCTAGAAGGATTTTATGACACTTAACACAGAAGAAGACAATTGTCAAAGATATTTTAGTTGTGCAAGAGTACTGGTTTGTGTGGACACTGAGACTTTCAGTTAGTTTGATGGACATTCCATCCAGTTTTAGTTGTATATTATATATACATGTAAATATTTAGATCTGTCATATTGACAGAAATGTTATGCACAACTGTAATCTGTATATTATATATACACATGTAAATATACAGGAATGATTTGTCTGTCATTGACAGTGTAAAATGGTGCAAGCTTTAGTAGAAATTAGGTAGTTGTCATACAGATAGGTAAATTCATTATAGTATAGTAATGTTGCAATTAGATCTTCATAGGGTTTACCTAGTACATAGATCTAACTTGTACTATAACCTTTTATGCAAAGTTCAACTTTTCACAGCATTAAGATTAAGATAAGATATATTATAAGGCATAATCAGAGAGAAATTGATATACCCTTGGTACATCCCTGCTATGAGACAGGAGGCAGGGAAAGGTGGTTTTTATCGGGGGGGGGGGGGGGGGGGGGGGGGGGGGGGGGGGGGCTGGGGGTGTTTGTACCCTGATGGGTAATTTTTATACAGGTACTCTGGTAGTAATGTTGTTTTTTTTTTGGGGGGGGGGGTTGGACTAGGTTAGTTGAATTTATTCTGATACATGTATTATGTTTGTGGGGTGGACCCCCTTTGGGTATTTTTTTATACTGCTGCTCTGGTAGTGTGTGGTTGCTTGCATTGTTTGTTTGTTTGTTGTTTTTTTTTTGTTTTTTGGGGTTTTTTTTTACTTCAAGCATGAATGATTTGCAATAAATAAAAATAAGAATGAATTTACTTCAATATTTTGTCATTTTGAAATGAATTAATGGTACCTAGAGTCTCTTGAATACATGTAATACACTGAAACTTCAAAGTCTAACCGAGTGCTAAGATCACAAATTAATAGTACAGCCTCCATTTTTTTTGTTAAATTAAAAAAAATATGAATATTTCATCAATATTGGACTCCTTATAACACTGAAGGGTTATGGTATGTGTGATGAAGTTGAATTCAGTTTATGTCAGTTTTGTATTTGTTTGTGTAAATAGTTGTAATTTTGGACCAAGTTGTGTTCCATATTTGTTAATCGAGAGTGTTCGGTATTAGGGCTATTTTTAGTATAACCGGTTTGGTGAGTTAGAGCAGTGGCTGCTTGTCAAGTGTGCGGCCACGTTGTTGAATTCGTCCTCCAGTTCGTTAATTTTGGCGAAGTCCAGAAGTTAGTCTGGTAGACGGGTAGCCTTAAATTACTGTAAATCTGATTGGGCATTTGATTTTCTCCAGCCGGTAAGTTTTTTGTTGTATATATTTTGTCAGTTTCATGGTATATTTACGAGGGTGTGGTCTTTGTTATTTTCCTTGTATAAATGAGTATGTCTATACGTTTTAGAATAGGTTATTATTGTTTCAGTGCAGGGATAGTTATTTCGTTAAAGCCGGTGGGTCAGTGGTGCAACCACAGTTGAAGGCTTAGCGTAGCATTTGTGGGGCAGGACTTTGACTGAGGGCAGTTGACGGAGCGACGCGTGACGCAAGTGGGACGCACGGGAACTCGTGTTTGAATGTTTATTGTCATGAGGCCCTGTGTGGATAGTTTCCAGTGAGAGACCTTCGAGTACGGGACTGGAGACGAAACGTTCTGTTTATGTGTTTTGTGTGCTATGGAGGCCCAGTGGTGACTATTTTAGGGTGGCTTTTGCATTTATTTGAAGCCAAACTTTCAATTCTATTCAATGATTAAATGATTTATCAGTTTACCTAGTGATAAAAGTTGGGGTTATTATTATTATTACAGATAACATTCCAATTTACTTTTTCTGTGAAATTACATATAACAGTATTGGTAATTTTGATTTGTTGGTTTATTCCTTTACATACTGTTATAGCTATATTTAGCCAACGTTTAAAGCATTTGTTTCATATATATATATATATATATATATATATATATATATATATATATATATACTGACAATTGAATGTGTTAAAGATTAATTCACTGTTGTTTCATTGTCAGTGTTGATTGATTAACTTTTTAAAGTTATATTTTCTTTCTTAGTGAGAGTGTGTGTTTGTGAGTGTGAATATCTTCATATTCTATTATTTTAATTTGTTTTGTTGATAAATAAATTCATTTTGTTTTGTTTATTTTACTGTTTGTCGTTTTCGCTATCACCTCCACAAAATCTAAAAAGAACTTCATTACAGTATGACTGAAATTTAAAATTGTTTGTAGCAGATTGCTAGAGATATATGATTACAAATGAGAGTATTCATTTTCAGAGAGGCTCAATTCTTTGTAAAAATTGCCCACTACCCAACTCCCCAAATTGTGGTGCCCACAAAAATAACTCCCCAGATTGTGGTGCCCACAAAAATAAATCTTAAACTTCATCACTGTAGCTTTTTTTTAATATTAACTTCACAAAATAAAATCTAAGTAACTTTGTTACAAAACAATTTTTCTCCATATTAGTTATACAGTCATTTATAAGGTGAAGTATATGAGGGGGTAAACTTTTACTTGTTTTACAATTGACCATGAATCATGATACCAATGTTACTGTTTATATTGCACTGTGTTGGTCCCATGTTTTGTCTTGATTGTCATGTCATATACTTATGTAGTGTTTGTGAAGTCTTCCACTTCCTAAACAGGCCATGATGTCATCCAGCGGGGGCCCCTGCACATGCAGATAGACCAGAGACTCTCCCCATATCTCTGATAGCAGACGACAACATTGGATAGACTGGTGAGTCTAGTACCCCAGTATAAGTATACAAACACTATATTGGCACCCAATTCAAAGCCCAAGACTCCCATACATATTTGCCTTCGATTTTTTTAACCGGGTTTTCCAACAGAAAAATCTGATTATTGGTGAAAATTGTGGGTGAGCGGCTGCCAAAAGGGTACCCTCATTGTACAGATAACTCCTCCTACAGTGTTCAAGATAGGAAGTTGTTCTTTTGAAGATCAATTGTACATATATCAGAGATGTGCATATTGCTAGGATTTTGATTTCTAATAATTAATGAAAAAAATACCAGCTTTTGAACTTGGTCATTTTTTGGCAAAATATTGCATATAGGGTACCCTCATTGCACGGATAACTCCTCCTACAGTTTTTAAGATAGGAAGTTGTTCTTTTGCAGATCAATTGAACATATATCAGAGGTGTGCATATTGCTAGGATTTTGATTTCTGATAGATTCTGAAAAAAATACCAGCTTTTGAAGTTAATCATTTTTTGGCAAAATATTGCATTTAGGGTACTCAATTTCACTGGATACGGTAGGTAGTGTTTATCAATTCAGGGTTGACATGGATTATGGATACAGTTCACATAAAAGTAAACTCAGTTTGCTGTCACATTGACAGCTTTTCACGTGTTTCCCCTATAGTCTGTCAATTGAAGTCACTTCACTCTATCATCCAAGGTTTTGGGGGATCTAAGCCCCCCTTCTAGTCCCTCACCTTTCCAAACTCATGCAAGTTGGGCGTGTACAGCCAACATACCATCCCCTTGGTAGCACACCTGCTATTTCTCCACAACAAACCCAAGAGTAAGCTTGTGTATAAGGGGCAGCATGTTGATAGGCAACACTATTCAGACAATTGATTTGCAACCCCAGGTCTCATCCAACCACGCCACACTTGCCCAAAGAGTATGAAAACACTGTGCAGAGTAGAAGACCATGTCACGCTTTGCTCCACCACGATCCTCTCCTGGGAGGGAGAACCTTGCCACTAGAGTTCAAGTGTCAGTAGTTCAGACATCACAGGGAATGCGAACAAGTACTGCTGTTAAACAGCCCATAACCCCTTGTTGTTGTCACCCAGTAGCTTAGCAACAAGAGGATCGATACATTGCTAAACAGGGAGGAATGTTAATGATACCAGTATTTTACTGGCTATCCAGGCCTGTCACCTGAGGCCCCTTCCCAGCTCTATCAGCATTGGAGTAAGGAGCGAGAATAACACAGTTTCACCCATAATCTCATCGGTCCTTGCCTGAGGAATCCCATCTCCCAGTTGATCATGTATAAACCCCTGCACCCCATTCATATGAGCCCCTTCCTGGAAAACAACTTTTTAGGTTAATAACTTGTGGATCCCTGCATTGTCCTATAACCAAATGAAATATGTGCATAGTCTCCATCAACCTACCTGCAGTGCAGGGGCCTATAGCTTACCTGGATATATGCCAACCCCTGCAGCATGTTATAACCCACAGAAGTTTACTGCACCATTCAACAACCCAGCCAACCTAACAGCCCGCAGTAAGCTGAGGTATAAGTCTTTAGGCTATGATGGCAAATCCAGACAGCAGTGGACTGAGACTGAGTAACATGTTCAATTTTGCTTTTTCATAGAAGGCAAGGCCAGCAAGTATTATACATGTACATTGATAATGAAGACTACTCCCTTCCTGCATTTTAGTGAAATCCTCTGGAATTAAAGAAGTGCATAGTTCCTCAGCACTGGATCTGACACATCAACTTCTCTTGTCAGCCAAAAGCAGTGGTGAGTCCCTGAGACAATGCACAGACCACATGCTTACTCCCAGCTCCCAGACATCTATGTTCAAATCATCCCCCATCTGTGTAATGGAGCAGAGAACCAGGAGGAAGACTTATATGCCCTTGATGGCAACCCAAAGATGGTAGAGAAGACTGTCAACAAAATGCAATACTTCCAGCACTCCCAACAGAGCAGATCCTCCAAGTTGAAGAGATAGGAAGTTAGGAGCATGGCTGACAAGGATGGTGAGGCTACTGACAGCAAGCAGAGAGTAGTGAGATGATGGACCTCAAGAGCCATATGCAACAGCTTGAGAAGGCTCTCGGGGAAAGTTGTAGGGCCATAGCTGAGATAATGTGTACGCAGCCCCAATCCCAAGGAGAGGCAAGCCAGTCTTTCAAACATTTGGAGACTAGACAAATCAGGACAGATTGCCCAATCAGTGTGAGGCAAATGACCAAAGCAGGTTTTAGTGGGGACAATGATGGAATGATGGTGGACTTTAAGTGCATTTACAGAGGCAGCCTACACTGGAACTGTTTTCCAAGGAAGAACCTGAGATTCCAGAAGACAACATACTGAACCCAATATACAGCAGCCTGGAGCAACAAGGGTGGCCCCAAAAGGATACATCTACAGGGTCCAGGCACCCTGAGGACAGCTCGGAAAGGGACTCTGTGCACCAGGTCAAGGGGGCAGTCTCTCACCCCATGCAGCCAGACTAAAAATTCAGAAAGCCCTCAGCAAGGCTGTGGTGGAAACATGGGCAGAAATGAGTGTTTTGGGGAGGAAGTTTTACAACAAAATTGAGTCCAAGACCCCACCAAGCAAATTCCCACTTTGTTTTTAGCCTGAAGTGAGCCCAATTAATGGGATATATGTTACTAGCCTGTTTAACATTAGCTTGGGTCAGCAAACACATAAGGTTGATCAATTTGTGGCCACCAGCAAGGGCTGGATGG
This sequence comes from Magallana angulata, assembly GCF_025612915.1. Lineage (NCBI taxonomy): Eukaryota > Metazoa > Mollusca > Bivalvia > Ostreida > Ostreidae > Magallana > Magallana angulata. Next base: position 29,109,905 of record NC_069120.1, read on the forward strand.
TGTTGGGAATGAATATCTTGAGGGATCAAGCTGGACGAGAAGCACCGTGTCTTCACCCTATGTAATGAAGATATCCAGATGACTTATGGTTGGGGTTGGGCCTTGAAGACAATTAAACTTGGTGTCCCAGGTCTGGGGGCAGTCTTTAAGGTTGGGGACTTGTGCATCATGGAGGGGTCAGCTTTGTCCGCAAACTGCCTATACAGGTTGAATAAAGATTCAGGAAGTCCCTGTTGAGGCTGTGATGGATATTGGGGTGGAAGTGAGTTTTCCTAAGGAAGTGTATGACAAGTTGAATTGCATCCCAGTTGTTTCTGCAGTACTAAGCCACTTCATAATAGACAAGAACTTATCAGAGTATCGGTACATGATCATTTCAGGAATAGCAAGGTTATTGGATTTCTTGCTCATGCCCCATACTGATCATGGCAAAAGAATGTTATCTTGAGGAAAGGGAAAGTCATTGGTGGCAGAGACAGACTTGCATACACTGATGCCTTACTTGAGGAGAGAGATCTGCAGTGTAACTAAAAGATGGGCCGAGGGATCCCCCTGGAGGTACCCGCCTATCTGCACACCTACTATTGAGATCCTCCATGCAGCTGATCATGAGTGAGGAAGAACAGTCACAATTTAAAAGTTTGCTTTCTGACTTCAAGGATGCATTCGCCTGCAGTGATTTTAGATTCATGAGCTTCACTGCTCTAGAGCTTGAGATCGACACTGGTTATGCAGCCCCCATTAAAGAAAAGATATGGCAGGCACTTGGATTCTTTGCGGGCAAATAGAGGCACACCTTAAGATGTTCGACACTAGAGTCATTTACAATGTGACATCTTGTACGGTATATGTGGCCTTTACTTGCTAGGTAGGAGGTTCATAGTTTATCATCGTCTAGCCTGATTGCTGAACTTATGTACCTTCAGGATCGGCTGACTTGCTGGCTTGAAGAGTTCAGCCAGTGATATAGCACAGACCAGATTGGCGCCTTATCAATGCTGATATGATGTCCCATCCATCATTTCCATCTATGTGTAGGAGTGTTGACTTTACTGTCAATCTTAGCAACTTGCCCTGTGTGGGCTGCCATAAGTCAAGAAGTGAACGATGTGGCCTCATTTGCAAAGCCAAGAAGCTGGACGTATTTTCCAATGTTGGTAAAAGAGTCCAGCATTACGGCTGACCCTTGTCCCGCTGCCAGTGACTTGAAGGCTGGCAAGCCCTCCATCAACAAAATAGCACTTGGACTGTTAGGCTGAACCAGTGGTATCCACTATCCCGAGGTCGACTTTGAGAATGAGAGTGGTCATATGTCAATATTAGTAGGTGTTCCTAGCTTGCTTGAATTATAGGGCTTTTCCCTGGGTATTCAGACAGCCCACCTTCTTTGGTAGACCTCAATTCTGAAGAGACGATCCCTAGCCAGTGTAATGGTCTAGAATAAATCTTAGTTTATTAGACTGGAACCTGAGCTGGAAGGACTTGTTTCTTGCCAGCCCAGCAGTTGAACACTACTAGTATTTTATTTACCGCAGCCTCTTCAGGTTGAATAAGGTCAAAGTCCTCTGGAAAGACACAGGGAATAGGGAAGAAAAAGGGAGAATTTTAGTTGTTTTCATGGAGTTAAGGCAGGATGTCTTGCTTCTATGTCATGATATGCTTGCAGCCAGTCACCAGATAATCAAACATGCCAAACCCATACTGAGGGAGTGTATTTTTTTTGCTACAGGATGATGCTAGTTTTGTTAGTACTGGTGGTCCTTGCAAGAGAAACCAAGTACCATACAGGAGGATACATGGAGAGAGTGCACCTTGACTTCCTGGGACTATTTTAGACTCAGAAGGGGAATGAATACCAGGTATGTTTTGGTCATGATGGACCAGTTCACTAAGTGAGTAAAGGGTATCGCAGAAGGCTGAGGTTACAGCCACAAAACAGGCATGCTCCAGATATTCACTGACCAAACGCGAACATTTGAGAGTAAGCTGTAACCTGAAGAGGTAGACACCGTACCTATATAGGGTAAAGAAGAGTATTGCTTTGAAGGTGTCCAATGGTGATCGTCTAAAGAAGTGTCCTGATCAGGGTGTCTCATTTGTAGCCTGATAAGTACAGAGAAAAGTTTGGGGACTTTGTTAGTTTCCAACAGAGGACTTCTAGGATGTCCGATGAGGAGTTGTGTTTCTGCCCCACACTAGAGGTGACAGGTGCCCATGAACCATCTTAGCCAGTAGATAGCCCCAAGAGACCCCCACATTGCCAAGACTGTCTCCAAGCAAGTTCCTGCCTCTGAAATTACTGAAGGCCCATCAGATATGAAGACAAGAGAGTCCTAGAGTCTTAAATAAGCCCTGCCGTGAGACCAGCTGGGTCCTAGACTAACCAAACGCCAGGTGCATGAAGGTTCTTGGAACAACACCCCCTCCCTTTCTGCAAGAGCCCACAAAGATAAAAGGCGGGGCAGGCATGGAGCCTGTGGACTGGAGTACCTGTACCCGTTCCACGGTTATGACGAGCAAACACAAAATATGAGGGTTTATCCTTGATGACTTGGCCCAAGATACTAGTATACAAACCAGAGATGGCTTTAAAGACCCTTCCGCCTGCATCACCTTAGGCCTAGTGGAGGCCATGGACATTCTGTGCAGGAACAATGAAGAGGATCCTCCTAGGAGCTACTGGTTGACAGGATCCCTCCATATGGCTCTACTCCTCTTCCTTACTGGTGTCCTAATTGAGCTCAGCTTCAACATCTTTATCATCTGCAGTCATTAGTGGCACCTTTTGCAGCACAGATTTGAAATAAATACTGTGAGTCAGAGTCCAAACCACAATCCATTTTGACACCAACGCTGATGCACATTCTTTGGCAATTTGTTGTGCTGACCATTACGAATGAGAAGCAGCAAGTTGTGCGGCCCGTCTGTTGTCATTCACGTCAAAAATTTCTTTCTACTAAATTCCCGACACCGCATCTTAGACTTCTCTTCCCGAAATCTTCTCAAATTATCATACAGTGTAGTCTTAGGTATGTTTGTTATTTCACATAGTTTTTGTGCTGAAGTGATTCTGCTTTCATAAAGATTAAAAAGACGTTTTTCTTTTATCAGTTTCTGGCAATACTGAAGCCCGGAAACTTATCGTCTGCTATAAGCGTCATCACGTGACATCACATAGAAACAAGGGGAATTACTTTAAAAATATCCCATTAACTTGTCGGTGTGAAAAACTTGTTCCCTCAACAAAGTAGATGACTTCCAAAGTCAATGACAAAGATCATGTAATAGCCTTCATGAGCAAAGACTCGAAAAAACATGAAGCATCATCCTGTGTGATAAGGAAAGAGTTGTAGCAGTGGTAAATGGATTAAAAATTTCCATTCGTACCTTAATGGGCAAAAAGTGACCCAAATGATTGATAATGCAGCTGTGAGAAAATAAATTTGGATGAAGAGCTTGAAAAGCCCTACAGGTCAGATTGTAAGATGATTGCAATTCTTAGAACCTTGCAGTTTAAAAGTTACTCACTGCCCAGCTTATGAACATAAAATTGCAGTTTTAAGCAGAAATCCATGTAAACCAGGTATGAAACAAGAAGGAAAATACCACAGATGAAAGAATGCATTCTTCTGAAGATGCCAATCATTTAAGGAAATCATTTGAAATTGTTTGGTCCAAATACGACTTCAGCAGCTGTAAGATCCTGATATGCCCTTTTCTATAAAAACTAGAAGAAAGTGGCAACCTAACTTGAAAAAAAGTATCACAAAGTATTTTCCAGCTGAAGACCCTTTGGACTCATTGCAATTGCCTCCATGTTATTGTTGGAGTATTGCGTAGGACATTAGAAAAAGATTATTCAACTTATAGTCTCCGCAGCTATGAGACTTGACCTTTTGAAGTACTTGCATGGCCTTCTGTCAATCACCAGCACACATAGGCATTGACAAGATCCTTGAAAGATTGAAGAATGGATTCTACTGGCCATGGATAAAAGAATATGGTAAGAATTACTGCAAGTCATGTTCATTGTTAAGCCAGAAAATCATTCAGATAGCAGAACAAAGTAACACTAGGAAATTACATTTTTGGGACCTTTTGAGCGAATAGAGATTGACATTTTTGGACCGCTACCAATCACAAAATCTGATAATTAATATAAAACATAAACGTATTTGATTGTTCAACACAGTGGACTGAAGCCATCCCAATACCAGACCAGACTGCAGCTACTTTTGCAAAAGATTTTGTCAATGATTACATTTGTCACTCTAGATGTCCTCTTCAGATCAGAGGGATCAATTTTAAATCTGAAGTATTTCAAGGTACATGTATATGTGAACTCTTTCAAAGAGATAAGACAAAAACTATAGCCCTTAGACCATAATCCAGTTAGAACATTGAATGATTCCAAAGAACACTTGCATCTATGTTAACTATATATTAGAAGTTAATAAGACGAAGATCATTTGTCCATGGTTATTATAGCTAATAGGTTCTCGGTCCATGCAAGCACAAATCCCATTCCGAATAAAATGACACTGGGTAAGGGAAAAGTGATGCCGTTGCAAGCAGTTATTGGACAACGAAGGTTAAGAGTAGGGAAGAATATGTTTAGAGCCGAAAGAATAAATTATAGTCAATCCATGAGCTGTCAAGGTAAGTCTTAAAACAGAGTTTTCAATACCTGAAAGGCATATATGCCCTTATTCTAAGAAGCGATATGGGACTGGACAAGCAGTATGAATTTATGAGCCAATCAGAACCAAAAGAGTTTGTAGCAAACTGATTTCACCTTGGAAGGGTCCATTTGTTGTGACCAAATGTATTGATGATCTTACATACAAAGGCAAACATAGTGTGTAACCTTATAATAGGAGAAATTCTGTAGAAGAGAAGAAAGAAAAATAGGAGAAATCTAAGTACTTAATGGTGGAGCTTTTGTAGGCTTGACTGATCACACAGTATTTTCAATGAGATTGCCTTATTTTTTTCCATTGTCAAATTAGAAGATGTTTAAGGTTTTATAACGGGGTGACACAGAAGTCAAAGGTACATTCTTGGAATTTTTTGTTGTTATGGAGTTGCCTTATTCCTGTTGTGATGCCCCATACCGTTCTTATTGCCAATACCCATAGTTATCCCCCCTTCAGTAACGTTTCTTCACTATCTTTGGACCCGAGGCATTTGCACAACAGGCGAAGATTCCTAGCTGTCATGTCCACTACCATCTAAGCAGCTGAATATAACAATTTATATCTGTATGGCATCCCAACTCTAAGTCTCCTGTTGGAGGTGTAGTCAGTTATTCCAGTCCTTGGGAAGTCAGAAGAACCACATGTCGAGCAGTGACCATGGCAGTCTGAGGGTGGTTTGTCATTTTTGTCCTACAAAAAGTTTAAAAGATTAACCCCTGAGCTGAAAGAACATATCGCTAGCATCACTCCCTTGATTTTAAAGACTTAAGAGACAAAAACTGACTTTCACATAAAGTAAGGGTTCTAGTTGTTGATATACCCAAGGAACTACAAAAGACGTGTTAGCCCAAATCCACGCAAAGCACCATTTTAAGCCAAAACCAGAGAATTGGTTCCGTCATGGTTCGAGGAATTTCACATCTCAACTGAAATACCGAAGAGAAGAGTGGAAAAGTGAATGGATACTCGAGTATTGGGGATAAGTAATGAACCTTGTGAAGAAGCTGTTGTCTTCGAATATGAAGAGGAGCCTCAGACGAAGAAGTTGAAGTAACCTCCTGAAAACCAGTCATTAGAAAGTCTCTCTTTAGACTAATTGTGACCTGTTGAATTCTACCACAACCCTGAGCTCACATTATATTCCCAGGGCCATATACTGTTGTATAAGGTAACCATACAATCCCGCGATGAAGGAACTAAGATGATGGTAAGTCTATACTTAGGAGAGTGCAAACCTGCTCTACAGATCCTACCTTCTTTTACAATCCAAAGCATCCAGGAAATTCGCTATCAAAACACCTAACAGATACTATTGGAGTGGGGTAAAAAGGATATTTTGAAAATAAAGAAAGGGGTTCAACCAACATTTCTCTATGCCAAAAAGAACATCGAAAAGAAAAATTCAGTAAGATTAAACAAAACAGATAAGAAGAAAGAAGTGACAATGAGGAGATTGGAAGAGATAAAAGTATATAAAGAAAGGAGTAAGGAGAAAAGCCAAGGGAAGACCGGAAATAAAAATGCGACTAGTCAACAAACAAACAAGATGGTGCAAACAAAGATGTACTAGTAAGCCTTGAGGAATTATCAGCGAAGACAAAGGAGTCCATCTAAGATACGACCATTAATTGGGCCTCCTGTTCTACAAAGACTCCCTATGTACCTGACTAAAATACATGTACCTCCAATAATGACGGAAGTCCAATCAAAGCTGACAAATATCCTTAAAATTTCCCACAAAAAATCATCCTTGAATGTCCAGTGGAAGAGTCAACATCATATCATGTCCAGTAGACAAGAAGCGAGAGCAAAGGAGCGTAATACCGTTCTTCTCACCAAGCAAAACAGAAGTGGGATGGAATTCCGCCAATCACAATTCTGGATGGACCCGTTGTTTCAAAGTTATCTCCAACAAACTGTGAGATTTTTTCTGACCAAATCAGAAGCTGCATGGTTGAAAGATTGCAGCCATTTATATCTTATCAAGGACCGGATCTATCTTTTGTCATGCTTTATCTTCCTTGCTCGTGCTGGGCCTTTTGGCAATTTGAGAAGACCTTCCAAATTAGAATATTTTAATTCAGGAGAATCGAGAAATTAAAAGGATGGGGTAATAGTCATTTTAGAGACTAAAAATATAAGAGGTGGATTTTTAATTTGCCATGAATCATGGTGCCTCTGTTTGGTATTGTCTATTATGCATTATGTTGGTCCCATGTTTGTCTCTTTTTTATCTAATATAATGTCAAATACTTATTCCCTTTGGAAATTTATAGTTGACTAGATTTTTAGCAAAACACTACATGTTATGGATAACGAATCTTTTGTAATTCAGCATGAAAATGTACTTATAGTAGATTCAGTTATAATGTAAATCCGCTTTATAGATATCATGGATTCTACATTTTTACCATAGTTTGGTGTACTTTTTTTTTTGGAAATGTGGGTTAATTAACTGTACATGCCCCACACCTTTTTTAAAACTCAACCCACAATGTCAGGTAAAAACAACATCAACCTACATATGTAGTTGTTTTCTAACACGTCCATGATACTATCCACTGAAAGGGATTCCTCCAGATTAAAATTCCCCAAATCAAACCGCATGGATAATTGAATTAAACTCAACTAAAATTTGCATACAATCAATCACCTTTATAGTTTAGACAACGCAATATCATTAATAGTTTCGTCCCAAATAATCTATTTCCATATTCTCCCCCATGTGTGCAAATAAGAGTTGAGAAACTCGTAGAAAGAAGGAATACGGACTTCACGCAAGAAGATTTTTTATAGAAATCCCAACCATGTGATAAGAACGCGTTTGATTGATAAACTTATTATGTGAACAGTGAAATGCGATGGCCAATCGGATTTGACATTTATACGTTACGATTATGCGACATTCCGTTATTATCATATTTTTTTTTTGTTAGATTGATTTTTTTTAATTCATTGTATATATGTCCATGTACATTTTCAACCAATAACATGTATCATTGATAAAGAGTAAAAAATAAGGTTTTTTAAAGAGTAACTGCCATTATCAATTAAATCTTAATCTAAATTTTTAAACCAAGTATTGCAAAACCATGGGTTTGTGAAAAGGAAAGTATATTGATAACTATTGTAAGTTAAATTTGTTGAAGCAAATATCGCAGTAGAAGAAACGGGAAAATGAATAAATGTGAAATAAAAATATCATAACGAACAGTCAAAACATTTATAAAGTTTTGAAAGAATTAGTAATGTTTAGCAATTTTTGGGGGATAGAAGGTCATTTTGAAAAAATATATGAGTACAAAATGCAATGTATAGACCTGTACTGTATTCGGACATTTTTTTGGCAGAATCGACTGATGCCAAATCAGAAACCAAATCCCGCTGCAAGAAAAAGCCTTAAGAAATTGCCTAAATCGGAACTTTTCGGACTTTTTCAGCACACTTTTTTTCGCTTCTCGAAAAGGCCCGAGAAGTTGCGATTGGCTACTATAACATCCTTAAATTCCGGTGGCATACAGAGATTATTTTAGCCAAATGTGATTCAAAACCATACGTCAACAATAGAACAGTGTTGTTTGCTATTTCACCACCGATTTACAACTTAAAATTAAAGAACTGCAGCATAAACAACATCGCTAGGAAGATAACAGACAATGACAATGTCATCACATCTCAAGAACTTCTCATTGCAACACTCAGGGGCACATCTGATTGAGTGCAAAAAACCATAAGACTCTGAAGACCAGAATCCACAAGACTGTTGGAAGTAACAAATTTCCACTTTTATTCTCGGTCTACTTGAGAAATAAAGCATGTGCACCCAGCAATGCATGCTCGTTTATAAGTTTATGATCTTGGATACGAGCATGTCTCTTTTTTAACCGGGTTTTCCAACGGAAAAATCCGGTTATTAAAATGGTGAAAATGGTGGGCGGGCAAGCGGGCGGCTGCCAAAAGGGTGCCCTCATTGTACGGATAACTCCTACAGTTTTCAAGATAGGAAGTTGTTCTTTTGCAGATCAATTGTACATATATCAGAGGTGTGCATATACATTGTAGCTAGGATTTGGATTTCTGATAATCTATGAAAAAAATACCAGCTTTTGAACTTAGTCATTTTTTGGCAAAATATTGCATATAGGGTACCCCCATTGTACGAGTAACTCCTCCTACAGTTTTCAAGATAGGAAGTTGTTCTTTTGCAGATCAATTGTACATATATCAGAGGTGTGCATATTGCTAGGGTTTGGATTTCTGATAATCTATGAAAAAAATACCAGCTTTTGAACTTAGTCATTTTTTGGCAAAATATTGCATATAGGGTACCCCCATTGTACGAATAACTCCTCCTACAGTTTTCAAGATAGGAAGTTGTTCTTTTGCAGATCAATTGTACATATATCAGAGGTGTGCATATAGCTAGGATTTGGATTTCTGATAATCTATGAAAAAAATACCAGCTTTTGAACTTAGTCATTTTTGTGGCAAAAAATTGCATATAGGGTACTCCATTTTACTGGATACGGTAGGTAGTGTTTATCAATTCAGGGTTGACATGGATTATGGATACAGTTCACATAAAAGAAAACCCGGTTTGCTGTCACATTGACAGCTTTTCACTAGTTCATTGAGTGAAATGATAAACATGATTTTAAAACATTATTGCATGAAACACTTTTTCTCAAAATTTTATATTTTCCTCTCACAAACTAATTAGAATGTTAACTAGAGTGCTTATTGCCTTCTGTTCAAAACATTATATAGAAAACACCTCATTTTCTCCGTCGATACATGTTGGGGTCAAAATGAGAAAAAACTTAAATATACAGCATATAACAAAAAACTTGTTAAATTTTGGATATTGTAGGCTATTTGGTTCTTGGCAAGAACTATTCTTCTAAACACCTTACCCTATTTTCATTCTTTTTTTCACCCCCTCCCCCCTTTTAAATGGGGACCTTGTCCTTCACTTGAACAAACTTAAAAAAAAAACTTCGTCACAAAATGTTTTGTGCCTATACAAGTTTGGATGAAATTAGCCAGTTGCTTCTGAAGATATAGTTGAAATTACTAATATTTATATGTCTGCTTGTAATTCACAAACAATAGTCATATCCTATGAAATGTTTGCAATATGCATTAAATGCTCCTGACATAATTTTGTTTTTGATTTGTTTTTTTATATTAAAACTGAAAATAAATCTAGAAGTGATGAATAAGTTAGCCGAGTTCCTTGAATGCTTTTGGAAAAGTAATTCCTATACTTTTTTTTTATATAAATCTGTCTAAAATACATAAGTAATTGATATTTAAAGATTTCCAATAAAACGAAAGAGTGTAAATATAAGAAACAGCTTTGCTTGCAATATACAAACAAGTATAAGTACCACGGGCTTGGTATTTGAGTGTAATGATTATGTGAAGATCATTTTTCGTAGGCCACTGTTAAAAATTGTACGTGACTGAGATGTAAAATATACATGCATCATGTCTCAAAACTCCATCATTTCCCCCAATAACGTGTAATCCACATTTTAGGAAGATTGTTAAATATTATAATTATGTGCATTTTATTTTAAGATTCAGTATCATGGTTGTTCGGATAATTAGGAAGAAAACTAAATAAACAAAATAAAAAAGAGAAATAAATCAAACAAGTATTACCTGATTTTGATACAGCTTTATAGCTTGAAGGTTTTTACACATTTTTAATCAAAGTGTTTGGAAAACATGAAAGACTCGCAAAGTGTTGAGAAAATTAAACGTTCCATTAATGCGCAAACGTTTTGCTTAACAATTGCAAATCTTTTCGAAAAGCCCTATTTTGCTTCGATTTGCAAGTTTCTTTGTGCCCCCCCCCCCCCCATTTTCTTTTACAAAAGAAATTAAGCTCGATGCATTATATTATTTTGTATTTGTATTAATGCCATATCTATTTCGCTTCTAAGATATTATTCGAGTCAAGAAAGGTATTACGCTACTCCTCAATTCCCACATACATGTATTAGGATTTTTTAAATTATGATTGGTGAAATTTTTTTCTTATCAAGATTTTGAGAACCACCCCCCCCCCAACACACCACACACACTTTCAAAAGTATACTCTTAAATAAAGAAATAGTTCAATTGTTTTTTTTCTGTCAACACAAACCAAACACTAGCCTACCCAAATACATGTGCATGTATAAACTCAGGGCAAATATCAAAAGTTAAAAATACCATATTGTACTGAAATTCAAAAGTAATGAAACAAACATATCTATTAACAAATTAATTGATTAAAACATAGATCCATATTGTACATAAAAAATAATTCACTCTTATTTGTAAAGCATTCAAGATAGTAATAATTGGTGAGCGACGAAAGTTTATGCTGCGGATTGTGCATTGTACGATCTTAAATATCCGGTTCCAGAAATTTTGCAGGCGGGATAAATTGAAATTTGGTTCAGTGCCGTGTGGTTTGTTTATAGACTGTAAAACAAATCAATGCGGATTATATAATGTAAGTAGTAACGTTAAGTTATAAAGAAAATTCAAAGATTGTCGTTTCCTCTTTTACTTTTCGACCTAACATCGCTTCAGAAGTTACTTTGTAAAGTTTTCCATGGCTTTTCGTAGCTAGACGATCTTTTCTGATCATATTTTTCTGTAGCTGAAGCTGAATTTGTTGCCATTGTCAATAGTTTCATCTTCTCTAAAAACCTTAAAACTTGGTTAATACTAGCATTTAAATAATCTTGGTACCCAAGGTATTCTTGGAAGTCACAAGACGAAGTTTTGTTTTTTCAAATGAGGACAGCACCTCTTCCAAGAGGAGATAATTAGGCCTATAGGCTAGGGAAAGTGCGAATAATGTAGGGTGTTGTAAAAATAATTGGCAGCAAGCTAATGGATATGGCATTATGCTCGAATTTGTTACAAGATATTTGAGGCCCTATATACAGTAGTGTGTATACAATATAATGTCTTCTACAGGATATATCACAATTAAAGAAGTTTGGAAGAAAATCTGACTCAGACTAGTCAGAGTGACAATTTATAAAAGGAACATTAAAGTACTTTTTATAGTGTAAATTACTAGGGTAGGAAAATAGCTACCTTTTAATATATATAGTAAATATCATGGGTATTTTGGAAAAGGTTTGACCATCATAGAGCCTCGTGCCCCTGTCTTCAGCAGATATTGCATGATGAAGTTTGAATACCAATAACTGCCATTTTTCAATTTATTTCTCAAAACATAACACCATGTCCACTTCAAAATTAACTAGTGTACAATCAAGTTCATATAAGTTCTATAAACCATATTGTTTACTTATACCTTTAACAAAAATTAAGCAATTTTCTTGCCAACTGCCAAGAAAGTATGAAAAGCAATTCTTTAATTAATTTCTATTCACAAGTTAATAATATGTTTCCATTCACAAAAGAAACTTTTTTGTTGTTTTATGATATGCACTTTTAAAGACTATGATATTTACAATTTACCTGTGCACATTTCTTTACAGATTATTGACGGAACCTTTAAATGCTGATAAATATTTGTATCTTATGTAGTAGCTCCTCCCTTATTGCAGACTATGTCAATATAGAACGATTGGCGCACATTGAGTCAAATGCATTCTCATTAATAAAGGTATAGATTTTTCAGCTGCGGAGCAACAAGCCCAGAGAAAAGAGGATTAACAGGAAGAACTGAATGCAGGTGTAAGGTGTTTCTGAATCAGTATTTTTATCGTAATTGTAATATAAAACTTTAAGCATATAGACAAATGAAGACCTTAAAAAGTACACAATGCATCATATATTGCATTTTTGACCCAAACTTATTTATATTACTTTTCATTTTCTCTTCAGGGAAAAATTCTTAGGAGATACAGATTTGTTCTACTCTACCACTTTAGGAATGCGCTGCAGGTAATTGTAAGACTTGATAAATTTCTTAAATGTTAAAAAGGAAAAAAGGGAATTTAAGTTTTGTGTCAATTGAAATTGATTAATGTACCATTAGATATATATGAAAGTTGCATATATATTTTAAAGATTTTAGATTTGATGCGATTTTAGCATGAATGTGCAGAATATTTGTCCAGACATATATTGGATCTATTTTCACAAGCCAAATTAAGGTTGACATTGCCAAGTCATACTTTTGCATTTTTTTTTATTTAGAGAAAGAAAAGCTTGCCTGATGTTACATAATTCTGGAAACGATTAGACATTATAAAGTGATAACGCTATTCTTCAGTATTCCTATCAATATTTATTTGTATTTTATTGGAAAGTTGGTGCAACAAATAGCAGTTTTAGCATTTGGGATTGTCATTCTAGATAGTTTTTTGTTATTATACTGCCGGATAGATTGGGAATTGACTAGACACTTTGTCTGAGTAATAGAAGAAATTAATGGTGTTGTCATATTCCATTTGGTTTGTTCTTTTACTATGGAATTGCATCCTGAAAGAATGATGGGATTGGAGATGCTGATGGTTCAAATCACACTCTCAAATCACAATTTTCCTCAACATTTTTTGTTTTTAGTCCATGCAGCTTTGTTTAATAATTAAGTGTCTTCAGGTGGATACCCGAATGCCACAATGAATAAATGAATTATCAGTATTTCCATATAAAAATATTTTGAATAATTTTACACGGAGACATGAGAAACAGACAATTTTAAGACAGGGCAGGCCTGTAAACTTGTTGGAATATTTGAAAAGAATTTTTTTGAATATTTGAAAAGAAGAAATGATTTCTTGTTAATGAATTTTACGTGGGTATATGTATAGGCCGGTAGCTGTATGGGAGAAAGTTATGTTAATGTTATACAAAAGTAGTCAGAATGCTTTTTTTGCAAATTTTAATCATTCTTTTAATTCTCACATTTTTTTTATTTATAGTATCATATGATGTTTTGAACATAGTGTTCAATATTTTTGAGAGAAATTTAATTTTTTTACTGCAATACATATTGAACCTTCCATGGTTAAAAATATTACCGTATTGTATATTGAAACTGGTTTCAATATTTTGTGGTTATGTACCAAAATATTAAATGACACCAATATGATAAAGTCTTTTTGTAGAATTAATGAATGGAATTGTTAACAGCAATGAAATAACATTGTATAAACATAAATTTAGATGAGAAATAATTCATAATTATAATTTCACAAAAGGATCATGCTTATTATTCTAGATACAGTTAGTTGCGAGATCATAAAAATCTGTTATATATTAGTTATGATTAGCAGGGGCATGAATATTCTGAGCAGAACAGGCTGTTTCATGTACTGTATTTTCCACAATTAGTTTTTGTATGAAATATGTACCTTATACCGTAATAGTATGGAATATACATTAAATTCTAGGTCTATGAGTGGTAAACAGAGAAGCATATTATTTACTACTGGTACATTAAATTTTGAAAAATGGTCATCTTTTGATATAACGTTGAGTCATTGTACCGGTACATGTCTTTGAACAACAAGATCTGAGAGATTTCCGTTGAATGGTTAGATTATGTAATATATTAATTATAAAATGTGTCTTCAATGTATTATTTGGGTAGATTTACTATTCATGGCTGATATTAACACTAATTAAAGAATACAAGATGTAAGCAGTAATGGTTTCCAATATTATATATAGCTGTGTGAGTGACTCTCTTCTTAAGAAGCAGATGGGCTTACTGCGTACATTTACAATGGCACTAGAATTGAATGAAAGGGTCGGGGGAAAGAAATTACCCAGCTAGCTAGGGTACCCTGACTCAGAGAGAGGGTTAGATATTTCAATTAAAACTATGTGAGAGGTGCCAATCGTTTGCCTTTGTGGTCAGAGTTCAGATCTAGAGCTGACAGAAAGCAATAAAAAGGGCATTTACGTTGACAATATTTATGGATAAATGTGGACATTTAAGGGAGCTTTTATTACAAAATTTACTTAATGATTTTAAACTGCTATGGTCAATATAGCCCAGGATCAGGGAAACCAAATATTTAACCAGCTTTAAAGATTGTTGAAATAACAATTTTTCAATATCTGGTGTTTGCTACCAACTTATTCTTTGATAATGAATGAAATTTTCAGTTTTGATCTGCTGTGATTTTTTAAACTCTGCATGAATTTGGGAGGTAAAAATAAAAAGGGGGGGGGGGTATCTTGTTTCAATGGTATTTTACTGTATACATGCCTGTATATGATTAACACAATGTTGTAATGTTATTTCCAATATTTATTTACTAAAGAATTAGCATGAGTGCTTGGAATATGTTTATACTTGTAACTTAGAAGCTAATTTTGTGCATGTCGGCAATTATTGATTGGTTTACTGTTGGTAAAGGTTATGACCTCATCAATAAATCAGAGTTGTGATTACAGCATTAATAGGGTTTTCTTGGCTTCCTCTGGATACAGAATGCAGATTGAGCAAGATCGAGTGATTTATTCATATGCTTCACTGTGCATGTTAAGAATAAGTATATACCATAGGTAAAGAATATATCTAGAGCAATTTTAATCCCGAGAAAAGTACTTGGCTGCAGCTGGTGCAGTTGA
This sequence comes from Magallana angulata, assembly GCF_025612915.1. Taxonomy (NCBI): domain Eukaryota; kingdom Metazoa; phylum Mollusca; class Bivalvia; order Ostreida; family Ostreidae; genus Magallana; species Magallana angulata. The sequence goes on from NC_069120.1 coordinate 29,125,168, forward strand.
TGTACATGAATCAGGACTTTTATGATATATCTTATGTGACATGGTAAGTCAGGTGTTTAAAAATAAGGTCTTGATTATAGTGAAAAATATCTTTAGATGTATGTATGAATGTTAGCAATATCAGAACGAGATAATGGTAATACATTCAAAATTGCAGTGCAAAATAATTGAATTCATCTGAAAAATTCATTCTTTCAAGTTCAGTAACATTTAAATCTATCAGAGCATAAAATTTTATTTGTACTACTATATTAATGTGATTTTCATTGCTAGAAGGAGCAGTATGTTTTGAATTCGGTCACCATATTATGTTACTGGTTATTTATAAATAGGTTTTAATCTATCCCAGTAAACACTTTGTGTTATTCTATTTCCCTTAATTCTGGCTGGCATTTACCGTAATTCAGTAAAACTACTTGATTAATCTGTCGTACATGGGAGTCAGCTCTCTTACCTTTATTCACTTGAACAAATACAGATACATTTATACTGTGTAACTGTAGATGGTATAAATTACATATCATACATGATTATATCTTTTCTTGCTAAGGTGAGCATCCCAGGGCTCTGTATAGTACTCCTCATTTTACTCTTAGCTGCTCTTCATTTCCACAAATTTTACATATAGACTACAGTTCTTAATCCTAATGCTCTTTGTGTATAGCTTTATCATTTTGCATCTGTTTTGATGCTCTCCACCCCTTCAGTTCACAAATCAGTGAAAAATTGATTATGTTATGGTTTTCAGATCATTTGTTTTGTTTTTTGTTTTTTGGCTAGACTGCTGGTAATTAAATTATTCATGATAGCAAGCAAATACATATTTGTGAAATTGCATAAATGGGATTGACTATTATTCCTTCAGGGAAAATAGCTTCATGCACATAATATTATTTTTTATTTAAATCAATTTCCATTTCCCTGATTTGTCATCAACACATCTGTAGACAAGAATGTTATTTGTCAGGATTGACAATAATGACTATAACCTATGATGATACACTGATTGTACTGTACATTAGTACATTGTATTGACTGTTTGCATGCTCTTAATTTTGTCCTTGACTCCTATGGAATTTGAAAATTTTATCTGGGTGCGCTGTGTTGGATTTTTTTTTTAGTATAAATTGTAAGCTGTTTTCAGGGGATTGTCTCTTCTGCTTTTATTATCCACCCCAAGCGAGTATCCATGAAGTCTAGCTTTTAAGTGTTTAGATACCTCTATATATAGGCAGAATTACCGGTAATTCCTGCAATGTACCTGTGGATTTTATATACTCCCCCCCTTCCCCCACCACTCAAAAAAGGCCACCCATAATTGATTTGTTTACCACATATTCTCCACTGTAGATTGATTATGGGCAAAATAAACAAAGCTGAACTTATGGCCTTCAATCTGATCTAGGTTTTAATTACTGTTCTTTGTAAAACTGTTCGTGCTGTTGCATTTCAAGTTGATAAAATTTCTCTCGGTATGCTAATCCTTCAATCTTTTTTTTCCCTTAGCATAAAATGTGAAACTTTTTTTTAGATGCTAGCAGTAATTTGCTTTGAATTGGAATAACATTGAGGTTTATATTGTTTAATTGACGCCTGAATTCAAGGTGCTTATCAGATTGGAAGCTAATCAGGTGCACCGAAATCTGGCTGATTAGGGGGAGTGTTAGGGTGTTGAATGGGTGCCGATTTTCTGATAAAGAGAGGGATGGAATGAGAGGGACCCATTAATTGACTTGGGAACACCCACCAGCATTCAAGTTGGCCTGACCCCCCTACTGTTTGTTTTTCACCTTCAATAAAGACTTATTCACATGCAATACCAGTAATGGATCAATTATTCAAATGCAAAAATCGTAAAAATGTTTTAAGAAGGGGTTTTGAGGTCCTCTTGAGAAAGTTATTGATTGGCTCTTTGGTGAAAAGTGTCAAGAGTAAGGGTTACAGTGAAACACCTGAAATGGCCACTTTTGATAGTGAATATCAGGAGAAATTTGTCACTTCTTTGACCTTAACCTGTCAAAAGAAACAAGAAAACTCTTAATCATGACCGTTTTCAATAAAGGGCTGAAAAATTTCTTTAATGCCTTTGTTTGTACATTCATGAGAGGTTTGACATGAGTTCCATAGCCAAGCATTTTGAGTCCAGGAAAAGTCAATTTCAGAAGAAAAAAAACCCACCCATTTAAGATATAAATTACTTCAGTTAATTTCTATACTTTAGAGCAAGGTGAATTTCATTGATGAAACTTTCCAGCCCCAAGGATGTTAATGCTCCTGTTGACACACAGTGATATATAATCCTGACATCTTTGGTATTGTAAAGACTCCTCGTTTACTTCTTCCAACATCAGTTTCTATGTGGTGGCAAACTACAAGCCTTGTTCCATTGGGAACTGCTATGTACATTCTGCAACTATGGAAGTTCTCAAAGCAATGCACACTGAAACATGAGTGAAGTTGGTCTATTGATTACTCTGGCGACTGATTGTGATTTATTTAAAAAAAAATAAATGGATTCTGCACGGTTTCTGTGCTTTTCCCTTGTTACGATAAGTTTCTGACAGTGGCAGGAAGTTCGAGATTCTTTGGCAGTGGATTGTAATTAATACTACAGCAGCTAATTGCACTTACTATCTAGACTACTACTGGAGAAAGGAAAGAACCATATTGTCATTGAAGATGTCTGGATGTGTTTTCTGTTAGTGAGCTGATGAAAATATAGCAAGTGAAATCAGGTAGGCATTTTGTGTATTTTTGTTGATCATTAACAGAGGACAAAGCCAGAGGGGTCAGTGTCCATAAATACATTGACAATACAATGCAAATATCATTGAATTAAAATGTCATGAAGTCCATTAGTCGAGCAATTTCAGGCAGAATGAAACTTGTTGACCGCTTTGATAATCAACATAGTAGGGGAAATATTTATCTTCAGATGTAATGCAAGTTAGAGACCATCCAGACTGTGATGAATTTTGTCAAGGGGTAAAGGGAAAATATTAACACTGGGAGTAAAAACATTTTCACTTAATGGTCTGATTACCCAACACATACCCCTATTGACTAAAGAATGACTTTCTAAGTCCTATTTTTGTTGTACATTGTTCTTAAAAGTGTATGAAATTGATCTTTTTAGCAAACCTACAATTCAAACCAACATTCATGCTGTGCAGGCATGGGCATACATGTATATAAAAGTTCATTATTTTTCTCAAATAAATTGTTCGGTGCTAATTCCAGGGGCTGCTTTTTATTTTCACAATACATGGTTCTCGTAACTCAATATACAATGTATTTTCTGCTGCCTTTGAGTGTCTGATGAATTTATATTAGGGGCTTGCCTTCTGCAAATTATTAATCCATATCTCATTTGGGTTTTGCAAGCCTATATAATATTGTCTGCAGAAAAATATTCTTTGTTGCAGCTGGTATTTAATGGATTTGTTCTCTTGTTGCCTAGCTTCCAGCTAGATTAGGATGAATTGTGAAAGAATTCAGAGGAAACTTGAGGAAAATTCATTTATTGACATGTAACAACATCAAAGAAGTAAAAAAAGATGCTTGAAATGCAAACAAGCTGAGCATGTTGCTACAAGAATTCTTCTCTCCCAAAAACAGAATTGCAAATATAGATTTAAGAAAATCAAATTTCTCATATTTCAATTCTCTTGAGACTTTGAGCATTTAAAACAATTACTTGTTTAATATAACATAATGAGTTTTATACTAACTCTTGAAAACTGAGAATTCTCAGGTTATGTAGAAATCATTAGAAAATTCCTTGTTTTAATAAGCAATATGAAGAAAAATGGGCCCAGACTTTAAAATGTCTTTCATTTGTAGTTTTTTGCATTCTAGAGTTGTACTTATGTCTTCAATTGCCACTTGTGATCTAATGCAGTGAAATGTTTCCTTAATGACAGATAGCGATTTTTTTCTTGCCTTGAGCCAAACATCTTTCAAGTTCTACTTTCCAATCTAAAAGGAATATGCAAAAACTAAGAAAAGAAAAAAAATCAAACTGAAAAAACCCAAACTACTAAGGAGTTGGTGTAATTTATTGAAGGTGACACTAACTAGCTTTTCACATGCTGTACGAAGGAGAGGAAAACAACTTGTGATGAGTAAGTCTATTGGAGCACCTGACAGTAATCTGAAGGTGTAGTAGATCTTTTATATACAGCTGTGAAGTACTTTTGCCACTGTGCTGTATAAAATGCTTTTGCTTATATAGTCATACCAATTCATTTCTATGAATTTCATGCTGATTGATCTTTAAAAAATCTGACCAGCAGGTATTTTGATTGAATACCTGTGTTAAAAAATTTTGCACTCTTAAGAAATAATCTCTTGATACGGTAACTTTGATTCATATGGTGCGGACTATATTATGGCAGATTAATTAAAATGTCAGACCTCATCTACCGTGAACTCGCTAATCATTGATTTCCAGGTAGATTTTCTGTGGCGTTTTTTTCCCCTTATCAGTCAAATAGTTTAAAAGCTTCAGAATGACATGTGGTTTGGTAGCAGGATCGTAACAGTTGTGACATTTAAAACCCTCATGAATTCGGAGTTACTGAGTTTCTTCCTTTCTTTCAGCTCGCATGTATATAAGCAGTGGTGAAGTGTTGTAATGATAATCTGATTTGATTTGGCGGAGATAAGCGAAATTGACTTTGTTATGATATTTCAAAGAGATATTAGGAATCCTTGTTGAACAGTGAAAATGGAGATTTACTGAGGACAACAGGTGCTTGTCTTGTACTGGTAACTGTTAATGTGCCCCTGTGGAAGTTTTAATTTCAGCGCATATAAACAGGTAATTTAATTTCTGGTATTTTAGCAATCGGTTTAATTATTATTAGATTGCAAGGTCAGCAAAAAACTTAATTTAAAATGCTTAACGTGGTTTTAGAAAGGCATTTTCAAAACGGAACTCTGTTTTAAACTTTTACTATGTCCATATATAGGGACAAGTTTGACATCTCCATTAGCACATGTTCTCTTTCATAGAACACCGACTCGTGTGTTGGAAGACTTTCAGGATTTAAAAGATTTACACACAGAAAAAAAAGAAATTTATCATTAATAAACATTCAGAAATCTTTATAACTCTGCAGTTTCACTGACATTGAAAAAAAAGAAGTAAAAATAGAAGTATAATGATAAAAAAATAATGAATTATCTTTTATGGCTGCATGAATGTAGAGGTTATGTGTATTGTGGTAAGTTAATAGAGGATGACAGAAATGATTTAACACTTTCTTATGCAAATTCTGGTTTGTTTTTTTTTTTATCTGAGAGACCTTGATCTGAGAGCTATTTTGTACATAATGTACAATCTTCACCAGTAACCGTGAATAAACAGGAATTAATAAATAAACATCATTAGAAAGAATGAGTTTTGATGTATGAAGCAGGAATGTTATTGGTGCACAAAATTCTGGCCCTAATTTCTATTTATCACTTGCTCAAGCATCTGTTTGTTTACCTGTGTCTGTCCATAAATAAATACAAGATGCTTCACCTAACTAGCCAGCCCTGATCAATGTGCCACTTTCTTTTTTATTTCCTTTATACTATATTGTTCATATTGTTAGCTTGCCAGAGGACATTAAAAAAATACAAGAATATAAATTAAAATTCAAGTTAAAATTCATGGTCTTAGAATATACTTGGAGTGAAGGGGGAATTTAAATTTGCACGTAATGCTCTGTATGAATGAATGCATAATCTCTCATTCCGTTAAAGAGAACATTTGTTATCACAATTACTGGCTTGTGCGTAGAACAGTGTTTATGACATTGCTTCAGTGGTGTAAGAAAAGTTCTGCCAAAATGTATTATCACATTTGTAAAGATTCTTTTGGATCTATGATGCCAGCGTTTTAATATAACAGTGGAAAGTGGTAGGTGTTTGTGAATGAACCGTGAGATTTCTTCTCCCAGGAAAACTTCATTTCATTTATCTCACCTGCGGGATATGTAACTATAGGTGAGAATCAAAGGGTACGTTCGCGGGTATTGATCGGTTTGTGCTGTGTGAAAAATATGGCTTACAAGCATGTGTGTTTGCATACATATATAAGTTGATAAAGATGTGATTTAAAGGCATAAGAGAAATGTTTTTTATTTGTGAACTGGAACAAATAGCAATTGAAATGGAAATTCTTAAATCCTGTTTCAAGTGGGAAATTTGATGTACATGTATCATTGTAAGAAAGGATATTTAATCTTGTTTGTCTTTCCAGTGGCAGATTGGGTAAATGCAATCATCCTATTTTCCAGACGATTCGAGTGATCATTGATCTTACTGTTTAAAGAGCGAATTACAATAAAATCACGGTGTATGGATATCATTTGAACCTATCTAACATAGTTTCAGGGTAATTCTAAACTCCTTTCCTGAACCAGCAACCATTTTAATGAACAGCATCACATAATGGACTCGATTTCTATCCTGAATGCAAAATAACCCAATTTACTCAATGTTTTAACTGTGCAGACAGGAATAGGAAATCAATTTTCAAACGCTCAGACTATAATTCAGACGACTCGGAATATTTTTTTTTTCCAGTGAGTATGAATAGCCTTCGGATTTAGTCACGATTCCATATCAGGAATGCATTCTCAAAGCAGAAGAGTGAAAGAGGTTTCCTTGTATTGGAGTTCACTATATTGACGTAAAATGTTGAATGTCATCTTGCAGGCAACAACTGCATGCTCTAGTGCAGGGTTTTGTGTGCCACTTGTATGACAATATGCAGCAATTGTGATTGGGTAGCTTTGCTTTATCTCCGCCGCAGATGTCAATGAATACCCAATTTATTTCACTGAATGAAAATTAGATTACTATTAAAATTTTTGTGATCTCTTTCTGGAGTGGTATTATATAGGCAGGAATATAAGGATGTACCGATTATTTTCTCAAGAGGATTTTCTAAACATGTGCAGACTTATTTAAAGTTGGATTGTGATTTTTTTCATAATTTTTTTTTTCAGATATACAAATGGAACTAGATATCTGTAGTTATGAAGAAAGTGCACATTTCATTTGACTATTGAATCAGGTCAGTACACCGAAGTAATATAAAGCAATATATTTAAGTAATTTAGTTAATATGGTAAATACTGCCATTTCTTCTCCTAAAAAATGAATGAATGAATGAAAGTGGGATTTTGAATGCTATGACACGCATTTTACTGCAGATAATGTTGAATAGGGAGTTTGAGATTTTGCAATTTGAAATGATGTATTCCATGCACTTTCTTTTATTACTGTTGCTCTCAAAAAATCACTCTTCTTTTTATTAAAGATTGCTATCAGTCATGTTTCTGTTGTGTGGCAATTTTATTACATGTACTTGATAAATATCAAGACAACATATTTGCAGGAAGAATGAAAACTGGAAAACTGTGTGTAATGTGAAAATATCTTTTGTGCTAGCTATACCAGTTCATTCTGTTTCATATTAAGACATGAATAATTACTACACCAATTTGATACTTGAGTGAAAACATTGTTAAGAATGGGAAGATTTAGTTGTATTAATGCTCTCATAGGAAGAGGATCCTGAAGAATATACCTGAATTTGTTGCAGGCAACCACTTTTGATCAGCCTAATCAAGTTACCTTATAGCACATCTGGTTTAGATCAATAAACAGCTAGAACATGCATGTAGAGAGATTGTCTCTTCACATGCAATTTTATCAATATTTCACTGCCAGATTTCAAGAGATCGGGATACATTTAGTTGATTGCAGGGGAAATTCGAAGTAATTAAAACAATGAATTTCATCCTTGCTGCACAATCAGTTAATTTAAGGGGTTAATTAAAGCAGTCAGAGTTTCTCAGCTGCTTCAAAAATAGTAATGGTATATTCCCAGGTGATGTAATTATCTCTATGGAGCACTCTTTCTCTCTCTCTCTCTCTCTCTCTTACTCTTGCTTGGTTATATATAAACATTTTGTCTCTCTGCTTTAAAAAGAACCATTTTCATGAAATATTTATCACTCTAATTGGTGAGTTAAAGCATTCTTATGACCCAGTCCAGCTGTGTCGGAGCACAGCAGGGAGGCATTGCGGATAATGGAACAGCAAATAACATTAGTGTGTCCAAAGTAATGGCTCAGCATCCAGGTGTGTTTTAAGTACAAGGGATCAATGCCTACCTCTGGTTCTAATCGATCGGACAATCACAGTGATCTCAGGTAAAAGGACACACCGTGTTTGTGTCTGTTTATTGGATATTAACACATTGACCAATTTTATGGTCTGTCCGGTGTCAATAGTGGTATGTAAACTTGGGACACTTTGAAGTAGGTCTATCATAATTAATAGGTATGATGTAGTGGACATTAATTATCAGAAGTCGGCTGTAAAAATGTCACAGAGGAATCCATTTACATTGTGACTGAGCATATTTCTGTGTGTTCTAGAAGCTGTAAAATAGGTGAGGGATTTATCATGAGCTAATATGATGCATGATGAGGTATTGTCTGAAATTTATTTATTTAGGGAAAAAAAATGTATTGAATCATTAAATGTGGGGGAGAGAGTGGGATGAGGGAGGTGTTTGTTTTCTGCATAAAGTTCAACTTGAATTGGTTTGACTTTTAAAACTCTCGATAAGTTTTAAAAGATTCATTATTCATGTTTGTTTGCATAGTGTTTTCCATTGATTTTTTCATTCTTTTGTGTCAGTGGCCGAGGAATATTTGGAAATCACATTTACGGTATAAGAATATTTTATGCAAGCTTTGGTAGTCTCTGAGACAAGGCCATCGATAATATACTAGAGTTAACTACCCAGAACTGAATAAAAAAGAGAAGTACCAGAAGCAAGTTGTTATGGTATTGTAATTTACTGGTGCTGTAGCACAGCAGAATGCCATTAGGTTGATTACCAGAGTAATTACAATGACCCATTCCAATCAATCTTTGCCACCTTCCAGTATCCCCCAAAGCAGATCGATTCCGATATGCTCCACTTGCTTACATAGCAGACCAATTAGTGAAACCCTCCCAAGAGGTCACAGGGAAACTGGGGGGTCAGGAGTAGAGGATTACTTTATCAATAACTGATCCAGACTTGCAGGAAACTCCTGTGTTGACATTGTAGGGATGATCACTGTGCTCGATGGCTGCAGTTGTAACGCTTGTGTGTTTTTTCCAGAGATGAGATTGGGAGTTATTGAGGTAATCAAGCTGTTGGTTTTTTTTTCCATTGAATTTATCCTCTTGGAAGTCAATGTAGCTATGGATTTGTTCTGCTATTTGAATTAGTTTATCATAACATGCTTCTGGAGATTTCTGTTTTGTCGTCTTTATGGTAGTGGTCATGCGAGTGGAATGTCGAGTCAATAATTGGATAAAAGAGCAAATGATTTGAATTGTTTTCCACTGGAATGGAATGGGTCAAGATCCTAACCAATAGGGGTCTTTTTTTTCTATAGCTACAAAAGTATCTCTTAATTTACAGGAATATTGGTCTGATTTGGATATGTTTAGATGTAGGATGTTGTCTCAATCTTTTCTCGCTTATTTTACTAAGTAACCTGAAATCAAAGCCACAGGGGGTCTTGTTGGATGTATTGTATTCCTTGGTGTTCATTCTGTATTATGAAACTTGACAATCATTTTAAGGAGAACCATTTTAAAACACTATTTAATTGACAGCTTCAGGAGAAAATGCTTTTAGGTTCCAATAATGATTGATTGGTTAGCAATTTTCTTGACATATATTTTGTTGATGTAATTGCAGGCACATAGGATGAGCTGATGGATCAAAGATATTCCTGTAACTCCCTCATTGGGAGGTTACTCCTTCTGTTAATATGGACCAGTGGCTACCTGACCCTAGAAAGCACCACCCCCAGTGTAAACCCCCACCTCTCCTCCTCAGGATGGACATTCTCAAGAAACCAGTCTTTTGTGGCCTTTTCACCCAATCTTACTCTAGAACAGGACCAGGAGATAATGTTCAACTTCAGGACGCGATCACCTAATGGATTATTGTTTTGTCACTTAGTGGAGCAGTTTAATCAAAGTGTTCACCCTTTACTGAGGAATTATCATTTCTGTGCAGAATTAAGCCATGGATATTTACAAGTGAAATATAACCTAAATCAAAAATCTGATATCTTGGAGTTGGGAAGAGGTAAGCACAGAGAGAGAGAGAGAGAGAGAGAGAGAGAGAGAGAGAGAGAGAGAGAGAGAGAGAGAATTGAAAATTAAAGCTATTTTAGTTCCTTGGAATAAGATATTACATACACGGAATGTATTGTCCATATCACTGCATGATGAGTCACTTGACATTTATAAAAGTGATAGTGTCCATCACCACTCTTCATAGTGCAATGTATGCCATACTAAAGGCCAATGAGTGGATATCAGTTTGCAATGAGCATATTTTTGGTGTGTATATTGTTGCTCACAGTCATGCACAAACCCAAGCTGAGGCACACTTTTTTGTCTCTATCAATTCAATGATTTTTTTTATTTGCATGTGCTAAATTGCAGGTAGTTTTTTGTGCATGTAGAGCAATTATGTTGAAATTTCCCCTCATTTTAAAGCATGCGTTTCTTCGATAACATTACAAAAACCTGGAGCTATCAAGAATTTAAAGTCGGCATGTTACATCATGTGAGATAAACTTGTAGTCATGAAACGATTACCACTACACTTTCAGCATGTCTTGAAATCATTTCCCAAGTTCCTTGGTATGCAATGTCAATGAAAAATGACAGGACAAATAAATCATTTTACATCAGATCTAATTTGGATTTTGCAGATTAGGCAAAGCACCAAGAATTTATTACCGGCATATTGACATTTACAGAAATAAATATTGTAGAAATTAGGGAGATCAACATAAAGATAACTGGATTATTGGAGCAGCAGCTTGCGACACAATAATCCCATTGTAAGGGGGCATTGTTGGTGTAATCAAATCAATTTTCCAGTTGCTCCCTCTTTGTAGCAGCTATCAGTCATTATAGTTTGTAACCCCCATCAGACGTGGGAGGGTGATTGTGAGAAATGAATTCTAGCTACTACTACTATCTCAAGGACCTGGTGTCAATCTAGACAAATCATTTCATTGAAAAGCTGTCTCTATGTTCAAAGAGCTTGTTTAAGATGTCAGAGTACCAAATAGAATTTATTTCATGGTATTGCTACCAGTAGATGTTTTCCTTATTCATGAGTCAGTTATTTTAAGTGCTTTGTAAGTAATAATGAAACTGTAATAACTGTTATCCTAAATTCAAATGCTTTTTATACATGTATAAATATACAAAAATAAGTCCTCAAAAGAGATCAAGTGTTAATGCTCTAGAAATAAAATCCTTTTTTACACGGGTTCTTTGTAAAGTATATGTGGCATCTTATTGTGATTGGATGGGGATAAGTCTGGACAAGATGCAGGCTATAGACCCTCTATTTTCACTCAGATGCTTTATCAACTTGGGAACTGCATGAACACCACAATGGCACCACTGTAGATTTAGAATCCTTGTCCAGCAGGACTAGTTTATCAAGTCATCAGTGGATAAGATTTATTTTCTGGATGTCACAAGGATAAGCTCCTTTAAATAATTATTTCTTTTTTTTTCTTTACCCATGCTGTGCTTGTTCAAGGCAATGTCAGCTATTGGCAGGAAATAAGAAAAAAAGACATAGCTGGTTACTGAAATTATATTGTTGTCTGTGATATTAAGCTGTTAAATGCCAGTGGACACTTTCTTTTGATACTGATCCTCAAATTGCTATCAGTCTATCAGCTCCTTTGATAAAGTCAGGTAGGTCCCTTTGTCCTGTGATTGCCCTGGTGTCAGGACAATGGAGTTCTCTATTATTGATTAAGTCCACACCTGAAGTAAATCACAGAATCAATTGGATAGGGACTCTCTGGGGATTCCGTCTCAAGATGATTTTCAAAAAGCCCTATTTGGATACTCTTATACCCATTCCTGTTTAGAGCTGATATGAGGTGTGACCTGGTACTTTTAGCTTAAGACGTACTGGGCAGTAGCTAAGTGACTGTCAAATGGTCGGTGCCACTAGCAGCAGGGGCCTTATATATCTATGATTCATGAATGCTAGTTGGAGAGTAGATTTATGGCTGTTCCTTGGTAAAATAATAATCAAAGGTGTTGGAAATGAAGTGGAGACAAAACAGAATGAAAGAAGTGTAGGATTTCCTGTTGTGAGCTTATCTGTGTGGCATTAGCAGGAATTAGTGATTTGATTATGATGGTCCCCGTCTGGGGGTAGTTCTTGGGTTAACTCAAGTTTCAGTGTTTTAAAGGGACTGAAAGTATTAAAGATTTCCTGTTTAAAATTTACATGCTACACTGATATGCAAAAGATAATACACGTATAAGCAAACAACATCAAAATATGAAAATAAATAGATTCATTACAGACTTGAGTTACGTAATCTGGGTCACTTGCATGAGTGAGTTGATTACAATAATGTTCAAGTTTTTGAGTCATATGTGATATAGCTTCCAAAGATTGACCTTGACATGGCCCACTTTAAACATGCTCATTTACTGAAAATATTAGCTTTATTAAAGAAAATTCTTTGCAGGTGATTTTTTTTAAAAACCATGATATTTTTTTTAAAATAATGATCAGATTAGGAATGTAGTAGTGTATGAGGCCACACCAATATAATTTCTTTTTCGTTGGACCTTGCATGCTCGTATTTAAATAAAACTCTAGAAATAAAATTATTAATTTCCAGCATCTAGGAAATTCTGCACTGTTTTCTGTTCTATTTTTGCTCTTTTTTGTATTTTAAATAGTTTTCAAAAAGAAAAAATTTAACAGTCGCCACAAATTTATTTATGCACTGCCTAAAAAATTTGGCAACAAAAAATAATTTTCGCCCGCACTCTTACGTTTTTTCACTGGATGTCCAACGAACAAGAAATTATATTGGTGTGGCATGATAGTTTTTTTTTTTTTTTTTTTTTTAGATGAAAATAGAAGTTGTGAACAACAGTACATGACATTCTAATAATTGTCTTGACATATGCATTTGAATTTTTTACAGCATTAAATGATGACTCTTGGCATTTGGTGGATATATTCTTAGAAACCTCGAGTGGGAAATTAGTCGTCTCCCTTGATGATCTCCCCAGCACCTCATTATATCTGAGAGCTTACACCCATTTGGATGTAAAAACTATTCTGGACTGGACTCGATTAAGATCCATGGTGTCATTTGCAGGTAAGAGAAATAATCTCTCTCTCTCTCTCTCTCTTTCTTTTTCTCACACACAAAATAAAAGAAGATTGTTGTTATATAAACAGACTAGCTTGTCACATGCATCCATTAGCTGTTAGCAGAATTAGTTTGAATAAATAATTTCTTATTTAAAAGAAATAAAATTTGAAGTCTGCAGGTCTAATTTTACATAAATACTGCACATAAATAGTGTTGCTTTGTCATGCTTTTCTCACAAAGTTCTTTAAAGTTAGTTTCCTACCCTGTGATATTTGAAGTGAAGATTTAGAAATGACAATTTTATTAGCTGTTGCCCAAACATTTACATGTAATAAAAGTTGATACCCTACTCTTTGCCTTGCAACAACCCAGTAAAACAGCAATTAACATGTTTGAAAGTTTTATTATGTGCAGAAAACATATTAATTTAGAAGTATTTAAGAGAATATCAAAGGGGGTATACTTATATTAAAGAATTAACTTCCTACATATTTGATTGTATGTAGGTGTTAAAAATGGCTGTGAGATGGAATATGATGGGTCTTTAATTCAAATTAATTTTGATTATGGTTACAGTTGAGAAAATCTTTTCAAATTTTTCAAAACTAGTTGAGTGACTAGGATATTAAGTATGTGATACAGCAAATTTTCTCATGTTAATTATAAAGTGTACTTTTATAACCATCCAAAACCAGTTCTAAGAATATACTCACAAAGAATTCACTTAGATTGCTTCATGATATATATCATGAAATAATGTTTTTTAATGATGATCTGTTAATATTGAATACTTCTGAATTAAATTAGTTTTGACATTTGACACAAGAGTCAAGTACATGTACCAATCACTGTATCCTCTATATCTCAAATCCTTGGAGACCTCAAAGTTTTTTCCTTAGTTCTCACAAGAAAACACGAGTTGTCTATACATTGATTATAATACTATGCTAGGTACTGCATTTCTTGTATCAGTCAACTTTCATAAAAGATTTTTAAAATCTAAAAAAAAATATACAAATGTATTTATAAAGACAAATTAATTTAACCTTTGTAGCAAGTGATTAGTATCCATCAAACTGATTGATTTGCGATTTTAATCTCATACACAACATTTGTATCATAGGCTTGACACATGCAGTACCTATAGAACATCACCAATTCATTGGCTGTCTAAGCTCCCTGAAGTACCGAGAACTGATCGAGGTCACATGGGAGGTCTCCCCCACCATTGTGATGCAGGCAACCCCTGGTTGTGTGGACCTGTGTCAGGAGAACAATCCCTGTGGGGAGGGGTGGTGTGTCAATCTGTACTCCTCAATACACTGCGACTGCTTCTCTGTGGGCAGGGAAGGGGACAGGTGCCAATACTCCAGTAAGTTTCTTGTACGGTTAAGCACTCTTCAAATGAAGTGCCAAAAAGTAACAATTTTGATTTCTTTCTGAATGTGATTTGTTATGTTCTATAAATCTATATTATATGTGCTTTTTCAAACTACAGTGAAAAGATGCTGATGTCAGTTTAAGGTTGATTTTGTTATTGGAATGTATGCATTAATCTTATTTTACTGTATGATATTAAGCAGTTACTTCAGCACTCTCATTGATTGATTACATCTTTTCAAATTATATTAGTTGTTTTGTGAAGAGTTAACCAAGAAAGCAATGACTGAAAAAAAAATTACTAATGCAAAACTGGTTTTAGTAAAAAAAAAAGGTTTTCATGTGTGGCCATTATAAGTCGATCTGTACAGACTAAAAAACATGACAAACCACCACTTGTGGTGCCTGGAGAGTTAACAACAAAGTGCTGGAATGTTGCCTCATGTCTGAAGTCTGCAGACAAAAACGATTGATCGATCTGAAATTACCATTTGTTAATGGTTTGAAAAGAACCACAGAATTCGAAAATTGTTTTCGTAGGTGTATTGAAAACAAATGTTTGTAATGTGTAAAGGGGGAAAAAAAAT
Organism: Magallana angulata; assembly: GCF_025612915.1. Lineage (NCBI taxonomy): Eukaryota > Metazoa > Mollusca > Bivalvia > Ostreida > Ostreidae > Magallana > Magallana angulata. The sequence continues at coordinate 29,140,379 of NC_069120.1, forward strand.
TGATAAAACAGTCTTAAGTGTCACACAATCACTTTGATCAATCAGGTTAATGAATTTCTACCTGCCAATTTAAAAGTTATTTAATCCCATATAGCTTTCACCTAGCCCAGATACTTCCAGTCCGTGAAATAAATTTTATGGTTTTAGCAAGGTCACTGATCTTTCAGAAGTTACAGCATTGTCAATCCTCCAAGTGATAAAAGGATATGAATGCAAAGAAGTTATTTTCATTTCATCAAATTTTATTTAAAATTTTCCCCATATATTCTGATAAGAAATGGCATGTTAATAGACCAGAAAATCCATTTCATGATACCTTTTTCAAAATTATTCCATGTAAAAGATTTTATGCACTACTTGCTCTGAAAGTAGGGTGTCAAAATATTGAAGGTGATTTGAATATTTTGGGATTGTCAAGTTAAATCTTGATGCAATCTGTGATGGTAATTTAAGCTGGGTATATTAGCTAGATCACACCTGTTTATTCCGGTTTTGATATCATCATGATTATTATGAAAAATATAAATCAAATGTTAATACATGTATATTGTAGTGAATCATAGACCTCAAAATTATGATGAAAGATTACATTTTACTATTTTGATTTTCTTGTTAATAATACAATTTTTGTCCCCCGCCGCAACGAATACAATTATTGTCCCCCGCCGCAACGCGGAGCGGGGACATAGAAATGCCGGGCGTCCGTCCGTGTGTCCGTGCGTGCATGTTTCAGTCCGTCACACTTTTTTGTAAGCGCTCTAATGCCTACAAATTTTGACGGATTTTCATTAAATTTATACCAAATGTTTATACCACTATTACCTTGGTCAAGTTCGAAAATCAGCATTGGTCGATACTTTTTGTTGGAGTTATGGGACTTTGTGACCTTGTAAGCGCTCTCATGCCTACAAATTTTGACGGATTTTCCTTAAATTTATACCAAATGTTTATACCACTAATACTTTGGTCAAGTTCTTTTAGATTGTAGTATTTTGGATATATTTGCGACAGGAAAAATAGAAAATAAAAATGGGTGGTGGGGGTAAAAAAAATGTTTCTCCCAATCTCCCCACACATTTATTTCTGGAACAGCCCTGAATGTTTGAAAATATTGCAATTTCATATACAGTATACTAGTATACTGCTTGACTGGCGGGGGACCCAGGAATTCTATTCTTGTTAAGACTGGCTACCACAAGAATCTCCATTGACAAGTATAAATTGATTAGTCAATTTGAAATGATAGAAACTTTTCTTCCTTGCCAAGGAATATTGTCTTTAAGAATAGCTTGTTTCAGGAGGTTAAACAGAAACTAGTATTTTGGGTTCTTTTAAATTTTTTTTTGCTATTGTAGTTTATATTAGGCTTTAATTCTGCATCATTTTTTTTTCTTTTTGCAAAAATTATCTAACCCCCTACCCCTCCCAACTTAACAATAAAAAAAAAACATGAGCGAAAATATCTAAATGCATTTAATAAATTGTTAGATGTAATTTATTTACAATGAATATTTACAATTTGACCTGCATCTCTATTTCCGCAATTCAAACTCCCCAGGCCCCTTATAGATGTTCATGCAGGGTTGTCTCTAAGACCCTGGAGGCGGGGAATTCCCCCGCCTATAATGCCTTAATAACCCGGCTATTTTTGCATTTCAAACACAATGTAGCTATAAGCAAGACCCCCAGACCCCCTTCTACTTTTTCATTTCCTCCTTCTACTTCAATTTTTAGAGACAACCCTGTTCATGTATGTAGAAACATCACTGGAGGGAAATTTAATAAGAAATTAAAAATAAGATCTCGGCCTCCTTTCATGAATCTTGGTTTCGGTACAATTTCGATCGTTTTCATGTAGGATGAAATCTCATCTGGTTATTGTTGTAGACATCACAGAGATCACTCTACACGGCTATGAATGGCTGACCTATCAGCTGTACTCGGAGCAGGAGAAGACCTTACGTGACAGGAACCGATTCAGCTTACAATTCAAGGTAAGAGCCGGTGTACAAGAAGATTACGCAGGCTGCGCCGCCAGGATTTTGGTGTCTATCCTTAGCTCTTAATTTCTTTTGAAGTCTCTGACGGACGATGTGTAAAGTATTCATGAGAGAAAAACTTGCACTCTAAGTCCTAGCTGCTAATCTATGGGTTATTTTTTTTCTTTTAGCGCAATTGCAAAGCAAGAGCTTAGCCCTTATTGACCGAACTTGCATCAATTTCTGGTCCATTAGCACCTATATGTGTCGTTCAACTCATTCTCGTACCATTTTGGGCAATTCAATTTGTATTAGTTATTCTTCATTAAACAAAAGGTTGCCTTTTAGTTTCACGATTCCATTCATAATATCAGTCTGCCTGGCTGTAATGTGTTAGCAATTTGTACAAGAATATCCAGTCTTTATAGTGTGAAATTTACCAAAATGATGAATACATTTGGTCCTCTCCTTTGGTTAATTCAAAGTTACAAAGGGAAGATAAATACTGGTATAGAAATTTTACAGTTTCATGTACTGGTATGTTATAGAACAAACTTAGCTTTATAATATTTCAAATGGAACATATTCTGTTTATTCATTTTGCCTTATAAATTTTTCAAATGACCAAAAATTTATCGGTTAATATTTTTTAAATTTCAGTCGGACCGTGGTTCTGGAGTACTACTGTACGCGGTGGGGAGTATAGACATAGGGGGCGGGGTATCAGGGCAGCACCACTCCCACGTCATCGCCTCTGTCCACCAGGGGACAGTCAAGGCCTCGGTGGCCTTCGGATATGACATACTAGAGCAGACCATGGGGGTCAGTGTGGACGACAACAGGTAGATATTGTACAGGTAGACAGTGGGGGGTGGGACACAGAATTCAATGTCATTCCTTCTTTGTTTGCTCGCTAGCTAGATGATTCATATTTGGATCACTATTTTCAAAAGTCTCTGGCTGCTTATAATGATGCTTTCTGAATAAATGAGTGTAATATATATGGAAATGAAAGTTAACGGGATATTAAGAAAATTTATTTTTAGAGACTTTCTGATGGGTTTTTCAAGAATTTATAATTTAAAGAGTTGAAATGACTATCAACGGAAATTATCTTCAAAGCCAACCTTTATAGATAATTAAATGCTAAATTAGAAAAACAATGTTATTTCAATTTTCAAAATTAAATTCTTGAATAGATTTACAGTAGTATTAAGTTAGAAAAAAAAAGAAGGATTTTTCAGATTTTTTCTGTTTTATTTTTTACACAGAGTCATATTTTTAGTGTGACAAATATCAATAGTGTTAACCCTTCTCTTTCATTTGGCGCAGTGATGGGTAAGTCAGTTGTGCACCGTCGCTTTGCTAACGACCTACCTTACAATGCGACGACGACAATGCCATATTTAATTACCTAGCATGTGTTTACAAGAATGATATAGTTTTTGTCCAAAGAAACTTGATCCTCAGACACTATTAAAAAAAAAAGAAGAAAAAAAATTCATACTCTGACACAAAAATTAATTATTTTCTTCCAGTCAGTAGACAATCATTGAACAATGAGTGTCAATTTCCATCAAATTGAAATTCATGTCATTTTTTTTCACTGGATTTGTTCAACCATCACGCTTTATAAGTTCATTGTAGGCAAAAAATAAAATATATCATTGACTGTGCAAATGTTGATCATGTTTCATAAAACCCCTTCATTCATGTTCATTCAATCTCTACAAGTTGCATTCTATTATATATTTATTTTATAATTTTCATTAAGTTTTAGATCAATGACTATTGTGTGCATGCATTTTCAGTTACAAGGTATACACAATTTTTTCAAAAAGTTGTGATGGTTCGTTTTTTTTAATTTTTTTTATCACTTTTTTCCCCTTCAAGTTTATAAGTTTAGTGTCATCTTATTTATCATAAATCATTGTTGTAACAATCAATGTTTTTATTAAAAATTGATTCAACAGCATAAAACTCACATCAGCTGGATGATTATATATAGGAATGTTCATGGTGTTAGTAGACCATGGGTTATTTTATCTATAAAGCTTATTCCATGCTGCGTATTATTTCTTTGGTACTGTTGTTATGTCACTGATTCAAAGATGAACAGTAAATAGACTTTATATTTCAAATGTATCAGAACTATAGTAGCTTAATTTGTATTACAAGTGCATTTTAGAAGCTTTTGTTGTTTTGTAAAAGAAAATGCCATGAAAATGTACTGTCTTGCTGCATATTCATATCATATTTATGGACATGTATGTTACCATATATATATATATATATATGATGGTGTGGTCAATCAATGCAGCTAGATATAACTCAAGTGGTAAGGCACCTGGAAGGGACCTGGGTTTAAATTCTGGTGTTCTCTCTCTCTCTGTCTCTCTCTCATCATCATTATTGTTTTTATGAGGATATATGACACAATATTATTAATGGACATTTTAGACAATCTTCATACAATGTTCAACACTATCTGCTCTGCTTTTTATGCTCTCAATTTTTTCATTGTTTAAATAGTTGCTTTTCTATTTTTTTTTTTTTTGTATAAAAAAAACCCATATATTTTATGATCAAAATACCAGTAATTAATTCTGAATTATTTTACAGGTGGCATAATTTGACCATTGTCCATGAAACAGTGAAAGTAGAGTTTTACCTGGATGGAAAGCGTTTTGTCCATGTAACAACCAACGACTTGTACTATTTAGGCCTGGATCCATTTATCTATATTGGAGGAGGGAAAAACTTTGTTCAGACATTAGGCAAGTGTAAATGTTAACATATAGTTCAGCAGCCCTTATAGGTTGTGGTTATATACTTAAACTATCTCACTTCAGTTTGAGGGAAAAATGTCCATTTACATGTACTTTTCCAGATCAATATCAGACTCTAATATGTTTATTTTCTGTTTATTTTCAGGACTTCAAGTTCGACAGAACTTTGTTGGCTGTTTAAAAAATGTGTATGTAAATGATCGTTCCATTCTGAATGATCTCAGAAGTAACATTTCAACAAGTACTCTCCATGGCAACACAGAAGTCCAATATGGCTGCCACAGAGTGTCCAATATATCTTTGACATTCCCCAGGTCCAAATCAATCCTGTATTTATCTGGGTACTATGACAGTGTTTTCAACGTGCAATTTGACTTCAGAACCGTCAGGGAAACAGCCCTTTTACTTTATCTCAAAATTCAGACCATTGATTTATTTGGATACCCAGCAAAGGGCTTTGTTGAGGTAAAAATAACATTAACTTTAGTCATATCATTGAATTAAGAATAAAAAAGACCTTTTTATTGTCAAAACATGCTCTCTTTTAATTACTATGTAAATCGTTTCGCTTCTATGCATTTGTTGTATATCACTAGGTCTGGATCAACAAGACTCTTCCCATGATGAAGTTTGTGAGGACGATGTACTATGACAGCATTGCCAACGTCTCCCTTCTTCATGTCAACGTCAGCAATAACCAGTGGCACACACTGTCCCTCCAGCTCAAAGACGGGTATATAACTATACATGATCTAATTTATATAACAAGGTTGTTATTTAACCTAGGAGAAAAATGGTTATAATGTTAATCCATTCTATTATATGGCACACATTACAGTTTTAAATAAACTATGTGTACTCTTATATCAAAGTACCGGGGATGAACAGTTTTGATTCTTAAAGCATAATGTTGATTTTATGTTTAGGACTTGAGACTTGGCTTATACATGTACTAGTCCATCGTAGTCATCTTTTAACTTTTGAATACTTTGAGATGGAGTGTTAATGCCTTTTAAAAAATCAAGACTTTTGAATGAAAAAGTTCAATGTCATTGACCAAATTGAAGGCAAGGTACATGTAAAAGTACTCTGAATGATGAGATTGTTTTCTATCTACTGTAAAGCCATTAGTATTAGTAGGACATTAGTATTGAAAACATTTATTACTTATTAATGGATGTATGTAACACAGTTTACTGTTGAATTATTAGAATGAAAAACATTTTAGACTAGTAAAAACATTATATTATTTCATTGTGAATTTTGACTCCTAGGCAGGTTAAAATTTCTGTGGATAACTTGGCCTTACCTTCCCTTTTTATTGGAAATGGTTCAACAATAGACAAAAGCATCACAATTGGATATGGATTTCACAGAAATTATGATGGTATGGTTAAAATTGGAAAAAAGTCATTGCATCAAAATAAAGAGTTGAATTTTGTTTCAAGTTTCAGTATGGAACAATTAAAAACTTTTTAAAAAAGGTTAAAAATTGAAAAATAAACTTTAGTAAAATCTAAACTTAAAAACAGAATCTTACGTATAAATCATTGATACAAGTATGATTTTTTAAACAGATTTTGTTGGTTTTGTTGGCTGCATCAGAAATGTGATAGTTCAGAAGGAATTCCTAGACCCCATCAATCTCATGGAGCGACCTTCCTCTGGGGTATCGCAGACGGGCCTCATTCTGGACGGGTGTAAACTGGTGAACCATTGTCTGGTTCACCAGCACTGTCAGCACGGTGGACAGTGCCTGTCCGACTGGGATGGAGTGTCATGTGACTGCTCCAGCAGCGCCTATCAAGGAAAATATTGCCAATTTGGTAAGCTTTTGAACTTTTGAACTACACGTACTTGCTATAATTCTCCAATTTTTTCTATTTCACTTGCACAGTGATCAATTTTCATTAGCTTTAAATCTTGTATTCTTTACAATTGCACTGACACAGGGACTTTTGTTAGGATAATTCTGTGCATAGAATTAAAATTCTGAGGTGTATGTTTATAATATGTGAGACAGAAAATTGCTGATAAGTTGGAAACTGTTGTTACAGAACCTGAGTTTATCTTGTATGTACCTTGTATATCCCAGCGCGGTACCGCAGTAGTTGTGACAGTTACTATCAGAGTGGATGGAGGAGGTCAGGAGTGTACGTCATCGATGTGGACGGCAGCGGGCCTGTGGAGCCGACTTATGTCAGCTGTCAGATGGGTATCGGCACGGAGGGAGATTATTACGGACAGACAGTGGTGGAACACAATCTACATATTCAAACTCAGGTCAGGGGAATCACACTGCCAGACATGAGGATAAGGCTGACATACAGGTGAGTGGGGGAAAAAGTAGTATATGTATTTCGTGATGTAAGTTTGTATTGGTGATAGTGTGTGTGTTGGGGAGGGGGATTATTTGGATACTAGTATTTTATAAGCTGGAAATGATGTGTGTGTGTGGGGGGGGGGGGGGGGGGGGATTTTTAGACATTTGTATGGTGGTGGTATGTTTTTGTGGGGGGTTAGAAATTTAGAAAATTGCATGATCATGAAGTAAATTTATAAAGAATTATAATTTATGTGTGAGCAGTCATTTGACAAACTTTTTAATAACATATGAGTAAAGTGCATATATATATCTAAACAATTATCTCTGGAGTTTTGTCTATTTACAGGGAGATGGGATTTGTTGAGCTACAGCAGCTGACCAAGATATCTTCTTGGTGTGAACAATATATCCAGTATAACTGCCTCAATGCTCCACTGAGGTCAGTCCATGCCCTCACAACTTGTATCTGTCTGATATTTTAAAACTATATATATACTATATATACTATATAAGAATTAGATATATTAAACTCTGTTGGTAAATTTTTACAAAAGGCATTGCCTTAATTTGTATTTCCTATTTAAATATTGGTTTTTTATTTTTCAATCATATGATAAACTATTTCAAATTTGTATGTGCATTTGTATCTTGACATATTTATGTATGGTGTTTAACATAAATATATAGAAGACACTATATTGAATGTACGGAAACATACATAATTATACATATATATATATACATATATACTATTTAATTGTTCATGTCTGTCATAGTTCTTTAAATCATCCAGCTCTTTCCCTCTTGTATATGTTTATTGAATGTTTTATGTTCATTGGATGTTGTATGTCAACAGTCTTCATGTTGCCCCTTGAGGGACCTTAATTGGTTAATAAAGAAATTGAAATTATATTCAGATTGGTAAAATTGGTTTAAAGTGTTAACTACTGTATGTAATGGTGGGGAGAGGGGGGTGAGGAGGTATTATTTTTGTAATCATAAATAAAAGGTTATACATGTATTTTGTCTCACTGTCAATTTATTAACTACAGGCTGAGCAATCTGACCCATTTCAAGTCCATAGATGGTGGTGTGGTACAATACATAGGAAAGACTGACCCAGAGTTTACTCCAGGCTGCTCTATGGGGACCTGCAACTGTGATAATGGTATAATGATACAGTTCATTAATGTAGACATTTACACTGTACATGTAATGGATAGTTATATTTTCTTGAGATTTCCACATGTATTACATGTAAGTTTGCAGAAATCAAGTAGGATTTCAATGTCTATAACCTCGAAATGCTGTGTGCAGCCAGGCTTGAACAAAAATTGGTTTCTCAAACTATATTTTGTTGAGAGTTTAAGCGGTACATGTCTATTCCGGCAATTGAATAAAACTCATATTAGCTTTTTACAAGGGCATTGACGGGTAAACCGATAAAAAGCTATTATGGAAATGTGAATCCAAAATTATATATATACATGTATATAAATGTTGAATATTGTTTCGGTTACATTGTGTATCATACTTGTAATAAACTAGTAATAAGAACAGAAAATAGGGTTCATACGGCAGAAATCAATTACGATTATAATAAAAATATACCGGTATTCTATAATTCAACATAACGCTATATCAATATACATGTACAATAAAAAATAATAATAAAAGAGTCAGCAGCAGGATATGAACCCAAAACACTGCATGGATGTACATGTATTTAAAATCCAGAATAAAACCAGTGTGCCCTACCAGACTTGCAGTATTAGGTATTAAGTTGTGTTGGAAATGAACAATATTGTCTTATATCTAGACTTTGTTTTATATCATCAAAACATTTTTTGAAAAAGTATTATATTAATCGTATCTGGGTCGTCTCTCCATGCTTCTTTTTTTTTTTAAAGCAACATTTTTAATGTTGAAATATGTTATCTTTACGCGTTTCAAATTTATAGAGAGAAAATTAGGATTTTGCTTCAATTCCGTCGTGTTGCTATATTCAAGCCAATATTATGACAAAACCTTTCTCATTTTAAACCCTTTTTCCACCATTCTACGTCCAACAGAAACCAAATAATGTTTATAAATCGAAAAATGTGCAAAATTAACCGATGAAAATTTCACTGCTCTTGTGCGCCCAGATTCGTGCCGAATCTACATTTGAAGCGCCCACTTTCTTACTCTTGATTTTTTTTTCGTAATAAAGGAATGCTTTTGATGCTTAGATGAATACTAGTATTCACAACAGTAAATACATGTAGTTTGTATGCTTGTATGAATTTTATCTTTATGGAGTCTCGATTGCCTTTGTTAAATCGGTCGGGATATTGCTGCTTTGTTCGTTTAGACATCGTTTGTGTATATATAATTAAAGCCTATTGTTTGCTCTACTTGGGAAAAACCCTGGAAATAACACAGAATATACAAGATATACACAAGGGGCGTCTCTTATTCCCAGGTGCACGTCAGGATTCCTACACTCGCGGGCGATGAAAGTTTTAGTACTAATACATGAATACGATAAGATTAATCCATTATACTAGTAATTAAAATATTATCGATATTATACATTCTCAATTATTTCCTCGCCCTGGGTTTTAAAATACATGTAATTACGTCTACAAATCAAAATTAAGAATAATTCAAATAAATTCTAAAGTTGTAGCATCGTAAAAGGCTGGTTTGAGAGCAAACTTAGGTAAACTTATATTGGGGCGCTCGTGAAAACGATGAAATTTTACGCAAATGTGATACTTGAATGTACGTGTAGGTTTTACAAATCGTTGGCAACCAAGTTTGGTACATGTAAATAAGCTAATTTAATAAGCTACTTTTGGCGCCGGTTAATCGATTTTAGAGTAATTTACATGTAAATCGAATCAACCTTAATCCAAATCAAACTTTGGGACAATCGTGGAAATAATTTTAATCAAAATAGATTTTGTGGTGCCCGTGAAGATGATCCCAAGTATACGTTGATTTCATTGCTGATATTTGATATCCAGTATCATTATTGATGGGTTTTTATTATTATTATTTTTAAACATATCACACGAACATACATAAAAAAGTTTGCATAATTTACAATATTTTATTAAATGGTTGTTAACAGTTGGTTAAGTCTGTTACATTGAATGCAGTATAGTGTTAGTGACTTATGATTGTATAATGTAAATTTAGTTTTATTGAATGACTAAACTTTTGGCTTTGTTTATAAAGATACGACCTCGAAAGAATAATTAAATTAAAAGTCCTACACATTGATAAGCAAGTACGGTATGTGCAACAATCTTTTATCATTGAGCATAATATATGTGCATACATGCAACCATTCTTTCCATAATTGAGACACGAAGACAGAAACATGAATTCCTTGTCTGGGTTTTAAAAAAAAAATTTTACACGATGAAAAGTGACACATGTAGATTTAACTAATTTTGACCAAGTTTTCACAATAATAAAAATTGGAGTCTGTTGTAAAAAAAAAAAATAAAAACCGATAGTGTTGTAAAAATGAGGGTTGTGATTTTGTTCTGTATATTTTAACAATACATATACATATTTAGAAATTACATATGCGACATCTACATATACTTACACGTCTGGTTCTTTGGGAGTTTCCTCTTCAAGTACAGGTGCAAAGTAATCAGTCTGTGGTGCTGTACAATTACGGTGTACCTCATCATGGATGAATGAGTTCAAGTATACCACAAATACACGAGGGCTTCTCTTTCAGCCCCGTTATCAAAACAATAAGAGCTCCCGTTACGGAGACATTGGCCGGGGTGAAAGTTGTCAGCAAATTCACACCTTGTTGAGAATAAGAATCCGACAGCATGGAGATCACAGGTACGGGAAGGGGATACATATTGACATGCTTGTATTTTAATTGAGGGTGGTACACACGTGCACAAATGTACATGGAAATAAAAGGTGAATCCCGCAGGTTGGAAGGTGGGGGGGGGGGGGGGCATGTCTTTTGTTTGGACTAAATACTCCTCGGCGGAAAACCAAATCTTTTTTCCCCCTAACATCATTGTTCTCGCCGACAAATTGCAAAGCACAATCAAAAATACAGCTGAAATTTACCAGGTTGTACACGAAAACGACATTAATATTATAATTCAAAACAACGATATCTGAATGAGCTTGAATGAAATAATTTTTTGTCGCTTTCAAATTTTTACGAACCGCAAATCGTGTGTCCATTTTGTGTCACAGTAAATTTATTTGAAGGTGTTTATTGACTATTAGAAAATTTCATTTATTGCGCATCTACCATATGTACCCCGTGAATTGTTAACACATGCCTTGTAAGGCGTAAAAAAATCACTCTTACCGCCGTCAAATAATTAAATGACTCTGCATGCTATTTTGTGCATGATTCGAACAACATTTTCAATTAAATACACATTGGTATTTCATCATTTATTTCTTATATTCTGTATCTATATTTCATAAAATTTCGTGTAAATGCACACGTACATGTACGAGCAAATGAAAATGAACGACTGGAAACAAAATATCGAAACGTTCAATTTATACAAAGTCAAAGCGTTCAGGCCACGCCTATCTCATTTACATAACGTGCAAACCGTTCACAAAGCGTGCAGCTATTTTTAGCAAAGCGTACCGTTCACAAAACGAACCGTACCGTTCACAAAACGAAACGTACCGTTCACAAAACGTACCGTACCGTGCAAGAAACGAACCGTACCGTTCACAAAACGAAACGTACCGTTCACAAAACGAACCGTACCGTTCACAAAACGAAACGAACCGTACCGTGCAACTGGTGTAGTAGCACGTTTCAGGGTCTGTACCTATATACCACAAACACATTTATTAAAGTGATAATGTGGCTTTTTCTCCAAAAATTAATTTATTACATTTTACGTATAAGTATTTTTTTGGACCCTTCCTCATTATGATTTCAGAGGACTTGGTCGCTCAAGAAGATGGTGGATATAACAGAATAAAGAGCCAGTTGCCCATTGGAGAAATTACTGTGTACCAATACACTGACTTTAAAACTCCAGACTCTAAAGGAACCCTTAGCATTGGCCCTCTAAAATGCTGGGGAAATAGTAAGCAGAAATTTGTTCACAATAGAGACTGAAATCAGAATCAACACTGGTAATTTGTATGTTTTGATCATGTTTTGCTGCTGTAGTGTAGTGATGTAGACTGCAATGCTTGATCTGTTTGATTTTACAGAGGACAGCTTGAGTTCGTCGTCAGTGACGTTTGTGACAGAGGACTCCTTCCTGAAGCTGCCGGGCTGGGTGTACGGGGACCTGGAGTTCAGCTTCCGTACTCACCAGAGCTCCGCCCTCCTCCTGTACCAGTCCTCCTCCAACGGGGACTGGTTCAAGGTCACTCTAGAAGCAGGTCAGCCAATGAAGAACTACTCTGTTAAATTCTTATACAGTAATGATGACTGTTTGTAAATACTGTAAGAAAATGCATATACATGTACCTATATAGTTTTTGGAACAAAGTTAGGTTTAGGAAAATGTTTCGTTCAAAAGATGAAGTGTGGCATATGCTTTTTTTTTTTTTTCTTTTCTATATATTCAGTAGTTTTAATGATACTATTTATCATCATGTTTGTCATAATCATCTTTACTAGCCGTGTCTGATTAATGAGCCGGTCCTGGGCTAGCAATAAGAGTAAGAATTTGAATATTTCAATTTCTTTGTTCTTGTTTCTAAAGAGGATGCCATTAAGATGGAAATGCAAATCAAAGGGAAAGTTATCCTGAGTGAGACGCTAGATGCCAACAGTTTGGTAAACGATGGTGATTGGCACCGGGTGACCTTTGAACTTAGTTCTCATGAGGTCAGGTGTGGACTGGACTCCCAGAGGAGAATTGTGACCATTCCTTTCCACAATAACATTACATTTGATGGTTTACTGTATCTAGGAGGAAAATTGTATAGGTAAGAGATCGATTCATATCTTTCAAAATTTCTACTGGGAATATCTGTCAAGTGTTTCTGAACAAGGCTATGTTTCTGGATGAATTAATCTTAACTCAGTTTTATATAATATGCATTTTTATTTGCAAATACATGTACTTTGATCCTTTCAATTGTAACAAATTGCATTGTATTTAAGCTATGGATCATACAACAACCTGCCTGGTTTGATTGGCTGTGTGAAGGGATTAGTGTACAATGGCAAGCTTCGGGATCTTACCTTTGATGTTTATGATGAGTATGTACTTTATACTTCAAAATGCACAATGAATGTAACTACATGTACACTTGTATTGAAAAGGCATTTTAAAGACACATCATCTTCCACTACTGTCATTTTTAAGGCTCATTCAAAATATTTTAAAAGGAGATGCAATTATAGTTAAAGTTTGATAATTTTTTGGGATTTTTTTCTCCAGCATGCCCAACATTCTAAGTGGCTGTAGACGCCATTGCTCACCAGATCCCTGTCAGAACGGAGCCCTTTGTGTGGAGAAGTGGAACAATTACCAGTGCATATGTACTAACAAGTGGGCACACTCCGGCCACAGCTGTGAGACCAGTAAGTGTTCCCAGAATGTTTCCAGAACGCAGTACTGTAAATTCCTTATTTATGGGAGTACTTAATTCCAGGATTCCATTGTTTTGCATCTAATTGTGAGGATATAAAATGCGAGCACCAATTTTTTTGTCAGGATTTCATATGGCTCAAAACTGTCTGAAAAATAAAAGGTAGATTTTAAAATCTGCAAGACTGCTTCTTGCACTTTTAAGCAGATATTATATCCTTGCGTTTATTGAGGAATTTACTGACTGAGGTGTGCTTTTCAATATTCCATGAAACTTTTTAAAAATGACAGAATATAGTCACAATAGAGATACTCATTGTTTTTGTTAAAAACAATAACAGAAGTTCAAGCCCTTTCAGAAAGAACTTCAAATGATAAACATATGTCCTTTTTTTTGCAGACATCAATGAGAATGCAGTGACCATTACTGGAGACTCGACAGCTTTCTTTGACCTGCGAGTCAGCTCTAACCCCCTGGAGATGGAGGAGAGAATCATCTTCAGCTTCCGCACTCAGGTCTATAAGGCCCTCATCTTCTACATGTACGATGAACTGAACAACTTCATCCAACTGGAGGTAGTGGAAGGCAAGAAACTGCGCTTCACAAGGAACAACTTCCAGCAAATCTTCCACCAAGACATAGAAGTTCCAGGTTTGTTTATAAATGAATCTGTCCCTGATCTTGTTTCTTTTTGTCAGTGTATAGTGCTCATTAAAGGTTTTCATGTTTGTGGTAAAGCCAGTATATAGCATTCCTTCTAGCTCTGGCTAGTAAGTTAACCCTTAGCTTGCTAAGTAGAGTGCTGGATTTGTATATCGGAGTACCCAAGTTCAAACCCCAGTAGAAATGATAAGTATCTCTGTTAAATTTTGATCATGATCCACTTTTTACACTACCTAATATGACGAAAATTTAAGGTTCTGTGAGCATCAATAATATAGAGACCCTTTTTTGACAAAGACCTACTGTAAACGTATTATATTTGGTGTGTACGATATTTGGCGGAAATTAGTTTTTGAACACATTGTCATGGATTTGAATTAGTATATTTCTGAATTTGACTATTCTTAAATATATATATATACATGGCATTTAGCTATATACTTGATTTAGCGGAGGCTGCATTCCGCCAAAAGGGCTATTAAATAGAATACACAGCCAAATGTAGTTTGTTGACATATATTTTGGAGTCAAGTAAGAAAAAAAATTAATGAAATACTATAGTTCAAAACTGTTTCTTTAATTAATTCCAAATAGAAAATTTATCAAAACGTTTTGGTTTAAAGATATGGAAAAAGTACAAGTTGTCCTATGAATTTTTATCCAAAAAAACTGGTAGGTCTATGAGTAAAAGCTTTGATCACTAGTATTTCTGAATACATGTAATGATCCATGTGATCTAGGACATGTATTGATAGTTTAATTGAAACTACTTGTTTTTAAAATCTTTTGTGTGTTTTTTCTCTGCAGGTATCATACAGCCTACCTGGAAACAAGTTGTATTGGAGCCAACAAAGATAATTGTGGATGGCACTGTCACGTTCCTCAGCCTCTCAAACAATAAATTGGAGTCTAGCTACAGAATCGATCCATTCGCAGGAGAAGGTAACAGTTCAATTTATTTCCATGCACCGTACTTATATTATGGTTCTTGAGGAGAGGGAGAATGTATAATGCTGTTTATTATATCATAATTTGAATGATGCTGTTTTTAAATGAAATTATTTTACAGTATATTGGTAGAGCTATATTCATTGGAAATAAATTTGCTTAGAGGGATGTTCAATTTTGTAGGGGAAACTGTAAGTCCGCCAAGACCCGCAGAAATGCTGCCCCCATTTCTGAGAATGTACCTGGGTGGAGCTCCAGTCAATGTCACTTCCCTGGAGAAATACGGGGGATGCATCCGAGGATTCAAAATCGGGGACCGTCTGTTGGATCTTCAGGAGCATTCCAAGAGTGTAGAAGGTATTGTACAGCTTGAATTACTCAAGCATGGATATCTCGAATACTGATGAAATATCAAGTGAGTTGGAGTTCCCAGCCACTATTTTATGTACTTAAACCTCTATATCTTAAATCATTGGAAATCTGGAATTTTTTTTTCTTGGTGCAAGTGCATTCAGTCACAGCAAAGTTTGGCTGAATATAGTTGTGATTTTCTTTAAATAGAAGTTCTACATTTATCAGTGGATCATTCTACATGCTGAAAATCCGACCAGAAAAATGAACTGAAAATGTGTTTGTATTTCTTTAAAAAGGCTTAAAGAAGGGCTGCAAAAAAGGGTGTACAAAGAATCTGTGTTTGAATGGTGGAGTATGCATTGAGAGATGGGGAGAGGGGCATTATGAATGTGATTGTTCTCATAGCAACTTTGCTGGGAAGCAGTGTGAACTTGGTATGTGCAATTTCTTTTTAATGATACAAATCTTGTTTCAATGTTTTCAAATTTCACATGATGACAGAATGTCAAATGATGACTAATCAATTTAGCCTGTACATTTTACTGAAAGATTTCAGTAAATCTGTTTTGCAATGCTAGTTTACAAAAATCTTGGTTTGCAGAGGCATCAGGAATATTCACCGGGCAATCTGTAGTCCACTATAATTTTATTCCCCTTGGTGAGGCAGCCAAAACCAACAAGGAGCAGTTCTCCTTCATCTTCAAGACAAACTGTACAGACAAAACAATGGTCCTGTTGGTGATACTCAGCAAGAATAGGCAAGTTCATTGTCGTGATCATCCAGAACCCGCAATCACGAATTTGTACATTTTGAAGAGGAAAAAATTTTACAATCAATTCCAAATTACATGTATTGTTGTGAGGAAAGAATTTACAACCAATTACAAATTACATGTATTACTGTGAGGAAAGAATTTACAACCAATTACAAATTACATGTTTTACTGTGAGGAAAGAATTTACATTCAATTACAAATTACATGTATTGCTGTGAGGAAAGAATTTACAACAAATTACATGTATTACTGTGAGGAAAGAATTTACAACTAATTACAAATTACATGTATTACTGTGAGGAAAGAATTTACAACCAATTACAGATTACATGTATTATTGTGAGGAAAGAATTTACAACCAATTACAAATTACATGTAATATTGTGAGGAAAGAATTTATAACCAATTACAAATTAATTTTCTGATGACTTTTTGGTGATACTCGTCAATTCACCCTTCCAATTTTAGAGAAAAAAAATTACATAAAAGAATTTATTGCCAGAGTTTACGACTTATGGTTTTGACATCAAATTTTTTTTATCTTATTTATTGTAGGGGAGATTACATCATAGTTTCACTGAGCACCTCTTTTGTGAGAGCAGTGTGGAATTTACAGAAACGTCTGTGTGAGTGTTAATGTTTATCTATACAGTATCAGACATATACATTGCAGTTTGTAGTATTATTTTAATTTATGAACAATCAAAATTATTAAATACAAATGTACAATTATGGGATGTGATCTGGAAGATTTCTGAAGACTTGGTCATTGCATACGTTCTTGAATTGTGGAGTTGAATTATTTAAAGATAGCAATTGATAACTGATTATATAGGTATTCATCTTTATGATATAACCAGTAATTTGAAGTCACTAAAATGAAAGTATAAAATTAAATAAACTACCGTAAATAGTTTTAATGGTCTAACATTATATATATTAAGTCATATCACAGTATGGTATATACTGGTAATGTGTAATGTAAATTTACAGATGAGGAGAAAGTAAAGGGGAATTTCTGTGATGGAACAGCTCACAAATTTATATACAAACGGGAGGGAGAGGAAATGTGGATGAAGGTATGTGATCAAATCTAAAGGTGCAGAAGTAATTGTTAACATATTTCTCTGTTTCTATCTTCTCCACAATACGTGTAGTAATAAATGACATCTTGGGTGTCCTCTGTGTGAGTAAGTCGAGCATTTACACATAGTGTCAGTCTATTTTTAGTTCAAACACATTAACTTTGATTTTTTAACTAATTTGTTCTTGGTTTGAAAATTTCTATGCTAGTGGCTTAATTGAAATACCGGTAGCTAAGTTGAATTAGTTCCCCTTGAAATGTCATAGTATACCTGTATATTTGAATGGTAGTTTTGTAGCACAGCTAAACTATTACTGTATTAAAAGTGATTTTAAAAAATAAAAGCAATAGCACCTTATATTTTTATTAAATAACTCTTTTTTTTTATTTCAATATTATTCATATCGATTTGCATAAATTACTGTATACAGGGAAATATTTGCCCCTTTTAATTTTTGCCCTCGTTTTTAGCGAGCTAATTTAAGACTGGGCGAATTCCATGTTTCATATTATCGCTCTTTATTTAAAACATAACTATGTCTTGGTGAATTGAAGGTGAGATGAAATGTTTGCAAGTTTAGAAGGTTAAAAATTAAATGGTGGGAAAATAACCCTGTATACACTAACATGACAGAGATTTTGTTTTTTTAAATGTGTATTAAGGTCGGACAACACGTTCCTCAATTTTATATAACTTTTTCAAGGAACTTGTTATTGATTTACTACTACTCTGACAAGCTTTCTTCCAAAAAAGTAGGATACCTTACCAGACATTTCTGCAATATACTAGATTATGCAATTTCCTATGTAATCTTGAAAATACACTTGAATTGCAGATATAAAAACTATATAGGAACTCTACCTCTGCCCCAGCCGGGGCTTGAACTCAAGACCTATGGTACTTAGCTCATAACAGCGAGCGGCTACAGCTCTAAGCACTTGACCATATAAGCTTTTATATATATATTAATAAGAGTTTAATCATACTACATTATTATAAATAATAATAAATTTATTGGAACTCTTTTATTAAAAGGAGGTACAAAAAAGATGCTCGAGGAACGTGTCATCTGACCTTAAATGTATAAATTAAAACTCGCATCAATCTTTGGTTGTGGATGAGCATGCCTATATAATCTAGATAGTTTGACATATCAGATTAACTGTTAATCCCTAAATGAAAGGATATTGTTTTGTCTTGATGACCGTGTTTTTATGAAAGATATTAATAATAATCAATAATGATGCAGGCTGCAGACATTCACAGTGTGAGTACTGATACATGTATAGTATAGTGCATGTTGAAAGATGCCCTGACACTTTCAGTTTGATCTGTTCTTTCATTTTATTTATGTAGTACATCTTGTACAGAACTAATTTTTTGTAAATGTCTATATATACAATTCATTATTATTCACTAACAGAGATTCTGCATGAGGGGCAGGGAATTAGGGAAAGAGGTTCTGGAACTTATATGTTAAATGTCTATATATACAATTCATTATTATTCACTAACAGAGATTCTGCATGAGGGGCAGGGAATTACAATGTAGGGAAAGAGGTTCTGGAACTTATATGTGAACCTTTTTATTAGGGTCTTCCGTTTCCAACGGAAGACCCTATTGTTTTTGTTGGGTTTCTTTTTCTCTATTTTTCACTATTATTATTATTCTTTTTTTTCTTAACATTTTTCTTAAAACTCAAATATCTCAAATAGTAAAAACATGATCATCCGTCACTTATGGTATGCTCAAACAGCATTTCTAGAAAGTTGTGTTTTTTAAATTTTTCAAATTAAAAAATTTACGATTTCTTTTCATCAGCATACATGTATGTTTTAAACTTATCAAATTTCATTATGAGCAGGTTGTCCGTCACTTCCGGTCGTCACCGGAAGTGATTCCAAAATTTCAATTTTTGGATTTTTAAAGCATTTTGTAGACATTTTGTACTGAATACAAAACTAAAAACTGTTTTAAAATTGGACAACGCATTGCAGAGATGTTGCAGTTTTAAAATGACCTTTTCCGGAAATCTCAATATTCCAATGTAGGTCCAAAAATTAGTTTAAAAGGAAGTTGATATAGTAACTCGTACCAAATGTCAACATTTTGATTTAACCCTATCATATATTCATAATCAAACGGAAAACCCACTCATTACTCGCAACGAGGTCGTGTCTAGTTATGGGTTATAATTCTTTTATGGGGGAAAAACTGTTACTCACTGCATAAACAACTACATGTACATGTAGCTGCACAAGAGAGAGCACTGTATTGAGACAGTTTAAAAAACAAAAAACTTGTTGTTTTTTTTCTTTTATGTTAAACTGTTGCAGATTTTGATATTAAAGAATGTTTTGATTAGCTTTTGCATGTTCTAGAAATGTATGTTTCAATTTATTTGAATTTTGTCTGTTCCTCTTTTTAATTTGATATTTGTCATTTATGAATTTTTTACTTGATATACATGTAGTTATGAGATACTGTATTACCGGTAGATGCAACTATAGATGTTAATTTCTGGATTAAGGTGCAACTTTAGATGTTATTTCTAGATTTTAATGCAACTATAGATGTTATTATCTACATTTTAAGGCAACTACATGTATAGATGTTCTTTTATGGATTTTGATGCAAGTGAAGAAGTTATATTCTGGATTTTGATGCAGGTTGATCGATCAGACTGGAGGAGAAAATTTATAACCAACACACTTCTGGAGGACATGGACACAATGTTAGTAGGGGGCTTGATCCCAGGAGTCCTCAGTGACATGGAGTCGCAATACAAAGACCCTAACAAGACTGGCAATTTCACTGGATGCATATCAGGTACATTGTAAAGTATTTTTTTTTGGGGGGGGAGGGGGGGCATGGTTTAATAAAGGTTGCAATTTCAATGCTTTGATCAAATAAATAGATGTACAGTCAAACCTTGTTATCTCAAAACTCCTTTAGACTAGCTGTGAAAAAAACTGAGAGATTTTTATGACTTAAAATGTTGAAGCAAACATACTTAGACAAAATAAGTGGTCGGAAATTCCAAATCACATTGTAATATTCATGGGTATTCAAGATACATATGTTCAATTGTAATTTAATCTTTATGCATTATACAATAGATTAAAAAGAGTTTGCAGGTGATTAACAAAATAGATTATGCTGATTAAACTTTATGAATAATACTACAGAATGAGGCTAGCCATATACTGTATTGTTTTACAGAAGTAACATATGTACCAGTAAATGAGAGAACGTTTGTGGTCCAGCCAATGAAAGAGTTAAGGGACTTGAAGAATGGGTCCATTACTGTGCATGGTCCTGATGTGCCTCAGTGCTCGCCTGTAGATTATCACGACCCCTTGCTGACCTCTGAACCCACGACATCTGTCCCAACCACCAGTGTACATTCAACGGTGAGCACCATGCAGCTACCACACCCACACACTGTACCATGCAGCTACCACACCCAAACACTGTACCATTCAGCCACCACACCCACACACTGTACCATGCAGCCACCACACCCACACACTGTACCATGCAGCCACCACACCCACACACTGTACCATGCAGCCACCACACCCACACACTGTACCATGCAGCCACCACACCCACACACTGTACCATGCAGCCACCACACCCACACACTGTACCATGCAGCCACCACACCCACACACTGTACCATGCAGCCACCACACCCACACACTGTACCATGCAGCCACCACACCCACACACTGTACCATGCAGCCACCACACCCACACACTGTACCATGCAGCCACCACACCCACACACTGTACCATGCAGCCACCACACCCACACACTGTACCATGCAGCCACCACACCCACACACTGTACCATGCAGCCACCACACCCACACACTGTACCATGCAGCCACCACACCCACACACTGTACCATGCAGCCACCACACCCACACACTGTACCATGCAGCTACCACACCCACACACTGTACCATGCAGCTACCACACCCACACACTGTCTATGCACCATGAGTACTGTAGATTCCTTATTTTACGCGAGTACTTAATTCTGCGATTCAATAATTTACCAACAAATCGCGAGAACATAAAATCGCGAATGCCGAAATTTTTTCGTAGTTTCATGTAGTTTTCATGTGTCCCAAAATTAAAAGCAAGATTCTAGAATTCACGAGATGGGCTTCTCGCGATTTTACGCAGATATTAATTCCTCGCGTTTAATTAGGATTTTACAGTATCAACAGTGAATATTGATCGTCAAACGCATATTGCTGCAAATATTCTATTGATGTCATATGATTTTGTTTGCCTATGATGCAAACATGTACATGACCTGTGTAGAACATGAATAAATGGACTGGTTTTATGTGTATACATCTAAATATCTTTCAGTTTATTGACGTTCATATGGAAAAATAGTCTTATTTTTGTGCCATATATGATTGAAAATTCAGTTACAAGAAACATATTTCATTCTTGAATTTACTTGGCAGTTCGTCTGTTTAAACTGTAAACTAAATCGTCCTTAATCCTCCTAATCCATTTTTTGCAAATGTAAAGTTAATTGAGTTATAATCTCATTTTTTAAAGTTGGATATCTATAGTTTTTTAATAGAATTTTTTAGCTCACCTGAGCCAAAGGCTCAAGTGAGCTTTTCTGATCACAATTTATCCGTTGTCTGTCGTTGTCGTCGTTGTTAAATTTTCACATTTTCAACTTCTTCTCAAGAACCACTGGGCAGATTTCAACCAAATTTGGCACAAAGCATTACTAGGTAAAGGGGATTCAAGTTTGTTCAAATGAAGGGCCACGCCCTCTTTAAAGGGGAGATAATTGAGAATTATTGAAAATGTGTTGGTATTTTTCAAAAATCTTCTTCTCAAAAACTATTTGGCCTGAAAAGCTAAAACTTGTGTGGAGGAATCCTCAGGTAGTGTAGATTCAAGTTTGTTCAAATCATGGTCCCTGGGGGTAGGGAGGGGCCACAATTGGGGGATCAAGTTTTACATAGGAATATATAGAGAAAATCTTTAAAAATCTTCTTCTCAAAAACTATTGGGCCAGAAAAGCTCAAATTAAAATGGGAGCATCCACAGGTAGTGTAGATTCAAATTTGTTCAAGTCATGGTCCCCGGGGGTAGGGTGGGGCCACAATTGGGGGATCAAGTTTTACATAGGAATATATAGAGAAAATTTTTAAAAATCTTCTTCTCAAAAACTATTAGGCGAGGAAAGCTCAAATTTGAGTGGAAGCATCCTCAGATAGTGTAGATTCAAGTTCGTTCAAATCATGGTCCCTGGGGGTAGGGTGGGGCCACAATAGGATGAATTTTTAAATAGGAATATATAGAGAAAATCTTCAAAAATCTTCTACTCAAAAACTATTAGGCCAGAAAAGCTCCAATTATAATGGAATCATCTTCAGGTAGTCTAGATTCAAGCTTGTTCAAATCATGGTCCCCGGGGGTAGGGTGGGGCCAAAATGGGGGGATCAAGTTTTACAAAGGAATATATAGAGAAATCTATAAAAATCTTCTCAAAAACTATTTGGCCAGAAAAGATCAAATTAAAATGGAAG
Organism: Magallana angulata; assembly: GCF_025612915.1. Taxonomy (NCBI): domain Eukaryota; kingdom Metazoa; phylum Mollusca; class Bivalvia; order Ostreida; family Ostreidae; genus Magallana; species Magallana angulata. The sequence goes on from NC_069120.1 coordinate 29,163,435, forward strand.
CATCCTCAGGTAGTGTAGATTCAAGTTTGTTCAAGTCATGGTCCCTGGGGGTAGGGTGGGGCCACAATGGGGGGATCAAGTTTTACATAGGAATATATATTAAAAATCTTCTTCTCAAAAACTATTAGGCCAGGAAAGCTCAAATTTGAATGGAAGCATCCTCTGGTAGTGTAGATTCAAGTCTGTTCAAATCATGGTCCCTGGGGGTAGGGTGGGGCCACAATGGGGGGATCAAGTTTTACATAGGAATATATAGAGAAAATCTTTAAAAATCTTCTTCTCAAAACTATTTGGCCAGGAAAGCCCAAATCTGAGTGGAAGCATTTCCAAATCGAATATAGATTCAAGTTTGTTAAAAAAATAATCAAGTTGAATGGTGAGGCCACAGTGGGGAATGGATATTTACATAGGAATATATAGAGAAAATCTTTAAAAATCTTCTTTTTAAAGACCATTTGGCCAGAAAAGCTTTAACTTGTGTAGAGGCATCCTCGGGTAGTGTAAATTCAAAATCACAGTCCCTAGTGGTAGGGCGGGGCCGTGATGGCGGTTTGAATTTTACATAGGAATATATAGAGAAAATCTTTGAAAATATTCTGGGAAAGTTTTTCGGTCCAAAACTCAATACTTAGTGTGAAAGCACAGGTTATGCAGATATAAGTTTGATGAAACCATGATACCCTAGAGAAAAGTGGGGCCACAAAATTGGGGGGGGGGGGGGGGGTATATAGGAATAGAGAAAAATCTTCTTACAGGTACAACAACAAAAGGGGCTTGGTATTTACCAAAAGAAAGAGGTGGATAAAAATTGGCAGATTTTCAATTTTTTTTAGCAAGATCTACTGTACTTAGTTGTCAAGATATTTTGATACTGTGATGCTAATTTGATCATAATTAAGGCAATTGTTGCTCAGGTGAGCGATGTGGCCCCTGGGCCTCTTGTTTTCTTTACAACACCCTTGTTTTGATTCTAGATTTAGAAATAATGCTGGGAATGTATTTATTTTATCAATAGCTGGGCGTCACGATGCCACCTTGGGACATCAGGGGACCCGATATCTATGTCATTGGAATAGGAAACAATTTCACCACTCCTGGACCAACCACTACCACCAGCTCTACCACTACCTCAACCACTGAAATGGTTACCACTGTCATGTACCACCCAACCACTGAGCAGGAACCGGCAAATGTCACCCTGCTGCTGGGACAAATAACAGCAGCCACTGTGTCCTCTATGACCATATGTGAGTTTATAGTAAAGAGCAAATTCAAAGTTTAATTTCAGTTACTGTGGAATCATTTAAAATCGTCGGGGCCAATTTTTGTGGATTGTTGTTTTTTTGCTTATTTTTGGAGATGTAATTTTGTGGATGAGTTGTTTTTCAGTTTTAGTAAGAAAATTTACTCTTTCAAAACTTGTTTTCGTGGAGGACTTAAATTCGTGGGGGATAGCTACCCAAGAAAACCACAAAAATTGAGCCACCACGAATTCTAATGATTCCACAGTATTTAATATGTGGATGGTTGTACATAAGAACTAATGTTATGAACAGATACATGCATGCAGGCACAAAAGCCTTTGCATACTTGCTGCAAAAAAAAATGCCTACAAGATTTGGCTGTTGAGGTTAAAGTAGATACTCTAGTGATAAAAGAAAACACCCTTTGCATGTAGGTACTAGTACGTAAAAGTAAAGTCTTAGATAACGATAAGTCTGACATTCCTTCTACCTTAAAAATGTCCTAATGTCCTATATTGGTACATGAAATGTATTTAGAAAATTACTTACTATTAATTACTTTATTTTTATAGAAGAGCTTAAAAAATTCAAGTGGACATGTCAATTATTAATATTCAATTACTTTACATATATTAATTTGATGTATGTTCCTATCTTTATTAAGTCGTGATGTTATATTGGTTTCAGTGATTGTGTCCTGTGTGGTGACCCTCATGTGTCTGATAGCAATCCTGATCGCTGTCATCATGAGGAAAAAACGTAAACGCTATGTCACCTACGACGTCCGTAAGAAGTACATTGATGACTTTGAGATGAAGGAGCCGCTGAACCACAACATGGAGACGTACAGCCCCACATCGCCACCACCCAAAAAAGACATTCATATCGCCACATGGGATGAATTCAGCATGGTGTCTGCTACTTTAGGGCGTAAGTTGGAAGAGGAAGATTAAACTTATATATTTATAATATGCCCCTCATTTCATGAATAATTATGAAAATGCAATTTTAACGTTATTCTTTTATATTTTGTAATTCCTGGATCTCTTCTTTTCACAACAGCCAATAAAAAGAAACAAAATGGAATTACACCTGGAAAAGTTCACACAGTAAGTCCAATCTTGATGATTGGTTTAAAAGCAAGTTTTAGTAAGTTAAATGTGCCAATTTTACTGGTACTGCAAATTCATATACAAAAAATTCAATTTGATCATGATACTGTAATTTTTCAAAATAGCCAACTCTGGATAGCACTGTAAAACCAAACCTTTGCCAAAATATTGGCATTCAAATAGGTATACATCTATATACACTGTCATGTACTCTTTGGAAGTTCCTAATGGAATTGAGAGGTAAAAGATTATGACTCCTCTTTGTAACTCAGTTTGCTAAATATCTCACTCTAGCAATAATTTTTTTTTTCAATCAGTTACCTGCAGATCTCAGAAACACAGAATACCCAGTTCAGACGACATTCCTGCCGGAGGATGGAGTAAAACACCCAGTGTACAACCGTAAAAAGAACAGACCTGCCTCCTCAATATCGGAGGTCCTTGAGGAAATGGAGCGACAACAGAAAGCTAAAGGTTTGTACCTTATACAGTTGAGCAGTACAGTGAAGGGCTTTAATGAGGGCTAAGCTAGAAGCCCCCAAATTGAAATAAGCTTGACCCAGACGCCCCCCCCCCCAAATTCTTGTTTACATTTCTTTATTTAGATACATATGCACTAAGTGATGTAAGAAATCACTTGCAGATTCTTTTGATTCTTTTGTCATAAAGGTTTGTTATTGTTAAGCTTATAAATGTCAATCAGGGAGGCTTTTTGTGTGTCAGTCTTGTTTTAAAAATGAGAATTTATTGATGTGCTTTTTTGCAAAATCTCGATCTCCTTTTTTATTGTTGCTGTTTTGTTTAAGCTTTTTGCTATAAACAATTTGAATTTCAGAGCTTGGCCTTGACCCTGAACAGTTTGAAGACCCAAAGTCTCACGGAGAGGGTGAGCTAGAGTGGGACCCTCTTGTTGACCGCACCCCCCTCACACTAGTATGTACCTGCTGGTCTTTTTATTTATCTAAAATATTAGTCTCTTGCTTTATATTTTTAATTGTTAATTGTGCTAACACTTCTATTTACAGTACAAGATTATACAGTTGTTTTGTTACATTCATAGTCAAGTTATACTTAAAAAATAAACAGTATTATGTTAATTTGATTTTAAAAATGTGAGTACTAGAATTATCTAACTATAGACTGTTGTAAAACTCTACATATTTTTCAAAGCTGTTCTTCTTCACACTTTCTCATATGCAATGTGCAGGCTGTGTAATATATATGTCTTATATGTCTTGAATTGTAATTTCATCCCTCCAAAAAAAACTTTATACTTTGCTATCATTAACAAATGTATTATTATTTTATTTGCATGGATTTTATTTACTCCCATTTTGATATAACCTGGTATTTATATATCAGTTTACAGTGTATGTGAAGATAAGATAATATCATCTCCAAACCTATGAAGTATGTAAATGTATTCCATTTACTAGTACAGTGCATTCTATTTAGAAACTTTCGTGGAAAGCAGCTTCCAGTAAATCAAGTGCATACATATATGAATTTGTACATTAAAAAAAAAGCCAATTGATCAATGCCAACTATTGCACATTCTAAATGATACAAGCAATTATGGTAAAAGCCCAACATATTAGAATTCAGTGAATCTGAAACATTATATTCTAAAATTGCAGACAAAAATTGAAAAATATGAAGTGTTCACAATTCACATTGTTGTCCATTGCTTTTTGTGGTCATTTGTGTGTTGAATCAATACACTGCAAACCATGTACAAAAGCATTTACAGCTACATGTATGTCACAAACATTGCTTACTGTTGCAGCATTTTAAGTGTTACTCGATGTTTTGAATGATTTCCGATTTTGACCATATTTTTCGTTCACTAGGGAATTCACCATGACACAATATACGAGGTTTGTATAGTTTACAGTAATCTGACGTTTTGCATCGGAGCAAACTCTGGTTTCAGGACGCATTGGGGTGGCTCTAGATCTCTCTGCAGATCTCTAACTTCTCTTGTCTTCTCTAGATTAAGTTCTCTTTGTGACTCTGTGATTTTTCATCTCTTCCTCTGCCTCTCTTCATTAACCTATGTTTGTTTAAAAATCTTTTCTTCGAATTTGAAACAGTCACTATAGACTCCTAGCCAATTTGATTTTTAGTTTAACATTGATGGTGTTGTAATTTTTAGCAATGTGATACCACTCTCTCCTTCTGTGTGTCATCACTGTTTATCTGTCTGTGTTAAATATTGTGTGCTAGTTGTGATGTGACATTTACTCATTTACCAAAACTGCCTCTGAGCTCGAGATACTCATTCTATAATGCCAGCTGATAAGATGCTATTCCAAAACTTTAAACCATGTATTATACCATTAATTTATTGAGACTGAGGCAATTTTTAGATAAATGCAGTAATATGATAGCAATGTATGTTCATTCTATGCTTGAAAGATGAATAGAATTTTAGATTCCTTTATAAGTTTTTACACTGATAATGATTGTAGAAACAGAGAGCTTCATTGTATGAGGCCATTCGAGATGCTTTTGCATTGCTAAATTCAAGGAAATAGTTTGAGGAGAATTGGACTCTGCCATGCTCAACATGTCTGCATTAATGTAGACAAAGGGTATATTCATGCACAGATTCAAATAAAAAGATGTATTTATTCATTCTGATATGGTAAATGGTATAGTGGATTTTTATCTTACACAAATAGTCTTGGTCATCAATCGTAGAATGACATTGAAAAAGTAACAAATAAAAGCATTAAAATTCAATGCACTTTATATAATCATTAGTATTTGAATTTAAAGAGCAATAAATCATTGGGAATCATAGAAATGGCCAAATAGATGATTGGTAAATCTTCCAGCATAAACATATTCACTGTTCCTGGGTTGTGGTTCTTTCTGATTTCTAATGGCTTTAGCAAATTCAAAAGGTATAAATGCTTTCAGCTTTTATATTAATTTAATATTTCAATATTGTCATTTGTGTAGTACATGTACATGTAAATGGATAACTGTTATTCTAACTTTAACTAACAGCTTTCAAGCATTCGTTTCAACCCTGACATTAATGTCTTATTGTGTAAAACTATCATGATTTCATTCCGGGTTTTTTCTCCTTATTATTATTTTTTTTTAATAATTTAAATTAATTTTTCTGTAGTTTTCTTTTTTGTTCCCCTAACATTCTCCAATTTTAATCTGTATTGGAAAGAATCTCACTGGTATGTTTATTTTTAGACCCAGGATGAAGATTCGGACAGTAAAAGTCGTGCTACATCCTCTGAATCGGAGGACCCGCTAAAAGTATTAGATCAGCAGGAGGACCTGTTACAGGAATACAACGGAGACAGCGGATACGAGGCGGAGTCCCAGCGTAACGGGGACGACGACCTTGACCTCGGAGAGTCACTAACTCCGCCCACCCCTGATAGCTCCAAGCTGTATTATGACATTACAGGGGTGCCGGAGTCGCCCAAGTGTACCTCCACTCCATACAGACTTATTATTGAATCGGAGGAGCAGTTCGTCTAGTCTCGTTGTGTGCGAATCCTGGTCTCTAAATATCCTTGTTTCTGTTTGTATTATGTTTCTTCTTGGTGCTTTGTTAAATCGGATGTCTCAATCGTATGCTCACTTAATTTCTTATTACATGTTCCAAGTACATGTAAATTGTGCAGGAGTTGCATGATATTTATGTGTTCAAGTACTGATATCACCTGGCGGAGGAGAAAAATGCTACGTTTTAACTGACATATGTACCTGCTTTCCGAGAGGAGAATTGTGGTAATGTGAACAAAGGGATAAACTTTGTGTCTGATAATGATAGTTTGATTATTCTTTTGAAGAATATATTGTTCCTTAAAGTTCACATGGTTACAGAAAAGTCTTTATTATATAAAACTGCTGGAAAATACTATACCTAGATTACAATGCAAAACAAGATATATATTGACTTTAAAATGCATGAGTTTGGTATATAATTCTTCAGCTGTAATAATATGTTGTTATGGAGTTGTAGATTGAACACATTATTAAGTCTTTCTCTGATTTTGATGCATAATTTGTTTTATAGATTTGTTGTGTATTATGTATATGTATGTCATTCCAGAATGCTTTAGAATTGTGAAATGGAATCGACTTGGAAATAGTTGAAGATAGCAATGAAACAATTCACTGCTGTTTCTACCTCCTTTTAGTGTCTTTGAAAATTGCATGTGTCAATGGTATATGCATGTATATGAATGAAATCAAATTACTTCTTTCTTTTTTTTTACTCAAGGTTGTAAGTGCTTCTCAAGAACTGATTTGCAACACAATGTGATGGCTTTATAAAGCAATAATTTGTCATGTATATATGTAAAACTTGTTTTTTTTATTCAAACATTCCAATGCTGATTTACATGTATTTTATTTATTGCCAATATCATGTGAATGTACGTATATGTAACTGAGCTTTTAAAACAAATTTTCTATCTTGTCTCTATATAGATTATACGTTTTTAAAAATATTTGAAAATTATGCTTAAAATCTCAAGAGGACAAATATTCATTAAGATTACCAACAAATTTCACTTTGGCATGTTCTTAGAGTTATCTTTCCTTGCTCTGTATTTATTATTAAGATGTTTTCTTATTCAAGGCAGCAATAAAAAGTATTTGTGGAGATGGTTATTGTAGGAATAATCATCCAAATTCATTCTGATAATGTTCACATTTTCTCACATTATTTGTATTACCAAAGAACGTGCAATAAACTTACTATAACGTTTTTTTCTGGCATTTTTTTTCCAATATGAAGATTTTTACTGATTCTACTAAAAATCGGGGGTAGGAGGATGCGAGTCTTTCACACCATTTGAACAGTTATTGATTAAGGGCTTGGTTAAACATTTTCACACATATAAGAAGCTTTGGATTGGGTATATTTCTATTATTACCCCCACCCATCCACCAAGTTTTGAAAGTATTCACCACGCTGCTTTCTTGAAAGCATTTCAATGGATGAAAACCCTGTGGATTCCGACGCTGCATGAAGAAGTTTCGTCCATCTTCGGTCATGTATCACGGTAATAAAGATATGAAATTGTAAATTATTTTTGATATCGGCAATAACACTCCACGCAGGTCAAAATGCACTATGGGTGTTCGTGACTGGATTCTCGAGTATTTATTAGAGAAGTCCGCCAATTGAAATTTGAACATTTTCTTTACGAGTGTCACCGGCAGACGATATATATTGCTGCCAGACGATTGTTAAATTTTTGAAGAGATTAGATAAAGAGTTTTTCGGTCGTTTAAATGGTTGACCCACTGTGATAATCCAGTGTTCTGATAGCCTTGTAACGAGATTATTCATCAAAGTGATTCCTGCCATGCTGAGTAAGGTCTCTCGTATAGCTGGTGTCAGATTATCAACGATGCGGTCTAGCGATATGCTGCAGGTTTTTTTGTCTTTTTTCGGTTGCACATTAGCCCCTTCTTATTATTTATGGTGCTAGAATTGCAAATAATGAAAAGTTTTTTCCACGGGTGTGGGTGGCCTGTTGAGAGCAATTGATCGATGCTTATTACAGCATCCATCTTTTGGGTACGTCCAAACATTTTGAGGTGTAATAAAATACTTGGCCACATTACATGTATATCCGTACGACCCTCTCTCTCTCTCTCTCTCTGGGATGGGGTGATGAATGCAAACAGAGACGAAAGAGCATTCCCAATCCCTCGCATGTCCTGATGTATCTAGATAAGCAGAGAAATCGTCAGATATTAAGAACTGATTTGCAATGGTTCACATGGATTTTTTTCTGGCAATTGCAGAAATTACCGTCTGTATTGCGTTCCATGTCTGGGGACAATTGCCAAGTGCTCCATGTTTGATATACATGTAGAAGGTAATTCGCCAATTATATACTAGTATACTGACGCTGATATTTTGTGCGTTTAATTCAGTTGAAAAATCACGCGTAAAAATGATTAAACAGATGTAACTTTATTTTCCATTTGAAGTATACAAGCATCTACTGTATTTCTATTATTCTCAGATGATGGCCATGTCTGTCCGCATCTCATAAGAGAATAAGTCGAACAGTAAATAAGGTTCCACTTTGACGCATGGCGATTGATTCTTTGTATATGGTTGTAAAATATTTTTGTATCGCTTGACACATGGGAGTGAGGGCACAAAGCAATAAAACAAATACATGTACTTAAATATTTTGATCTCAAATTGTCAGTCTGACATAATATTACAAACTTGTGGAAAAAATGGCAATTGACACGTACACCTCTCTCTCTCTCTCTCTCTCTCTCTCTCTCTCTCTCTCTCTCTCTCTCTCTCTCTCTCTCTCTCTCTCTCTCTCTCTCTCTCTCTCTCTTTGTGTGTTGAAGAAGGCACTAACCAGACAAAGGTTTCGAATTCATTTTTTTCAGCCTTGAAACTTGATCTCAAATTTAATTCAAACAGGGGTAAATAATATCCTGCTTTACTACATGACAACATTGAAATTGAACAGACCCTCCGTCAAAAATGAATAAAAGAAATTAAAATGATTAAAAGCAGCCTTATACTCAAACATCGCTTTAAACTTATTATGTGATTAACGTGGGATAATTGGGTTTACAGAAACCAATAATCTGTGGATTCAGAGATTAAATTAGAATTAGGATCAGTGGATTTACCATGTATTTTTTTTCTATAGAATTCCTCTTTCTGCTTAGGTCGACATACGCGTGACTTTACATCCAGCTGGAAAAAAAATGAAAAATATACCCAGGCGATCTAATTTCTATTTATTCCGTCATTTTCCCTTCTTCCGAAACATTTGTTACGTGGAAGATATTTTTCTTCCATTAAAATGAGGAGGACGTCGACATAGAAGTTGATGGATTTCAAAAAGATCGTCCAACTTTAATTCTTTACGGCTGACGTTCAGTGGTATGGGGTTACATTGACACAGCTAGGACTTCTAAGTAATCAAAGATGTTGATATCATTGTGACCTACGGAGAATTCTGACATTGTTGTATATCTAAACAAAGGAACAAGGATCTGTCCTGTAGGTCGATGTCTTTTTCTTTTCTGCTGTTAAAGAAGTAAGACAATTGACTTTGTTCAATGAAAAAGTTATATTGAAAGGAAGGGGGGTATAGACAAAAAAACAACTAAAATTAAACTTCAGTTAACTTAATGAGTTTTTTCCATCAGCTGACATAAACTGGTAAACATTTATCGAAGTGCCTCCTCTCTCTCTCTCTCTCTCTCTCTCTCTCTGCCAGATAATACTGACATATATAAAGTAGCTACATGTACACCAATCTTCACTGTAGATATAGGAGAGGACACGCGAGTGACGAACAGTCAAGTTCCCGCGAATAAAGACAGAGGCACCCCCTGATGTTGCATGTTGTGATGAGCCCTCCGAAATCCTTAAACGCACCACGTAATCTTATGCCTGTCTATTAAAGCGTCGAGATGCCAGTTATTTGACAGAGCGAACGCGTGTTTGAGTGGGTTGGGACGTTCACAAACGTGCACTCCAATACAAAAATGTCAACATCGCGTACTCCTGTATTGATCAGCTGAGCAGACGATACGAAGCAATTCAAGAAACTGAAAGAAGAAAAAAAAAGTTATTATAAACAATAAAGTCGGATTATTGAAATTCCGAGGACATCATGGAATGGATTAAACATTTGTGCATTGTGATTTTATTGTGTGCTACAAATGTACTTTCTCAGGAAAATTGTCCCGAAAAGTGTGTGTGTATTCGGGGATCCACAGTGCGATGCATGTTTCTACAGTTGGACCGGGTGCCTTCGGGAATCCCCCCTACCACAACAGTTCTGTACGTATTTTTTTAAATTTTCTTCTCTTGTGCATATCCAAGTAGTAATTATCACACTTACAAACACTTACAATATAGCCGAAATCATAAGTAGGTAAAAAAAGGGTTGGTGAAATTTTTTTTTTATGGGGGGGGGGTGCTTGTCTTGGCTGTATGGCGTTCAATTTGTAAATAGGTTCATAATAAAGAACCCAGTCTGTCTATTAAATATTTAGCAAAAGAGTCAGTTTTTGGGTGATAGAGAGCATGTTTTTTAAAAACACACTTGGGCACGGCATACTCTAAAACCTGGCCTGGCCTGGCTTGGCCCCATTGGCCTGGCCTGGCCTCAAAGTTGGCCTGGCCTCACTTTTGGCCTCAAAATTGGTTTGGCCCCAATTTTTGGCCTGGCCTCAAAAATTGGCCTGGCCTGAAATTTGGCCTCTACAAAAATGTTTGGCCTCAAATTTATTTTTATATTTTCACATATTTGATAATTTTTATTGATTTATTTTCAATCCATATTAAACATCTTACTTGGTGGCTTTAGTGTCTTATTGTGATAGTCTTTTAAAAATAATAGGTACAATTGAAAATATAGTACTAACAATGTATATTTATGAACAAAGGTATGTCGAGTAATTCTTTCTAATTGATTTTTATTCAGCGGCAATCAGCCTGTTTGAAATTCTTAAGAACTTAAGAATGTGATTTTTGCCCTGCCATTGTATAACCATGGCATGTTTTTGCAATGTATTTAGATCAAACTGCTCTCAGGATTTGACAATATCTATGTAACTCATCTTTAAACAACAACTTGTTTGATAAAAAAATATTGGAAGAGGCCAATATTTGTTCTAACCAACACAAAAGGTCACAAAATGTTTTGCTTTGTTCAAATTTTGATGTGACAATTCCCCATTGTTTCCTAAATATACAAGCAACACATGCATGAAACTCTACTCTAACCAGGAGGTGATGATTAATGACCATCGCCGAGTCAAGGTATTGGAGGATGCAATGTTGCAGTTGTTCACAAATGCCATTAATTAAATTAGACCATGTGAAATGTTAAATGACAGGATAGGCGATGAATCTGACCCCAATGTAGCAGATTAGCGACAGAAAAGATTGATATTGAATTTCTGCTGGGGAGGGAAATTTGGGCTTGATCGGTGTTGACAGGTAATGTAAACAAACTGCAAATTTTAAAGTGCATTACACAGTTATAACAATATAATGCTATGAACCAGTTTACAAATGTTTTGGATATCAATCAGGTCTGTCTCTTAAAATGACGTTTAACTTTTAAATTGGAGGGAGAGGGGGGGTGGCGACTCTTAGTTTTAAAGTTAATCGCTTTGGTATTGGCATAATCTATTAGAGCAGTGATGTACATGCATGTCTTAGGAATTTTCTGTGTGTTTAGACATGGATTAAATTAATCACACTTGAAAAATCGGTCACTTGTATATATTTTTTCATATTATTATTTTTTAAACAAAAAAAAGCACTGAATCTTCAATTTCTAAAAGAAATCAATAAAAATTCAATCTAAATCTAAGAAAATGAGAAAAAGAAAAATTTTAATATTTGAGGCCAAAAATTTTTGAAGAGGCCAAATTAGGGGCCAGGCCAAAATTTAAGGCCAGGCCAAAATTTGGGGCCAGGCCAATTTTGAGGCCAAAAGTGAGGCCAGGCCAACTTTGAGGCCAGGCCAGGCCAGGCCAATGGGGCCAGGCCAGGCCAGGTTTTAGAGTATGCCCTTGGGCACCATCTCGTTGTATTTGACGTTTGGTTGAAAAATTGCCCAGCCACTTCCATACAAAGAGGGGGCACCTGTGTTTCACCTGTATAACTCTTATCTTAATGATAACACACCTAGCAGCCCATACACAGAACTACTCAGTCAGACGTATCACTTCCACTAGAATTCACCTTCAAAATATAAACATGCATGTCATAAAGCTGACTCTTAGATTTAATGAAAGAGAGAGAGAGAAAAAAAAATCAAAATTGGATAAAATTTGCATTTTCTTTAAACGCGCTGCCCACGTTTTCAGTGACAGTGACAACAGATTATGGAATATGTAAATAGTTTTCTCTTAGGATTAAAAAGTCAGATCTGTGAAATATGAGGGTTTTAAAGTCCTAGCTTACTTCAACTGAGTTTGATTTGATTTCGGAAGGATTTTGTTGTTTCTTGCAATATGATAAAGGGAAAAACTTATATCCAATTTTACTCTGCTAAAGGGACCTGAATTATGGAAACAGGAGGAATTGCTTACAAGAACATATCATTTTAACACTCATTTTCAAAAATATATAGAAAACTATTTTGATTATATGATATTAAAAACAGTGTAAAGTGTATTTCAGTTTGCTGCAAGAATTTATATTTTCATTGGTGAATCACACAGCTTTGAAAACATGTTCAACATGGGTGTATGAAATTTTTAATGATAAGCAGTAATGACTCTTATGTAGGCTGAACGATTTTATTACCAGCTTAAAAGATCAAATAATTCTAAAAAAGAAATTGAAACTGAGGAAAAGTAAAGGTTCGTTTAGTGAAGTTAGATTTATCTAGAGCACTCAGAAAACTATTGAACCTTGTTATGAATAGGTGCAGATGACTTTATTTTAATAGTTCAAAACTCTTTAACATGGATTAAATCCAGGTTTGAGAGAGAGAGAGAGAGAGAGAGAGAGAGAGAGAGAGAGAGAGAGAGAGAGAGCACCACTAATTACATGCAAGTGCATGTTTGATTTAACTTTTTTATTTTTTTTTAAATATGCTAAAATAAAGGAAATATTATTTTTCATTGCCAAAAATTAGTGGAAAAAAATCAGAAGACCACCTGGGTAATCAGGTATTTATATGGGATCAAAATCTGCTTATGTATCTGGAAAAATTGAGATGTTATCTCAATATTTGTTTATGCAACCGATTATTTACCAAAGGATTGACCAGTCAAACATAATACTGACCAGGTTTCTCTCTATCAACTGACCCCAGGGGCCATTTTTCAGTAGAAAATTCAATATCAAGCTTTTGTTATCTTATTTTCTGTTCGACTTTAACTTGCATTGTCAAAGGGTCCCATATACATATAGTCTCCATTAGAAGAATGATGTCTAAATTACCTATCTACCATCTATCAGTGTGTGTCCTAATTTGACGTGAAAGGCTTGTAAAGGGATTTCTGAAGCACAAATTTGCCTAATTTTGTAGAAGGAGGGTAATTTGAAATAATTGTTCACTGTGGAGGGACGTTTGATTAATTTCCATGTAATTTTAACACCCTTAAATGGCTTAATTCTATTTAATGGGCATTTGTGTAAGATTAAGCGGGGAATGCATGCTGTATGCGGCTCCTGGCTAGTATAATAAATCAGCTGTTTGAACCAACTCACCTTCTTTGTTCGTAGATCTTTCCATGGCAGAGATGTCTTCATACATTGCATCGAGTCAATAATAATATAAGCACTGTGACTTGACAACACATTTGCTAAGCCTGTCAAAATACAAACAAATAAATCAAAACAAGGTATAAAATGCAAACAATTTTAAGTGATTGGACAATTGAATGCATTTCAAGGTGCAAAGAGAATTTACGGAAACAGTGGGGGGTTTGAGTAGCGCATGACGTGACCATTTCCTTTATAAATTTGGAGTCACAAAAGCTTCCTTCAAAAATTCTTGATGATGTAGTCATTGAAACTTAAAATGGGGGAAGGAGGTGTAATTAATATATAACAATCAAAATGCAGAAGTAGCTGGTACTGTGAAGAACTTCCTTCCCATGATGATTAAAAACTTTTTAAATAAGTCAAGTGTTGTTTTCATTTTTTTTTTTAAAAGGAAGGTTAATCTAGTGCACAAACCAAAACGTTCATTTTTCAATGTCAAGAAATGCAAATAATGATTAGGAAATTACAAGTCAGTCTCTAGCTTCCTATGTCAGCGTTACCTCCTGGGACTTCAAAGTTTTATATTTTTTTTAAAAATGTGATTACATAATTAGTGCATGCATAATCAGAATGTGCCATATTTAATTTGATATTTAATATACTGTCTGGTCTGTACACCTTAGAAGTTGGTACCATTTGGGAGGGGGGGGGGGCTGCAAAACAAATCACACATTTATGAAAGACCTTGACTTCATAAAATGCAAATATAGTGGCATGCTAGACAGTGCTCTGAATTTAAATATTATATTAATAGCAAAAGTGTACTTTAGGAGTGCACTTTTTATAAGCCGAAAACCAAATGCTTTGTTCAAGATATATAGGTACTAAATCTGAAATACCACTCTCCTAAGAGCATCACTGATATGCACATGTACGTACTTCCATTCACCAGGTGTTCATTAAACAAAAAAAAAGACACTAAGGCTGGGTGGCAATACAATGTTCATGTATTGGTGTACGAAAGTTACATGTGTAAATGGTGTAATGCATGAGTACAGTTTTAATCCTCATGCATCAAGATAAGCATTGCATAAGTTATGTGTAAAAAATAAATTTACTAGGTCATTTGTCAACTTTATTAGTGATGTATTTAAAAATAGATAAAATCTTAGGAACCATTTCAATTTAGAAAATAAATGTTCTCTTATATGCCCTGATTGGAGAATGTTCAGTATGTAGGCAATCTGAGAGAGTTTGATAGCAGTGAGCTCCAGAGATAGCCACATAAAATCGCCACTGTTTATTCTACCATCAGATTCTATCATTAAATTAGAAATGTCTCTTTAGCCTAGATTTAATGGCTTAGACATAAATTGTTTGAAATTTCAGCCATTTAGAAAGTATTGTAATGTGTCTGATTTGCCTGCATGCTAATATCAATTGTTGGTAGAAGGCAGATGGCGGGGAGGGGAGGGGGGGGGGGGGTTTGATGGTGGAAAAGGGGGGGGGGGGGGGGGTTGAGATGTTTGACGTCTTCTTGTTTGAAAATTAACACCTAGCTCATGCAAGAACTTACTGAAAAGAATGTCTACCCTTTTGTAAATTTTTTTTTTTATAAATGATAGAGAGTGGTCATTGAACTTACACTGTCACAATTAATGGAAGTTCAGGTGAAGATGTATGGGGAGCAGTTACTGGTAGCTGTAGCCAAGACGACCCTAGGGCTACTCAGGAAACCGCATTATCTACTCCACCCCGTGACTGCAGATGATAATTCTAGTGGTGACAAATTGGATGGAATGATTTAGTTTCTCCCTCCCTCCAAATCTATAAATATGTCAATTACTTGACTGGTCTGGTGCTGTTGCAGGGAAATCTCAGCTACTAGAGGTTCCCCCTGCACCTGTTAAAGTGTTTTTGTATGCATGTATGTTACACAATAAATCTTAAGACCTCTTGCCAGGCAATTGGTAGACTTTTTGTTAAGTGGGGAGATTATAAATATTTTTCTATGATGTGCAGGTGTACATGTATTTCTTTGTTAACGTGAACCTTTTTATAACTACATCTATAGTCTGCATGTCCCAAGATATCCTTGATTCAGATTATATATTTGAATTTAATGCTCATAATTAGTATTAAAATATCTGTATGGAAAATGTTATACATTCTAATGAAGAGATATACAGAAAATAGATTAGTGTAAAAAGTGGAGATAAACACAATTAAGATCCATGGCAATTTACAACTGTGTATACAATTTATAACAATCTGAATCAAAATGCTCTTGTCTTTCATCAAGTGCTTATTATAGTAGATGAGCAACCCCCCCCCCCCCTTCCACTTTTTATTACAATGTATCAGCATCAAAGAAAGTGCTTGGTTTATAAAGAGGGGGAAAAAAAGATAGTGTTCAGATTAGGTTAGAGTGGCAGATGAAGTCCCAGCTAGCTTCATAAACACACACAGCAAGTGGCACATGGCGTCTCTGGGTTTGGAGGGGGAATATGGACAGAGAATTTCTTGACTCTGACATCATCATCCCTCCAGACACCCCAGCTGGTTCACCGCTGCCGTGATTACCTAACAGATGCAACACTTCAGTGAACTTAAATTTCTTTGTGTCATATTATTCAGATGTTTCAAACCTCTTTATATTTGATAAATTAGCTTGTACCGGTACTTAAATTGTAAATATCATTCATAAATTTTTTTTTTTAAGTAGAATGATGTAAGCTTTATTTATGTCAGCTCTTTCCTGTTCTAAAAATTAATCATAAGCATTTGTTAATTGGTAAAAGTATGAAGATGCTATAAGTTACTGTATACAAAGAAATATTCACTGTTGTTTAATTTTTGCCCCTTTTGGCCTTGTTATCAGCAGGCGAATTTTACACTGGGTGAAATAATTAAAAAACAACTGTGTTAATAAGAAAGAATATATATATATTTCTTACTGTGTTTGGGGCAATTCAAGATGAGACGAAACTGTTTTCAAGTGTAGAAGGGCAAAAATATCATAGGGCGAAAATAACACGAATATATAAAGTATGTTCCTTGTCACACTTTACACACCAATACGATTCTTTTTTATCTGATTTCTACATCTAGCTATGACTCAAGATGGGACAATGAACATCAGAGATCAGATATCTAAATACCCAATGTCCAGTGTTTAATTATTTCTATGAATGATGTTGTATTTTTCAGAGATTTAAGATTTAATAGGATAAGGAACATTCCAAGAGGAACTTTTAGAGAATTGAGGAGAATATCTACTTTGTAAGTACTTAATAATTTATATATTTCTTTATATACTAATATATGCATATTTCAAGTCAAGGATATATTCAAATTGTATCAAAAGTGTTATTGAATTAGAAATGAATGAAAAATTAAAGGTATGCTGTCAATTTGGGCCTTTGGATTGTCCAATATGAGATGATCATAATATATATGCGCTAAGTATTCATATTTTCTGGTACCGTACCTGACTGCTTATTGGAGGTATCTAAATCATCTTGTCTCCAAAATACATGATATGGATACTACGTACATGTACATATACAATGTATATAATTATGATTTCCATGCAATATTGGATCTTTTATGATACACTTTGAAATATCTTGCAACTGAGACCTGTGTCTGTCAGCCAGGCAAGCTAAATCAGTATTTGAGAAAGTCCTCAGTGCTTCTGTCTGGGATAAAAAGCTGATTATGAATGAAATTTGGCCGTCATTAATCATTAGGTTCACTGCAGATCTTTCTTTTCATCTTGATGGAGGTATACATACTTAATGGGACAGTAAGTGACACAGATATGACTCACATAAAAAATGACCCAAGAACAACAGGGGGGAAAAGACAGAGTTGGATATCTTCCTCAGGCTCTTTTTTCTCATCAATTAATCTATCTTTCTTTCTCTTTCTGTGTGTGTGTGTGCTCTCTCTCTCTCTCTCTCTCTCTTAAACCTGAAATCTTCTATTTTGAAATTTCCTCCACAAAAAAATAACAGAAAGAAGTTTCTTTGCCTAAAATTTTGCAACATTAATATTTTATTATACAAGAGAGTTTGCATCACCATCTATTTTGAAATTTCCTCCACACAAAAAATTACCGGTAACAGAAAGAAGTTTCTTTGCCTAAAATTTCTCAACACTATACAAAAGAGTTTGCATCATCTTCTATTTTGAAATTTCCTTCACAGAAGGAAGTAACGGAAAGAAGTTCCTTTGTTGGGGAATAGGATATGAATCATATACCGTAATAAAAAAGAGAAGATGACATAAGCAAGGGTGAGGAGAATTGGGATAGCCTTTTGGTGTATATATGCTTTGCAGCCACTGATTGCGATAAGATCTTCATGCACTCCGACAAAACAAGTGTTGATCAGGAATACCCAAACATTTCTTTTTACGCTGCATAGTCTCTATGACATAAAACATTGAAGGAAAGTCCCAAAGAAAAAAAAATGTGTGAAAATCCAAAAATTGTACTCTTTTGCATTGCCTGATCACACAGAATTTTCAAGTAAACAGGAAAAGAAATAAGAATTTTTTACAGAAAAAATAATTGTCTTCATTTTTGTTTGATTCTGAACTTATAAAATTATCTATAAATGGAATCTATTTACTTGTAAATTTAAGTTTCAATCTAGTTTCACTAGAGATGATTGAAATCAAAGATATTCAAAGAATCTTTGAAGATATTTGAATTTAAAACTTGAAACATTTCCATGTCAGAGATCATAATAAAAACTTTGATATCAATAATCCCGAAATTGAAAAAAAAAATTTGAAAATACAACTCATTCATGTAGTCTAGACAAAAGACTTTGTCTGAACTCTGAAGTTACTCATTTCCGGTGAAAAATGATCTCAATGGCTATGATGTCATCAAAAGGTTATTTCTCATATCTCCTCGACTGCAAACGATAAATACTATATAGCTGCCTTGCATGGTGTGCAGACAGCCTCATTCATCAAGGGCAGTAATCCAGCATATCTCAGGTCACTTGTAGGGAGACTTGAGAGAGGAGATTGCCAACAAGTGAATTAAGTAATTGATAGACCTCTTTTATGCTTCTTGCTTTAGCTATACACTCAATGCACTGTGCTGGGTAAATCTGATTTTGTGGTGATGGATGCAGAAGCATGTGTTGGTACTTTGTCTCAAGCATTTGAAACTGTGAGGAATATATGATGAATCCATTGTTATTCCTCAGCTAATAATTTTAAAACAATTTGTTCTGTTTTTAAATCATTTTAATATACATCAATATATTTAACTAATGTTATACAATATTGTAGACATATTGATAATTGACTCACTTTATTTTCACATTGCATTACAAATTTATTATTATAGTCAGTGAAATAAAATCATTGGTATCTATCAAAGGATTATATTTTATGTCATTCCAATATTTGATACTCAATATTGCACCGTTTTAACATTTTGGGTGTTGGTTTATTCAAACAAGAGGATCGCAGCAAATCGAAGTCATTCTTCTTGGACACGTACCCTATATGTAGCTAATCTATGTCAACACATTTATATCTCCATAACTGTACAAGAAGACTGCGTGGGTGCATTGTGAATTCGTTGACAAGTTCTAGCTTGGATCATAATGGAATTCAAATACACATTCTTCTCAGCTAGATAGAGCTCCTTGATCCTCACTCTGGTTGTGCACGTCATTGACATTCTCCTCTTTTTTTTTACCATCTCACGTAATTAAATGTAAATCAACTCTCAGCCAAAAAAACAGGAAGCCATGCAGATTAACAGTATTTATTTTTCAAATACATCTTGTCACTGAAGGATACGAACAGGCAACAGGCAGGAGAATTACTCTCTTTCATCACTGAGCCCCCCCCCCCCCCCCCCAATAAATTTAATTTTTCTATTACTTATCGTATCATTGATGGATACATGAATTGATTTTATACTGTAAACCAACTTTTATTCACGTGCATGAAATTGTCATGAGGTTGGCAAGAGCTTCGTTGTCTCGAATATTTCTCGCTTCGAACCACGAACCAGTCCTTGTCATATGATTGTTATAACATCGAGGGTCTGGATAAGGCTTTGTTGCAAACATTAGTCGTTGCGAACCAGTTTATTGTAAGGTAATTGCGAATTAAAGTTGCATTAAATAAAATTTGGTTTACAGCATATAATGAGTAAAAATGTTTATTAAAATATAAGCACGGCATACAGAATACAGAGACTAAATTTTCTCCTTTAAATCCATTCATTACTTTCCAAATGAAAGCTGAATACTATGATACTAGTAAATAACAACACATTGTGTGGAATTAGCAACGACACGCTGCAGCTATTTAATATTTGGCATATTAAATATACATACATAATTATGGCATAAAGTTGGATCACATGATTAATTTATTTTAATAAAACAATTCTGAAAATTTAAACTTTCCGCTGTACGTGTCGTCCTAAACTGGTATTTAACACCTGAGCAATTCTTTATATAGCCTTGCTAATAAACCGGTTCTTAAGAACCAGGTGACACAAACAGGTATTCGAATGAAAACCTTATATATCCGGATAATTAATTCATTATTATACCAAGTAGAAATTGATTTCTGTCTAATTCGTCCCTCAAACGAAAGAAATCATATTTCTCCTTTAAATCCATTCATTACTTTCCAAATGAAAGCTGAATACTATGATACTAGTAAATAACAACACATTGTGTGGAATTAGCAACGACACGCTGCAGCTATGTAAATATAAAGAACGGGGAACTAATGCTACCATTAATATAGGATATAATAACGTAATCCAACTTCATATATGTTCAGAAAAATCAATACAAAAAGATACAATATAATCAATAAACAACATGATTACAACTATTATAAACCAAGTTCTTTGGAAACACTTAAATGTTCACTAAGCGGATCCTGGACATATCTATCCTTAGCAGATTCCGAACGCCAACGTCCATGTCTCTTGAATATCCTGTCCGGAATTCCCCTCACTGCCGACGCAGTCGCTCCACCTGACCGCAAACTGTGAAGTCCATAAACGTTGATGTTATCTACAATTCCTGTAAATTCTTCGATGAATAATTCACGAACCCTGGCTTTTCACGATTACGCAACCGGTAACCACTTACCGATTTCGAAATAGCACAAAATACATATTCCTCTGAATCGTCTTGAATCCCAGCTAAACGAAGATACAATTCAAAATTAGAAACAGGACACATATATGAAAATGTTCTTGCTATAACAACTCTTGTACCGTCTCTGTAGATATCAGTCTTACTAGACTCGATGAATATTTCAATATGATCAGGTAAAAATTGAATATCAGATCTCTTGATATTTACGAGTTCGCTGCTACGTAAAAATCCAGCGAATGCCAACAAGACCATACAAATGATTCTTTGATTATAAAGATTATTACATTCAAACAGTTTCAAATACATACAACGTAAATTTTCAACAGTTATTGGTTCTTTCTTTTGAACAGGTTTTGCCACCATACGTTTCCCACCTTCCATAATGTTTTTAACAAACTGATTGTCAGTCGGAGAATTGAATCCCACAAGATCATGAGCCCATTTGATTCCATAGAATGTGTCAACAATAGGGGATGGAGAGTTTGCCCGTTGAACCAAGCATGCTAAATAAATAGAAACGTGTAAAGGTTTTGAAGGAAATAATTCACTTTCCTCGGTTCCTTGTTCTTTTGCCCACTTCTTAAATCTCAGGAAACTGTTACAATATTTGTTTATAGTTGAATCCGCTCGTGACGCTTGCATAATCCCAGGAAGTGCATACACCTTTTCACACAACTTTGAAGGCTACTGAATCAAATCTCTTTCAAATACCTGAAAAAACAAATTTGTAAAGGAACACCAATAAATATTTTTTCACTTTGAAATTATCTTCCGGATATGTATAAGAATACATATATTTATATCTACATATCAGCTTAATTAAGATATTCAGCACATTTTCTTCAGAAATGAAAATATCAGTTTGATAAAAAACCAAACTTGCCAAATGGCAAACCACAAATGTGGTGAAAGAAACTTCAGTAAAATCCATAGTGATAAAATATTTATCTCTATTACAACATAGCGCAAATTGCCTGATATTTCTCATACAAGTTTATGGGAAATAATTCCCAATTAATCAATAAATTTGTTTATTTTGAAGAATTTAAAACTGCCGAAAAACAATTTTGAAATCAAACTCTGAAATCAAAAACAAATGCAAGCATTCTAAACTTTAAATCTTCTTTACCAAAAATACCAGATCCGAGTTTACCACTTGTGTAAAACTCCTTTGCTACTGAAAGATCCTTCCAATCTACAATATGTGACCTGTAAACTTCAGAAATTAAAATTGGCCAAAAGGCTGATGATTCTCCAAAACTCTTGGAATAAGATAAAATGGCGGTACGATCCATGCATTCCAACCTGTCCAATTAATAGTAAATGCATCAACTGCATACGTAAAAGGATTCCAATACCTGGAACAAAATTTATCTACTTTTGCATTGTAATCACAAGCAAATAAATCAATATCATACGGACCCCATTCCCGTGATAGGTCATCAAAAACCGTTTTCACGATACCCCAATTATCAAAGTCGACAATTCTGCTCAAATAATCTGCTTGCTCATTGAGTTCTCTTGGTATCCATTCAATTTCAATACCAATCTTATATTCTAAACAAATTTGAAATATGTTCATTGCAAGATCTTGTAAGTTTTTTTTTTTTTTCATACTCCCTTTTTGAACAATGGAAACAACATTTGCGTTGTCTGTAAACCATTTTATATTCTCACCTTTGAGAAATTGTACAAATGACCGAAGAACTCTATCCACCGCGGCCAATTCTCTCCATGTGGAACTCATAATTCTTTCAGATTCTTCCCATAAATCATGAAAAACAGTTTTACCTGTCCGTACGCAATAACCGCCATAACCAGTATCACTTGCATCTGTGTACACTACCAGATTAGAACTTGGTTTAACTTTCAAATCCCTTCTATTCAACATATCTAAAGACGATTTCCAGAAACTTATGGTTTTTTTTTTTTACTTTCCTCAGAAATTAAAATCATGCTATTCCATGTTGGAGAAGACACAATGTCAATACTAAGACATTTGGTCATTAACTGAGCTACACTTCCGATAACAACAGACATAGATACGATTTGTCCAACTAAACTTGCTAGTCGTCTTACCTTTATTCTGCAATTCTGGTTCATAAAATGCTCAATTTTGAAAAAAAAAAATTTGAATCTTAAATATACGCTTTTCAGGAATGTAAATTTCCCCCATATTACAATCCAAAACAACACCAAGATACTCGAAAACTTGACAAGGGATCCACATGGACTTTTCCACTTTAGGCACAAAACCTGAACAAACTAAATCATACTGTACCTCTTTGGATATTTTGCATGCTTCGTCATACTTACTATGGCAGCCAAACCCATCATCTAAATACATAAGTACAGTTTTACCTTCTCTACGCCATTTCTTAACTAAGGGTCGTGTGAGTTTAGTAAAAATATATGGCGCAGATGTGAGACCAAATGGCAAAACATTAAAACAGAAATATCGATCTTGAACACCAAATTTCCATGGAAATCCTAAATATTTTCTATGGTCAGGAAAAATATCTATATGGTGATATGCACTTGTGATGTCAAATTTAAAACACCAACTATTTTTATTTGTATACATAAGAGCGATTCTTATATCGTCATATTTCACAGACTGTTTCCATACATGCTTATTAACTTCCCTTAAATCTAATATAAGCCTTCTTTTCCCACTGGAGTTCACTGAAACAGAAAGAGGATTAGTAACCAAAAACTCTGTATTTTGTTCGGATATCAAACCGTTTTCTAATAGCTCCATTATTGCTCCCTGCACGAAAACATCTTCCTGTAAAGCAGATTTATTATTATGCGAAAAGCTCTGCTGTGGTAAAGAATAAAAAGGTATTTTATAACCATCCTGAATAGTATCTATGATATAATGACAAGCATCAATGCATTTCCAAATTCAATATTTGATTTTAATCGCCCTCTAACAGAGACTTTGCCACCTTTTTTATACTCATAGCATTCGTTAAACTCATCAACACAACTTTTTCCATCATAATACTTATCTTTTATCAAAGATGATTCTTTAGACTGTTTAACCTCTCTATTTAGCGGACTTAAGCTCTGGGCATTCTTTTCTTTGGTGATTGGGTTTTCCGCAATGGAAACAGCCAATGGGAAATCTGGATGCAGCTGGCATGATGGGGAAGCCAAAAAGCGTTGGGCCACTAAAAGGCTGTCTAGCTGGAAAAGGAAAATAAGGAGCACTGCTCCTAACATTAGAATAGCTACTCTTAGATTTTAGTTTTCCTTTTTGCTTCTCCTTTTCTTTCTTTTCTTTCATGGCTTTATTTCCGCTTTAAACATTCGTTTTTCGTCATCCGAATCATCAGCCAATGGATTGGTTACATAATTTTTCACTGTACTCCACCCAAAAGGTGATGCATCAGCCATTTTGATAAGTTTGTTACGCTTATTACAAAGTTCAACTGATTCATGAATAAATTCCTTGCAATAATCATATTTATTGTTATTCAAGGCCCACGAAGCCTGCGTCAACGTATCAATAATTTTCTCGTTATGTTCAAATTGATCTTTGTTACCTGGATGTTTCCAGACTATCGCTTGTTCTGACTTTAACTTCTTCACTTCAGACGATACGGAGGAAGTTGCTCCCTGTAATTCACTTTTAAAATTATCAAGTTGCATTGCCATAGTATTCTCCATGTCCATTTTCTGTTCATTCATTTTGTTGAGAATGGCTTGTAGCATGTCTGCCTGAGCCCCGCCCGACATCTCCTCGTTCTGCATGCCGAATTTAAACTTTCCGCTGTACGTGTCGTCCTAAACTGGTATTTAACACCTGAGCAATTCTTTATATAGCCTTGCTAATAAACCGGTTCTTAAGAACCAGGTGACACAAACAGGTATTCGAATGAAAACCTTATATATCCGGATAATTAATTCATTATTATACCAAGTAGAAATTGATTTCTGTCTAATTCGTCCCTCAAACGAAAGAAATCATATTTTTCTTCCAGACTGCTTAATAATAACCAGATACAAAGGTTGGAAAATGGAGCATTTGAAGGCCTTTCAGAATTACGATATCTGTAAGTATATTTATGTAAACAAAGAGATTAAGTTGTTCGAATCAGTGCTATATATAAATTATTTTATAAATGATAGAGTTATAAAAATGGATGTGGATGCAAATTAATAGTCAAGTTTTTCAGCCCAGAGTCAAGAAATATGTTGAGTGATAGCTTTAGGGTAGCTAGCAGTCCTATTTACATATTTTATTTTAGCAAGATGATATTTTCATTTTGATATTTTTTGTACTGTTATACATTTGAAGGTATAACAAAGCTCTGAGGTTTTAGCAAACATTTAAACATTTCATAGCCAGTATTTGCACTCTATTTTGGACACAATTAAAAAGTATTGGAGGTTAATTGCCAGTTAGGCCCATTCTAAAAAATGTTAAAAAAATTTTATACACAGTACATGAACTATATGACAGGTATTGTACAATATCTAAATTCAATTATGTTATATAACCATCATTTGTGAGTGTTATATATTTCAAATAAAAATATAATGTGTATTAGATATCTATATGGTTTCTTTGCTGACCCTGACAAAAAATTTTTGTTACTCATATTTCTTACATATTACATGTGTAACATCTATCAATAAAGCTATATGTAAATGATTTACTGCTACTGGTACACATTGCTGGCTCATCTTTCTCAGTGCATATAGTTAAACTGATAGTTCAGCAATTGTTGCACCCATTTTAAATAAAAAGTTAAACTTTTAAAGTTTACATGACTCTGAAAATGGAATACACTCTATTGGATTTGGTCTAGCTGTGTGCTTGTTGCACGTTTTTCATAAATCAGAACCAGAATTTTCTCTAGGGGAAATTCGATAGGGTTCTACAAACATACAGAATTTACTATAGGGGAAATCTGATAGGGAGCTTGACCCTCCTACCATTGGGCATTGACCATCAGTCAATTAAACTGCATTCAAATTTCAATTTGAATTCAATTTGGTTTATTCAAATATTAGAATTCTTTTGTAATTTTTTTTTTCAAATTTAGGTTATACCACTTTCAATTTTCTGTTGACAGCTAGCGCTAGACTAATAAACTTCCTTTAAAGTCCTTTGAGGGATTTTTTTTAATGAGATATAAAGAAGGCTAAATGGATCAAGAGTGTTTGCATGAGTATGCATTCAGGCAAGCCCTTCAGGCCCTATTTTTTTTACACCTCCAATTCTGTATTTTTGTGAGTAATGATATCAGAATTCTGTGGTTAAAAGTTAATAGAAGCTGATTTCGGTATACTTTTAATTTCCCATAAGCTAGGAAAAACTTCAAAGATAAGGAGGTGATAAACTTGCTGTGAAAGCCAGAGGATGTTTATTTTTGTCATGCCTGATTATCTACAGAATTCGAAAATGATTTATTGCACTTGACAATTGATGGCTGACATTTTTAGCAAAGGAGTATAGAAAAAAAAATCAACAATGTTAAAAAGAGTAACATGTTTCTATATTTCTTCCCTTTTCTTTTTCAGATATTTATATAAAAATCAAATAAAATCTATAGAAAGCCAAGCTTTCAGCAACTTACGAAATCTACAGCAAATGTAAGTACATATACTACATTTTCTTCAAATATTCAGAATTAATGCAACAAACGAAATAATGTTGCTTTGTTAGGAATATCTATACGTTTGAGAAAGATTCTTACAAACTCATGCTGCAAGCAAACCAAATTAAACTCTATAGCTCTACAGGAAGGGTAGACAGACAGACAGACAAATGCATGAACATATAAATGGACAGATTGACTGCAAATCACTATTGAAGAGCTACAGTTCCGGAGTCATACATAAAATGTGTGTAATATTGCCATATTGGCTATGACATTGTTAGAACTACATGTTTGATTGGCTTGACCCTGAAATTTGATAAAAAAGGATTTAGTCAGTAATTCTAGATTTGATCCAAAGCAATGCTTACATGTGAATATGCTTATACAGATATATGGATAAAAGATATACACAGTAGCTGAATTCTATTCAGCTTAATATTGATATTCTTACAAAGCCTTTTTGCAAGCCGTGAACATAGTATTGATGTTATATGTATAAACTCAATTGTAGAAAAAATATACTTTGTCCTGATTAATTTTTCATTATTCTTTGCCTGATTATTTGATAATCTGAAGCCAAAAGTATAGATTTTTTCCATTGAATATTGCATTTGTTCATGGATGATGAACAATTTAATGAGAAATTTTCTTGAAATTTGCATCTATGATAACGCTTCAAAGAGAGGCTTTTGTCTGGCGGTTCAAAGAGAATAACTTGGGGCCTTATTTCTCCTCCCTTCATTTGCTTTCTACGAGTCCAGCAGATGACAGACTAACTAGATTAATGTGCATGAACTGATCATGAACTTAAAAAAAGGAGCTCTCTTAAACACAAAAATTCCACACCATAAAGTTCCAGCACCCATTTATTAAAATTGCTATATGCGGCATGTTGCCAGTTTAATTTTTTATGGCTTTGAAAATTAAAATGAAATACATGTGCTGTTAAAGGTATGACTCTTTAATAAAAAAATTCATTAAATTCATTAATTAATTGTTTTCATGTTGTGCATGTGAAACCAACTGTCTTCCAGCCATTGCATAAGATTCTAGCACTTGTAATATCTTTGGGTTGTAATAATGTAAAACATGAACGTGTAATTTTAATGTGGTAATGATAAATGTAATAAAAACTACCTTTCACAGGGTGTATCACCTGTTTATGGCTGCAAAATAATGGGCTTACTTTACTGTTATACAAAAGCAATTGCTTGTCTGAGATGTCTGCATAGAAAAGGTTGTCGCTGTTGCTTTATTTCTATTTTAAGTATGCATATAAATGTTGCGCAATAAATACAATTGTAAATGCCAGATATTATATTCATTGGCTGCTCTGTTTGTTGACTGGACTGAACACTGGCATTTAGAATTCAATTTTACAGTAAGGGGAAAAAAATGTAATAAAAGCTAGAATTGCTCAATAAACCTTCTTTATGTAAGGAAGATTTAATATATAGTAATTAAATTCTGTCATATAAAGCTGCAGATTAAATGTAATGCTATTGGGAAGATTAAAATTGGCATAAAGTTAAATTCTATCGGCATTGAAATAAAAGGGTAAAAAATTGACAAGAATAACAATTTTATATGTGGTAGTCATGTTTGTGGAAATGAACTGCCACTGTCTTTCTGCCATCACACAGGATATGCCATTGTTTGGTTTGTGTATACATGCTGTATGTATCAGAAGGAATATAACGCTTTGTATTTGCAGATTCTTGCACCATAACAATATACAGAAACTTTCACCTGCTTTGTTTTTGCATTCCCGTAATCTAAGAAGATTGTGAGTATATATATATACATAATGACATAATTGTTTACCACACAGGGAACGAATGTTTCCTACGATAAGGAGCACTCAAACATTGGTCGAATTTTTTGCGCATACATGTGTTTGAATAATAAATTGCATACCAAGGCTTTTTTTTCCAATGGTTTCACTTTTATCTTTGTTGTTGCAAAGGAATGACATTGCGATTCTCTTTTACTGATTGAAAGTAATATTTTGAATAATTTATTATAAATATCTCCAGTGGATAAAGGGGATTCATAAATAGCAGGAGTTTTTCCCCTTTATGAATGAGCTCTGAGATCAAAAGCAATAGAATTTTTCTTTGCTCATGTATACAAAGTTAATAATTATCTTTTTATTTGAGTTATTTAGAAAGATTGAAAAAAAAATCCCAAATAAAAAGATTGAAGTTATACATAACCTTACAGAAAAAAACAAAAAATACCAACTATATATACATGTAATAAACAAACAATAATTAACATTAACAAATATATTTTTTTGGCATTCAAGACCTGAGCCAGTATAGTGCTGCATTCTAAATAAAATTTTGTGCAACAATTTCGCAAGATGATTAAGTGTTTCTTGATGGGTTTTTACCCTGCTACCATTTTAAAAATAATTTTTTTAGCAACTAATACTGGTAGAAAATATTTTGGATCTGCATGGAAACTGATAGTTGTCTAGTTAATTAACAAATTCCACACCAACATGATGGTATTTTCATATCTCAAAGAATAGAGCAGTTTTATGGGAGAAGAAATTGCCATAAAATTTTGCCTGTGAAGATAATTCACACATTAAGTGTCAACTAAATTCCAATCTTTATTGGATGCAAGCTTTAATTAGGAGAGTTAATTGCATAGGTTTGAAAATTTAAATTTAAGAGCGTCAGATAGGTCCTTCACTACGTCTTTTTTTTTTTTTATTAAAGGCATTCTTCCTTTTATCCGGTTTTTTTTTTGTATAATCAGCACAAATTCCTATTCACACAGCAGTTTCCTATTCTAATTGGAGGCTAATGCATTGGTGTCAGGAGTTGGCATGTTTGACTTTAAATTGAAGGACAGTTTTGTTCTCTGCAATGGCTGATGTGTCTACAATTAACAAGAAAATGATTAAATTTACATTGATTACCGTAGATATTAATTACCGATAATAATGATCATTGTTAAAAGTGGGATGAATCTTATGAACAAATTTTAAGAAATAACAATGTCTTCAAATAGAAGTTGTAGTGAATGCATAGCGGCAATCAAAAGCTGGTTAAGGTAAATCCTGTGCCGTTCATGTTTGGTTCTTTTTTTAGACAGCGTGATAAATTTCATGCAGTTATAGTTTTGTGCACAGCAATGATCATTTAAGATGACATGTATTTGGTTTTAAATATTGAGCAAGTATAAGGTTCTGTGGCTTCAATACAAATATTAATTTCAAAAGGAGAGGAAAATCATAAATATGTCAAAAAATTTGATGGAAAATTACTTGACGGAAAAGGGGGGTTGCTACTGCACTCATTTCTATGGTTTTGCTCGTTAGGACCAAACTTTTAATATGTATAATACATTAATTAGGATCTTCTGCCTTCAGCGGTCTTCCGGTCGGAAGTTATCGTCGATAAAACGATTTTTAAAAGCGAATGTTGTCTGCAACGTTTCTTAAAAACGAGTAAAGAAATAAGGCTGAAATTTTCAGAGATGATAGATCTACCGTTTTTCTGGTGCAATACACGCAAGAAAATTTCCGCCGTCACTTCCTCTCGTCATAAGAAGAAAAATTCAAAAATGAAATTTTTTTCGACTTTTTTATTGTTTTTTATTGTTATTTTTTATTGTTTTATTTATTTCTTATTATTCATTGTTTATATTTTAACAGTTGATAAAGACCTGTTTACTGATTCAGAATATGTAATTTGTTTTAAAATCGATCAAGGCATTCTTGAGAAATGAAGCATCAAAGTCCTGAAGCGAGAGTCCGAGCAGCTCAGTCGACAGAGTCGTGGACATGGCCCAGGCAACCCGAATTCAAGTCCGCAGTGCTGAAAATTTTTTTTACTAATTTTTTGCGTAGATTAAAAATTCGTGTTAAAAGTTGTTTTATCTACTCAAAAAAATCGGATGGAAGACCCACTCGTTGCTCGCAACGAGAACGATCTAGTTGACAATATAATTTTTAGTGACTCTTTGGTACATTTCAATTTTTTCCAATGTTTGCAAAAAACAACTTTAAAAGCTGTAGAAAATCAATAAGACTTTTTTATTTAATGAATATCATTTGATTTTCTTCAATCATAACCCAATTTTTTGGTGCAAAGCATAAATATTTTGGCCTTTTTAGTAACTTTATAAGCTCAAATTAAAAAAATGTTTGTTTAGACACAAATCTCTAAAAGTCTGGGTCTACCTTAAATAGTCTTCTCACCAACTTTTTACTGTTTTAATTCAAAAGCTTGTTAAGATTGGGTTGGATGGTTGCGACTATGAAAAACCTCAATCCTTAAAAAGAAGAGCTCTGTAAAAAAACTATATAAAAAAATTTTAAAGTGAATTTTTTCTTTAGTTGATTTAAGTTTATGGCGAGAAAAACCACATGCAAGATATATAGGTTGATCTGATTTGGCTAATTTGTTGGAAATCTCTGCCTTCCGAAACCTCAAAAAAGGTATATCTACCTACCAGGTATAAATACAGATATGTGGATTTGTGTTTCTTTTTTCTTCAGACGCTTAGACTCCAACTTACTTGAGTGTGACTGTGATATAAAATGGTTGTGGACCTATCTGAGGACTAACGCGGGTAGAGTCCACACCACTGCGGTATGTCACGGACCAGCGAATCTCCGGGGACGACACCTCAGCCAGCTTACAGAGGCAGACTTCAACTGCGGTATGGTGTGACACACACACACAATATCTGCTTTATTAGTGAAAAAGTTCATTATTTTTTTAATCACTACTGAAAACCAACTTTTATTTGTGTGCAAGAATATTTTGTGGGGTTTGTTGGAGTCTTGTTGCTGCAAATATTTATCAATGTAAACCAGTCTTTTGTCTTTTGTATTTCC
Source organism: Magallana angulata (assembly GCF_025612915.1). Lineage (NCBI taxonomy): Eukaryota > Metazoa > Mollusca > Bivalvia > Ostreida > Ostreidae > Magallana > Magallana angulata. Next base: position 29,194,639 of record NC_069120.1, read on the forward strand.
ATTTTTAAGGTGCCAAGCATTGGTTTGATTGCAAAAATAAGTTGCTGCAAACCAGTTTTCCACTGGTAAATCACAAAGTAAAGTAAAAGTTGGTTTACAGTTATTTACAGCACATACAGAGAGAGGAGTCTCTGCAAAGTCATGTATATCCAGTCAAACTTTGTTATCTTGAACTAAATGGGATTGTGAAAAACTCCAAAATATCCAAGTATTCAAGATATCAAGGGTAAAATTCTTTAAAAATAAGTGGTTGGGACTTACAACTATCACTTCGCCATATACAAATATTTGAGATATTTGTGTTCAAGATATTGAAGTTCAACTGTACAATGTACATATCATCTGTTGATTCTCTTATAAATCACTTCATGCAGCTATATTATAGATCTATTATTGGTACATGTAATGCAATCAATGATTTGTATTAATATATTTTACTGTAAATCAGCTTTTTTGAAACCCCGTACAAACAATTGTAAATGTTTGTTACACCTAAAATTAGATGCAAAAATAGCATTGAACCATTGTTTAATTAAAAAATAAAAACTCAACACATTCTGATGTAATATATGTCACAATGTTATGTAATATAAGATAAATTTCAAAAGTTTGATAAATTGCTTTGTTCATGCAAGATGTGTTTAATTTTTCTGTATAATGCACGCCAGATTACCATGAAAATTGATACATTCGGTGAAGAAGCTTAAATTATTTTTTGCGTACATGAAGTGTTATATTTTTTACCACCTGGAAGTAATTTGAGATGGTTGCCATCTTTTTTTTTCATATCATACTTTAAAATAGAAAATAATGATTAAATAACAATTTATGTCTGCAATATACACAGAGTCAGTTTTAAATTACATAAAAAATGTCCAGATGCCCGAAGGTAACAATTAATTTTATGCAGGTGTGAGATGTTGAGACAAGATGCATGTATTATTTTTTTTATAAACTTAATCCCTAATGTTATATTCTGTTAATTTATCTGTCTTTGCCAACAAGTATTTCATCACCATTTTTTTTTTACATCCCCATATGGATCAAAAAGTCATTTCATTTCTACTTTAAAAAACCTACAAAATTAATTTAATAACATGGAAGATTAAAACCATGAAAATCTGTATAGAATTTTTATGACATTTGCTATTTAGGAAATCATTAAGGATATCATTTAATTTATTGTCTAAAGTTGGCCTTCCTGTACTTTGTCCATATTTAGCTCACCTGAGCCACTTGAAAATGTGGTTGATTCTGTGTATTTAAAAACAAAATGATATTAATTTCAATGTATTAAATCTCTTTGATTTCCAAATCTTTTAAAACACCTAAAAGATTTAAACTTAAATATTAGTGAACTTTTATTTAGCTTAAGAATAAAGGAAAACTTTCATTTTATCAAGTATAGAATTCTTTTTCAGACATACCACATTGAGTTTCATAATATTTTTCATACAATTCCATTTCCTAGAAGCTTACAATGCTGCACTTAAATTCTTTGATCATAATTTGTTTATCAGGAAAAAGTGATGAAAAATTTTGTAGGCTGCGATTTTCCCCCTCCTTTCAAATTCCCTGCCATGATTACTTTAGAGTGATATGCATTTGGTGTATGTTCACAGAGACTCCACACTTCACAATGGAGCCCCGAGATGTGATAATTACCATGGGGAACACTGCCTATTTTTCTTGCCGCGCCGATGGAAACAGCAACTACAAGATTTCCTGGCTCCATAATGAGTAGGTAAATTGTCAATGTTTTTATACCACATAACACAGGGTTACGTCAGGATGTATAAATAAGCTCCCACTAATTGATTCCAGGCAAATTTAATTCATTATGTCTCCTCTCAGGGAAACTTGAAGAACTCTTCCCAGAGTTTTGCAAAGAAAGAAAGGGGGAAAGAAAGAGAGAGAGGAATGCGTTTATAGTTTTATTTTTGAGTAGAGGATTGCTAGAACGTCTTTGGAGGTGTGTCAATTCGTGTTAAAGGGGCTGTTCTATGAAGGAGACTTTGCACTTATATAAATTGTACCGATTTGATCTTAATAGTATGTTATTAGAAACATAATTATGATTCATGAGGTACTTTGTGGCTGCAGTTATTTTGTGTTTTGCAATGTTTAACAGTTAACCGAGAACTTGTCTTAACTCAAGTACATGCATTGCTAAATGAAAAAACTTCCCCTGAAATGTTTGCTTATATGAGAGAGAGAGAGAGAGAGAGAGAGAGAGAGAGAGAGAGAGAGAGAGAGAGAGAGAGAGAGAGATTCTGATACAATTATGATGAATACCAATCATACCCCCACACCTAAAATGAGTCAACAGTCAGTGCTGTAGATGCACATGATTACATGCAGTTCCAAAAATACCACTATTTATTAAAAATATTCTACAAAACAAAAAAATAAAGATGCTTACAACAAGGTGAATGTCTTGCAAATTTCTCTCAATCTCTGTACTTTGGCAAATTTTCTGGTTTATATCCAGGTGATCTCTCCTTAATTATGATGTTGATTGACAATTCACACTTGTAACTCTGTGTTATGTTTCACTTACATTGTTGGCAATAGCTTAGTCAGATCATTAGGATTACTGGTACATAAATATTTTCAAAGCTACATTTTTTAAAACCGCATGATTTTCTAATAGATGTAAAATTTTACACTTGCATTAAAATTTTGGTTATACATGTATATGGAAGCTTAAGATCATTGCAAGCAATGAATATAAGAAATATTTTTTTTGAGCCACATTTCTGAGATTTGATACTGAACAGAGAGGTGGATCGTATTTCAGTTTAGAGGTGGATCTACAAGACAACCGAGTGGCCATGCTGACGGACGGGACCCTGATGATCCACAACACAGTGGACTCGGATAAAGGAACATACCAGTGTGTGGCCCGCACCCCCAACCAAGAAATCCGCACCAATAAAGTCCAGCTGACCTACTCCAGAGGTAATCATTACAAACACACAAGTAGCTGGAGTCTGGACTAATAAAGTCCAGCTTACTTATTCCTGAGGTAATCATGTACAAACATAAATAACCTGTAAGTCCATACCTACTCCAAGGAAAATAATGTAGATACACTTTAGTAACATTCAAGTCCATACCATCTTGAGTCCAGACTAATAAAAGAACAGCTGACCTTTTCCAGAGGTAATCATGTACATACATGTACTTATAAATACCACTACTCTGTATGGTAACTAGTTTAAGTCCATACCACCTGGAGTCTGGACCAATCAAGTCCAATAAACCTACAGTAGTCCAGTAATAATGTACATACACATCAGTAGTATTGTATACAATGTACGTCCATAATGTCTGGAATACAGACCAGTAAATTCTAGCCAAACTATTTCCATGGTAATATTATATCCATGCTTATAAGTAGACTGTCAGTATATATCATCTGGAGTCTGGACCAATAAAGTCCAACTATAGCAAACTCTGAAGGTGAATCATCACTGAAAATCCGTATGACCTGAATGAATCTCCTCTTTTGAGAGGAAACAAATTTCTTTATCATTAAACTCATCTTTAAGGCATTTAGCACAAGAATGTATATACAACATACTGGTATTCTTATTCCTGGTGCAGTGCTGTCACAATAAAAGATAAAGTAACTGCAGATTAATCAATTACCCTTATATAATTCATTATACACGTATATATATATATATATATACTTGAAAAGATTGTAGATTGATAGCTTTTTCTTAGAACACAGTAATACTGCATCAATGCCAGTTTTAATTGTTGATTTCCTGAGAGGAGACTGATGAACCTGAAGCTTGGTTCATGTTATGATAATTATGTGCAAGAGATTAAAATGACATGTATTAGTTATGGTTCTATCTCTAATAATAGCTACCACTGATTGTCAGATCTACCGGGTAAATATTTGGATAAAGTCTTTAAAATGTAGACTATACACAGATTCCGGCTGCCATGCTGATTCTTAGATTCCTTTATGCCCCATTTCCATTAATCTCCTAATTCTGAGACATAGTTATAATGCTTGTAGAATGTCGGACATTGTTTGCCGCTGTCAGTTCTTATAGAATCAAATTGTCTTCAGACAGAATGGCATGAGAACAGATCTGGCAGAGTTCCTTTCATACATGACATATCACAAAGTTAGATTTCATATTTCTCGAGGATCAAATTTCTCATGATGTGTTAATTTCTATTTAAAGCATCTATCTGGATCTCATAAATATTGTTAACTTTTGACAAAAGATTTTTGTTCATTCAAGTTCAAATATTGTCACTATCATATTTTTAATATTTCTTCTTCATGCCATCAATTCATGACACAACTTTTCAACCATTTTTTGTTTTTTCATGTTTCATAATATTGAATCTTTAACAATCAATTGGGGGCGGGGAACTTTATTTTTGTGGCTTTTATGGGTATACCTTAGCCACAAATCAACATCCCTGAGGAATTATGAAATATAGTCTTCATTCGTTATTTACATATAGCAATTCCTAAAGAAATACTTCCCCAAAAAACTCATAGAAAATTCTCAGTCTATGAAAATTGGTCCAAACAAATCTAACAGTTTCCCCAGTACCTCAGCATCTTTTTTTATCCACTTTGCAGTGACTCCTTCAATGGTGACCACTCCCTCTGACACCCAGGGTTTTCTGGGTCAATCTGTCCGACTGTCCTGTCGGGCTACTGGAGTCCCACCCCCCACCATCACCTGGAAATTCAACTCCAACACCATCCTACCCAGCAGGAAATATGCCGTAGATTCTGTCGGAAACTTGGACATTACAGATCTACGGAAGTCTGACGAAGGGGTGTACTCATGTCAGGCCAGCAATGATGAGGGGTTCGCTGTGGCTGATGCCAGGGTCACTGTGCAGGGAGGTGAGGGAAAGGAGAGAGAGAGAGCCTCAGAGAGAGAGAGAGAGAGAGAGAGAGAGAGAGAGAGAGAGAGAGAGAGAAAATTCGATTGCTGAGGAAATGTTCATTCTGGGCAGAGTTTAATGTTCTCTGGATGTCATATTTGAAATGTTATTGTAAAAATGACACTCAAATGTGGATATACCCGGTATTTTATTTTGTGTTTACAGAGGCTCCAGTCCTGGTGCGGGCCCCTGATGACCTAACTCTGAATGAGGGAGACACGGCTAGATTAACCTGTGAAATCTCCGGAAGTCCACAACCCAACATCACATGGTACAAAGGAAGTAAGTACCTGTAGTTTTTGAGAATTGAGAGAGTTCCGCAACAACATGTAGTGTGATAGCTACACCAAAAGTGATGCATGATTCTATTGGATTTTATCACATCTTCACTTAAAGTGTGCAAACCTTAGACTGATCAAGCACCAGACAAATATTCTCTAAGAGCACTGAATATACATTTGCTGTTGATTTTTTGTACATGTATATATATTTAGATTCATACTGTTTTCAGTCAATTTAAGAAAAAGTCATTAAAGCACAGTGCAGAAATTTCTAGATTTTATTTGTTACAAAGATCGCTTAAGATGCCCCGTTTCATGGTGGTTTATTTCAATGATAAGGGGAAAAGAGCAGTCAAATTTACTGCAAATGGAGTTCATGTATGTCATAAAAATCACCACCTGTGAAATTAGCCCTAATAAGGGATCAAAATTCAAGCCCTTCATGTGGGAGGATGGCCCTAACTTATGGATAGTGTGTCATCTGGTATATAAATAGACAGTGGCACATGAAGAATTTTACAAACATTATGTAATAGGGTAGTCTGATTTACAATAATGTGCCAAGAATTTAATGGCAGTGAAGATGATGGTGCCTGATAAGGGATATGATGTATGCAGAGGGGAGGATGTACATCATAGCCATCTTTGTTGTTTGGGGGGTATTGAATTTCTAGTGGAAAATGGCCAAAAAAATTACTAAATGAAAAGGATTAAAAAAGAAATGAGATGTCAATGACATGAAAAAGAGCTAAACTGATTTATGGATGAAATGTTTTGTTGTTCACGACCATGTATTAAATTAAGTCTCGCTGGGGTTTTTTTTTCTCCCAAAAAGTGGTCTAGTGTTTCGGGTAGAAGTTTCTCTTGTCAACTGTGCACTTTATAAACATGAATACCCCATTAAAGACCCATGAGTCATTATATCAAAAGTAGCAGTATAATGTTTTTCCATTTTTATAAAAGATTGTTTACAATAAGGGTGGTTGTTTAGAATATGAGCAATGACAATTCAATTGTTTACTGTAAATTTAGTGGTTTGTTTCCCCTAGACTGATATGATCTATTAAAATGGGAAAGGGGAGGGGATTTTATTGCATGGTTATGATACAAAATAGGGTTTGAAATGGCATTGCATATCCATTAGGGACAAACTTATGTATGCATTGATATTATTAAGTGATAGGATTATACCAATACTGTTTTGGTATTTTGACACCAATTGCATTTGTTCACCTTCTCAAACAGATGAAGAGCTTCAGGCCAGCAGACGGATTCAGATTGTGAACGAAGGTAGACAACTCCGGGTGGTCTTGCTGCAGTCTTCCGACAGAGGGACATACAGATGTAGGGGAGAGAACTCAGCTGGTTCAGTAGAAGCCTCAGCCAGATTGACTGTCACTCAAACTGGTAAGGAAAGAAGAGAGATAACCCATGGAAAGATTTCACAATCCATGAACTTACTTTTTAAGTAACTGGTTTTTCCAAATCAAGAAAAAACAAGCTTGGGATATGGGACCAGTATCTCCTATTTTTTCATAAACAAGAAATAAAAATAGAGAACTGAAAGAGTAATGAACCAAAATAATTGTTTTGAACCTGGACAAAATTTCCCTTTTCTTTTTGAAGCTGTACCGACTAACAACAGGGAACATGACACGGAGGGGAGACCGGGAGAAGACATCATCTTGTTGTGTTCTGAGGATGGAGACCCACTGGAAGCCACCAGGTGGATCCGTAATGGAGTCAGCATTTTACCGGGCCCCAAGTACGCTTTACAGGGAAACCGCCTCACCATCAGACAAGCCACATGGTCTGATTTTGGGAGATATGAGTGTTTTCCTGAAAACACACTGGGATTTGCCAGGAATGTCGTCAACTTGGGCTTTAGAGGTAGTTTCTTACAGAAATATTCTTTTCTTCATTGTTCTTCATTGTTCTTCTTTGTTTTGAATAATGAGCTTGTATTTGGGCAAATTTTACATCTCTTACTTATAGACAGGGATATACACAACCTATCTACTTTGAAATGTCCATATACTCTTGACAAATATTTACCGATAGCCATGGACATATATATATAAAAATACTTATTTGGTTACTGGTATTTTCTCAACTTTCAGAGAGACAGATCCAGGCCAATTATTCAGGCCACTCCTTTGTAAATCCAGCCATTCAGCAGGCCACCAATTTAGTGGATTCGGCCATCAACCAAACAATCAAGAATCTCTTCAACAAGAATCGAACACACTCCGTCCAAGACCTGATCACCATTTTCCGCTATCCATCTGCTGATGCCCTCCAGCTAGCCAGAGCGGAAGAGATATTCGAGCAGACGCTAGAAATTATACAGCGACATGTTGTGGATGGCCACAAGTACAACCTAAGCAATAAGGGTATATACTAAGTATATGATCTTATGAAGTTCTAGAGTAAGGCTCTTTAAACATTTTAAGCTTAATTAGGGTCTTCCGTCTTCAGCGGAAGACCCTACTATTATTCTATTGTTTCTTTTTCACTTTTCTTATTATTCTTTTTATTCTTTTTTTGTCTTACAAATTTTGTGCAGGCGATTTTTCGAAGATGGCTCATTCGATTTTCTTCAAATTTTAAGGGATGATGTGTCGGCATCTGAAGTTTGTACAGCCGTTTCAATTTCTTGATAATCACTTCCGGTCGGAAGTTATCGTCCGTTTACGATTTTTAAAAGTCAATTTTGTCGGCTAGAGATCTAAAAAACAAATAAAGATATAGGGCTGAAATTTTCAGTGAAGATAGACATCACTTTTACCTGTTGCAACATGGTCATAAAAACGTCCGCCGTCACCGGAAGGAAATATAAAAAATCGATTTTTTAACTTTTTGCTTTTAATATATTTTTCTAATGGGTTCATAGAGACTCTTTTACTGAATCAGAATATGTGATTTGTTTTGAAATCGATTGATGTGTTCCCGAGATATTAAGCATCAAAGTCCTGAAGCGAGAGTCTGAGTAGCTCGGTTGTTAGAGTCGTGGACATGTGCCCAGGCGACTCGGGTTCAAGCCTCGGGTGCTGAAAATTTTTTTCCTAATTTTTTTTTGCGTTGATTAACAATTTAGTCTTAAAAGTGAAGGATTTTTTCTCATTTATTCAAAAATCGGACGGAAGACCCACTCGTTGCTCGCAACGAGAACGATCTAGTTTCTATTTATGTTTATGTATGAATTTATTTCATAGGTAAAGAAATTTGAAAGTCATAGTTGTTCCAGAGACTGAGTATTATAATGTATGTTTAAATATTCATGATTTTCTTTCACTGTTGTTTAGCATCCAGTTACAAGGAGATTCTCTCCCCTGGTCATTTGGAGCTGATTGCCAACATGTCCGGATGCTTTGCTAATCCACGGATTATCCGCTGCTCAGAGATGTGTTATCACAAGAGGTTCCGCTCCATGGATGGCCTGTGTAACAACCTCCACAACCCGACTTGGGGGGCTTCAGTTATTGCTCTACAGAGAATGCTGCCTCCAATTTATGAAAATGGATTCAATACACCAGTTGGCAAGTGCATTTGATCTTACCTTGCCAAAAACAAAAAACAAAAAGCAAACTCATGCTACCATGTCATAAGCTACAGGTTTTAGTCAATTTAGTGCCAAAAAAACATGTGAATTATTAAAAATGTTGATTTATGTCTTTGTTATGCATTTGTAATGGGATGGGAGAAATAATTTTGTTTCACAAAAAAAACTTACAGGTATAAACTTACGTAATTTAATATGACAAAACTGGGTTGAAGCATTTGCTATATAGATAGCAAATTAAGTAACAATAATGTTGAACATTTTGTGCATTTGAATTAAAATTGTTGAAAAATAAAAAAAATAATTCATTTTTTTCCAGGTTGGGATGCTGCCAGAGTGTACAATGGCTACCATCTCCCAAGTCCCCGACTGGTGTCTTCCTTCTTGATGTCCACTGACCATGTGACAATGGATGAACACAGTACCCACATGTTGATGCAGTGGGGCCAGTTTCTGGACCACGACATGAGCCTCACCCCTCAGTCTGTCAGCAATGCTCGTTTTAGTGATGGCCGCTTCTGCAACGAAACCTGTGAGAACCAGTATCCATGTTTTCCCATCAGGGTTCCAAGGAGTGATGCAAGAATTCAGCATACAAATTGTTTGGGATTTTCCAGAAGTAGTGCCATATGTAATTCAGGGAGTACCTCAGTGTTTTACAAGACTTTTGCACCTAGGCAGCAGATAAATGCAATCACTGCTTTCATTGATGCCAGTTCTGTGTATGGAAGTAGTGACTTCGAAGCTCAGAGATTGCGAGAGTTTTCAAATGGACGTGGACTTTTGAGGGAAGGTGTTTTGTCAAAGAACAACAAGAGGCTATTACCATTTGACACTGGAAACTTTCTTCATCATTTTGACTGTCAAATTGAGCCGAGTAAGAGACATGTTCCGTGTTTCCGAGCTGGAGATAATCGTGTGAATGAGCATTTAGCTCTCACTGCAATGCACACACTGTGGGTCAGACACCATAACTACATTGCCACCGAACTACATGAAGTCAATCCACACTGGGATGGAAATATATTATACCATGAAACTAGGAAAATTCTTGGTGCCATGATGCAGCATATATCTTACAAGTTCTGGCTACCTCAAGTTATTGGAGAATCGGGGATGGCAACCCTGGGATCATACAAAGGTTACAACCCAAGTGTTGATCCTTCCATTTCCAACGAATTTGCCACTGCAGCATTCCGATTTGGTCACTCTCTAGTTCAACCCATCATGTTCCGACTGAACGAAAGTTTTGGACCCATACCGGAAGGAAACCTACCACTACACAAGGCTTTCTTCTCGCCATACAAAATTCTAGAGGAGGGAGGCATTGACCCCCTCTTGAGGGGACTGTTTGGGGTGGCAGCCAAGAAGCGGATGCCAGAGGAAGTGATGAACAAGGAGCTCACAGAGAAACTCTTCTCCCTGGCTAATGCTGTGGGTCAGGATCTGGCCTCCCTTAATATCCAGAGGGGAAGGGATCATGGGCTGCCCTTTTACAACCACTACAGACAGATCTGTGGCCTGTCCAAAGCCACTAGCTTTGATGACCTGGCCACTGAGATGCCTCAGCGCAGTGTCAGAGACAAACTGCAGGCTCTATATGGACATCCAGGTAAAAGGAAATACAGTAACTGTAGTTAGAGTCCATCAGTTTTCTAAGAGGGTGAGGCATGATTTGAGAAAATAAAGATTAGTTTTAAGGATTATTGTGATTCAGCTGATATAAAAATTCAGGAATTTCAAATGTTTTCCAAGTTGGCTTGTGATAAACATAAAACTTCATTGGAAAAGTCATTGCCAGTAATTAGGTAAACAGGATATCATTAAAGATGCATGTATTTTTTCTTAAAATATTTGAAAATCAGTATATAATCATTATATATTTGACGTGTCATATTTATCTGTTGGCAAAGCCAATTCAATCTTTTACCACTATGATTTTAATGGGTGTTTTATTTTAAATTTTATACTGAATTAGTATGTTTTTGTTTCTTTACAGACAACATAGACCTGTTTGTGGGGGGCATGGCAGAGAAACCTGTGGACGGAGGAAAAGTGGGCCCAACATTCCTGTGTATAATTGTGGACCAGTTCAAGAGGTCGCGTGATGGAGACAGGTATGGATAACAAATAGATGATAAACTGAAATATGTTACAATGTAAAATATTTATTCGTATATGTACTAGCTGCATTGCAAATCTTTGCTATAGATACCTCCCTCAACTCCCCCCCCCAAAAAAAAGAGGTGGAAAGGGGGAGTAAAAGTCATAATGATCAACATAGGCATAAATAGCTATGGAATTGTAGCCCTTTGAGAAAACTGTAGGATCAACCATGAATAAAGGAACTTTTCAAGGATATGGCATGGAATATAGATACCAAGACTTTCATTTCATTTTTTCTTCCAGATTTTGGTATGAGAATCCAGGAGTGTTTGAGCCTAATCAATTAGCAGAAATACAACAGGTGACCTTAGCCCAGGTGATCTGTGAGAGCAGTGACGAGATAAAGAGGGTTCAAAAAGATGTCTTCATAAAGGCGGAGAGAGATGAGGATTATCTCGAGTGTTCTCGGATTCCCAAACTAAACCTGAAAACCTGGTCCGATTGCTGTACAAGTGGGTATTTTGATTGGAAAAGGAAAATGATAAATTCTTGTAAAATTTTTTATTTTATCATATAATTTCAATAACTACTACAATTCTTTTGTTTAAAATTTGAAAAAATTTGGTTTAGGATGAATGCTGTGACACATATTATCTTATATTAACGTGACATAAGTTTACAATATGTATATTGGTTTGTTATATGAACCAACTTTCATATGCACAAGAGGCAGTTGGAACTATTTTTTGGAACATAACATATATGCTTCATTTGTGATTTCCTGATTTTTAGATTGTGAGAAATCGGGAAGCTTCCAATCACTGACCAACCATTTCAGAAGTGGACAGAGCTCTCAGTTTTCTCACCGAGAGGATCGGGAGCACAACACCATTCTCCAGACCCAGCCAGCGGCGGACAACTCTCAGATACGCACACTCAATAACCAGATGTCAGTTATGGACACAAAGTTCTCAAGCATGGAGACCGAGATCAGAGGGCTCACCAAGACCGTGGTCACCTTGAAGAGAAAGGTGAAGGTCAATTTTAAACAGTACAAATTATAACAGAGAAAAGTAGCCTTTTTTTTTTTTAAATCGAAGAATCATAACAGATGGACGTGAAATCACTCATTTTGTAGCAGTGTGTTACTGTTTTGTAAAAAAAAAAAAATTGAATGAGTTACTTAGCCTGTATTGTCACAAAACAAAAATATATGAATCATTTATATCGAGGTAAATTTCTTAGGTAATGGCCTCATTATGATAATGGTGCATAATATCACAAGGAGTACTAGCTATGAGATGTTCATATTGAACTTTATTTCTTCTATAGTTGAGGAAAATGAACAAGTATATGAGGAAGTCTATGAAAACAGGGTGCTATGACAACACTGGACAAAAGAGGAAGCATTTAGATACATGGACGGTCAATAACTGCAGGACCTGTACTTGTAGGGTGAGTACATGGGCACAGACAGTAAGTGCTTTAGAAGAGAACTTATATAGGCAGTGCCTGCTGTCCAATCCATTTGTTTTGTATAATAAAATATTGTTTAAATAAATTATCAAAGCATACAGTATTGCTGGGTATAAATTGGTCATATTTCATTTCTTTTATAAAATATGTTTTAAAAGTCTGTAATATGTTTTGTTGATTTTTATTTAGAGAAGGATAAGTATAGGTGTGTTAATTAATCCCCTTGATAAATTTACTGATTAAACCTCCCTATAAACCTTTGCATATACTGTGGAATCATTAAAATTCTTGGGGGCCAATATTCGTGGATTGCTTAAATTTTACAGGTTCAAGGGGACGTAATTTCATGTATTCTATTACACCTACAAAGGGCGATATGACTTTTTAACTCTAATTTATATATTCATGGAGGATGTTATTTCGTGGATGAGAGATATCCATGAATTCCACGAAAATTGAGCCACCACGAAATCTGATGATTCCACAGTACATATCAACTTTTTATGCTGTATTTAATAGTGTTTGCATTGTCTGGAAACCATTACTAGTAGATTTTATCCGAAAATGCAGTGATTAAAATTGTAAAGCGAATTTACATCTGTGGTTTTTTTTTTCAGGGAGATCAAGTTGAGTGTACAAAGCAAACATGTCCCCCTCTACAATGTGAGAACCCTAGGACAGTGGAGGGCCAGTGTTGTCCAGCATGTTAATTAGGTCAACGGACAGTGAAACTGACAAATCTTCATTTGGTGCAAGAGGAAAACTATGATATTTGATGTGAAATCATGACCGCAAGCAACAATGAAGTCCCAAGTGTGTGTTGATAGAGCAACTGTGATTGAAGCTTGCACAAGTTTTTTACTTGATATACATATATTTTTTTTTTTAATTTCTCACAAAAAGTGCAATAGCAAAAAAGAAAAGCCACTTATGGTGCACACACAAAGAATATAGTATGGAGCTACATGTATAATGAAGAAAAAATATTGGGGTTGCTAGCTGATTTGGCATTGGTGAACTAATTCATTCATTTGTATGTGTACTATGTATATGGTACAGGCGAAAAAGGGAAGGATAAAAGTACATGGATAAAATCATTTACTGAATGTCTCATGGGATGAATGGATGGTTTAACTTCTTCTCATATTGTCTCCACATTTAAGATTATGTGTATTAGTGGTAAACTTTGTATTATGTACATGTATCCGTATTTACACTGTATACCAAATATGGTGATTTTTTGGTCATGTCACTTGAATATGCTTTTGTGGGGATCTGTGTAATTTTGTTGATTCCCCATTGCTTTTTTCCATGTACTCCTAATTCAGTAATAGCTGTCTTGCCTTACATAATTTTTATTGAATAAGACAAATATATAATAATATAATGTAAAATAATAATATAAGATAATGCCCTAAAATCAATTAAATGTTCAATTGATCTAATGGGCAATTATGGAAGGAAAATCCTGGAGAATACAATTTTGTTTTAATTTAATTCTACATTGAAACTGAAACCACATTGGTTATTTAATAATTGTAGTTCAATGATTATTGTAAACCCAAAAGCTTATCTTGCAGTGTTATGCATTAATACTGCATGATGGAGGAAAATACCGGTAAATAATGAACCGATATTGTATTTTAGTGGCTCTAAGAAAATTGGCCATTTACCCCTTTCCTTACTTACACAGTGCACTCTAGGGTCAAATGTATCAGAAATATTTCAACAGCAGGACATGAATTTTCTTTGTATTTCTTAATTCAATTTACAGAAAAAACAGAATTTTCCCTGGAATGTGTCATTGTGAATTCTTAATCACTTCAATCAATTTAGTTATCTATATGTTGTACATTGTATTGAAATTTTCTACCTCACCCCTGGTTCTTTTCATTTTTTTAATAAAAGCATATTAAATTTTGTCATCCACCCTTATTCATCTATGAAGTATCTATGCATAACCAGTTATTATTTTTTTTTTAGTTATCAGTAGCATTTAAAAGGATTTGCCGGTCTTTTACTGGTAGAGTTTCTTCCCCTACGTTTAGCATTGTACATAATATGGAGAGTGGGTTATTACATGCTATATTTCACTATTTGTTAGACATTCTGGATCGACACATGGTTTTTAAAAATATCATGAATCAACATTAACAGAAACTACTTTGAGAATGGTAAATTTTGATAGAATGATAAAGAGTAGAAATTTTGTTTTAGCATCTCCCGATTTGTATGTAAATGACAAAATTATATCTGTACTTTTATGAAATAAATATGCAAAACATTTTTTTCAGGTACCAGTATTTGCAGCAAGACTTAAGTAGATAAAAATCGTAAGGAAAGTCTCATCCCCCCCCCCCCCCCCCTTAACATACCATGTATACACATGCATTTAAAGTATGGGAAGAAAATCTATTGAGAGAAATATCTTTTTAATACAGGAATTACTTTAAAAAATGTCCATTTTAAAGTGGTTGTCTTACTACAACTGCATTGCTTTAGATAAGTTTTTATTATTAAAAAACTCAAAATTTTTGTTAGCAACACTTGCGTATATTTGTTTACCTTGACAACACAGTACCATGTGGCTTTTATTGTGGCCTTAGTAAAATGAAATACTCAGCAATAGCAAACTTTATATCACTGTAACATTTTAATCTGTATGCTTATCTAATTGTGAATAAATTGCTCTTGTATTAATTTAGTACAGGAGCTACATCTGAGGTTCAGGTTAATTTGATAATCCAACAATCGGTGCTTTAATTACTTTTGTACAAGCTTTGTTTCTTTGTTTAATTTTTTTTTTTTGGATAAAGCAATTTTATTGTCTTTTTCAGTAGAAGTACTGTACTGTTGCACTGTAACATGTAATAATTTACATGCACATCCTATTTTTATAGTTTTGTCCTCAGAGGTGCTTTTTTTTATTGTGATTTTAGTGATGTATTCCATGATATTTTCAAGGAGAGAATAGAGCCATTAAATTAAGACCTTTTCCTACTAACAGTAATAAACAACCCAAAAAGAAAATGAAATAATGTTGCTATGGTCATACATGAATAATAATTGCACATACTCGTGTCAATGGGTATAGTAGCTAAACTTCAGATTTAACAAACTCAATCTGAAATGAAACTGAATGATTTACCAACACTGATGGTTTGGAACAAAAGATTTATCAGTTGGAAGTGGATTTGTAAATGCAAGTTTACCAATTTACTGATAATCTTAAATTTTAGTTTAGTTTGTTTTCATTACTAGACAAATATAATTAAGAACTCCCTCTCTTTAAGTATAAAAGTCATTAAAATAGAAACACTTCTAAACATTTTTTTCCTTTTTTTTATCAAAGACTCCAAACACCTTGCTTAAACATGCAGATCTGTGTACAAAGAATAAATTTACAATTGATATTGTTTCTGCTGAATCATGAACCTCAAAATATTAATGAAATGTATACATTTTTCTGCTACATTTTATTGTGTATTTTTTATATTTACATAAATAAAAATTTCAACATGCAAACTTATTTTGGTTTCTTATTGCTTGAAGATGACTTAAAGGGCAGTGTGACATGAATAGCTAGTTGCTACTTGAAATTATACTTGCGTCTGTACTGAAGGGTATAACGAAACAGTTGTTCACTGGGATTTAGAAAACACATGATTTGTTGGACTTGACGACTGCAGAAATGTTGCCCTCGACCTTGGGCAACATTTGTGTCTTCAGGTCCATCTTATCATATATTGCCCTTATATCCAGTCAGTATTTGAATCTAAATGTTTAAATGACCCCTACAGACATGGATTGAATTTAAGTGTTGCCCTCGATCTTGGGCAACATTTGTGTCTTCAGGTACATCTTATCATATATTGCCCTTATATCCAGTCAGTATTTGAATCTAAATGTATAAATGATCAACCCCTACAGACATGGATTGAATTTAAGATTGAAATTTAAAATCTTATACACATGTGATTATAAACAACTGAAGAGTTGTAGTTAAACTACATCTAACTGCACAATTTGTGCAACTCTGACTGCATTTTATCTCACATCAGACTAATTAAACCATTACCAACAAGGTAAATTTTATAATAATCTCAGAGGGCTTCAATCAAGATTTGTAGAGACGGCAGTATTTCTTTTACACTACCTAGAAAAAAGATTAAACCCCAACAAATCACTGACAATGTACATGTATAGACAATGTATATAATTTTTATATAAATTTGTTAGTACAATTCTCATAAAAATGACAACCTGCTCTTTTAAAAAAAAAAGACACCATTTCATATTATCAGATGACGTGATTTATTGTTTAGAAATCCACAGTTTTATACCAAGAGTAAAAACTTCATGTGATGATGGTATGTGTAATGATGCATGATGAAGGTAAGATTCACAAATATGTTCCAGCTGCTCAACCAACTGAGTCCTAAGGACTTGATCAAGATGAAGAGTCTTTTGTCCAGCATTCAAAGACAACGAGACACAGTTCATCTGTACTAGTTTATCTGTCACAATAAAACGCTAGCCTTTGGGAGACCTCTGGTATTCTAATGCTCCATTTTTTGTGGAGTCCCGTTTGAGTCACTAGATTCCTTGCTTTCAGCTGCTGTTTCCTTGGCTGGCGAGGATTCTAATCAATGTGAAAATGAAAAAAATTTCATTTGAATTTTTGAACAACATCTGTCATTATGTTCATAGTTTGTGTCTGTATATATAAAACACTCAGTTGGTGCAATTCACTATAATTTCCTTACCTTTTTTCTCAGGTGCTTCTGATTTTTCTTCCGAGCTGAAATAAATAAGAATTGATTAAATTGTGGAGTTACTTCCCATACACTTCAATAGACATGTTGTTACCACAGATGAGTTAATTCTACAATTTCTAATCACCTCTTTTCTGGAGCTTTTGTCTCCTCTTTATTATTTTCTGCCTCTTTTTTAACTTCCTTTTCTTCTTTCTTTGCAACTGCAAAAAAACATTTATAACATATAGAAAACATCTTCAAATTTATTAAATCAATCAGAAAATATATTTTCTAAACTTCTGCTAACTTTGCTATTATAATATGTATCATCAATTGCTTTTAATATTACACATACATTCCTTATCCCTTTTGTGAACTTTCAATGCCATCAACTTCTAACATCTTTTGACATAAACCAGTTTACCCCTATCTTAATTGAAGCGTTCTGCTTTTGCATGCATTTTGCTTCAGTTCTCCTATTTCAAAAAAAATCCCCTTACATTTTGCTATTAGCCTACTAATCTAAAACTTCTTGTCATTTTGACATCAATCAATTCCTTAACTTTTTCTGTTATCAAGCCCTTGCTATTAATCCCTTACTTACCAGTACGTAATAGTCTTTGATATAAATCCCTTACCTTTTTTGCTATCAGCCTTTCCTATTAATCCCTTACTTTTGATGTCACCTGCCTTTAATATAAATCCCTTACCTTTGTCCCCTGCCTCCTTCTTCTCCTCTGATTCTGTCTTCATCCTCTTGGCCTTGGGTTTGTAGTTGGCCCTGTCCTTCCTCCCTCCCTCTCCCTCATCTTCACTGTCCGAGTACTCTCCCTCCCCAGTAACACGCTTGTCACTGGCTCGGACTGAAATTAAATCAACAACAATGCAACACACATGTATTAGGTCAAACAGACTCAATACTTTCCACATTCAATTTGAATAACAATCACGTTAATTTTAAAACAAATAGCATAAAGGGGTTTGAGATAAAAAATGTATAGACTTATTTTTGTCCCAACCAACATGATACAGATTTTTCAAAGAAAAGAAAAAGTGAAATTGGGCTCTTACTAAAATATTAAGGCGAGTCCAAACTTACTTGAAATCCGTTCATCTGGATTTTCTTTGTCTTCCTCTTCTCCACTCTCATCATTTAAAGCATCCTCAGGGATAGCTTAAGTAATAAAGCCAAAACAATTGTCAACTTACACACAATACAACTGGAGAGATTCCTACTACCGTATTTCACGGAATTTAGGTCGATACGGTTTATTGGGCGAAGGAGGCCGTTTTTAGCCATAAAATAAAAAAAAGTTTAAATAGGTCGACTTCGAAGAATTGGTCGAAAAATTACCGATAGTTCTAATGAATAAACGGTTTAAACCAATAACGTTATCATATAGTAGCCTTTAATCTTATTTCACAGTTTTAAACAAAAGGGAAATAAAATGTATTTCTTGAAAACATCGTAAGAAAATGTCTGAAATTGCGTCAAAATTTTCAAACCAAATAATTCAGTACGGCCGGTTTTAATTTAAGATCGTTTTTTATTATTTCCCTGCCATGTGTACAAACTGGTGTTAACCGGGGGATAGTTACCTAGCCTGGAGGCATGACTACGGTAGCACATGCCACCCTGTGTCTCTATGTAACTTTTTACTGTGTATATACACACGAGTCAACCTCTGATCTTATTGAAGCCTGCAGGCATGAGTAGCACGTGCCGAGAGTTCAACTGTGTATAAATAAAGTCAGCGCTACCCAGACTGATTTCAGAGACACCTGGCTAAAATTTCATCGAAAGTTTTATGTTGAATATACAGAAAAAGACTTGTTCATGTATTCTATTATGAAAACAAATTGTTTTTTTTTATATTTCTACCCGACGATATTTCCCCCCTTTGTACGGTTCTCATTTTACTTTAACCGCGCGAAATCGATTTCCTGTTTATCGTAAGCACACGATCAAAATGCATGACAGCATTTAATGATTCAGTCAGTGATCTAAGTAAGAAATGTAAGAAGAAATAAATCTATTTACATTTAATTTTGTTTAAATGATAAATTACTACAGTATATTGATTAAAATCCATACGATTTTTACACAGAAATTCAAGCAGTATTACAGTAAACACTCATGATTTTATTGGAGGGTTGCATAAATTTTTGCAAAATTCCAACCAAAAAAAAAAAACATAAATTGGGCGAAGCGATGAATAGGGCGAGGTCCACATGTCAGGGGAAAAAAGTATCGACCTAAATTCCGTGAAATACGGTATGTCCTTATGCAGAAATCCTTATGCTAAGTTAATAATTTTTTTATTTTAATTTACCTGTCATTTGAACACCAGGTGCATGTGGCAACATCCTCAAATTCTCAAAGAGACGAGTTCTGAAGAGCAAGATGAAACAGATATAACATACATAATATTTTTTTTTTTAAAATTCAAATGACCAACTTTTTTAATATTTAAAACCTTGGCTTACTTGATTTTGTCCATGTATTCCCCAGTGTTTTGATTTGCCATGTTTGAGGGGCTGATATGTAGCTTGAAGTCTGGTCCATAATACTCAAAGTAGTCATTGTATGGCAACTCTGAAATGTTTTATTTTCACATAAAATACTTTTTCGGTAATAGTTACTCTAGTAGAGTAGTAGAGACTGTAGAATTTGCCAATTAACTGGCTAAATTCTCTTACTTATGCACTGTCTTTAATTTTTTCACATAATGATTTATCCAAGCAAAAATAGGCACTTTAAAAAAATATACAAGATTTTAATTTTTAGCTCTTTTCCAAAAAAAAAAAAAAAAGATATACTTTTTTATAATAATTCCAGATGAAATTTCAAGGATATATTTTCTGTGTTTAAGATGCTTGCAAACCCCAAAATTTGGAGAAAAAAACACATGAATGTAAAGCACACACATTATATGTATTTGAAATGAGCTTCTATCTCTCAACCTACCGTTGGCAATCTCCACTCCCAGAGCTATGGAGGTCTCGTAGGTCCAGCACCGGGCCACGTTTCTGATGGTGTACCCTCCCCCTCCCAGTAACAATAGGGGCAGGTTCCATTTCTTCATGTACTCCACACACTTCCCATGACCTGCAACCACAATATTGGGTCTCATTTCTCTTGTTTTCAAACATGTTACCAAGAGTGCAAGGTCATAGAAAAAATGTCATACATGTGTATTACTTGCTCTGAATAAAATAACAAATGATCATTTTCAAAAGTGTTCAATATCAAATTACATGAGTCCATGTATTACATTTGTACAAACACTCCACTAATATCCCCTTTTAATACCTTTGAGTGTGAGGTTAAAACATCCCAGTCTGTCCCCTGACAGAGAGTCCGCTCCACACTGTAGGACTATTGCACTTGGTTGGTACATCTCCATAACTTTGGTCATCACCTGCAGTGTAATACACAGGAGATGATTCTTATGCAAAGTTAAAAAAAATCCTGGAAGTACACTGTATTGGAATTGATTTCTATGAAGACAATTTGTGTATTTAAACACAGCACTTTCCAATATTAGTTGTAATTCTTGTAAATATATGAGCTAGATAAACAACACTTCTCTTAGTTTTTATATCTAAATGCACTTGTTCAATGGCAATGTTTTCAAAAATAGTGTACATATATATTATGTTATTCCTGTATAAACATCAAAAGACTTACGGGTTTGAAAATTGATTCGTATGACTCATCATCAATCCCGTCTCGGAGAGGAAAGTTGACAGCGTAATATTTACCCTTGCCTGCTCCAATGTCCTAGAGAAATAATTAAGTACCGGTAAGCAATAATTCATTACAAAATGCAAACATGCTTAAAAAATAAAGGAATAAACTGGCATGAAATATATATGGTACTTATGAGATGTAAAATATATGTTACACAAATTGCCACAATCTACTGCTGTTAAAGGACATTTTCACAACAAAAGTCTTTTAAAATTTACACATAACATTTTGTGCAGCTACAAAAATGTAATCTCCTCACAATGTGTTAAAGGAAGGATATTCCATATATGCAATATACTTGAAATTCATTGCACACATTAACAGTTATTACAGTCCCCCTCCCCCCCCCCCCCCAAAAAAAAAAAAAATTTCTTGACAATCCTAACCTTTGCTTGCTCAAATGAAAATTATAGCATATAAAGATTATTAACATAAAATTTTTTGTCATCCATCAAATGACTGCACGAGACCTTAATTATATAAAATTGTACATGCTGTACATAATTTCTTACCCTCAGGTCACCAGTTCCTGGGAAGTACTCTCCGTACTTGTGAAATGAGACTGTCATGACTCGGTCAGTGGTGTAGAATGCTTCCTCCACACCGTCGCCATGGTGAATGTCAATGTCCACGTACAACACTCTCTGGTGGTACCTGATCGGAGTCATTGTTTTTTTATTGAGAAAAAATATATACAAACAGACCAACACAAAACGAACATTTAATCACAAATGGTGAGTGAAGAATTGTTGATTGAAACCCCTAACACACCCACAGCCAAAATTTTGAAAGATGTTGGCAAATCAGTTGAATTTGGAAGAAGAGACTTTTTTTTAAGCTTTTGAAATTAAATTTAAAACTCTTTCTAGTTATTTAGGACATATAAACTTTCTGGTTTTGAAAATCTTACTTGAGAAGTTCCAGAATGGCCAGAACAATGTCATTTACATAACAGAAGCCTGAAGCCTCGGACTTTTTGGCATGGTGAAGTCCGCCCGCCCAGTTAATGGCAATGTCTGCTGCCTGTTTGTTAAGCTTCACTGCTCCAGCTACACAGCAAATAAGTTTAAATTAAATCTATTCACCCCTGCAAAAATATCCCCAAACTCTCTGTGTTTATTAATTTTTTCAAAATTGCAATAAATTTACTAATCCGTATATTGTAAAATTCTATCATTATGTATATTTTTTTCTTTTTCACCTATAAATGCCCCTAGTAGTACAGATTGTATCTAATTTGATAACATTCAATTTGAACTCCCCCCCACCCACCCCAAGGTTGAGAGCTGAAAGACTTAAACTTACCAACAGATCCCCCTGTTGAGAGCTGACAGAATTCATACATCCCATCAAACACTGGACAATCCTCTCCTACATTAACTGTGCAAAACAGAAAAAAAGATTTCAAAAATCGTAACAGATTCCTCTGAAAAATGTCCAAGACAATGCTTTACTCTTCCCCTGTATCTATGAAAAACTTGGAATACATGTATTTAAAAGATGTTCTTTGGAATGCTAACTTACATCTCTGCATCTGTTTGTTGTAATCCGACATATTGTCTGGCCGGATGCTGCGTAAAAACTTAATGTAGTCATCACTGTGAAATTTTGTCATTTCTTCTTGAGTTGCTTTGTGAGGTCTCTAAAAAGATGGCACAACAAAGATATGCTTAAAATTATTTTTTAAAAATCATCAATGACAATTTTTGATTTGTTCCTTGTTTAACAGATTCATACTTTTAACACATCGTCTTCTTCAAAAGTTTAAAAAGAATCTATTATTACCCTCTTCCTTTCAAATTTTTTGATCACTTATGTAATTAACATAATTATATGAAAATAGTCATGCTTACATATATTTCCATTTTCCTGTAGAGTCCATAGTTAAGGATGAGATTGTGGGTCATTCTAATTCTGTGTGGCTTCATTGGATGACCTTGGCCATAATAGTAATTGCCAATGTCACCTAAAATATTGATGAAAAATTGTTATTCAAGACAATTTCTGTCTTATTTCTGTTGACAGGTTTTTGACAAGCACCATTTCTTGCAACCAGTTGGTTTTATGAGGTAAACTGCAACTTTTTAATGCAATTGCAAGAACTGGTATCTGGCAAGAAATTAATTTTGTCCTAGGCAAGTAAAATCTTTGTTTTCAAACAAAAGAAAATATTCTTTTACAACCTTGATTTATTTGGAGAGGATGTTTGGCTGGGTTTTTTTCTAAAATTTAATCTAAACTTGTTTTTGTATAAATCAAACAGTTTAATCAAATCAAATATAAAAAATCTTCCAATAAAGACCATTTTCCCTTCTCCAATAAACAACGTGGGCAGGGCTTCCATACGCGCAAAAATCCTTGTAAATCTCTACATTTTCAGAAAATTCGCCAAAATCATTAATGACCACATGGATTTGTATCTCATTATAACATATAAATCGCAAATAATTATCTCAGTTGTAGTTTAAGGCTTCAAATTCATTTTGAAAATCCGTACGCATGCTTCGGGTGGGTTGGGCTTCCATAGTTTTCACACAAACGCTATTACCCGCGTTGGTAAATTCATCGTAAATATCGCTTGAAATACGTTTAAAAAGCAATCAATTAGTCAGATCTGTTATACCTAACAATTTATTATCAAAGAAAATTACAAACATCCGTTTTTTCTTTGAAAAACTTATTTTTCTTATTGCGGCTTCTACTATTGTTTCCTGGGGCTCCGGTGGGAACATCAAGTTTCTCGTATTTTAGGCTTAAACATAAATAATTCTAAAGCTGAAAAAACAAGAAACTAGAGGATAAAAAAGTAAGTTTACCATCATAATAGTAACAGATTTTCTTCTTGTTGTGCGGCTGAGTTGTCATTCTGTAGCACTTTTCAAAACAGAGAGGCTTCGAAGCTGAATGAATGACCCGGAAACGCACCGACCCATGAGCGACACCTATGAAACGCGAACGCTTTAAATTACGGTAGATAACTCGCATTTCGGTTTATAAATAAATTATTAATTTATTTTATAAAAAATAAATGAACAAAACATACTATAGAACAATTTTTTAAAAATATGAAAATAATTTTATTTAGGGTAATAAAAAAATATCAGTGTATTTCAAATATTTGTACACAACTCATAAATCCCCCCCCCCCCCCCCCCCCCACCACACCACCATCATATTCATTGACACAATTTATGGAATCTGATCTGTTTTCAAAATTGATCTTATGATGATTAACATTCAAACTATTGGAACATTCTTTAACAAAAATAATAGAGATTTTGTCTTTTATAAAATTTTATTTGCCTTTATTTAAACAATAAAATGCTAAATTCTTTGGTCAGATTCATTCGGGATATGAAGGTAGCGACATTGCAGGAAAAATATATAACACGCGTTAGCGGATTATGTAAATTTTTCCTGCAATGATTGCTACCTTCATAACCCGCATGAACTGATGAATCATCAAAGAAAGCGTTTTATTGTTTATATTAACATCTTTCTTTAACTATTTAATAAACTGATTATGAAAAGTTAGTAAAATTCACTAATTTACTGTTATTTTATGTACATAAGTAAGTTAGCTAAAAGAAACAGCCAAATCGTCTCCTGTGAGACTTTGAGTCTGGCATCATCATGTTTATTTCGTGCAGTCCGGGATTTTACTAAGGTCGCTGTAGGTACAGACCAATCGATAAACAGGGCGTGTCAATTTCAGCCGCTGTGGATTTCAACCAATCATAAAAAGGGCATGTAGATTTCAGTATAGCTGTATCTATAGAGTTATGAATTAACTATAACTTTCCGTAAGAAATAGAGGTAATTTATGATGCTTGGTAGATGTAAAAATAATACAATGCCAGATGAATCAAGTATGTACATAATGATTTGTCATCAAGACATTTTTTTATTCATTATACAGAACAGAGAAAATTGTTTATATTTCAAATTTTAATATACGGTTCTCCTTTTGTACAAATACAAAGGTACATGTGTTCAAATTTCATAGGGGATAAAAATAATGCTACGAGTTAAACTGTCACCCCCCCCCCCCCAAAATTAAGATTTTAAAATTTATTAAATCAATTCAAGTGCATATATAGGTACCGGCTTTTTAAATCTCTTTATTGTTCTCTTTAAGACCCGAACCTTTCCGTAATATATTTAATACCTGTCAATATTACAGACTTGATATAAATCATCACAATCTATGCATCTAACATGCAGATTAAATTAATTCATAAATGACATAATACATGTACAAATGCTTTTTTCAGTAACAAAGTGATTAAGAATCCTAGTCCAAATGAAAAATTGTGACTTCATCTGTCAGCTGTTTCATCATCTTTATCTTCTTCTGTTTCATCAGAATAAAGGTCCTCCGATTCAAACTTAAGTTCCTCCATTTGTTCATTGATGGCACAAATGACATCCTTTATGCTTTAAAAAAAAAAAGAAAAAGGAATAATTTTAAGTTACTAAATACTTAATCTTTATCACATTTATGGTCAAGGTAAAGTACCGGTTAATGAAAGGAGTTTTCAATAAAATTTGAGATTAGAACTTTTTAAATGATGCTTGTTAACAATATATAGCTTGGTTTAAATTAATAAAATGTAGCTTAGCTAAAATTTTATAGAAAATGTGTGATTTGTTTATCATTTTCAATGTCAAGAAATATTGGTACATGTACAATCTCAAAGGTTTTTCCTGACAAAAGAAATAATTCAGAGGGAGAAAAACTGCATATGCAAATAAAAAACACCCATATAAGATGTTTTCAGGTACAATTAATTTCAAATCGTAATCTTAATTAATTCTAGTAGATTTCTTTGACATTGTTCAATTTCTTAGTTCAATTACCGATAGTAACTGTACATGTATTACTATGAGTTTATAATCTCAAAAATTTGATACCTCAGTTTTATACAGTAAAACTCGGTTATAGCGAAGTCCTAGGGACCACTGGATTTACTTCTTTTTATCCGTAATTCGTTATATCCGTATAACGAATTCATTATAATATCTATAGCGAATTCACTATATACATGTACATGTTTTCTTTCACCGTAAAATACCTTTGTTTTAAGTCTGCTTCTTCTTCTTTAAAATTAGAATCTGTTGGGTGGTCTGTAGCATTTTGCCGTGCTAGTTGCAATTTTACCGTCTGCAAATATTTTCAAAAGTAAGCATCGACTTTAAGAAGAACATCACATATATCTTTTGAATCAATGTGCACACATATCAAAATATAAAGGATAAAGAACAAACTGGTAATAAAAGCTTGTACCAAAAATATATTTTTCTTTGAAAATATTCATAGCTGCTGCAAATGCTTCACAAACCTTTTCAAGTTTATCTTTTTCATTGTTTTGAATCCCAGTTACAATTGTAGCAATGGTGGTCAAACTGTGGTCATCTTCTAATTGCTTAGTGATCAGTATTATATCTTGGGAAATTTTGGTAAATGTCTGAGTTATCTCATGGACGAGTTGTCTGTACATAGGAAAGTTGTAATTTGGTGCCCCATTCAAGTATGCTTGAAACCCTCTATAGAAATAAAAAATTAAAGTAAGACATTTACAAGTAACATAATTGAATATACATGTAGCTGAAGGCTAAGTTATTGCAGATAGAGGGCTAAATTATTGCAGATAGTGTACATATATTTTAACAAAGCGTTGAATTTTTTGACTTTTACTTGTTCTTATGGCTAAATTTGTTCTGCCATGCAGTGACGTATATACTAGGATATTCGTCCCTGCTACCATATCATTAAATATTCGGAGTCAAAAGTTAAAAGTAACAGCATTTTTATAAACCAATCAAACTAAAAGAAGAGAAGTTGCAACTTTTATAAACAAAGTAGAAAAATTTATGTATTTATGAACAATATCTATTTTATATCTATTTGTGTACAACATACTCTTCAAACAAAGCGTAAGTTTCTACTCTTTCTCCTTGTAAAATATGAAATCGTTTCAGTAAATCTTTTGCAGGTAAGCCTTCTAATGAATTATTTCCATCCATGATCTCTTCTGACATGCTACTTTCATTTTCTACATCAGCATCTTCTACACGTTTTATAAAGGGTCGTTTTTCATCCTCAAGCGTGTAAAAGACTAAGATTAGATTGTAAATATAAACAACCACGGAAGTAATGGGGGACATCAACTACACATCGTATAAAGAGTTAAAAGAGCAGTTTGTAAGCGGACACCAAGGATCACCAGCCGCAGAAATAACACTGATTTATTTGGGCATTGCATGCTGTGTGTTGCTTCACAATGCCGGGGGTGTAGGATACAGAAAACAGTGGTAACTTTGTACATGTACCATGTACAGCATGTTAACGGGGTTAAAGGGACTTGGACACGATTTGACTAAAATTTTCAAATTTTGTTTTTCCATTTTCAATGATAAACTGATAAATATAGAAGATTATAATACTATGTCAAAATTTGAAACTCAAATATCAAGTTATAAGCAAGATACAGAGTTCATAATTCTTTGTTTTGTAAACAAAGCTCGAATATTGTCATTTTTACATATGTGTTGTATTGGTGTAAGTTTTAATCAAATGTAACTTTCTTTTGTTGATAATAGTATTTATGAAGATGTTGAATTAGTTTAAATTGTTTTTTACATGTCATTTTGTCTAAGAAATGGTAAAATTCTACATTACTTTTTTGTAAACAACTATAAGACTCGAGCTTTGTTTACATTACTTTCAATTCTTACCTCTGTATCTCGCTTGTAACTTGACTTTAACATTTAATATTTTGGTCAATCATTTAAAATGCACAAGTAAACCATTTAATACATAAAAAATAAAAATAAAATTTTTGATCTCAAATAGTGTCCATGCAAGTCCCTTTAAATGATATTTTATCCCAACTTAAAAGATGTTGACCAAATGCCCAAATGATGGACAACCCCCTCCTCCCCTCCCCACCACCAAAAAAAGGAATAAATAATTAAAAAGATATAAAATCTATGAATAATTAGGCATGGGGTGCATGTGACTTTATATCTAAACGTCAAATTTTGTACAATGAAAAAAAAATTTCCCAGGAAAACCAACAATTTTTCAGATTTTTTGCAAACTAAACAAAAATTTCAATCATTTGCTCTGTAAATGTATGTCTTATTTGAATATTACTGAGAAATCCCAATTAGGCTATTACCATGATTACCAGCTATAGTACATGTATAATTTGGATGTTAATTATCCCAGTCTGCCATATTCGTAAACATTATACATACTGACCTACAGATTACGCTCGAAAAAACATAGTAATTACTATGTACATGTATATGCACTATTTTTTGTGGAGTCTTGAAGTATGTTTTATTTTATTTGTAGGTTTCACTGGCTTGGGGATTTCCTTGTCCTTGTACTCCCTGGCCTATCATCCGTCACATTTCTCAGCGAATCAAAAGCCATTGTCATTGTAACTCTTCTCTCTTTGGCAGTCATTTCACTTATAATATCTCACCAATTCAATAGGACAGCTCCCAAACCGTCTGCTTCTTTATTGAGACAAG
Organism: Magallana angulata; assembly: GCF_025612915.1. Taxonomy (NCBI): domain Eukaryota; kingdom Metazoa; phylum Mollusca; class Bivalvia; order Ostreida; family Ostreidae; genus Magallana; species Magallana angulata. The sequence continues at coordinate 29,223,052 of NC_069120.1, forward strand.
AATTCGGCAACAAGCTGGAGTTTGTCAGTAATTTTAGAGCATATGCCTTAATTTGTACAGCCATATGTATCTTAGCAGTGGATTTTAATGTGTTTCCAAGAAGATTTTGTAAAGCTGAGACTTTTGGAACTGGTTTGATGGATACTGGTGTAGGACTGTTTATAGTAGCGAATGGAATTGTGTCTCCTGAGTCTCGTAACAAAGAAAAAGTCAGCAGTCTAAAAAGGTAGGAAAGAATATATTTTATTTGAATACTGACACTTGTACAATATACATGTACATGGAAATATAAAGGGTCAAGTCACAATAAAACTTTAAAATATACCATCTAAGGCCCATCTTGCTAGCCAAGGGAAATAATCTGCTCATTTCCAATCATGGCATTGTGAGCAAGAGGAAACAATCTATTCCCATTCTATCATGTCATTGCTAGCCAAGAGAGATAATCTGCTCCTTTCCTTTCATGTACACTGTTCAAAATAGGGGAGATAAATTTTTCCTCTCCTATCATGGCATTGCTAATTAGGGTAGATAATATGCCCCTATCCTATAATGGCATTGCTAGAAAGGGGATATTATATGCTCCTCTTCTCCCATGGCCTTGCTAGCAAGGGGAGATAATATGCTTCTTCCTTATCATAACATTTGTGTTCAGAGGAGATAATATGCTCCTCCTTTATCATGGCATTGCTAATTAGGAGATATAATTTGCTCCTATCCTATCATGGCATTGCTAGCAAGGGGAGATTAAATGCTCCTCTCCTATCATGGCTTTGCTAGCAAGGGGGATGTAATATGTTCCTATCCTATCTTGGCATTGCTTAGTCTCGCTTTCCCCAGACTCTCGCCCACGAGACTTGTATGAGTCAAGCCTTGAGAGCGAGAGTCTGGGGAAAGCAAGACTAAGCATTGCTACCAAGGGGAGATAATAAGCTCTTTTACTATCATGGGATTGCTAGGAGTGTGGCTACAGTATTTTCCTCTCCTACTAATACTATGACAGACATCCTACTCCTATCTTCTTATTTTTAAAAGATGAGGAAAACATTTAACTCAATCAGTGATTCTAAATAAGAGGAGATAACAAGGCAAACATTTGATATACTAATTCATAATTTTTCTAGAAGAAACTTATATATGACTATGAATATTGAATTCGTAAATTTATTTTACACTTTCTCATAAACATATTTCTTACTAGTATTAGAATGCATTATGGTTATAGGTAATTTCTGAATAATGTTTTCTTATTGTGTGGAATTTTTTTACAGCTCTCTTCTGTCATCACTCCCACTCATCGTCCTGGGTCTGGGCCGAGTTGTATCGACCAAAGGTGTCAACTACCAGGAGCATGTTACGGAGTACGGAGTCCACTGGAACTTCTTCTTCACAGTCTCAGCAGTCAAGGTAATGCAACACAAGACATGTATAGACTCTACAATTTTTAAACAATCTTTTATCAGTGCTTTTTTACAAAGACCATGGTTCTCAGGTTGATGGAATTATTAATAGTTCACCATCATTCAAAACAAATTAAAAATGATGGATTTAAATTGAACATGTGTGCACTGATAAGCTTGCCATTGACTTATAAATAACCGACACTGACATTGACAGTTCTGTTTCAAATTCCTTCTTGACACCTATCAGTACTATCTTAAGTCCAAGGTCTTGTTAGTATGACTTAAATGTTTTTAGCAATGAATCCGAGAAATGTTGACACATCATAATCCCAGAATTTTTTCAGCTTGTAGAAAACAGATTTATATATATATAGCGTCAACGTACTTGTGGAGATTTTAATATTGATAACTTCTAAACTTTCAAAAAGAAACTAACTTTTTTATGATATTCTTTGTATATATATATTTTTTTAATTTGATGCTTAGTTTTGGTATAATATACAAAATTGATTTTGAATTTTTAACCATATTCTAAAATATGTCTGATTCTATGTAGTACGTCCATTTAGGAGGTGCAATTACAACTACGTGTTTAGAACAAATAGATCTTTGTTTGCAGATTTGCTCAAGTCTTCTCTTGACCATCCTTGGAAACATTAACCTCACTGGACCTGCCATTATACTCATTCTCTCCTATCAACTGTTTCTCACCAAACTTGGCCTGAGTGAGTACTTGGTCCTTGGAGCAGACGGTCAGGGAGGGAGAGTGCGCTTCTTCGACTCCAACAGAGAGGGCATCGTGTCCTGTCTGGGTTACCTGTCTTTGTATTTTCTAGCTGTAGAACTTGGAAAACACATTTTCAACAAAGAGAGGTATATGTTCATGTATTAAAGACAAATTACAACTGCTCAGTATTTATTTACCTATACTATTTTCAATGTTTTTACTTAATATTTATTTTTTGTTTGAACAAATGTGCCCATTCCAATTGTTTATGTACCATACTATTATACTTTTGTATATGTTTGTGTGTTATTTTTGACCTGATATTTTTATGTACCCCTCCCAGGAAGACAGTAGGTGACTGGGTTCCCTTTCTGGGAGTGCTGGGTTTGTTACAGGCTGTTTTATGGTGTACCATGATGTGGTCAGAAACTCATGTACAACAAGTGTCTAGACGATTTGCCAATCTATCCTACATAGTTTGGATAGTAAGTACTTTTATGTCATCATTTACATACCTGTAAATGCTATAAAATCTTAAAATCTGGTTTATTATTTTATGATTCAGTATTTGAACTTTGGGGAAGAAAAATTTATTTCACAAATTATAAATTTTGATCAGTATGCCAATTTATAAATTTTTGGTCATTTTTTTTACCAGCTAGTACATGCATCTTTTTAATATCTAAAAATAAAAACCTGTGCCTGGGTGTATTTAATATATTGTTTTTATTTTCTAGCTGGCCTTGTCAGTTTTCCTCCTCTTTTTGCTTTTGCTGATAGATCTATTTAGCCACAACCAGTCATTCATATTTGCCAAGAAAAAAGAAGGTTTGTATATGAATAAAACATTTTTATGTATTCTTTAATACAAAAATATAATATGTTATTGAACATGTATATACATTTTTTTCTTATTAACTCCCCTTGTATACAGAATGTATGGAAAGACTGGGGGGGGGGGGGGCATTACATTTACACTGTATCTGCAAAACAAAGTCTTTGGCATGTAGAATATCACAAAAATAGTTGAATTGTGTAAGGCTTTCCATGGTAAAACTCAATTTATAAATGTTTTTTGAAGTACATGTACCAGTATTATTCAAGAAATTGAAAAACTGAAGGTATAATTCACAATATATATAAATGTATATTGATCTACTTAAAATGTTAAGTTCAAAATGATGTTTTTTTTATCTTTTTTTTCCAGAAGATGTATGCCTACTGTCCGCTGTGAACTATAATGGACTTCTGTACTTCTTGTTGGCCAATGTCTTAACAGGACTCGTGAATCTGAGCATAGATACTTTACAATTGTCCACAGCACAAAGCATGACCATACTCATTTCCTATATGGGAATTCTTAGTTTTGTAACTTTGATGCTATACAAATGGAAAATAAGATTAAAATTTTGGTAGATAAAAAGCTATTAGATGTTATATTTTGGGCCAAGTCGGTTTGGGGTTGTTTAGTGGCAGACAACCTTTGATAGATTTCAAAATCATGTATCTTCTTGTACTGAAATTAACAACATAATTATCATAATTTGATATATCTTTCTGATTAGACAATCAAGCATAAACTCATTGAAAAATTAAGATTTCGAAACTTGGATAACTAATGTTGTTGACAACGGAATTTATGCAAACTATCACCATTATGTTTAGCACGCTTGAAGAATGACAATCATTAAAGTCAACATTATTATTACTAGTGTTTAAAGCTGGGACTGATTTCTATGCCATACCTGAACCGTACAAGTTTGTAAGTATGAGTTTCCAAAGTCTGCATTTTATTAAACGAAAAGAAAATCTATCAGAATGCATACATGCCTAGCTTATGCAATAAACAAGTGAAAAGCTGTCAATGTGACAGCAAACCGGGTTTTCTTTTATGTGAACTGTATCCATAATCCATGTCAACCCGTATCCAGTGAAATGGAGTACCCTATATGCAATATTTTGCCAAAAAAAGACTAAGTTCAAAAGCTGGTATTTTTTTTCATAATTATCGGAAATCAAAATCCTAGCAATATGCACACCTCTGATATATGTACAATTGATCTGCAAAAAAACAACTTCCTATCTTGAAAACTGTAGGAGGAGTTATCCGTACAATGAGGGTAACCTTTTGGCAGCCGCCAGCCCACCATTTTCACCATTTTAATAACCAGATTTTTTCATTGGAAAACCCGGTTAAAAAATACAAATTCTACTGGCTGTTTAATAGATTTATTTATTATCATGATGTAATATCATTCCCTGCATTTCAAATCTCTTTTAGATTTATCACAGTCGTAAAATGATTCAACTTCCAACAATATTGTGTATAATGAAGTAATACTGGTACATGCAAAATGATAAGCATCATCCAATATACAAAATTTTTGTGAAACATAAAATAAATCAACTACCTAAGCACTACAAAACCTATCAACACAACTCTATAATTTAGATCTGTCCATTTTGTTCATCAGTTTCTCTAACTTCATGGCCAGTCCCATATCGCCTTGAATCTTTAACTTCCCAGACATGAAAGCCGACACTGCTTTCAATTCTCCTTTGAACATCTTTACAAAATCCTCACTGTCCAGGGTCATTGTGCAGTTCGCTCCCCCTGGGGCCTCTCCCTGACCTAATTTTCCTGACCCAGTTTTAAGGTCAATGAACCATACACCTTCTTCTGGACCTAGAAAATTAGAAATAAGTTTTAAAATAACTGCTTGCATGCATTAAAAGATTCTCTCTGTGAATTAAAAACTATTCGCTTACTGCTTTCAGATACCAAAAACATCAATAAATGATTAAATTCCTTTCAAATGATTAAATACAATGATTTTTACCTGTTAAATTGAATTGAAAGACCCCGTTCATGGAAGACACAAGATCTTCACTCAGGAGACCCTCTATAGCACTGAATGTCTGTGCTGGTCCTCCTGCAGCAGACTTGGATCCACCACCAAAGGCTGGGGTGCCCCCCTTCTCTTCCATCTGTTGTCGGATTTTGTGTGGATCTTCACCATCCAGGAAGAAATCAGGGAGCAAGGTACTACCTGCAACAGAAAAAACTGTAGGATGTGAAATGTGCTGGGAAAGAGGATTCAGGGATAGTCAAATTGTTTTAAGACTGAATGAAACAATCTACTGGTAAAACCTTTAATGTAGATTATTTTCCTCACTTTTAAATTTAAATTATATTACCAATTAACAATTAACAATGAATAAATTTGGTTACAATCCTAGAATGACACTTTCTTCATAAAACTAACAACTCTCTTGCTTAAAAAAAAAAAGACAATTAATTAACGTTTATGGATATTGTTTCTTCCAAGGTAGAATAATAGAATTCCTCAATCTAATTTATCAAACAATAAGATTCATAGAAATTTAGAGCAGTACATCTCTAATATTTTACCTTGGACCCAGGCGTACTGATCAAGGTCAGTAACTCCTGCACTGGTCAGAACTTCGTCATCAATGGCGAAGTTCCCTGTGTATTCCGAGCTCTTTCTTGTCAGCATCACATAAGCAGCGTCGCTCATTATCTCAGGCTTTCTGCACTGATTAGCAACCTCTGATCCTCCCCCTAACATCTCCATGGCAGCAGTGTAAATTGCTACAAAAATTTGATAGAAAAAATGACAACATATAAACAAGAGCTGTGAACAGTTTTACTGTAGATTACAGTTTCCCTGAAAACTACATGTAACCCAGCACTAGCTATATATCATAATGGTTAATAAGTTTTATACCATCATGATATAACATACTTTTCTGGCCAACATTCAATGAATTAGTTCTACAGTGATTGGTTGAAAAATTGCATAAAAAACCTAGGTTGCCTTATGTTAGTGTATGACTTGTTTCAAAATCTTCTCAACCCAATTGACATTTATACTGTTGAATTCTAAAGTCATATTTTAGGATACAGGTACATGTGTACATACAAGTACCGGTATGTTTTCTGATACAGTAACAGTTATTTTTCTCTTTAAAAAACAGTTCTGTTTCAGAGAGCATGAATTCTGCATATTTAGCAACTCTTTGATATAACAGATCCTAATGAGAGCTTGTTTAACTCACCAGTACGGGGCCAGAGAGCATTCACTGCAATCGACAAAGGTTTAAACTCCTCCGACATCCCCAACACGCACATGGACATCCCATATTTGGCCATTGTGTAAGCTGGAAAGAAGATGTAATGATATTATTATTAAAAGCTTGAACAATTCGCCTCGATTTATCCAAGAATTCATAGTAAGAAGAAATATGACATTAAATACTAATATGTTGAACTACCCTGATTTTATTGTCATCACTGACCTACGTGGTCCTTGAACCATCTTGGATTCATATTGAGTGGGGGGCTGATGTTAAGGATGTGTGGGTTGCTGGACTTCTGCAGATAGGGCAGGGCAAACTTAGAGCTGAAATACCATGTCAATTCTTATTATCAATTTTAAATTAAGCAGATGAAGTGGAATTTATTAAAATACATATTAAAATGAAGAACAAGAAATAAATCTGACCACATGTATGTGCCTCTAGCATTGATTCCCATCATGAGATCGAATCTCTTGGGGTCTGTAGCAGCTGTCCCGGTCAAGCTGATGGCACTGGCATTGTTGATCAGGATATCTATTCCCCCAAACTTGTCCGCTGCTTCCCTCATGGCCGACTGGATGGCCCCATCATTCCTGATATCCACAGCACAGGCCAGGCATTTTCCCCCTGCATCCTCAACTAAATTTGATCAATCAAGAAATTGCATCAAAAATTTATTTGAAATTGTGGTGTAAAAAACACTTTTAAAAACAAAATACATGTAAGTTAAATAACCCCAGAATACGTGCAGAATGTAAATGCATAAAAATTTATATCCCTCTTCAAGCTAGGTAAAAAGCTATCAAATAGTAATATTCATTACTGTAACAGTAAGGTACACTAAAGCACAGAACTACATGTAAAGGAATAAAACCTTTCACATTTAATGATCACGATCACTTTGCGAGAATTCATCTGATTCAGTATATTAATTTTGTTGACCCCGGTATCCACATGAGCAATAATCATCAAACTAATAAAATTGTATTTGCCGTAATAGATACATGTATATATGAATATATGGATCAAATATACGTATCATTTTTTTCTCATTAAAATCATAATAATAGATAGCTATAAGCCTATAAAGTTCTTTATTCAAATAAAATTGACAATGCATGATGTTGCATACAGTGCAAAAGTTCTCTTGAAAACTACGAAATGATACACAGCATTCACCCTTCACAGGAGTGGACCTTACCTTCTTTGGCAGCAGTGTAAATGGTCCCTGGGAGTTTGGGGTGAGGTGTGGTGGTCTTGGCTGCTATGATGATGTTGGCCCCATCCTTTGCTGCCTTCAGCGCAATGGCCTTCCCAATGCCTCTGCTTGCTCCAGTGATGAATATGGTCTTCCCTGCCAACAGCCTGCAATATTAAGATTCTTAAGGTGGAATAACACGCCTGGAAAAAGTCACTCAAATTAATTGCAAGTTATTTTATTATGAAAGATATAATGATAAATAAACTGTACACATGTCAAATAAGCGAAAAATTTGCAGTTTGGGGATAAAAAATGAATATCTAAAATATTCGATTCAGTAAGTTAAAACAAAAGCCACTGTGGGATTCGAACTCAGGATGTACGGATCACAAGCCCGACACTTTATTCACTCGGCTTTATAGTAAGGTACATGTTGTAGTCAAAAATCCTATTAATACTTATCATTATCGTTTCGATCAGAGGTCAGCCATTTTGTGATGATGTGTTATTCCACCTTATTAAATGATTTTGGTTTGGCATGAAGCTGCGTCTCAATTATGTGCTCTAGCTAAGCAACTATTTTGGCTTCTTGCAAAAAGAGGTACAACCTTCATATTTCCAGTTCTTATCAATAAGTTGATTTTAAACAATTTAAACGGTAGTCTTCAAAAGGTCAAATTCTACATTGTGACGGTCTGGATTTTTTTCATTCTATGTGATCCATGTTTTCTGAGTAATAGTTGACTTGGGTTACCTGAAGTAATCTATTGATTAAACTTGTACAGTTTGTTTTGGGGGTATGATGACTATAATACACACATGATAGGGATCTGATTAAAAGGGAAAATGAATAATGACATTACCCTGTGTTTGGTATCCTGCAAAATAATGCAGTCAATATCAATTGATGAAAATTGTTGCAGAAATAGCTATTTACTTCTACAAACATAGTCAACTAACATTTAAGCCTTTTATTAAAATCAAGCTAATAGTAACCTAGCTTCAAAATTCTTACCATTGTATTCCACATCATGAAAACATACCGGTAAATTATAATGCATCTTTGCATAGGTCGAAGATAAAAATAAAATATGGGGGTTTTTTTTCTCAATAATTTGTATCAATAAATAAGTTTTGGTGAATAGCGTATTGAACAGTTTTTTTCTTCGGAGGATGAGGTCATGCAAATTAGGAAATATTTAAGTCAAGGTCATTATAGACAGGTCAAGGACAGGAGAGTATGACACAGTTGATCGATACCACCCATATTTATCTTTGAAAGGACTGTATATGGTTTGAGCCTAAAATTAAATCGTTTTGTTTTAAATGCCCCCAGTTTAAAAATATGACATCATAAAGTTTATCTTTTCCCGCCATTTTCACATTTTAGCATAAAACGGCTTGTTTTCATGCAGTTTTCCTTGCAGAAAACATGGAGTGATATTGCTTGAACAACCAAAATATTTTCACCAAAGATGTATCTATCCAGTACTTGTAAGTGACAAAAAGTTTGTTCTTCTTCGAAGCATCGCTTTATATTTCCCATTTGAAGAAAGATTAAAAAAATGTCAAATTTTGATTGAATCTTAAAAAGAGCGTCACTTCTGACGTCATATACTACCAGTGAGTGCAAATAAATAGGCCAAAAATATAATTTATATCAATTAACTCTTCTTAAAAATAACAAAACAATTAAATGTACCTCAATCACTTTAAAAACTTGCAAGTCTTTGAAAAAGGTTAATAAATTTTTTTGGTTAAGTGTCATTGAAACTACTGTAAGCTAAATACTAGCTACAGGTAAAAAACATAGGTAATCACAGATTACAAAGCTCACCGAGACGAGGCATCACCCCTATGAGACCACCTTTATCATATTGTATGAAAATCATACTTTATGATCTTGGATATTCATGGATTCTGTTTTGACACAAAATCATATATCATCTGTTAAAAAATTGTATGATAATCATATGTTCATATATTAATCAATATAATAATATAAAATTAAATATTGCATCCTATCATACTAACAATATATATCATATAATACAATAAAATACTGCAATAAACAAAGATGATATTGTAAATATGAAATTACATTGTATTGTGTTAAACCTTATTGTATTTGATCACATAATACAACATTATTATATATAATACAATATTGTATTATATGATACAATATCATATTACATAATACATCATAACATTGAAACATATGATATTATATTGTATAATATAGTATGATATATTGTATTGTATGATATTTATATAATATGTATAATATTTGATACATAATATGATATTGTATTATATGATACAATATAATTTGATATAACATTGTATCATATCAAATGATACAATATTATGTGATAAAGTAAAATATTATATAATACAATATTATATAATACAATATCATACATACATATTGTATCATATGATACAATAATATATCAAATAAACCAATATCATATTATACAATATCGTATGATACGATAATATATAATATTACAATATGATATAATACAGTTTCGTGTGATATAATTGTAAATTACAGAATCAAATATCATATTATACAATATCGTATGATACAATATAATATTGTATCATAATATACAATACTATACAAAACAGTATCATGATACAATATCATATCATAAAATATCAAAAAAATTGATACAATATCATATCACATTATATAAGTTTTTACAATATAACATATGATATTATATTGTATCATATTAAACAAAAGTGTTTCATATCATACAATACTTTATCATAGGAATCATGTTATATTATTTAACAACAACCTCATCTTTCTATCAAGCAGGTTTAAGTGAGGTAGGAGATTTCTTTAGCATCCTTGATAATGGAGATCAGGCTCTGCATCTGAAGCAACCTCTGCGTTTCATTTATAATATAGTTAAATCAACTATGCAAGCTATCATCTATAAAACATGTGACCTGTTCAAAAAAATCTAAACCTCATCCAGCATCCGAAACCTTTAACTCAGATTCAGCATTCAAGCCTGTCAGGTGCATCAGTATACATAAGACGCATCTCCATGCAAGTTTGGTGAAGTTCAGACCAGTAATAACTAAGATAACATCATCAGAGGGCACTAGCAATTAAAACTTAACCTGCTCCAGCATCCGCAACCTATGGCTTAGATTCAACATCCATGCCTGTCAGGTGCATCTGTATCATAAGACACACCATCCATTCAAGTTTGGTGAAGTTAGGACCTGTAATAACTAAGATATATTTTTTAGCATCCTTGATAATGGAGATCAAGCTCTGCATCTGAAGCTTCCTCTGTGATTCATTCATATTACAGTTTAGTCAACTATGCAAGTTGAAATAGTACTATCATCTATTAAACATGTGACCTGTTCCAAAAAACTTAACCATATCCAGCATCTGAAACCTATGGCTCAGACTCAGCATTCAAGCCTGTCAGGTGCATCAGTATCATAAGACGCACCATCCATTGAAGTCTGGTGAAGTTAGGACAAGCAATAACTAAGATATAATCATCAGAGGGCACCTGTTTCAAAAACTTTACCCAGCTCTAAAAACCTTAACCTCCTCCAGCATCCGAAACCTATGGCTCAGATTCAGCATTCAAGCCTGTCTGGTGCATCAGTATCATAAGACGCACCATCCATAGCAGTCTGGTGAAGTTAGGACCAGTAGTAACTAAGATATCATCATCAGAGGGCACCTGCAACAAAAACTTTAACCAGCTCTAAAAACCTTAACCTCCTTCAGCATCTGTAACCTATAGCTCAGATTCAGCACCCAAGCCTGCCTGGTGCATCAGTATCATAAGACACACCATCCATGCAAGTTTGGTGAAGTACGGACCAGCAGTAACTTAGATATTGCTATCAAAGGGTACCTGCAACAAAAACTTTAACCTGCTCCAAAAACCTTAACCTCCTCCAGCATCCGAAACCTATAGCTCAGATTCAACACTCAAGCCTGTCTGGTGCATCAGTATCATAAGACACACCATCCATGCAAGTTTGGTGAAGTACGGACCTGCAGTAACTTAGATATTGCTATCAAAGGGCACCTGCAACAAAAACTTTAACCTGGTCCAACAACCTTAACCTCCTCCAGCATCTGAAATTTAGGACTCAGATTCAGCATCCTAGTCTTTCAAGTCCATAAGTAGGTCCAGATGCATCATCCATGCAAGTTTGGTGAAGATAGGACAAGTAATAGCTTAGATACAGGACATGCAACAAAAACTTTAACCAGGTCCGGACGCCGACGCCGACGCCGACGCCGACGCCGAGGGTATAGCATAAGCTCCCCTTGACTTCGTCTCGGTGAGCTAAAAAATGCGCTAGTTTTGGACTGATTAATCTCATTTCAGAACACATTCTGTACAAATGTTTGATTCCAAAAAATTCCTCGGACATTTTGCTACAGATATCGTCACTTCACTTGCCTCTGATATTCTTTTAAACACCATCAGCAGCCCTGTAAAGTGAAGTGGTGCAGTTTGCTTACATGTAAAAATGGTGACTCTCAATCTCAATGTGAATTAATAAACTTCATTTTCCAAGGTCGGATAGCATGTTTTAATAAGAGAAAGTCAGAGGCAAGTAAAGTGACGATATCAGTAGTAAATTGCTTGCAAATATTAATGGTACTGTTTTCCCAGAATTTTTGTGAGAATAAGATCAATCAGTCTAAAACTAGTGCATTTATGTGCGCCGTAAATTGAATTTTTTTCCTATTGGAGGCACTGTAGCTCCCAGGTCGTTCATTCAAATTTTTTCAGACCGGGAGCTACAGACCTGTAGCTAGCTAAATACATGCAACATTCTTGGGGGGAGGGGCATGGGGAAGGAGGAAGGGCACTCTACCATCCATAAAACAAATGTGTCCTATTTTAACTACAATAAATAATCAATAGGCCTTTAGTCATTACCGTACATCAGTTGAAATTCAAACAAACTTAGTTTTGCTTCGTTTTTCAAATGATGTATATATTGTTGTGTAGCCGAGAAACTACAAAACATATAGTACAAATATCTGGTGTCTTACCTGACAATATGTGGCAGACAATTAACAGACAATAGACACAATATATAATGAAAACAAGGTAAACAGGTGTAGTGTGGTAGATAGCAGAATCGAAACTGGAGCTCCAGTAGGTTGGACCAGGTAAGGTTGGGGTGGACCAGGGTCAGAGGTCATGCATAACAATACACATACAATAATACAATGCGTTTTCACTACAATATATATGTGTATGAACATACTACAGTTTGGTTAACATTTCGCAAAATATTTCAATTAACAGTTAAATTTACTTCTAGTTTAATATTTTTTTCTTTTACAAACAAAATAAGAGGAATGCAAATTGTCAGGGTTCCCAGGAACGACAGAGGCATTTCGAGTTTTTGCCCAAACGCACAGCATGTAGTGATGTGCACAAGCGAAAGACAACGCCAACATTTCACTATGAAATTAATTGAAATCATGTGCAAGTTGCAATGTATAAAATGTTCACTCTACCCTGAATTTGCAGCCATGTTCCGGATATACAGTCACCAGATAAGCGTCAACGAAAATGTTTGGACTTTGACACACAAATTTTGCCGGTTCACGGTTACACCGGTGCGCCCACCTTGGCTTTAGGAATGGAAAAACCAACAAAACGCATACAATTTATAAGATTATACTGTCTATGAAAAACAAAATACAAATTATTTTTGGTACAAAAGCAGTCTGAAATTATTTATTACAAATGCACATATACTAATATTTTAATTGAAGAAATATTAAATTATTCCAATCCATTATCCTGATTGACATTTCTTATCTTAAAAAATAAACCAACTTATTTTTGTTAATGTTGACATGCAGGTGAATCTAAACTAGGACGTCAGGTGACACTACGTAGCTATTATTATAGTTTTAAGTAGCTATATTGGTTGCATTATCTCTCTCTCTCTCTCTCTCTCTCTCTCTCTCATGCATTTCTTAGATAGTTTTGATCTTGAGCCATCAGTCACTGTTAGACTTGCATTTTTTGTTATTTGCTACAGGATGTCTGTCAATGGAGGAGCACCGCCAAAGAGAGCTTTCGTTGTGGGAGTGGGTGTCACTAAATTTGAGAAACCTCTCACCAAAGAATGGGACTATCCAGACATGGGGAGAGAAGCTGGTACAATCATTATATAGAATGCTAGTTGCAGGTCTAGCTGTAGCTCCCAGTCTTAAAAAATTCGGATAGATGACCTAGCTGGGAGCTTCCTAGGTCGTCAATCCAAATTTTTTTCAGACCGGGAGCTACAGACCTGCACCTAGTAGAATTCAATCTTAGTGAGATTTGTCAAAACTAAAAGGTTTTGATTTTACTTCTTATTAAAAGGAGAGATGTCATTATATTTTTTTTTTTGGACAAACCTCAGCATGTTGCTCAGTAGACACAAACATTAATTTTAAAGTAAGATATAAAGAGCCCCCCCCCCCCCCCAAGTGTTAAATTAATATGTATAGTCTATATATTTTAGTGATCATGTTAATCTAAAACTTTATAATACCACGCTAAGAAAAAATTCTGCACACAAACCCTTAAAAAAAATTAAACTCATTCAAAATTTTCAATTCTCAAGACCTTACAATGCAAATAACATTTATTTTATAAATTTTTATTCAATTGCTTTTAATGTTTGCTCATTATCTCAATTCTAAAATTGGTAAAAAATGATTTACAAGTAAGATATTTAATGAAAACCAACCTTTACATGGGATTATGTGCTTCAGGTCTGGCTGCACTGACAGATGCTGAGATAGACTATCGGCAGATTCAGGCCGTGGTGGCCAGCTACTGCTATGGAGAGCCCACCTCTGGGCAGCGAGCTGTGTATGAGCTGGGCCTGACAGGGGTGCCTGTGTTTAATGTCAACAACAACTGCTCTTCCGGCTCCAGTGCTCTCATGCTGGCTCGAAGGCTCGTCCAGAGTGGTGTTGAGGATTGTGTCCTAGCCCTCGGTAAAGTGCACTTATTCTAATGTCCTATCCTATTGTTATACAGAAATGAATTAAGACCTAAAAAATTAACATATATACCAGTATATAAAACTTATTTTGGTGGAATAACAATTTAATTACATGTATTAATATTTTGGTAGGCTTTGAAAAGATGGAAAGGGGTTTGTCAGAGAAATACACTGATCGAACGTCTCCGGTGAAACGTCACATGGACCACATGGTTAACATTGGTGCAGAACCAGGACTGATACAACCGAGGATGAACAACATGACCTCAGATGTCGTCAAGCTCTATGCTTATGCTGCCAGAGAATATATCAAGAAATATCCAGGAACCACAGTGGATGACTTTGTGGATATTGCATATAAAAATCACAAACAAAGTGTGAACAATCCATGGGCCACCATTCAGAGGGAGATGTCAAAGGAGGACATAAAATCCAAATTGATGCTGTGTTATCCAATCACATTCTGGATGTCTGCTCCGACAGCCGATGGAGGGGCAGCTGCTGTCGTCTGCAGTGAAGAATTCATGATCAGAAACAACCTACAGAGGCAGGCAGTTGAAATCATCTCCCAACACATGGTGACCGACACTGGAGCCTCGTTTAAAGAAAGCTTTATGGACCTGTCTGGATACCACATGGCTAAAGAAGCCGCCAACCGTTGCTACAGAGATACTGGACTCTCGTCCTCGGATGTTGATGTTTTGGAAGTGCATGACTGTTTTTCTTGCAACGAGCTTTTTATGTACGAGGCTCTACAGCTAGCCCCGGAGGGGAGAGGTGCGGATCTTATCAGGAATGGCAAGTGGGTGACCAACAAGAACGGAGGACAAATGTGCGTGTTGAACAATAAATGGGTTGTTAATCCGTCAGGAGGTCTAGAATCCAAGGGTCATCCAATAGGAGCTACAGGTTAGAAAAAGCCATTTGACATTATATAACTGTATAAATACTAAATGGATATATCATATCATACCGGTAAACACAAAGAAAAAATCATTTTTCTACATAATCATAATGTCAATATCCATAATTCCAAAGTGGAAATAGAATAAATCACTCAAAGCCATATGAAACATTGTACTGGTGGTTTATCATAAATTTATATCTCTAATAGAATTAAAATTTCAATGGAATCTTTTAAGGCTCAAAATTTGGACAACAGCAGTTTGATATATTATGGTGTACCTACTTTAGTGACCCTGTTCCTCCCCTTTCCAAATTCATTAATTTTCACAGGAAACAATATGCCACCTAATGTGGAATTGCCCAACTCTACAGCTGCTTCTTAATAACTTTATAAAATTATGTCAAACAAAAAATATAGATATTGAATTGAATCAAGATACTTTCATGTTTGGAGAAAACTAAACTAGAGAAAATATTAGACAGAGCAATTTATATTTATGCTAGTTTAGCATTACATATACAGAGGCAGATGTTTTAAAAGTAACTTATCAGTCCTTGGAGTATTACACAAGATAGAATCATATTTTTAGGCAATAAAATACACTGCAAATGTGGATATAAAAAATGAATGAATTTTATAACATATGGGAAAGATGGCAACATTTATTTACATTCTCTCTCTCTCTCTTTCTCTCTCTCTCTTTCTCTCTCTCTCTCTCTCTCTCTCTCTCTCTCTCTCTCTCTCTCTCTCTCTCTCTCTCTCTCTCTCTCTCTCTCAGATAAGTGTTTTAAGTCATTTATCTTAAACTTTCATGTTTTGTCATTATAAATATTTCTTGAATGAAATAAATAAATTCATTTTTAAAAAAAAGTTACATTTTCAAAAATCATATAATTATATATGGTTAACTAAATAAATGCTTTTCATTGTGTAAATTACCTGTATATTCTCTGTGGAAAGAAAGGGAATTGCTCTCTTACTGTATGCACCATGTATTGAACATGTCACATAAAAAACACCCACCAACATATCTTTTTAGGGTTAGCCCAGTGTACAGAGCTTGTGAAGCAGCTACGAGGCCTAGCGGATAAAAGACAAGTGGATGGAGCCAAAATAGCCATGCAGCACAACTTTGGGATAGGTGGAGCAGCCGTGGTAACCATGTACAGAAAATATCAACCACTGCCAGTACATGCTAAACTGTGAGGGGAAATCTTGCCTCCTGTTAACAATCATTATATATTAATACAATCATTCTATTTAGGTATGAATTTATTCTAGTGAATATTTACCAGTATGTGAATGTATTAAAATGAATATTAAAATGGCTGTGATTTTGATTTCTGTAAATAGTTTTATCATGCATAATATTATATCTCATGAGAAATTCTTTTTTGAGTATGTGTGTTTTTTGTTGACATATGTATTGTAATAAATGAGAGAGAAGTTTTATTGGATGAACAAATGGTTGATATTGTGATTGTTGGATTTTACATGTATATACTGATAAGAAATGATAAAACATCAACTGAATGTACCATACATGCTTTTGTATTTTGATTGTATGCATCATTATATTGTTTGAAATAAAGCAGGTACGTACCGCTAATTCCTTGAAACATACCTGGTAAGTTGAGCTAGAATTGATACCAGATTTTTTGCATAAAATTTTCACAAAAAAATGTTCTTTTGTTAAGTTAATGAATTTGAAGTACTTATTTCATGTCAATCTACATGTAGCTTTGTGATTAAAATATATTTTTTCTTTGTAATTAAAAATCTAGTCAAATATTAAATGTAATAAGTGTGGATGATTTAATTTGCTGAAAAGACGGTGTGCCGTAATTGATACATTCTCACAATACGATGGGTACTGAGTTTACCTGTGGCAGGGGTTCCAATGTGGATGTTGGGAGGATGTATTCATTGCCAAGTGTTTAGTAAATTCATTGACCTTGTATTTTTTTTTTAATAGTTATTTCACTTGTAAATATTAAACAAAGTAATGATCATTGCTGTCCCCCCAAAGAAATAATCAATGGAAAAAGTCTTATGTCTGAAAGTCATCATGACAGTTTATGCACAAGTAATTGGTAAATACTCTGAAATCATTAAAATTCGTGGGGGCCAATTTTCGTGGATTGCTTCAATTTTACAGGTTCGTAGGGACGTAATTTCGTGTAATCTCGGATACTTACAAAAGGAAATGCAACTTTAGAGTCCTAATTTATTTTTCGTTGAAGATGTTAATTCGTGGATTAGCAGTGCCCACGAATTCCACGAAAATTGAGCCACGGCGAAATCTAATGATTCCACAGTAAATGTTCATGTAATTCAAATTAAATTTGCTGAAAACAGTTTCTAATATTACATGCAAATTGCTGGTGCATTCTGAGGAATGGAACTCCAAAATATATGTTTGATAACTACATTGTTCTTGAGAATGCTGGTATGTTGGAAGGAAGATGGCTTAAAATCATACGTGTATCACAAATGAATCAATGTGTCATTGAAATGTTATTTATGTAATTGTTGATGAAATCATTCAAATAAAGTTACAAATTGCTATAAATACCATTACCATTGAAGTTTTTTGTACTATGAAATGCACATATTTGGTTTGATCAACAATTTTTGGTCATTTTAGTTCATTCAGGTGCCATATTGTCAATATGAACTTTAGAAAAATTAATATTGGAGGTTACAACAAATTTCTGGAGATGAATGGACACAACTTTATTCTGTTATTAATTTACAAGTTATTTTGACAAACCAACATTTTGATAATTAAGGTCCAGTTTAACCATTACATGCATCATTCATATACAATTCAATACAATTCTATAAATACTGGTATACAGAAACACTAAAATTATTCCTCATTCTTAGACTGTTGTGGCTGTTCTTTAGCCACAGCAATATCAGAGTCCTTTGGGGAGTCGACAGATTTTAATCGTGACTTGCAAGAAAAGGTTAAGATAAAACTGCTGACGGCAACAAATGTCAAAAGCATGCGTAATCCCCGGAACCAGGCTGGATACGACTCTGTCACAGCATCATGGCATCCAACTCCAGTTAACCCCAACATGACGATAAGCTGTGAAACAGGTTCTGGACATAGGACTGCTGAGAAAGCAACTAGAGAGGGAACAATACTGATGACCATGTTATTCATGTTGTCCCATTCTGCAGGAGTTGTCTTCCCCTCACAGACTCCAAACCCCCATCTTACTCCGCCCAAGAAAGACAGAATGCAGGCTCCATACACCATCTGGGCATTTGCTAAAAATGCCACAGAGGACTGGCCGAATATCATCATTAGACCTGGGGCTCCAATGAAAGGTAGCAGTCCAGATGTACCCAAAACTAGGGCTGGGTACGGACAATGTCTTAGCCCTATTATGCCATCTATAACCAAACCAGTTTTTCCTGTCCGGAAAGTACTGGTTACACTGGTTAATTTATTTGATAAATTGCTGACTACGGACCGAAAACCTCTTCTATTTAGTAGTGCACAGTCAGATGTTCTTTGATGAATCTTTTTCTCATCACCAACAGAAACCATTCCCAATGATGCGTAAATGTTCCTCCTGTTCAGAAAGAAGATTTGCCTATTAGCAAATGCATATCTGCAAAGAGCTGTCATTCTTCTTCGGGAGGATTAACCTTTAATAAAAGAAAATTAAGATGTAGAATAATGAGTTGAACTGTTAAAGAAAATTTAAACAAGAAGCAAAGGAGCATGCTGTATAAACTCTTTATTTTGAATTTTTTAACATTAAATTTATGATAAGCAATGCTTAGAAAGCTTACTTACACAATGTCGAATCTTCGATTAGATGAATTTTGTTGACAAAATGATGAGAAAGTAGACTACTTTCACTTTGCAATGTCGAAGGTCGCTTATGGTGCTAAAACGAGACCAGGAGAATATTTATGATGTATGAAGTTCAAATTGATTTTCGAATATGCTAGTATGTTATAATGCAGAAAAATAAAGATCTTTAATGTCTTAGATACAAAACTTCCAAGAGATATTTTAACAATGCAATAAATCAAAAGACATATAAGCGACCTTCTGTACCAACATGGCGGCTAGTTCGAAATCCATGCTAGAAAAATCTGAAAATGAGACATGTCATTTGGATGATTTTTGATTTAATAACAGTATTTTCGGTAATTTGTATTGGTTATTGGTATTTTATGATTAACAGATTCATTGATATCAAAGTCATAACTATATCATACAGTAATTAAAGAATTAAGATACTTTGGGCTGGCAAATAAAATATCAAAATCGTGAAAAAAGAAAGTAAAACGTCAGAGATTTAGGGCAAGTAAAATATCTAAATCGTTAAAAAAGCCAGGAACATTTTGGAATAACTTTTGGTATATCAACTTTTTCTAAAGACCTGTCATACTGTGATACACTTAAAACAATTTATCTTGCATGTGCATGTGCACCTTGTATTGACAGACTACTGGGCTCCGTTCAAGATCGTAGCTGCTACATAAGGCTACATAGTTGAACGGTAAGCTAGTCTAGCCGCTACGTAGATATTTGCCTAAATATTTTATGCTAGGCATCAAATTCAAGATGGCCACCTAAATTACCTTGTTGTAACAAACATGAAATATATTTATTTAGTGAATTATTTTGTTCATCCTTTAAGTTATAATGAATTTTAACAATCATATTTCTGCTTGAAATTAAAAAATTATGTCAATGTAATTAGTCTTTAGTTGAACATTTCCAACTTCAAATCTGAGACCTAGTGGCTAACCCTGTTGTCCGTTAAATAGACTTAGATATCTACGACCTAGCGGCTAGGCTAGCAGCTACGATCTTCAACGCAGCCCAGGCGTAGGACCAGTTCTGGCCAAGTTACCATTTCTTGCTAGTACAATGTGACGTCATTTTATCAACACATAAAGTTATACATCACAATGTAATGGCGAGAAATGGTACTATACATTGGTCATTGCCCCAATATAGCCCTCTTCATTTATCTGACGTTCAAATGCGTGTCAATGTGACTTCATCTTTCTGACTTTGTTTAAGCCATGGCCTCATGGTTTCAACTGCAGATATGCAGCAAATTGTCAGAATTGGTCTTTACTTCTTAGCTCGAACTTTGTTATATTTTAGTCAAACCCTGCATAGAACAGCTTAGTAAAAATTTCCACTAAAAATCATGTGGTCAGATAATGAGAGCAGCAGAGATTCAGTGGTGGACCTAACAGATTCACCTCCTCTGAAAACTAAAAAAAGAAAAAGAGAGACATTAACTTCGAAACCAGTTCCAAAAGTAAGTGTTTTCATAAAGGAACTTATTCTCACATGATCTAATTCTTTGATATAAAGTTTATGCATGTTTTGTACAAGTGGCATTGCATGTCTGGAGCATGTTTTCTCTCCCTTTGGATTAAGCTGGCTCATACTTTACCACAGATTGCCTTTGAGTGAAGGGTGTTCAGTAACCTTGACCAAATTTCTAGTTTAAAGGTCAAATGCATATCAGACCTCTTTTATAACTATACTTTATTTGTCCAAACCATCTATTCTATCCTCTTCCCCCTTTTTGATCCATGCTTCACACAAAGAGTGCTTGTAAGTTTAAAGTGTGCAGTGTCCTTGAATCAAGTTTCTTGGTCTTAGTTAAAGGTCATAGCAGATCTCTTTAAAAGTACCGTAAGTTTGGAACCATTAATTTTTTCTCCTTGACCCACTCTCACCAAGACTTTACTAAATGACTGTTCACATGTAAGAAGTTTGCAGTCATCTTGAATCAACTTTCTATATTTAATGTCAAGGTCATAGCAATCCTCTATTGAAAAAAAAACACCCATGGAATGCTTGTTGGACAAAGTCTGTGCAGGGATCTTAAACTAAATGTTTCAAGTAAGATGTTAAGATCAAAACAAAGTCCTGTAAATGCTTTATAATTAAACTCTCATGTCCTTATTATAGCAAGGCCTTTGAGATGGTCATCATGATTCATCTCAATTAACTATTTCCATATATTGTTACAATTTTTACATTTCAACTGCAAGTGTATCTTTGATCCATATGTCAGTTTTACTTTTTGAAAAAAAGATATAAAATCAAACAATTTCAATTGACAACCAAGAAACATATTTAAGGTCATACGACACGTTCCTCAATTTTATATACAGTAAAACACGGTTATAGCGAACACGCTTATAATGAATTGACGCTTACAGCGAAGTGAATTTCATTCCCCAAGTCTCTATTTCATGTTGTAAACTTGACGGATATAATGAATTACGCTTATAACGAAGTTAAATTGGCCGTCTCTGGGACTTCGTTATAAGCGTGTTTTACTGTAACTTTTTCCATGAATTTGCTATTGATTTACTACTACTTTGAGAAGCTTTCTTGCAAAAAATTAGGATACCTTACTAGGAATTTGTGCAAAATACTAGAGTCTGCAATTTCCTATATAATCTTTTTGAAAATACACCTGAATTGCTGATATAAAAATTTATATATTAATTGATATACTTGTACATGTATACAGCCGGGGCTGGTGTTTGAACTCACGACTCATTGAACCTACAGTCCTTACAGTGTGCGGCCACCTCTCTAACCACTTGGCCATCTAAATAATTTTAAAAATGATTATAAATAATAATTTTTATTGGAACTCTTTATTACGACAGGATACAAAAAAGATGCTCGGGGAACATGTCTTAACTTCAAATTGCTTTCAGAGACTATATTGTATATACCGGTAGGTTTATTTTTGCCCTTCTTCAGTCTTCACTTGCAAACAATGTTGCCCAATCTTGAATTTGCCCTACACAGCTGTGTTTAAAGAGAGATGATATGAGACATTGAAACTCATCCAGTCTAAAATTTGCCAGCTGACAATGAGGGCAAAAGTGGCAAAAATAACATGGGGGAGGGGGGAATTTTCCTTGTATAAATTGATTTTTAGATGCTTTAAATTTGTTTGTGTCTGTATTCTCACAAGTGTAGAAACATTTGGAAAAGAATTTTCTATCTTATTTATCTCTCTTATAACCACAGAAGGCTAGTTCTTCCCAATGGGTGACTTCAGCTTTTGGAGACTTTGATGATTTTGCTGGATTTGGATCTTCTACGCAGCCTGCAGCAAAAACCAAGCAATCTAAACTAGTCACTAAACCTCTGTCCCAGTGTCCTCCGAGGGCTAACGTCAGTAAGCGGCCATCTTATGAGGACGAGCTGTGGTCTGACAAACACACTCCCAAATCTGTGGTAACTTGAATACTTGTAATTCCCAATTTTCCAGGGGATTAGCAAGTACCGGTACATTTTTAAGTGAGAAAAATAAATTTACTAATGAAGTTTCATTTAAGAAATGATATTGCCCATGATCATAGTACATATATTTTCTTTTACTTCCCAGTCAGATTTAGCTGTCCATAAGAAGAAAATAGAGGAATTGCAGACATGGCTTCAGAGACACCTGAATTCTAAGACAATGGTAACATTTTTATAGACTGTTGAAGCAAAGGGCCCATTCACATAGTACTCTATCTCATTCTAAAAATTAATTAAAATATTTTATGCACTTATTAAACTATTAAACTAAATATGTTTGATATTGATTTGAATTCATTAATCTCAATATATTTATGGGTAAAAATCTAGAAAAAAGTATTTTTAGTACTTTAATCTCAACCCACTTATTGATCTAAATCAAAACTTTGTGAATATATCAAAATCAGCATGCATGCTTATGATAAATTGGTTAAAATGATATAAATGAAATGTTACAGAGATCACCAATGGTTCTGTTGACTGGACCAGCGGGTGCAGGGAAATCGGCCTTGGTTCAAGTGCTGGCCAAGGAGCTAAACTGTGAGCTGAAGGAGTGGTCCAACCCTATAGCTGCTGCTTATGATGAGTTATCTTTTCTTGATAGAAGGAATAACTGGTCAGGTACTGTTTTGTCTTTGGGTTTATTTTTTATCAAAATGGATAAAAGTATGAAATCAATATATACAGTATACATGTATATCTGAGGCATGAAATAAGTTCTGTGACAGAGTAGAACTGTTTGTGTTGCTTATTCTTCTTTGTCTGAGAAAGATTTTGTATAAGGTGTTTCACCTTTTTAGATTACTCCAGAGTGGAAGGCAGCTACTCAAGTTCTCAGCTCTCACAGTTCCAACAGTTTCTACTGAGGGCAGACAAGTACAACTCCCTGGACATATTTGGAAACGGAACTCAGGGAAAAGTCATCCTAGTAGAGGTCACTTATAAGATAATTTATTTTTGTTAAAGTTGTTTTAAACTAAAATTGTGTATTGATTCATCTTTTGTAAAAAGAAATAAAACATTGGTACATGTAGTGCCAATGAAACTCCCACAGTAATACAGTCAAACCTCGTTATCTCGAACTAGATGGATGGGACTGGTTAAAAACTTCCGAGATATCCAAGTATTCGAGATATCAAGGGTAAAATACTTAAATTTTAAGTGTTTGGGACTTACAAATCACTTCGACATATCCATGGTATTCGAGACATCGGTGTTCGAGATACCGAAGTTCAACTGTAGTTATAGTATCATTCAGGATCAAGTTTATGTGTGTAGCAAGTTTTATTTTATTATTATGCATAAATTAATTACAAATATCAATTTGGCACATGTATTTCAATTAATGCCAATTATAAGTTAAGACATATTCATGTTTATGTTTCAGGAATTCCCAAACATAGTTTACAAAGATGCCACATCTTTCCATGATATTTTGAGGTAAAGTTAATTGTTGTGTGATTATCCACAACAGTGATGCATTTATGAACATTTCTTTCAAGAGATTTTATTTCTTCAAGATGAAATTATTGCAGCATGTTGTGATATTGCATTATTTTTGTATCCTGGCTTTTTGTTGTATTTAATGAATGTTGGTTTTATAAGTCTAAGCAATTCATTGGTGTCTTTATGTATATTACATATTGGTTTAAGGTGGAATAACACCGTCACAAAATGGTTGACCTCTGATCGAAACAACATTTCGTTGATGATAACATGTAACTTCCTGCATAGCAGAGTGGATAAAGTGTCGGGCTTGTGATCTGTACATCCTGAGTTCGAATCCCGCAGGGGCTTTTGTTGTTACTTACTGAAATGAATTTTTTAGATATTCATTTTTTATCCGCAATCTGCAAATTTTATCGCTTATTTGACATAAGTACATTTTATTTATTGTTATATCTTTTATAATCAAAAAATTTACTGTTAAGTGATTTTTTCCATGTGTGTTATTCCACCTTAAAAGGTGTGCATAAATTGGTATATTTTAACATTTAAAGCTGACTTTATAAAGTTTATTATTCTCTGAAATTTCCTTAATTTTAATAGAATTTTTTTTGCTATGCATTTAGAAATTAAGATACATTTTGAGAATTTATCACATGGGAGTTAGTGACCTGAAACCTTTGTTCTTTTATCTTTGGGTATCTGTATCATACTCTGTGTATTAACATGCGATTATAGGTTGATATTTTCTCTCATAATACATGCATTGTAGCTTCAAACTTGTTTATGTTCTGTTTTAAAAGCAGATTGCTCATGTAAATGAACATGTATATCATATTGGTATGAACTTTGTGCCTATTGCAGGATTTTTTTTTAGACCCATATTAGTGTGCTTTTAAGTCATCTCTTGACTGTCATTATCTTCATATAAATTTATTACTAACTACAATCTACATTTATGTTTCAACATTTCTTTAAAAAGGAAGTATTCAAAAGTGGGGAGGTGTCCCCTCATCTTCATCATCAGTGACTCCAGCAGTGGGGAGAGCAATGAGAGACTCCTGTTTCCCAAGCACTTACAGGAGGAGCTTCACATCGAAAACATCAGGTACTGTGGAACTGTTTAAATTCATGGGGGGAATTTTAGTGGACTGTTCAATATTTTAAGGTTGGTTGGAGTGTAATTACATGTATGTGGATTTGGTTGTAGCTATGAAAAATAAAGATTGTTTCATAAATTGTTAGGGATATTAAATCATAGATGAGGAGAAACCCACATTAAATGCAAAATTTGAGCCACTTTGAATTATAATGATTCCTTAGAAAACTATGTATCAGTTTAGTATATTTCCTTTAGTGAGTATGAATGAATATACATTTACAATGTTGAAGCCTTTGAAGGGGGGGGGTATCTTATTAGAATGGTTTGAGTCTAACTATTACCTGATTCAAAATAGTAAACCATGGAAGCCAACTTTAATTTGGCATATACTTTTTCTCCTTTATTAAATATGATAGGTTAATCTTCATGCTGCTTCATATTAGATTTAAACCTTGTCATCTTCTTGACCTACATGTACATTAATAATGCTGTCCCATTTTTTATACTGAAGATTAAGGCAAGATTGTGTTTTCTAAACACTTTACAAAATGTTATTGCCATCATACACAAGTACATGCAGTATCATTTTAATATCATTTCAGCTTCAATCCTATAGCAGCAACTACAATGCTAAAATTTTTAACAAAAATAGCAACAGAAGAAGCCGCTCATGTAAGTCTATGTCAACAGGTCGTTGTTTAAACTGTTTAACATTCGTACTAATTTACGTAACTACAATAATAGAAATTTTTTGTTTTGCACACACACAAATACTGAACAAGAAATGTGGCGAAAAAATTCTGCACTACTTTAGAAGATAATTAGAATTTCAATCCTGATGTGTATGTGACTGTAAAAAACATTTATTTATTTAACAAGTGTATGTAATTGAAAACATGAAATTGCAACTGTCGATTTTAGGGCATGCACAAGTTTTCCATACCATCTAAAGCAGTGATAGAATCAATATCCATGTCCAGTGCTGGAGACATTAGAGGAGCCATCAATGCTCTACAGTTTGCATGTCTCAAAGGTTAGATGAGTTTATACTGTTTTGTTGCAACTATTTTTCCTATATACTGTACAATAGTGAAAGGAACTGTACAAATATATATATATGTAGGCTTCATCAATAATACTGCAAACCAAGTATTTAACACACCATTTTCTATTTGCAAATGGTCAGTTGAAAAGTGCAAACAAATTTGCAACAATTATTTTTTGTTTTATTCATTTCCTCAATGAAAATTTTTTTTTTTTAATTTTCCAAAGCTTGTTCATGCTTTATGTTGTTTGCAATGAAAAATATAAAAAAACAGAAGATTCTTATCAATCTTTTGGACATTCACTTATCTAAAACTTGTGTATAATATTTGGTTAATGTTTTACAGTTCCTCAATCGACTTCACTATCAAGTTCAACTTCATAGAATTTTAATTGTAACAGAAAATTGGCATTTAAAAGTTCTTCATTTACTTTGTAGACACACATGATCTTCTTCCTACCACATCTAAAGGCAGACAATCAAAGAAAAAAACATCAGGAGAAGCATCAAAATCGAAGAGAGCAGGAAACAAGAGTTCTGCTGACTCAGACTCCACCCTGGCGGCCATAGGTGGCAGGGATACCTCTCTGTTCCTGTTTAGAGCTCTGGGCAAAATTTTGTATTGTAAAAGTGAGTGGTATTGATTAGTTTGATCTAGTTTGGTATGTCTCAATGTTTTATTCTTTGTTGATGAAATCTTGAAATCCATAAATTTAAGAATTTTTGAGTACCGTAATCCGGTGAATATAATACACACTTTTTTCTCAGCATTTTTTACCGTGAGAAAGGGGCGCGTATTATACATCCCTATAGGATTTGGACATATATTTTCCCTAGCTGAAGCACGGGGTATCATACTGCCATATTACCTATGCTGTTCACAAACAGGACCGATACCCCTCTATACATCGTAACATTCCTTCATTATCACATATATATTATTATTTAACCCTTAGGAAATCATTGTTATAGCAAGTAATTAAAGAAAATGTATATTTTAAGTCTGTTAATAAATAAAATGTTTCAAAATGGCCTTTAAAAATTAATTTGAACTGCCTATTCTTTATCTCCGTGTACGCCGCCATTACAGCTGTTATTAATAGAATGCGGACTTGGATGGCCACGTGCTATTTGTAACCGATCTTTGAAAACAGCTTACACATCATTTAACTCATTTTTAACCATTTTCATGTATTGCTAATTGATTTATTGCAAATAATTATGAATACAAATAATTCTATACACCTATTCCGTTAATTGAAGCCATTGAAACAGTTGTGCTCCCCCGCCGCTAATGCTTGACACCTTGGGTATCTCAGACACTTCCCTTAGGCTATAAGTGTACTATACACAACACAACTATTTGTGCACATATTTTATGTTCCAGGCCTCCAATTGATCACTTTGATCGGAATCATTTAAGAATTTAATTAGGTCCGTTATCTCCATACCTGTACATCGTCCGTTTTTCACTTCACAGGGATTGTAATGATGAAACAATTATATAACGCTTGTTAAAAGAAGTTGATTTTATTTACGGTAGAATATTTAATACTAGGTCAATTTAAAACATTGATTATGAATTAAAGATATTACCGCGATGTATTAGTTACAATAAATCCGTATCTAAGAAAATATTGTGTTTTCTTATTTCCAGTAGCGTATTCCCGCGATGAAGTTGAGCGTGCTTTGTTGATACTCAGGATTACCGTTGGTCATTTTTTTTGATGCGTATTACACATCCCAACAGCTTTTTTTCACCATTTTCAGGCCCAAAGGGGGGGGGGGGGGGTGCGTATTGTACACTACTTCGTATTATATTCACCGGATTACAGTACTGTAAAATTTAAAAAGTGAAAGACAATAGTGGATATGAATTTACATACATGTATGCAACTATAATCTTCCGAAGTCAAGTTTCTGATATCCTGATAGTGAGCGGCTTGGACCAAAAACCCTTTGCTAGCGATGATGGCAACTACTGTGGTTTCATCAATTTTCGTAGATTTCGTTGTTGTGTTTATCTACAAATCTATTGATATTTTGTATTGATAGGATCATTGGCCCCGAATATACATGTACGTACCCTTGAAACTGTGATTTTCACTTTATCCATGAAAAATTATGCGCACAGATAATGGAATCCTTCTAGTATCACAAAGTTTATGTTAAAGTATTAAAACAAATTTTGATAAAACCACAGTATTCTATTATAATTACATGGATAAAACAAGTCCTATGAGGTTAATTTTTGTAGATCTCCCATCTTTTACAGGGTTGTGGAAAGTAACAGAATTACTATATCATAAGCTATGTGGATAATGATTAGACTTTGTGTCTCATAAATAGACAGGGAAATAAATTCCATGAAAATGAATTCTTAAGAATATAAACCACCTCAAGTTGTATTGATTCTACATACAATGCACCCTTTTTGTGCATGAAAAAGTTTCCCTACTGTTAACCAATTTTATAAATTTACCACAAATATTTTTCAGCAGTTCTTAATAATTTGTTACTAAGCCAAGTTTTATTGTACCAGAATAAGCTAGTAACACTTTAATATAGAATTTTGTGTTTATCACAGGAGATGATCCCTCAAACCATCCAGAATTAGCAAAGTTACCACCACATCTTAGAGAACATGAGAGAGATCCTCTCAGTTTGAATCCAGAGGTATTCTTTAGTGACTGTTCTTTTTTTTTTACACATTGCTCTCATGTAATCCAGTGATCATTTTTGGTACTTCACCATTAGTATGAAGAATACAATTGTGTAGTGAAGTACAAATCACTAGTGTAAATTTTTTTTTTTCGCTAATACCTACATGTAACTTAATGATTCTGATGAACTTTTGTTATAATTTTTTTTAGTTATCAACTGTCTGAAAAATAAAAGCAGGATTTTAAAATTTGTGAGGGATAACTTTTGCAATTTTTTGCAGATATGAATTCCTTAAGTTTTATATATGAAAAATACAGTATGCATATATACATTAGATACAAGTGGACCCGTTTACAAAATTATGTACTTCTTGGCAATATGCTTGTTATTCTAAATAAGAAATGCCTCATTTTAAGCAATGTATAAAGGATTGAAAGATTTGAATTAGTCTTGGATTTCTGTTTCAGGATGTGATTGAGAAATGTAACTTGTCGGGGGACTACTTCAATGCCTATCTCCACCAGAACTACCTCGAGTTTTTTTCAGAAATTTCTGACGTCGTCCGAGCATCGGAGTATCTCAGTGATTCAGATTTCATGACTTTTGAATGGTCTGTAAGTGACACTATTGTTTTATTGTATAATACATTGATCCACTAAGTGAATTTGTTACTGGTACAAGAATATCATGAGCACTTTTTATGGTCAACACAGTATAGAATATGTGGCATGTATTAGGTTTTTTTTGTTTATTTTCTCTAATATTTTATACTTCCTTATGATAATTACTGTGAAATCATCTTTATAAAAAATTCTTGGGGGCCAATTTTCGTGGATTGTGATTATTTGGCTTATTGGTGGGGTTGTATTTTCATGGATATGTCAGTTTTCAGTTTCATTAAGAAAAATAACTCTTTCAAAATTTGATTTAGTCAAGAATGTAAATTTGTGGGGGGAGGGGGCTACCAACGAATACCCTGAATATTGAGCACCATGAATTCTAATGAATCCACAGCATGTCATATAAATCAAGAGATGAAATGAATTTTAAAAAACTTGTATCTTAAATATTAATGTGAAGTCTATATTTATTCATTTCTTTCATTAAAAATTCTTGATATAATAAGCCTGACTTGTTTAATTCTTAGTAGAGACCTTGCATTTTTAATACAGACACGGTCAATATTAGAAGCGTATGCATCCTCAATAGCAACTAGAGGAATGCTTCATTCTAACTCTAGTCGATCCAAGCATTCATCTACTGGATCAGGCCTTGGATGGAAACCTCTCCATAAACCACAGTGGTATTCTACATGTAAAACAGTAAGTAATATGGAAAGGGGTTCTCACCTGAGCCGTTAGTTTGTCTCTAGGATTATGAAATGACCCTGAGACGTGCATAATACAGTGTCTACTCCAGAATCCATTTATATTTCCCCTTTGTCTTTCTGAGAGATTGCATGTGAGCTCCCTCAGAGGGCCTGCTGTAAATGACATATGCATTATAAACATGTATGTTTACAATTTCAACTGTCTTTGTTTGTGATAACATTAGGAATCAATTCTAAAGCCTATAACCCAATAACTTCATAAAAGATGAGCAACACAAAATAAGCGTGTCTTATAGCATATCCGAAACATGTTAATGGCTGCGCCACATAGTAATACATAGCCAGTGCTACTTGAACAAAAATAGGGATTTTAAAATGTTGTTTTAAACTGTAGATATTGGAAATAATGTAAATATAAGAAATAAGAAATCATTCTTTGAATATTATGAGGTTATGATTTTGGTCAGGGGTGGTCAAATCTATCATAAAGCCCTTGGGGCTTTATTGGATTTGACCACGCTCCAAGTTCGATTTGGAGTATTATGAGATGATAATTTTAGTTTGCCTCCAACTGAAATTATCATCTCATGATACTAAAAAATTAATATCTTATTCCTTAGATAAACAGTCAATCAAATTAGAATACTTATTATCAGTAACACTCCCAGCTTTTATTAAAAAAAATTTCCATATTTAAGTTATTCTTCAAATTTTCATATAATGATTATGAGATGAATTAATGAATTCAAATTGTAAGCTATATATTTGAAAATTTCTTTTTGTTCCAGGAAAGACAGAATTGTGAAACTGCAAGACATTTGTTTAAAAGTAAGAGTCAAGAATTTTAAAGATGATGTTATTGTTATCAGGAGTAAGGTCAGTCGATGATAAACATTTTTGTAATAGTAATCTTTGCAATAAACTTTTTTCATGCTTTAAAATAGAGTTATTTCAAAAGCTTTCAAGTTAGAACATGTTCTTTTCAATTATGTAACATTAAACATTGCTTTTACTGTTGGACTTGTGTGAGGCATGTTCACCATTTGAGCTTAAAATTGAAACTCTTTAATAGATAATTAAGGTATTTATTTATAAAAAGTCAGTAAAAATTTGAATGATAGATGTCAAGTTTCATGTGATGTACACATTCTTTGTTGTGTCCGTGATATTACTTGGCCAAAATCATTGAAATACATGTATTCCAGTTTGTAATATAAAGACAATAAGTCAATATAGCATTTTCCAAATACCTGTAGTACATTTAAACAATAAAATGCTTTCTTTGGTGATTCATTCAGGATATGAGGGTTGCAACATTGCAGAAAAAATATATAACCCGCGTAAGCGTGTTATGTAAATTTTTTATGCAATGATCGTTACCTTCATAATCTGCATGAATCATCAAAGAAAGCATTTTGTTATTTATATTTACATTTTTCTTTTATAAACTAATTATAAAAATTAATTATAAAATGCAAGTAAAATTCACTAAAGTACTGTTTATGTACATAAGTACGTTATCTAAAAGAAACAGCCAAATCGTCTCCTGTGAGACTTTGAGTCTGACATCATGATTATTTCATGCATTCCATGCTTTCTCTTAGGTCACTGTAGGTTATAACCAATCGATAAATTTCAGGCCTGTCAGTTTCAGTCGCTGTAGATTTCGACCAATCGATAAACAGGGCGTATAGATTTCAGTCTGGCTGTTTCTATAGAGCTATGAATTAACTATACGTTTCCGTAAGAAGTAGAGGGAATCATACTTGGTGGATGTAAATGTATAATAATGTTTCAAAAATATCTACGGTATACAAAACTTAAAGCTGCTTGGTCTGATTTTATATCAAATTTTGTGTACGCTTTTCAACGATGGTTATGCTAAGTATGTCTATAATAATGGACATTGCAGTAGTTTTCCCAGTCAATTAAGCCTAATTTCAATGAAAAAATGTGTAAAAAATTTGTTAACAAAATAAAGGACATAAAAAGGGTATTGCATTATTTCGCCTCATGTTAAAATTTGCCCCTGACATCGAGACTGGTATGGTTGTATTACGAGTTTGATATGGCTATACATAAAGATCATAATGTTCAAGAAAATAAAAAAAAAATACCCTCTGTACATTTTTTTCGCTAATATTTCTGAAGTTTGTTTTGTTTACAATCGATGCATAATATGCGGGGTGAATAAACCTAATCATTTAGGGGACGAAACCAAACGGTTTCCTTTTCTAAACATTCCCATAATGCATTTTGAATTGTTTTTTTGTTTGCCCCAAAAGAAAGTATTTTTATTTACTTTGGATATTTCTAACTTTGAAAGGAGACCAATTATGCTGGTGTAAATCGGAGAAAGTCAATAACTTTCTAAGATGATTGGTTTGTATGGAAAATTATTTGATACTGTAATAACCAAAAAATCAAACCAAGCAGCTTTGATGAAATGACATTAAATCGCTGGGGATTTGATATCATACTAGTAGTTGAATTACTCACAAATACAGTATATTCATGATTATTACAGTATATATAGATATGAAGTAACATTATTTCCTTTATTTGTTCACACCATGCAATTGCAGTTCATCTTTGATATTTGTTAACAGGTTATGCCTGTCCTCCAGATGTACTGCAGACAGAGTTAGTTCCCTTTCTTTCACTCATTGATGTTACACTCCATGACCCAGGTATTAGTTTATATTTACATTATCCAGTGTCTTTGCGTGTGATAACACTACGTATCGATTTTGCACTATATAACTCATAATACAAACGACGCCAAATTGAGGCGCCAGGGGGGTATGTTTATTTATATTTAAATATTTAATCGTACGATGGCCTAAGATTATATAAATATAAGTAATAAGGAATCATTCTTTGAATTATGAGGTGATAATTTCGCTCGGGGCGTGATCAAATCTATCATAAAGCCCTTTGGGCTTTATTGGATTTGATCACGCCCCGACCAAAATTATCACCTCATAATACTCAAAGAATGATTCCTTATTCCTTATATAATTACAGTCATTAACCCCCCCCCCCCCCCCTCCCCGGCCCCCCCCAAAAAAAATCTAACATAAATGACGCTAGAAAAATAAAATATGCACAGACAGAAAGTATTCTTTATGCCTAATAGAACTTTATTGATGTAATAAATAATGGATACCAGATTAATGAAATTTTATCAACTTAAAGTTTTTATTCCTGTATTGTAGGATTTAATGCCCAATTTTTGTTTTCAGGTCAAATTTCATTTATAAATGAAATAACCAAGTTTTCTAATGTCAAAATAAGGTAAGTGTTATCAACTTTTGTTGAAATAATTATCATAAATTTAATAAAAAAGAAGGAATCTTAACATACAATTTTATTTGATAAATGGATAAGCTAATGATAGTATGTATTATTCTGCTAACTCTCATCATCAGATATTTGGAATGGTGTTTGTTTCACTGGATCCATATATCTATTGCTCAGAATAGTTTTCATATGACAAATGTAAACAATTATTTTTATCTTGCACAGAATGTAATTGACATAGTAATGTAGCTCCTCATAGATTATTTTTACAAAGTAATGATCACTGGAGGTATTTGTACACTGTCACTGTGTTGGTGTTATATTGTCCCACATGGAGATTGTTCTCATCATCCACACACAGATCACGATAAAACCTTAGTTGTTCTGTGAGTATTAGAAACAAGAACTGTCCGTGTTGATCCAGGAGCGTAACTGTGTTGTTATGACCTGGTATCAAGAGCATGGCTAAGAGAGGACTGTTGCACACTAGAATGTGACCAAGGAGATCAGTACATATACCATAGGGATTAAACTGTGACCCATAACCTGTGTAGGAGAACCTGTGTTGTCCTGATTTATTAACTACCACTACAGCAAGTTTTTCATAATCTGATGTACAGATATCACCATTGATGTTTTCTGTGATGTAGTGTGGATCACTATACAGTCCCTGACCTTTGTTGTCCCTCTGTATGTTCTGTATTTCTTTCCCTGTCTTGTTGTACCTGGTGACTTTAGCCTCTCCATCCTTTATCATCCCTACCAGTATGTCACCGTTGATGTGGGAGGAGTGTATGCTGATTGGTTCCCAGTCTACTGTTTTATTAAATTCAGTGATTGTATTATTCAGTGTTATCGTATTGATGACCTTGTTCTTTCTGTCTGTATAGATCAGATCCCCATCCTGTGTGACTGTGTGGTAGCCCTTAGATCCACCACTGGTTTGTATTTTCTGTAGCTGATTCCCCTGTAGATCTATTTGGACAAGACTACCATCATCATCACTGGCCCAGAGTCTGCCTGCTTTACCCAGTGATATATGATATACACTGTTAAAACCTGGTACTGAGTACTCCCAGGCCTTGGTGGCAGAGGAAGACAGAGACAGTGTTTGTTTTATGTCAGATTTTTCTCTGTCTTGTTTCTTCTGTTGTTCTGTAGGTTTCAACTGTGTAGAGGCTGTTTCCATGGGTTTTATTTTTCTGTTCTCTGGTTTAGTGTCAGGAGCAGTTAATCTACCCAATAGTTTGGAGACATCTTCCTTGCTATATTGACCAGCAGTAAATACTGGAGGGACTGGTATAATGGTTTTTGGTATGGGTTTGATTTTCAGCTGGTCAGGTTGAGAAAGAATGAGTGGATTGCTTTGGACTTTGGTAGAGGACAGGTAGCCATGGAACTCTCTGACAAGGTCCTCAAGATAGGAGATGTAATCTTGATAGGTTTTGTCTTGACTCTTAAGCTTCTCCTTTATAGACTCTTCCATTTTGTTGACTTGTTCTATTTCATCTGATGCCACAGTGTCCACCAAACGTTTAAGGGATTCAGCTTTAGCCTTTATGGAAGTTCTTATTTTATCTATGGTTGCTTTTATTTCTTTGAAATTATCTTTTATATCTTCTTGTATATCATGTGAAGTTGGGAGAAAATACTGATTGATTTTATAAATTTCATCAAGGCAAAGAATGAATTTCTCCGAATAAATTGTTTCTAAATCATTAAGTGTGTGTTTTTGATGGTCTTGTATTACACATTTGGAACATACTGGAACGTGGCAGTCCTCACAGATCATGTCTATATCCTTGGTCGGGTGATCCTTACATTTCTCCACAGGAAGTTGTCTTTTGCGTTGTCTGTATGGAACCACTTCATGTTTTTTTGTGTCTGGACTCTTCTGATGCTTATTTTTACATTGTTGACACATTTGTTGGTGACAATGATTGCAGTAAAACTGGCAGTTCTTTTCACAGCCTTCAGAGCCGCAAACCAAATAGTGCTGACCAATGACTGGTTCATTCTGGACGGTGTCTGGAACTACTGGCTTTGATAATGCCATCTGAAATTTTTGATTTGATTAGATTTGCACCATCATTTATTAGATGAAAGTAAAAATCTCGACAACTTTATCTTCAATAAATGACCCTATACTGTAACATTTTTATTAAGGAATAAGGTATCATTCTTTGAGTATTAGGAGGTGATAATTTTGGTCGGGCGTGATCAAATCCAATAAAGCCCGTAGGGGTTTATGATAGATTTGATCACGCCCAGATTCCTTGGTACTTATATTTATATATTTTTCAGCATTTGTAGGATTAATTCTTTGAATATAAATAAGCAAATCCCGCTTGCGCCCCAATTATGCGTCGTTTACATTTATTGGACAGTACAAAAATTGTTACGTAGTGTTACATTGTATCACAGGCAAAGACACTGAAAAATGTAAATGTAAATATTGGTTAAAATAATCAACCAGGCACGTAGCAACGGGAGGGATGTGGTGGAGGTTGCTTATTCACTAGTGAAAATGTACCTTGTTCATTTATTTATTTAAAGAAAATCATATGTAACCTCTTCACTCACCTTGAATTTGTAAGAGTTGTAGACTCAAACGATGATTGAAGTGAGACTTCACGAGACCTGTAATTTACTTCCTGGATTTTTGACAAAGATAGATTAAAATCGATAGAGCAATTTAAATCAATATCCAGTAGACGGCTTTTGTGTTGAAATGCGGAATGCATTTGAACCATGGTCATTATTATGCAGTAATCATGAAAAATGTTATAGCCATTCGGAGATGTTTAGTACGACTGGCCATTTTATGTTGTACAATGTAATATAACATTGTGCCGGATGATTATGTCAGTGCCAGGCTGCCATTTCTGGCACCTGCTTAAGATTCAGTTTCGTAAAAAACCTTATATACCAACTGATCAAAGGCCATTGTCTGGAAAGACTTAAGTATGACCACTTTAGTTTTTTTTATGTGTCTCACATGACAGATGAAATATTACTTTTAAAATTAATATTCCACAGGAAAATAATGATTCCCACAGAAGATAGTTTTCCTATATGATATTTTGAAATTCCTATAGAATGAAAAATCCTAATGGTGTTATATTTTCTTCATGATAAAAGTATTTCCCCAAAGAAATTTAATTCAGACAGGTAGTTTTCCTATAGGAAATTAAGATTTCCTATCGGATTTTGAAATCATATGCATATGGGAGTACTGTACAAATCGTACGGGAATTTAAATTCTTATAGGAAGTTCTTTTATTCCATTGGAAAACAAAAAAATCAATAGCTAAATATCTCACCTAACAGATGTGATGCATTCATATCAAAAGTAGTTATTAATGTGGATTAAAGTACATAATAATGAGAATACTTTCGCCGGTTTAGAATTTTCAAATTTTACAATATTTAATCAAATTCTAGCTTTTAAAATATTTGGAATGGCAAAAAAATAAAAACTATAAGCGAGATTCGAACTCATAACTTACAGATTCGTGGTAAACCCTCTTACCCACTGCGCTACGCTGTTAGGTGACAATACTGTGAAAGAAACTATTTATAATATGTGAAAGAAACTATTTATAATATAAATAGTTTCTTTCCCAATATTGTCATATCATGATTACACTTCATTTTATTTGTTATTTTGATAAACAATACGTCACAACATGGAGGTGTCCCATACCACCCTAAATAAACAATGGTCTATCATATGACATTTTTGAATTTTTTGCAACATGCAACTTGGACGAGTACAAAATTGCCATCTTAGCAGTGGCGTAATTATCCGGCACAGTTATATACTTATGCAGTGCACATTTGAAATGTTACAGGTCCGAGAAGCTGGACGAGAAGGATCTAGTAGTGGATAAAGATTCACAGGGGACGGGGACATCCGGGGAGACAGTGTGGTCCAACAAGATGGAAGAGGACAATATTTCAAACAGCCAGTCAAAAGTTGTTACGGAGGAAATGGAAGAGGAGGAAGAATACGAGATCACGGAGTTTGATGATTGAGGCTTCAATGTTCCGTTTCATTATTTTTTTCCAGACTAGAATATTAAATAAATATTTTCATTTCAGTTTGTTCGATGTTTTGTAATAAAATTACAACCTTGCGTGCATTACTTGTGTAATATACCACATACTATTTCACTCTCTTCTAAACCTTTCAATCACATCTCATAGCAAAGAAAAGTGCAATACTTTCGCTCTGTCTTAAACCTTAAAATATAAAAGGTTTATATAAATGAGAAGTTGTCACAAGCAAGTATGGCCGTGAAATATAAGTCTAACACGTGCATGTATCTGTCGGAGAGTCTGTTCAGTTACCTCTTGAATTTAAAAAAAATATAAATTTCATGTAGTAAACTGATGAGAAATAGACAGCAAATCTTCCATCCCCTGCAAAACCTTGACAGCATGATATACTTTTACTGGTATATAAGTACATTAAGATTATATGGATATGAAAGTAAATATTTGATGTTTGCGATATACCAACCTTCCCTAAACAAGATCATTTGTGCTAAATAAGATAATATAAAATGCTATCAACGAAGGAAGAGTGTGATTTAAATTGTTTTAAACTATTATATAATAATGGAAATGGATTTAAAAGAAGTTATGAGAAAAAGAAGATGAAAAAAAAATGAAATTATGTTGAAATGCACCATCCACATAATTACCATCGTGTTTTGGTCACTACAGTGGAATATCTACGAATACCTAGGATCTACGACAGAAAGTCCAAAATAAAATGTTGAAGCGGATATTTGTAAATTTAAAAGCCCTTAAAACATTTTTGTTATGCAATCCTTTGTTATTTTAAACTATTATATAGCATAAAGTACTTGAAGATTTGAAAACAAATCCAAAAAGTTACCTGTAAGTGTCCAATAAGTTTCCAAAAACTGTCCATTATTTTAAAGAATGGACAGTGAAATCTGCCCAGTAAAAAATAATGGATAGTAATTGTAAACTTATTGGACAGGTACAGGTGACGTGT
Source organism: Magallana angulata (assembly GCF_025612915.1). Lineage (NCBI taxonomy): Eukaryota > Metazoa > Mollusca > Bivalvia > Ostreida > Ostreidae > Magallana > Magallana angulata. Next base: position 29,261,669 of record NC_069120.1, read on the forward strand.
AATAAAACAAATACCATGCAAAGCCATACATCTGAGAACAAAACGAAATTTAATTAAGCATGCTTTGAAATATAATAATCCAAATGAATTGACACAACTCTGTAAAATAATTCAAATGCACTGGTACATGAGTGGAAAATAATCCAAATGCAGTTGTATACATGTATATACATGTATACATGGAATCAGGAAAATCCAGATTTGACTTTGCCTCCGTTTTCTTAGATTAATCACCCAAATCCTGCTGATTCAGAGGTTTTAAAAACCTATTATTGCTCTCTATACCTTTTGACTGGCGTTAATCATATCTTCATCAGAGATATCAGAAAAGACACAGTTCTGAATTAAATCAAAATCTGGCACAGCCTCCATATCTAGAATGTCACTTAGAACACCATCCGTGTTTGGATGATTTTCATAATCATCCTTGCATTTTGACTGAGTTACTTTTAGAAAATGCTTTCTCCATCAGATGAAGACATCTGGATACTAAAACACAAGTTGTGTGAATGAATGAAAAATCATGCAGTTCAAGTTATACCTAAAAAGTCACCTGTACCTGTCCACTAAATAGACAATAGAAACAGAATTCTACTCAGGACTGCATTTTTGTTGGGGGTGGTTATAAATAGCCCTATTCTCATTGTCTACTGCTGTACCTGTTGAAGTCCATTCTTAAAACAAAAGAGGAGAATGTTTTAAGTCGGATATAAGCCTCAAACTGTCCATTCTGTGAGAGAAAGAACTGATCTCGGCCCTTCGGGCCTCGATCAGTTCTTTCTCTCACAGAATGGACAGTTTTTGGCTTATATCCTTTACTTACTACCCCGTAGCACTACACGTATAAAAGTATGCATTTGGCCATTTGAAATCAAAACCTTTATTCACATCAGTAATTTACGTCCGTAGCGCAACGTAGGCAAATAGAATAGTTGCCTCACATTTTAAATGACAATCACTGTTGTTAACAACGTTTTTTTATGTCAGGGTTAAAAGGACCAAATTTACAGTTAATGAAAAAAGTTAAATTACAGAAATTATACAATGTATATAAAGTCTTGAAGATGACAACATAATATTCAGTCTTGATCCATATTGAACCCACCGACTCTCATATCTTAATCTGTCAAACTGCTTGTACTGACCGCCGTTAGAGGCTCCCTAAAAGATAAACTACCCAAATCTGTTTTATAAAGAAAAGGGTAAGATACTGAAATTCCATCTGCGTGTTCGAGGCTACAAAGCCCACACAGTGCAAAAAGGAATGTTATGAGATACCCACAAAAGGCATGGAAACGTATTTGCAATAGAAAGAAGAAATACAATACTAACCGTCCATGAATTCAGAAAGAATCTTTCCATTATGTATACTAACTAAAGTGTGTGCAAGCACAGCACTAATACTAGTTCGATTATGGGTCGCACCTACAAAATATTAGATAATACGTCTTGTCGCACAGACTATTGCATTGATCTTATTAGCTGTAAGATTTACTCGTTGGAGAATTGAGTGACCTCCGCAAAAGCAGCCACCGTTCCATCACCAAGACCAAACAAACGAAAATCAGAAAAAGACTCCGTCGGGATCGAACATTTCAACCACAGTGTTCACAAATCATTAATGGAAAGATATAACAGTACATGTAGTGATTATTGACATTATACCTCACTGAACGGACACAGAGTGAGAAGTTTTGGATGCACAGACTCGCACACGGGCTGATTTCAGACTTCCAAGTACAGTGTAGTTTCAAATAGTTGTAGTTACGATGGCCTAGTAACCTAGACATATATTGAGAACCAGCTGTTCCTTTTATGCAACTTTCTGATCAATAGTAATGATGATTTAGTAGTTGTAATAACTTTTATGGATAATTCATGACATAATTTAGGTGACATGGGTTTTTTTCTCGATACAATTCACTGTAGCAAGGGGATGTTTGTAACTACTAGAATTTCCGCAGTTTCTATTCAGCGCACATACCTTTTAATTAACTTCTTTATGGCCAATCACCAATTTTTGAGAAAAATTACTAGTACTAGTCAAAACATGAAAAATTTTCTACATACTGCTTTTTTTTTAAAACTTGCAATTTTACAGTGTAAACTAACGTTATAGTGCACATTTTATGATTAACATTTGTTAATAATATACAGTATATGGTATATCGTTCCATTTTTTCTTACATTTCGTAATCAATATCTAACTTTAATAAATCAGAAGATGAAATGAATTTAAGAAAAACTTGTATCTTAAATAAACACTATGAAAAAAATTACGTTAATTCTAGAATAAAAATCAATCATTTCTTTTCAGTAAAATTTTTTGATAGCCTGACTTGTTTAATTTTTAGTAGAGACCTTGCATTTTTGATACAGACACAGTCAATATTAGAAGAGTATGCATCCTCAATAGCAACCAGAGGAATGCTTCATTCTAACTCTAGTCGATCCAAGCATTCATCTACTGGATCAGGCCTTGGATGGAAACCTCTCCATAAACCACAGTGGTACTCAACATGTAAAACAGTAAGTAATATGGAAAAAGGTCCTCACCCGAGCCGTTAGTTTGTTTCTAGGATTATGAAAAGACACTTATAAGTGCATAATACAGAGTCTACTTCAGAGTCTGTTAATATTTCTTCTTTGTCTTTCAACTGAGAGACTGAGCTCCCTCAGAGGGCCTATTGTAAATGACATATGCTTTACAAACAGAAATAAACCTTACAAGTACACATGGTCACTCAAATTAGAATACTTATTATCAGGAACACTTCCAGTTTTTATTAAAAAAAAATAAGGGATGCGCATGCGTTGGAACAGGTGAGAGGTGTTTTTCTTCAGGGAGAGGAAAAATTGAAAATGTGACTTTCCCATTAATTTTTCTGTGTATGAAGGGTTGAATTTTGCATTGCTTGTGTTTCTGGACCTGGAACAGTCACTAAACGGACAACAATTTGTGTATTTGTGTAAATTACCTGTAAATTACCTGTTTTTCGAGCTGGTCACCCGTTTCAAGGTGAGTCGATACTCATATTGCACGATTCCACCTGTGTCACCTTTGGTCGCGGCATCGAACCAGGTCTATGCATACAACACACGTTTATCTATATCCCAACAGCCAGTTTGTTTCCTTTATTAATTTGTGGAAAATTGACAGTTACAATTAAGCTATAGACTAATATGTACCTTGTGTGTTTACATTTTTACACATAAGTGCTCAACCAAGCGTTCAGTGCTCATTGTCCCCTACCAAAACAATCTCACGTGTGTACTTAAAACTGTTTACGAATAAAAGAATAATTCACATTGGATATATGTCTGAATCTGAATTTGACCTGCAATCCAAACGAAAACGCTCTAAATTTTGTTCAACCGACTCAGAACCATCGCCGAGTTCATATCATTTGCCTAAAAAATCCAAAGATAACCCTGAACCAACAGTTATCATGTCCACGCAAGGTTGTTTGTCTGACCACCACCAAGTAACTCAGGGTTCCGTTTCACCTGCCACGCAATTTCACCAACACTTTCCGCACATGATGTTTCCTGCGCCATACCAGTCCTCCCCACCCAACCCTAACCATGTGCCTCAACAACTGATGATCTCCGATCATGATATCCAGCGCATAGCATCAGCGGTTAAGGGGCTACTTGTTACTGAGATGCAACATATGATTGAACCACTCCAAACTCAGATTATTTCACTTCAAAAGGAAAATGAATATCTTAAACAAGAAATCGATAATCTTGAGATGTATAGCAGGCGTAGCTGCGTGCGGATATCTGGCGTGCTGGAAGAAAATGACAAGACCGACGACATAGTTCTGGAAATCGCTGCCAAATTGAAGGTACCACTTCAAGAGTCCGACATTGCGGTGTCCCACCGGGTAGGCCCCAAATCTCCCACTCGACCAAGACAAATCATTGCAAAAATTACCAACTATGACTTAAGACACAGACTCTTGAAAGCTAGTAAAGATCTCCGCAAAGTTACCGGTATGGAAAAAGTAGCTATAAATCAAGATCTGACCAAAACGCGTAACAAGATAGCATATGAAGCACGTCAGTTGGTTAAAGCCGGAAAAGCTAAATCCACCTTCATCTGGGACGGGAAGATTTTTGTTATCGGCCATGATGATCGCAAGCACAAAATCTTGAATCCAAATGATATGACCAATTTGCTCGTTAGCCTCGGCGCAACACCCCAAAATGAAGGTTGACTACAATAAGTACACAAATCAATACAGGGATACCATTATTGAATACCCTTTGACCATTTTTTTTTCTGGACTTGTCCACGAGTATTTATCTCATCGCCATCGACTCTTACAGGCATCTTATTGACTGATTCAAAGGTGCTTGTAAAAAAACACAAACTGTAAAATATCATGTTTCCATCGGTTATCTAAAATAACCCTTCATATTCTCATTCCAAATATTACAATGTATATCTCACTCATTTTTGTCTATATGTTCTTTTTGACATTACAGTATGTTCAACCATCACATTTTACCTTACTTACTGAGTTGGAACCAAAGAATTTGAAAAGCGGAGCTTTTAGAATTTTTTACTTTTTGTATTTTCCAAATCCACTATATCTTTATTTACTATTGTTTAAGTTCCTGTGTAACTCTGTCCTTATGTTCTTGTACTTATTTCATACGCCAATAACTTAAACAATGCCAGTGAGTAGTATCACTCACAGGATCCGGATAGGGTTACACCACGGTTCTCTTTAAAGCAAAGGCTGCATAAACCTGCTTACTATACTTATGGTTAACGTATTGCTTAACTATGGTCCAAAATCGTTGTCATTATTAATATTAATCTCACTTTTTTCTACAAATACATTCCAAATATCAAGCAATGCAAAAACATTAATTACGCCACACTGTGATTACACCTACTCTACGGACAAAATATATGCTCAATGGTCCTCTACTTATACGTCTCTACCAGTACGCCCGATAGCTAACGTAATGACAACAATCATCCTATTGATAATCATGCATCTTCTTTTATTAAGCGGCGATATAGAACAAAACCCGGGCCCTTATGATTATTGCGCGGAGCTTAATCAAGACCTACATGAAAGTTCTCTAAACTCACTCGATCAATTTTTGGAGAAATCGATTACTTTAGTACATCTAAATGTCCAAAGTGTTAGTAATAAAATTGATATTATTCAAGCAGAATTCGGGGGGTTTGACATCATAACATTAAATGAAACGTGGCTGGACCACAATACTGACTCCGAAGATTTGATAATTCAGGGTTTTCAAGAACCAATGAGGCGCGATAGAGGTGACAATAGATACGGGGGCGTGATGATATACGTCAATAGTAATATCGTGTGCAAGCGCAGAACCGACTTAGAAGTTACCCAGGTAGAATGCATATGGGTGGAATGTATCATATATAAAAAGAAATTTCTTATTGGAACGTTCTACCGCCCTCCTAATTCTGAAACAGAAAAATGGAACTTGATAGCGTATTCTATGGAGAAGGCTAAAGATACAAACATATCAAATATTATTATTACAGGGGATTTCAATAACAACCTTAACAATTTAAGAACTTCCAAAATCAATGATATCATTAAAGATCTAGGAATGACACAACTTATCACAGACGCTACGCATTTTACGGAAAACTCTGAAACATTACTAGATTTGTTAATAGTAAACACTATAGAAAACATCGATTTTTCTGGGGTGGGCGACAACATTCTTCCAAGTAACACACGCTACCACTGTCCCATCTACTGCGTCCTAAAATTGCCCAAATTATACGCTCGAACTTTCACTAGAAAAATTTGGTCATTTTCGGAAACCAATTTTTATGATTATAAAATTTGCCTACGTAAACAAAATCTAGATATGCAAATCTCTAATGAAATCAATCAAGCTTGTAACGAAATTACAAATAAAATATTAGACACTGCCACCAAAAATATACCAAACAAGGTCATCACTTCTCGACCTAATGATCCCCCTTGGATGCATAATGGGGTCCGCCGAGCTATAAGGCAACGCAAACGTCTGCACTCGAAGGCTAAAAAATCCCAATCCTCAGTGGACTGGGCTAATTATCGAAAGGCAAGAAATGAATGCATAAATAAAGTAAGGAATGCAAAGCAAACGTACTACTTAAAACTAGCTAATCAACTAAAATCAAACAATTTATCACAAAAGGAATGGTGGTCATTGTTGAAAAAAGTTACAAATTTAAAAAAATGTAATAAATCTACTTATCCCCCAATTAAATTAAATGATAACAGCACACTTGTGAACGAAAACTTTGAGAAAGCAAATATATTCAATGACTACTTCTGTCAACAATCGCAAGTAGATGATGACAATATCGATTTACCCGTAAACTACGATAATAATGACCCGTATTGTAACCTAGACAATATTATTATTTCTGTTCAAGATGTAAAAGACAACTTGCAAATCCTAAATACTAATAAAGCTACTGGTCCTGATAATTTAAATCCTATGCTCCTCAAACAAGCTTCATCAGAACTTGCTTATCCTCTAACAAAACTATTCAATCTTTCTCTGCAAAGTTCAACTGTTCCTAATCAATGGAAAATCGCAAATGTAACTCCTGTATACAAGAAAGGCTCAGCAAACACAGTGAGCAACTATAGACCAATATCCCTGCTAAGTGTCCTTGGGAAGTGTATGGAAAGATGTATTTTTAAATACCTATACAATTTTCTCCACTCAAATAACATATTAACTCCATCTCAATCCGGCTTCCGTCCTAATGATTCTACTGTCAATCAACTGCTTAGTATATCTAGTGATTTTTATCGAGCTATTGATCAAGACAAAGAGATAAGGGTAGCGTTTTTTGATATAAGCAAAGCGTTCGACAAGGTATGGCATAAAGGTCTCCTATATAAACTTAGTAATTTGGGAATACGTGGCAATTAAAATGGTTCCATAGTTACCTTCATAATAGAAAACAACGTGTCGTTATTAACGGTACCAAATCATACCTGAAAAACGTGCAAGCTGGTGTTCCGCAAGGAAGTATTTTAGGTCCACTCCTTTTTCTTATCTACATAAACGACCTAGTGGTCAATATCGATTGTAATATTAAATTGTTTGCTGATGATACGTCAATTTACATAACAGTTGAAAACCCGTTCAGCTCTGCAGCTTTACTTAACTCCGATCTTGAGAAAATTAACGACTGGTCTAAAAAATGTCTTGTAGCCTTCAACCCTTCCAAAACTGAATGCATGACCATTTCCAATAAAATTAAGAAGCCTTTTCATCCCTCACTCATATTTGATGATGTCCACCTCAAAGAAGTTGAATCGCATAAACACCTTGGTGTAATTTTTAGTAGTAACTTATCGTGGAACCAACATATAGATGAAATGATATCCAAGGCTTATGCAAGATTGGGACAAATGCGCAAAGTTAAATTTTTACTAGATAGAAACTGCTTACAAAAAATATACTTCTCTTTTATTAGACCAGCCTTAGAATACGCTGATATAATATGCGATAATTTACCGGAATATCTTAGTCGAAAAATAGAAAATATTCAGTTAGAAGCGGCACGAATAGTGACGGGGGGTAATAGAATGGCGTCCATTGCATTTTTATACAGAGAAACAGGCTGGGTGTTACTTTCAAAGCGTAGGGAAAACCATCGACTCGTTCAGTTCTTTAAAATGTTCCATTGCAAAACTCCAGAATATCTTTCTAATATTTTAGAAACACAAACTTCTAAAGATGGAACACATAATACCAGAAGTAATAATTCCATACGAGAAATTTTCGCACGAACAAAGCTATATTATGAGTCATTCTTTCCAAGTACAATAAGGCTCTGGAATACACTACCTAATGAAATACAAAACAACCCTTCTTTAAACAATTTCAAAAAATATTTAAATCGTAGCAACATAAACATTCCCGATTATTATAATTTTGGATCCAGAAAAGGACAAATTCTACATTCCCAGTTAAGATTAAAGTGCAGCGCTCTGAAACTTTATATGTTCCGCAGAAACCTCTGCCCCTCCCCCTTATGCACATGTGGTTCAATTGAAAGTAATGACCACTATCTTTTATGTTGCCCAAATTTTAATGTAATACGTAGTGAAACAATTAACAAACTTCGAGATTCAATAAATGTAAACATATTACTCTTTGGGTCTCCCAATCTTAGCGATAATGATAATAAATACATTTTTTATATGGTCCAAAAATTTATCATCGACAGTAAACGATTTCAGGGTACCTAGTGTAACCTCGACACTTATTTTTACTTAATTATATTCTCTAAATATGTAAATAGCGTCTAGGATATATTTATACAGGGATGTATTTCATACATGTATTTCCTTTGGTGTTTTACTTCAAATTGTTCTGAACATAATTGTATTGTTTTCCTTATAGTATAACATGAAGTTATACGTTGGTGGGTCGATTAGCTCACTAGTTTAAAAATAAATGCACTTGTAATTCCAACTCTCCAACTCATGCATATGTCAAAATGTCTAGTCTTGATTGATACATATATTGGATGTCTTTATCTCCTCTTTTATATAAGCTTTCTGGTTCTTTATTTAATCATACATACATGTAATTTGCACCTTTCATATTTTTTCTTATCTAAGAGAGGGATTTGTATAAGCCTTTTGGCTTGTTTCCAAATCTTATTGTACTTTATGCCAAATACATGTACCTGCTATTGTAAATTATCAATAAAATATTGTTTAAACTAAAAAAATAAGGTGGCTCTATACACCACTTTTTGATGACGCAGTACGCAAAAAAGTAAATCTGGAAACATGCATTTCCGGTACTGGCTGATTTAAACTGAGGTGAATTGTATGGGAACCGCTATTTTGAAAAATTTGTTAAAAATGGATAGATTTAATTTGATAATTGGAAAATTCATTACTTACAAGTCATGTGGTATCTGACACCTTCACGTTGTGTGGTATTATTTATCGAAATAAACAATAAAATCAAGTATAAATTTTTAAAAAGTTTCTTTAGCATCATCGATATGTTACACCGTAGCGCAGTAGGTTAGTGGGTTCACTACAAACCAGTAGGTCATGAGTTCGATTCCTGTTGAGAACAATAAATTTTTAACTTTCCAAAAATTTCTAAAACGTATTTTTTGGTTGAATACCGTGAAAGAAAATTCTAAACAGGTGAAAATATTTCAATTATAATATACTTTAATGCATATTAATATCGACACCTAACGGGGATGAGAGGGTTGCTTTGAATTTCTCTCAGGTTGGGATACATAAATCCTATTAGCCTAGTCAATGTTCCCCTTTATTTATTTACCTTAGTTTTGCATCAAAGCGAATTTATTCACTTATACAGGGCAAAGTCTATAGTGAAATATGTATGTATTTATCATTCCAACATTATATTTAGGAAATTTTCTTCAACTCAGAAATGAAAAGTCCCCAAGGTGTTTGGGCATTGGGACTTAGGAACGATAACCCTTACATGAGGAACTTTCATATCAAATTAAATTTTTTTTTTTTGTGTGTTTATTTGCAATGGTTTTCATTCAGTTTTTTATGTCACATTTATTAAAATACATTTTCTTATAACATCAAGCACTTTTTCAGATGATTTGTCAACAGAGTAAGAAAATATGAAAAATTATGTTTTGGGGAAATACTAAAAAAAAATGCAATAATAACATTTTTGAATGTTAAGAAGTGTTATATTTTTTTTATGTGTCCGAAGGAAATATCCATCATCTGACAAAATAATTTCTCTCAATTTGTTGATAGCCGTCTTTTTAAAAAACATTTTACAAAAACACGAAAAATATTAAAAAATTCTTTAAAAATACCTATAGTATCCCTATCGTCATTTTCAGATTTGATAGGTATATGTTTTGTGGTCTTCAATTGAAAATTGGAATAAACTGTGGGTGTTTAGAGCCACCTTTATGATTATGAGATGACTTAATGTATTTATTTAAAAATATCTTTTTGTTCCAGGAGAGACCTAACTGTGAAACTGCAAGACATTTATTTAAAAGTAAGATTCAAGAACTTTAAAGATAATGTTACTATTATTGGGAGTAAGGTCAGTCGATGTTCAACATTATTGTAATTATCTGAGCACTAAACATTATTCATTCTTTAAAATAGAGTTATTTCCAAAGCTTTCAAACTAGTACATCTTCTTTTAAACTTTGTATGGTACTTAATAATTTGATAAAAATATTATATGTTGATATATTAATTGATTTAATTGTGGGACTTGAACGAGGCATGTTCACCAATTCTTTGTTGTGTATTTCCCAAATACACTGTACCAGTAGTACATGTAATAATATTCCAAGAATATCTAATGTTCAACCTTAATAATGACATCACATTAAATCGCTGGGTATTTAATATCATAGTTTAATTACAAATATATTCACGGTTTTTACAGTATATATAGATATATAGTAAAAATATTTCTTTCATTTGTACTCACCATGCAGTTGCAATTCATCTTTGAAATTTGTTAACAGGTTATGCGTGTCCTCCAGATGTACTGCAGACAGAGTTAGTTCCTTTTCTTTCACTCATTGATGTTACACTCCATGACCAAGGTATTGGTTTATCATTACAGTCATAACCCCCACCCCAGATAAAAATAATTAACACAAATGACGCTAGAAAAATAAAATGCCAATTATATGCACAGACAGAAAGTATTCTTTATGCCTAATAGAAACTTATTGATGTTATAAATAATGGATATCAGATTAATGAAATTTTATCAACTTAACTTAAAGTTTTGATCCTGTGTTGTAGGATTTAATGCCCAATTTTTGTTTTCAGGTCAAATTTCATTTATAAATGAAATAACCAAGTTTTCTAATGTCAAAATAAGGTAAGTGTTTTCTATAAAATAATTATCATAAATTTAAAAAAAAAAAATGAAGGAATCTTTATAACATACAATTTTATTTGATAAATGGATAAGCTAATGATAGTATGTATTATTCTGCTAACTCTCATCATCAGATATTTGGAATGGTATTTGTTTCACTGGATCCATATATCTATTGCTCAGAATGGTTTTCATATGACAAATGAAAACAATTATTTTAATTTTACACAGAATGTAATTGACATAGTAATGTAGCTCCTCATGAATTATTTTTACAAAGTAATGATCATTGGAGGTACTTGTACACTGTCACTGTGTTGGTGTTATATTGTCCCACATGGAGATTGTTCTCATCAGCCACACACAGACCAAGATAAAACCCAACCCCTTGTTGGGCTGTGAGTATTAGAAACAAGAACTGTCCGTGTTGATCCAGGAGCGTGACTGTGTTATCACCTGACATCAAGAAATTGCCAAAGGGAGGATTGCTGCACACTAGAATGTGACCAAGGAGATCAGTACATATACCATAGGGATTAAACTGTGACCCCTGACCTGTGTAGGAGAACCTGTGTTGTCCTGATTTATTTACCACCACTACAGCATGTTTTTTATAATCTGATGTACAGATATCACCATTGATGTTTTCTGTGATGTAGTGTGGATTATTATAAAGTCTCTGTCCTTTTTTGTCCCTCTGTATGTTCTGTACTTCTTTCCCTGTCTTGTTGTACCTGGTGATTTTAGCCGCTTCATCCTTTACCATCCCCACCAGTATGTCCCCATTGATGTGAGAGGAGTGTATGCTGATAGGTTCCCAGTCTCTCGTCTTGATAAATTTAGTGATTGTATTATCCTGTTTTATCCTATTAATGACCTTGTTCTGTCTGTCTGCAAAGATCAGATCCCCGTCCTGTGTAGCTTTGTGGTAGCCATACTCACCACTGGATTGTATCACCTGTGGCTGATTTCCCTGTAGATCTGTTTTGACAAGACTACCACAATCATCACTTGCCCAGAGTCTGCCTGATTTACCTAGTGATATATGACATACATTGTCAACACCTGGTACTTTGTACTCCCCGACCTTGGTGACGGAGGAAGACAGAAACAGTGTTTGTTTCATGTCTGATTTCGCTCTGTCTTGTTTTTTCTGTTGTTCTGTAGGTTTCAACTGTGTAGAGGCAGTCTCCATGGGTTTTATTTTTCTGTTCTCTGGTTTAGTGTCAGGAACAGTTACTCTACCCAATAGTTTGGAGACATCTTCCTTGCTGTATTGACCAGCATTAAATACTGGAGGGACTGGTATAATGGTTTTTGGTATGGGTTTGATTTTCAGCTGGTCAGGTTGAGAAAGAATGAGTGGATTGCCTTGGACTTTGGTAGAGGACATGTAGCCATGGAACTCTCTGACAAGATCCTCAAGATAGGAGATGTAATCTTGATAGGTTTTGTCTTGACTCTTAAGCTTCTTCTTTAGAGACTCTTCCATTTTGTTGACTCGTTCTATTTCATCTGATGCCACAGTGTCCACCAAATGTTTAAGGGATTCAGCTTTAGTCTTGATGGATGTTCTTATTTTATCTATGTTTGCTTTTATTTCTTTGAAATTATCCTTTATATCTTCTTGTATATCATGTGAAGTTGGGAGAAAATACTGATGGATTTGATGAATTTCATCAAGGCAAAGAGTGAATTTCTCTGAATAAATTGTCTCTAAATCATTCAATGCATGTTTTCGGTGGTTTTGTGTTGCACATTTGGAACATACTGGAACTTGACAGTCCTCACAGAGCATGTCTATATCCTTGGTCGGGTGATCCTTGCATTTCTCTACAGGAAGTTGTCTTTTGCGTTGTGTATAAGGGACCACTTCATGGTTCTGGGTTTCCAGACTTTTTTGATGTTCATCTTTGCATTGTTTACATACTCGTAGGTGACAGTGATTACAATAAAACAGGCAGTTCTTCTCACAGCCTTCAGAACCACACATCAAATAGTCCTGGCCAATGATTGGTTCCTCATTGACAGTATCTGCAACTTCTGGTTTGGATAATGCCATCTAAAATTTATAATTTGATTACTGTATCTTGTTCACCATCATTTATAAAAAGAAAAAAGATGTGAAATGAAAAATTCCATCCCTTATTTTTTTATGGTTAAATAAATGTTTGTATGCTTGACATTTTATATCGTTTAATAAAGGAGGGGAGACTGGCTAGGCGATCCATTTAAAAGAATGAACCATATTCTTATATCTATCTGAAATTATCGACTTGATTAGATTTGCACAATCATTTTATAAAGTGAAAGTAAAAGTTTAAGACAACTTTATCTTCAATAAACGTCTGTACGATCTACATTTTTTTGCAGGAAGAAAGGTTTTCATTATTTTTTGGTCGACTCACCTTGATTTTGAAAGCGTTCTAGAATCGGACGATGGTTGAAGTGTGACTTCACGAGATCTGTAATTTACTTCCTGGTTTTTGACAAAAATAGATTAAAGGGGCATGGTCACGATTTTTGTCAAAAATTATTTTTATGATTTTAATGTTTACAATGCTTTAGTTTAAATATTTTTAGTAGGCAACCAAAATTTGAGTGTAGTTCGTTGAGTTATAAGCGAGTTACAGAGTTTGCAGTTCTCTGCAATGTAAACAGAGCTTTTGTTTACATTTTGAATGTTGAAGTAAAAATTCTAGATTTAGACCTTAAATGAATGTGTTAAACGTTAGAAACTTTTTACTTAAGCTTTAAAGGAACAAATCAGCTTGAAAAAGATTATTTACTGCTATACTGAACATATGTAAACAAAAACAGGGCAGAACATGACAAAGAATTGTAAGCCCTTTACCTTGCTTTTAACTCTACGACTGACTCTCAAATTTCATTTGATTACTAAAAATGCATTTCTAAACCATCGTAAATAATTAATGAAAACAGAAAATTAAAATTTGACCAAAATCGTGACCATGCCCCTTTAAAAGTAATGGAGCAATTTTAATCAACTGTAGATTGGCGATATCTTGTGTTAAAATACGCAGTACAGATATACTATACTACAGTCGGTGTTGATAAATAAACGTTTAGAATGTTGCAGCCGTTCAAAGGTTGTAGCGTACATTAAGTTACTTTATATAGTTCATTGCATACTTCATCTAGGCTTTGTCATCGGAAAGCTACGGTTGATTACGCGTCGTTCCTCCCTTGGAGAGAGGAAGGACGCGTAATTAACCATGGGTTTCCGACGTTGATAGGCTTTTCGCCGATATACAGTGCACATTTAATATGTTACAGGTCCGAGAAGCTGGACGAGAAGGATCTAGGAGTGGATAAAGATTCACAGGAGACGGGGAACTCCGGGGAGACAGCGTGGCCTAACAAGATGGAAGAGGACAATATTTCAAACAGCCAGTCAAAAGTTGTCACTGAAGAAATGGAAGAGGAGGAAGAATACGAGATCACGGAGTTTGATGACTGAGTTTTATGTTCCTGGTTTCATTGTCTTTTTTCCAGACTAGAATATTTAATAAATATTTTCATTTTGAGTTTGTTTGATGATTTGTAATGAAATTACAACCTTGCGTGGATTACTTTACAACCTTACATGCAATACTTGTATAAAATACAACAGACAATTTCACATTCCTCTTAACTTTGCAATCACATAGCAAATAAAAGTGGCACTCGTTTGCTCTATTTTAAACGTTAAATAAAATATAAAAGATTAAAAAAAAGGAGAAGAAGTTGTCACAAGCAAGTCTGGCCGTGAACTATTAGTCTAACACATGCATGGATCTGTCGGAGAGTCTGTCCAGTTACCTCTTGAATTTGAAAAATTATAAATTTGATACAGTAAACTGATGAGAAATACTGAGTAGACAACGAATCTTCCATTCCCTGCAAAACCTAGACAGCACAATATACACGTACTTGTTATGATCCACCGCTGTTCGTATAAAAGTATTGATCCATATTGAACCCACCGACTCCCATATCAATTTACAACCGTCAAACTGTTTGTACCCACCTATACCTTAAGAGGTGCTCTTTAAACATAAACTACCCAAATTTGACGAATCTGTTCTATAAAAAAATAACAGAGCAAGATATTAAAATCTCATCTACGTGCTCGAAAGCCAACAGAGTGCAAAAGGCAGTTAATGAGATAACCACAAAAGACAGGAAAACGCTTTTGAAATAGAAAAAAAGAGACAATACTACCCGTTCAAGAATTTATAAAGATTCTGTATACTAACGAAAGTGTGTGCAAGCACAGCACTAATACTAGTTCAATTATAGGACGCACCTACAACATGTTAGATAATAAGTCTTGTCGCACAGACTATTGCATTCATCTTATTAGTTGTAAGATTTGCTCAAAATAGTATGTTGGATAAACCAGTGACCTCCACAAAAGCAGCCACCGTACCATCATAGAGACCAAACAAACGAAAATCAGAAAAAGAGTCCGTCGGGATCGAACATTTCAACCTCAGTGTTCACAAATCATTAATGGAAAGATATGACAGTACACGTAGTGGTTATTGAAATTATTCCTCACTGGACGGACACAGAGTGAGGAGTTTTGGATGCACAAACTTGCACACGTGCTGATTTCAGACTTCCAAGTACAGTGTAGTTTCAAATAGTTGTAGTTACCATGGCGTAGTAACCTTGACATATATTGAGAATCAACTGTTCCTTTTGTGTAACTTTCTGATCAACATTAATGATGATTTAGTAGTTTTAATAACTTTTATGAATAATTCATGACATGATTTAGATGACGTCATGGGACAGTTTTTTCGATACAATTCACTGTAGCAAGGGGATGTCTGTAACTACTAGAATTTCCGCAGTTTCTATTCAGCGCAAATACCTTTAATTCACTTCTCTATGGCGAATCAGAAATTTTTGAGAAAAGTTATTAGCACTTTTCTATATACTGCTTTTTTAAAAACTTGCCATTTTACAGTGTAAACTTATGTTATAGTGCACTTTTTATGATTAACACTTGTCATAATATACAGGATGTGGAATATCGTTCCATTTTTTCTTACATTTCGTTATTAATAACTAACTTAAATAAATCAGGATATGAAATGAATTTTAAAAAGAATTGTATCTTAGCTAAACACTATGAAAAAAATTACGTTAATTCTAGAGTAAAAATCATTCATTTCTTTTCAGTAAAATTTCTTGATAGCCTGACTTGTTTAGTTCTTGGTAGAGACCTTGCATTTTTATTACAGACACGATCAATATTAGAAGAGTATGCAGTCCCTTTAGCAACAAGGGGATTGCTTCATTCTAACTCTTGTCGATCCAAGCATTCATCTACTGGATTAGGCCTTGGATGGAAACCTCTCCATAAACCACAGTGGTACTCTACATGTAAAACAGTAGGTAATATGGTTAGGGGTCCTCACCCTAACCATAGTTTGTTTCTAAGATTATGAAATGACCCTGAGAAGTGCATAATACAGAGTCTACTCCAGAATCCATTTATATTTCCCCTTTGTCTTTCTGAGAGGTTGCATGTGAACTCCCTCAGTGGGTCTGCAGTAAATGACATGCAATATAAACATGTATTTACAATTTCAACTGTCCTTGTCTGTGATACCATTAGGAATCAATTCTCTGAAGCCTATAACCTAATAACTTCATAAAAGATGAGCGACACAAAATAAGCGTGCCTTATAGCATATCTGAAACATGTTATTAGCTGCGCCGCATAGTTATACATAGCCAGTGCTACTTGAAAAACAAAATAGTGATTTTAAAATGTTGTTTTAAACTGTAGATATTGGAAATAATGTTAATATAAGTAATAAGAAATCATTCTTTGAATATTATGAGGTTATGATTTTGGTCGGGGGTGGTCAAATCTATCATAAAGCCCTTGGGGCTTTATTGGATTTGACCACGTTCCAACTGAAATTATCATCTCATAATACTAAAAAATTGATTTCTTATTCCTTAAATAAACAGTCACTTATAAGAATACTTATTAGCAGTAACACTCCCAGCTTTTTAAAAATAATTTCCCATATTTAAGTTATTCTTCAAATTTTCATATAATGATTATGAGATGACTTAATGAATTCAAAATTTAAGGTATATATTTGAAAATTTCGTTTTGTTCCAGGAAAGACAGAATTGTGAAACTGCAAGACATTTGTTTAAAACTAAGAGTCAAGAATTTTAAAGGTGATGTTATTGTTATCAGGAGTAAGGTCAGTCGATAATAAACATATTTGTAATAGTAATCTTTGCAATAAACTTATTTCATGCTTTAAAATAGAGTTATTTCAAAAGCTTTCAAGTTAGTACATGTTCTTTTAAACTATGTAACATTAAACATTGCTTTTGCTGTTGGACTTGAATGAGGCATGTTCACCATTTGAGCTTAAAATTGAAACTCTTTCATAGATAATTAAGGTATTTATTTATAAAAAGTCAGTAAAAATTTGAATGATAGATGTCAATTTTCATGTGATGTACACAATTCTTTGTTGTATCCGTGATATTACCAAAATCATTGAAATAATTGTATTCAAGTTTGTAATATAAAGACAATAAGTCAATATAACATTTTCCAAACACCTGTAGTACATTTAAACAATCATATGCTTTCTTTGGTGATTCATTCGGCATATGAGGGTGGCGACATTGCAGACAAAATATATAACCCGCGTAAGCGTGTTATGTAAATTTTGTATGCAATGATCACTACCTTCATAATCTGCATGAATCATCAAAGAAAGCATTTTGTTATTTATATTTACATTTTTCTTTTATAAACTAATTAAAAAATTAATTATAAAAAGCAACTAAAATTCACTAAAGTACTGTTGATGAACATAAGTAGGTTATCTAAAAGAAACAGCAAACTCGTCTCCAGTGAGACTTTGAGTCTAACATCATCGTGATTATTTTGTGCATTCCGTGATTTGTCTTGGGTCACTGTAGGTTGCGACCAATCGATAAATTTCAGTCCTGTCAGTTTCAGTCGCTGTAGATTTCAATCAATCGATAAACAGGACGTGTAGATTGCAGTCTGGCTGTTTCTTTAGAGCTATGAATTGACTATAAGTTTCCGTAAGAAGTAGAGGGAATCATACTTGGTAGATGTAAATGTATAATAATGTTTCAAAAATATCTATACAAAACTTAAAGCTGCTTGGTCTGATTTTATGTCAAATTTTGTGTACGCTTTTCAACGATGTTTATGCTAAGTATGTCTATAACAATGGACATTGCAGTAGTTTTCCCGGTCAATTAAGCCTAACTTCAATGAAAAAATGTGTAAAAATTTGTTAACAAAACAAAGGACATAAAAAGGGTACTGCATTATTTCGCCTCATGTTAAAATTTGCCCCTGACATCGAGACTGGTATGGTTGTATTACGAGTTTGATATGGCTATACATAAAGATCATAATGTTCAAGAAAATCAAAAAAAAATACCCTCTGTACATTTTTTTCGCTAATATTTCTGAAGTTTGTTTTGTTTACAATCGATGCATAATATGCGGGGTGAATAAACCTAATCATTTAGGGGACGAAACCAAACGGTTTCCTTTTCTAAACATTCCCATAATGCATTTTGAATTGTTTTTTTGTTTGCCCCAAAAGAAAGTATTTTTATTTACTTTGGATATTTCTAACTTTGAAAGGAGACCAATTATGCTGGTGTAAATCGGAGAAAGTCAATAACTTTCTAAGATGATTGGTTTGTATGGAAAATTATTTGATACTGTAATAACCAAAAAATCAAACCAAGCAGCTTTGATGAAATGACATTAAATCGCTGGGGATTTGATATCATACTAGTAGTTGAATTACTCACAAATACAGTATATTCATGATTATTACAGTATATATATATATATACAGTATATATAGATATGAAGTAACATTATTTCCTTTATTTGTTCACACCATGCAATTGCAGTTCATCTTTGATATTTGTTAACAGGTTATGCCTGTCCTCCAGATGTACTGCAGACAGAGTTAGTTCCCTTTCTTTCACTCATTGATGTTACACTCCATGACCCAGGTATTAGTTTATATTTACATTATCCAGTGTCTTTGCGTGTGATAACACTACGTATCGATTTTGCACTATATAACTCATAATACAAACGACGCCAAATTGAGGCGCCAGGGGGGTATGTTTATTTATATTTAAATATTTAATCGTACGATGGCCTAAGATTATATAAATATAAGTAATAAGGAATCATTCTTTGAATTATGAGGTGATAATTTCGCTCGGGGCGTGATCAAATCTATCATAAAGCCCTTTGGGCTTTATTGGATTTGATCACGCCCCGACCAAAATTATCACCTCATAATACTCAAAGAATGATTCCTTATTCCTTATATAATTACAGTCATTAACCCCCCCCCTCCCCGGCCCCCCCCCCCCCCAAAAAAAAATCTAACATAAATGACGCTAGAAAAATAAAATATGCACAGACAGAAAGTATTCTTTATGCCTAATAGAACTTTATTGATGTAATAAATAATGGATACCAGATTAATGAAATTTTATCAACTTAAAGTTTTTATTCCTGTATTGTAGGATTTAATGCCCAATTTTTGTTTTCAGGTCAAATTTCATTTATAAATGAAATAACCAAGTTTTCTAATGTCAAAATAAGGTAAGTGTTATCAACTTTTGTTGAAATAATTATCATAAATTTAATAAAAAAGAAGGAATCTTAACATACAATTTTATTTGATAAATGGATAAGCTAATGATAGTATGTATTATTCTGTTAACTCTCATCATCAGATATTTGGAATGGTATTTGTTTCACTGGATCCATTTATCTATTGCTCAGAATAGTTTTCATATGACAAATGTAAACAATTATTTTTATCTTGCACAGAGTGTAATTGACATAGTAATGTAGCTCCTCGTGAATTATTTTCACAAAGTAATGATCACTGGAGGTACTTGTACACTTTCACTGTGTTGGTGTTATGTTGTCCCACATGGAGATTGTTCTCATCATCCACACACAGACTACGATAAAACCCAACCCCTTGTCGTGCTGTGAGTATTAGAAACAAGAACTGTCCGTGTTGATCCAGGAGCGTAACTGTGCTGTTATTACCTGGTATCAAGAACACGCTCAAGCGAGGACCGCTGCACACTAGAATGTGACCAAGGAGATCAGTACATATACCATAGGGATTAAACATTGATCCCTGGCCTGTGTAGGAGAACCTGTGTTGTCCTGATTTATTTACCACCACTACAGCATGTTTGTTTATGTCTGATGTACAGATATCACCATTGATGTTTTCTGTGATGTAGCGTGGATCACTATACAGTCCCTGTCCTTTGTTGTCCCTCTGTATGTTCTGTATTTCTTTCCCTTTCTTGTTGTACCTGGTGACTTTAGCCTCTCCATTCTTTATCGTCCCTACCAGTATGTCCCCGTTGATATGGGAGGAGTGTATGCTGATTGGTTCCCAGTCTACTGTTTTATTAAATTCAGTGATTGTATTATTCAGTGTTATCGTATTGATGACCTTGTTCTTTCTGTCTGTATAGATCAGATCCCCATCCTGTGTGACTGTGTGGTAGCCATATACACCATCGGTTTGTATCTTCTGTAGCTGATTCCCCTGTAGATCTGTTTTGACAAAATTACCAATATCTTCACTGGCCCAGAGTCTGCCTGCTTTACCTAGTGATATATGCCATACATTGCCAACACCTGGTACTGTGTACTCCCTGACCTTGGTGAAGGAGGAACACAGAGACAGTGTTCGTTTCACGTCAGATTTCTCTCTGTCTTGTTTCCTCTGTTGTTCTGTAGGTTTCAACTGTGTAGAGGCTGTCTTCATGGGTTTTATTTTTCTGTTCTCTGGTTTAGTGTCAGGAGCAGTTACTCTACCCAATAGTTTGGAGACATCTTCCTTGCTGTATTGACCAGCATTAAATACTGGAGGGACTGGTATAATGGTTTTTGGTATGGGTTTGATTTTCATCTGGTAAGGTTGAGAAAGAATGAGTGGATTGCTTTGGACTTTGGTTGAGGACAGGTAGCCATGGAACTCTCTGACAAGGTCTTCGAGATAGGAGATGTAATCTTGATAGGTTTTGTCTTGACTCTTAAGCTTCTCCTTTAGAGACTCTTCCATTTTGTTGACTTGTTCTATTTCATCTGATGCCACAGTGTCCACCAAACGTTTAAGGGATTCAGCTTTAGCCTTTATGGATGTTCTTATTTTATCTATGGTTGCTTTTATTTCTTTGAAATTATCCTTTATATCTTCTTGTATATCATGTGAAGTTGGGAGAAAATACTGATGGATTTTATAAATTTCATCAAGGCAAAGAGTGAATTTCTCCGAATAAATTGTTTCTAAATCATTAAGTGTGTGTTTTTGATGGTCTTGTATTACACATTTGGAACATACAGGAACATGGCAGTCCTCACAGATCATATCTATATCCTTAGTCGGGTGATCCTTACATTTTTCCACAGGAAGTTGTCTTTTGCGTTGTCTGTATGGGACCACTTCATGTTTTTTTGTGTCTGGACTCTTCTGATGTTCATCTCTGCATTGTTCACACATTTGTCGGTGACATGGATTGCAGTAAAACAGGCAGTTCTTCTCGCAGCCTTCGGAGCCGCAAACCAAATAGTGCTGACCAATGACTGGTTCATTCTGGACGGTGTCTGGAACTACTGGCTTGGATAATGCCATCTGAAATTTTTGATTTGATTAGATTTGCACCATCATTTATTAAATAAAAGTAAAAATCTCGGACAACCTTATCTTCAATAAATGTCCCTATACTGTACATTTTTACTTAGGAATAAGGAATCATTCTTTGAGTATTAGGAGGTGATAATTTTGGTCGGGCTTGATCAAATCCAATAAAGCCCGTAGGGGTTTATGATATATTTGATCACGCCCAGACCGAAATTATTATCTCATAATATTCAAAGAATGATTCCTTGCTACTTATATTTATATATTTTTCAGCATTTGTAGGATTAAATATTTGAATATAAATAAGCAAATCCCGCTTGCGCCCCAATTATGCGTCGTTTACATTTATTGGACAGTACAAGAATTGTTACGTAGTGTTACATTGTATCACAGGCAAAGACACTGAAAAATGTAAATATTGCAGGATAAAATAATCAACCAGGCACGTAGCAACGGGAGGGAGGTGGTGGGGGTTGCTTATTCACTAGTGAAAATGTACCTTGTTCATTTATTTATTTAAAGAAAATCATATGTAACCTCTTCACCCACCTTGAATTTGTAAGGGTTGTAGACTCAAACGATGATGGAAGTGAGACTTCACGAGACTTGCAATTTACTTCCTGGATTTTTGACAAAAATAGATTTAAAATCGATAGAGCAATTTAAATCAATATCCAGTAGACGGCTTTTGTGTTGAAATGCGCAATGCATATGAACCATGGTCATTATTATGCAGTAAACATGAAAAATGTTATAGCCATTCGGAGATTTTTGTACGACTGGCCATTTTATGTTGTACAATGTAATATAACATTGTGCCGGATGATTATGCCAGTGCCAGGCTGCCATTTTTGGCACCTGCTTAAGATTCAGTTTCGTAAAAATCCTTATATACCAACTAATCAAAGGCCATTGCCTAGAAAAACTTAAGTATGACTACTTTATTTTTTTATGTGTCTCACCTGACAGGTGAGATATTACCTTTAAAATTAATATTCCACAGGAAAATAATGATTCTCATAGAAGATAGTTTTCCTACATGATATTTTGAAATTCGTATAGAATGAAACATCCTAATGATGTTATATTTCCTACAGGATAATAGTATTTCCTAAAGAAATTTAATTCAGACAGGTAGTTTTCCTATAGGAAATTAAGATTTCCTATCGGGTTTTGAAGTCCTATGGGAGTATTGTACAAATCGTACGGGAATTTTAAACTCTTATAGGAAGTTCTTTTATTCCATTAGGAAACCAAAAAAAAATCAATAGCTAAATATCTCACCTGACAGATGTGATGCATTTATATCAAAAGTAGTTATAAAGGTGGTATGGGACATATGTCGATATTAATGTGGATTAAAGTACATAATAATGAGAATACTTTCACTGGTTTAGAATTTTCAAATTTTACAATATTTAACCAAAATCTAGCTTTTTAAAATATTTGGAAAGGCAAAAAATGTAAAACCACAAGCGGGATTCGAACTCATGACTACAGATTCGTGGTTAATCCTCTTACCCACTGCGCTACGCTGTCAGGTGACAATACTGTGAAAGAAACTATAATATAAATAGTTTCTTTCCCAATATTGTCATATTATGATTACACTTCATTTTATTTTTTATTTTGATAAACAATACGTCACAACATGGAGGTGTCCCATACAACATGAAATCAGCAATGGTCTTTCATATGACATATTTGAATTTTTTGCAACATGCAACTTAGACCAGTACAAAATTACCATCTTGACAGTGGTGTAATTATCCGGCACAATTATATATGCTTGTCGCACTTATGCAGTAAACCTTTGACATATTACAGGTCAGAGAAGCTGGACGAGAAGGATCTAGGAGTGGATAAAGATTCACAGGAGACGGGTACCTCCGGGGAGACAGTGTGGTCCAACAAGATGGAAGAGGACAATATTTCAAACAGCCAATCAAAAGTTGTCACGGAGGAAATGGAAGAGGAAGAAGAATACGAGATCACGGAGTTTGATGACTGAGACTTTTATGTTCCGTTTCATTCTTTTTTTCCAGACTAGAATATTCAATAAATATTTTCATCTCCAGTTTGTTCGATGTTTTGTAATGAAATTACAACCTTGCGTGCATTACTTGTATAAAATACCACAAACAATTTCACTCTCTTCTAAATTTCTCAATCACATCTCATAGCAAAGAAAAGTGGCATACTTTCGCTCTATAAATATAAGAGGTTTATATAAATGAGAAGTTGTCACAAGCAAGTATGGCCGTGAAATATTAATCTAACACTTGCATGTATCTGTCATGTACCCGTCTGTTCAGTTACCTCTTGAATTAAAAAAATATAAATTTCATGTAGTAAACTGATGAGAAATAAACAGCAAATCTTCCATCCCCTGCAAAACCTTGACAGCATGATATACTTTTACTGGTATATAAGTACTTTAAGATTATATGGATATGAAAGTAATATTTTATGTTTGCAATATACCAACCTTCCCCGAACAAGATCGGTTGTGCTAAATAAGATAATGAAAAATGCTATCAACTAAGGAAGAGTTTGATTTAAATTGTTTTAAACTATAATGGAAATGGTTTTAAAAGAAGTTATGAGAAAAAGAAGATGGAAAAAAAATGAAATTATGTTGAAACCCATCCACATAATTACGATCGTGTTTTGATCTCTACAATGGAATATCTCCGAATATCTAGGATCTACGACAGAAAGTCCAAAATAAAATGTTGAAGCGGATTTAATTTAAAAGCCCTTACTACCCCGTAGCATTACACGTATAAAAGTATTGCATTTGGCCATTTGAAATCAAAACCTTTATTCACATCAGCAATTTACGTCCGTAGCGCAACGTAGGCAAAAAGAATAGTTGCCTCGCATTTAAAATGACAATCACTGTTTTTAACAACGTTTTTTTATGTCAGGGTTAAAGGGGCATGGTCACGATTTTTGTCAAATTCTTTTTTTCTGTTTATATTATTTACAATGCTTTAGATATGCATTTTTAATGATCAAGTGAAATTTATAAGCAAGATACAGAGCTTACAATTCTTTGTTATGTAAACAAGGCTCGTGCCCTGTTTTTGTTTACCTAGGTTCAATATACCAGTAAGAAAATCTTTTTCAAGCTGATTTTCTATCTTCTTTATTCATCTAAAGCATGAATAAACAGTTCAGAACGTTTAACAATTTCATTTAATGTCTAAAATAGAACTTTTCACTTCAACAGTCAAAATGTAAACAAAGGCATTGTTTACATAGTAAGAAATTGTGAGCTCTGTAACTCGCTTATAACTCAACGAACGACACTCAAATTTTGGTTGCATATTAAAAATGCCTTACTTAAGCATTGTAAACATTAAAATCAGAAAAATAATTTTTGACCAAAATCATGTCCCTTTAAAAGGACCAAATTAACAGTTAATGAAAACAGTTAAATTACAGAAATTATACACTGTATATAATGTCTTGAAGATGACAACATAATATTCAGTCTTGATCCATATTGAACCCACCGACTTTCATATCTTAATCTGTCAAACTGCTTGTACTGACCACCTTTAGAGGTGCTCCTTAAAAGATAAACTACCCAAATCTGTTCAATAAAGAAAAGAGTAAGATAATGAAATCCAATCTGCGTGGTCGAGGCTACAAAGCCCACACAGTGCAAAAGGAATCTTATGAGATACCCAAAAAAGACAGGGAAAACGTATTTGCAATAGAAAGAAAAAATACAATACTAACCGTCCAAGAATTCAGAAAGAATCTTTCCGTTCTGTATACTAACTAAAGTGTGTGCAAATACAGCACTCGAACCAGTTCAATTATGGGTCACACCTACAAAATATTAGATAATACGTCTTGTCGCACAGACTATTGCATTTATCTCATTTGCTGTAAGATTTGCTCGTTGGAGAAACGAGTGACCTCCACCAAAGCAGCCACCGTTCCATCATAAAGACCACACAAACGAAAATCTGAAAAAGAGTCCGTCGGGATCGAACATTTCAACCTCAGTGTTCACAAATCATTAATGGAAAGATATGACAGTACATGTAGTGATTATTGACATTATTCCTCATTGGACAGACACAGAGTGAAAAGTTTTGGATGCACAGACTTGCACACAAGCTGATTTCAGACTTCCAAATACACTATAGTTTCAAATAGTTGTAGTTACCATGGCGTAGTAACCCAGACATATATTGAGAATCAACTGTTCCTTTTGTGTAACTTTCTGATCAACAGTAATGATGATTTAATAGTTGTAATAACTTTTATGGATAATTCATGACATGATTTAGGTGACACGGATTTTTTCTCGATACAATTCACTGTAGCAAGGGGATGTTTGTAACTACTAGAATTTCCGCAGATTCTATTCAGCGCAAATACCTTTTAATTCACTTCTTTATGGCCAATCAGCAATTTTTGAGAAAAATTACTAGTACTAGTCAAAACATGAAAATTTTTCTACATACTGCTTTTTTTAAAATTTCCAATTTCACAGTGTAAACTAACGTTATAGTGCACATTTTATGATTAACATTTGTTAATAATATACAGTATATGGTATATCGTTCCATTTTTTCTTACATTTCGTTATCAATAACTAACTTTAATAAATCAGGAGATGAAATGAATTTAAGAAAAACTTGTATCCTAAATAAACACTTTGAAAAAAATTACGTTAATTCTAGAATAAAAATTAATCATTTCTTTTCAGTAAAATTTCTTGATAGCCTGACTTGTTTAATTATAAGTGGAGAGCTTGCATTTTTTATACAGACACGGTCAATATTAGAAGAGTATGCAGCCTCAATAGCAACCAGAGGAATGCTTCATTCTAACTCTAGTCGATCGAAGCATTCATCTACTGGATCAGGCCTTGGATGGAAACCTCTCCATAAACCACAGTGGTACTCAACATGTAAAACAGTAAGTAATATGGAAAAAGGTCCTCACCCGAGCCGTTAGTTTGTTTCTAGGATTATGAAAAGACACTTATAAGTGCATAATACAGAGTCTACTTCAGAGTCTGTAAATATTTCTTCTTTGTCTTTCAACTGAGAGACTGAGCTCCCTCAGAGGGCCTATTGTAAATGACATATGCTTTACCAACATAAATAAACCTTACAAGTACACATGGTCACTCAAATTAGAATACTTATTAGCAGGAACACTTCCAGTTTTTATTAAAAAAAATAAGGTGGCTCTATACACCACTTTTTGATGACGCAGTACGCAAAAAAGTAAATCTGGAAACATGCATTTCCGGTACTGGCTGATTTAAACTGAGGTGAATTGTATGGGAACCGCTATTTTGAAAAATTTGTTAAATGGATAGATTCAATTTGATAATTGGAAAATTCATTACTTACAAAATGGATAGATTCAATTTGATAATTGGAAAATTCATTACTTACAAGTAATGTGGTATGTGACACCTTCACGTTGTGTGGTATTATTTATCGAAATAAACAATAAAATCAAGTATAAATTTTTAAAAAGTTTCTTTAGCATCATCGATATGTTACACCGTAGCACAGTGGGTTAGTGGGTTCACTACAAACCAGTAGATCATGAGTTCGATTCCTGTTGAGACCAATAAATTTTTAACTTTCCAAAAATTTCTAAAACGTACTTTTTGGTTGAATACCGTGAAAGAAAATTCTAAACAGGTGAAAATATTTCAATTAGAATATACTTTAATGCACATTAATATCGACACCTAACGGGGATGAGAGGGTTGCTTTGATTTCTCTCAGGTTGGGATACATAAATCCTATTAGCCTAGTCAATGTTCCCCTTTATTTATTTAACTTAGTTTTGCATTAAAGCGAATTTATTCACTTATACAGGGCAAAGTCTATAGTGAAATATGTATGTATTTATCATTCCAACATTATATTTAGGAAATTTTCTTCAACTCAGAAATGAAAAGTCCCCAAGGTGTTTGGGCCTTGGGACTTAGGAACGATAACCCTTACATTTAAAATTTTTTTGTGTTTATTTGCAATGGTTTTCATTCAATTTTTTATGTCACATTTATTAAAATACATTTTCTTATAACATCAAGCAACTTTTTCAGATGATTTGTCAACAGAGTAAGAAAATATGAAAAATTATGTTTTGGGGAAATACTAAAAAAAATTGCAATAATAACATTTTTGAATGTTAAGAAGTGTTATATTTTTTTTATGTGTCCGAAGGAAATATCCATCATATGACAAAATAATTTCTCTCAATTTGTTGATAGCCGTCTTGTTAAAAAATATTTTACAAAAACACGAAAAATATTTAAAAATTCTTTAAAAATACCTATAGTATCCCTATCGTCATTTTCAGATTTGATAAGTATATGTTTTGTGGTCTTCTATTGAAAATTGGAATAAACTGTGGGTGTATAGAGCCACCTTAATTAATCTTTGAATTTTCTTGTTATGATTATGAGATGACTTAATGTATTTATTTAAAAATATCTTTTTGTTCCAGGAGAGACAGAACTGTGAAACTGCAAGACATTTATTTAAAAGTAAGATTCAAGAACTTTAAAGATAATGTTACTATTATTGGGAGTAAGGTCAGTCGATGTTCAACATTATTGTAATTATCTGAGCACTAAACATTATTCATTCTTTAAAATAGAGTTATTTCAAAAGCTTTCAAACTAGTACATGTTCTTTTAAACTTTGTATGGTACTTAATAATTTGATAAAAATATTATATGTTGATATATTAATTGATTTAATTGTGGGACTTGAACGAGGCATGTTCACCAGTTCTTTGTTGTGTATTTCCCAAATACACTGTACCAGTAGTACATGTAATAATATTCCAAGAATATCTAATGTTCAACCTTAATAATGAGATCACATTAAATCGCTGGGTATTTAATATCATAGTTTAATTACAAATATATTCACGGTTTTTACAGTATATATAGATATATAGTAAAATTATTTCTTTCATTTGTACACACCATGCAGTTGCAATTCATCTTTGAAATTTGTTAACAGGTTATGCCTGTCCTCCAGATGTACTGCAGACAGAGTTAGTTCCCTTTCTTTCACTCATTGATGTTACACTCCATGACCAAGGTATTGGTTTATCATTACAGTCATAACCCCCACCCCAGATAAAAATAATTAAGACATATATGACGCTAGAAAAATAAAATGCCAATAATATGCACAGACAGAAAGTATTCTTTATGCCTAATAGAAACTTATTGATGTTATAAATAATGGATATCAGATGAATGAAATTTTATCAACTTAACTTAAAGTTTTGATCCTGTGTTGTAGGATTTAATGCCCAATTTTTGTTTTCAGGTCAAATTTCATTTATAAATGAAATAACCAAGTTTTCTAATGTCAAAATAAGGTAAGTGTTTTCCACTTTTGTTGAAATAATTATCATAAATTTGTAAAAAAAAAAAAAAAAAAAAAAAGGGAATCTAACATTCAATTTTATTTGATAAATGGATAAGCTAATGATAGTATATATTATTCTGCTAACTCTCATCATCAGATATTTGGAATGGTATTTGTTTCACTGGATCCATATATCTATTGCTCAGAATGGTTTTCATATGACAAATGTAAACAATTATTTTTATCTTGCACAGAGAGTAATTGACATAGTAATGTAGCTCCTCATAAATTATTTTTACAAAGTAATGATCACTGGAGGTACTTGTACACTGTCACTGTGTTGGTGTTATGTTGTCCCACATGGAGATTGTTCTCATCATCCACACACAGACCACGATAAAACCATACCCCTGGTCGTAGTGGGAGTATTAGAAACAAGAACTGTCCGTCTTGATCCAGGAGATTAACTGTTTTATCATCTAATATCCAGAACTTGCCCAAGGGAGGATTGCTTCACACTAGAATGTGACCAAGGAGATCAGTACATATACCATAGGGATAAAACTGTGACCCCTGACCTGTGTAGGAGAACCTGTGTTGTCCTGATTTATTGACCACCACTACAGCAAGTTTGTCATAATCTGATGTACAGATATCACCATTGATGTTTTCTGTGATGTAGTGTGGAACACCATACAGTCCCTGTCCTTTGTTGTCCCTCTGTATGTTCTGTATTTCTTCTCCTGTCTTGTTGTTCCTGGTGACTTTAGCCTCTCCATACTTTATCATCCCCACCAGTATGTCCCCGTTGATGTGGGAGGAGTGTATGCTGATTGGTTTCCAGTCTACTGTTTTATTAAATTCAGTGATAGTATTATTCAGTTCTATCGTATTGATGACCTTCTTCTTTCTGTCTGTATAGATCAGATCCCCGTCCTGTGTGACTGTGTGGTAGCCATGTCCACCATTGGTTGATATCTTCTGTAGCTGATTCCCCTGTAGATCTATTTGGCTAAGACTACTATCATCTTCACTGACCCAGAGTCTGCCTGCTTTACCTAGTGATATATGACGTACATTTTTAACACCTGGTACTTTGTACTCCCTGACTTTGGTGACAGAGGAAGACAGAGACAGTGTTTGTTTTATGTCAGATTTCTCTCTGTCTTGTTTCTTCTGTTGTTCTGTAGGTTTCAACTGTGTAGAGGCTGTCTCCATGGGTTTTATTTTTCTGTTCTCTGGTTTAGTGTCAGGAGCAGTTACTCTACCCAACAGTTTGGAGACATCTTCCTTGCTGTATTGACCAGCAGTAAATACTGGAGGGACTGGTATAATGGATTTTGGTATGGATTTGATTTTCAGCTGGTCAGGTTGAGAACGAATGAGTGGATTGCTTTGGACTTTGGTAGAGGACAGGTAGCCATGGAATTCTCTGCCGAGGTCCTCAAGATAGGAGATGTAATCTTGATAGGTTTTGTCTTGACTCTTAAGCTTCTCCTTTAGAGACTCTTCCATTGTGTTGACTCGTTCTATTTCATCCAATGCCACCCAGTCCACCAAACGTTTAATGGATTCAGCTTTAGCCTTTATTGATGTTCTTATTTTTTCTATGGTTGCTTTTATTTCTTTGAAATTATCCTTTATATCTTCTTGTATATCATGTGAAGTTGGGAGATAATACTGATGGATTTTATAAATTTCATCAAGGCAAAGAGTGAATTTCTCCGAATAAATTGTCTCTAAATCATTCAGTGTGTGATTTTGATGGTCTTGTATTACACATTTGGAACATACTGGAACTTGGCAGTCCTCACAGAGCATGTCTATATCCTTGGTCGGATGATCCTTGCATTTCTCTACAGGAAGTTGTCTTTTGCGTTGTGGATAAGGGACCACTTCATGGTTTTGGGTTTCTAGACTCTTTTGATGTTCATCTTTGCATTGTTTACATACTCGTAGGTGACAGTGATTACAATAAAACAGGCAGTTCTTCTCACAGCCTTCAGTACCACACATCAAACAGTCCTGGCCAATGATTGGTTCCTCCTGGACAGAATCTGAATCTTCTGGGTTGGATAATGCCATCTAAAATTTATAATTTGATTATATTGTTCACCATCATTTATAAAAAGAAAATACATGTGAAATGAAAAATTCCATCCCTTATGTTTTATATGGTTTAATAAATGTTTGTACATTTTATATCGTTTAAAAAAGGAGGAGAGGCTGGCTAGGCAATCCTATTAAAAAAATGAACCATTTTCTTATATCTTTCTGAAAGTATTAATTTGATTAGATTTGCACCATCATTTTACAAAGTTAAAGTTTTAGACAACTTTATCTTAAATTAACGTCTGTACGATCTACATTTTTAGGTCACCTGAGTCACTCAGGTGACCTACTGAGTATTGCAATTGGTCTTCGTCCGTCGTCATGCATTGTGCGTTAATAATTTTACATTTTTAACTTTATCTTGAAAACTACCAGGCCAATCGTTACCATTTTTGGTGTGAAGCATCTCAATGGTAAGAAGAATCTAAATTGTGAAATTCATGGCTCTACCACCCCTGGGGTGCTATGGGCGGGGCCAAATATGCCCCAAAAAAAGCCAAATTTTCAAAAATCTTCTTCTCTA
This sequence comes from Magallana angulata, assembly GCF_025612915.1. Lineage (NCBI taxonomy): Eukaryota > Metazoa > Mollusca > Bivalvia > Ostreida > Ostreidae > Magallana > Magallana angulata. Next base: position 29,293,333 of record NC_069120.1, read on the forward strand.
CTTCCACACATGTGAGGAAAAAAATGAATGCATGGTTATGATGTCCATGAAGCCTTCTACCAAAATTGTGAAATTTAACTATCCATAAAAATTCATGGCCTATGGTTCAGGGGTTCAGGCTCTAGGGTGGGGCCAATATGGCCATGTAGTAAAAATGTATTATATCTTAGAAAATCTTCTTCTCTACTCCCATTTATATTTGTTAAAAACTAAATGCATGATTATGATGTCCATGAGGCCCTCTACCAAAGTTGTGAAATTCATGACACCTGGGTCATGGGTTCAGGCTCTAGGGTGGGACCAATATGGCCATATAGTTAAAATGTATTTAAATCTTAGAAAATCTTTTTCTCTCATCCCATACTGTGGTTTCATCAATACTCAAGGTAATCAATTTTCGTGGATTAAGTGAAAAAAACAGTTTCAAGGATACGTAAATTCGTGGCTCAATACAAAATGTTAATATTAATTGCCTTTCAATGAACATTCAATTTCGTGAATCAACTAAACAACGAAATCCACGAAAATTGGTATTCAACGAATATTGATGAAACCACAGTATATACCGGTATTTGTTAAAAACTAAATGCATGATTATGATGTCCATGAGGCCCTCTACCAAAATTGTGAAATTCATGACCCCTGGGACAGGGGTTCAGGCTCTAGGGTGGGGCCAATATGGCCATATTGTAAAAATGTTTTAAATCTTAAAAAATCTTTTTCTCTACTCCCACACATGTGGGCAAAAAACCCCTGAATAAATGGTTATGATGTCCACTAACTCCTCTACCTAAATTGTGAAATTCATGGCCCCTGGGTCAGGGGTTCAGGACATAAGGTTCGGGCGGGGGGGGGGGGGCAATATGGCAATATAATGTTAATGCATATAATGTTTTAAAATTTTCTTCTCTATTCTCACACATCTGTATTAAAAACTGACTTATAATTATGTTTACCAGGAAGTCCTCTACTGAAATTTTCATTTTCATTTCCCCTGGAGTATGGGTTTTGACTCTAGGGCAGGGCCAAAATGGATGTATAGGTGTTAATGCATATAATGTTAAAAAATGATTTTCTTTACTCCCACACACCTGAAAGGAAAACTGAATTTATGATTTTGTAGACCAGATCTTTTTTGCCAAAATTGTAGGTTTCATAGTTCTTTTTGAAAGATTTCAGGCAGGGAGGGAGGTGGTCGTCATTACAAATTTATAATTTTTCTACTCCAGAATGAAACCTAATTAATTAAATGCATATATGAGACTCCTCGACAAGTTTGTGTATGGGATATATGCTACTCAGGTGACCGTTAAGGCCAATTGGCCTCTTGTTATGCAGGAAAAAAGGTTTCCATTATTTTTTGGTCGACTCACCTTGATTTTGTAAGCGTTGTAGAATCGGACGATGGTTGAAGTGAGACATTACGAGATATGCAATTTACTTCCTAGTTTTTGACAAAAATAGATTCAATTTAGCAATTTTAATCAATAAACGGTTGGCGATTTAATGTGTTAAAATACGCAGTACATATATACTATACTACAGTCGTTGTAAACAAATAAACGTTTAGAATGTTGCAGCCATTCAAAAGTTGTAGCGTACATCAAGCTACTTTATCCAGTACATTGCACCCCACGGTTGATTACGCGTCGTTCCTCTCTCCAAGGCTCTACGCCTAATTAACTGCGGGTTTCCGACGATGATAGGCTTGTCGCCGATATCCAGTAAACATTCAATATGCTACAGGTCCGAGAAGCTGGACGAGAAAGATCTAGGAGTGGATAAAGATTCACAGGAGACGGGTACTTCCGGGGATACAGTGTCGTCCAACAAAATGGAAGAGGACAATATTTCAAACAGCCAGTCAAAAGTTGTCACGGAGGAAATGGAAGAGGAGGAAGAGTACGAGATCACGGAGTTCGATGACTGAGACTTTTATGTTCCTGGTTTCATTCTCTTTTTTCTAGACTAGAATATTTAATAAATATTTTCATTTTCATTTTGAGTTTGTTTGATGAATTGTAATGAAATTACAACCTTGCGTGGATTACTTTACAATCTTACATGCAATACTTGTATAAAATACAACAGACAATTTTACTTTCCTCTAAACATTGCAATGACATAGCAAAGAACAATGGCATACGATTGCTCTATTTTAAAGGTTAAATAAAATATAAAAGATTTAAATGAATGAGAAGAAGTTGTCATAAGCAAGTTTAGCCGTGAATAATTAGTCTAACACATGCATGGATCTGTCGGAGAGTCTGTCCAGTTACCTTTTGAATGTGAAAAATTATAAATTTGATACAGTAAACTGATGAGAAATACTGAGTAGGCAACGAATCTTCCATTCCCTGCAAAACCTAGACAGCACAATATACACCTACTTGTTATAATCCACCGCTGTTCGTATAAAAGTATTGGCCACGGAAAATTTGATATCAGTACCATTATTCACATTAGCAATTTACCGCCGTAGCGCAGTGTAGGCAAATCAGGCAGTTGCCTCACATTTGAAATGACAATCAGTATTTTTAACAAAGTTTTTATTTATGTCAGTGTTAAGAGGACGAGGACAAAATACAGTTATGAAAAAAGTTAAATTACAGAAATAATATACAAAGTCTTGCAGATGACAACATTATGTTCAATCTCTCGTGTTCGAAAGCCAACAGAGTGCAAAAGGCAATTGATGAGATAACCACAAAAACCAGGAAAACGCTTTTGCAATAGAAAGAAAAAAGACAAAACTACCCGTCCAAGAATTATAAAGAATCTTTTCATTCTGTATACTAACGAAAGTGTGTGCAAGTACAGCACTAATACTAGTTCAATTATGGGTCGCACCCACATAATATTAGATAATACGTCTTGTCGCACAGACTTTTGCATTCATCGCATTAGCTGTAAGATTTTCTCAAAACTGTGTGTTGGAGAAACAAGTTATCTTCTCAAAAGCAACCACCGTTCCACCATAAAGACCAAACCAAAAAATATAATCAGAAAAAAACTCGTCGGGATCGAACATTTCAACCCCAGTGTTCACAAATCATTAATGGAAAGTTATGACAGTACACGTAATGATTATTGCCATTATTCCTCACTGGACGGACACAGAGTGAGAAGTTTTGGATGCACAGACTTGCACACGGGCTGATTTTAGACTTCCAAGTACACTGTAGTTTCAAATAGTTGTAGTTACCATGGCGTAGTAACCTTGACAAATTTTGAGAATCAGCTGTTCCTTTTGTGTAACTTCTGATCAACATTAATGATTATTTAGTATTTTTCATAACTTTTAATGGATAATTCATTTTTTTTTATACAATTACGTGTAGCAAGCGAATGTGTGTCTTCAGAACTCTGTAACTACTAAAATTTCCTCAGTTTCTATTCAGCGCAAATGCCTTTAATTCATTCCTTTAAGGCCAATCACCAATTTCTGAGAGAAATTACTAAAACTTGTCAGAACATGTAAAATTCTCTACATACTGGTTTTATTTTTATAGAAATCGACCTTTTCATATTTCGACCATTTTTAGTTATTTTTAAACTTTTTAGACCTCCCCCAGCTGATTATCTTTCTCTGCAAAGGGTTGACATTCCCTACCGTGTATATATAAACTTGTGTAACAGTGTGCTTTTTATTTACTTGGTATTATATACATTATGTGGTATGTCGTTCCTTTATCTCTTACATTTCGTTCAAAATAACTTGAACGGTCATGTTAACCATTTGACCTTCAATTGAAGCTCTTTAATGAATAAATAAGGTATTTCTTTTAAAAAGGCCAATTAAAATTAGAATGACCGACGTCAAGTTTTAAGCGATGTTCACAATTCTTTGTTGTGTCCATGATATTACTTCGACAAAGTTATTGAAGTTATTCAGTTTGTAATATAAAGAATAAGTTTATATCACATTTCCAAAATACCTTTAGTACATGTAGTAATGTCTTATTAATATCTATGTTAACTAAATGAAACCACATTAAATCACTAGGGATATAATATCATAGTTGATTTAAAATTATTTTAATTATTTTTAAAGTATAAATAGATATATAGTAAAAGAATTTTTTTCATTTGTGCACACCATGCAAATGCAGTTCATCTTTGATATTTGTTGCCAGCTTATGCATGTCCTCCAGATGTACTACAGACAGAGTTATTTCCCTTTCTTTCACTCATTGATGTTACACTCCATGACCCAGGTATTAGTTTATAACTACAGTTATTACCCCCACCACAACAAAAATATCTTACTAAAATGATGCTAGAATAATAAAATGCTTAAGATATGCACAGACAGAAAGTATTCTTTATGCCTAATAGAAACTTTTTGATGTTATAAATAATAGATATCAGATTAATGAAATTTTATAAATTTATTTGATAAATGGATAAGCTAATAATAGTATGTATTGTTCTCTCATAATCAGATATTTGGAATGGTATTTGTTTCACTAGATCCATATATCTATTGCTCAGAATAGTTTTCATATGACAAATGTAAACAATTATTTTTATTTTACACAGAATGTAATTGACATAGTAATGTAGCTCCTCATGAATTATTCTTACATAGAAATGATCACTGGAGGTACTTGTACACTGTCACTGTGTTGGTGATATTTTGTCCCACATGGAGATTGTTCTCATCATCCACACACAGACTACGATAAAACCCAACCCTTAGTCGTGCTGTGAGTATTAGAAACAAGAACTGTCCGTGTTGATCCAGGAGATGAACTGTGCTATCACATGACACCAAGAACCCGTCCAAGAGATAATTGCTGCACACTAAAATGTGACCAAGGAGATCAGTACATATACCATAGGGATAAAACTCTGACCCCTGACCCGTGTAGGAGAACCTGTGTTGTCCAGATTTATTCACCACCACTACAACATGCTTTTGATTGTCAGATGTACATATATCACCATTAATGTTTTCTGTGATGTAGTGTGGATGAATGTACAGTTCCTGTCCATTGTTGTACCACTGTATGTTCTGTATTTCTTCTCCTGCCTTGTTGTACCTGGTGACTTTAGCCTCTCTACCCTTTATCTTTCCCACCAGTATGTCCCCGTTGAAGTGGGAGGAGTGTAAGCTGACTGGTTCCCAGTCTCTCGTTTTGATAAATTTAGTGATTGTATTATCCGGTTTTATCTTATTAATGACCTTGTTCTTTCTGTCTGTAAAGATCAGATCCCCTTCCTGTGTGACTGTGTGGTAGCCATATTCATCACTGGTTTGTATCTTTTGCAGCTGGTTCCCGAGTAGATCTGTTTGGACTAGACTACCACCATCATCACTTGCCCAGAGTCTGCCTAATTTACCTAGTGATATATGACATACATTATTAACACCTGGTACTGTGTACTCCCTGACCTTGGTGACAGAGGAAGACAGAGACAGTGCTTGTTTGACGTTAGATTTCTCTCTGTCTTGTTTCCTCTGTTGTTCTGTAGGCTTTAATTCTGTAGAGGCAGTCTCCATGGGTTTTATATTTCTGTTCTCTGGTTTTGTGTCAGGAACAGTTACTCTACCCAATAGTTTGGTGACATCCTCCTTTCTGTATTGACCAGCAGTAAATACTGGAGGGACTGGTTTGGTGGTCTTTGGTATGGGTTTGATTTTAAGCTGGTCAGGTTGAGAAAGAATGAGTGGATTGCTTTGGACTTTAGTAGAGGACAGGTAGCCATGGAACTCTCTGACAAGGTCCTCAAGATAGGAGATGTAATCTTGATAGGTTTTGTCTTGACTCTTAAGCTTCTCCTTTAAAGACTCTTCCATTTTGTTGACTTGTTCTATTTCATCTGATGCCACAGTGTCCACCAAACGTTTAAGGGATTCAGCTTTAGCCTTTATGGATGTTCTTATTTTATCTATGGTTACTCTTATTTCTTTGAAATTATCCTTTATATCTTCTTGGATATCATGTGAGGTTGGGAGAAAATACTGATGGATTTTATAAATTTCATCAAGGCAAAGAGTGAATTTCTCTGAATAAATTGTCTCTAAATCATTAAGTGTGTGTTTTTGATGGTCTTGTATTACACATTTGGAACATACTGGAACTTGGCAGTCCTCACAGAGCATGTCTATATCCTTGGTCGGGTGATCCTTGCATTTCTCTACAGGAAGTTGTCTTTTGCGTTGTGTATAAGGGACCACTTCATGGTTCTGAGTTTCCAGACTCTTTTGATGTTCATCTTTGCATTGTTTACATACTCGTAGGTGACAGTGATTACAATAAAACAGGCAATTCTTCTCACAGCCTTCAGTACCACACATCAAATAGTCCTGGCCAATGATTGGTTCCTCCTGGACAGAATCTGAAACTTCTGGGTTGGATAATGCCATCTAAAATTTATGATTTGATTTTCTTGTTCACCATCATTTATAAAAAAAAAATACATGTGAAATGAAAAATTCCATCCACTATGTTTTATATAGTTAAATAAACGTTGTTTTCTTGACATTTTATATTGTTTAACAAAGGAGGGAAGGCTAACTGGACGATCCTTTTAACCATATTCTTATATCTTTCTGAAATTATTGATTTGATAAGATTTGCACCGTCATTTTCTAAAGTGAAAGTAAAAGTTTGACAACTTTATCTTCAAGAAACGTCTGTATGATCTACATTTTTATGCACATTAAAAGGTTTTCATTATTTTTTTGGTCGACTCACCTGTATTTTGTAAGCTTTCTAGAATCGGACGATGACTGAAGTGAGACTTCACGAGATCTGTAATTTACTTCCTGGTTTTTGACAAAAATAGATTAAAGGGGCATGGTTATGATTTTGGTCAAAAATTATTTTTCTGATTTTAATGTTTACAATGCTTTAGTTTTAATATATTTAATATGCAACCAAAATTTGAGTGTAGTTCGTTGAGTTATAAGCGAGTTACAGAGCTTGCAATTCTCTGCAATGTAAACAAAGCTTTTGTTTACATTTTGAATGTTGATGTGAAAATTCTAGTTTTAGACCTTAAATGAATGTGTTAAACGTTAGAAACTTTTTAATTAAGCTTTAAAGGAATAAGAAGATAGACAAATCAGCTTGATAAAGATTATTCACTGCTATACTGAACCTATGTAAACAAAAACAGGGCAGGATATGACAAAGAATTGTGAGCCCTTTACCCTGCTTTTAACTCTACGACTATCTCTCAAATTTCATTGGATTACTAAAAATGCATTTCTAAACCATCGTAAATAATTAATAAAAACAGAAAAATTAAAATTTGACCAAAATCGTGACCATGCCCCTTTCAAAGTAATGGAGCAATTTTAATCAACTGTAGGTTGGCGATTTCTTGTGTTAAAATACGCAGTACAGATATACTATACTACAGTCGGTGTTAATAAATAAACGTTTAGACTGTTACAGCCATCTACAGATTACAGCATACATCAAGCTTCTTTATCTTGTGCATTGCATATTTTATATAGACTTGCATCGTCGGAAAACTATGGTTGATTACGCGTCGTTCCTCCCTTGGAGAGAGGAAGGACGCGTAAGTAACCGTGGGTTTCCGACGTTGATAGGTTTATCGCCGATATGCAGTGCACATTTAATATGTTACAGGTCCGAGAAGCTGGACGAGAAGGATCTAGGAGTGGATAAAGATTCACAGGAGACGGGGAACTCCGGGGAGACAGCGTGGCCCAACAAGATGAAAGAGGACATTATTTCAATCAGCCAATCAAAAGTTGTCACGGAGGAAATGGAAGAGGAGGAAGAATACGAGATTACGGAGTTTGATGACTGAGGCTTCAATGTTCCTGGTTTCATTCTCTTTTTCCAGACTAGAATATTTAATAAATATTTTCATTTTCATTTTGAGTTTGTTTGATGAATTGTAATGAAATTACAACCTTGCGTGGATTACTTTACAATCTTACATGCAATACTTGTATAAAATACAACAGACAATTTTACTTTCCTCTAAACTTTGCAATCACATAGCAAAGAAAAGTGGCATACGTTTGCTCTATTTTAAACGTTAAATAAAATATAAAAGATTTAAATAAATGAAAAGAAGTTGTCAGAAGCAAGTCTGGTCGTGAAATATTAGTCTAACACATGCATGGAGCTGTCGCAGAGTCTGTCCAGTTACCTCTTGAATTTGAAAAATTATAAATTTGATACAGTAAACTGATGAAAAATACTGAGTAGGCAACGAATCTTCCATTCCCTGCAAAACCTAGACAGCACAATACACACGTACTTGTTATGATCCACCGCTGTTCGTATAAAAGTATTGGCCACGGACAATTTGATATCAGTACCATTATTCACATTAGCAATGCTGTGTAGGCAAATCAGGCAGTTGCCTCACATTTGAAATGAGTAAATGAAATCAGTATTTTATAAGTTTTTTTTTATGTCAGTGTTAAGAGGACGAGTACAAAATACAGGTATGAAAAAAGTTAAATTACAGAAATAATATATAAAGTCTTGAAGATGACAACATTATGTTCAGTCTTGATCCATATTGAACCCACCGACTCCCATATCTATCTTCAATCGTCAAACAGCTTGTACCCACCTATACCTTTAGAGGTGCTCCTTAAACATAAACTACCCAAATTTGACGAATCTGTTCTATAAAAAATAACAGAGCAAGATACTGAAATCCCATCTACGTGTTCGAATGCCAACAGAGTGCAAAAGGCAATAAATGAGATAACCACAAAAGACAGGGAAACGCTTTTGCAAAAGAAAGAAAAAAGACAATACTACCCGTCCAAGAATTTATAAAGAATCTTTCCATTCTGTATACTAACGAAAGTGTGTGCAAGCACAGCACTAATACTAGTTCAATTATAGGTCGCACCTACAAAATGTTAGCTAATTAGTCTTGTCGCACAGACTATTGCATTCATCTCATTAGCTGTAAGATTTGCTCAAAAGTGTACTTTGGAGTAACAAGTTGCCTTCTTAAAAGCAACCACCGTTTCACCATAAAGACCAAACCAAAAAAATAAGAAAAAAGAGTCCGTCGGGATCGAACATTTCAACCCCAGTGTTCACAAATCATTAATGGAAAGATATGACAGTACATATAGTGGTTATTGACATTATTCCTCACTGGACGGACACAGAGTGAGAAGTTTTGGATGCACAAACTTGCACACAGGCTGATTTCAGACTTCCAAGTACACTGTAGTTTCAAATAGTTGTAGTTACCATGGCGTAGTTACCCAGACATATATTGAGAATCAACTGTTCCTTTTGTGTTACTTTCTGATCAACATTAATGATGATTTAGTAGTTTGAATAACTTTTATAGATAATTCATGACATGATTTAAGTGACATGGGACAGTTTATTTTTCTCGATACAATTCACTGTAGCAAGGAGATGTTTGTAACTATTAGATTTTCCGCAGTTTCTATTCAGCGCAAATACCTTTATGCCCATGCATTGATCTTAACAGTTACCAATAAAGCTTATTCCATTAATAGACTTAAATCTTTTTGTTCCATCTATGAACTGCAGCTTGTAAATTTTTTACCTTAAAAAACAACTAAATGGTCATTGACGAAATAATGTCATTTATTAATGACGAATCAAAAACTTGTACAAATAAACCACATCACAAACAGGGAGATCCCTGACAAAGTCAATACTTAAACTTATTAAAATGACTTATGTAACAGGTACTGTGGGATCTCCCTTATTAGTTAAAAAACACCTGAACAAATATTGAGATCACCCGGTAAAATATAACCAAAAATAGTAAACAACAATGGCAGGGTGATCTCCCTTAATATAAACATGTAAAAAATTAAGGTGGCATATACAAAGTTCTGCCATAAATCCAATACCCATTGGATTCCCGCCACCCAAAGGAAATAGATGGAACTGGAGACTTTAATAACTATATTATACATTGTTTTAGTAAAACTTAGAACAATGTGTAATAGTATGGCCTACTGAAGATGTAATTATAATAATTGACATTTTTGATATGACAGAATATATATGAAATATGATTAACTGATTTTGACGGATGGCCAGCAACATACCCTATTAATACAAACACTAAAATACAATACTAAAAAACAAAACTATGTTTTCTAAGGACAGGGTGGTAGCAGACATTTTATCTGAACTACATGCAACAAAAAAAAGGGGGGGGGGTACACTAACATATCTAATCTAGAACAATGAAAGCAGTGGGGAAAAGTAAATGCCATGATCTAATTCCAAGATGACAGACATAGTAGCAGACCTGATCTGAACTACTATCAATGTAAGTTGTATATATCATAATTATGGTAGCAGACTTGATCTGAACTCCAAACAATCCTACCACTTTGAAGAGGTAGTAATAAAAATCACTCACAGACAAACAACAGAGCAGATCTATAGCAGACATCATCTGAACTAGTTATATAACGTTATCTTGCTGATAACAACTTATACCCAGGAATGATATAGATTAATTTTCTTAGTCAAGTGCAACATTAAATGAACCCAACCGAATGTATCGTTTAACAGCATCAGACTTCCATCTACCCATATTCTGAATCGCATTTTCCGAGAAACCAACCTTAGATGCATGAGTTGCAGCACCAATTCTGAAGCTGTGACCCTTATAATGTTTTGGATCCAAACCAATATTTTTGATCACTTCATTTAACTTTTTTGCCACAAAGGAATAAGGCACCGGACAACCATCTAAAAACTGGAAAAGGGGGCCACCAGAATGGCGATAATGTTTTAAATAGTAAAACAATGCATGTACTGGACATGACTTAGTGTTTTTTGATACTTCTAATGTAATAATCTTTGGCTGTCCATAACTGACTGTTTTAAAATGTTTCAACACCACTTGCACCTGCTTTAGCTTTCCATGAGCTGTCTCAAAATGGACATCCGATCTCTGAATGACCTTATCTGACTGAGTCTTTGATTTTATTACCAATTCCCCTAACCTGAAAAAACCATGAAATGCCATCAAAAACAATGCCTTAAGTAACAATGAATGTGCCCTAGTTGAGACAGATTGATCTAGTGAATTCACAAGTTTTTTCAAAATTTCACCTGTAATTGGAAGACGGGTATCTACCGATGGACCTAATTTGTAACAACCTCTTAGCAGCTTTTGTACTAGGAAACACTGAGCGGGATCTGGCAATTTTAACATCTTATGAATATATGTTAAAGCCGAAATGTGGGATGCTATTGAGCTTGGTGAATAACCAATTTCGAATAAATGACCTATAAAATTACATATTGTAATGTAATGTACAGGTAAGGATATGGAGCCTACCCATTCAAGGAAAATATGCCATGAATGTAGATATGCTTTCCTTGTTGCAGGGGCTAAGGAAGCCTGTAGAATTCTTTTTGCAGAGTTTGTCAAATGTAAAGAAGATCCACTGGGATTTTTGTTTGTTGTCTGTGTAAATGAGGTGTTTCTTGAAAAGCTTCCTGAAATTTAAAACGGGATAATCTGTCAGCTGTTACATTCAACTTCCCAGGTATATGCTTTGCACGGAAATGAATATTAAAACGTAAGGACACTAAAACAAGACGACGTAACAATTTCACGAGAGCTTTATCTCGACACGATTTTTTATTGAGAACCTCAACGACAGCCATATTGTCTGATAAGAATAATACCTTTTTATTTTGAAAATGGCATGACCATAATTCCAATGCAAGGACAATTGGAAACAATTCTTTAATACAAATTTGATAATCTTCTAATTCCAATGGCCATTCCCTTGCAAACCAATCAGACCCTAAAACAGCTGAAAATCCCATTGAGCCAGAAGCATCTGTGTATAAACTAAGATGGTCTGATGACACCCAAACTCTATCCAGAAAAACTGACTTGCCATTGAAATGGTCAATAAAAGTAGCCCAAGTTTCTAAATCAGCCCTTGAGTCTTTATTCAATCTTATGTAGAATTTTGGGTTAGACAAACCACATATTAGGTTGATCAAACGACGAAGAAATGTTCGACCTGGGACAACCACAGAACAAGCAAAATTCAAAAGGCCTATGATTGACTGCATTTCTTTTAAAGTGACCTTTTTACACCTTTTGAACAAGTTAAGTTTGTCCTTTATTTTTTGGATCTTATCTACTGGAAGCCGACACTCCATTTTCACTGAATCAACTTCTATACCATAAATGACAATGTTGGTCGTAGGTGCCTGAGTTTTTTCCATTTTTATTGGCACCCCAATTTTTTTTACATAGAAATAAAAAACTAGCAAGATCGTTTCTACAGGTTATTGAATTTGGGGGTCCCACAAAGAAAAAATCATCTAAAATATGGGACATACCCGAAGCATTGAAGACATTTTCCATGACCCATTGGAGAGCAGAACTAAATGATTCAAAGATTTGACAGCTACTACTCGCTCCCATAGGAAGACATTTGTCATAATAGTATTGACATTCCCAAGTAAACCCTAGCAGGTAGTAATCAGCTGGATGAATAGGTATGATCCGGAAAGCATCTTCAATGTCAGTCTTTGCCATTAAACATTCACGCCCAAACTTTTGAACTAAATCAACCACCTGATCTATGGAATCGTACTGAACAGCTGAATTTTCTCTTGGTATATTGGAATTTACTGATTGATTTTTAGGGAATGAAAGATCATGAATTACCCTAAATTTTCCTGTACTGCCTTTTGGCACTAAACCTAATGGGGATACCACAAATTGTTCAAAAGGTTTGTTTGAAAATGGACCTGCGATTCTTCCTTTGTTTAACCCTGTTTGTATATAGTCTTCTATAATGTCTGGGTGATCTAATGTGGATTTATGGTTTTGAGGTACACATGATGAAGGAGCAGAAGTACAACCTAATCTAAAACCATGAGTAAAGCCATTTATCAAGTATGAAGCCTGATCACTGTCATAATCAACTAAAAATTCACCTAAACTTTTTGGGTTGACTGGGGAAGGTAGTTGGCTGGGTGATTGTTGAGGACTTGGTGACAGTGTTGGTATTTGTTGGTTTTTGTTTACGAAATCTACAATTGGCTCTTGCATGTGATCCTGAGCATGATTGACACCTGTGGGCAAATGAGCAGGGGTTATGAGTGCATTGTTCCCCATTGTTAAAGGCATAGCAGAATCTAATAGGCTTATTGCCTGTGTTTGCTCGAAAGGGCTGCTGAAATTGATAATTGCTAGAAGCAGCCTTGATTCTTAATTCTTCAACCGGTTTTTGCCACGGTAATTCAACAGTCTCTTTCAACATCCGAAAATTCTCATCATAGATTCTCCAGGCCTTATCTCCTAACATTTTGTTCATTTCTCTAACAAAATAGCAGTACTTTAGGAGATGGGGAGCCTGTTCTGGATATTTTTCAATAAAAATTCCCATAAAAATCAAAAAAGCATCAGTCCATTGCTGAATTGACATTGGCAATTTGGGCTTTGATGACCCTTGCTGTACAATAAGGGACCCAGAAGATATGTTTAACGAAATAGGATCCTCTCGACGCTGCAACAGCAAACCTAAATCAATAAATTGATTTGCCCAGATCTTAGCTTTTAATCGATGAGGTGTTGCAGCCCCAAGAGGAATCTCATCAGATAAATCAATAACATTTTTAAGATTGGCAGTTGCTGGCTCACCTTGACCGTCTTGTTGTCATAACGCACTAACTAAGTCTGCAATATTTTGCTGAGGCTGGTTGTCACTAACTGTTGATGTTGTTGTTTGCTGACTTGCCATTGGATGAGCGTGGGCTTCGATATCACCCTGGTTTTGAACACATGGCTGCAGGATATCCATGGTGGTATCACTCGAATTTGTCTGGTTTTGGGACAAAGTTTGGGATTGTCTTAAGATTGCTGCAGCTAATAGGTCGTAATTAATAGCATCACTCGACACTGGTTCTGCACGAGACACTGGTTCATCAGACACTGGTTCTGCTTGAAGACTTAAGTCATCATTTCGTGGTACTTTTGCCGGTCGCCTCCTTTTTGTTGACCGCCCCTCTAAAGCCCGCTTAGGCATGGTTTTTCTGAAGTGAAATTTTTATACTTATTAATAGACATGCTTACTGCCAGAGTATTGGCCCTTGAGGGCTAATTGACCATTTGTTTCTTTTCATGGATGGTTGTAACTTATATTTGAAAAACATGTAACCATCTTTAAAACTTGCATGACTTGACCTCTGTGATACACCTTTGTATCCAATTAGTAACTTAGAAATCTTAGACTTTGTGTATGTTTTCTTATTTCTTTTGATATAAACACATACATAGAAATCTTAGACTTTGTATATGTTTTCTTATTTCTTTTGATATAAACACATACATAAAACAGATGATGGCTTACTTAGATACAGCCAATCTGCTCATGCTTCAACTTAGAAAGGGCTTTAATCAGAATATATAAACTTAGAATTCTGACAACTTCCCCATAAGCAGAAATCATGTATTTTAAATTCTTATTTCTTCAAATACATATATATCCTTTAAAACAGATGATGGCATACTTAGATATAGCCCATCCAATCATGTCTCAGCTTTGATAAAGGTGTGTATAATAGACATGAACTTAAATTTTTTGGTCACTCTCGCAATTATTGCTGTATCAATCTAAAAATTCTTACTATTCCTGCATTACATTGAAACAGGATTACAGTACTGTACCTAAACTGTACAGATTGAATTGAATATTCTTAAAATATCTTTATAGAATATTTCCAAAATGTTATTCCCTATGCTTATGTAAACAAAAATTTACCATGTTAAGTATGCATACTCAATTTCTTAGAAAATAACTCAAGTTATACTCATTAAAAACTTTCTTAAATTATCTTTTTTAAATTTTCTTTGACAAAGTGATGTTAATTTACTGGCCTTGAGTTTTTGAACTCTGTTATGCACTGCATATTTTATGCTCCTCAAGTATTTGACCATGGGTGCTGGATAACATCCATCCGAATCTACCCCAAGGTGAACTCCATCGCGCCCAAGGTATGCCAAATTAGTCCAAAATCCTCTATGTTTCCAGAAATGGACATGCTCCTCGCTACTTGTCAAATGTTCCAAGTGTTTGTTTATACTGATGACCTCCTCGTTATATCCAATCGGTGATTTTCGAGGGTCGCGGCGCAACAGTTGACCAATGATCACGGATTTTACACCATATCCATGTATTAAATAGTTCGCAAATGAAAAAATGTCTTGTGCAATGACATGTGATGGTCGAGTCGTCGCATCGTTACCCCCTATCTCCAGAACACACAAAGTAGGAACTGCCGAAAACGCGCACAATCTTGACGAGTTAGCAAGTCCGTAAATAGACAAACCCCCTTGGCTCCGAAAACACACATTAATTTGTTCTTCATCAAGACCCAAGTTTTCATACACAGGGTTTTGTAAAATAAATCGTTCCAATCGTTTTACATAAGAATGCCCAATAATGCACACTGATGTTCGATCCGCCATTTTGACTGGTTACATACCCCGGGCGCCGATGGTAAAAACTTACACAGTACACCGATTTTAACACTTACTTTAACTAAATAACAAAGTTCCAAAGCAAATCCTCCCGCGTCCAATACTTCTCAAACTATCGGAAAGTACATGGCCGTGAATTTAAACTTTACAAAGCGATCAATATCTTAGATTACGGAAACACGTCTTTCTCACACTTGAGTTTAAAACAAAAGTTATATACACGTGATCGAAATACTCTCATTTCATTGGCTAATGACAAGGTACAAGCACAGGCATTTATAAATAGATACATGATGGACAAATTAGCTAAAAATAACCAATAAAAACCGGAACTTAAATTAGAATTTCTAAAAATATAATTAACGATACAATGATGACATAAAACATATTATTTGGCAATAATATTTCATTAATTCTCTTCTTTATTGCCAATCACCAATTTTTGAGAAAAATTACTGGTACTAGTCAAAACAAGAAATATTTTCTACATACTGCTTTTTTTAAAACTTGCAATTTCACAGTGTAAACTTACGTTATAGTGGACTTTTTATGATTAACACTTGTTAATGATATAAAGTATGTGGTATATCGTTCAATTTTTTCTTACATTTCGTTATCAATAACTAACTTAAATAAATCAGGAGATGAAATGAATTTAAGAAAAACTTGTATCTTAAATAAACACTATGAAAAAAATTACGTTAATTCTAGAATAAAAATTAATCATTTCTTTTCAGTAAAATTTCTTGATAGCCTGACTTGTTTAGTTCTAAGTAGAGATATTGCATTTTTATTACAGACAAGATCAATATTAGAAGAGTATGCAGCCTCCTTAACAAAAGAGGAATGCTTCATTCTAACTCTAGTCAATCGAAGCATTCATCTACTGGATCAGGCCTTGGATGGGAACCTCTCCATAAACCACAGTGGTACTCAACATGTAAAACAGTAAGTAATATATGGAAAGGAGTCCTCACCCGAGCCGTTAGTTTGTCTCTAGGATTATGAAATGACCCTGAGAAGTGCATAATACAGATTCTACTCCGGAGTCCATTTATATTTCCCCTTTGTCATTCTGAGAGATTGCATGTGAGCTCCCTCAGAGGGCCTGCTGTAAATGACATCTGCATTATAAAAATACGTATGTTTACAATTTCAACTGTCTTTGTCTGTGATAACATTAGAAATCAATTCTGAAGTATATAACCAATAACTTCATAAAAGACGAACGACACAATATAAGCGTGTCTTATAGCATATCCGAAACATGTTAATGGCTGCGCCACATAGTAATACATAGCCAGTGCTACTTGAAAAAAAATATAGAGATTTTAAAATGTTGTTTAAACTGTAGATATTGGAAATAATCTAAATATAAGTAATAAAAAATCATTCTTAGAATATTATAAGGTTATGATTTTGGTCGTGGGTGGTCAAATCTATCATTAAGCCCTTGGGGCTTTATTGAATTTGACCACACTCCAACTGAAATTATCATCTCATAATACAAAAAAATTGATTTCTTATTCCTTAATTAAACAGTCACTCAAATTAAAATACTTATTATCAGTAACACTCCCAGCTTTTATTAAAAATAGTTTTCCATATTTAAGTTACTCTTCAAATTTTCATATGATGATTATGAGATGACTTAATGAATTCAAAATTTAAGCTATTTATTTGAACATTTCTTTTTGTTCCAGGAAAGACAGAATTGTGAACCTGCAAGAAATTTGTTTAAAAGTAAGAGTCAAGAATTTTAAAGATGATGTTATTATTATCAGGAGGAAGGTCAGTCGATGATAAACATTTTTGTAATAGTAATTTTTGCAATAAACTTATTACATGCTTTAAAATAGAGTTACCGGTAATTCAAAAGCTTTCAAGTTAGAACATGTTCTTTTCAACAATGTAACATTAGACATTGCTTTTACTATTGGACTTGAATGAGGCATGTTTACCATTTGAGCTTAAAATTGAATCTCTTTGATAGTAAATTAACGTATTTATTTATAAAAAGTCAGTAAAAATTTGAATGATAGATGTCAAGTTTCATGTGATGTACACAATTCTTTGTTGTGTCCGTGATATTACTTGGCCAAAATCATTGAAATACATGTATTCCAGTTTGTAATACATGTATAAAGAGAATAAGTCAATATAATACTTCCCAAATACCTGTAGTACATTTAAACAATAAAATGCTTTCTTTGGTGATTCATTCGGCATATGAGGGCGGCGACATTGCAGAAAAAATAAATTACCCGCGTTATTGTGTTATGTAAATTTTTTATGCAATGATTGCTACCTTCATAATCTGCATGAATCATCAAAGAAAGCATTTTGTTATTTATATTTACATGTTTCTTTTATAAACTAATTAAAAGGTCAATTATAAAAAAACAAGTGAAATTCGCTAAAGTACCGTTTATGTACATAAGTACGTTATCTAAAAGAAACAGCCAAATCGTCTCCTGTGAGACTTTGAGTCTGACATCATGATTATTTCGTGCATTCCATGCTTTGTCTTAGGTCACTGTAGGTTACGACCAATCGATAAATTTCAGTCCTGTCAGTTTCAGTCGCTGTAGATTTCGACCAATCGATAAACAGGGCGTGTAGATTTCAGTCTGGCTGTTTCTATAGAGCTATGAATTGACTATAAGTTTTTGTAAGAAGTAGAGGGAATCATATTAGGTAGATGTAAATGTATAAAATAATGTTTCAAAAATATCTAAACAAAACTTAAAGCTGCTTGGTCTGATTTTATGTCAAATTTTGTGTACGCTTTTTAACGATGGTTATGCTAAGTATATCTATAATAATGGACATTGAAGTAGTTTTCCCAGTCAATTAAGCCTAATTTGAATTTTTAAAAAAATTGTTAACAAAACAAAGGACATAAAAAGGGTATTGCATTATTTCGCCTCATGTTAAAATTTGCCCCTGACATCGAGACTGGTATGGTTGTATTACGACTTTGATATGGCTATACATAAAGGTCATAATGTTCAGGAAAATAAAAAAAATACCCTCTGTACATTTTTTTCGCTAATATTTCTGAAGTTTGTTTTGTTTTACAATCGATGCATAATATGCGAGGTGAATAAACCCAATCATTTAGGGGACGAAACTAAATGGTTTCCTTTTCTAAACATTCCCATAATGCATTTTGATTTGTTTTTTCGTTTGCCCAAAAAGAAATTATTTTTATTTACTTTATACATTTCTTACATTGAAAGGAGACCGATTCTGCTGGTGTAAATTTGGAGAAAGTCCATAACTTTCTAAGATGATTGGTTTGTATGTAACATTATTTGATACTGTAATAACCAAAATAACAAACCAAGCAGCTTTAATGATATGCATTAATCGCTGGGGATTTAATATCATCGTTGAATTACTCACAAATACAGTATATTCATGATTATTACAATATATATAGATATGTAGTAACATTATTTCCTTCATTTGTTCACACCATGCAATTGTAGTTCATCTCTGATATTTGTTAACAGGTTATGCTTGTCCTCCAGATGTACTGCAGACAGAGTTAGTTCCCTTTCTTTCACTCATTGATGTTACACTCCATGACCCAGGTATTAGTTTATAATTACAGTCATTACCCCCACCCCAAACTAAAATATCTAACATAAATGACGCTAGAAAAATAAAATGCCTAAGAAATGCACAAACAGAAAGTATTCTTTATGTCGAGTAGAAACTTATTGATGTTATGAATAATGGATACCAGATTAATGAAATTTTATCAACTTAAAAATTTGATTTCTGTGTTGTAGGATTTAATGCCCAATTTTTGTTTTCAGGTCAAATTTCATTTATAAATGAAATAACCAAGTTTTCTAATGTCAGAATAAGGTAGGTGTTTTTCACTTTTGTTGAAATAATTATCATAATTTTTTAAAAAAATGAAGGAATCTTAACATACAATTTAATTTGATAAATGGATAAGCTAATGATAGAATGTATTATTCTGCTAACTCTCATCATCAGATATTTGGAATGGTATTTGTTTCACTAGAGTCATATATCTATTGCTCAGAATGGTTTTCATATGACAAAAGTAAATTATTCTTATTTTACACAGAATGTAATTGAAATAGTAAAGTAGCTCCTCATAAATTATTCTTACAAAAGTAATGTTCACTGGAGGTACTTGTACACTGTCACTGTGTTGGTGTTCCCTTGTACAACATGGAGATTGTTCTCATCATCCACACACAGACCATGATAAAACCATACCATTGGTAGTAGTGGGAGTATTAGAAACAAGAACTGTCCGTCTTGATCCAGTAGATTAACTGTGTTATCACTTGGTATATAGAACTTGTCCAAGAGAGGATCGTTGCCCACGAGAATGTGACCAAGGAGATCAGTACATATACCAGAAGGATGAAACCCTGATCCCTGACCTGTGTAGGAGAACCTGTGTTGTCCTGATTTATTTACCACCACTACAGCACGTTTTTTATTATCTGATGTACATATATCACCATTGATGTTTTCTGTGATGTAGTGTGGATGAATGTACAGTTCCTGACCATTGTTGTACCACTGAATGTTCTGTATTTCTTCTCCTGCCTTGTTGTACCTGGTGACTTTAGCCTCTCTACCCTTTATCATCCCCACCAGTATGTCCCCGTTGATGTGAGAGGAGTGTAAGCTGATTGGTTCCCAGTCTCTCGTTTTGATAAATTTAGTGATTGTATTATCCGGTTTTATCCTATTAATGAACTTGTTCTTTCTGTCTGTAAAGATGATATCTTTGTCCTCTGTAGCTGTGTGGTAGCCTTCATATCCACCACCGGTCTGTATCTTCTGTAGCAGATTCCCCAGTAGATCTGTTTGGACTAGACTACCACATTCATCACTTGCCCAGATTCTGCCTGATTTACCTAGTGATATATGATATACACTGTATACACCTGGTACTGTGTACTCCCTGACCTTGGTGACAGAGGAAGACAGAGACAGTTTCATGGCAGATTTTTCTCTGTCTTGTTTCCTCTGTTGTTCTGTAGGTTTTAACTGTGTAGTGGCAGTCTCCATGGGTTTTATTTTTCTGTTCTCTGGTTTAGTGTCAGGAACAGTTACTCTACCCAGTAGTTTGGTGACATCTTCCTTGCTGTATTGTCCAGCAGTAAATGCTGGATGGACTGGTATAATGGTTTTTGGTATGGGTTGGATTTTCAGCTGGTCAGGTTGAGAAAGAATGAGTGGATTGCTTTGGACTTTGGTAGAGGACAGGTAGCCATGGAACTCTCTGGCAAGGTCCTCGAGATAGGAGATGTAATCTTGATAGGTTTTGTCTTGACTCTTAAGCTTCTCCTCTAGAGACTCTTCCATGTTGTTGACTCGTTCTATTTCATCTGAGGCCACAGTGTCCACCAAACGTTTAAGGAATTCAGCTTCAGCCTTTATGGATGCTCTTATTTTATCTATGGTTGCTTTTATTTCTTTGAGATTATCCTTTATATTTTCTTGTATATCATGTGAAGTTGGGAGAAAATACTGATGGATTTTATAAATTTCATCAAGGCAAAGAGTTAATTTTTCTGAATAAATTGTCTCTAAATCATTCAGTGCATGTCTTCTATGGTTTTGTATTGCACATTTGGAACATACTGGAATTTGGCAATCCTCACAGAGCATGTCTATATCCTTGGTCGGGTGATCCTTGCATTTTTCTACAGGAAGTTGTCTCTTGCGTTGTGTATAAGGTACCACTTCATGGGTCTGGGTTTCCAGACTCTTTTGATGTTCATCTTTGCATTGTTTACATACTCGTAGGTGACAGTGATTACAATAAAACTGGCAGTTCTTCTCACAGCCTTCAGTACCACACATCAAACAGTCCTGGCCAATGATTGGTTCCTCCTGGACAGAATCTGAAACTTCTGGGTTGGATAATGCCATCTAAAATTTATAATTTGATTCTCTTGTTCACCATTATTTATAAAAAGAAAATACATGCGAAATGGAAAATTCCATCCACTATGTTTTGTATGGTGAAATGTACGTTTGTATGCTTGACATTTTATATTGTTTAACAAAGGAGGGGAGGCTGGCTAGGCGATCCTTTTAAAAGATTGAACCATATTCTTATATCTATCTGAAAGTATTGGTTCGATTACATTTGCACCATCATTTTATAAAGTGAAAGTAAAAGTTTAAGACAATTTTATCTTCAATAATCTGCACGATCTACATTTTTATGCAGGAAAAAAGGTTTCCATTATTTTTTGATCGACTCACCTTGATTTTGTAAGCGTTGTAGAATCGGACGATGGTTGAAGTGAGACTTCATGAGATCTGTAATTTACTTCCTGGTTTTTGACAAAAATAGATTAAAGGGGCGTGGTCACGATTTTTGTCAAAAATTATTTTTTTTTATTTTTTAATGTTTACAATGCTTTAGTTTAAATATTTTTAATAGGCAACCAAAATTTGAGTGTAGTTCGTTGAGTTATAAGCGAGTTACAGAGCTTGAAATTCTCTGCAATGTAAACAAAGCTTTTGTTTACATTTTGAATGCTGAAGTGAACATTTTAGTTTTAGACCTTTAATGAATGTGTTAAACGTTAGAAACTTTTTGATTAAGCTTTAAAGGAATAAGAAGATAGACAAATCAGCTTTAAATAGATTATTTACTGCTTTACTGAACCTATGTAAACAAAAACAGGGCAGGGCATGACAAAGAATTGTGAGCCCTTTACCTTGCTTTTAACTCTACGACTGACTCTCAAATTTCATTTGATTACTAAAAATGCATTTCTAAACCATCGTAAATAATTAATAAAAACAGAAAATTAAAATTTGGCCAAAATCGTGACCATGCCCCTTTAAAAGTAATAGAGCAATTTTAATCAACTGTAGGTTGGCGATTTCTTGTGTTAAAATACGCAGAACAGATATATATGCTATACTACAGTCGGTGTAAATAAAAAAACGTTTAGAATGTTACAGCCATCTAAAGGTTGTAGCATACATCAGGCTACTTTATCTAGTTCATTGCATACTTTATGTAGGCTTGCATCGTCGGGAAGCTACGGTTGATTACGCGTCGTTCCTCTCTTGGAGAGAGGAAGGACGCGTAAGTAACCGTGGGTTTCGGACGTTGATAGGCTTGTCGCCGATATGCAGTGCATATTTAATATGTTACAGGTCCGAGAAGCTGGACGAGAAGGATCTAGGAGTGGATAAAGATTCACAGGAGACGGGGACCTTCGGGGAGACAGCGTGGCCCAACAAGATGGAAGAGGACAATATTTCAAACAGCCAATCAAAAGTTGTCACGGAGGAAATGGAAGAGGAGGAAGAATACGAGATCACGGAGTTTGATGACTGAGACTTCAATGTTCCTGTTCATTCTCTTTTTTCTAGACTAGAATATTTAATAAATATTTTCATTTTCATTTTGAGTTTGTTTGATGAATTGTAATTAAATTAAAACCTTGAGTGGATTACTTTACAACCTTACATGCAATACTTGTATAAATTACAACAGACAATTTTACTTTCCTCTAAACTTTGCAATCACATAGCAAAGAAAAGTGGCACACGTTTGTTCTATTTTAAACGTAAAATAAAATATAAAAGATTTAAATGAATGAGAAGAAGTTGTCACAAGCAAGTGTGGCCGTGAAATATTAGTCTAACACTTGCATGGATCTGTCGGAGAGTCTGTCCAGTTACCTCTTGAATTTGAAAAATTATAAATTTGATACAGTAAACTGATGAGAAATACTGAGTAGACAACGAATCTTCCATTCCCTACAACACCTAGACAGTACAATATACACGTACTTGTTATGATCCACCGCTGTTTGTATAAAAGTATTGGCCACGGAAAATTTGATATCGGTACCATTATTCACATTAGCAATTTACGGCCGTAGCGCAGTGTAGGCAAATCAGGCAGGTGCCTTACATTTGAAATGACGATCAGTATTTTTAACAAAGTTTTTTTTATGTCAGTGTTAAGAGGACGAGTACAAAATACAGTTATGAAAAAAATTAAATTGCAGAAATGATATATAAAGTCTTGACGATG
Source organism: Magallana angulata (assembly GCF_025612915.1). Taxonomy (NCBI): domain Eukaryota; kingdom Metazoa; phylum Mollusca; class Bivalvia; order Ostreida; family Ostreidae; genus Magallana; species Magallana angulata. Next base: position 29,316,884 of record NC_069120.1, read on the forward strand.
ACAACATTATGTTCAGTCTTGATCCATATTGAACCCACCGACTCCCATATCAATCTTCAACCGTCAAACCGCTTGTACCCACCTATACCTTTAGAGGTGCTGCTTAAACATAAACTACCCCAATTTGACGAATCTGTTCTATAAAAAAAATAACAGAACAAGATATTGAAATCCCATCTACGTGCTCGAAAGCCAACAAAGTGCTAAAGGCAGTTAATGAGATAACCACAAAAAACAGGGAAACGCTTTTGCAATAGAAAGAAAAAAGACAACACTACCCGTCCAAGAATTTATAAAAAAAATCTTTCCATTCTGTATACTAACGAAAGTGTGTGCAAGTACACAGCACTTATACTAGTTCAATTATAGGTCGCACCTACAAAATATTAGATAATAAGTCTTGTCGCACAGACTAATGCATCCATCTCTCATTAGCTGTAAGATTTGCACAAACGTGTACGTTGGAGAAACAAGTTACCTTCTCAAAAGCAACCACCGTTCCATCATAAAGACCAAACAAACGAATATCAGAAAAAGAGTCCGTCGGGATAGAACATTTCAACCTAAGTGTTCACAAATCATTAATGGAAAGATATGACAGTACATGTAGTGATTATTGATATTATTCCTCTCTGGACACAGTGTGAGAAGTTTTGGATGCACAGACTTGCACACAGGCTGATTTCAGACTTCCAAGTACACTGTAGTTTCAAATAGTTGTAGTTATCATGGCCTAGTAACCTAGACATATATTGAGAATCAGCTGTTCCTTTTGTGTAACTTCTGATCAACATTTATGATGATTTAGTAGTTTTAAAAACTTTTATGGATAATTCATGACATGATTTAGTTGACATGGGACAGTTTTTTTTTCGATACAATTCACTGTAGCAAGGGGAAGTCTGTAACTATTAGAATTTCCTCAGTTTCCATTCAGCGCAAATATCTTTAATTCACTACTTTATGGCCAATCACCAATTTTTCAGAAAAAGTACTAGTACAGGTCAGAACATCAACATTTTTCTATATACTGTTTTTTTTTTTAACTTGCAATTTCACAGTGTCAACCTATGTTATAGTGCACTTTTTATGACTTACACTTGTTATAATATACAGGATGTGGAATATCGTTCCATTTTTTCTTACATTTCGTTATCAATCACTAACTTTAATAAATCAGGAGATGAAATGAATTTAAGAAAAACTTGTATCTTAAAAAAACACTATCAAAAAATTACGTTAATTCTAGAGTAAAAATCATTCATTTCTTTTCAGTAAAATTTCTTGATAGCCTGACTTGTTTAATTCTTAGTAGAGACCTTGCATTTTTGATACAGACACGGTCAATATTAGAAGAGTATGCACCTCAATAGCTACTAGAGGAATGTTTTACGAAGTTCTTCTCGTAAAGGGGAACTCGCTGTTGTAATTAGCCTTACGCCCGGACGTATATGGTTAGAAACCTTATTAACCTGAATAAAGACAAGGTCGAGGATTCAATGTACATATGATGTTTATTCCTCTGTGTCCCAAGCGTAAGTGACACAGTATAAAAATGAATATTAATTACAACATATTGACAATTAAATTTAAATTGAACATTATTAAAGAACATGATTAAAATAGACATTAATATAACATCACTGGTCTGCCATTTAAAGAGTGGCGGCCATATTTAAAATCAACTTCCGGTATCAATTCCCGGCCGTTGATTGACAGTATTATAATTTTAAAGTAAAAATATTGACTAAACAAATTTTCAAATACTGAACCCAATATCCAAATTAGTATTAAATTATCATTAAAGTAAGTGAATATGAATCGGATTTACTGTACAAAATTATGTTTAAAATTATCTTATCACCCAAGCTAAAAATGTTAAGGAACTTTTACTAATTTCTTAATGTTAAATTAAAGCTATCACTTTAACTTAATATTTAACAACTTGATTAATAAAAATACTTATAATTCATATAAAACAAAACTACTTATAAAACATAAAAATACTGACCTGAATAAAGACAAGGTCGAGGATTCAATGTACATATGATGTTTATTCCTCTGTGTCCCAAGCGTAAGTGACGAGAGGGAGACGGGGGAATAAACTTAATCCTCGACCTGTCCTCAGTGAGGTCACTCAAAGGGGGTAATTACAGTGTAATTAACAAATTATTATAATGACTTTATTGAATTTCCTTTGGGGAGCCTCGCGAGGTTAGCGTCCCCTTTTACCTTAATTTTTATTCAATTAGCGGAAGAGTTTCTCACTATCCTTGGCATCTATTGTTATGCGTTAATCCTAAGGTGATAGTAAAATTAACTCAAATACCTACGTACTGACAGTTGAATAGATAGACCGACTTTTGTTTGCATTACTTCTTAACTTGAACATTTGATAATTGCCGATATGTGAGAATGATTTATTCCTAAATAAATTGTTACTAACTTTCTAGATCCGAACAAAAAGGAAACGTGTAAACGTTAATCCGAACCCATGTACATTATCTATCTAGCACGACGCTTTCTTCTTAATATTTCTTTAGCCCAGGAATTCTTAACTTTCACGTACCTTAAATCTTAAATTGTAAAATATAAAATAATTAAAACATTTACGAAATATTATAGACTATAAGTAATTATTACGTAAAATATATACAAATCAAAATGTGCACCGTCACAAATGCTTCATTCTAACTCTAGTCGATCCAAGCATTCATCTACTGGATCAGGCCTTGGATGGAAACCTCTCAATAAACCACAGTGGTACTCAACATGTAAAACAGTGAGTAATATGGAAAAAGGTCCTCACCCGAGCCGTTAGTTTGTCTCTAGGATTATGAAAAGACACTGTGAAGTGGATAATACAGAGTCTACTTCAGAGTCTGTAATATTTCCTCTTTGTCTTTCAACTGAGAGACTGAGCTCCCTCAGAGGGCCTATTGTGAATGACATATGTTTTATAAACATAAACAAACTTACAAGTACACATTGTCACTCAAATTAGAATGCATAGCATCAGTAACACTCCCAGCGTTTATTAAAAAATAATTTTCTATAATTAATCTTCAAACTTTCCTAATATGATTATGAAATGACTTAAGTTAATGGATTCAATATTCAAGGTATTTATTTGAAAATTTCTTTTTGTTCCAGGAAAGACAGAATTGTGAAACTGCAAGAAATTTGTTGAAAAGTAAGATTCAAGAATTTTAAAGATAATGTTACTATTATCAGGAGTAAGGTCAGTCGATGATAAACATTTTTGTAATTATCTGAGCAATAAACTTAATTCCTGCTTTAAAATAGAGTTATTTGAAAAGCTTTCAAACTAGAACATGTTCTTTTAAACTTTGTATGGCACTTAATAATTTGATAGAAAATATTATGTGTTGACATATTAATTGCTTTAATTGTGGGATTTGAACGAGGCATGTTCACCATTTCTTTGTTGTGTCCATGACATTACTAACTTTAATAATGAAACCACAATAAATTGCTAGTATTTAATATCATAGTTAAATTACTCACAAATATATTTATGATTTTTACAGTATAATATAGATATATAGTAAAATTATTTCTTTTATTTGTACACATCCTGCAGTTGCAGTTCATCTTTGATATTTGTTGACAGGTTATGCTTGTCCTCCAGATGTACTACAGACAGAGTTAGTTCCCTTTCTTTCACTTATTGATGTTACACTCCATGACCCAGGTATTACCCCCACCCAAGCAACATAAATGACGCTAGAAAAATAAAATGCCTACGAAATGCACAAATAGAAAGTATTTTTTATGTCTAGTAGAAACTTATTAATGTTTTATATAATGGGTACCAGATTAATGAAATTTTATCGACTTAAAGTTTTGATTCCTGTGTTGTAGAATTTAATGCTGAATCTTTGTTTTTCAGTTTAAATTTCATTTATAAATGAAATTACCAAGTTTTCCAATGTCAAAATAAGGTAAATGTTTTTAACTTTTGTTATAATATTTAGTGGTATCATAAATTATAAATTGAAGGGATCTTAACATACAGTGTTGTTGTATAGGTACATGGTCTGATGGATAATTTAATGTTAATGCCCTAGTATGTATTACCGGTATTTTTCTAACTCTTTTCATCAGATAGATGGATTGGTATTTGTTTCACTGGATCCGTATACAAAGTGCATAGAATGGTTTTCATATGACAAATGTAAACATTTTTTTATCTTGAACAGAATGTAATTCAAATTTATGTAATTGACATAGTAATGTTGTTCCATTGAACTTATTCTTACAAAGAAAATGTCACTGGAGGTACTTGTACACTGTCACTAAGTTTTTGTTCCATTGTCCCACATGGAGATTGTTCTCATTGTCCACACACAGACTACAGGGCTCCTCTATTCTTTGCAGTAGTACATATAGTGACAGGAACTGACCATCATGGTCAAGGAGATGAACTGTGTTACCAGTAAAGTTCAAGAATAAGCCTATGCAGGGAGTATTGCACACCAGAATGTGACCTAGGAGATCGTTACAGATAGCACAGGGAACAGACCTTGATTTTATGTAGGAGAACCTGTGTTGTCCTGATTTATTCACCACCACTACAGCTCTTTTGTTTTTGTCTGATGTACAGGTATCACCATTGATGTTTTCTGTGATGTAGTGTGGATAATCATACAGATCCTGTCCTTTGTTGTCTCTCTGCATGCTCTGTATTTCTTCTCCTGTCTTGTTGTACCTGGTGACTTTAGCCTCTCCATCCTTTATCATCCCAACCAGTATGTCTCCGTTGATGTGGGAGTAGTGTATGCTGATTGGTTCCCAGTCTCCTGTTCGATGAATTCAGTAATAGTTTGAGCTCGTGTTGTCCTATAGACGACTTTGTTCTTACTGTCTGTAAAGATCAGATTCTCGTCCTGTGTGACTGTGTGGTAGCCATATCCACCACTGGTTTGTATCCTCTCTAGCAGATTCCCCTGTAGATCTGTTTGGACAAGGTTACCGTGTTCATCACTGCCCCAGAGTCTGCCTGATTTACCCAGTGATATATGAGATACACTGTTAACACCTGGTACTTTGTACTCCCTGACCTTGGTGATAGAGGAAGACAGAGACAGTGTTGGTTTCACGGCAGATTTCTCTCTGGGTTTCAACCCTGTAGAGGCCTCCTCCATTGGTTTTATTTTTCTGTTAACTGGTTTAATGTCAGGAACAGTTACTCTACCCAATAGTTTGGAGACATCTTCCTTACTGTATTGACCAGCATTAAATACTGGAGGGACTGGTGTAATGGTTTTTGGTATGGGTTTGATTTTCAGCTGGTTAGGTTGAGAAAAAATGAGTGGATTGCTTTGGACTTTGGTAGAGGACAGGTAGCCATGGAACTCTCTGACAAGGTCCTCAAGATAGGAGATGTAATCTTGATAGGTTTTGTCTTGACTCTTAAGCTTCTCCTTTAGAGACTCTTCCATTTTGTTGACTCGTTCTATTTCAGCTGATGCCACTGTGTCCACCAAACGTTTAAGGGATTCAGCTTTAGCCTTTATTGACGTTCTTATTTTATCCATGGTTGCTTTTATTTCTTTGAAATTATCCTTTATATCTTCTTGTATATCATGTGAAGTTGGGAGAAAATACTGATGGATTTTATAAATTTCACCAAGGCAAAGAGTGAATTTCTCAGAATAAATTGTCTCTAAATCATTAAGTGTGTGTTTTTGATGGTCTTGTATTACACACTTGGAACATACTGGAATATGACAGTCCTCACAGAGCATGTCTATATACTTGGTCGGGTGATCCTTGCATTTCTCTACAGGAATTTGTCTTTTGCGTTGTGTATAAGGGACCACTTCATGGTTCTGGGTTTCCAGACTCTTTTGATGTTCATCTTTGCATTGTTTACATACTCGTAGGTGACAGTGATTACAGTAAAACTGGCAGTTCTTCTCACAGCCATCAGTACCACACATCAGATAGTCCTGGCCAATGATTGGTTCCTCCTGGACAGAATCTGAAACTTCTGGGTTGGAAAATGCCATCTAAAATTTATAATTTGATTTTCTTGTTCACCATCATTTATAAAAAGAAAATACATGTGAAATGAAAAATTCCATCTATTATGTTTTATATAGTTAAATGAACGTTGTTTTCTTGACATTTTGTTTAACGAAGGAGGGGAGGCTGCGATCCTTTTAAAAGAATGTACCATTTTCTTATATCTATCTGAAATTATTGATTTGAGTAGATTTGCACCATCATTCTATAAAGTGAAAGTAAAAGTTTAAGACAACTTTATCTTCAATAAACGTCTGTACGATCTGCATTTTTATGCAGGAAGAAAGGTTTTCATTATTTTTTGGTCAACTCACCTTGATTTTGTAAGCGTTGTAGAATCGGACGATAATTGAAGTGAGAGTTCACGAGATCTGTAATTTACTTCCTTTTATTTGTCAAAAATAGATTTAAATCAATATAGCAATGTTAATAGTTAAACGGTTGGCGATTTCATGTGTTAAAACACGCAGTACAAATATACTATACTACAGTCGGTGTTAATAAATAAATGTTTAGAATGTTACAGCCATCTAAACGTTGTAGCATACACCAAGCTACTTTATCTAGTACATTGCATATTTTATATAGGCTTGTATCGTCGGAAACCCACGGTTGATTACGCGTCGTTCCTCTTTCCAAGGCTCTACTCATAATTAACCGCGGGTTTCCGACGATGATCGGCTTGTCGCCGATATGCAGTAAACATTCAATATGTTACAGGTCCGAGAAGCTGGACGAGAAGGATCTAGGAGTGGATAAAGATTCACAGGAGACGGGGAACTCCGGGGAGACAGCGTGGTCCAACAAGATGGAAGAGGACAATATTTCAAACAGCCAGTCAAAAGTTGTCACAGAGGAAATGGAAGAGGAGGAAGAGTACGAGATCACGGAGTTTGATGACTGAGGCTTCAATGTTCCTGGTTTCATTCTCTTTTTTCTAGACTAGAATATTTAATAAATATTTTCATTTTTATTTTGAGTTTGTTTGATGAATTGTAATGAAATTACAACCTTGCGTGGATTACTTTACACTCTTACAAGCAATACTTGTATAAAATACAACAAACAATTTTACTTTCCTCTTAACTTTGCAATCACATAGCAAAGAAAAGTGGCACACGTTTGCTCTATTTTAAACTTTTAATAAAATATAAAAGATTTAAATGGATGAGAAGAAGTTGTCACAAGCAAGTCTGGCCGGAAATATTAGTCAACACATGCATGGATCTGTCGGAGAGTCTGTCCAGTTACCTCTCGAATTTGAAAAATTATAAATTTGATACACTAAACTGATGAGAAATACTGAGTAGACAACGAATCTTCCATTCCCTGCAAAACCTAGACAGCACAATATACACGTACTTGTTATGATCCACCGCTGTTCGTATGAAAGTATTGGCCACGGAAAATTTGATATCAGTACCGTTATTCACATTAGCAATTTACGGCCGTAGCGCAGTGTGGGCAAATCAGGCAGTTGCCTCACATTTAAAATGACGATCAGTATTTCTAACAATTTTTTTTATGTCAGTGTTAAGAGGACGAGTATAAACTACAGTTATGAAAAAAGTTAAATTGCAGAAATAATATATAAAGTCTTGAAGATGACAACATTATGTTCAGTTTTGATCCATATTGAACCCACCGACTCCCATATCAATCTTCAACCGTCAAACTGCTTGTACCCCCTCTATACCTTTAGAGGTGCTTCTTAAACATAAACTACCCAAATTTGACGAATCTGTTCTATAAAAAAAATAACAGAACAAGATATTGAAATCCCATCTACGTGCTCGAAGCCAACAGAGTGCAAAAGGCAGTTAATGAGATAACAACAAAAAATTAAACAGGGAAACGTTAATACTACCCGTCCAAGAATTTATAAAGAATCTTTCCATTCTGTATACTAACTTAAGTGTGTGCAAATACAGCACTCGAATCAGTTCAATTATGGGTCGCACCTACAAAATATTAGATAATACGTCTTGTCGCACAGACTATTGCATTTATCTTATTAGCTGTAAGATTTACTCGTTGGAGAAACGAGTGACCTCCTCAAAAGCAGCCACCGTTCCATCATGAAGACCAAACAAACGAAAATCAGAACAAAAAAGTCCGTCGGGATCGAACGTTTCAACCCCAGTGTTCACAAATCATTCATGGAAAGATATGAGGGTACATGTAGTGATTATTGATATTATTCCTCTCTGGACGGACACAGAGTGAGAAGTTTTGGATGCACAAACTTGCACACAGGCTGATTTCAGACTTCCAAGTACACTGTAGTTTCAAATAGTTGTAGTTACCATGGCGTAATAACCATGACATATATTGAGAACCAACTGTTCCTTTTGTGTAACTTTCTGATCAACATTTATGATGATTTAGTAGTTTAAATAACTTTTATGGATAATTCATGACATGATTTAGATGACATGGGACAGTTTTTTTCTCGATACAATTCACTGTAGCAGGGGGATGTCTGTAACTACTAGAATTTCCTCAGTTTCTATTCAGCCCGGCCAGGGTAGGTGCATGTTATAGCGGTCATGATGTGAGTTATCTACCATAATTAAATACATGTTCAATACTGGAATTGCTCAGATGGAGTGACCCAGTCAAGGAATCAAACAGTCAAAACCTGTTAGCTAGATATTGATGGGCAACAATGAGGGAGATTAATAACAACAAAATAATAACAAAAAAGCACGATTTCCTTTAATTCACTTCTTTATTACCAATCACCAATTTTTGAGAAAAATTACTAGTACTAGTCAGAACATGAACAATTTTCTATATACTGCTTTTTTAAAAACTTGCGATTTCACAGTGTAAACTTATGTTATAGTGCACTTTTTATGATTAACACTTGTTATAATATACAGGATGTGGAATATCGTTCCATTTTTTCTTACATTTCGTTATCAATAACTAACTTAAATAAATCAGGAGATGAAATAAAGGACTATGTGCGGTTTTATGCATTTTTGCCCCCCAAATCAAAGTTTTAGAAAGAGCTTTAAAATTAAAGTGAAAGATAGTTAAAATCATATTGGAAGTACAGGTGTAAAAGGTCATCACCACAGTGACGTCATAATGCAGGTATGACGTCATAAAGATTGCATTATTTTGATAAATTGGTGTTTTGTAGCAAAATATGAGTGTTTTCCAATGGTTTTTCGACTGGGAAACATTGAGCGCAGGCTTGCTCAAGTACCATTTTTTAGTATAACGTGTATAACTATCTGAAGAAAAACATATGTTAAACTCGCACTTGATCGGACCTGCGCTCTATACTTCCGAATGCATAATATAGTGCAAAATGAGAATATTTTCATTTGTTTGCAAATTTGCGGGAATTAGGTCATTTAGGTGACGTCATAGATAAACAGCGAATGAGCAATTATGACTAAAATCAATATTTTTTTAAGGTATCCGATGTACAATTGACCAAAAAATGATGCCTGGTAAGGTATATATTCTATGTACTTGTTTGATAGGTAAGGGTATGTAGTTTCTAAAAATAGATTTTTTTCCCGCCAAAACACTATGGGGAAGTAACTCTAGCGTTGCAAATCACGCACGGTAAAATACTACTTTTTTTTTACGAAAACATGTGTAATCATTAATAATATTTATAAAATAAAAACTGCAAACATATTTTATAAAAATAAAGTTTTGAAATAAATTGATTACCATTATCAATATCTTTTTTTTATTTTTGAGAATTTTTTTTTACAATTACCATGACGACGTCACGCGATTTTTACCCCCCCCCCCCCCACGTCAGCCGTCACATTCATAATCCAACGCATATTGCCATAACCTGGTAATATTTCTGTTTTCTATTCCTTTACGAAGCAGAACTGATAATTTTAGAATTAAAGATCTAAATTGTTGAGGTTTTTTTCATTCAGCAAAATGTTTGCACAAAAAATATTGTTACTAATACAACGAAGTCGTGAATTGCGGGTCACATCAGGTGTGTAAAGCGTTACGAACAAAGCGTGCGAGACCCGTGTAAAATGTTTCATTAGAATTCATTCAAAACCTTTAACTCGTAGAAAACAATATACATTGTATTATCTTTTACTCAAAATTGTATTCTTTTTCAACAACAAAAATTAAGTCAGTTTTAAAATGGAGACTGCCGATAAAGTCTGACTACGATGTTTCCGTATCGGTACAATTGAGGAATGCACAATACATTAACATGCTTTACACAGTTATAACAAATATGTATCAACCATAAATGACACTGTAATATTGTAATAAGCATGTATTTTTTACACGATAAGATTGTGTTCAAATACCACACATAACATCGGACAAGGGCTATCTGGCTGAACATGTCAATCAAATTTTGAGTATTAGATTACATTGGATGGTGACGCGCCTCTTTTATGTAAACAGCAAAATGAAACGAATTGACTTTAAAGCAGTCGGAATCAGTATCTAATAGTATTATTTGAATGATATAAAATCCAGTGATTTGAACAAGAGTGAAAAATGTACCGTTCATTCACATACATGTAATATGAAATGCGAGAGAAGAAAATTGTTTGGAATCCCGATAAAAAAAATTCATTCAATAATTAGAAATTCCATTATTTGACTCTTGTTAACTTGATTTACGGAAAATAACAAGGAGATATTTAAACAAAATAATTGTAATAAACGTATACAAGCATTTTAAAGCTGCTTGGTCCGATTTTTTTGTAATTACAGTATCAAATTTTTTTTTCATACAAATCATTTATCCTAGAAAGTTATGGACTTTCTCCTATTTACACCAGCAGAATCAGTCTCCTTTCAAAGTTAGAAATATTCAAAGTAAATAAAAATTAATTTCTCTTTGGGCAAACGAAAAAACAAACCAAAATGCATCACGGGAATGTTTAGAAAAGGAAACCGCTTGGTTTCGTCCCCCGAATGATTGGGGTTATTCAACCCGCATGCTATGCATCGATTGTAAAGAAAGCAGACTTTGGAAATATTAGCGAACGAAAGGTACACATGTTTATTTGTAATTTGTCTGATCATTTCCGAATCGACCTTTATTTAAAGCGATGTCAAATTCGTAATACAACCATACCCGTCTCGTCGTCAGGGGTTAAATTTAACATGAGGCGAAATAACGCGGTACCTTTTAACGTCGTTTGTTTTGTTAGCAAATTTTGTACGTATTTTTCTTCATTGAAATTTGGCATAATTGACGGGTATAACTACTGCAATGTCTATTATTATACATATACTAAGCATAGCCATCGTTTAAAAGCGTGCATAAAATTTGATATAAAATCGGACCAAGCAGCTTTAACCACGAAATCCGCATGCATGGTACTTATTAAAAATAGTTAGTAGCAAATATGCCGTTATACAAATGTTAGGTCCGAAACACTCTGTATGTATAATGGAATTAGGTATACAAAAAATTGAACTAATTGAATAGGGCCATACAATTACCAGATTACCCTAATTCAAGTTATGCACTGTCACAATATCTACGAAATCAATTATTAAAACGACCTACTCAGTATTTATCGACGAAATACGTGACTTGTCCACTGCAAACTTTATAAATTAGGATTTTTTTCCTTCACGTTATTGAAAGAGCGCCGCGGGGAAAAAATAACGTCATGCAACGGCAAATGACGTAAAGCTGCTACAACGTCACAATCAGCGTAAGGGGTAAAAGTTTAAAAAATAACTCGTTTTAAAATTAAGAAAAAAAGTATTGCTTGACTTTATGCATCAATCGTTTATTCTTTATTGTTTATTATGTTAGATAAAAAATATTGCGACTTTTTGAAAATTTATTTCAAGCTCCGTAATCTACCGAGCTCATCCCGGAAAATCCCGAGCTCTCAGGCTCAATTGTACATCGGATACCTTAAGTTATAGGCATCCTCTATACAATGATTTGTGAAGATTTTATTTTTATACGATACTATTTAAAAATTGGTTGAAATCGGGGGCAGATATTTGACCATACCGCACATAGTCCTTTAAGAAAAACTTATCTTAAATAAACACTATGAAAAAAATTACGTTAATTCTAGAGTAAAAATCATTCATTTCTTTTCAGTTAAATTTCTTGGTAGCCTGACTTGTTTAGTTCTTAGTAGAGACCTTGCATTTTTATTACAGACAAGATCAATATTAGAAGAGTATGCAGCCTCTTTAGCAACCAGAGGAATGCTTCATTCTAACTCTACTCGATCGAAGCATTCATCTACTGGATCAGGCCTTGGATGGAAACCTCTCCATAAACCACAGTGGTACTCAACATGTTAAACAGTAAGTAATATGGAAAGATTTCCTCACCCGAGCCGTTAGTTTGTTTCTAGGATTATGAAAAGACACTAAGAAGTGCATAATATAGAGTCTACTCCAGAGTCCATATATATTTCTCCTTAGTATTACAACTAAGAGAACGAGCTTCCTCAGAGGGCCTATTGTAAATGACATATGCTTTACAAACATATATTAACATTCAAGTACACATGGTCACTCAAATTAGAATACTTATTATCAGTAACACTTCTAGTTTTTATAAAGAAAAATAATTTTCCATAATTAATCTTTGAATTTTCATGTTATTATTATGAGATGACTTAATGTATTTATTTGAAAATCTCTTTTTGTTCCAGGAGAGACGGAACTGTGAAACTGCAAGACATTTGTTTAAAAGTAAGATTAAAGAACCTTTTATAAAAGATAATGTTACTATTATTGGGAGTAAGGTGATTTGATGTTCAATATTATTGTAATTATCTGAGCACTAAACATTATTCATTCTTTAAAATAGAGTTATTTCAAAAGCTTTCATACTAGTACATGTTCTGTTAAACTTTGTATGGTACTTAATAATTTGATAAAAATATAATATGTTGATATATTTATTGCTTTAATTGTGGACTTTTCATGGCATGTTCACCAATTCTTTGTTGTATTTCCCAAATACACTGTACCAGTAGTGCATGTAATAATATTTCCAAAATATCTATGTTCAACTTTAATAATGAGACCAAATTAAATTGCTGGGTATTTAATATCATAGTTTAATGACAAATATATATTCACGTTTTTTACAGTATATATAGATATATAGTAAAATTATTTCTTTCATTTGTACACACCATGCAATTGCAATTCATCTTTGATATTTGTTAACAGGTTATGCGTGTCCTCCAGATGTACTGCAGACAGAGTTAGTTCCCTTTCTTTCACTCATAGATGTTACACTCCATGACCCAGGTATTAGTTTATGATAACAATCATTACCCCCAACCCAAACAAAAATATCTAACTTAAAAGATGCTAGAAAAATAAAATGCTTAAAATATTCACAGACAGAAAGTATTCTTTATGCCTAATAGAAACTTATCGATGTGATAAACAATGGATACCAGATTTATGAAATTCTATCAACATACAACTTAAAGTTTTGATTCCTTTGATGCTCAATCTTTGTGTTTCAGGTCAAATTTCATTTATAAATGAAATTACAAAGTTTTCCAATGTCTAAATAAGGTAAGTATTATCAACTTTTGTTGAAATATTTACTGGGATCATAAATTAAAAAATAAAGGGATCTTAACATACAACATTGTTGCATAAGTACATAATCTCTGATGAACAATCTAATGATAATGCCTTAGTATGTATCACCGGTATTTTTCTAACTCTAAATCATCAGATAGATGGATTGGTATTTGTTTCACTGGATCCGTATACAAAGTGCTTATAATGGTTTTCATATGACAAATGAAACATTCTTTTTTATCTTGCACAAAATGTAATTCAAATTTATGTAATTGACGTAGTAATGTTGTTCCTTATAAATTATTCTTACAAAGTAAATATCACTGGAGGTACTTGTACACTGTCACTGTGTTGGTGTTCCCTTGTCCCACATGGAGATTGTTCTCATTATCCACACACAAACTATGGGGTCCCTCTTTTCTTTGCTGTAGTATTGACAGGAACTGTCCATCCTGGTTAAGGAGATGAATTTAGTTACCGTTAAATTCCGTAAAAAAGCCTACGTCCAAGCCGGGAATATAGCACACCAGAATGTGACCAAAGAAATCGGTACAGATACCAAAGGGACCAAACCAGGACATCTGACCTGTGTAGGAGAATCTGTATTGTCCTGACTTATTCACCACCACTACAGCTTGATTGTTCAAGTCTGATGTACAGATATCACCATTAATGTTTTCTGTGATAAAGTGTGGATTACTATACAGTTCCTGTCCTTTGTCCTCCCTCTGTATGTTCTGTATTTCTTCTCCTGTCTTGTTGTACCTGGTGATTTTAAGCATCTTTACCCTTTACCATCCCCACCAGTATGTCATTGATGTGGGAGGAGTGTATGCTGATTGGTTCCCAGTCTCCTGCTTTAATGAATCCAGTGTCTGTTTTATCTTTTGTTATCCTTTTGATGACTTTTTCCTTTCTGTCTGTATAGATCAGATCCCCGTCCTGTGTGACTGTGTGGTAGCCATATCCACCGCTGGTTTGTATCTTCTGTAGCTGATTCCCCTGTAGATCTGTTTGGACAAGGCTACCATAGTCATTACTGGCCCACAGTCTGCCTGATTTACCTAGTGATATATGATAGACTCTGTCAGCACCTGGTATTGTGTATTCCCTGAAGACAGAGACCGTGTTTTTTCATATCAGATTTTTCTTTTTCTGTTTCCTTCGTTTCTCTGTAGGTTTTAATTCTGAAGAGGCAGTCTCCATGGGTTTTATTTTTCTGATCTCTGGTTTAGTGTCAGGAACAGTTACTCTACCCAGTAATTTAATGACATTCTTTTTGTTGTATTGACCAGCAGTAAATGCTGGAGGGATTGGTTTGATGGTCTCTGGTATGGGTTTGATTTTAAGCTGGTCAGGTCGATCGCGAATGAGTGGATTGTTTTGGAGTTGAGTAGAGGACAGGTAGCCATGGAACTGTTTGGCAATGTCCTCAAGATAGGAGATGTAATCTTGATAGGTTTTGTCTTGACTCTTTAGCGTCTCATCTAGAGACTCTTCCATTTTGTTGACTTGTTCTATTTCATCTGATGCCACTGTGTCTATCAAATGTTTAAGGGATTCAGCTTTGGCCTTTATCGATGTTCTTATTTTATCTATGGTTGCTTTTATTTCTTTGAAATTTTCCCTTATATCTTCTTGTATATCATGTGAAGTTGGGAGAAAATATTGATGTATTTTATGAATTTCATTTTTGCAAAGATTGAAATTGTCTGAATAAGTTTTCTCTAAATCATTCAGTGCATGTCTTCTATGGTTTTGTGTTGCACATTTGGAACATACTGGAATTTGACAGTCCTCACAGATCATGTCTATATCTTTAGTCGGGTGATCCTTGCATTTCTCCTCAGGAGGTTGTCTTTTGCGTTGTGTATAACGGACTACTTCATGGTTGTGGGTTTCCAGACTCTTTTGATGTTCATCTTTGCATTGTTTACATACTCGTAGGTGACAGTGATTGCAGTAAAACTGGCAGTTCTTCTCACAGCCTTCAGTACCACAAACCAAATACTGTGGAATCATTTAAATTCGTGGGGGCCAATTTTCGTGGATTGTGAATTATTTGCTTATTCGTTGGGATGTAATTTCGTGGATGTGCCAGTTTTCAGTTTCAGTAACAAAGATAACTCTTCCTAAATTTGCTTTCGTTAAGGATGTAAATTCGTGGGGAAGGTGTTCCCACGAATACCACGAAAATTGAGCCACCACGAATTCTAATGATTCTACAGTAGTCCTGGCCAATGATTGGTTCCTCCTGGACAAAATCTGAAACTTCTGGGTTGGATAATGCCATCTAAAATTTATAATTTGATTATCTTGTTCACCATCATTTATAAAAGAAAATACATGTGAAATGAAAAATTCCATCCACTATGTTTTGTATGGTAAAATAAACGTTGTTTGCCTGACTTTTTATATTGTTAAACAAAGGAGAAGAGACTGACCAGGCGATCCTTTTAAAAAAATGAACCATTTTCTTATACCTATCTGAAAGTATTGATTCGATTAGATTTGCACCATCATTTTATAAAGTTAAAGTTTTAGACAACTTTATCTTCAATAAACGTCTGTACGATCTACATTTTAATGCAGGAAAAAAAGGTTTCCAATATTTTTTGGTCAACTCACCTTGATTTTGTAAGCGTTGTAGAATCGGACGATGATTAAAGTGAGACTTCACGAGATCTGCAATTTACTTCCTGGTTTTTTACAAAAAGATTAAAAACAATATAGCAATTTAAATCAATAAACGGTTGGCGATTTAATGTGTTAAAATACGAAGTTCGTATAAACTTTACGACAGTCGGTGTTAATAAATAAACGTCTAGAATGTTACATCCACCCAGAGATGTAGCGTACAGGAATTATGTTTCTTTATGTAGTACATTGCATACTTTATGTAGGTTTGCATCGCCGGAGACCCACAGTTGATTACGCGTCGTTCCTCTCTTGGAGAGAGGAACGGCGCGTAATTAACCATGGGTTTCCGACAATGATAGGCTTGTCGCTGTTATGCAGTAAACATTCAATATGTTACAGGTCCGAGAAGCTGGACGAGAAGGATCTAGGAGTGGATAAAGATTCACAGGAGACGGGGACCTCCGGAGAGACAGTGTCGTCCAACAAGATGGAAGAGGACAATATTTCAAACAGCCAATCAAAAGTTGTCACAGACGAAATGGAAGAGGAGGAAGAGTACGAGATCACGGTGTTTGATGACTGAGTTTTATGTTCCTGGTTTCATTCTCTTTTTTCCAGACTAGAATATTTAATAAATATTTTCTTGTAATGAAATTACAACCTTGAGTGGATTACTTTACAGCCTTACATGCAATACATGTATAAAATACAACAGACAATTTTACTTTCCTCTAAACTTTGGAATCACATAGCAAAGAAAAGTGTCATACTTTCGCTCTATTTTAAAATTAAAAAATAAAAGGTTTAAATAAATGAGAAGGTTAAAAAGGACCAAAACAGTTAATGAAAAAAGTTAAATTACAGAAATTATACACAGTATATAAAGTCTTGAAGATGACAACATAATATTCAGTCTTGATCCATATTGAACTCACCGACTCTCATATCTTAAACTGTCAAACTGCTTGTACTGTCCACCTTTAGAGGTGCTCCTTAACAGATAAACTACCCAATCCTGACAAATCAGAAAAGGGTAAGATAATGAAATCCCATATGCGTGTTCAAAGCACACACAGTGCAAAAGGAATGTTATGAGATACCCACAAAAGGCAGGGAAACGTATTTGCAATAGAAAGAAGAAATACAATACTAACCGTCCATGAATTCAGAAAAAAATCTTTCCATTCTGTATACTAACTAAAGTGTGCGCAAGTACAGCACTCGAACCAGTTCAATTATGGATCGCACTTACAAAATATTAGATAATACGTCTTGTCGCACAGACTATTTGTCTCATTAGCTGTAAGATTTGCTCAAAACAGACCGTTGGAGAAACGAATGACGTCCACAAAAGCAGCCACCGTACCATCATAGAGACCAAACAAACGAAAATCAGAAAAAGAGTCCGTCGGGATAGAACATTTCAACCTAAGTGTTCACAAATCATTAATGGAAAGATATGACAGTGCACGTGGTGATTATTGCCATTATTCCTCACTGGACAGACACAGAGTGAGAAGTCTTGCACACGGGCTGATTTCAGACTTCCAAGTACAGTGTAGTTTCATATAGTTGTAGTTACCATGGCCTAGTAACCTAGACATATAATGAGAATCAACTGTTCCTTTTGTGTAACTTTGTGATCAACATTAATAATGATTTAGTAGTTGTAATAACTTTTAAGGATCATGACATGATTTAGGTGACATGGGACAGTTTTTTTCTCGATACAATTCACTGTAGCAAGGAGATGTTTGAAACTATTAGAATTTCCGCAGTTTCTATTCAGCGCAAATACCTTTAATTCACTTCTTTATGGCCAATCACCAATTTTTGAGAAAAATTACTGGTACTAGTCAAAACAAGAAATATTTTCTACACACTGCTTTTTTTAAAACTTGCAATTTCACAGTGTAAACTAACGTTATAGTGCACTTTTTATGATAAACACTCATTATAATATACAGTATGTGGAATATCGTTTTTTTCCATTTCGTTATCATTAACTAACTTAAATAAATCAGGATATGAAATGAATTAAAGAAAACCTTGTATCTTAAATAAACACTATGAAAAAATTACGTTAATTCTAGAATAAAAATCAATCATTTCTTTTCAGTAAAATGTCTTTATAGCCTGACTTGTTTAGTTCTTAGTAGAGACATTGCATTTTCATTACAGACAAGATCAATATTAGAAGAGTATGCAGCCTCAATAGCAACCAGAGGATTGCTTCATTCTAACTCTAGTCGATCCAAGCATTCTCTACAGGATCAGGCCTTGGATGGAAACCTCTCCATAAACCACAGTGGTACTCAACATGTAAAACCAGGAAAGACAGAATTGTGAAATTGCAAGACATTTGTTTAAAAGTAAGAGTCAAGAATTTTAAAGATGATGTTATTGTTATCAGGAGTAAGGTCAGTCGATGATAAACATTTTTGTAATGGTAATCTTTGCAATAAACTTATTCCATGCTTTAAAATAGAGTTATTTCAAAAGCCTTCAAGTTAGTACATGTTCTTTTAAACTATGTTACATTAAACATTGCTTTAACTATTGGACTTGAATGAGGCAAGTTCACCATTTGTGCTTAAAATTGAAACTCTTTAATAGATAATTAAGGTATTTATTTATAAAAAGTCAGTAAAAATTTGAATGATAGCTAGATGTCAAGTTTCATGTGATTTACACAATTCTTTGTTGTGTCTGTGATATTACTTGGCCAAAATCATTGAAATACATGTATTCCAGTTTGTAATATATGTATAAAGATAATAAGTCAATATAACATTTTCCAAATACCTGTAGTACATTTAAACAATAAAATGCTTTCTTTGGTGATTCATTCTGCATATGAGGGTGGCGACATTGCAGAAAAAATAAATTACCCGCGTTATTGTGTTATGTAAATTTTTTATGCAATGATTGCTTCCTTCATAATCTGCATGAATCATGAAAGAAGGCATTTTGTTATTTATATTTACATTTTTCTTTTATAAACTAATTAAAAAATTAATTATAAAAAGCAAGTTAAATTCACTAAAGTACTGTTTATGTACATAAGTACGTTATCTAAAAGAAACAGCCAAATCGTCTACTGTGAGACTTTGAGTCTGACATCATCGTGATTATTTTATGCATTCTGTGGTTTGTCTTAGGTCACTGTAGGTTACGACCAATCGATAAATTTCAGTCCTGTCAGTTTCAGTCGCTGTAGATTTTGACCATTCGATAAACAGGGCGTATAGATTTCAGTCTGGCTGTTTCTATAGAGCTATGAATTGACTATAAGTTTCCGTAAGAAGTAGAGGGAATCATACTTGGTAGATATAAATGTATAATAATGTTTCAAAAATATCTATACAAAACTTAAAGCTGCTTGCTCTGATTTTATGTCAAATTTTGTGTATGCGTTTCAACGGTGTTAAGCTAAGTATGTCTATAATAATGGACATTGCAGTAGTTTTCCCAGTCAATTAAGCTTAATTTCAATAAAAAAATGTGAAAAAATATGTTAACAAAGAACATAAAAAGGGTATTGCATTATTTCACCTCATGTTAAAATTTGCCCCTGACATTGAGACTGGTATGGTTGTATTACAACTTTGATGTGGCTATACATAAAGGTCATAACGTTCAGGAAAATAAAAAATACTCTCTGTACATTTTTTTCGCTAATATTTCTGTTTGTTTGTTTTATACAATTGAGGCATAATATGCGGGGTGAATAAACCCAATCATTTAGGGGACGAAATCAAACGGTTTCCTTTTCTAAACAATCCCATAATGCATTTTGATTTGTTTTTTTGTTTGCCCAAAAAGAAATTATTTTTATTTACTTTGGATATTTCTAACTTTGAAAGGAGACCGATTCTGCTGGTGTAAATAGGAGAAAGCCCATAACTTTCTAAGATGATTGGTTTGTATGGAAAATTATTTGATACTGTAATAGCCAAAAAATCGGACCAAGCAGCTTTAATGAAATGACATTAAATTGTTGGGGATTTCATATCATAGTTGAATTACTCACAAATACAGTATATTCATTATTATTACAGTATATATAGATATGTAGTAACATTATTTCCTTCATTTGTTCACACCATGCAATTGCAGTTCATCTTTGATATTTGTTAACAGGTTATGCCTGTCCTCCAGATGTACTACAGACAGAGTTAGTTCCCTTTCTTTCACTCATTGATGTAACACTCCATGACCCAGGTATTAGTTTATAATTACAGTCATTACCCCCAGCCCAAACTAAAATATCTAACATAAGTGACGCTAGAAAAATAAAATATGCACAAACAGAAAGTATTCTTTATGCCCAATAGAAACTTATTGATGTGATAAATAATTGATATCAGATTAATGAAATTTTATCAATTTAAAGTTTTGATTCCTGTGTTGTAGGATTTAATGCCAAATTTTTGTTTTCAGGTCAAATTTCATTTATAAATGAAATAACCAAGTTGTCTTATGTCAGAATAAGGTAGGTGTTTTCCACTTTTGTTGAAATAATTATCATAATTTTTTTAAAAAAATGAAGGAATCTTAACATACAATTTTATTTGATAAATGGATAAGCTAATTGTAGTATGTATTATTCTGCTAACTCTCATCATCAGATATTTGGAATGGTTTTTGTTTCACTGGATCCATATATCTATTGCTCAGAATAGTTTTCATATGACAAATGTAAACAATTATTTTTATCTTGCACAGAATGTAATTGACATAGTAATGTAGCTCCTCATGAATTATTTTTACAAAGTATTGATCACTGGAGGTACTTGTACACCGTCACTGTGTTGGTGTCATCTTGTCCCACATGGAGATTGTTCTCATCATCCACACACAGACCAAGATAAAACCCAACCCCTTGTTCTGTTGTGAGTATTAGAAACAAGAACTGTCCCTGTTGATCCAGGAGATTAACTGTGTTATCAACTGACATCAAGAACATGCCCAAGGGAGTATTGTTGCACACTAGAATGTGACCAAGGAGATCAGTACATATACCACAGGGATAAAACTCGTGCCCCTGACCTTTGTAGGAGAACCTGTGTTTTCCTGATTTTTTTACCACCACTACAGCACGTTTGTCAGAGTCTGATGTACAGATATCACCATTGATGTTTTCTGTGATGTAGTGTGGATGAATGTAAAGTTCCTGTCCATTGTTGTACCACTGTATGTTCTGTATTTCTTCTCCTGTCTTGTTGTACCTGGTGAATTTAGCCTCTCTAATCTTTATCATCCCCACCAGTATGTCCCCGTTGATGTGAGAGGAGTGTAAGCTGATTGGTTTCCAGTCTCTCGTTTTGATAAATTTAGTGATTGTTTTATCCGGTTTTATCCTATTAATGACCTTGTTCTTTTTGTCTGTAAAGATCAGATCCCTGTCCTCTGTAGCTGTGTGGTAGCCTTCATAACCACAACCGGTTTGTATCTTCTGTAGCAGATTCCGCAGTAGATCTGTTTGGACTAGACTACCACCATCATTACTTGCCCAGAGTCTGCCTGATTTACCTAGTGATATATGACATACATTATTAACACCTGGTACATTGTACTCCCTGACCGTTGTGACAGAGGAAGACAGAGACAGTTTCATGGCAGATTTCTCTCTGTCTTGTTTCCTCTGTTGTTCTGTAGGTTTTAACTGTGTAGAGGCAGTCTCCATGGGTTTTATTTTTCTGTTCTCTGGTTTAGTTTCAGGAGCAGTTACTCTACCCAGTAGTTTGATGACATTTTCCTTGCTGTATTGACCAGCAGTAAATACTGGAGGGACTGGTATAATGGTTTTTGGTATGGGTTTGATTTTCAGTTTGTCAGGTTGAGAAAGAATGAGCGGATTGCTTTGGACTTTGGTAGAGGACAGGTAGCCATGGAACTCTCTGACAAGGTCCTCAAGATAGGAGATGTAATCTTAATAGGTTTTGTCTTGACTGTTAAGCTTCTCCTTTAGAGACTCTTCCATTTTGTTGACTTGTTCTATTTCATCTGATGCCACAGTGTCCACCAAACGTTTAAGGGATTCAGCTTTAGCCATTATTGATGTTCTTATTTTATCCATGGTTGCTTTTATTTCTTTGAAATTATCCTTTATATCTTTTTGTATATCATGTGAAGTTGGGAGAAAATACTGATGGATTTTATAAATTTCATCAAGGCAAAGAGTGAATTTCTCCGAATAAATTGTCTCTAAATCATTAAGTGTGTGTTTTTGATGGTCTTGTATTACACATTTGGAACAAACTGGAACTTGGCAGTCCTCGCAGAGCTTGTCTATATCCTTGGTCGGGTGATCCTTACATTTCTCTACAGGCAGTTGTCTTTTGCGTTGTGTATAAGGGACCACTTCATGGTTCTGGGTTTCCAGACTCTTTTGATGTTCATCTTTGCATTGTTTACATAATCGTAGGTGACAGTGATTACAATAAAACAGGCAGTTCTTCTCACAGCCTTCAGTACCACACATCAAACAGTCCTGGCCAATGATTGGTTCCTCTTGGACAGTATCTGAAACTTCTGGGTTGGATAATGCCATCTAAAATTTATAAAAAGGAAATTCATTTGAAATGAAAAATTCCATCCCTTATGTTTTATATGGTTAAATAAACGTTTGTATGCTTGACATTTTATATTGTTTAACAAAGGAGGGGAGGCTGGCTAGGCGATCCTTTTAAAAGAGTGAACCATATTCTTATATCTATCTGAAATTATTGACATGATTAGATTTGCACAATCATTTTATAAAGTGAAAGTAAAAGTTTAAGACAACTTTATCTTCAATAAACGTCTGTACGATTTACATTTTTATGCACGAAAAAAAGTTTTCATTATATTTTGGTCGACTCACCGTGATTTTGTAAGCGTTGTAGAATCGGACGATGATTGAAATGAGACTTCACGAGATCTGTAATTTACTTCCTGGTTTTTGACAAAAATAGATTAAAGGGGCATGGTCACGATTTTGGTCAAAAATTATTTTTCTGATTTTAATGTTTACAATGCTTTAGTTTAGATATTTTTAATAGGCAACCAAAATTTGAGTGTAGTTCGTTGAGTTATAAGCGAGTTACAGAGCTTGCAATTCTCTGCAATGTGAACAAAGCTTTTGTTTACATTTTGAATGTTGAAGTGAAAATTCTAGTTTTAGACCTTAAATGAATGTGTTAAACGTTAGAAACTTTTTAATTAAGCTTGAAAGGAATAAGAAGATAGACAAATCAGCTTGAAAAAGATTATTTACTGCTATACTGAACCTATGTAAACAAAAACAGGACAGGACATGACAAAGAATTGCGAGCCCTTTACCTTGCTTTTAACTCTACGACTGACTCTCAAATTTCATTGGATTACTAAAAATGCATTTCTAAACCATCGTAAATAATTAATAAAAACAGAAAATTAAAATTAGACCAAAAATCGTGACCATGCCCCTTTAAAAGTAATGGAGCAATTTTAATCAACTGTAGGTTGGCGATTTCTTGTGTTAAAATACGCAGTACAGATATATATGCTATACTACAGTCGGTGTAAATAAAAAAACGTTTAGAATGTTACAGCCATCTAAAGGTTGTAGCATACATCAAGCTACTTTATCTAGTTCATTGCATATTTTATATAGGCTTGCATCGTCGGAAAGATATGGTTGATTACGCGTCGTTCCTCCCTTGGAGAGAGGAAGGACGCGTAAGTAACCGTGGGTTTCCGACGTTGATAGGCTTTTCGCCGATATACAGTGCACATTTAATATGTTACAGGTCCGAGAAGCTGGACGAGAAGGATCTAGGAGTGGATAAAGATTCACAGGAGACGGGGAACTCCGGGGAGACAGCGTGGCCCAACAAGATGGAAGAGGACAATATTTCAAACAGCCAATCAAAAGTTGTCACAGAGGAGATGGAAGAGGAGGAAGAATACGAGATCACGGAGTTCGATGCCTGAGGCCTCAATGTTCCTGGTTTCATTCTCTTTTTCCAGACTAGAATATTTAATAAATATTTTCATTTTCATTTTGAGTTTGTTTGATGAATTGTAATGAAATTACAACCTTGCGTGGATTACATTACAACCTTGCATGCAATACTTGTATAAAATACAACAGACAATTTTACTTTCCTCTTAACTTTGCAATCACATAGCAAAGAAAAGTGGCATACGTTTGCTCTATTTTAAACGTTAAATAAAATATAAAAGATTTAAATGAATAAGAAGAAGTTGTCACGAGCAAGTCTAGCCGTGAACTATTAGTCTAACACATGAATGGATCTGTCGGAGATTTTCCAGTTACCTCTTGAATTTGAAAAATTATAAATTTTATGGAGTAAACTGATGAGAAATACTGAGTAGACAACGAATCTTCTATTCCCTGCAAAACCTAGACAGCACAATATACACGTACTTGTTATGATCCACCGCTGTTTGTATAAAAGTATTTGCCACGGAAAATTTGATATCAGTACCATTATTCACATTAGCAATTTACGGCCGTAGCGCAGTGTAGGCAAATCAGGCAGTTGTCTCACATTTGAAATGACGTTCATTATTTTTAACAATTTTTTTATGTCAGTGTTAAGAGGACGAGTACAAACTACAGTTATGAAAAAAGTTAAATTACAGAAATAATTTATAAAGTCTTGAAGATGTTCAGTCTTGATCCATATTGAACCCACCGGCTCCCATATCAATCTTCAACCGTCAAACTGCTTGTACCCCTCTATACCTTTAGAGGTGCTCCTTAAACATCCTCCTTAAACATAAACTGCCCGAATTTGACGAATCTGTTCTATAAAAAAATAACAGAAAGATATTGAAATCCCATCTACGTGCTCGAAGCCAACAGAATGCAAAAGGCAGTTATTGAGATAACAACAAAAAAAAACAGGGAAACGCTTTTGCAATAGAAAGAAAAAAGACAATACTACCCGTCCAAGTATTTATAAAGAATTTTTCCATTCTGTATACTAACGAAAGTGTGTGCAAGTATAGCACTTATACTAGTTCAATTATGGGTCGCACCTACAAAATGTTAGATAATAAGTCTTGTTGCACAGATTATTGCATTCATCTTATTAGCTGTAAGATTTGCTCAAAAGTGTACGTTGAAGAAACAAGTTACCTTCTCAAAAGCAGCCACCGTTCCACCATAAAGACCAAACAAACGAAATTCAGAAAAAAGAGTCCGTCGGGATCGAACATTTCAACCTCAGTGTTCACAAATCATTAATGGAAAGATATGACAGTACATGTAGTGATTATTGACATTATTCCTCACTGGACGGACAGAGAGTGAGAAGTTTTGGATACACAGACTTGCACACGGGCTGATTTCAGACTTCCAAGTACACTGTAGTTTCGAGTAGTTGTAGTTACCATGGCGTAGTAACCTTGACATATATTAAGAATCAGCTGTTCCTTTTGTGTAACTTTCTAATCAACATTAATGATGATTTAGTAGTTTCAATAACTTTTATGGAGAAATCATGACATGATTTATAGTAAATCTTTGACAGTTTTTTTTCGATACAGTTCACTGTAGCAAGGAAATGTATGCAACTACTTTTTCGGTTTCTATTTAGCGCAATACCTTTAATTCACCTCTGTATGCCAATCACCAATATCTGAGAAAAATTTCTAGTACTAGCCAGAACATGTAAAATTTTACACAAACTGTTGGTTTTTTTTTAGATTTCGACCCTTTCCTATTTTGCCCATTTTTCTTAATTTTTTTTTAAATTTTTTAGGTCTCCCCAAGCTTATTCTCTTTCCCTGCAAAGGGTTGACATTCTGTACCGTGTGCATGTTGCACCTTCAAATGTCAGAAACTTACCAATGTTTAGTGTGTCCCATCCACCTACTTAATTTTCGTGTTATTTTGTCCCCGTCTGAAGTTTCTCTTTTCTCTTACATTTCGTTATTAATAACTAAGTTTTAAAAAATAAGAGATAAAATGAATTTAATAAAAACTTGTATCTTAAATGAACACTTTGAAAAAAAAGTCACGTTAATTCTTAGATAAGAATCATTCATTTCTTTTCAGTAAGATTTATTGATAGCCTGACTTATTTAATTCTTAGTAGAGATATTGCATTTTTATTACACACAAGATCAATATTAGAAGAGTATGCAGCCTCTTTAGCAGAAAGAGGAATGCTTCATTCTAACTCTTGTCGATCCAAGCATTCATCTTCTGGATCAGGCCTTGGATGGAAACCTCTCCAAAAACCCCAATGGTATTCTACATGTGAATCAGTAAGTAATATGGAAAGAGTAGAAGGGCGAAATAACACAGGGAGAAAATAACCCTGAATACAGCAATGCTTTGTTGTGTCAATGATATTACTTAGCCAAGGAAATTCAAGTATTCCAGTTTGTAATATAAAGACTATAAGTTAATACAACATTTCTCAAGTACCCGTACTACATGTAATGATGGTTCATAAATAGCTATGTTAAACTTAATGAAACCACGTTAAATCGCTGGGTATTAAATAGTATAGTTAAATTACTCACAAATGTATTTTTCTCAACCAATTGTTTCCATATATATGATATTTATTCATTTCCAAAGAAACACCTAAGTAATTTTGCCCAACTATGAGATTTGTTGCTACAAGTAATTTTACCCAATACAACTACCTGAATCCAAAATATTCCAATGAGTCCAAGTTCATTTGCAATGAAATAGAACAAAAGATTGCGTTAAAGGTCGTTTATTCAATGAACCAACTTTGTATTGATTAAATTGAAAACAATAAATTAAACAAGAAAAAATCAATGAATGCAGACAGAGTTAGTTCCATTCTTTCACTCATTGATGTTACACTCCATGACCCAGGTATTACCGGTAGTTAATAATTACAATCATTAACCACACCCCAAACAAAAATATCTAACATTAATGACGCAAGAAAATTAAAATGCTTAAGATATGCACAAATAGAAAGTATTCTTTATGCCAAATAGAAACTTATTATGAAATTATATCAACTTAAAGTTTTGATTCCAATGCTGAAGGATTTAATAATCAGTCTTTGTTCTTCAGGTCAAACATCATTTATAAATGAAATAACCAAATTTTCCAATGTCAAAAAACAAGGTAATTGTTTTCAACTCTTGTTGAAATATTCGTCATAAATAAAAAAAAACCAGGGGTCTTAACATACAATTTTAATTTATGTTTTAGTTGTACATATGTATAGGTACATAAATAAGCGAATGATTATGCTCTAGTATTTATTATTCTGTCAACTCTCATCATCACATACTGATGGTAGATGGAAATCTTTTATGTGAATTCAGTTTGGTATATGTTTTACTGGAACCATACACCAATGACTTTTTTTATCTTACACAGGATGTAATTAAAATTTACGTTATTAGCATAGTAATGTAGTTTCATCATGAATTATTCTTACAAAGTTATATTTACTGGAGGTACTTGTACACTGACACTGTGTTTTTGTCCCATTGTCCCACAAGGAGATTGTTCTCATCATCCACAAACAGACCACTGGTTCCGTCTATTCTTTGCTGTAGTTGTGACAAGATCTGACAATCCTGGTCAAGGATATGAACTGTACTGCCTATAAACTGTATTATTGAGTATAAGAAAGGAATACTGCACACAAAAATATGACCGTAAAGATCAGTACAGATACTACAGGGAACAAACTCTGACCCCTGACATGTGTAGGAGAACCTGTTTTGTCCAGATTTATTTACCACCTCTACAGCTCGTTTGTCATAGTCTGATGTACAGATATCACCATTTATGTTTTCTGTGATGTGATGTGGATCACCATACAGTTCTTGTCCTTTGTTGTCCCTCTGTATATTTTGTATTTCTTCTCCTGTCTTGTTGTACCTGGTGATTTTTGCCTCTCGACCTCGATCCCCACCAGTATGTTCCCGTTCATGTGGGAGGGATGTATGCTATGTGGTTCCCAGTCCCCTGTTTTAATGAGCTCAGTAATAGTGTTATCCTGTTTTATCCTATATATGACTTTTATCTTTCTATCTGTAAAGATCAGATCCCCGTCTTGTGTGACTGTGTGGTAGCCACGTCTACCACTAGTTTGTATCTCCTGTAGCTGATTCCCCTGTAGACTGTTTGGACAAGGTTACCATAGTCATCACTGGCCTAGAGTCTGCCAGATTTACCTAGTGATATATGACATACATTATTAACACCTGGTACTCTGTATTCCCCGACCTTGGTGACAAAGGAGGACATAGACAATGTTTGTTTGACGTCAGATTTCTCTCTCTCTTGTTTCCTCTGTTGTTCTGTAGGTTTCAACTGGGCTTTGCATTGCTGTTCTTTGGTTTAGTGTCAGGAACAGTTACTCTATCCAGTAGTTTCATGACATTCTTTTTGCTGTATTGACAAGCAGTAAATACTGGAATGATTGGTATAATGGTTTTTGGTATGGGTTTGATTTTCAGTTTGTCAGGTCGAGAGAGAATGAGTGGATTGTTTTTTACTTTAGTAGAGGACAGGTAGCCATGGAACATTCTGACAAGGTCCTCAAGATGGAAGATATAATCTTGATAAGTTTTGTCTTGATTCATAAGCTTTTTGTTCAGAGACTCTTCCATTTTGTTGACTTGTTTTATTTCATCCAATACCACGCTATCCACCAAACGTTTAGGGGATTCAGCTACACCCTTTATTGATGTTCTTATTTTATCCATGGTTTCTTTTCTTTCTTTGAAGTTTTCCTTAATATCTTTTTGTATATCATGTGAAGTTGGGAGAAAATACTGATGGATTTTATGAAATTCATCAAGGCAAAGAATGAATTTCTCTGAATGAATTGTCTCTAAATCATTAAGTGTGTGTTTTTGATGGTCTTGTATTGCACACTTAGAACATACTGGAATTTGGCAGTCTTCACATATCATATCTATATCCTTAGTTGGATGATCTTTACATTTTTCACTAGGAAGCTGTCTTCTGCGTTGTCTATATGGGACAACCTCATGGTTCTTCGTGTCCTCTTCTGATGTTCATTTCTGCATTGTTCACACATTGGTCGGTGACAAGGATTGCAGAAAAACTGACAGTTCTTCTCACAATCTTCAGTGCCACACTACAAATAGTGCTGACCAATGTCGGTATCATCCTTGTCAGTATTTGGGACTACTGACTGGGAGAATGCCATCTGAAATTGTTGATTTGATAAGATTTGCACCATCATTTATAAAGTCAAAGTATAAAAGTTTCAGACACCTTATCTTTAATAAACGTCTGTAATATGTACATTTTTATGCAGTATGGAATACCTACCAGGCACGTAACTTAAAATACTTTTTCTTACAATTATTTATAAAAAGGTAAACCTTATCCTACCTAATAATATAAACTCTTGCCTGGCCTCTCCACTTTGAAAAACGATGGTTCGTGTCTGTTGACTGAATACATGTATTGTTTTCATTATTTTTTTTAGTCGACTCACCTTTATTTTGTACACGTTGCGGTGATTGAAGTGAGACTTCACGAGATCTGTAATCTATATCCTTGGGGTTTTTTTTGACAAAAATAGATTTAAATCAAATCAATAAATGGCCGACCACTATGTATGTTTAAATATGCAATACATATATACCATAGTCGTAAACATGTAGAATGTTCCAGCCATTCAAAGATGGTGACTCTATGTACAACATTGCACACATAGGCTTGTCGCTGTTCTGCAGTAAACATTTGAAATGTTACAGGTCCGAGAAGCTGGATGAGAAGGAAGAGTGGATAAAGATTCACAGGAGACAGGGAACTCCGGGGAGACCGTGTGGTTCAACAAGGTGGAAGAACAGCCAGTCAAAAGTTGTCACGGAGGAAATGGAAGAGGAGGAAGAATACGTGATCACGGAGTTTGACGACTGAGACTTTTATGTTCCGTTCCATTCTCTTTTTTCCAGACTGAAACATCTATAAATATTTTAATTTTGAGTTTGTTTGATGTTTTGTAATGATGTTACAAGCTTGCATGGATTACTTGTAAAAAAAAATACCACACACAATATTACTTTCCTCTAAACTAAAAATATTAAAGTTTAAATAAATGGTGGCCGTTTTAAAGTATTGTAGTCAAAGTATAACACATGCATGACACAATATACTTGTACATGTGTATCGTAAGAATATTGGAAAATGCCTACATTAAGATTATTTAAACAATAAGATGTTTAAACATTAAACTAAAATGGAAAGGGTTTTAAAGGAAGTTATGAGAAAAAGATGTCGAAAAATAAAATTAATTTTTGTTTATATGTGAACAATTTAAAAAAAAAAAAAAAAAAAACCTTATTTATAATAATTATTGGATGGTGCATTTCAACATAAAATTGTTAAGTTAATATGCACAATCCAAAATTACCGTCGTGTTTGTGTACTACAATGAACTACAATGTATATACGAATGTTTAGGATCTACGACAGAAAGTCCAAAATAAAATATTGATGAAGCGGATATTTGTAAATTGAAATGCCCTTGTACATGTGACTTACCAATTGACCCCGTAAAATTACATGGATAAAAGTATTGGTCGCAGAAAATTTAATATCAATGCCTTTATTCATATCAAAATTGATGTTAATGCATGCATAAAAAACATTCTTAAATTTTTTTTAAATTGAAATGCACCACGTGGTATAATATTTTAGTTTATTGGGGGGGGGGGGGGGGGGGGTACTTCAAATAATAATGTTTAGTTGTCGTTACTTTTTGTATTGTATAATTTGAACTTAAGAGAATACAGGTCAAATCAT
This sequence comes from Magallana angulata, assembly GCF_025612915.1. Taxonomy (NCBI): domain Eukaryota; kingdom Metazoa; phylum Mollusca; class Bivalvia; order Ostreida; family Ostreidae; genus Magallana; species Magallana angulata. The sequence goes on from NC_069120.1 coordinate 29,347,911, forward strand.
GTTAGCAGAAACAAACGATACGCGTATACACATTTTTTTTTTAGTTTGACGTTTTTTAGAAACCTCATTACAAGAATTTGTAATCGATTGAAAAATGAGTCCAAGATATATGATTACCGGTAGTACCGAATTGCGATGATATGCGATTTTACCCCGATACAGTTGTGAGTGTTCTAAACCCGAGCAATGGAGTTGGAATAGTTAAACGTTCATCGAAATAAATTTCAAAATTATTTACCTTTTCGTGTCATGTAATATTCTCTTTGATCGCAAAATTTAACCCCTAAGTTCACAGATCAAAACTATTTGTTTCCTTTTTATTTTGTTCACAGAAATAAAATGAAGCAGATTGCATGATAATGTTTATTGACACATCATCTCAAGTAGAGAGAATCTAAATCTCATTTTTTTAAAACTATTCGTAGGTTGATACAATATAAAGAGCAGTTAAAGTTATACGTATTTTGTTATATTTAACATGACATACCATCGGTATGTTCATGAATGTTCCTTTCTATTAAGTCGTTCGGTTTAATGAATATGTTATCCGTATTATCTTTCAGTTTATATGAAAACCTAGAAATATACAGCTGGAATTCAATAACTATGAAACTAGTAAATTTCATTTGAATAAAATTTGTTCATTTTTAATCTATAATAATTTTATGTTGATATAAAAAATGTTTCAAAAATACGCATGGAAAATTTAAAACCGTATATGATTTTATTTGGGATATAATTTAACATAAAGAAAATGAGAATGAACAAAATGTAATTAATTACCCAAACGTGTACTATTTTACTGCGTTCATTAAATTGTAATATTTGCATGCATTTATTTAAACAATGCACAACATTTCTTATCTTTAATATTTGTTTAGTTTTGTCCTCCAGATGTTTTGCAGACAGATTCAGTTCCCTTTCTTTCAGTCAATGATGACAACCATAGATCTGCGGAACACACCCTTCAGTACGTTGAGGTTATGCAAAGCAGGGATATCCTGAGGGCAACGGCGAATCAATCTGCTAAATCAGCCTTGGGTGCTAAAATAATATTGGGAAATCCATCATAATTCCACCGGTTTTAAAGAAAACCAGTTGGCCTAATGACTGAAATTATCGAGGCAAATGCCAACCAAGTTCCAGCTTTAGCTGATGGCCTTAAAAAGCACAAAATATCAGAAGACAGAATGGCTACCAATCACACACTCTCTAATGCAAGGCCTGGGTCCAACAAGCTTGTTTATATCATTTCTGATATCGCTTTACGCATGCACCGCATCACATGCCGTTCTCACTCCGCTCCAAAAATTGCGTCAAAAGACAAAACTAAATCTAAGTAAAAAATCTTGCACATTCTGAAAGAGCGGAAGAACCCAAGGAAACACAGTTGTTCCGGTAACAGGAAGTCTGAACCAAAACGTCAGATTTGCGATCAGAAGAAACGCAATGGTAAAGGACCTTATCAACAAGACCATTACTTTAGAAACGTAAAGTGATATGAGCAACATTTTTCTTTTTGAAAAATATATGTATGTGTATGTATGAAAAGTGTTTCTGAGTAGTAACGGGTGTGTTAATATGTATTTTTACTATGCGTGTATACATGTACAGTGTATATGTATATAGTTATAGATCGAGTATATCCATTTTAATCTAAGGGAACAAAATAGTTAGATACATTAAACCTCTATGTTGATTATCAATACAAGAAAGGATATTTTCATTTTTTTTCCTGGTAAATACATACACAATGTAACATTATTACATTTCGTGTGGTAGCACTGATATGTTTTTATCATACGCGATGTGTTATTATAGTCTTGCTTGTAAAAAATAAATAAATTAAAAAAAACTAAACAAATAAAATGTTAAAAGACACTCATTTATTGTTGAATTATAGCAAAAACAAATAACTAACTTTGTTTACGAATATATCTAGGCATCATAGAAAATATTATAAGCTTTATGATAAAAATATTATGATATTTTTTTTTTCAATACACATGTCCATTTAATGCTACATGTACGTATCTCCTTCTGTATACATCGTTATTTTCGCCCCGTGTTATTTTCGCCCTTCTTCTCTTGCAAACGGTTTCACTCTGTTTTGAATTCGCTTAGATAAGATAAGTAATTTGAGACTTTGAACTCGCCCAGTCTTAGATTCGACGGATGACAACGAGAACGAATATTTACCTGTAAACAGTATTCGATCAATTCGTTTGATTATTCATGCAACTGTTGCTTTCATAATTACCACATTATCTGTATAAACATTTAAAGTAAAGCTTTCAGATAAAACAATACATAAAATGAATATTCTTCAATACAGGATACTTGGCAAACTTTGTCCAGTCGCTTAATTGGACAAACGATATTTTAACTAATTCATTTACAATAACACAAGGAGGAGATCAATTTGATCTCTTTTTTTCTTGCAGGACCCCAATGTATAAAACAATTTTAAGGCCATGATATTCAATGTTATTATGATTTAACAAAAGATTTGAATTGCAAGTTTCTAAAAGTCCATAATTGTAATTTTGAATACTTCAAAAGACATCTGTACATATGTAGTTTATATACACACTAGTGAAGAGCTCATTTTTTCAAAGTAAATATCACAGCTGATACTTATACACCATCACTTTGTTAGTCTTATATTGTCCCACATACAGATTATCCATTTCATCCAAACACACACTACCGGAGCACATTAACTTTTGTTTTGACATGAGAAGAACAGACAAAAACTGACCATGCTCATCCAGAATATGGATTGTATTACTGAAAATATCACACACCAGGATGTGACCATGAGCATTAGTGCATACACCAAATGGATGCAAATCTTTGTCTGTATAAAAGAACTTGTGTCGGCCGTTCTTCTCTACCACTTGAACACCTTGTTTGAGATATTCTGATGTACATATATCGCCATTTATATTTTCAGTTATGTAATGTGGAAAACTGTACAGTGCCTACCCTTTGTTATCCGTCGTTATATTCTGTTCTTCTTCTCTTTTCTTATTGTACCTTGTGACTTTGGCCCCTTTTTGACGATGAACCATCCCCACCAGTATGTGCTTGTTGATATGGGAGTAGTGTATGCTGAGTGGTTCCCAGTCACCAGTTTTTTCAATTATTTTAGTGGTTTTGGATTTTTTTTTGATTTTTTTGATGACGTTGTTGTGTTTGTCTGTAAAGAACAGACTCCCGCCCTGTGAAACTGTGTGGTAACCTTCAAACCTACCACTGGTTTGTATTTTCTGTAGCTGATTCCCCTTTGGATCTGTTTGGACAAGGTTACCTTTACTATCACTGACCCAAAGTAATTTTGATTTATCTAGTGACACATGACATGGTACGTCAACACCTGGTACTGTGTACTCCATTACCATGATATAAGTTTGGGTTTTATTTCAACAGGAAGTTTATGCATGCGTGCTCTGTAGGGAACCACTTCATGGTTCTTAGTATCTGGACTCTTTTGATGCTCATCTCTGCATTGTTCACACAATTTTCGATGACAATATTTGCAATCAAACTGACAGTTCTCCTTACAGTCTTTAGTGCCACACACCAAATAGTGCTGGGCCATGTCCAATGTGTCCTAGGCAATACCTGAATCAACTGAACTGGATAATCCGATCTGAAATTGTTATGTTTTGTTTTGCATGATTGATATAAATAACCGGTATATACGGAATACTCATCATAGCAAAAAAGATGAGTCATTTAATCAGCAAAGCTTTCTGCTTGATGATAAGATATTTTTCAACATTATAACAACATTCATACCATATATTGAAAACACTAAAATTGATCGTGAAATTATTTATTCTATATATTGCATCGATTACTTACGATATCAATGATATGATTATCCTGAGCTCGAAAAGCCTTTGCTAGTTGAAATATGTAACTTAAATGGGAGCAAGGCTTTACAATGAAATATATGTATACTTTAGTCCCGTTGTAAATTATCTTTGTGTAGAGCTTATGGTTATGAACGTGGATACAAACTGCCAGGTCTTAGTAATTTATAAGTGTTACACTTTGATAACTGCAATTTTTCAAGTCATTTAAACAACGACTAATTTATCAGGTGCTTGGCATTACCTACGCAAATATACTTAGAATGTATGCTCGTCCAGGTGTAAATATATGAAACGGTAGCATTTTTTGTTTGAAAATACTCACGTCATATATGTTACGTCATGCCCACTCTAAACTTTTGCATACAAGTACAGTGCATTTGTTATTTTATCTAGATGCTCCATATTTTTTTTTAAATTACTTAGAATGTATGTTCGTCCAGAAGTAAATATTTAAAACGGTATAGCATTTTTTGGTTCGAAAATACTCACGCTATATACAGTATGTTACGTCATACCCACCCTTAATTTTTGCATACTAGTACAGTGTATCTATACATGTATATCTAGATGCTCCATTTTTTTTTTAAAGAGATAGTTTATTTGTTTACTGGTTACAACCTTTTGAGAATCTCTTTATTCTATAAACATACGTAAATATTTGTTCTAAATTTCAGCAACGGGATAACCAAGCAACCGATACCTTAACAAGCTGTGAATCAACGTGACGCCACAAAGTGGTCTATTTGCAAGCTTACTTACAAAGCAGTGGTCTGCTCGACCCAGATAGGATGAAATGTTGCCTCTCATGTTTTTGTTACTATGCAAAATCCTGCAAAAAAAGAGGTCCTTGTTGGAATTTGTCAACAAGTATGAATGGTTTGTGAAATATCATTTCGGAACGATATGATTCAATCCGACACAGCTGTGTTAGGTCGCTCTATGATATTCATGAATAACAGTTTGTTTAACAAAATGAACTTGAGTGAACTTTGAATGAAAATGAATCCAGATATTGAATTAAAATAATTTCTTTCTGCGACATCATTATTATTAGTAACAAAAAGCAACTCTTCTTCATTTTCGTTGTGTTTTGCAGAAATGAGGATTCCAAAAAGAATTTTAGTAAATATTACCATTGCTTCAGGAAATAAACATGTTGATATTACAGTGATTTCTTAAATTTCATTTTCTCGACAATATTGCTCTCTCGAAGTAAAATGAAGATGAGCGGAAGGAAAAATGATTCTCTTCCCCTTCTTATTTTCATGTATTTGCATTGCACATACACATACTCATGTGGCCAATATCATTATCAAACTTACCAGCTGCATTTACTAAAATCTTAATCACAATTCGACATCTTCAAAATAAAGCAATTGAATTCCTGTACGTTTTTTTGTTTTGTTTTTTTGTTTAATCCAACGTCGGAAATGATCGAATTCTGAACTCGTCCCTGTTTGCGGTTTTAAAAAACCTACTGGGGATATGATGGTCCCGACTATCAAGTGCCGTTAAATTGTGAGAATTTATAACACTCATTTTATAGGTATATACACAGTATATTAGTTGTATTTTTGCATGGTCATTATGACATAGTTTTATTCGACAAGTTTACAATGCCAAAAACTACTCATAAAAAGCATCTTTGAAATATGCCAAACAAATACACTTATTCATCACTAGTTGTACCAAACCGATATCTTGGCTCAATCACTGTGGGGACTTTATGAATAACGTTTTATTATGTGAAATTAGTTCCGAATTGAATTGCGGGATGGTGTACCTGATATAAATGTCGGATGGTCAAAGCCCAGACATGTTTCAATCCATATTCTTGTTAAGTATTCGTCAGTGAAAAAATTATTGAATATTTAATTCTTCTCATATCATAACAAACAAGTTTAAGGTATAATCTGAATATACAAGTGACGCTGAAAGGAACTAACTTTTCGGGGGGAAAAACAACCTTTAATAAATGGACAGTGTTTAAGACCGTTAAGACGAACTCGATTTCGTCCAATCGATTTTCCCTGATCAAACAACAAAATTGATTTTAACTTTCATGGAAACCGAGGTATGGTATTAAGGTAGATAATTTCACATTATAAATTTAAAGACCGATGTCCCTCAGAATAAGTTCTATTAACGTAAAGACCATACAAGTTACGTAACTCACTTTTTGATATTTTGCATTTGTAAAACGCTTGCTCGGCACAATACTGGGTTTTTTTTTCGTCCTTTAAAAAAATAAACTTGACGCAGTCGTCTTTAGTGAAACACGACAATTGACACTCCTTTTCATGTTTGTTTATTGCCAACAACCATTTTATACAAAATTATAACACGACGCTCAGTTCAGAAAAACGTTATTGAATATGAATATGATATGAATACGAAATGTCTGACTTTTAGAGTGTCAGTTTAAATACTAGTATAATACCGTTTAATACATTGTAAAGGTTTTATCCCTTTTTAATAGGTTAAAAAAATAATTTGCTGTTTTAGATTTATTTTCAATTTCATTACCATTATACTATCAGTAATATTAAGAGGATATGGAGTAGACTATAATGCTAGTAGTCAATATACTGCAGAACAAATGAATGCAGATAAGCAGAACACAGGGAGAAGAGGAATGCTTTATACAGCACACCTGTTTCTGTTTTGCGTTTCATGGTCGAGTGAGCGAGGCATCGTGTTTACACCGTATATATGCCTAACTCGCAGAATATTTTGTGTTGTCTAATAATGACTAACACTTTGAAGGTATGAAAAATCCCTTAATATTATATAAGACCTGTTCTCTATTTTTTACTTAAAAATATAACACGCAATGCACACTCGATTCAATAAATTACACTGCGTAGATTATCATTATATACCGAAACAACGGGTCTCTCTTGAAAAGGAAGTGTCAAAATATTGATAAGACTGCGAATTCCCCGGTTGATATCATCCATACTAAACAAATAAAATAATCCTGAAGGCGAAGGACGTTTGTGTGCACTACCACAAAATACTCGGTCACCGAGAGACGGAGGGGGCACCGACACCCAAGCAGACGACAAAATGGCAGGAAATCGCTGCAGCAAAGAGAGGGTGGGGATCACGCTTCTTGTGATTGTTGTCCTCGCCTGTATCATCACTCCGATCGTCTATCTAGTTCAACAGCCGGACAAACGACAGGACGGTCCCAAAACCCTCCCTACACCGGCACCTATACCGGCCATACCGGCCGAGCTTCACCAACGAATAGACTGTCTACCCGAGGCGCGGGGAAAATTTATGAAACTTACGAAAGAAGAATGCGAGCGACGGAACTGCGTCTTCGTACAGGAACAGTCGAACCAGAGTTGTGTTTACCCGGATAATTCGGAATACGGATATTCCGTTGTACAAGAAACGATAACCGTTTCTGCAACCCGGTACTATCTACGGAAAAGAGGGAAGAGCCCTTTTACAAGTCCAGATTTCAAAGAGCCCGTGGTCGTAGTAGAAGAAAGGGGAGATAATCTTGTCAGAATAAAGGTAATTTATTTATGCAATTCATTGGGGGTGGTTGGGGGGACATTTTTTTTAATTAAATCGAAAAAAAAATATGATTATATTAACAAACTGGAGTGTTAGAAAAGTTACCTTTTTTTTTTGAAGAGGGGGGAATGTTTACCCATACTTGGTCATAAGGACCTCATACAGAGCAAATACACACCTGTCTAGGTCTTCTTTGCAACGAAAGATCTTCAATGTGATTATTGAACTATATTTGTAGTCATCAGAACTGTTGGTTCAAAAATAAATCGATTTTATCTTAGATAGTGTCAAAAATGTTAAAAGAGTGTGCAAATATTTCATTCAGGTGTTTGTTTTTATTTGTTTTGCAATACCATTCTAAGAAATATATTGCATGTACATAAATGTACATAAATGCTTAACTAATAGAATAGTACACACAAGAATATTTCCTTAAAAAATTAATATCAAACTACATATAAAATTATGTATTTTAATTTTTATGAAGCTATAAGATTTAGACGCTTTTTTTACCTAACCAGTTTGAAGACAACAAATCCCAGCGCTACAACGTTCCCCTGCCGATCAACACACCCCCAAAGAAAGCCAGCGATCCGAAATATGAATTCAAAATCGTGGACAAAGACACATTTGCTTTCAAATTAATCAGAAAGTCCACAGGCACTGTATTGTAAGTATCTGAGGGCTACTTGGATATCAATTCTACCATACAATCATACATGCAACATATAAAACTCTCTCTCTCTCTCTCTCTCTCTCTCTCTCTCTCTCTCTCTCTCTCTCTCTGTGCTATGAAAACGTCTTTTCTATTGAATTGTCTAATATAACCATTTTTCCTCATAGATTGGACACGTCTGTTGGCGGGCTTTCTCTAACTGACCAGTTTCTCCAGTTCTCAACCCGCCTACCCAGCTCAAATGTGTTCGGATTCGGAGAAAATGTCCACCAGTCCTTCAAACACAATATGAATTACCAACAGTGGCCTATGTTCTCACGCGATCAAGCCACTGGTGGAATTGTATGTCTGTTTTACCAGTTTATCTGTCTGTTTCTCTCTCTCTCTCTCTCTCTCTCTCTCTCTCTCTCTCTCTCTCTCTCTCTCTCTCTCTCTCAGAGATATCCATATAAATTGATTTTTAGCGTTTATTTGTATTACAGTCATAAATCTTACCACAAGACGTAAGAGAAATGCCTTTAAAAGTGTTTTGCAGCACAATGCATATGACTAACCAAGTAGTCGCATAAAGTAAAAAAAAATTCAAAACAACGTGTAAGTACGATTTCCTGTTAAAACATGAATATAATATCAATCGTTTAAGCACAGTGTACACGAATATGTGAAAAAATGGTTTAGGACGTCAGATCGTATTGATCAAATCGACTTTTAATTTATTTTTAACAATCGAAATAATTAAAGTTTATTTCAATGGTCTTAATTTTCGCTGAATCCGTGATGAGTTTATTTCACTAATCTCATTTCACATGGGACATGAATTACCGGCTTGTATTCAATCCAAAATCACCCCATATACAATTACAAAATTAACCTCACGGAAAATTTAGGAGTTTTCTTTTCATTAGTGTACAATGTTTATTTTTAGACAACTTCGTTATCAGTGCAAAAAGTGAACCTTGTTGGATTTTGTTCCTCGACTGTTAGGCGCTGTTTGCGTAAAGTTAATTTTTTTAACCACAACTACTCATTATGCAATGTACACAAATTGTACTAAAGGCTGTTGTGCAACCGACAATTACCCAATGATTGATTATATCTTTTTTCAGAGTAACTGATATACTGAATTTTTAAAATCTGTTTTCAAAATCAAAGGTTCAAAATTGTTTAAGCTGAGTGTGAATACCTACAAATTAAATTATATTCCATTTTGCGTGCTCTTGCATAAGATATCAAATTTATCGTATATTCTTTTGCAATTTTACTTTTGAGTAATGGTCGTGTCATGACGATCCTAAATTTTATGACGCATTATTTTGTCGTCTTTGACCTTGTATAAAAAATTACATGGTTTTAATTGGTGAATTAAAATGTACATGTACCCCCACCCCAAACTCACTAGGTAAATTGTTAGTTCTAATTGCTCACAGTTTAAAGGTATATAACTTTTATTTATCAATAGCACCATTTCAACCTGTATGGCGTCCATCCATTTTACACCTGTGTAGAGGAAGATGGCAATACGCATGGAGTCCTTCTGCTAAACAGCAATGCGCAAGGTAAACCGTCCGGTATAAGGCGGGAAAGAGGGATTTTTATGCTGTTGACTGGTCATGCAGGAATAAAAAAATTTCCAAACAAGTTTTTATTTATGATTTGGGTGCGATGTTTATCAGTTGTTGAAATTTAAACGTATTAATTTTTCTTCTCCGTAGATTACGCGTTCACGCCACTCCCGATGCTGACCTACAGAACTATAGGCGGAGTTCTAGATTTCTACGTCTTTCTGGGACCCACGCCTGAAAATGTCATTCAACAATACACACAGGTCAAACTGTTTTATGAATTTTTTTCCCCAATAATCTGTTTATGATAAACAAACAATTTTTTTTATTGCTCCGCAGCGCATATGTAGTTAAAGGGGGGTGGGGGGGGGGGGGGGTAGAAATCAAAACAGATATCAACAACGTATTTTAGTTTATACATGAAATATAAGAATGTTTTGAAACAAAATTTTTAAAATGTAGTTAAAAATATAGCCACTGATATAGCAACCGAATACCCCAAATTAAAATGAAGAAATTGAAGAAAAATAAACTTAATCACACAAAATTGAAATTATGCATATATTGTATACTAGTATATCATTATGCATTTCTATCTTTCTGTCTTGCAGGCGGTGGGGCGCCCATTTCTCCCTCCCTACTGGTCCCTGGGCTTCCAGCTCTGTCGTTACGGCTATAATAGCTTACAGAATATGAAGAGAGCAGTGGAGAGAACAAGGAACGCTAGTATACCGTTGGTGAGTACAACATTATATACAGGACACCCAACGTCGACGGTGTGTAGTTATACATACCGGGTATATACAACGAGTATAGAAAAGATAAGATAAGACAGTTTATTTCCAATTTTTGGCCCAGAGGGCATACAAGTTGACAATCATTAGAAAGTCCTAAATGAGAGATTATATAAAATATATAAGATTATTAGTGACCCTTAATACCATCATATCGTCAAAAGGCCTTCACAAATTGTTCAAATTTTAACACATGTTTATAAAATGAGTCTAAAGAATTAATGTACTTAAAATGTGCCGACGAGTATAATTTTTTCTCTCGCATATTAGTAGAATTCCTTACCCTTCAGCCTAAGTCTATTCCATCTCAGAAATATATTGAGAGTGTGAGAGCATGTATTTTTCACCTTACATAATTTTCTATGAAGAGACATATACTTAAGAATGATGCTTTAAAATTACATGTACCAATTTAGAAAATATAATTTACTCGATTGAATGTCTACGTCATCATATATGTAAAGACTTCCGGGTTAGTGTCATTGATTTCTTTCTTTTATAAAACAAACCAAACAAAGGTTTTGAAGAACGAGGTAAATACCTACCAAGTTATAAAGCCACAATAAATTAGTCAATGACTTTGATCTGTGTGGGGTTTTTCAGGATGTTCAATATGCCGATATAGACCACATGGATGAACGCAAAGACTTCACCATTGACCCGGTGAACTTCAATGGACTTAAGGAGTACTTTGACGAACTTCGAAGCCAAGGAATGCGAACCATTATCATATTGGTTGGTTAGCATTTTAATCATTTGTAATTGTACCAAAGGCTCATTTTTTATGTGAAGAAATAAATCATACAGAGGGCCACTTGTAAATTGCAAACTGAAAATTTCGTTTCGATTGCTCAGGTTTTTCAACTTGATTTGTTCTTATTTGAACTTTTTCACTGAAGATATTCCTCGATATTGTATGTAATGCTTTTGAAGAAAAATGTGAATTTAAATTCACCAAGTAAGTTCAAAAGATTTTCAAAGGATAAAACAGATTACTGGAGTATTTAGTGATGAGATTCATAATGCGATTTAACAGAGCAATCCATCTCAAAACCCTGTTCCCACATGTGATTTCTAGAAATCGTTTTTTAAAAAATGAAAAAAAATATTGTTTCAATAAATAAATATCTGTTCAGTTATGTAATGAAAAAATGCATTAAGCTAACGTAATAAAAATGGAATATAATAATTATAGGATCCTGCATTACTGCGCTCAGACCCAACCTACGAGCCCTACAAAAAGCTGAGTGACGTGAAGGGGGCCGTGATGTGGGGAACCGAGACAGGAGGCGAGCGGTACAAGGATCCAACGGGGGCCTTACTGGGCTATGTAAGGCACACTGCTTCCACGTTCAACCTTTTAGACAAGAATATCAAAACAGAATGTAACAAAACGAAAATTTAAAAAAAAAACCCGAAGCAATCAGTATTGTACAAGTAATGACAAAAAACTATTTATACTTTGATAGTAGCATCGGAACAGTTTTTAACACGCAACTAAAAATAACAGAAATATATACTATACCTTTTAAGATTTTTTTTTTGTCATTGAAAGAATTAATAAGATTTTGGGGGCAAAAATATAATCCCAAAACGAAATTGCTATAACTTTAGTGTTTGTGGTATAATTCAGTTGTTTGAAAACATTTGAAATTACTCAAAGGTATGGCCCAACGGACAAGTCGTGTTCCCGGACTTTTTTAAGACGGCGACCAAGGACTTGTGGAAACAGCTGATCAGGGATCATAGGGAGCAGCGACTGGTCATGGACGGTCTTTGGATCGTAAGTTGTTGCTTGCGATTGTGATACGATTGTGAAGAGAGCAAAAATATGAAAATAAATCAACCGCGTAAATAACCGAAATTATTATACCGGTATTTGTGCTACATATCTTTTATATTTTTTCTCTCTAAAATTCATCACTGAACACGCTTGCAGTATTTTTTTCTTCAAACGCAGAAAACAAATGATTATTTTCTTTAAAAAAACAGTTGGAAACCAATTTTCCTTTTCGATACTGAATTGTGTTTTTAAGGATATGAACGAGCCGGCTAATTTTGGAACCAATGAAGAGAAGCCCTGGAATTACCCCCCTAACGAACCTACCTGGAGTCTTCATTGTCCGGATTCCCCGCTGGAGGATCCTCCTTACAGAACCAGTAAGATGTTACCTCTTTGAAATAAAATCAGTAATTTCCAGTAAGTTCACAAAAGAGATATTGGGCATTATTAGAGGGGTTTTTTTTCTTGGTATAGATGTAACACATAGCAGATTAATTAGCAAAAAATGGGTAGAATTCTTAAAAGAAATAACTCGAGTGACACAAGTTCAAATATTGTACGTGGGTTCTCAAAAGTCTAGTATATGTAGTATTATGTACTGAGCATGGTACTTTATTTTACGTTTAATTTTGTTTTTCATCCAGTGGCAGCTTTTGTGCACGATGAAACGAACAAGAAGAAGCGTCTGTCGGAGAAGACCATTTGTATGACGTCACGGCATGGCGACAAGAACGATCTACAGCATTACAATGTCCACAGTCTGTATGGATGGAGCCAGACCCAGCCCACTCTGGAGTAAAAAAAAACATCATTACTACACTCTTTGCAACAGAAATATCTTCTGGGAAAACAAATATCATGTTTACTTTTTAAGATCTATACCTAATTAACATTAGCTATATAAGCTAATATAAACTAACACCACCTCTTAATATCACCAAAACAATTGCTGCGAGAAAAAACCCTTAATTCAAAGACAAAAAATAGTGTTTATAACTATGCTAACGAAACTTTAAGATCATCTTTAAGTTGCATTTCACGCATACGTTTCTTAAAATTTATCAGGGCTATCCGCGAAGCGTCTAAAGAACGCGGCGTGGTGATCACGAGGTCAACGTTTCCAGGAAGCGGGAAATACGGAGGTCACTGGCTGGGTGACAATGACAGCTCCTGGCTGTCCATGAGGAACTCTATCATAGGTAGAGAAAATTCCCAGGAGACTTAATCGCAAATTCACTGAATATTTTTGGCTCATCTTGACTTACAGCAAAATTCTTTTCTTTCAGGAATGTTGGAATTTAATCTTTTTGGAATACCATATGTAAGCCTCTCTCTCTCTCTCTCTCTCTCTCTCTCTCTCTCTCTCTCTCTCTCTCTCTCTCTCTCTCTCTCTCTTCTTTCTCTCTCTCTGAATTTAAATTTTTTTGTAGATTGATGGGTTTTTCTCTCTAATAGATTGGTGCAGACATTTGCGGCTTTAACCGCGACACCACAGAGGAGTTGTGTCTCAGGTGGATGCAGCTTGGAGCATTTTATCCGTACGCCCGAAACCACAACGGAATAGGAAACATTGTATGTTCTCAGTTATTACGATCTTTGTCCAGCAACAATTTTTTTAGTTTTTGCCCGAAAGTTTAACTTTGAACTAAAAAATAAATTCGTTTTGCAAATGGTTTATGAACCTATAAAATTCAAATAACGCTTTTATTGTAATTTAAAAAAAAAACATGTTATTCCAAATGAAATATTGTTTGTATAAGTGCTTTGTAGATTGCTAGTTTGTACTTTCTCGCAAATAGGAGCAAGATCCAGCAGCCCTTGGTGAGCGCGTGAGCAGAGCGTCACGTGAGGCACTGGAAACGCGTTATCAACTCTTGCCGTATTTGTACACGTTGTTCTATTATGCTCACGTGCACGGGAACACAGTGGTTCGACCTCTTCATCATGAGTAGGTTTCACAGATCTTTCTTATTCTGTAAACTATAGTTCTTTTAAATAAATTTCAAATCAACCAAATAAAATGTTTGGGAAATATTTCAAATTTAAATAATTATTGCGTCTTTGCCATTACATCATCTGCTTCATTAAAACAGCGTTATATTTAATAATTTGTTCATTCAATTTATCAATAATTTATTTGTACATTATTAGTTGAAATACTATACCTCTCATTATTTTGCTCATTAAAAGTTTATTACTAATTCTGTAATTCGTATATATTGTGTTCAATTAAACGGTCATGTTTTAATGAAAATGATAATTTTACAGATTCACAAACGATAAATACACAATGGAGATATCTGAACAATTTCTCTGGGGTAGCTCACTACTCATCTCCCCTGTTTTATATGAGGTATGTGCATTTAAATGTATTATTTTGTGCTCAGTATTTTTCTATGCATTAAATCAATCATTGAAAAGACATTTATTTGAACAGGGTGCCCAAAGCATCACTTATTACTTGCCCGCAGGAATATGGTACAATTATTACAACGTGAGTATCATTTTTAGCTCACCTGAGCTGAAGCTCAAGTGAGCTATTCTGATCACATTTTGTCTGTCGTCTGTCTGTCTGTCTGTCTGTCCGTCTGTCCGTCCGTCCGTCTGTCTGTAAACTTTTCACATTTTCAACATCTTCTCAAGAACCACTGGGCCAATTTCAACCAAACTTGGCTCAAAGCTTCCTTAGCATAAGGGGATTTAAATTTGTGAAAATTAAGGATCACGCCCTTTTGCAAAGGGAGATAATTAGGAATTTATGAAAATTTTCGAGAAATTTTCAAAAATCTTCTTCTCATGAACCATAAGACCAGGAAAGCTGAAACTTGTGTGGAAGCATCATCAGGTAGTGTAGATTCTTATTTGTGAAAATCATGACCCCCGGGGGTAGGGTGGGGCCACAATGGGGGGTCGAAGTTTTACATAGGAATATATAAAGTAAATCTTTAAAAATCTTCTTCTCATGAACCATAAGATCAGGAAAGCTGAAACTTGTGTGGAAGCATCCTCAGGTAGTGTAGATTCTAATTTATGAAAATCATGACCCCCGAAGGTAGGGTGGGGCCACAATTTGGGGTCGAAATTTTACATAGGAATATATAGAGTAAATCTTTAAAAATTTTCTTCTAAGAAACTAATCAGCCAGTAAAGCTGAAACTTGTGTGGAAGCATCCTCAATAAGTGTAAATTGATAGTTGTGAAAATCATGATCCCCGGGGGTAGGGTGGGGCCACAATGGGGGATCGAAGTTTTACATAGGAACATATACAGTAAATCTTTAAAAATCTTCTTCTCAGAAACTAATCAGCCAGGAAAGCTGAAACTTGTGTGGAAGCATCCTCAATAAGTGTAAATTGATAGTTGTGAAAATCATGATCCCCGGGGGTAGGGTGGGGCCACAATGGGGGATCGAAGTTTTACATAGGAATATATACAGTAAATCTTTAAAAATCTTCTTCTCAGAAACTAATCAGCCAGTAAAGCTGAAACTTGTGTGGAAGCATCCTCAATAAGTGTAAATTGATAGTTGTGAAAATCATGATCCCCGGGGGTAGGGTGGGGCCACAATGGGGTGTCGAAGTTTAACATAGGAATATATAAAGTAAATCTTTAAAAATCTTCTTCTCAGAAACTAATCAGCCAGTAAAGCTGACACTTGTGTGAAAGCATCATCAGGTAGTGTAGATTCATAGTTGTGAAAATCATGATCCCCAGGGGTAGGGTGGGGCCACAATGGGGGGGGTCAAAGTTTAACAAAGGAATATATATGGTAAATCTTTAAAAATCTTCTTCTCAGAAACTAATCAGCCAGATGATTCTTTATAATTGTTAAGACTTTGGCCCCAGGACAATTCTTAGGCCTCACAAGAAGGTTCAGAGTTTATGTACGTTTATATCCCTTATATAAACAATTGTTAAGGATCTTTTTGAGAACTGCAATACTCAACATATGATATGACTATAAAGTCATCCTGTTAGAAAAGGGACTAATGATTATAAACATAAGAATATCCAGGGGAAAATGGATTTTATTTATACAGGATCAACATGTATTATTGTACATTGTCCAGATAGTTTGTATTATGACTCCATTAAGCTGATTTTATCATACCTATTGTTCCTCAGGTGAGCGATGTGGCCCATGCGCCTCTTGTTTTCACTTAAACCAAACTGGACCTAACTTTTAGCTAGAAATCGCTTTTCCGCAGCTCGAAATTTAAAAAGTTTTGATTAATACCACATACCGAGTTATCTTCCTAGTGTCAATTTTGCCTGTGTTAAAGAGAGATATTTAGAGACATTAAAATTCGCCTACTCTTTATTAAATTCTAAATTCGCCCATAGGCAACGAGGGCGAAAACTTTTGATCACCCAGCCCCCTTAATTCAATTAAACTTTATATTCTGAATATTGTATTCATATTGATATTTTTTTTCATTCGCATCACAGATCAAGCATCATTTGAATTTTATAACTTTGTTTTCCACTAAAATGATTCGCTCACCCTTTCACTGGCTATTTTTTTTTTAGGGAAGTTCAATGCAGAGCACTGGTAAAAAATACACAGAGAATGTAAACCTAGAGGCTAAGATCCCACTGTCCATCAGGGGCGGATCTATCATCCCTCAACAGACGCCTTCAACAACAACAGCGAAAAGGTAACATCCATGTACATGTAACTGTTTACAACAATATTCGTCAATCAAGTTAGAGAGAAAATGTCACAACTTGCAGGAAATACGTGTAATTCTTAAAGATTTTTATTAATATGTCTTTATACATGTTTATGGTTTAAAAGAAATGCTTCGTTACAAAAAAAGTTGCTTGTATAGTTTAAAAGAAAAAATTGATTCCATGATTGAGTTTTTCCAAAATGCCAACGTCACAAATGAATGTAACCCCCCCCCCAAAAAAAAAAAAACAATAAAAAATGGAGTATGTACATTGGTTTAATTATAACGAAGAATAAGCAAAAGCGTACCCCCGCGTAAGGCATGCAATTTATGTTGTTTTATTTTTTTTTTAATCCTACATATCGACTCCCTGAGTTTTTTCCTTTTATAACAATATAAAATTAACTCCCATCAGTACTAGTACTTTCAGTGCTTTGATATTTTTCAGTCGAAAGAATCCATTGTCCTTGATAATGGCACTGGACAGCGATGGAAGCGCAGAAGGAAGTTTATTTTGGGATGATGGAGTTTCTATAGGTGTGTATCATAACATGCTATAGTCTATAGACATCTGCTTCTACCATAAATCCGATAGAAATGCAAAGTATTTACATTATAATTTTGCAAAATATTTAATATATACATGGAACTTTGGTGTCAAGTTCAAGTGTATGGTCCTTTTTTGTTTTTACGTGAAAATTCACATTGGGCGCAATGTATCTTAATTGCACAAGAATAGATTGACTAAATGTTCTTCATATTTCAGAGACCATTGAGAGAAGTGAATATTTGCTTGTGTCCATGAAAGTTAGACAGGTAAACCTATTAAGCTTCCAAACATTTCAGTTATTATGATATTGTTAAAATTTGGATTTTTAAATTTTTGTAATACAAAGCTTTTAGCTTACTGTCAGAAATAAAGTTAATGTACATAAAACGCAGCATGACTATTTTTTTCCAATTCTAGTCAACATTCACTTACAACATTGAAGGAGGAAACCCGTCATCAATCAAAGAAGGTGTTGTTATTGATAAAATGGAAATCTGGGGAATCCAAGAAAACGTCAGCCTGGTTTTAAAGGACAACAGTGAACAAATATCCAGCTTCAAACAAGAGGTTTTTATGTTTCGCGCTGACCAGTTTAATTAAGTAATTATCGACATTATTTTTTCTCGCTATAATGCGGATCATTTCTGTAATCTAATTTTACTTTTTATTTTTCATTTCTAAGGGAAATAAACTGATCATAGACAATTTGTCCCACTCCTTGTCAGAAGAATTTGAAATGAAATGGATGTAAGTATTAATTAAAACAACAATTTTTTAACTACAAAAATTATAATTCTGTTTTTATTTGAAATTCATTAAAATTATATAATCAACGAAATAAATTAACAAATGACACGTGGCTTTAATTTGATGACCAGGAGTGGAAAATTCGACGATCTCCAAAGAATTGACTGTTTTCCGGAACGGTTGGGAAAATACGAAAAATTAACCAAAGAGAAATGTCAGAGCAGGGGTTGTGTGTACGACCCCACCCCGTCTGAGGCCCCAGATTGTTACTTTCCTATGACAGGGTACGGATACAGTGTGTCAGGACGTGTGAATAACAAGGATAATGGCTGGATAGTACCTTTGAAGTTGAGGGGAAAGACCCCGTTCGGAGCCCCAATCATGGATCTTCACTTCGAGATCGAAAGCTATGGAGATGATATTTTCCGTTTTAAGGTTTCGTCTTAATCACAAGCTTACAAGTTAAAATGCTGATTTTAGCTTATTTTTTTTCAATTCATTTATTGAGAATGTGAACATGCGTGTGTAAATATACCAAAGAGGTACTGAGTAGAGAAAAAGAAGTACGGACACTGAGGTAGATTTTTTCTCTATTGTAGATTGACGTGCCATCAAAGAACAGATACACTGTTCCATTAAACATGGGGATTACTCCACACAAACCTAGTTCAGAACCGAGATACGAACTGAAGATCACCAATAATGAAACATTCTCTTTCCAAATTATAAGAAGAAGCTCTAAGGCTGTGATGTAAGAAATAGATGTTGTAGTAATATACCAAGGAATAAGAGATCATTCTTTAAATATCATTAGGTGATTAAATACGGTCAGGAGGGCTTTATGATAGATTTGATCACGCCCGACCATATTTGATCACCTGATAATATTCAAAAACATGATTCCAAATTATACTTATATTTATATTATTTAAATACATATAATTTTCAGCAATAGTTTAAATAGTCATTGATGAAACATTACGCGGATCAGGAAATACATTTTTTTATATTTTCCAGGGAGGGGGCCCCGAAGGATATTAGAGTTTGCCGGAAGGGGGGGGGGGTCTCAGAGGCATATTTTCGATAATTTTACTATGTAAATTAGAATTGACCAGACCCCCCTCTCGACCCTACGTAAACGTACAAAATTAAGCACTGGTAGTTATATAACGGTCTGCATGGTTTTCCATTTTTGAAGGTATATGAAAAAGGGATTATAAAAGCAGCGAATTCATTGTTTTACCCATAGTGCATGTAAAAGCTGTTAAAAACTTTTTTTCCCTCTCAGCGGTAAAAAGTGCATGCAGTGTCATACTTTTAGATCTCTCTGAAATAAATCTTTTTCATTTATAAGTTGTTAACAAACATGTTTAAAAGTTTTCCATTTTAATAGTAGTTGTAGTTTATTGGCGTATACATTACATACATTGCCATAATGTAATAATGTATTATTACAATGATTAACATTTTAATAAATTACTATTGCAGCTGGGATACGAGTGTGGGAGGATTGACATTTGAAAACCAATTTCTACAAATCGCCACAAAACTACCCTCTAGGAATGTGTATGGATTTGGCGAGAATGTCCATAGTAAATTTCGTCACGACTTGAATTGGAAGCAGTGGCCTATGTTTGCTCGAGACGAGGGGACGGGACAAGAGGTGTGGTTTTATGGGGTTTCGTATACATTTATTTTTTTTTAATTTCTGATCGTAATTTCCTCAATGTTCAACATGCGTATACAAAAAAGATGACGAAACTGAATGACTTTTGGCGCACAATGCACCCAAAACTCTTGCATTTAGCTTTTAAAAGCGATTTCTTCCTCTCTCTCAGAATTTTAAAAACCATTATGGAGTCCATCCGTTCTACATGTGTATGGAAGAAGATGGCCAGGCCCATGGTATTTTGCTGTTGAACAGTAATGCACAAGGTATGGTAAACCAAGTCCCATTAACCCCTCTAAATTTTAACAGCATAATGTTTTTGGTATAGTTTTTATGTGATTTTATTAATTAAGGGTTGACATTTTTTTCTGCATGCATGAATGTTTAAAATTATTGATCTTATCTATTACATCATATTTTTAGATTACGCTTTCACTCCCCTCCCTATGTTAATCTACAGAACTATCGGGGGCATACTCGATTTCTATGTCTTCATGGGACCAGAACCTGAAAACGTGGTCCAACAATATCATAAGGTAACACAAAATACTGAAAAAATATATATTTATTGGCGCCTTGATTTTAAGTAAATTTAAATGCTGACCGGCGAGTTTTAATATGATTTTAGGCTATAGGAAGACCTTACTTACCGCCATACTGGTCGTTGGGTTTCCAACTGTGTCGCTATGGTTACAACAGTATAGAAAAGATGCAAGAAGCAGTAAACAGAACGAGGAAGGCAAACATACCGCACGTGAGTTGAAGTGTAAATAAACAAAACAAAAACATCCACTTCTTAAATTTTAAGGTACTGAAGACGTTAGATGCACTGTCGACCATTTTGTAACGAAATAAACATAGTTTTAAGGAAAAATGAAATGATTTCATGCATTGACTCTGTGTGCCATTGATGCATCGATTTGGCACTATCAAAACAATATCAACAATACATGTACGCCTATTCATACACATTGTGAATATGCATTGTAAGTAAAGGTGAATTCCTCTGCTGTTTATTGAACGTTATTTCACATTCAAAAACAAGCATTGGTCTCTTCACAGGATGTGCAGTATGCAGACATTGACCACATGTATAAACAGATGGACTTCACCATCGATCACGATAGATTCCCTGGTTTGAATGCCTACTTTCAAGGACTTCAGCAAAAAGGAATGAAAACGATTATCATTTTGGTAAAGAGTTTAATTAAATTTTAGTTGAAAAGAAATTTAAATCTTTCATGAATCCTTCTTAAACGTAAGGTCTGAAGAATGAGAGAAAAGTTGGGATGCGTTCATTTCCTTGAAATTTTAGCAATGTGTATATTTTAGTTTAGTTTTAAACGGGAGAATAGGACAAAACGCATTCATTCTTTTGCATCAATTTACATATTCATATTTTTGGTCCATTCAGGATCCAACTTTAATAAGCAACGTGTCTGGCTATGAACCTTACGAAAGAATAAAGGCAGTCCGAGGAAGCATAATGTGGCCTCAGAATTACAGCATTCCCCATGACAGCAGTGATAATGGCGCAGTTCTAGGATATGTACGTAAAACTGAAGAGTGAATGTTTACTCTTTTAATGTCTTTCAAAAATTCAGAAAAGCATTTAACTGTAAGATTTTTTTTTTAATTTTGATTAAGGTATGGCCAGAAGGAAAGGTAATTTTCCCTGATTTCTTCAAGAACGCCACAGAACGGGTGTGGGAGGAGCTCATCAGGTCCCATCACAGCAACATAAGTTTTGACGGACTTTGGATTGACATGAACGAACCAGCAAACTTTGGAACAAACGAAGAAAAACCATGGAACTGGCCTCAAGGAGCTAAACCGTATTGGAGTTTGAAATGCAACGAAGGCGAGGCTCTGGAGGACCCGCCGTATCGGACGATGGCGGCTTTTGTATACGACAGAGAAGACAGGAAGATACGAATATCGGACAAAACGATATGTATGGTAGCAAAGCAAGGAAATAACGGAGAGTACAACCACTATGATGTACACAGTTTATATGGGTGGAGCCAATCTCCTTCGACTCTGAATGGTCTCAGACAAGCTACGAACAAAAGAGGCATCATGATATCCCGTTCGACGTTTCCCGGAAGTGGAAAGTACGCAGGGCACTGGTTAGGTGATAACTCGGCTGTGTGGCCAGATATTCATCTCTCCATTATTGGTAGTTTGGAGTTCAACCTTTTCGGTATACCTTATATTGGAGCCGATATTTGTGGCTTTTTTGGAAACTCTTCTGCACAACTTTGCAAGAGATGGATGCAGTTAGGAGCGTTTTACACTTTCAGCAGAAATCATAATGGAATAAATTACGAGCCTCAAGATCCGGCTTATTTTGGAGAAGACGTTGCAGAAGCATCACGCATTGCATTGGAAACCCGCTACTCTTTACTCCCGTACTTGTATACCTTGTTTTTCAGATCTCATAGTATTGGTGGGACAGTGATGAGGCCTCTCCATCACGAATTCCCTAGAGATAAACTTACTTACGATATAGACTCGCAGTTTCTATGGGGTCCAGCACTCTTGATTTCACCAATCCTGTATGAAGATCAATCAACCTTATCGTTCTATCTGCCAAACGGTGACTGGTACGATTTTTACACTGGCAAACACTACATTGGAGGACAAAAGCTCATCCAGGAAGTGGACGGAGATTCTAAAATTGGCCTGCATGTTAGAGGTGGATTTATCTTGCCACAACAGACCTCGGCTCTCACCACTACTGAGAGTAGGACCAAACCGTTCACACTTTTGGTGGCCTTGAATTACGATGGGCGACGACGAACGGCCAGCGGTGATTTATACTGGGACGACGGAGACAGTATTGATCCGTCCGATTATTTCTATTCCAAGTTTCAATACAGCAATGATATCCTCAGTATGAGCATTCAGAAGAAGTATGACCAATTGGTCCAGAACTTGGCAATAGACACTGTGGTTGTTCTGGGGTTGCCAGATAGTTTTAGATATGCTTACATTCAAGGAAATAATTCGGAGTTAACCATTGAAGGGGGTTCTATGAGAATGATAAAGAATTTGCGAATTTCTCTGCAAAAAGACTTTGCCCTGGAGTTCAGGAAGGAAATGAAACCGACAGAAGACGAAGCTTCTAGAATTGACTGCTTGCCAGATATTACTGGAGATGAAAATCAAAACATGATGCTGTGCAGAAACAGAGGTTGCATATGGAATAGGATCGAAAATAAGAATTCCGTGCCCGCATGTTTTATAAATGACACAAATCATGGCTATACATTCCTAAACGAATCATCAGGATCTCATAGTAAAACAATTCATCTTCAATGGAAGAATAAATCGTCCGTCTTCGGAGGTGATTTACGTAAGATACGACTAAGCATTCAGGAATTGTCGGAAAATATTGTCCGTTTGAAATTTGACGACCCTTCACAGAACAGGTATGAAGTTCCGGTTCCTATAAACAGAAACATCAAGTCGCACACCCCGGCGAGTCAGAAATATGTAATAGAGTACTCAAATAGTAGCAGTTCCACTTTTTATATTAAAGTAATAAGAAAAGATACCAAGAAAACAATTTTCGACACTTCGATTGGAGGTTTCACCTTTGCCGACCAGTTTCTTCAATTATCCACAATTCTCCCTTCATCATACGTATACGGCATTGGCGAAAACCGTCACTTTACGTTTCAACACAACTTAAATTTCAAACGGTGGCCCATGTTTTCTCGTGACAATGGCGTCAACTGGGGGGATTACGCCAACCTGTATGGCGTTCATCCATTTTACATGTGTGTGGAAGATGATGATGGGAACTCGAATGGCGTACTGTTGCTGAATAGTAACGCTATGGAGGTGGTGTTCAGTCCTCGGCCGTCTCTTACATATAGAACCGTTGGAGGCATTCTCGATTTTTATGTCTTCATGGGATCAAGTCCAGAAAATGTAATTCAGGAGTACACAGGGGTAATTGGACGACCGTACCTGCCGCCATATTGGGCGTTGGGCTTCCAGTTAAGTCGATACGGATACAACACTTTAGACAACCTAAAGTCGGCAACAAAGAGAATGGTTGACAACGACATTCCACTAGATGTACAATATGCGGACATAGATCATATGGATGAACGGAAGGACTTCACCATTGATGAAGTTAATTTTAAAAATTTATCAGGATATGTTAAAGAACTTCAACAACAAAATATGCATTTCATTATCATTCTTGATCCCGCTCTGATTAGCAATGAAACAAATTACTATCCTTATGATATTGGAAAAGGAAGAATGTTCATTAAATGGCCTATTTTAAATAATGATACCCGAAGCGGCCAGGACATGCTTGGATATGTTTGGCCAAAGGGAAAAGTTGTTTTCCCAGATTTCCTAAAAAATGAAACACGTGAATATTGGAAAGATTTGATTGTCAGACATCATACAAATTTGTCATTTGATGGATTATGGATTGATATGAACGAACCAGCAAACTTTGGAACAAACGAAGAACGACCATTTAATTGGCCAGAGAAGGACAAGCCTTATTGGTCTCTGAAGTGTCCAACCTCTGAACTGGACGATCCTCCATACAAACCAAGAGGCGTGTTCGGGCCTCGTTTGTCAGACAAAACACTATGTATGGTAGCGCTACAAAACGATGGCGCCTACCAACACTATGATGTCCATAGTTTGTATGGTTGGAGCGAAACGGAGCCAACACTGTATGGACTGAGGAAGGCTACAGGAGGAAACAAAAGAGGTATTGTCATAACCCGGTCTACCTATCCATCAAGTGGGAAATACGCTGGTCACTGGCTAGGTGATAACGACAGTAAATGGCCTGATGTGCACGACTCCATCATTGGACTCCTGGAATTCAACCTCTTTGGTATTCCGTACATCGGAGCCGACATCTGCGGATTTTTTGGACATCCTTCTGCAGAACTCTGTGAAAGATGGATGCAACTTGGGGCGTTTTACACATTTTCTAGAAATCACAATACGATTAACACGAAAGATCAGGATCCTGCGATTTTTGGTCCAGCAAATGCTGACTCTGCCAGGCGAGCTTTGAACTTGCGGTATTCGCTCTTGCCTTACCTATACACTTTGTTTTACGAGGTTAACTCTAATGGCGGTACGGTGATCCGATCCATGATGCAAAATTTCCCAAAAGACATCAAGTTGCGCAACATCGATACTCAATTCATGTGGGGACCGGCCATTATGATCGCTCCCGTTCTCAGCGCAGGGAAAATTGAGGTGGATGTATATTTTCCGGGGGGTAGGTGGTTTGACTTCACATCCGGTGAACTTATCAGTGAGGGGGATAAGAAGATAGTGACCGTGTCTGCTCCACGAGACAAAATTCCTGTCTTTGTTCGAGAAGGTTACATCATTCCAACCCAGTTATATGGTGCTAACACCGAAGTCGCAAGAAAGAATCCTATGGATATAATTATCATTCCGGACGAAAACGGAAAAGCAGAAGGTAAACTATTCCTGGACGATGGAGATACTATTGATACCGTGGAAAATGGGAAGTTCTATTTGTCGTCATTTAAATTCAATGGCACATATTTTTCAATGACTATTACCATCCACAATGAAACTATGGTTGACAGCATTCGTGTGGGAAGTATGACTATATTTGGCATGAAGAGAGAAATAACTAGCGTTACAGTTAACAATGCCAGTAAATCCTTCGAGAAATTAAAACCACATAATAAATTGTATATTAAAGACTTGGGCGTCACACTGCAAAATAACATTGAAGTAGTTTTAAAATGATAAATAAAGAAGCATTAGTTCATTTATAGATATACACATGTATATAGTTACTAGTATATAAAGTAGTATTGATAGATATAGCTGCAGCTATTGCACGCATGTGTAAGACTAGTACATATTTAGCGTAG
Source organism: Magallana angulata (assembly GCF_025612915.1). NCBI lineage: Eukaryota > Metazoa > Mollusca > Bivalvia > Ostreida > Ostreidae > Magallana > Magallana angulata. Next base: position 29,373,686 of record NC_069120.1, read on the forward strand.
GAAATGCATATATTGTTAATTCTGTTGATATCGGTTTCAATGCTGTTTTATTACTGCTTAAATGGGTAAATTTTTAATAAAATAAATTCAATATAATTTTATTTGTTTTCAGAGAGAGAGAGAGAAAAAAGGGGGGTCAATTTAAAATTCGAACTTGCCAATCTACATGTATAAATGTTTGAAACTTCATCATTCGGACCGGTTAATCAATGATTAACTTAGTGTGTATATATATATATATATATATATATATATATATATATATATATATATATATATATATATATATATATATATATATATATATATATATTACGTTTTGAATTACACTGCGAACTTTCATCCCCATAAATTTAGCATTTTAAATTTAAAGATTTAGATTTACATCAACCAAGTATGATTCCCTCTATTTCTTACGGAAATTGATTGTACATTCATAGCTTTGTAAAAACTGTCATGACTGAGATCAACAGGCTCCTTTTATCGCTTGGTTGAAACTTTCAGCAACTAGGAAAAATCACGGACTGCACGAAATAATCATGCCGATTTCAGACTCGAATTCCTATAGTAGACGATTTAGCTGTTTCCTTTATCTAACGTACTAATGTACATTAACAATAATTTACTTGTTAAAAAGAAATATGTACAATTTAACAATAAAATGCTTTTGTGACGATTCATGCAGCGTTAGCGGGTTATGTAATTTTTTCCTGCAATGATTGCTACCTTCATAACCTGGATGAATCATTAAAGAAAGCATTTTATTGTTTATATTAACATCTTTCTTTTAACTAATTATAAATCGATTATTAAAAGTAATTAAATTTCACTAAATTACTGTTATTGTACATAAGTGTTAGCTAAAAGAAACAGCCAAATCGTCTACTGTGAGAATGAGTCTGACATCATCATGATTATTTTCTGCAGTCCGTGATTTGCCTTAGGTCGCTGTAGGTTTCGACCAATCGTTTAACAGGGCGTGTAGATTTCAGTCTGGCCGTTTCTATATCACTTATATGGGCATGATTGTCTGTCGGTGTAATACTTTTTAATGTATTTTTCGAAATAGTAAAAAACAGATCTCTAAAATATTCAGTGTTCTTTCTTCTTTTAAATACAATAAAAGACGTAATGCAAGTAAAAGGTGAGCAAGCTCACGTGTTTAAGCCTCGATTACTTCACGTTTCACTAGAAAGTTCAGTCAAAAGTTTACGAAATAATCCTATATCTGCGGGAAGTGAGATTCCAATGAATTTAAAAATTCATACTCATATATTAAGCTGATAGCACAATTGTAATTATGCTGATTAAATCTGCTTTTTATTATACACTATGTACAACAGTGCTGCAAAAAAGTCTCACCTTTTTAGCCTGTTGTTCGATTTCAAATACATATATTTACATCTACCAAGTATGATTCTCAGTATTTCTTACGGAAACTTAAAGGCAATTCATAGCTCTTTAGAAACAGCCAGACTGAAATCTACACGCCCCATTTATCGATTGGTCGAAATCTACAGCGGCTGAAACTGACAAGAAAATGACAGGACAGATATCGACACGCCCTGTTTATCGATTGGTCCAAACCTATAGCAACCTAGGAAAAATCACGGACTGCACGAAATAATCATGACGATGTCAGACTCAAAGTCTCACAGGAGACGATTTGGCTGTTTCTTTCAGCTAACTTACTTACGTACATTAACAGTTATTTAGTGAATTTTACTTACTTTTCCTAATCAATTTATCAATTAGCTTACAGAAAGATGTTAACATGAGCAACAAAATGTTTTCTTTGATGATTCATTTGCGCTCTGAAGGTAGTGATCATTGCAGACCAAATTACATAACCCGCTGTTAGCGGGTTATGTATTTTTTCTGCAATGTCACTACCTTCATATACCGAATGAATAAACAAATAAAGCATTTTTTGTTGAAATGTAGTCTGTAGAATAAACATTATCGATTCGTATTTTGTCTTGAACAACTCTGTAGAGTTCATCACTGAAGAGATTTCAAACAACAAAAAGGTCAACAAAATGCATGAGCAGTAGTGTGTACATGTGTGTTATGAATTTTCTCCCTGTTAAAACGTCTTTACCATAACAAATTAATAAAAAAAAACAAGTGCAAATTTATCCCAATTTTATTGAGATCTAGACAGTAAGTAAATTTATCCTGCTACTTGGCCAGGGAATTTCACTAAACGTTCACGTGAAAAAAAAAATCGAATTATTCGAGTCCATTCTCTGAATTCTCTCTCTTTAGGCTTTGTTGCCCCTGTCGATGGGGATTTCTCGGGGTTCACCCGTTCCAGAGTTCTTGGGTTTTCCCTGAATTAACAAAACACCTTCGTCCGAGAAGGTAGAGATGATACTGTCTTGGTCAATACCCTGCAAAATTAAAAATATCATGATTAAAAAGTTAAGCAAATTACGCATCGTTAAATGAGAAACTTTTTTATTGCTTGAAATTTAAATTGCAATTCATAAATAAAAAAGCAACAAAACTATGCCCTTACTTCTGGTATGGTGTACTGTTGAGTGAACTCCTGTGCGAAATAACTGTGGCCCTCATCCGATTTCTTCTCGTGTTTTCCAGAGATTGTAAGTTTGTTGTTATCAATTTTCACTGTAATGTCTTCTGGTTTAAATTGATGCACGCTCAGTTTCACTCTAAGTTTGTTTTCACCGATTTGTACCTACAGGTGAAGAGAAAAAATTCAATATATTGTGTTTACCTGCAAAACTTGGGCAAGGTCAATGAGATTTTGTTTACAAACGGTGGTATTTTTAAATGCAAGGGTTATCTTTTTTAAGTCAAGGACACATGACATCAAAAATGTAAACTTGAAAACTGCGTCTCTCTCAATTCAAATAATGCATCAACGCATATACTGACTCTGAAGGGGGGTTAGAATTTGAAGATAATTTCACAAACTAATTTTGCTTTTAATTTAAAAAAATCCCGGAGAATATTGATCGATGCTTCCATATAAGTTAAGCCTATTGCAGTTCGTAGGCCTACATGCATAGATCGAGGACGCCATTCTGCATGATCTTCAAATTGTTTACAATAACGAAACTATCAAAATATGTACTTTGGATCTACTGTTGGGTAGTAAAATCATCACATGAAATTGTTTTTCTAAATTTTCAACTAAACGACATTACTTCAGCTACTTGACTTGTTTTGTTTTCCCCGACTGAAAAAGGTCGTTCTAGGTCATTTACCTTTTTTTATAAATAGACGTATAGATTATAGGAAAACACCGTTTTTGCGCATCAAGAGTAGAACGCATTTCCGAGACACAGCAAGTCACATATTTACTTTTATTTCATGACACGTGTAGATATGCTTAATAAAAATTTTTGCACCGCTAAAACGGTAAACAGTTCAATATAAACGTCTCGTCATGTATGAACTTGGAGGGGGGGGGGGGGTGCATTCACATACCTCGGAATCCTCTCCGCGGGCTGGGAAAGACAGATACTTATGTTCGAGCACATTCTCCATGTCCCTCATCATTTTCTCAATGTCCCGGAATCGAGAAGTAAAGGATGCAGGAAGAATACTGGAGGGAGAAAAGATGTCGTTCCATGGCGCAAGTTCCACTCGCTGGTGATCCCGGGCGCTGTGCCGGTGGACAGGGATATTTCGGTTGCTAAATCCTCGACACAGGGACTGGGCCCTTCCGAAAGCTCTTGGACAAATCCTGGAAATTGTGGACATTGTTCTTCTTTATCGCTTCTTAGAGTAAATAAGCCGTCCTTCAGCGTGTCGGCGCTTTATATAGCTTTTGTGTGTGACGCTTCTAGGCTGTTCCCGAAGTTTCTGACGAAATAAGACGCAAACAAGATAAATTTAGCATGCGAGAGATTTCCAGAATGAAATAGGCCTCCCTAGCTGTAACCTGCAGAAGAAAACTATATATTTGTATAGTATCAACATTTTAAACTTCGATGATTTTATACATTTACAATTGCTGTATTATAGCATAGATACTATAGGCTAATTTAACCATGCAGCCACCCTTCTCATTGATTTTAATAGCAGCTATATATATATATATATTTTTAAATAACCAACCCAAAGATTCCCTAAAGAAACAAACAATAAAATGAAAATATTGATAATGAATAATAAAACAAACAAACAAACAAACACGTGACAGCGATGCATTGATCACAATGACATATATAGCATTATGTAATGAATTACAATATTCCAATTTTAAATTGGGTTTGAATAGTTATAGACAACTTATTGCGGCCGAAAAATTGAATCAAAATGCACTGTACTGTATATATATCAACATAGAAAATAAATACTCGGTAAAAGTACAGTAAATGTGTAAATAAAGATCTCAAGCAGAGAAAACACAATGTTGCAAATAAAAAAAAAAACTTACGACTTACGACAAATTAATGATTGCTTATTAATCAATTTATTTATTCTGGTGGCTATAAAATATAATTATATAAATAAATTCAACTTTCAATTCAATCTATTCTTTATTAATTAACAATTAACATTATAGTTGTAAATATATGGTTTTATAAATGTTTTGTTCTAGAAAAATTATTTCAGGAGACTGAAAACCTTAATGACTTTTGTAAAATGCAGCCTGTATTCACTATCTAAAATAATGATAAAAAAAAAATTTCAAAAAAATTAAAGAGAAGACCACTCGAACTGCACTATTTGAATATTGTTTAGAAGTAAGGTACGAGAAACGGATGAAAACTCAAGAAAATCCGATTATCCTTTAAAATCGAATGAATTAAATGTTGTTGTTTTTTTTTTTTTGGGGGGGGGGGTTGTTTTGTTTTCTTTTGTTTTTTGGGTTTTTTTTTTTTGGTCTTATATGGGTATAGCAGCTGGGGACAAAAGTAAAAGTTATTTCTTCTATGTTAATTATTTCATCATTAAAACAAGAAAGCGGGGATTTTGGTAAAAGTGCGAAAAATATCCTATTCATTTAAACTATGTAATGTAAATGGTTTGTTGGTACATTTTTGCGAGTATGACGGCAGGAGCATTGACTCGGCATTGAGCACAGAAAATTTAAAAAAAAAATAATAATAATAATATATATATATATATATATATATATATATATATATATATATATATATATATATATACACACACACACACACACACACACACACACACACACACACACACACACACACACACTACGGTTTATAGGAAATATACATGAAATTATGATTATTTAATTTTTTTATGCACTGATTTCCTATATTTTTTGTAGGCAACATTTCTCTGATTTAACGAAAACTTTTCATGCAGTATTGGACATATATGTATATTCTCTGCTGGGAATCACAAAAAAAAATCAAAATAATGAAACTACTTGTGGTAGTTAATTTTTGTTGAAATGTTGTTTGACTAATGTCTGCCAAACATTTTTGATTCAGTGTCAGTTAATATGATAGTAGAAGTCTGTCAAAAAAGTCACACAAGTTTACTCACTAGTTTAGCCTGCTGCTTTTTTAAAAAGTTGGGTAAATAAAGACAGATTACATTAGACGCGAGGAAAACTTGTTTTCAAATTAACTAAAATTATATTTTTGAATATTTGGATTTAATAACATGTAAGTAAAGCTATCAAATTCCTCTTTTAATCCGATGGCATGTCTCAATTTATTTTTCGGAGTAAGTGTTATGTAACATAACACAGACATGGACTCATTGACATTTAAAAATTGTTTTAAAATTAGTAAAAGACATATTAACGAATAAATTGTCCGTCGGACGGAAGGAACTGCTGTCACCCACACAGAAACATTAGTCTTATCTAGATAGACTCTTACTACCCCCCTCCCCCCCCCCCCCCCCCACACACACACCACCCTCGAAAAAAATTTAACGAGCCTGTATATGAAAACAAATTCCATTGATCTTTGGTCATTGTGCCAACATTTTTTTTTTTGCATGTTGCGGATTAACTAGACAACATTGAGATGGTGACTATCTCAAAGGGCCCCGCTCAAATAATGGACAATAGGATAAAAAACATTTCAGAGAATTTTGCTTTAACCTTGACCTATAAGTAAGAAATGCTGTAGTTGGCATATACTACATATATAACTACATGCATTATTTGGGGTTCAATCTAAGCAAGATTATGCAAATGGGAAATAACTCATGGTTTAAAACTAGATGAAAAAAAGATCTGCTGTGACCTTTACATTTGACCATGAAAATAGTTCAAGGTCACTACACAGCATTTACCCAAAAATTCTGTTTGTGTGAAGTATGGGCCAATTAGGGCTGAGTTGGGAGTGTGTATATATATATATATATATATATATATATATATATATATATATATATATATATGCTCTAAAAATAGATTTTTGGCGGGTCCGATATGACTTTGGCATACAAAAGTAATATTCATGGTCACTGCACATTCTTTGACCAAAGGCACTCTGCAGGTGAAGTATGAGCCAGATTGGACCAAGGGGAGAGAAGATATGCTTCGGACAAGGATTTTCCATATAACAATAACCCACTTTTTTACCAGCATTCGCTAGATATTCTATTTCAAAAATTTCTTAAAGATTACAACATTACAGTGAAGTCACATTTTTGGTTGACAGCTTAGAGGTCCGTAAACAAAAGAGAGGTAATATTTGATTGGCGCAGAACTTTCGATCAGCCAATGAAAATTAAGTCTCTAAATAAGTTTTTACGCGATACGCGATAAAGAAGGGGCTCAGTGGCTTCACTCCCTCAGCCCCCTTCTTCATCGCGTAAATTTTACTTAGTATGATCTATCAAATACTTATAAGTGTACATGTACAATCCCATTTGGCTCGAGGGATTGCTTAGAGGATTTGATATAAATAAAAAAATTCAAATCCCAAAAATAATTCCTCCTCAGGCACTAGATTATTTGTTAAAATGTGCATTTAGACCTGCTAAATTTTTAGGGTAAATTACCAGAAAAATATTTGTGTTAAAATCTTCAGAATTTTCCTTAATTAAGCTTAATATGGACAATGCAATTGAGTGCTTACAGATTAAATCAGGGTTTATATTTCATTGAAACTTTATATTTCCAAATAGAAAAATATTATATAACTTATTATAACATGAAATTTAATGATATGATAACGTAGTGAAAATCTTTAAGTTGTGGAGATATGAAAAAATATTTAGAAAATAATGGAAAATAGGTCGCGTCTGACCTTAAATATACACGTATATTACTGAACAACATTTTCATTGACGACGATCCATTTCTTTTAATCAATTTTCATTTATCCAGTAATGATATGTTGAGGTCACACTTAAACTGACGTCAAAGAAAATACTTTGAAAAAAATATATCGTGAAGATTCATTAAAAATAGAAATGTTCATTATCATCACGATTATTTTCAACATTTTTATAATTGCAGAATATTTAATTGAATACAAAGTAGAAAATGGGTTGATAAGTTTTATGAAATGAACAGAAACTAAAACTTTCTATACCAAATGCTTTACAATTGTGCATTTAATTGTCACCGTAAAGTGTCAGTTTTTAAATTCAAACGTAATCCGGATTATTAAAACAGGTATATGTAGGTATCTTCATTTTCAAATATTTTTCACCAGGTTGCCAATCTTTTTTATGAAAAGGAGTTATAATTTAAATTAGATAGAACCAGAATTTAAACATGTGATTAACATGCATTACTTAATAAACTTTACGAACATTAAGAGAAATAAATAATAAAATTTTTGGAACTTTATTTTGCTGCAAAATCGTGCTATTGTGACAAATTTTGTGTAACATAAACAAAACTTTAAAATCAATGCTTTGAATCTAATCAAATAATGTTTTGCAGCGTCTGATTGCTCATCTTCCAACATATGGGCAAACGAAATGATGAACCCAAATTTTTCAGACGTAGATGTGTTCAATTAAAGATTTACAATAAAATTTCCTTAAAGAAATTTTCAGTTAATAGTGCCCCATAGAACTTTGTTGTAACAATCTTCTTGATTTGCCAGTTATTTTTCCGTGTTTCTCTTTCCCTCCCCATATTATCTATGGCAACAACATCTCCATGAAATCAAACCAAAACTGTTTTTGTTTAAAATAGATCTTACTTCAAAACAAGTTAAAGTGTTTTCTTATAAGTCCTTTTTCGCACTTTTTGGCCGTTGTTATATTATATTTTTTTATAAATAGTAATCAATGTCTCAATAAATGCATTTCTTAAAAAAATACGTACTATAGTATGCGTCATTGAAATGCCGGTGGCCGCGCACCCGTTTTAGATGGTACATTAAAGTACAAAAAAATATTTTTCCATTTAAAACCACGACCGTCAGAGATGTTATTTTCTTTTTAATCCAAATGAAAGTTACGCTAAGGCCTTTCGATATACCTGTTAATCCCCTGAGAGGATTAAGATATTACCCAAATTAGGACTATAAAAATTGCTCAATGTTAATTTCATACTCATTTAAAAGTGTTAAATGAAAAAACACGGCTCGCTTTGGAGTGCAGGGATCATTGGACAAAATAAAAACAAAAGTGTTATCTAATGGACAATGAATCGTCAAATGAATGGAACGTGTCCGAGCCCATATCTGTCGCCTGCGAAACTGTCCACCCCTCGGCGGATTGGTTCTGCTAGCGCGACGGACAGGGCAACGGCTATTCAACGGAGTTTTTCGTGTAGAAGCAGACGAGAAGGGGAAATTGATCAGAACGACGCACAGTCAAAAAAGACAGACAATCAACACTGGTCCAAAATCCGAAATATGGCAAAGGAGCAATATTTCACAAAGCAGACGACAAAAAATATAAAGAACGCTGCGAATACTCAGAAAAGTAATGGACATCCGCAAGTTTCCAGTGAGAACAGAAACTCTCCTATTCCTGCCCGGTGCTCGCCCGAAACCAAAGATTCCAAACACTGGTCCAAAGTTCGCAGAATGACCAAAGCTGGGTTTTTCATGGCGACAAAGATCATGGCCCATCCTCCAACCGATATCACGGAGTCGGAGAACGGCACGTGTTTTTCAAATGGAACAGAAGGACACCGTGTAAAGGACAGTCCGCCCGTATCTTCAAGACAGCCCAGCAAGTGCAATGACAAACTCAATCGTGCAAAATCGGCACCGCAGAAAGATAGAAAGTCCGATGTAGTTGTGGTCAAATCGCTGAGAAGTATTTTGAAGCAGAGAACAGCCCCGTCCAACGTCAGATATATAGACTATGACAGTGGGGAAACAGTGACTTTCAATGACTTAATACAGTATCGTCGCAGAAGTTCCATTTCCTCGAATTCCTCTCGGACCACTTTCAATGACGCAGAGGGTCGTCCAATGACGTCATATACCATGGGACAGGAGTCCAAATTCATTAACACAGTGAATATCATTGAAAATTTCGATGTGCCAAAGAAGGAACTTCAAGTGTTAGATATGAAGAAAATGACCCCGTTTAAATACGTGTACATTCTGAGTAAATGTCTCCCGCAGATCGTGAGTAAAAATTTCCGATCTTCTGCTGTCCCCGTGGAGAACGACCCCCTCTACAGACAAAGGCTTCGTGAGAATCGGCCCCCCTCATCTCGCCCGCAGACACCCTCCTCCGCTACTGACTGGATGTCGCCCGTCACGGAAACAACGACAGAACTGAACCTTGTCAGTGCCTGATGTGTCCGTTGTTCAAAATATATACTGTTATAGTAAACTGTTAGAACCATTTTAACAAGAGCTTGGATTTTGGGTAACTGTGTCAAACAGCAATATGACGTAGGCCTGTCTATTTCATTGTCAGCCACTCAGCCATGGCTCTCTGAAATAAACAAGATTTGTCTGGCTTTTGAGCTAAGACTACGCAATCGGCGCATATTTCATTTGAAACCAGCGTCATTTGAACTTGTTTTGATGCAAGAATTAGATAGCTACATCCTACTGAAAGTCCAAGGTCTTGTTAAAATGGTTCTATAAGAATAGCGTCGTGCTGCTCATACCGGTAATTAAATACATATATTCCGTTCTAGTCATTATCAGTAGCTACAGACTAGGTTGGTTCTCTTAAGACGACCACAGTTATTGTAGGTGTGGTAAATATCACACATGTTCAATTTGATATGACAGGGAAAATACTGTGCATGTTCTTGATTTTCCTGTTATTCATTAATTTCAATGGATTTTAGATATATATTGTTTGAATATTAAAAATTTATCAGACCCAAATTTTTGATCATTGTTCTACTTTCTATGGAAAGAACATGGAAAAGAACATTAGAATAATATAGCATTATAGATCTATAGTTGTATACTGCCTTCAGCAGAGTAAAAATATAAAACAAACAGTAGTCTGTCATTTTTAAAACTTCTCAATGGTCTAACAAATTGTATTAAACTTTGTTTCTTCTGTTGAAAAAATTCCCAATGTCAAAAGAAATTACTCATTTGCAAGTTTTATAGTGTAATAAAGCACTGAATTTTAAGCATGCATTTTTCAATTTAAAGTTATATCTTATGCTCAAAGTAAAACAATATAGACCATTTCCTCATCTTATTTCACCATGTTCTTTGTAAACCAATAAATTTCTAGTTTCTATGATGAAAATACACAAAAAATATGCCTAGTAGAAAAGAAAACTTTACTCTTACAAATTCAGATTCAACAAAAAATCAATTAAAAAAATCATGAATACAAAAAGATTTACATATTCTCTTCCAAAAGATGACATAAGATGGTAACAAAGTTAGAAAATGTCTTTAAATTCTGCTCCTTAGAACTGTGATTAATATATTTGTCCAGAAGCTCGGAGAAATTTGAGACATGCTCTGTGATATATTCTGTGAACACATCCTCCTATAAATGAAATAAAAGGTGTGAAATTAAAAATATTTAATCCTTTAATCATCTCGTAACTGAATAGTCAAAAGATTTAACTTAAATCTCAAGAGCCCGGAGCCACAAACATTGTAATTTCTTTAATCAAAGTTCACTGTATTTATGGTTCTAATTATTCAAATGCAATATAGAAAAGAAGCAAAGCAAAACATTACATAATATATATGTTTCTTGCATAATAAGAAAAACATAAAAGGTTTTCTGCAATCTCAAATATGTAAATTTTCTGCAATCTAGACCTCAATCTCAAATATGTAAAAATGTGTGCCGTGTAAATGCATAATTCAAACCCTTTTTAAAACCAAATTATTTTTTTGTTTTTACCTTTGATACGATAGACCTTGAGGTAAGAACATGTGTCTGCTCAAAAAGCAGCATATGGTCCTGGAGACTCCCAGAATCCAACAGCTCCACCCCACAGTCTAGGCAGCTCACAGTGTAAGCACAGGACTTGCAGCGGACAGTGAAATCATCAACAAATGCCTTGGATACTGGGCAGGGTTTGACTGACTGAAGTGTTACCCCATCATCATCTACAAAGACAAATCGCATGTTATCATTCCACCACTAAACCACAAAATATCAAAATTGTGTGAAACTTAATTGTATAGTTTGGTAACTGTTTATCTTGATAGGAAAGAAAGATTCAAATCATTGAATTTCATTCAAATGAATATAGAATACTCCAAAATTGATTCCCTTGAACTGTATGAAAATAGAGACAAAGCAACAGAAAGATTCTCCAAGTTTAATTTTAGCAAACCTTGAAATGGAAACTTGAGGATGTCTTCAGTTCCCTTTTTGATACTGTTTTCACATTGTTCATAGGAAGAGAAGATGCTGAGTGTCCTTGGACAGAGATATCCAACTACCACGAAGTGCCCAGGGGTGGTGCTTGCATCCTCAAGAGAAGAATCCGGGCCTCTTCTGTGTGGGTGACATTCCCAGTCCCTTTTCTCCTAAAATTATTAGTGTAATTTTGCTGAAATCAAAATTTTCAAACTTGCTATTTTAAAAGATCTTAATTTGTGGATAGTTCTAGTATCCTGCCTGTCTCCAAATTAAAAATACAGCGATGTACATGTACATGCAAGCTTTACACTTTTCAATATTGTTATGAAATTGGACATAATAAAGGGATTTTTCTCAGTCACAGATCTACCTGTTGGACTACAGTTAGAGAGCTATTTCATTGCCAAATCTTATTAAACGTTCAATAAAATTGCTAATATTTCAATACTAATTGTGCTTTAGAAGTCCTGGCTTACGTATTCATTTTTGCTAAACTGTACTCTTCTAGTAACGCATAATTTCTGAATCTGATAATGACATTTAGCTCAGAAATTAAGCCAATACCTACCACTTCTCAATATTCTACCTACTTAAAGTAATTGTATATTATATGTACTTGTGTTTTGACAAATCCAAAGTAGTTTACAACACTCAAAAGTACATTTGCTAACACTAAGCTCAAATTTCTTTCCAGTCTGATTAAAATCAAACCTTTCACTAGCTCCTTAATTTTATAATATCAGAACTATAAAAGGAGCTAAAGAGTTGTTTCTTTTTTAAGTTATTTTACATTGGGCAAGCATGCAACTGGAGAACGCTTATTACAAACTTCACTACTGTTTCTCTAGGGGGAATTCTAAATCCAAGCATGTACATAAACATGCATTACTGCATGATTAAGAAAATCCATCTGGCTTTCAGTTGTTTTCCGCACCTCTCTCTTAAAGTGACCCTTTCAGTTCTATTAATATATTTGTGTTGAGACACAGTTTAATTGAACCTTTCAAGCCAGTGTCTAACAAAGGAGGGTGAAAATTTTTTAGGCAGATAGGACAGATTAAGATTAAAAATTATTCAATTTTTAAATCTGCCTGCCATGTGAAAAGCATTTCATTCTTGAATGTTATAAAACTGTCACTCAAAAGCTTAGGTTAATCCACCTGATTATAAGTCCAATTAGAGAACAAGCTTGAACCAGGGATTATCTTTAAAGAGTATTCAGCAAATAGCAGATTGCTGTTTCCAAAGGCATGCACAATTTCTTTGTCTCCTAAATGGTATTTAAAAAGTTACTTGCTCTTGAAGTTGTTATTAATAGGTTTTGTTGTTGCCAAGTATGCACTGTTACTAGTGTTAAGTTGCTTTAGTTATTTTAATTGTTTTTGAAAGTTGTTGCCCATTTAGCATACACATAGCTTAATTTGTAAAATGGTGTCACTTAAAAATGTCAATTTTGAAGCCTGATTTTAGCAGGAAGTGTAATAATTTTTTTCAACAAAATATTTAAATTAAATTTTTTTTTTGTCAGGGTAGCAATAGGGAAAATGATATCAAACTAAGTGCTTTGCAATTTAAGCCATTTTTTTTACATACCTAGTTGTATTTCTAGACTTACTTTCCAAATTTTTCAAGAATTTGAATAAACTTTGTTTGTGGATTCAGGTGCATAAATTCAGCCAAACTACCAAACTGGAAATATTAGCATTTTCTGGAACAGGACGGTGTATCAAAATTCAACATCTATACATGGTTACATGTAGTACATGTATCTTTTACCATGCAGAATCAGTTGCAATTACTCAAGCCTTTCCGACAGAGCTTGGAAAAACACCTCAGTGTATTAACATTACCAGATGTTAGAATTTAATACAAAATGGAGTTGCTTCCCATCAATATAAGTATCGGCTAGGCATCCTTGTAAGTCTCTTCTGTAATATATTTTAGGGTATATCATTGACTTTCATAAAAGCTTGCTCACACCTCAACAGATTGTAGCATATGTGTTATGAAAAGCAGAAAAGGACAGGGGAGGGGTTGTCATGTACGTTAACGTAATACATTTGAGGTGTTTTTCCGTGCTCTGCCAGACAGGCCTGGGAAGTTGCGACTGCATTTTATCCACACTTTACTTACCCTAAAACATTCATTACAGCTCGTACACAAATAGGATCTATGCTGAGCCAGTACTCCATCAAGATTAACCATACAAGGATTGATTGGACAATGGTCAAAGTCTCTCATGTGCTGCTCCAGTTTATCTCTCGTGGTAAACAGAACCTCGCAGTAGAGAACTGGACAGGCTAACGGTTGGCTGTGCTCAGATGGTTCTATGTTATCCACCACTACTTCATCTGGAGTATCGTCCAATGAAATTACAGTGGGACTACTAGAAGTACTCGTACTTGCTGCAGTTGACACTGGTGGTGTTGATCTCTGGGACCCTCCCATGGGGGTCCTTGTCATCTGTCCTGATTTTGGTTGAGAGGGGCTAGAAAACTTGCCATGTCCTTGCTCCCTGGGACTGGAGGTTTGTCTCCTTGAACTGTTCGGAGATTTGCCATATGGAGAAAACCTGGCTTCAATTCTCTGTTTCTCCCTTTTGTCCTTCACTACCCACTTCTTTTCTGCATCTCCTATTATGAAAACATCAATTTATATCTAAAGGATTAAGCAATAAACCATGAAAATTTAATTGATACCATACAACGAAAGCAATTAACATTATATATGTAGTAGTAGTAATACAGCTTGTTTTTGATAGATGAACTTGTCAAATGAGTTCTCGCTCCTACACTTGACTTTCCATGATCAGAAAATTGCATTGCAAGTTATCAAAAAAAATTTCATCAGCAGAATTGAATGCCTGCACTACAGATTGACAATAATATTGATAAGCATACCATGTTTATGAGACCAGGTTCCCACAACAAATTTGGCATGTGCCATCTCTGATGAATTGACTACATTTTGTTTCAGGTACTGGCTGTGAACTAACTCCACCTCTCTCTGACATTTCTTTTTCTCAATCTGAAATAAAATACTATGTAGTTTTTAAACTTATCTGTTAAATGAAGTAATGATACAGGAAAAATAGCATGTATCACACATAAATATATATAATATACAAATATATATAGTAATATCTTAATGTATTTATGAAATACAGTATCTGCAGTAATGTAACCCTATCCTTTCCGTTATTTTTTCTAGGGGGGGGGGGGGGGTCAGATGAAAAAAATCGGAGAGGGTTACATTATTGCAGCTAATGTCACCATTCCCCTTATTAAACAGTGTAGGTTAAAATGTTTGAAATAAACAGAGACATAAATAAAATGTTATTTATGTCTCTGAAATAAGATAGGGTGAATTTATTGATCAAAAACTAGTTTATTTTTTAGTTCGGTTTTGCAAACTTTTCATCTACTTGCAAAACTGGTTTTGAACTAGTTCTAAACTAAAACTAGTTTTTGTATTTTTTGGCTTTAAACTGAAACAAGTTTCCAGGAAACCTAAAACCACCTTCGAGTGTGGTTTCAAATCCTTTCAAGATGGCGGAGATGCGTTCGAAAGAGAGTAGTTGATACTCAAGTGTGGCATATGTGTCAAAGAATGAACTCAGCATATGGGTATCGTTCTAACGTTAAACATATATGTCTTAAAGGATCTATGATAATGTAATACAAATAGTACTGGCCAAAATAATAATGTGGAAGAGAGCGATTCCATGAATACAAACACTGAGAATTACCCTTTGCAATTTACAACAGGCAAAGGAAAAACTTTCAAAGTGGTTGATGAAAAAAAAATTTCATTGAAATATATGCTCATAACATTTTTTAGTACACATTGTAATGCATGTAATAAGTTCGCCTGTCTATTTCGTTGCTGGCCATTCAACTAGATTTGTCTGGTTTTTGAGCTAAGACCAAGTAATTCGTGGATATTTCACTTGAAACCAGTGTCATTTTTAACTTGTTTCAAACGCCTTGAGTGAATCAGATGATCTCTATCGATATACGTGTAGAAAAATGAATATTGATATAGTTTTTCATAGCAGCATTCACTTTTCCAAAATATTGATATGGTGTTAAAAGCAAATTTTGCAATGGGTTTGCAGAATAACCTAATATGTGGGTATTGCAAGGAAAAAAATGTCTGCACTGTTTAATAAAAACTTTCATGCAAATGCACATGAGTTCAAAAATTATCTTCTTTAAATTTCAAGAACAAATCTAGTAGGTACGCGAGTGCAATGATAGCCATTTTTCTAAACTAACTTTCCATTAAGTGCTAAACTGTCTAACCACCCAACTGGTTTCAAACAGATATGAAACTATTATCAAACCATAAACTTAAACTCGAACTAGTTTTTTATCAATAAATTCGCCCTTAATAACCATTGCTTACCCTTTTTTGTCTCTCTAAATATTGTTGTTCAAATCTGGCTTTCACCGACTCCAAAAAAGTTCGTGACCCTTGACTTTCTGTTGATTTGCTCTGTTTAATCAAGAGATAATGTTGCGTGTAAGATAGTCTGATTCATTAGACGGCTAAGGTAATAAATAAGACACACACACAAATTCTTACCATTATTTGACATTTGGCGCCTTTTGTTCAATATTCTATCTCCATAAACTGAAGAGCAGTGAAATATGTATATATTAATTAAAAATGCTTAGCCAGATTTAAAACAAAAATAATTTAGCGCCAATTAAGTCTTAAATGGTCGCTATATATTATTTGTTAAAAATATTTTCTCCCTTTTTTGACAAAAATTCCGGATATGCGGGTTATCATGGTTATTGTTTTTAAATTTTATATTTTATAATCTTAGTCACTTTAGCGGTTGTGAAGGAAGATCTTAAGTCATATAAAACAAAGAGAATTATTGACTTTGAACATCTATTATTATAGAAAAGTAAACATGCGTTTTTCGACTTATGAATAAATATTTCCGTTACCTGAAATTGTTCGGCCGAGAAATTAATTGTCAGAAGAAAGTTCGAAACATCGGTACTGCCAAACTTAAATTACTTTGTGGATCAGCTGAGTTCAAAAGATCTTACAGTTTGAAAATGGACCAACAAATACATATTGTGAAATCAGAAAATGATAAGAGAAACTACAGGTACTGTGAAAGTTTAAGCTTATATAATTATTACATTAAACCGAAATTGGCCATTTTTTATCCAACAGACATGTACTGTTGGATGGTGACATAGTTATAGCATAACTTATGCCACCACCAGTTAAAAATGTGTACATATTGTTTTTATTTTCTAGACACATGATTAAATAATAGATCGAATTAAAGATCAGGCAAGTCAATGATATGTTTAACGGTGCTACTGTTTAGGCCCCAACATGTTTAGGCCCCAAGACGGTTAGGCCCCAAGTAAGATGTTTAGTTCCCAAGATGTTTAGGCCCCAAGATGTTTAGGCACCTGTTGTTTATAATAATAACTGATAGTTGAAAGAACATGGCTTTTAAGCACGTTTGAGCCCATAAATGCAATTTACTTTAATTTGTAGTAAACTAACAATCGTTCGCAAACATGGCGTTGTTTACTTTATATGAAAAACTTTAATCACGAAAAACATTATGCTATAAACTTGCATGCGCACGCTATCAATGATAGTACCATCCAGCATGGTTATGTGTCCGTGCTGTAAATCAGTTAATACTGTGATCAAATCATACTATCATCACAAAGAAACGAACAAATGTTATATAACAGCTGTATAAGGGGAAGTATTTCATTATTGATATTTCAAGAAAAGAAAACAAATTCTTGTATTTTTTTCTATTATTGGAATTATACAACACTTGAATGTCATAAACTTGTTCAGTAAGCTTATATATGGTAACTGATTTATACATAATATTTTTAAGTACCCTTATATAACCCAAAAGAATTCGCATATGTATTACCCAAATACAAGTGAAATATTATTTCTGTGATTATATTTGTACAATTAAAGGAAATCTCTCAAAATTATGTAATTTTTCTGCCAATGAAGCTTAACTTGTATTTGGGTATGTAGATATATATTTTAACAAATAGATTATTAACATTATTCTCTGG
The DNA here is from genome assembly GCF_025612915.1 of Magallana angulata. Lineage (NCBI taxonomy): Eukaryota > Metazoa > Mollusca > Bivalvia > Ostreida > Ostreidae > Magallana > Magallana angulata. The sequence goes on from NC_069120.1 coordinate 29,391,472, forward strand.
TATTTCTTTGGCAGGCAAAAAAAACCACACTGAGTTCATTTATATTCTTTTGTTATCATCAATGAAAAACAAAATCATTGAATAAACAAGCAATCATTTTAAGCATATCATGTTAAGTATATATATATCCAGTAAAAATACACATTAACCATCTTATAAAAAGTCATACCCCTATAAGTTTGCACAGCACTATAAAGTTGTCTCACAATCACATAAATTGATAAACATGCACAGACTTAATTGAGAACAATCACGTCCATTCACTTGGTGGTTAGCCCATACAGGGAGCACATGCTCGCAGGAGCTGAGTTGTTGTCATCACTCTGTTGTTATAGTCTTCCCACGCCTTGAATAACTTGCCATTCAGCTTGCTGTACCTCTCTTTGTTGATCCTCTCCATCTTTCCTTCTGAGAGTAGTCTGGCAATCAATGGAATGTTCTTTGCTTCACCGTAAAGTTCCAAAAGGAGAAGGTAGAACGGAACTTTACCCGAGCGATTTACTCTGCTATTGATCCGGTTGTGCCACCCTTCAAGGTCGTTGTTTGTACGGACTGAAAGCATGAACACAGACCAATTCTTGACGGGGAAGGTTGTGTTACGGATCCACTGACGCCACACATACTCCATCAAGGAATCTAGCTGGTCGTTGTGAGCTTTTCTGTCTAGGTGGTGAAATGTTTCCTCGACATGCTCCGGTGGCAGGCAAGGCAAGGACCAGTCTGATGAATGAAAAGACATCTCCTCGTTCATTGTACGCTCTCTGAAACAAATATTGAAGATAAATAAGTGAGGATATATATATATATATGTGTGTGTGTGTCAGTGTGTGTGTGTGTGTGTGTTAAATTGAATTCAGCTTACCATGAAATCCAAATCTTGGGGGTCTTGTGGTCTATATGCTGTCTTCTCACTCGATTTGCGATCCTTGTCAAGTTGGCCGGCTTTGGAAGACTGGCTGGTGGTGCATGCATTTCAGTCGCTGCTGATACTGCCTCTACAACTCTTGGGGCTGACTGCGTAAAGATATTTTGGGCAGCATTCTTTTTCACCTGTAAGCATAATAATAACATGGTCAGTTTTTTGTTCAAATACAATCTATATAGTACATTCTTTACATATCATTAAAACATGTTCATTCTTCTCTTCATATACAATTATATTCAACAAAGTGCATTCCTTACATATCCAAAATAACATGGTCAAATTGTTATAATTCTCATGTATTATTTACATAGTATATTTTTAAAATAAGATATTTTTGATTAGATTACCTCGGTCTTCATCTTTACTGCTAAATGAACTCCTGGTTTTGCAGGGTGAATATGGTTCCTCACACCTTCTTGGAAGTTGTCTCCTCTCTGTGTTACAGCGACTGGACATGGTTGATCCTTTCCCCGCTTAACACATCTCCAATAGTGTAGTCTTCTCCCCTCTGTTTCTAAAAAACAAGAATTGTTCATTAATAACAACTAATGAGTCATTTGAACTTTATCTTAATACACACTGGACCTTTTTTCTGAAACATGAGTCAGTTAGAGAAATACATGTACCTTAATTCGGCACGTCTTTTAACCCCAAGGAACCCCAAGGAAACCCCAAGGAACCCCAAGGAAACCCCAAGGAACCCCAAGGAAACCCCAAGGAACCCCAAGGAAACCCCAAGGAACCCCAAGGATACCCCAATAACAGAAATGAATAACTATTGATACCCAAGGGGGTCTCATTAGAGTGCAAGGGTCACCCCTTACCCTTGGTACCCCAATTATACCCCAAGGAACCCCAAAGATAACCTAATAATACAGATTTATAACTCCTGATACACCATAGGAATCCCAAGGAACCTCAAGGATACCCTAATGATACAAATTTTAAACTCGTGGTACCCCTGGGGACTCACTGGTATTCCAGACACACCTCTAAGAACCACAGGGAACCCCTGGGATATCCCAAAGAACTCCAAGAATACCCTAATAATACAGAATCATAACTCTTGATACTCCATAGAACCCCAAGGATACCCTAATAATACAAATTTAAAACTCTTATTAACCCTGAGGACTCATTGGTATTCCAGATACACCTCTAGGAATCCCAGGGAACCACATGGATATCCCAAGGAACTACCCTAATAATACAGAATCATAACTCTTAATACTCCATAGAACCCCAAGGATACCCTAATACATTGTAATACAAATGTAAAACTTTTGATAACCCTGGGGACTCATTGGTATTCCAGATACACCTCTAGGAATCCCAGGGAACCCCAGGGATATCCCAAGGAACTCCAAGAATACCCTAATAATACAGAATCATAAATCTTGATACTCCATAGAACCCCAAGGATACCGTAATACGCTGCAATACAAATCTAAAACTCTGGATAACCCTGGGGACTCATTGGTATTCCAGATACACCTCTAAGAATCCCAGGGAACCCCAGGGATATCCCAAGGAACTCCAAGAATACCCTAAAAATACAGATTCATAACTCTTGATACACCACAGAACCCCAAGGATACCTCAAGGAACTTAAAGGATAACTTAATAATACAAATTTAAATTCTTGATACCCGTAGGGACTCATTGGTATCTCAGACAAAACCCACGGATACCCCAAGGAACTTTAGGGATATTCTTATACATGTATTGGTTATATAAATTTTATAACTCTTGATATCCTTTGGAACTCCAAGGATACACTATATCTCTTGATACTTTTTGGGTCTCTTTGATATCCTAGACAAATCACAAGGTATCCCAGGAAACCCCATGGGTACCCCAAGAAACCTAAAGGATACCCTAATAGTACTCTAATAGTAATAATACAGATACCCCATTGTTATCCCTGACACACCCTATGGATACCTCAAGGAACTCCAAGGATACCCAGTAATATAGCTTTTGATACCCAAATGAACCCCAAGGATACCCTAATAACACAATTTTATATATCTGGATACACCCTCGGGGCTTTTTGATATCCCAGACACCATTAGGTATCCCACGGAACCCCATGGATACCCCAAGGAACTTAAAGGATACCCTTATAATACAGATTCATAAAACTTGATACCCCATAGAACCCAATGGAACCCCAAGGATATAGCCTAATAATTCAAATTAAAAATTCTTGATACCACTTGGGACTCATTGGTATCCCAGACACGCCTCTAAAAACCCCTATAAACCCTAGGGAACCCCACAGAAATCCCAAGGAACTCCAAAAGATATCCTAATCATACAGATTTATAACTCTTGATACACCATACAACCCCAAGGATACCCTAATATGTAATACTTTAAAACACATTTGGTCTAGCCGAAAAATTTTTGTCTATAAATTTGTTTCGGACTTGTGATATTGCATCACATTCTAAAATATAATGAAATTCATCGGCTATACGTTTTTTGTAACAGAGAGGACAAAATCTTTCATTTAATGGGATACCTTCCCATCTTCCCACTTCAACTGGTAGATGGTGATTTGAAGTACGAAAGAACTATATATATGATATGAGTTAAATTTGGCCCCCATTATTCGCAATTTTTTAAAGTGTTTCAGGTACAATAATATGTTATGTTATATTTTAGAAGAGTTGATGTAAAATTTATTTTTCACCTATTTATTTGATTTTTTTTGCACTCACTGGCAATGATGTCAGAAGTGACGCTATTTCTATATTTCAATCAAAATCAGTCCAAAATTTACATTTTTCTTATCTTTTTATGAATGGGAAATATAGAGGGCATGCTTGAACAGGGAAAATTTTTTTGTCACTTATTAGCCTTGGCTAGATACATCTCTGATTAAAATATTTTGTTTGTTCAAGCATGCTTTCTATTTTTTCTGAAAGAAAAACTGCTTGAAAACAAGCTGTTTTATGCTAAAAATGCAAAAATGGCAGGAAAAGGTTGTCTTTACGATGTCATATTTCTAAATTCTGGGACATGATAGAACAAACCCTTTTTAATTATGAAAATTTACTTCTATTACAAGTATCTAATTAATTTTTTAAACTTTATATTAAACATAATCTCAAAAAACTGCCTGTGATTTTTTTTATTAAAAATTTGCTTAAGGTCAATAATTGAACAGACTATAATTTACCTGTAATTAATTTCCTTTGTTCTTTGAAACCCTTACCTGAGCACCATTCCCACTTAGCTAAAATCAGTCACCCATAAAAATTTCAGAATTATAGCAAAGTGGGAAGACACCCAAAATTCACAAGGGTTGTCTACCAATAAACAAGGAGATGTAGGTGTAGGTAAATATATTGCAACAGTGATGGTGAAGCCATTGTGTTTACATGTAAAGGGTTATGTTGGCCCTTTAATCCCTGTCCAAGAGCTACCACCAATATACAACGGGTGTCTACCTGCAATTAACAGGTATTTTGGTGCCTCTCAGGTGAACATTCTGCGCGCATAATGGGTCAATCCATTGTGTTGTACCCACGAAGGGGAGATATCCCCACTCCACACTTCCATGATCACTTCTTGTCTTTTCTCAAAAGTACTCCAATAAGGGTAACACCCCCTATGTCAATAGTAAAACAAGTTTGGGTCTTTGTAACTGAACAATATCTTTCCCCACTTCATTTGAAAATTTCACCGAAGAAACATTGTCATATTAAGTGTTCATATGAATGGTTCACCGGAAGAATTGCAGACTTCCTTGTGGTGACATGAAATTTAGTGCCCTATTTTCATGAATTTGATATAATTTGTTACTGATTCAATATTGGCTGATCATCAGTTGGTAAGAGACAACAAATTCTGCCGATTAACGGTACTCGATTATGATTTTCAACCGATTTGACAACATTAATTGTTAAATTCATCCAAAGTGAACAGATATTTTAAGTCAGGAGAAACATTATTTTTATCATACCAGTATGTATTGGGGTATCACAAGTGTTCCTTGGGTTGCCCAGATGTTTTTATGATATTCCATTGAGTAATTGGGTATTAATTAGTATTATGTTTTACAGTACAACCATTGGGGTGGTTATTAAATTTTATCAATTGGGTACCTTGCAATTGGGGTTCCTACAGGTATCCTTGGGGTACCAATAGTTGACCTTTGGACTCCAATGAGTATCCTGGGGTATCAATAGTTATCAATTTTTATAATTGGGGTATCCTTGGGGTATCAGGAGTGACCCGTTGATTTTTAATGAGACCGGCCTTGGTCATCAAATTTACTTTCCACCATTGAGGTATCTATGGGGTCCTCAAGGGTATCCTTGGGGTTCTCATTGGTATACTTGGGATTCATTTGGGTTCTTTGGGGTACTTATCACTTTAAATACATATGTATAACAGTAATATATTTACAAATTAATGTATCTGATGATATTTTTTTTTATTTAATTGTTTTAATGAAAAACCAACAAAATGACAATAATCCCACCCTTTGCAGTAAATGGAAATACCGGTAGCCAAGCAATGCTCTTCTGTTGATAAAACTTTGAATATCTTTCTAATAAGAGTCTTAACAGATGCAGTTAGTTGTTTCAAATTTTCCTCACTTTCTGCTATGGTTCAATGGAACTCCATATCAGAAAATTGATCCCATAGGACTTTATATATGATTTTCTTTGACAGGCTTGTTAAATTTAATAAACTCCCAAAACATTACCATAATTACCATACTATGTAAAAATATGTAAGAAAGAAAATTATTATTACAAACAATTTTAAAATTGCAGAAACACTACAATCATATCACGACAGTAATTTTAAATCTAATTTAAATTAAATTCCCTATAGGGTCACTTCATCAACTTGCATGACTAATAAATTTAAACAAAGTTCACTTCTTTATTCTAATAATGATATTATATATTTCCTTTTACATTAGCCCCAAAGCCACTGCCCATTTTACAGATTATCAATTTTCCATACACACATGCTCAATCTAAACCATGGCTCAGATAATGGCCCCCTTGGGACAAATGAATTCAGCCAGCTCCTAAGAATTTATCATTGACAAACAAAAAATCTGCATTGTCAGTTGATAGAATACTTATAAAAGATAAATTTAGTTAACGCATAAAGACAAAAAACCTCCATTTGAATGTAATTATATAAATATATTTTAGGGTGTTTTAATGCCATAAATTAATTAATAAAATCTGTAAGGATTACCTCCCTTACTTTTCAACATCAGTGAACAAAAAATAGAATGAGGAAAATGAAAACTGTCATAAAATCATTAATTCTTGTCTGATCCTAAAAAAAATTACAGGTGCACATCTTCAGATGAAGATCAACATATGTACAAATTTTCAGACTGTTCCATGCAGTAGTAAAAAATTCTATAGGGGGGACAAAGTTGCATCTACAGAGAGACGGATAGACGGACGGATAGGGTGAAACCAATATACCCCCCTAAACTTCATTTGTGGGGGTATAGGGGTATAATGAGACTCCTGGGGTATCACTAGTTATTGATTTCTATTATTGGGGTTACTTGGGGTTCTAACGAGTATACTTGGGGTTCTTTGGGGTATCCTTGGGGTACTACGAGGTGACCCTTGGATTCAAATGAGACCCCTTGGGTATAAATAGTTATTAATTTCTATCACTGGGGTACCTTGGGGTGAGCCTTTGATTTGAATGAGACCCCTGGGGTATCACTGGTTAATAACTTTATCATTTGGGTTCCATGGGGATCTTACGGGTTTCCTTGGGGTTCCTTGGGGTACCCTTGGGGTACTTAAGAGGTGACCCTTGAAGTCCAATAAGACCCCTTGGGTATTAATAGTTATTAATTTTTGTCATTGGGGTTCCTTGGGGTATCCTTGAGGTTCCTTGGGGTTCCTTGGGGTTTCCTTGGGGTTTCCTTGGGGTTCCTTGGGGTTCCTTGGGGTTAAAAGACGCACCCCCTTAATTGTATACTGGAAGCCCCTCTTGTGTACCAGCTTTCGCTTGGCTTTTATTGCTACCATTTTCTATTATCTCATACTCCGGCTCTACATCATCTGCATTGGTTATAACATCGATGGTCTCATCTCGAATGGAGTTTTCATGCATATTCATTTATGAAAACCATATTAGGAAGTGAGCAAGCAATTTCTGGCAGTTTCAAACAGTTTTTACCAGCTAGTTTACATAAACTCATTAAAATTTTTAGGCCAAAATAACTGCCTTAAAACTGCTTGAATAACTGCTTATACTTTTACCCCTGTAATCTCTGTTTAACTGCCGTTGAAACACATTTTTGGTTAACAATATTTAAAAACTGACTATGCCAAACATTTGATATTAACCAGTCATGAGTTAAAAATATGACGAATACAATCAATCCAATTAATGGACAGTACAAGAGTATATCTTTGTATAAAAAAAGAATAGATTCAGATATGAAAACAAAATGATTCGTTAACTTGAAAGAAAAAAATTGAGATCTTTTAAATCATTAGTGATTTTTTAATAATGAAATTTATTGATATCTTTTTTTATGATGATAAAAAATAACAAATGCATTAATTGTCTTCTTGTTTGAATTATTAAGAATGTAAGAGACAGAAATATTTTTCCTATAAAAGATTTTTTTAAACACAAAATTTCAACAGAGTTGGGTATTTCTTCACCATTCCAAATGTTTTAAGGTCAAGATCTAGTTAAATGATTTCATACACATGTACATGTACACATCTCTTTTTGTATTTGTAGACTCTGATACAATAATAGAATAATTCCAAATTCAAATAATACTCTGTTTTAAATTCAATTAACCTGTAAGCACCATTAATTTACTAGATCTTGACCTTAAAGGGGCATGGTCATGATTTTGGTCAAAAAAAAAAATTCTCCAATATTAATGTTTACAATGCTTAAGTAATGCATTTTTAATATACAACCAAAATTTGAGTGTCATTTGTTGAGTTATAAGCAAATTACAGAGCTTACAATTCTTTGCTATGTAAACAACATTTTGAATGATGAAATGATAATTACATATTTAGACCAAAAATAATCTGTTAAACGTTAGGAAGTGTTTATTTATAAATAATAAAAACAGAAAAATAAAATTTGACCAAAATCGTGACCATGCCCCTTTAAAGATGTATATTAACACTCATGTATAAAATACTTTCTTAAACTAAACTTAACTAAACCAAAGCTTGGAGTGAATTACCACAATTAAGACACTTTAAAGATAACTGTTATTCAGTTGCCTCATTTAAATTAAAGCTTAACAGAAATTTTCCAAAGAGAAATGTATCTAAGCAATTTAAGTAACTTGAATGCACACTTATACGAAGATTTCTGAAATGAAGTCGCATCTTACTAGAACATGTATTGTGGTAATTCATATGATTGAAGATACTGAACACTCTTTTATTTCATGTAATAAGTAACTTTGACTTAATGTTTTATATTTTTTACTAACCTGACATGGCCTGTCTTCTTTTGGAGACCCGTCTCTTCATGGTTTACTTCCAAAGTGAGGTGTAAAACCCTCATTGTATTACTAGAGGATCTCTTCATTATCTTCTCCTAATTAGCACCTATCTAGAGAGGGAGCAGGATACAGTGGGGGTGTTGTTTTAACAATTTAATTCATGTCATACACAAAGTAAATGAAAGTCTTTACTGTTTCTTTGATCTGCAATTAGAAAATTAAATATAGAAAATAATATGATGTGACAAAATAATATGATATTTAAAAAATAATAAATTATGCATAAGATGCAGATTATACTTCTTTATAGTTTTTAAAGTAAACAAAGTTTTAAATAATAAAATGTAAATTATAATTAACTTAGACAAATGTATGCTGGTGCCTAAACCATTATTCATTAAAAAAATAAAATGAATATTATAATTAACTTAGAAAAATGTAGGCTGGTGCCTAAACATGTTGGGGCCTAAACATGTTGGGGCCTAAGCGTCTTATCAATGAAGGGCCTAAACATCTTGGGGCCTAAAAGTCTAGCTACCCAGACAGACCAGACAAGAGAGAGAGAGAGAGAGAGAGAGAGAGAGAGAGAGAGAGAGAGAGAGAGAGAGAGAGAATTATATAATATTTCTAAGTTTAAAAAAATTATTACAGAATACATAGACTTGCTCCCCCTTAGGCCTAAAACTGTTCTTTACTTTTTACTTTTGGAGAGAATTAATTATTCAGTAAAATGAAATTTGTGTTTAATTTGGTCAGAAGTATAAATGATAAATACAGTATTATTTTTCTTTTGTACATTGTTAATTGACTTTTTTTTTCCTGGTTCATATTTTTTATAATTTGTTTATTTTTGCATTCTAATTTGATTACACAGGTTGTATCCGTGTCCCTGGTCCTTATTTGTAGGTGTGTTTACCTTTTTCCAATTTAATGGTTTGACAATATGCAATATTTACATAGATTTTTTAACTATTTAATAATTTATTTTTTCTCTTTATTTTAGTTCAAAATGACATTTTTTTCCTTCTTCCCTACTTATACTTACTGTACATGCATGCCAAATTAGCTTTAAATTGAATTGATATGACAGTAGAGTATGGCTCTTGCTTGTATATATAAAGATCTCTATCAAAACAAAAAATAAATAACAAATCATCTGAGGTAGGTTTGCAGTTTATACTGAAATAGCTAGTACGCGCATTACAGATGTTTGATCCAACTCCAAATTTATCGCAGGAAATACAGCGACAGACACCATGACTTCATACATTAAAATCTATAACATCTGTTTAAGTATCTCAACTCAATACGAAGTATGTAAAAAATCCCTTGTCTCTTACTAAAGCTTTTGCGGTACTCAAAATGTGCCTTAAAACCACAAGGCACTGTAAATTAAGAGTAAAATGTTTGCCATTTTTGACATAGCACCACAAGAGAAAACATTACAGACCATTATGGGATGTTGCCAAAAATTTTCTTGGTGAATCTGTAGGTTTAGCTCATTCTTTTTCCCGTTTGCACTGGTTCTAAGAACTCGCTTCACTCACCAGTGTGCTGATCTCACTATAAAGATTTGACAAGACAACATAAAAATCAGATGTCAATATAATATCTTAAAGAAAGAGCTAAGCCACTACACTGTTGTTCATAGTTCAGTAATAGTCAGATAGTCAAAATTATCACCATCTGACCACAAATGATTTTGCGAAGCAAAAGTTTTGCCCAGTTGTGTCAATCCACCATTAATGAATGTTTCATAGCAATTTCTATCTGATTACCTATTTATTGTTTTATATATATATCTCTGATTTTTATTTGGAATTGTTCATGATATGTTTTCCAACTTATCTTTCAATATGTTTGCATAAATTTAAAGTATATTGAATTTTAAAAATCGTGCAGAAATTAAAAACAATACAAGGAGAACTACATGTATTTATTTCAAAAAAGAATATTTTATTCTATTTAGAAATTTCATTATAGCAATATTACTTTTTAGCTCACCTGAGCTGAAAGCTCAAGTGAGCTATTCTGATCACATTTTGTCTGTCGTCCGTCTGTCTGTCCGTAAACTTTTCACATTTTCAACATCTTCTCAAGAACTACTGGGCCAATTTCAACCAAACTTGGCACAAATCATCCTTAGGCAAAGGGAATTCAAAGTTGTGAAAATTAAGGGTCACACCCGTTTTCAAGGGGAGATAATTAGAAATTAATGAAAAATTTCGAGGAATTTTCAAAAATCTTCTCCTCAAGAACCAGAAAGTCAGGAAAGCTGAAACTTGTGTGGAATCATCCTCAGGTAGTGTAAATTCAAAGTTGTGAAATTCATGACCCCCAGGGGTCTGGTGGGGCCACAATGAGGGGTCGAAGTTTTACATAGGAATATATAGAGTAAATCTGAAACTTGTGTGGAAGTATCCTCAGGTAGTGAAGATTCAAAGATGTGAAATTCATGACCCCCGGGGATAGGGTGGGCCGCCACAATGGGGGGTCGAAGTTTAACATAGGAATATATAGAGTAAATCTTTAAAAATCTTCTTCTCAGACACTAAACAGCCAGGAAAGCTGAAACTTGTGTGGAAGCATCCTCAGGTAGTGTAGATTCAAAGTTGTGAAATTCATGACCCCCGGGGGTAGGGTGGGGCCACAATGGGGGGGGTCGAAGTTTTACATAGGAATAAATAGAGTAAATCTGTAAAAATCTTCTTCTCAGAAACTAATCAGGCAGGAAAGCTGAAACTTGTGTGGAAGCATCCTCAGGCAGTTTAGATTCAAAGTTTTGAAAATCATGATCCCTGGGGGATAGGGTGGGGCACAATGGGAGGTCGAAGTTTTACATAGGAATATATAGAGTAAATCTTTAAAAATCTTCTTCTCAGAAACTAATCAGGCAGGAAAGTTGAAACTTGTGTGGAAGCATCCTCAGGCAGTGTAGATTCAAAGTTGTGAAAATCATGATCCCTGGGGGTAGGGTGGGGCACAATGGGAGGTCGAAGTTTTACATAGGAATATATAGAGTAAATCTTTAAAAATCTTCTTCTCAGATACTAATCAGCCAGGAAAGCTGAAACTTGTGTGGATGCATCCTCAGGTAGTGTAGATTCAAAGTTGTGAAAATCATGACCCCCGGGGATAGGGTGGGGCCACAATGGGGGGTCGAAGTTTTACATAGGAAAATATAGAGTAAATCTTTAAAAATCTTCTTCTCAGAAACTAATCAGGCAGGAAAGCTGAAACTTGTGTGGAAGCATCCTCAGGTAGTGTAGATTCAAAGTTGTGAAATTCATGACCCCCGGGGGTAGGGTGAGGCCACATTGGGGGGGGGGGGGGGTGTTAAAGTTTTACATAGGAATATATAGAGTAAATCTTTAAAAATCATCTTCTCAGAAACTAATCAGCAAGATGATTCTTTATAATTGTTAAGACTTTGGCTCCAGGACAATTCTTCGGCCTCACAAGAAGGTTCAGAGTTTGATGTAGCTAAATATCCCATATATAAACAATTGTAAAGGATCTTTTTGAGAACTGCAATACTCAACATGTGATATGACTATAAAATTGAAGCAGGCAGCTATTTTTTCATTAGAATCTTTTTGTATTACTGTATTGAGTTATTGCCCTTGATTTATTGATTCTTGATTATTTTAATTAATGCATCCACTGTTAACCAATTATTGTGATGATTATTTTTATACAATAATAGATATTCAATGTATATAAGTTGTTCTGCATAAGTAGTTTTGGGTTAGGCCGGATTAGTTTGTTTATTTTTTATTTCCAATTTTTAGATACTATGAATTATTTTAGGCCGGCACATATATAGGTACAGTGTCTATTGCATTACGAGGAGCGACTGTCTGGGGTTAACCTTGAACAGGTTTGGATAGATTGAGTGTGTGGACATCCCTGCCCTATCTAATCTTCGTGTACTTGTTAAGTCTAAGATACAGAGTCTGCAGTCATTCATGCCCTGTCATTAATACAAGTGTGCGGTCATCCCTGCTTGTATTGGTGGTGGTTGCGGCGGAGCACTAGTGTATGGTCATCCCTGCTGGTGTTCTGGCCTTTCTAGCGCAAGAGTGCGGTACTCCCTGCTTGGGTTAGGTTGAGCTGTTGGCGCAAGTGTGTGGTCATTCCTGCTTGCGTTAACGTTGGTACCTGTTGAGTTGCATAGGTGTGCGGTCATCCCTGCCTGCGTAACGTTGAGTCCCTATATATGTGCAGGAGCGGTGATTAAAATCTGCTCTTGTAAATAATGGCAGCAATCAGGGCTATCTGAGTTCCAAGGGGGAAAAATGGATTTTATTTATACAGGATCTACATGTATTATTGTACATTGTACAGGTTGTTTGTATTATGACTCCATTAAGCTTATTGTTCCTCAGGTGAGCGATGTGGCCCATGGGCCTCTTGTTTTACTTTTCAGATGGATAAACTTAGAAAATGGTCTGCAAGCTATTCTTATATCGGACCTTCTTGAAAATGAGGAAGAGGCAGAAGAGGCACCGTGGGATGATGAAAATGAAAGAGAAAATGAGGAAGATGAGGAGGAATCTCAGAAAGAGGCAGACATGGAGACAGATGATGAGGAAGAAGAGGAAGAAGGAGGAGAGAAGAAAGTGAGAATCATTGAAATTATATTAATCCAGGGTTGTCTCTGAAAATTGAAGTAGAAGGAGGAAATAAAAAAGTAGCAGGGGGTCTGGGGGTCTTTTTTATAGCTACATTGTCTTGCAAAATGCAATAATAGCCGGGTAATTAAGGCATAATAGGCGGGGGAATTCTCCGCCTCTCGGGTCTTAGAGACAACCCTGTAATCATTTAACCATTAATGTGTGAACAGTTTGACCATAAATGATTTGCTAGTTATTATTATAAATCTAGTATATTTCAATTTCAATGGTTACCTATTACTTATTTGGTGTTGAACTATTGAAATAATACATGTAGTTTGAATAGGTACATTATTTTTATATTTCATAGTTTGAATAGGTACATGTATATTGACCTTTTCTAATTTTTCACTATTAAAATACATGTGTAGCTTATAGGTTTTATCATCCAATGCATATGCTTTAATTTCAGTCAGCTGCAGCTCTCTGTATCTCCAATGGGAGTTTTTCTGATCCACCAAATATACCAGGATTGGCCCATTTTTTGGAGCACAGTAAGCATCACAAAGTTTATAAGTTTTATTTCTCTATCTCTTAAACTGCAATAGCCCCTGGTAGTGAAGAAAAAACTCTGTGTTTGTGGTCAATGAATTTATTGCCATTCCAGAGTAAAATATTCAAGTAACCATGCCATGTTTGTGAGATATATGTACATGTATGTTACAATTCTTTTTCATTTAATTATCATGACAGTGTGGATTACTTTTAGAAAGTTATATCACAAAACAATATTTTTTATACCCTAAAAAGATGATATCAGTCTTTACTGAGCTATTTTTGAAAGTAGCTTTTCGTCTCTTTCTTTTTTATAAACCATATTATTGGATACTGGTATAATATGAAGACTTTTAAGCGGCCTTTTCTGGTTGATTTCAGTGGTTTTTATGGGGAGTAAAAAATATCCTCAGGAGAATAAACTTGACGATTTCCTTGGAAAACATGGAGGCTATACCAATGCTTGGACAGATTGTGAAAGGGTAATTTTGAAGAGATTTTTATTAATAAGTTTATAAGACTTAGTACATTTAATATTATTTGATTGTAATTTCTTGGATGTAAAACTTTGAAGTAGATTATTATTTTGATTTTTTGTTATGTAGCATACATCATAGGGTTATTTTTTCTTAACTTTATATCTGTGAAATATAAGATCTTGGGAGACCTAATTTGTTATAAAATGGTTCTATGCATACAATCAACCAAATGCAGTGAATTTGCCAACAACATGTTACAAAATTTGCATCACTGTATACCTGATCATTTCAGACCTCTTTCCACTTTGATGTGGAGCAAAAATACTTTCATCAGGCCCTGGATATCTTTGCCCAGTTTTTTATCCACCCTTTACTGAGACAAGACTCCGTGGACAGGGAGATCCAGGCTGTGGACAGTGGTAAGTTGTCTAGTGCTCTGTCATGGATTGTGAACCAGACAAACAGATGACAGAAAGCTGATATGAGGCAATCTGTTTATAATATTATACCAGATTTATCCAATTTTGTGGAGACACAGGTTGAGTGAAAATGTTGAATTTGCTTATACATTTTTTTGGTAATCTGTATGTTTTATGCTATTAAAAATGTAGAATACCAGATGAGCCTCCCAAGTGATGATGAGAGGGCATGCATGCTGTATGGATCTCTTGCCAAAGAGGGGCACCCCATGGGGAAATTTTTTACAGGTAATTTGATGTCTGTTTGACCAAATACAATTGATGTGTGCATTGTTTGTGACCTTTGGAACATTCTTAATATTCTTTCTAATGCATATGATAACCTTTAAGGTATTCGATGTATAACGACCACATTTTGTACCTAATAAATGAATGGTCCGATATTCTTAATCATGATATCATTTTGACAGTGTTATCAAATAAAAGTACTCCACCAAAGGAATTTTCAAAATTTTGATTATGATCCAACTAATTACACCTTGAATTTTGCATTAAAGTCTATGTTTTATTAAGATATTGTAAAAAGCAACTTAAAATTCGTAGAACTCCCTTGGTTAATACATGCATAAACTTTCTCTTTATTAATCTATGAAAGAAAATGAATCACTTACCGCAGATATTTTGACAAAATTAAAATTTTCTTTTTTTGTCAAGGGGGAGATAATTAACTCATTAAAAAATTTTGAAGTGCAAAATGACCGGCTTTTTATATGTTGTCAGTCATGTGAATTAATTTGGTTTATTTCACTTTCATTGTTACCTCGCAATACATATTTAACTAGTTTAAAATGATTCAAAATTGTTCAATATTCCTTCATTATACATTGAATACCTTAATGTCATTTAATATACAAAAAATACATTTGTGCTTCAATGGTCATTGGGGATTAAATTCTGTTGATTTTCAAGTTGATCTGATCGAATTTACCCCTGATCTCCCAAAGGACAATGATTATGTTTTTGTATAACTCACAGTCACTAATAGATACATTATGAATAAAATCGAAATCTTTACTCCAAGATTTTTTTTAAAATAAACAATGATAAGTATCCCCATAAAAATGAATGATTTTGCAGTTGGAAAATATCTTTTTTGTAAATCACATGTCTGTTGAGCCCCTTCCACAGATATGTTTAAGTACATGCATGTAGAAAATTTTTCTCTCATTTTTCAGGAAGCATAGATTCCTTGAAAACAATCCCTCAACAGAATGGGATAGATGTGTATGGCAACTTAAAGGAGTTTGAAAGTAAAATGTATTCAGCCCAGTTTATGACACTAGCAGTGCAGTCTAAAGGTAGGCTTCTTTTAAAATGAACTATAAAACTTAATTATACATTTACATATACTGGTAAATACATGTATATGTATGTAAAAAATTGTGTTTATTTTTGGTAGAAAAATTTTGTAATGATGATATTATTGCCATTGTGCTGAATATATATCATTGAAACATTTTAAATTGATTTCTCACATGATATATTGGTATATGTATGTGGGGGTTTTGGTAAGGATGTAACAGAAATGTAACATTATAATTTTTCTCTGTTCAGTTAGCCTTGACAAACTAGAGAAATGGGTTCGGGATATTTTTTCTGAGGTTCCAAACAAGTAAGAAAATTTGATTGTTCTGACAATTGGAAAAAAAAATCTATGTGCAGGTACCTGGTAAATGTAAAAATAACCCATATAAATTATAAACTTTTTCTGCATTCATTGCAACTGTATATTCTATACATAACAAATATACCGGTAATTTATTTACTTACTTTACTTTATAAATTTTCTTATTATTTGTATGCAGTGAGTTTATTTACAAATGTAAAATAACATCACTTACTATTATTCAGTATGGTTGTTAAATGAATTTTTTTTTCTCTTTAGCAAATTACCGAAACAAAGCTTTGACCATCTTAAGGTAAGTCCTGTTGCATGTATTGGTTATTATGAGGCAACTACTTGTGACAGTACATTTGTAATTTATATCAATTTAAAAAGAGTGATAACATTTTATATATCTGGCAGTAATTGAAATAAACTTATTGTAATGACTTTTATCTTTAATATCTTTTATAGAATTACAGTACATGTACTTGATTTCTGGCTCTATCGGTAATTACAAACATATAAAGACAGACTAAGATAGAAACATGATGCACAGCAGCTCTCATTGCATTAGTTTTCTGTCTTTTTTATAGCTACAATTGAAATGTCAATGTTTTGATGTAAAGTTCTATCGAAATTTGCAATTTTGAATGGCTGTCTTGCTTCCATTTCAGGATCCATTCGATATGGAAAAATTTGGAAAATTATATTACAGTAAGGTTTGCCTTCTTTTCATTCTTTGGTTCTTTTTTCATAATGTACTGATATTAGTATTTTCTGACCAATTTGTTTATTTTACTGTTGATGTATTACATTATAATGTTTACCATTTGACCATGATTTTGAAGTTAAAGAGGGAGGGTATTTAATATTGTATATTTATACATCCGCTAAGTATTTCCTTCTCTTTTTCATATGAAAATCAATTGTATTTTATATAGAAAATGGCACACACTTACTTCAATCATTGCGGAAAAAAATTTGTACTACAGTGGGTTAATATTTATTTTTTCAGCAATGCTTGCTACCTTCATACCCACATGAATTGACAATGAAAACATTTTATTGTTTACATAATTCTTTTTTTTTAATATCGACATGTAAAATTTGTTTTTCAGTTGATCCAGTGAAAGACAAGCACATGTTGGAAATTATCTGGTCCTTTCCTTCTATGCTGCCACATTACAGGTGATCGATGGTTATGCTCATAACGATTTACTACTGAATATGCATTTGCATATTTTTGGACTAGATATAGAAATACATGTGTCAAGACAAATTTTTGCACATTATTCTTTCAACACATACTATATACGTGTACATGTATAATGAAAGAATAACATTTGTTCTTTCTTTAAAGGAAGAAACCATTGTCATATCTGGACTTTTTTCTTGGCCATGAGGGTGAAGGCAGTTTGTTGGCTTACCTAAAAAGCAGGTAAGGTCACCTAACGAGGGAAGGAGAGAGAGAGAGGTACTTTTTGCTCTTGATTGACATGTCTTTCACCTTGGTCATAGGTATTTTGCAACCGAGGTAGAGAGTGGTCACAGTTACAATGGGTTTGAGCTGAACACCACGGCGACCCAATTTGTGGTGAATCTGACCCTCACTGACCAAGGCCTGGATCAGTTCGAGGAGGTGCTGTTAGCTGTGTTCCAGTACATACACATGCTACAGGCCAAAGGAGTGCAGAAACGGTACTTTGACGAGATGAAGACCATAGAGGAAACCAAATTTAGGTTCAAAGAAAAGGTATATGCACTATCTACCATCAACAATGGAAACCCACAATTGGTCTCTTATCTCTTACCATAGAAAATTAAGCCTTGCAGACTTAACCTTTGGGTTGGTTTTCAACAAGATATGTTTACTTCAAGGAAAGTTGTAATTTCTATGAGTAAATCTTGTTTGAAAATAAAGACAATATTTAAGTTGCAAGAAATAAATTAAACCAAGTTTATATAACTATAATAGATTTTATCAATTGAATAATGGTCAGCAATTGTTAAACTGTAAATGTTCAAGATTCCTTCTTTTTCTATTGCAATGCAATAATTTTTTTTACGTCTTTTATAAAGTTTGAGCTATTAAATTTCAAATGGCGAATTGTTTAAGTTGACAGGGATGATTCAACACTGTTTGCAATGTATTAATCCATATAAATTAAATGCATTCTTTAAGTTTCATACTCTTCAGTTCAGTGCTTAAAGAATTTTTCTTGTTCTTATGAAGGAAGGTCACAAAAAATATTGCTATCCAAAGCGAAAGAGGGCAAATGTGCATGTTTAAATAATTTTGGTTTTGCAAGAATAAAAATGCATTTAAATGTACATGTATTTTTGTGCCTATGTATTGTAATAGATACATGTACTGTATATACATGTTTATGTTGTTTCTTCTAGGGGGACCCCATGGATTACGTAGAGAGGGTTTCAGAAAACATGCAGCTGTTTGTTCCAGAAGATGTTCTAACCGGCAGAGATTTCTTGTATGAATATGACCCAGAGGTTAGTATAAATAAAAATAGAGCCAAGATCTATACCGTCAATTTAATCAGGATGAATGAAAGTTTTGATAATGCACCAATAATGATTCTCACATTCAGCATGAAGACATTTACTGTATTAATGTTGTCAGTTACCAATAGAAAGTTATACATGTACCAGCAAGGTTTAATTGAAGAAAAGTGTAGAAAGACAAAGCAAACATGTTTGCAGTGCATATTGTACATGAACCAGTATCTATAAAATAAAATGAATGTACACACATGTACATACGTTTGAGCTGGTATACAGTATGTAAAACTGTCCTTTCTTGCAGTATATTGAACTTTTGATTATAGCTGATTGCCAAGTGTCTGGCTAATCTGAGGGCAGACAACTGTTGTGTTTTCCTGTCCTCCAAACAACTAGCGGAGAAATGTGACAGACAGGATGTCAAGTGGACCCCTGTTAAGTATGGAGTGGCCGACATCAAACCAGAGTGGAGGAAGAAATGGCAAGGTCAGAGCTTGGTTTACTATCACTGATTGCTTTGATTTAGAATATTGTGACGGTCAAATTGGTTCAAATTCTGTCTCTAGATAGCTCAGGTGATAGAGCACCTGTCTAGAAAATCAGGGGGCCCGTGTTCAAATCCTGGTGTTGTCCGTCATTATTTCTCCAATTCCATTACATTTGGTGCCGTGCCAATCTCTGGAACAGACAGGTTATCTCCTGCCACAGGAAGAATCTGGGGCGCGGCTATGTTAAGGCTGCCCGAAGCTAAATATATATCGAAAAATGATACTATTTTAATTATCGAAAAATGCTTTAACTGAGTGAGTTTCTTTAAACTTGTATTACATAAGTTAACAGTGGCATCCAACACTATATTTGATGTATTTTTGTGACGTCATATATTTTTCTTAAGCACGTGACGGGTGTATTCTAACACGGTAAATAATGTATAAAAATCGCATCGGCAAAAGTGAATAATGACACTAAATCAAAAATATTTTTATGAAAAATCCTTCGATAAGTAATGTATTTTGCAGTTCTTGCTGGGGGTTCATATAAATATTTCATTTATTTGAAATATTGTGAAAAACATTTCTCACCGCCATCGAATTTAGGCACATTTTTACCTTTTAGGCTCGATTTACACAAAATCGGGTCAATTGGTAGGTTTCCCCCAGCAAGATTCACAGTGGTACTTTCTCTCCCGATTTCACGTAAAATATACTAAGATTGTTTTTATCTTTCACTTGTGCCAAGCCGATTTTTATATGCACATACATATCACCATTCATTAGATTACACGTAGCAGGGGGAGTCTCAAAACCATTAGTTTATGAATAGTTATTTACCTGTTACGAAGCTTTAAAACTGTTGATTTTTTTATACTCCATATCGGTGATATTGAATTTAGTATCACTAGTATTTACAACAGTGTCTATGTAAAGGAATGAAGCGGTTTTATTATGCACAATGAATATCACTTATTACGTTACGATACATTCCCTAAGAACGATCGAAAGGAATGCAGATCGTGACGTCAAAGTTAACTATGACGTCATATCTTATGAAGTACAGACAAGTGACTTTCTACATATCGCTGTGAAATTAATCGGACAGCCTTAACATAGCCGCGGGGTGATCTTTAAAAAAAAATTAATGAAGGAGAAATCTTGGTCTGTGGATATAGGCCAGGATAGCTCACTGGTAGAGCTCATGACTAGAGTTCCAGGGGTCCCAGGTTCAATTCCCAGTCCAGCCATATGTTTTCAGTGTATTTATATGCTCATTCCTCCTTTCTTACCACAGCATATTTCATTGTACACTACATTGTACATGTATATTGCCTTATAACCAAACACAATTAAAATGAAAGTAACAACAATAATTTTGTGGAATAAAAATGTCCCAAAACATGAAAAAGTTGCCCATATTGGACTTGTCCTTCCATCATATTCTGGCACAATAACAATTTCATTAAATTAATTTTGCAGACTTAGAGCTGAAATTTAGTGTGTTTATTTAACATATATGTGTTTAAATTACATTGTACTTCATATTGTCACATGTATTGTTACTTTGTTAGATCCTCCAGCGAATCAAGACCTTCAAATGCCAAAACCAAACAATTCCATAGGTAAGAAACTGATACATGTACGGTGGTAGTTTGAAGAATTACTTTGTTGGACAGGATATATAAATGAAAGAAAATGCTCATTTCAAAGTAAGGGTCGGTTGATTCTTAGACAGTTTTGTGAATCATTTCTAAGAGCAGCTTTACATTAGCTTACTAGGCCGGAATAGGTTTGAATGGCATATGTGTGTGCAAGTATTTTTCTCATGCAAGAGAAAGAGACAAAATTTACATAAGTATTAAGAGGAAAATCCTTTGAATTTTGAACTTTCCTCCATCGTTGCCTCTAAATGAAATGTTCATGTAAAATTTTAATGTGACATAAGGTAATATTAAACTTCCTTACATGTAAGCGCACAAGATCGAGAAATTTGTTGGTTATCTGAAGTAGAGGACATTTGCTTTTGTTATTTTAGCAACTGATTTTACAATGGCTGAAGTTGAGGCAGAGTTAACAACAAAGGTATGATGTATTTTTTTCATAGTTTGGAATGCTACAACAATTATACTAATAAGCTAATAAGCTTAAGAAGATTATTTAACACACAATTTACTAGTCGTGCAATCCTGCATGAAGCAAATACATGTAATAACATTTTTTGCAGGTCCTTTTTTGGTTTTTAATCATTCGAGTAATCAATTTTACAATTTTCGAAATATCACAAAAATTTGAACATGAAC
This sequence comes from Magallana angulata, assembly GCF_025612915.1. Classification (NCBI taxonomy): domain Eukaryota; kingdom Metazoa; phylum Mollusca; class Bivalvia; order Ostreida; family Ostreidae; genus Magallana; species Magallana angulata. The sequence continues at coordinate 29,412,938 of NC_069120.1, forward strand.
TGTAGTAAGAAAATAGGACTTTACTTAAATATTTGCATAGTGAAGTTCTTTACACATAGTAATTAGTATAAAAACATGAAATACTTTCATAGAAGATTGTATTATACTGTCTATTAATTTTTCCATTACTGAATATCAGCATTATTTACGGTAATAGAAGTCAAATGATACCAAATAAATGTGATATTTCAGCATCCCATAGTTCTGTCAGAGAATGAGCATTGTACACTGTACTACAAGAAGGACATGAAATTCAAAGTGCCAAAAGGTATGAATTATAATGCACGTTATCATTGATATATATTGTTTACGGGTTCAGAGTTAGATTCCTTTAAATTTATATTTGCTAAAACATTTCTAAAGTTTTGTGTATCTGACAAACAAACTGTATAAGAACAAGAAGAATCTGAAAATAATAACTTAATAATTACAGTCTTCCTAATGGGAAAAGGAAATTCCCAATGCATTTAAAGAATCAAAGTAAAAGTACAAATGAATGCTAAATGATTGTACATGTATTTTCAGCCCATGTTTGTGTTCAGTTGATGTCACCAGTAGTCAACCAATCAGTGAAAAGGTTAGTGGTGTGGTTTTAAATACAGTTTATTTCTTCTGCTGGAACTTGGATGTTCAAAATTCATATACATGTATATTAAACAGTTTTAGGGGTCTCTAGCAAATATCTTAATAATTTTACAGTTATTATATTGATTTATGGATAAAGGGCATTTGAACTGAGAATAAAAAGGTTTACATCTTTAACATCAAATACTTAGACAGTTCCAAAAAATTACAGTCAATGCTTACATTGAATTGACACGATTTTTAAAAGTACAGACTAATATATTTATTCACTTCTTATCAACATCCATCTCTGAAGTAGGTTTTCAGCTTGATTCATTCTGACTAGAAATTTGATTGGTAGTATTCTTTTTCAGTCACACCCTGCTGAAGATATTTGAGGCCGTTATGAACCACAAACTGGATGCCCCAGCCTACCCAGCAATACTGGCCGGCTATGAGTAATTTTTTTTTCTTCTAAATTTGACGACTTTCTTTCTACAATAAGTATTGTTCTATATGTTCACACAGTTAAAACTTACTGAAGTGCTCAAAGTACACATAGTGAATTTATCATCCTTGTCTTGTCAGATTACTGGTACATTTGTAATTTTATTTTCAGCTATTCAACCCGAGTTGATGATACAGGAATCAGGTTCAAAGTGACAGGATTCAACCAGAAATTACCAGTAATGACAACTATAGACTCTCTGTTTAAGATTAATATCAAATATTTACATAATAATATACTTGTATTTACAGGTACAGGTATATGTAAAAGAAAATTCTATCTTGATTCTATATTTTGAAATATTCTTATACTGTGTGTAATCTATAAAAGAAATGTCTGATTCATGATTTTTTTCTATAACAGGAGCTGTTTGATTTACTTCTGAATGCAGTGTTTGAGTATTCTTGTGATGATGAGTTGTTTCCCTTTATGAGGAACAAAGTGAAGAGAGACCTCTTCAATGCCATCATCAAACCCTCAGAACTTGTCAGGTAACTGTCTCAATATTTATCGTTGTGCTAATTTATATAAAAGTTTGGATATACATTGTTCATGAATATACGTGGTAATTTTATTTTATCAGATGCAGTTGTTAGACGATAGTGTCTCAAGCATATGTTGAATTGTTTTATCAGAATGCTGCGTTTCTCTGTGCTAGACCCAAACAACAAGTCTGCAGCAGAAATGTACGCTGAAATCGACAGTTTAACTAATCAGGATTTTCAACAGATCCTGGCAGAGTTCCGACAGAACATCAAAGCAGACATCTTGGTTGTGGGCAATGTCACGCCAAAGGTTGGTTCAATTAAAACAGAGCTTACCATTATGGTAATTTATGCAAATATACTAACCATCCAAGTTGTTATACACATGTGCATTTTGTGAAATGATAAAAAAAAGATATATATTTATATTATAAAGAGGGAATTTACATGTACATATAGTATTATACATGTCGTTGTTTAGAAAGGTACTTAAATTGTGGAATGAGTTTCACTTTTTAGTTGGTCAGAGTGAATAATCATATGAATACTTTAGGAAGCCATGTGGTATAAAGAGAGGTTGGAATCAAAACTAAATGGAAAAGTGGAACCTTCCAGTGTGTACAAGGTAGGTGGAAACTGAACCATATAATAGTAGAGTCGGTTTCAAAAAGGGAGATCTTTTTCCTTTTGATCTGTGCAATGCATTTTATTATTGAAATGGTATTTAGCGATTTTATTCGTACACACTAACATTAATAGACACTGTGTGTATAAACATACATGTACATGTATGTATGTACCAGAATTATTAAGAAGTCAAGTACATGCATCAGTAGTTTTTAGTACACCATAGAGTAATTGCACAAAAATAAACAATTTACTCATGGTAACTTTTCATAAAATTTTTTGTCTGTACTTGAAGAGGCGGCTGTACCAGATTCCCAGACAGTGGAGCTTCTGTCAGATCAACAGCTTCAACATGGAGGATGCCAACTCTGTCATCACTGTGTACCTACAGTCCGACCCCGGGGACATCAGAGCCACCGTCATCAATGAACTACTGGATGTAAGAGCACGCTAAGTACATGTACATCTCAGTAGTTCATCATTTTAAATTTTACCTTGTTTAGGAGACATTTAATATATAGTTACATATGTATGCAAGGAATTGTGAAATTCAAAAAATGGTGTTTCTTGATAAATGTTGCGAACTCATTCATGGCCAACTACTGTATGTGTTATATCAATTATTAATTATGCGCCACTAAAGTTTTTCAAGAGGTAGTTTAATTTATTTACAAGTTAATTTTTTCATATATACATGGCATAACATTTCTTATTGTGTAGACAAGAATGCAGGAGCCATGTTTTGATGTACTGAGGACACAGCTACAGCTGGGCTACAGTGTCTACTGTCAGAATCTCCTTACGTACGGCATCATGGGAATGGCTATTGTCGTCCAGTTCCAAGCCCAAAAGTTCTCGTAAGGTTTCAGATGCATTTTTTCCTTACGCAAATGTACGTTTATGTATTAAAGAGTCAATAATATACAATTATTTAATGGTTGAGCAGTCAATAGACCAGAATATTTTTCCCTTGGTGCAGGGAACAGCTCAGTATGATCATACTGAGCTGTTCCCTGCACCAAGGGAAAAAATTCTGGTCTATTGACTGTTCAAGCATTAAATAATTGTTTTATTACCTAATTCCTTTCTTAGTTTTCTGGGTTTACAATTTGCATATTGCAGATGGTTTTCGTGCCATTTGCAATATACTAAGATTTTTTTTCATCTTTTACATACACCAAACTTGTTGCATGCATTACACCATCTCAATTTAATATTAGTTTACACAAAGAAGGAGGAGTCTTCAACCCATTAGATTTTAAATAGTCTTTTACCTTATATGAGTCTTTAAAGCTGTTGATTATTTGATACTCCATTTTGATAACTTTGAATTTGGTTTCATCAAGTACTAAAAACAGCGTCTATGTAAAGGAATATACATTCCCTGAGAAAGGATGTAACATTATATAAATAGTGCCTGTTTGGGAGGGTAACAGTTGAAATTGACACCCCGAGAAAACCATTTTGGTTTTTAAGGGGTGTCAATTTCAACTGTTATCCTCCCAAACAGGCACTATTTATTTCATCATACTGAATGTCTTAATTTAGAAGAAAATTTTACTGCTTTTATATAAAATTGAAGTGAATTCTAAGGCGAACCGTACGCGCATGTTTTTCGCGCATGTAACAATTCGTAATGTTACCCATTGCTAAGTGCGTTGCTAACGCTGAGGGTAATAGAACTGCGTCTAAACCAATCAGATTTCAGTATTTAACATGAAAGTATAACAATATAACATACACACGTTCTGATATACGTTGCGGGTCCAATAGATCGCAGTCTATTGACCGGCGGTCTAATAGATCGCAGTCTATTGACCGGCAGTTCAAAATAGACGCAAATATTTAATTTGTTATAAAACAACAAAATCCCTTTGATTAGGTAATAAATGCATATAGTGGCCATGTAATTTGGGCGCAGTTGATGTTTTCAATTTACATAGGAATTAAAATGTGATGAGATAAGAATTTTTCTATTTTAGGATGCATGAAGTGGACAACCATATTGAGGACTTCCTTAACAAATTCAAGGAAATCTTGGACAAAATGACCACAGAGGAATTTGATACACTGGTAAAAAGATTTTATTCCATCTTTTTGAGTTATATGGCATGTGCAGATCTAGAATTGGGTGTCAGGGGGAAGGAGGAGGGGGGGATTCATGGTCAAAGGGTCAGGTTTTCTGGTATTAGAATAGGGTTTAAATTTAAAGGTCGTACATGTACATTGTATATCATAGATGCATTAAATCATGAATTTTTCTCTCTAATTCTGGGCATCAATTATGATTATGATGAACAAGAAGGCTTCCTGTAAATTGTAATACATGTATTCATGAACCCAGGGTCAGAGTTTCTAGGATACATCTTCCTTATTACAACTAGGTGTTTTAGCAGCCAAACAGAGTTCATGTATGGTTATCATCAACTAAGAAACCTCTTGCAAAAGTGAGAAATTACTAACCCCTATGCATAAATTCTTTAAGAGAAGAGTGTCTAGCAGAAAAATGAATGCATGGTTTAGGAGAAACAAGTGGTCCTCTAGCAAACTTGTGAAATTCATTACTCCTGGGTCATGGGTCTAGTGTTAGTAGGGGGCATTATTGTCAGTGTCGTAAAGTGAACATGCATTAAATCTATGAATCTAAGATTCCTTTATCTGTGATGATCTTGCAGTGACTGGAAACTTCAGTTTTTATGTTGTATTATTTCCATAAGTGTTGCATTAGAAAAGTCTCTGCAGCTGTTTGTGTTAATGAAGTTGTGGCTTGTCTTGATTTCAGGTCGAGTCCTTGGTAGCGGCCAAACAGACAGAGGATACTCACCTGGGGGAGGAAGTCAAAAGATACTGGGGCGAGTGTATAGAAGAGAATTACGTGTTTGACAGATTAGAGAAAGAGGTCAGTCATGGTTTATTAATGTCCTATTCAAAGAAATTCATCAAAAATCTTTTTATCAACTACATGTTTTCAATTTGTACATTAACAGATAAAAACTGCTTTTGTTTCATAATATAAGATTTGACTAGTATTTATATATACCAATAATGTGTATAAATACCATCATACATACCATCAGCTTCTAAATGAGTTCTAATTTTTGCTACAGGTAGCCATATTGAAGACTTTGACCTTAGATGACTTGAAGGATTGGTACAAACAATATTTGGGGGAGAATCAAAGACGAATAAGCTTTCAGGTAATTAGATCCCATTGGGGATAACATTAGGTATAGAACACATGAATAATTATTACATTAGAGTAGCAGTCTGTCTGTCTGTCTATCTATTTATCTGTCTATCAATCCATTCTCTCTCTCTCTCTCAAATGTAAGCAAACTATCATACTGTTCATGTTGACAGTATTTGTTTCAACTTAGTACCATACAGCAAACACATTTGTTTTATTGCAATTGTGAAGCGATTTTATAAATATTTAAATGATGACATTAGTTGAAATAAAATTTCCTTTTAGGTTCTGGGTAACCCTGAAGTAGAGCAAGCGGACGTGTCTTCCCCTAAAGAAGTAATGGAGCCGCCCCACAAGAGAGCCAACACAGACAAGGAGCGGTGCTACAGGATGATCCCAGTGAGGGACTCGAGCTACCAGGACCACCAGTGTATCACTGACATGCACAGCTTCAAGTCCAAGCTCACATTGTTCGACCATCACTGTGTAACCAAGTGACCAATAAGAACAAATGATAAAAAATTTAGGCTTGAATTTATTTTGCTAAAAATTCCAAAAGGAAATCAAAAAGACTTTGGACAAATTGGCTTTTTTATGTGTATTTTATTATTATGTGGATTGAGAAATGCAACCAATTTCTTGGAAGGAATTTATTTTTACACAAAGTGTATGGTTGTCTAAATTACTTGTACATGTATCACCTGTATGTTTAACACACCAATGGATGGTGTACAGTTAATGTAATGTACAATAAAAGGTGAAACTTGGTCTTTCAAATTGTAGAAAAAATGTCTTTAGGAGTATTGATTTATTTCACACGATACTAAATTGCCTTAAAAGTTTTAAGTTTTAAAACATTCATCACAGGTCGTACACTTACTGATATATGTACAATTAATCTGCAAAAGAACAACTTTGTATCTTGAAAACTGTTGGAGTTATATGTACAATGAGGGTACCCAATATGCAATATTTTGCCCAAAAAAGTTCAACAGCTTGTATTAATTTCATAAATGATTAGAAATCAAAATCTTGGCAATAAGCGCACCTCTTATATAAGTACAATAGATCTACAAAAGGACAACTTCCTATCTTGAAAACTAGGAGGAGTTGTCTGTACAAATGGGGTACCCTTTTGGCAGCCGCCCATCCACCCACCTCCCATTTTACCATTTCAATAACCAGATTTTTCCTTTGGAAAACACAGAACAACAAAAAACAAATTTAATTTAGTTTTAATTTATTTATCATATATTAAGTAACATTTAAAAGTAAATTGTTCAATTTATTATCACAGATTCATAATCATAAAAAGGAAAACATCATAAATAGTCAAAAACTTGTATAAGAAAAATCCTGATTTGGCTCTAGGTTTCTGTTTTCAGCTAATAACAGGAATAAAATAATGCCAGCGACAAATCCTTAACCTCAAGCAGTATAAATATAGGTGCCTCATCAATTTGTGCTTAGACTGATTTGCCCCTCCCATCACTTCAAATCCCATCACCAAGTGCTGATCACAGTCAAATGCAGTGCCTCTGGTATGTGTCTGGGTCACAAAAAGTGACATCCATCACAGAAATCATAAATGCAAGCTTATATATACTACCATAAGTAATTCACATAAAAAAAGTTTATATATGTATACAAATACACAGCAAAAAACATCACTGTAACTCAAACAAAATTTTTTTTTCTTCAAAATATAAAAGATAACATTTATTTGATATTTGTTACAAACTATTGATGTATTCTGTCAATTTATTGCAGAGTGTCCTTCAAAATATCTTTTTCTCTATTCCATTGTTTTTGTACTGTGAATGTCTATATCAGGTGCTGGATTATTCAATATTCCACGGATATCCTGGAAAAAAAATTACATTAAAACAATTGAAATATTTCCATAACTCTCTTTGAATGGATAAGTGAAGTTTTTGGCTTTCGAATATGTTACTATTGAAATATGTTATAAAAAAAGAAAGAAACTTTGCTGACGTGTTTACCTTTTTTTAAATTCATTTTTGTAAGCAAATAGATATAATATAACTTTATACAAGGTAGGGCAGTGTAATATAGTGGTAATAAAGGTGAAATTAGTATTAGTACTAACCAGTGCTTTATAAGTCTGACAAGCGGCCATTACATCCTGTATGAGTGGATGCTCCACCAAGACCTTGAAGGGCAGAGGTTCCACATTGTCACTGCCCAGCTCCTGATACACACTGGACAACTTCTCCTACAAAACACCAATAAATATATTAGATTGGGCATTCAAATTTGCACTGAATTCTTAAAGCCTGCCAAATTTTTCACAATTTATGGTTTACGCTTCCTTCTCTTTTGTTTATAATCACAAGACACATTACAGCTACCGGTACATGTCATCATTTCACCTTATATTTAAAATGACCCAATATAATTTATCAGTATTGTAGCCTGTATATACATATGTCTGTAACTTGTACCTAGATGGTTTTTTGAAGATAATAAAATGTGCACTTTATGGGTAATATAAATCTAATCGAGTCTCTCCCACACAGTAAGACAACTCACCCTTGAGGTGGCATCTTCGGGATCAGCTGACACACTGAAGCGGTGGCTGTCTCCACTTGCATTCTCTCCGTGGTGCAGGACCTGATACAGGGCATCCAGTGGCACCTTGGCGTTGACCGCATCCTCTGGGATGTCGGTGGGGACAGGGGGAGATGGGGAGTGGTCCTCCATAATGTCAGGGTTACTGGTGGAAAAAAAATGTTCACGTTCAATTAAAGTTTTAAATGTGGAATGAATTTAATTCGTTTTTTATGTAATGGGGCTTTATCTGATTTTCCTGCACTAGATTTGTGACAACTAAAAGATAAAAGCCTTTTTTACTGGTTGTAAAAAAGTTTAAAGTAATTTTCTTGCAAATTTTACCAACTTGAATACCGTAACTCGAAACCTCACTGATAGAAAAAAAAATTTATCAAATAGTGGCTAATTTAATTTTGTTGCTATAGATTCATAAACTAAAAAATAATGGCCTCCACAACTCCTGCTCTAAGTTTTTAATAACTGATCACTGTAGGAGACATATAGATGTACCTGTCTGATCTACTCATGGCCCTGGTGTCTGGGCGAGGGAGTCTAGGCATGTGAGTCCCTGAGGCTACACTCAGCGCACGCAGGAATCCCTCATTGGCATTGCATGAGGCGCTGAAATACATCAGCTGAAAAAAAAACCAACAACATACATTTAAACATAGGTAATCACAGATTACAAAGCTCACCGAGACGAGGCATCACCCCTATGAGACCACCTTTATCATATTGTATGAAAATCATACTTTATGATCTTGGATATTCATGGATTCTGTTTTGACACAAAATCATATATCATCTGTTAAAAAATTGTATGATAATCATATGTTCATATATTAATCAATATGATAATATAAAATTAAATATTGCATCCTATCATACTAACAATATATATCATATAATACAATAAAATACTGCAATAAACAAAGATGATATTGTAAATATGAAATGACATTGTATTGTGTTAAACCTTATTGTATTTGATCACATAATACAACATTATTATATATAATACAATATTGTATTATATGATACAATATCATATTACATAATACATCATAACATTGAAACATATGATATTATATTGTATAATATAGTATGATATATTGTATTGTATGATATTTATATAATATGTATAATATTTGATACATAATATGATATTGTATTATATGATACAATATAATTTGATAAAACATTGTATCATATCAAATGATACAATATTATGTGATAAAGTAAAATATTATATAATACAATATTATATAATACAATATCATACATACATATTGTATCATATGATACAATAATATATCATATAAACCAATATCATATTATACAATATCGTATGATATGATAATATATAATATTACAATATGATATAATACAGTTTCGTGTGATATAATTGTAAATTACAGAATCCAATATCATATTATACAATATTGTATGATACAATATAATATTGTATCATAATATACAATACTATACAAAACAGTATCATGATACAATATCATATCATAAAATATCAAAAAAATTGATACAATATCATATCGCATCATATAACTTTTTACAATATAACATATGATATTATATTGTATCATATTAAACAAAAGTGTTTCATATCATACAATACTTTATCATAGGAATCATGTTATATCATTTAACAACGACCTCATCTTTCTATCAAGCAGGTTTAAGTGAGGTAGGAGATTTCTTTAGCATCCTTGAAAATGGAGATCAGGCTCTGCATCTGAAGCAATCTCTGCGTTTCATTTATAATATAGTTAAATCAACTATGCAAGCTATCATCTATAAAACATGTGACCTGTTCAAAAAAATCTAAACCTCATCCAGCATCCGAAACCTTTAACTCAGATTCAGCATTCAAGCCTGTCAGGTGCATTAGTATACATAAGACGCATCTCCATGCAAGTTTGGTGAAGTTCAGACCAATAATAACTAAGATATCATCATCAGAGGGCACTAGCAATTAAAACTTAACCTGCTCCAGCATTCGCAACCTATGGCTCAGATTCAACATCCATGCCTGTCAGGTGCATCTGTATCATAAGACACACCATCCATTTAAGTTTGGTGAAGTTAGGACCTGTAATAACTAAGATAAATTTTTTAGCATCCTTGATAATGGAGATCAAGCTCTGCATCTGAAGTTTCCTCTGTGATTCATTCATATTACAGTTTAGTCAACTATGCAAGTTGAAATAGTACTATCATCTATTAAACATGTGACCTGTTCCAAAAAACTTAACCATATCCAGCATCTGAAACCTATGGCTCAGACTCAGCATTCAAGCCTGTCAGGTGCATCAGTATCATAAGACGCACCATCCATTGAAGTCTGGTGAAGTTAGGACAAGCAATAACTAAGATATAATCATCAGAGGGCACCTGTTTCAAAAACTTTAACCAGCTCTAAAAACCTTAACCTCCTCCAGCATCCGAAACCTATGGCTCAGATTCAGCATTCAAGCCTGTCTGGTGCATCAGTATCATAAGACGCACCATCCATAGCAGTCTGGTGAAGTTAGGACCAGTAGTAACTAAGATATCATCATCAGAGGGCACCTGCAACAAAAACTTTAACCAGCTCTAAAAACCTTAACCTCCTTCAGCATCTGTAACCTATAGCTCAGATTCAGCACCCAAGCCTGCCTGGTGCATCAGTATCATAAGACACACCATCCATGCAAGTTTGGTGAAGTACGGACCAGCAGTAACTTAGATATTGCTATCAAAGGGCACCTGCAACAAAAACTTTAACCTGCTCCAAAAACCTTAACCTCCTCCAGCATCCAAAACTTATAGCTCAGATTCAGCACTCAAGCCTGTCTGGTGCATCAGTATCATAAGACACACCATCCATGCAAGTTTGGTGAAGTACGGACCTGCAGTAACTTAGATATTGCTATCAAAGGGCACCTGCAACAAAAACTTTAACCTGGTCCAACAACCTTAACCTCCTCCAGCATCTGAAATTTAGGACTCAGATTCAGCATCCTAGTCTTTCAAGTCCATAAGTAGGTCCAGATGCATCATCCATGCAAGTTTGGTGAAGATAGGACAAGTAATAGCTTAGATACAGGACATGCAACAAAAACTTTAACCAGGTCCGGACGCCGACGCCGACGCCGAGGGTATAGCATAAGCTCCCCCTGACTTCGTCTCGGTGAGCTAAAAATTTAGCAAATAAAATCAAAGGCAATTTGAAAAGTGATATGATATACGTACAATCTACAGTTTTGGAAAGAACAGGGGAGCAACCGGTATTTACATTTTTATTTTTTATGCTAAAAAGCTTTAGGTAACCATTAATTGAGCAAGAGAAAATGACAGACTCACCATGCTGATGTAATTCATGACTGGTGGAGTTTTACTGTGATCAGCAAAGAAGTCAAACAAAGCAGCCTTCAGTTTGGAAGCACGGTCAAATTCTTCACTGCTTGACGATTGATTACCAAACCAAATATCCATCTGAAAATAACACACTAGAATTATCTTTTGAGTTCAATTTTACAAGCCTATAGTTCAATTTTTTACATCATTTTACAACAGATTACAAAGACTCTTGGATAAAAAAGAAAAGATGGTGTAATAATTAAGGTTGCAAAAATAATTTAAATGCCATAGATAAAGTACAAAAATTACTGAATACATGTTTATTTTATTTTGGCTACTGACCCTATCATATTGTTCCCTGGTCACGCAGCCTGTGGACTTCTGGTCCATTTCCTTGAACTTCTGCAGGGTCTCCAGTAGTTCCGTCTGTGTTGGTGAGGGCAGGGGTTGGGCAATGGCGATCAGGAACCGCCTCCAGTCTACGTACTCCGCATTAGCTGACAGACCATTGGCAATCTCTTGCACCTGTTGACATAAATAATCAGGATTTAGAAATCTATTCCAATGAGATAGGTGAATGCTGTGGTAGCATGTCATTTTTTGAAGTTAAGTAGACCAAATGATATACCTGTAATTATCAAAAACTTCTGTCTTTTTTGCAAATATTTTGTAAATATTCCACAGGAATTAAGCTATCATGCTATAATTTGTTCACTTATAAAGTAAAACTTAACACATGTTAGCTGAATAATTGCTCTTTGTTACTACATGTACCACGTTTTAAGATTGGAAATTTTTACTGAGAATGGTTTTTAAAGTTTTTTTAAAAAGATGAATCAAAATCATTAGATATTTATTCACAATAAGATCTTGCTACTTATTAAGATGAATGGTCACTAAAGCATACCTGTTGAGGAGATATATTCATCCAGATGTCTGGAAGCTGCTCCATTCCAAACGCCACCGACACCATGTTCTCAAAAGTCTCCACAAAGGACTGCTTGGACATGACCCCTGTGGGGGCTGTGGCAGTGAACTGTGTGAAACAGAGGGAGACAATTTTATAAGATCTGTTCTAACATTTGAATTCCGTACATGTAAAGTACATGTAAATATTGATGGTAGCTAGTGCATCCGTGCACCACGAGATTTATTTGTACGAAAATTAGTGTCAGTAGAACAAAAATTTTCGTGGGAGAGTAATATTTATATGCATTCTATCATAGCTTTCCTGATCATGATGGAAAGAAAGATTACTTCAAAAACACTTCATGCAGAAGATTGAATAAGAATTTTTCTTTTTATTTGAAAAAAAAATGCAGAATTTTTTTATATATTTGAATCTATGTTCAGCTAAATACTTCTGTACTGTAACAACTGAATGAACGCATAAAACTTTGTGACAATCCCCAACTACTGTGAAATGAATATGGCTTACCTGTTGATATAGGTTCAGTAATTGGCTGACAGTGAACTGCTCCGGCAAGACCACTTCCTGTATGACAGGCGGGGGTTCAGGGCTTGGAGAACGCAACACCTTCAACTCCTACATGGGAAAAAAAATCAAGTTCAAATATCAAATCAAGCCAAATATCAGCCAAGATTAGTACTGACTCTAAGGAAAGATTCCGTATTTCACTCACGGTGTTGATGAGGAAATCCTCCTGCTGAAGAACCAGCTCCTGTTTCAGTTTCTGCCGTTTCTCAATGGCGAAGCGAATAGCTTCGGACATCTGATCAATGCTAAATAAAAAATCAAACAATCACATCAGTTGCTTACTTTTACATGCAACAAAAGTTTTTTTTTAATATCTTAAGAAATATATTTTGGAATGTGTTCAGCAAAAATTTATAAAGCTCTTTACAGACTATATTACCTTTCCATTTCCTTTAAGAACCTTGCTCCTAGCCAGTCAATCATCTCTTTGTATGTGTTATCAGCCTTGGACTTCAGGTCTTGTAACACATTGATTCCCTGGACCTTGATCAATTCTAATCTCTTCTTGGCAGCAGTTTCTGAAAGAGAGAAGATCATGTATAAGCGTGGAAACATTTACCAATTTATCAAATTTATCAATACCTAAGCAAGCTACTGAAACATAGTAAAAAATTGTTGGCATAGTGTTATTATCTACAAACCTTCTTCTTGAATGGCAAAGTAGTACTCCTGTCTCATTCTTTCTCTCAATTCTTTCTTCTGTTTTTCTTCTTCACTCATCTCTTCTGTAGAAGCTACAGGTACAAATTATTTTTATAAATGCAAAATGTAATCATTGTTGTTAATGTATAGTAGTTCTATATGCAAAATGCCAAAAAAAAAACCTCAAAACTTCTCAAAACCTCTACGCACAAGGAGTGGGTGTTGATGCAGCATCATCCTTCTTCTTTTTAGGGGAGGGACTCCTGCTTTTGCCCTTTTTACCTCCCTTCTTGTTTCCAGCCGCAGCTTTCTGAGCAGCTGCAGCCTTCTCTCGTTCTCTTTCCTCATCTCTCTTTCTTTCTGCTTCCTCCTCTGCCTCTCTTGCAGCCAGCTCATTTTGTAGCTTAAATGAAAGGTGATCGATATTTCGAATTTTGACATGCTAGATATCGTTTATAATTTTTTTTTTAAACCCATACTATGTTTTTTTAAGCTTAAATTGTTTCAAATACTGCCGTAATTATCTCAGAAACAAACCCTGTAAAAATTTTATTACCACTATTCATATGTCCATGTATCATTTATGCATGATGTAAAAAACTTACAATGGTGGCTAAGGCATTTGTTCCCGATTGGAATCCATCGTACAGAAGTTTCTCATCCGGATCCATTGGAGGAGCAGGGCTTTCTGGTCCTCCATCATCCTTCTTGCCTGGCTTTTTATCTTTTTTGTCTTTACCAGCACCTGCTGCCTTGGAGTCTGGATCAGGTGAAACTGGTCTACGAGGCACCAATGGAATTCTACAGGAAAATAAAGATTTACGTACATATTTCATTCAACACTAATCTTTTTAAAAAGTCAAAAGTTATCTCCCCCTCTCCCAATCTTTGAGAAAATGTTCAGTTAAGCCCCTCCTTAATACAAGTGTATAAATAAATATGCTGGTGATAAAATTATTTCAAGTGAAATTAATTTTTTCATTAAAACAATGTCACTCTTCATCAGTGTTTCAACCCAAACTTACTTCTTTTTGCCAGATTCATCAGCTGGAGCTTGCTCAGCTGCTTCCTTTTTCTCCTTGCTCTTGTCTCGTTTCTTGGCCGAGGGACTCCTGGATTTTCTTTCTTTGGGAGATTTAGGGGATTTAGGGGACTTGGAGCGACCAGATTTGGAGCGACTAGATTTGGGACGGTCAGATTTAGCACTATCACGGCCCTCCTCTGCAGGGGGTGGGTTAGACGCAGTCTCACTCTCAGATTTATCAGGTGACTCAGCTCTCTCCACTGGAAGCTTAAAGGGCAAATAAGATACATGATTATTTAAATATTCTACAACAGTTATTGCCGAGATCAAAGAGATGCCGCGGACATTATTCTCCAATATACCACGAACCTCATCAGTAAATTATCAGATCAGAAATACCTATTTGTCTCGCACTGATCATGAAAGTACAACTTCAAACTATAAAAAGTTTTAAAACTTTGTCAATTTCACGTGTTAGTTCCAGTCAAAACCACAAATGATCAGTGCGGCTGTTCCTGAGCACCTCATTTTCACTGTGATTTTACATAAAATATATGACGTGTAGAAGTAATAATCGTATTAAATTGCCCTTAAAATATTAGGAACATGATTCAAAGATATTTTATAAATAAGTAAAGAGTATTAAAAATCCAAAGAAAAATTCTGTCGTCTGCATGTGATTCCTTTGATCGATACACATGTAAACATTACGAACAAAATCGTTGGGGTTACACGGAACAGCCATCAAAATGACCTAGATCGTCTCTCTATAGGAGAAACGATCTGTAGAAATACTGGGCTGTTAGTAGTATCGTGAATGTTGCAGGATAACCTCCTCGGTTTCGAAATGTTGTTTGAAATATAAAAGCCTCGGCTTTTGTATTTCAAAACAACATTACTCGACCTCGGAGGTTATTCTGCAACATTCACGAAAACTCGTACTTTATTTCTCAAATATTTGAAATTTTAACATCCTTTTTCCACCTATCAGTGATTTACAAAATATTGAAACAAGTTAAAATATAATACATGAGGCAGAAGTAAATATAAATTTCTTCTTTTGCATAAATTTCATTGCCTTACCTCAATGAGTGGAATTCTGGTATAGTTGGCATTCAGTTCCTCTGGGTAGTGACCATCCATGCCCTTGTAGTAGTCTCTCAGCATGCGGACTGTGTCCTGATACCTGTCCACCTCCCCCTGCATCTGGGTCAAGTAGTGGTTACTGAGTAAGCCCAGGTGATCGTCCAACCAGCCATCATCAATAATGGCTTGTCGTTCCTTCTCCGCCTGTGCCTTGCGCTCGTCGCAGATGTCCCATAACTTGACCCTCAGGTCATCGACCCGCTGGTGAAGCTCAGCCTTTGTCTCTTCATCATCTCGCATGTCGTCTGGAACCTCATTGTATTCCTACAAATCACAGAAAACTGCATGTAATATTTAAAATTGACATCCTGTTTGTATCATATATTAAATTCAATTGCACACTTATAAACTTCTGACTATTTGGTTCTAAACCACATTGAGTCAGTGAAAGCAGTTCTTCATTATCAACATTAATTTAATTGATAAAGAATACATCTAAAATTTATAACTTTGAGACCGATAAACTGACCTTCTGCCATTGGTTGACATAAACCTGCTTATTGTCTGGCCGACGTAAATAAGCAAGGTAGTCCTTTCTGAAAAACAGAGAAACAAATTGTTAAATTTTATGAACAAGTCAATCTATTTTTTTGTATCTATTTTTCAAAAATGAACTCTGTCTCTTTTAGAGAAAAGATGAAATGCAGCCTACTTGATCTGGTAGAAGTATCTGTAGATGTTCTCTCTCTCATCTCTCAGCTTACGGAACACATGCTTACTGTTACCCACGTAAGTTTTTTCCACATTCTCCCAGTACTTAGCCAAAACTTCGGCCAAATCCTTTAAAAATTGAAAATGATCAAAGTTATTTTCCATGGAAAGAAATTAGCAATGGTGCAACAGAAGTACTAGTTTACATAAATCTAATAAATAATATAGATTACAAACAGTGTATATAATGTAATAATGGTTTGTCTAAATTAGCATCCATTTTTTTTCATAAAAGAAAATGAAATATTTGCAAAAGTTTTCAAAACAGGAAATTATTCCAATGAATTCAAAAAATCAATAGAAATATTTGTCGCAGCTATCAAAACTAAGATTGAAGGGAGAAAACTCTTACCTTTTCCAAGGGCAGGTCCACAAACTCCCACTCCTCAGAGCCTGGTTCTGGTGGAGGGGGCCCTGTGGGCTCCTGTGGTTCTGGTTCCGGCTCTGGTTCAGGGGTCTTACGCTTCTTACCAGAACTTTTCTTGGACTTTGGTGATGACCCTATGAGAGTTAAAAAAACCATTTGTCAGATATGGTTTTTAAGATTCTAATGATTCAGTATTCCAAATATCTATTCTGTTCCAAATGCAAATATTTAAATGCAAGGCTTGGATTCCTTTCACTCCAGAAAGTTCATGCTTTTCCCTTAATGCCAAAATTTTTAAAATTGCATGAACAGATAAGCATTCAAAAACCCTAAAAATAACACTACTACACCTTGGTAAATCAGAGAAGCCAGGATAATTTTAAATGCATTAGCAATATACAGACACTCGTTTCTTTAGATATCTAGAAAGGACTAAATCATTTTAAAGTGTATGTGACGATATAATATTCATGCAAATCATTACATATTATGCAGTTGTCAAAATAGACATGTTCTGCTTTACATACAGAAAGAATTATACGGCTTCATTTTTTAAAATAAGACAATGATCTTTTCTGACCCCTGCTGCCTTTTTTGCTGCCGGCCTCAGATTTCTTGCTGCTGGCACTGCGTTTGGGAGAGCCACTCTTGTCTCGGCCTTTCTTGTCCTTGGGAGATTTACTTCTGGAGGAGGATGGTCGCGATTTCTTTCCAGAACCTGCATTTCATAAAGGAAGAAAACAAATATATATATCTTGGTATTATGTAATTATAGAATTTAATTCAAAAATACCTTTACCTTGCATTATTTTATAATTGAAAATTTTATAGAATTCAATATTTGACTTATCAACTTTTCTTATTTATTTTGCTTTTGTTGTCTAAAATAAATACATCAAATGAAAATTTTCATATCGAAAAATGTCACATATTTTATAATCCAGTCTAAAGAGTTATGCTTATTTCTTAGCAATAGATATATTTTTTTTTTACTAAGATTATATCACAGAACTATCAATCAAATATTGTGAACTATATTAGGGGCTAACTTTAATCTTAATAAGTCATCAAACTGACATAAATAAGACTAAATGCAGTTTACAACGGCTAAGTCTACAATGTTCTGACCCTCAGTCAGTGTACCTTTTCTAGAAGATGATCTGGAGCCTTTCTCCTCAGGTGGTTCCTCTTTAGGTGGTTCAGGCGGCGGTGGTGGTGGCTGCAAAAGAAAAAATACTTTTGAAAAATAAGTTTAACTGATTTGCTAACCTTCAAATACAAAATAACAAATAACTTATTCTTGCAAGCAATAAATACTTGATTTCTTTTCTATTTTCAATGCGTTAACAAAATCTTCATTAAGGCCTTTCAAGTTTTCATAAATAAAGTTCTTAGTTCTTCACTTGAATTAAATTTGCACTGAATTTCAACTGGATTTTCCCACCTCTTCTTTCTTTTCCTCAACAGGTGGTTCAGGTACAGGCTCTGGTTCTTGTCCAATACCTTGGAGCTATTGAATCAATTTAATAAAAGTTATCAAATGAGTCATAAGAATGAAATCGATATTGGCTTGTATAATAAAGTAATAATTGTTACAGTTAAGTGCTCAAGTACTGTTTCAGATATACATGTATTTTGGGTGAGAATAATGACATATACAACATCAAGTTCCTTTACAAGCATACAAGTATTACAATCTAGATGTGCAAATAATTTCAAATTATTCCCAATTATCACCACTAGAAACATATGCTAACATTGATTTTTTAGTTTTACCTTGGCAAGTGTATCCTCTAGGATTTTTTCCACTTCCAAATACACAGTCTGCATCCCTTGGGCGGCATCCACAGTAGTCAAAACTCCAAACTTGTTGTACCACTTTTCAATCTTTGGCCAAGAGTCCAAATACCTTGTTATCCTGTGAAAATACAATTGTTTTACTCATTAGTAAAGAAACAGAATGCATTTTAAGTGATTCTGCATACAAATTAAAAACAATTCAGCCTATGTACCATATTAATCTGTTTAGATAATCATCAATAGTATAATAAAACATTTAAGATGCTATTGAAAATATTTTTTTCTGAGAAATGCAATGTTATCTCTGAAACTAAAACAAAAAAAAATTACCTTTGTTGAATTTGATCCTGGTCATGTGACATATCCTGCACCGGAATTACTTGTTCCTGTCTTCCTACGCCTGTCATGCTGCCCTCTGGTGGAGGCTTGAACTCCTGATGGTACTGCTCATTGGCTTGTAAAGCAACTAAAAAATCATATTTTACAAACATTTTAATCAAACTCATGTTACCTACTTGGTAGTACTTCAAATCCAAAACTGTATAGTCATTTAAACATAGATGTACAAGAATCCATATGGATATAATTGGATACATACGCAGTCGACCAGCAGATCTCTTCAAACACAGCTCATCCGGAACCTCAAAGTTGATGACCACATCCAGACCACTAGCCGGATCGGCTGGGGGTGGGGTAGGGCGCGGGTCTTTTACCAGGTTGGATCTCTTCATTTTTCCAGAAGATTTGTCATCTTTCTTGTCGCCAGCAGAGAAGCCAGTGAGTGCTTTTTCCAGGACCTTGGCCTGATACAAGTTGGTTGGGAATCCATCGATTATCCAACCTGTCTCCTCAGGAATCCATCTGAAATGGAGTATGCTCATCAAAAACGACTTTGGATTATCATCAATTTCAAACAGTGGATGATCAAAACTATACTCATGGACACATACCTGTACATGTCATTGTATTCATTTTTTGGTTCTTTTATTTTGCTGATTAAGATAAAAAAAATACAAACAATTTAAGAACTGTTCTCACCTGATGGTTTCTATCAGAATGTCAACAATCACTTGATCATCAACAGGCTGTCCTTTCTTTAGGTATTTCAAGGCCTTGGCTCCAAGCTTGGCTTTAGGAGTTGGCTATTGAAGAAGAAATGCAAGAATTTTTACCAAATGGTTTAAAATTAATAAAGAATTTACCAGCTTTTAATTGCATTCTAGGGATGGTAAAAATTTGAAAATATTATTTACAACCTCATTGTGGCAATATATACCACTTGGAGTAATTCTTTAAAATTTAGCTCTTGTATTTGTGTTAGATTATATCTACATAGGCTAACTCATGAAAATTATAGTTTCTGCAAACCAAGCAGTTTATAACTGAAAACAAAAAGTCACTGAGCATAAAAGATGGTTTAAAGTACTGCCTAATAAACACACTGATATTGTTTATGTGCCTTAATTGTGACTGACACACAAACTATCACTGAACTTTTTTCTTTGAAGTAAAGTATAAATTCTATATGCATTTTATAGTGTACTAGAATATTGATTAAATTTTTCAGGTAGGAAGTGTGGAGAAACATTAATGGTACAGCTGTATAAGAGTTTGACATGTTATACCAGTAAATTTTCTTGTGCATCATAGGGTATTGAGTTTTAATTTGAGTCAAATTCACAATTAAACATATTAATACATTTATAACGTAAAAAAAAAAGGATCATTCAAAGGACACTCGGGATCAAACAAGTTATGGATAGAAACAGAAAAATCATAGTTCACTTAGATTTTTTGACAGAAATTTAAAGTCAAGTTTAAATTTAAGAAAATTGTGATAAATAAACATAGCATGCACATTCAAAAGTTCATGATGCAGATTATTTTTTGGTTCTTAAGTCTTCAATTTGAGTGAGAACAAAGATATATTTGTGCAAATATATAAAAAAAAAAAACCCAGTAAAAAAGCCTTTGTAGTGGCAAGTCAGGGTATGATTTAGGAGGATTTTAAATGTTTCAATTGAAGATGGTATCAAGCAGGTAACAAAGGAGTTCCTATAGTGACAATAATCAAGGCTTATATAATGTTTCAGATTAGGAATGATCTTTTAAAATATAAAATGGTCACAAACTTGTTGGGTATCATAAATATCAAAGAAAATCATATCTACCTCAGGTTCATCAGTCTAACACAGAACACAGCAAATATTGAATAAAAATTTAATCACACATTATTGAAAAATACTTTAGTCCTTTTCTTTTAAATTAACAATTTAGTGCAACATCCCTCTTTCCACTAATATGACATATTTTGCACTAACAGATAGAATCATATAATTAAAAAAAAAAAAAAAGAATAATTATCTTAATTTTACATGCAAATTTCAATTCTTATATTACCAAGAACAACCGAATAATCATGATGGCTAAAGGTGCAAGGTCAAGATTTCATCTAAACTCGTTAACCCCCAAGAAAAAAAAAACTTGTTTACATGACAGAGCTTTATATAGGCCTAATTGCTTATAATTTGACATTTGAATAAGCAGTAGAAATTATGAAATGTTATTTTATGAAGATTGAAATATGAAGTCTCAAATTTTCATATCATTCATTATGAAAATACCCCTTAACTCTAAAACCAAATTAACTTGAATAGTTTTTATATGTTATGTTCAGAACAGGTACCATGAACATTTTAATATATTTTTTCTAAAGTATTCGATTAATAATCGATTACATGTTATAAAGTAATCGATTACAATCGATTACTGGACAAAAATGAGTGTAATCGATTATTAATCGATTACACAAAATTCCCCTAAGTAATCGATTATTAATCGATTACATTTTTTAGTAATCGTGCCCATGCCTGCATGCAATTTCAGCACATCTTTGAGAAAAATAAATTATTAACTTAATTGTAAAACTACTTTGTTCAAGAGATAAAGAATCATTGCCATGTCAGAGGGACATATTGTTGATAAGTACATAATTAACAAGTATCTGCGTTGGTGAAATTTTTTTTTGTATCTGCGTTGGTGAAATTTTTTTTTTTGTCCTATTTATTCACACACTAGTAACCCTTTTTTTGAAAAAAAGGAGTCCTTATTCAAGAGATTTTAAACTAAGGGTTGAAAAAATTGTTCAAAGTAATGTCCCTTACCACTTGTTTCTTTTCCTTCAGTTTGGACTTTGACCTCTTGACAGGGCTGGCTGGGGCAGGGGTTGGGGCTTCGGTTGTTGCTGGGGGTGGAGCTGTCTGATCGGACGCCGCTGTGGGTCCAGTCTCTTCAGTCTGGGTGTCTGAGGGTGGCACAGATCCGGCCTGAGACTCTGTAGAACAATTCATTTAAAGTAATAAAATTGTAATTAAAAATTTAACAATTATTGACCTAGTCCCTTTAATGAACATAATTAATACACAATATCAACTGATCAATTTTTCCTTTTTGACTTTTTACTGCTTTTTTTTATAAGAGAGGAACTGCAAAAATGTTAAATTTTTTAATTGTGGAAGATATAAATACGTTTATAATATTTTTATAAAGTACATAAGCATAGAAATATACCAAAATTTCACATATTTTAAACAACATTGAAACATTTTGCTTTTAGCTCTACATGAATATAGGCTCCTTGCAAGCACTGCATGCAATCAGTCTTAATATTTTTGTCATTGGTATTTCACAAATTTTGTTTTTTTTTAAATTGGTACATTTACAGTTACATTTTCAAAATGAAATTAAGATATATCATGAGGATAGATTTTTAATATCTGATTCAGAAAAATGTTTTCTCAAAAAATTCTTCATAGCTCGTTTATATATTAAAGGAATGTAAAATGAGATATATATATATATTCCCCAAAACCAAAACATACATTCTACGTAATATATCATTTTAAAACATTGGCATTTCATGTCTACAAGAATATAAAAATATTTCAAGATACTGATTAAAAGGTTCGGAGAAAAATTAAGGCATACAGAAATAAGAAATAAATTTTTTATCCAGAAATTTAGTCTGAATTATTATGCAGACTTATATGGAATTATTAAAAGATGGAAAGATGGGCAAAAAGACAAAGAGAAGAAATTCACACAGGCTGAAACAGACATCTACTGATACCTGGTAGTATACTCGAACCCTCCCCAGTAGGAGCTCGAATATTTATTGTAATGCCTACAGGAAAAATAAGGCTGTATATGTTAATATCAAGTGATGAAATCTGCTACATTTACTTGTCTATTATAATTTGTAGACTCATGCATTAATCTAAAGAAAATATAATTCTATGCTTTTTTACTAATTTGCTATGCAAAAAGTTTTTATTAAAGAGGTACGTAGTACAGCTCTTCATGTATCTTTGGAATCTCCCCAATCTAAATAAAATAAGAATCGTAGATCCGCTCCTCTACAATACGCTATACAATCGTAGAGGAGCGGATTTACAGTTCTAATTTTAGATTGAAATCTCCCATTCATATGATAAAATAAACAGAACTAAATCATAAATAGAATATGGATCAAACAAGAAAATCATATTGGTCTTTCATATTCTTCCATATTTTATTTTTATTTTTTGGGCATATCAATTAGGAGTTGGTTTAAATTGATAAATAAGCACATTTTTCATATAATTTGATGTAACACGTATCAGTTTTAAATCCTGCATACATTGGAGCTGATAGCTAGAGGATGTAAATCAAGGAATAAATCTTTTATTATAGTTATCAAGGATTGAGTTTTAAGGTATGAGATTATACTGTAAACCAACTTTTATTTGCGTGCGTGAAATGTTCGCGAGGTTCGCAAGAGCCTCGTCATCGTGAATATTTTTCGCTGCAAACATTCCTTTTGTATAGTTGTTATATTAACAAGGGTCTGGAACAATTAAGTTGCAAAAATTAGTTGTCGCGAACTAGTTTTTCCCCAGTAAATCGCGAAATTAAGTCGACGCCAATAAAAGTTGGTTTACAGTATCTTCATATATATTAAACAATTTTCTACATCTATGGGAAAAGGAAAGGGGCATGTGGCAATTACAAGTTTAAGATATGTGTTAGATGTTTCTGAATCATTTATTTACTTTCATCATTATTAACCATATCATCAATTTAAGAACATCTGCATTAATAAACTAATTGCAAAACCATCAAAACATTGCAGTAGAAATTAAGTGAATTAATATAACACACATTTGTTAAAGTTGAATGCAGGTTTTATGCTGATAAATACCTGATTACAGTTACGATATCATATTTTATAAATAGTAGAAATACAGTTAAACTAACCTAGCTAGCTATAAGTGTACTAATTAAGGTAGCAATTTTTCAGTTGTTAATATGAAGAAGTATTAAATCATTCATCACTGGTTGGTTGCCAATGATTGTCACTAAAATTTTCTTCCAATGATAATAATTATTAAAAAGTAAAAACATCAAGGATTTAGTTGAAATATTAATTTTGGTAACTGAAAAAAAATTAACAAAAATTCTCTTTCTGACTGACCATTTCATAAATATAACCCAGGCATTCATTCTATTTTAAATAATTAATAGGTTAATTTCAAACTATGTTTTCAAGCAGTAAGTTGTAAGGAAATAATAAAAAAAATCATTCAGTTTTTTTTTACCTGCAGGCTGATCTGAGGGAGACGACTCTGGAACTTTTTCTTCTGTCTCTTGTTCCTAAAGAGAAAAATGCTGAGGATTAACTTAAGAGAGACACAATACCATCATAAAACTGAATTTATTTTCTAAAGGAAAAGAGAATTTTGCTTCATAGTCAGGTCACACATATTTTGTGTGCCATTAGTAAAATTTTAAATTAAATTATACTTATCAACATTTAGATATACTTCCAGTTTCAATATAATATTATTGTACATGTCATTATCAGTCAAATATTGCACACTTCCAACCCACAATCATAATCAATTTCGCCATTATTAATTTATTTTAGATCTCTGCAGCAATGAAATTAATGAAATAATGATAAAGTATAGACTAAGACATCCTGGTTTAAACATTGATAAATACAGTGTGCAATGTACAATATAGGCATGCATGCATAATCATATGAATATTTTCATGTCATAAATGTGCAATTACAATCTGTCATATGTGTAATTACAATCTAGCCACTACATAATTACAAAACTAATATAGTACAAGTCGCATGCAACTTGAAATACTTTTCAAGTCTGATCTGTGCAGTTGATGATAGGTTGTGATATACGGTACAAGCAATATCAGAGTGGATACCTTTTTGACTTTGTTAGATTTTGTCTTTTTGTCCTTCAATGATTAAATCAGTTTTAAATAAGGTGCCTCTAACAAACCTGAACAAACAAGTGCATTTGCAACTCTGAAATTCATGAAAATCACCAGGAATTGGTTTAAACAGGAGATTTTTACCTGGACTATCATGGTTTCCCCATTTTCGTGCGCCTGCACAGCTTCACTGACCAGAGCGTCAACATCTAGCACCTTCAATCTGTGCTCTACAAGCAAAGAACATTAAATTGTAAAAAAAAAAATTTGTTCTTCGTCCCTATCCCAATTAAAAGTACCTATATCCTAAAACAGAATACAAAAATGGTCCCATTCATCCATTTATCCATCCATCCTTTTACCCACACAAAACTCACCAAAAATTATTACAAATTTACATTCAACCCCCCAGACATATATCTCTTTATCATAAAAATTTCTTTCATTTAATGTTTTCTAAAGTCTGATTTAAAAAGCACAATATATGTATATACCCTTTGCTAACTGCTGGATGATTGTTGACTTCCCACTGAACACTTTGCCTACAACACAGGCTCGGATGGGGAAGGGAGGGAACTCTGGTGGAGGAGGGGGTGGCTAAAAAAAGAGATAATCACTTCATTACAGTTCAACTTAAAGTATCAGTATATTGAGTGTCTTTTACAATCAAGCAGAATTAAGACTAGAAGGGGATCAATTTTTTCAACCAGTATTTATGAATAACTTTAAAACAACTTTCTGCGAGGTTTGCAAAAGCCTCGTTGTTGCAAATACCAGTCATTGCCATATGGCTATAATAACAACAAGAGTATACAACATAAAGGCTTGATCAAATACATAAGTCGTCGCAAACCGGATTTTCTCCGGTACATCGCAAAATAAAATTTGTTGCAAATAAAAGTTGGTTTACAGTATTTGATTATGAAGAACTATTACTTACAGTTGGCGGTGAGACCATGTTAAACAGCCTCTGAATGACATGGCCAGTGATGGGGTTATCCCGTGGGGGCTGGGTCACCTCACTACCCTCAGGGGGCTGCCATTCTCCGGTCATAGTCTGAAGTATCGATATTAGAATTTTAGTACATTAAAATAAAGTATAAAGTATTCAAATCATAAATTTGGGTAACATCTGCATTTAATATAGTGTTGCAATTTCTGATATATACAGGTATTATAAAATTTCAAAATTACAGAGGTTTACAGTTTTTTATATTCTAATAGTTACATCATTTGGTAAATATATGTTTAAAATACATTTGTAATGAAATTTTCATTAATTAAATTGCAGAACCAAACAATATGGATCTTCAAAGAACTCCCACCTTATACTCTGAGAAGTCTCCCTCATCCAGCAAGGCCTGTCGCTCTTCTTCCAGTATCTGCTCTGGGGAGGGTTCTGTGGACTCAGGGGGAGGGGCTTGTTCATACAGAGGTTTGCCTGATATAAACAAGGCCGTCCAATCTCTCATTAACTTAGCTGGCACTAATCTGTGAAAATAGCAAATAACAAATCAGATTTCAATGTATATCTTGTGATACTTATCATAATACAGTATCATCATTAAAAAATATCAAGAAAAATTACACACAAAAAAACACAAAAACTGAATGTAACTCATCAAATATCATTTTTTAGTAGTATAATTTTAAACTGCCAAATATATAATAAACTCATTTAAAATCATAGATAAATCTTGAATGCCATAACAAATTTGAAAAAGAAAAATTAATAGCAGTGGTACTTTTTATACTTATAACTTCTTATCAAAATATTTTTAAACAGTGAAGTCCATATTAAAAAACAAATCATCAGGAATACTTACTTTTCAGTTAGCTCTCTGTACTCTGCTACTTTACAGGTAAAGTCCACCAACTGGTTGACCACTTCATTACAGCTCTCGTAATGTTTGGTGTACCTAGCTTCAGCCCGCTCAGCTGCTATCTTATCGTGAAGTTCTTGGTCTTTCTTGGTCTGCTCTTCATATTCCAGTTTAGCAAGTCGAGCCATTTCCTGTATTGAAAACAAGTATGGTATGTAATTATATTTAATATTATGATAGAATTTTCCTAAAACGGATAGGCAGTGTTGAAATTCAACAAATAAAACTAAAATTGGAATAATGTTAAAAATGGAATGATGCTTTAAAACTGCCATTTTATACAAACTATATTTGAATGAATCATACTTATAATGGCAATGGGTATTGTGCCCCCACCAACCACCCCAATATCACTTTGATGGAATGGCTGCATTTTACATTGTCATCCAATTAGCTTGCTTCTTCCTTTTTTTGCCAAAAATCCCCAATAATTCAGTAAATATCACTAGCAATTAAATTATCAATTAAATTGTTGCTGTACAACATGTTTTGGAACACTTACAGCTTCTCTGTTGAGAGCATCCACAAAGTCCTTCAGTCTTCTATCTTCGTACTGCTTCTCTCGGATGATTCGGTTCTTCCTGATAACCTCCTTCTCGTGTCTGGCCTGCAGGAGCTGAACAGCGATCCTTCTCTCTTGCTGGGACTGTCTCATCAGACGGTTCACCAACATCTCCTCCCTCCTTGCCTCCTGTTAAAAAAAACATTCACTTTGTTCAAAACTTGATCATGACCATGATGACTGAGAGGGGGTAATGCAAAGAAGGGGGTGGTGAATGCTCAAAATGTAGCTTTGGACAAATTGGTTAAAACATACCTCCTGAGCCTCATGAGCCTTCATCTGATCCACCAGGACTTTCCTCCTCCTCTTCTCTCGCTCAGCTCGAGCGGACTCATCTTCCTGCAGCCTCTTTCTGATCTTACCGATATAATCATCATTAGAGGCGGGCTTTATCAGCTCAATGGCATCCAACAGTCGATCTTCATCTCTAGTTAAAATGTACTGTACATCGATTGCCTCTCTGAAAAAAGAATAGTAAAATAATTCAAATTCAAAATATTCAATAAAAGTCACTACCAATACATTTCATTCTTAACATTTATTTTTATGATTATATTGTTCATTTGGAACAAATTAAAAACATTTTTAATCAGTGTTACCGGTAATCTCTAAATAAATAAAAAACTGTCATTGTGTCCTTACCCATCATCATCTTTGGATGGAGGTAGAATCATCTTCATTTTTTCTTCAAACTCAGTTATAGCATCCACAGTCTCCTGTTATACAGAAAGTAATAAATTATAGTAATGAGATCAATCTCCGTCATAATTATAACCATAAAAAAGTGACTTTAAGTTTTAGAACATAGACTATATGTTTTGGAAGCAGTATTCATTATAAAGATGAGTAAATCTTCTTGAAATTTATATTTGACTTCTTAATTGAATTTTTTTTTCCTTGTATAAAGCATGCAATCTTTGATAACGAGGTGGTTTTATAATGTCATTGTCATAAAGCATCATATTATTAGGTTTTATAGGACACAAATATGATCATAAAAATGTACAGCATTATAAGAAACTCACTCCTGCTTCCTTTCTCCTGCGGAGTTCTCTCCTCCTTTGTATAGCTTTGGCCGTCTGCTCCGGTGGTGGCTTTGGAATATTGACCGTGGCAGCCCTGTGAGTTATCATCAAGAAATAATTAAATTAAATACCAGTTTTTGGATGTAATATCAATTATTTGAATTTTTGTTTTTCATGTTAGTTTTAAATTTTATCAACATGCAGTTATAAGATGGTGTTGACATTAGATATGATATTCCTTGATAAAATAATTAAATTCTTTGGTACCATTTTCAATGTATGAAAATTCCCTTGAAGGGCATTTAATCTATTAGTTATTATACTTAATTCATGGGTTATACTACTTGTGAATCTATGAATAAAAAGGAATGTGTGGTATTATCATATATTAATTGCCTAATTTCGCAAATCTAATAAAAGTCAATCAAGTTTAATAATGTGTTCATTTATCATGAAAATTTTTCATAATTTAATATATATGTAGTCACAAGCAGACCAACAAAATACATATGTATATGCTCCTTTTTTTTTTATCCTAATCTTTAGATCAAAAACTGATCTATAAAATTGACCTCAAAATGTCCTTCTAAGGGAAGTTTTTGTTCTTTGAATAAAAAACAAATATTCAAAATTGTAGCTTTCTCTGATTTTTCTTCTATTTTTATTTTCTAAGAGAATTTTTTAAAAATGGGAGAGGGGGGCTTCATTATACTGATGCTTATATTATAAGTACATTATAAGTATTGCTTTATACCTTATAAATCTAAAGCATTGAGTTGAGGCTTAACTCATACACATAAGAAATGGCAATATTACAAAAGCGTCACTCATATAGCATAATGTGCAGAATAATAATTTGAATTTTGGAAACTGACAAACAGCGCCACATCCTGCCCCCCACCCTCCAAAAAATAATAGTAGTGAAAGTTACGGTATATAAATAAATATATATATATCTTTGTTCATATCAAAGAGCAAACAATTCTGGCATTGTTTTTACCAACTATCACTAGCAACAAGATGTTAACTTTTTATATATAGTTTCATAATAAACATACACATATAATATTCATTTAATATATATTATATATATAGTGTGGGTCTGTTCTTAAAACTGCATATTTAGTCATTACAGCTATACATGTAGTATAATACATGTAAGTGCTAAAGGTATTTGGTTATTTCCTAAACATTAAATCAGTTTCACGGTTTTTATAGTTGGCGTATTTTGTTATTTATAAAATGCTTTATGGAACAAAATATTTATACATATATAGGATTTTTAAACATAGCATGTATAGATCAGATTTTCATGCGTAAAAACATAAATGTTCCAGTATTTATTTTTAATAAATCAAAAGAAATTTTCCTCTAGATTCTCTAATTGAATATGCTTTAATATTTTTGTCAACAATAAAATATTAACACAATAGCAAATGAATGCATCAAATCTAAATAAATAAAAAGGTACAAAACTGTCTAATTAAGGGATTTATATTAAAAGGTTGCTAAAACATAACTTTATGTCACAGTGAGCTAGGTACGTTAGCTAGAGCAAATTTCATTTCAGGAATGAGAGAAGATTGGGTTTGTCTGTTAATCTTAAAAACTTCTTTAAAAATATGTATTCCATGAATACATTTACAAACATTTTCAGAATAATTATCACTTCATGAGGTTGTAATATTAATTGAGCATGAAAACGAAAATAATGTCACAGTGAATGTCTGATGATTTGCAACTTTGCATTTAAGCTTGATGAAGGGAAGTGATTCTCAAAACCTTGACACATTTATCAAATTGCTAAGCTATTGTATAATAATATGTATCAGTCTATGAATAAAGCTACAACAAATATCTATATATGGTGTTCAAAAACAATGCGTGACAATATAAACACCATGCCAGCTGAAACATCTAACAAAAGACTTTTTTGGAAGCAACAAATACGGGTTGTTCTTTTTTACCTTTCTCTACAAAAATAAAACAGAAAGCAATCCAATTTAATTGCATGTATTTCTAAATATATTTAATAATACAGAGACACTGTAGTTAACATGTATGCACATCAAATACGAGTATAGAGAAACATATAGACCACTAATTGCTTACAGTGTTAGCTGTTATAGATGAATTGCAAAGAATTATGATTAAAATAAAAATGTCTTTTTATTTAAAAAAAAAATCAAATTTTAATTGTTTACTCATAAAGTTAAATAATTCTTTCATTTAAAATTCAAATTTGCTTTGCATTCTAGCCATTTTTATGAGAAGATATACTTAGAATCAAATTAAGTTTTTCTTTCAAATTGTTTCATTTTAAAAGTGTTTAAACTGAACATTTTTTAAATTGGTAACAAATAATCAAACTATCAATAATAAAATCAACATTTATTAACCCAATTTTTTTTTCTTTTTCATTGCCAAATAAACTGTTTATAAATGATATTAAAAGCTGAGTTTTTTAAAATCTTTCATTCAAGATCCATCGATTACAAGAGACAGATATCTACAAGAGTGATCCACAAGACTGAGATATCTACATGAGAGAGAGAGAGAGAGAGAGAGAGAGAGAGAGAGAGAGAGAGAGAGAGAGAGAGAGAGAGTTACTCAAACACTATTAGAAAATCTTCAAGTTTATCATTTACACTGCACAACTGCACAAAGAAAAAATAATAACACAAAGAAAATAAGGAAAACATATACCAGGTATTTATCAAACACCTTTTGGACATGTCAAAGATAGTTAATCTTGTATAGAATCTTTACTTGCATACCGGTAATTATGTACAACAAACTAATTAATTTTTTACTTACTGAATCTTAGCCACAATTTCACTCTGTTTTTCCCTTAATCTCTGAGACCTAGCCAGAAGAGATTTCCTTTGGTCCTGCTGTTGCTGCTTTATTCTTTCTTGCTCTCGAAACCTGTCAGCAAAAGCCACCTTCTCCATTTCTATCTGCTTTTCATGAAATGTCTGCACCAATGCCTCTAAGTTCAGATCTGTCTGTCTAGGTGTTGCATGCTTCAGTCTCTGTATATAAGTAAGAAAAAAGGATTATTTCATATTGTAATAACGAAATGTTTGAAAAAAATACAAAATATTTGACCTAGTTGTAAGATCCATTACCTGTACATGAAATAAAAAAAATCATTTTTCTATGACATGCATTAAAAGTAAGTAAATAGTAAGGGATATCAAATATGCTCGATTTTTTGTAGTTAATGTGTTAAACCTTAAGATTTGGCCGGATTTCAATCACTATAGTCAATAAAATAGAACATTTCACTGTTAATTGCACTGACTTCTTTGTAAATTCCACTTTCTACAGCATTCAGTTTAGCTGGAGCAGCAGGGCGCATTGTTTCCATGGCTACCCCTGTCAAGTTAGACTTTTTCTTGTTGTTTAATGCCACATAGAGCTGATACATTAGCCGTGTTGCCACGCCATGTTTCTCTGTCATAACATCTCGAGCAACATTTGTGTCAAATGGAATTCCAAGAAGATGAAGAACTGGTTCAATTCTTGTAAAGTTGTTGAGCTTGGAATCAGCGGTTCTAAAAATATATATTCATATAACATAAGATTTATTGTTTCCTGTACATAATTTCTACATACATATCTGGTTTTGTTTTTGTTTTTTACTTTTAATAATACTAAACAGTTATAAATTGCATTTTTTTTCAAATGAGGAAGATAATTGCAATAATTTTTAATGGGAATAATTCTTTCATCTCTACTTACTTGCTTTGGGAGAACTGATCAAAATCATTTTGGAGTTGATATTTGTTCAAGACTTCTCCAATGAGATATCCTGATGCAAATTCCCTTGCAAAATTAACTTGATCTAAAAATCAAATATAACTGATTTAAATCTTTGTAGATGCCTAAGATCAATGACAGTTTATGCCAGTTTTTCAACATTGAATTTAATTTGTTAACCAGTGCTGCTTCTCTAACAAATAGAATAAAGTATACTGTAAATGTCTGACAAATAGCTAAATATTCTATTCATATTTTTGGCATAATGCAGCTTTTGCTAAATCAAATATGGTACATCATAAAATGTGATGTGCATATATGTATGAATATACGTGTATACAGATTCAGCATAGCTGCAGTTCTATAGCTCTCAGTATGAAAAAAAATTAGATGGACAACCTGGAAGCTACTAAAGATCCATACGTTAAAAAGTTGCATATTATGGTGCACAAAATCTTGCACTAGTTTTGCAGAACTAATTAATCTTATTTCTGAACACAATCTGTACAAATAATTGATTCCAATATATCACGTAACTTGCCTCTAATATTCTTTTAAACACCCTCAACAGCCCCATAATTTAAGTGAAGTGGTGCAATTTTATTTACATGTAAAAATGTCAGCTTTCGATCTGCACATGAATTTAACAAACTTCATTTTAAAATGTCTGTTAGCATGTTTAAGAAAAAGTTTGAGGGAAGTACAGTGACTATATCAGTAGTAAATGTTTAAAGAATTTTATGGTTCTAATTTTTTAACAGAATTTGAGTAGAAATATATTGTAATTCAGCTTAAAACTATACATTATTTTGCACAATTAATTGCATTTTTTCAAACATGTTCGGGTCTGTAGCTCACAGGTCGTCTGTCTGGGTTTTTTTTTTTTCAGACTGACAGCTACATACCTGGACCTAGATTCAGCAATGTGCTAAATATACCCCTAATCTACTTTATCATGTTAATATTTTAATAATGTTAAAATAAGATGCTTCCTAATACTTGCTAACCATAGCTTCAATTTGAATAAAGAGAGCAAAATACGTTTCCTATTTAAATATGTTTTTATCCATCACATCACTTCATTAAATTAGATATATGTATGCATGCATGTTATTCTTATGTTAACATGAATCAAAAGTTGATATTTTTAAACAATTTGGATTCTTACCAACTTGTTGTGATATAGTAAGCTCATCATTGAGCCATTTACATAGAATATCAGTCATCTTGAATTCTTTTTAGCGTTGTTTTTCCATCACATGCTAATAACAGAATCCATATTGCCGCAGCAAGCGGTCGCTAAGGAGACGTAGCTGTGGACAAATGAAACAAATCTTTTCATTCGTTTATTTTCATTGTATCGACGGCGCTGATTAGTTAAAACTATTTACGACAATAAATGGGGAAAATATATGTTCATTCTTTTTTCATGGTTAAGAAAGTCTTTAGAATTCTTCATACATATATGTATTGATCAAAATATAAATACAAATCAATTACTTTTAAAAATAAATATTGTCGTGAAATAAACGTAAAGTGAACTAACCGGAAGTTGCACATTACATCCGACGTCCAGTCTGTCAAGTCAACAAGAATCATGTTTTTAAAACCTTTTAGAGTTAAAACTCAGACCAGCATTAAAGGATCGGACAGGTAAATTTTAAATGTCTATAGTGTGGCAGTCATGAAAGCATTTTAAGGTTATTCCTTCAATTGGTAGCATTACTTATTCAGGAATCGGCTGTAAATATTCTGATGATTCTGCAAGAAAACCAGTGTTCACCAAATCGGTATCCCTGTTACAGAGATAACTAAATTTAATGTGACAACTGCCTTATTATTTTACCCTGATTTTGAAATTCACTATTCTGTATCTTTGAAGATAGGTTATCAACCATCCTCACAATGTCAGGGGTCCTGAGTGAAACATATTACCAATGTTCGAGAATGCCCCTCTATCTTAAGATCCAGTACAATCTCCAGAGATGAGTTCAGCAGAGCATGTGCTCATGAGCGCTCGCCAAAATTCCCTATACCTGTAACACAAATTTTGGCAAGCGCTCGGGAGCACCACTTTGCTGAACATGCCTCTGATTTAGCTATATAGCTTGAATAAGATGATGTTTTACAATGTGACTGTTAGGGCGAGCGCAGAAGGAATTACACATATCTCTCATCATTATTAACTACAACCTGTGGACTTGCCCCAACATAAAACTTTATTTTCTCTCAAATACTTTTACAATTTGGAATTGATGCTGGCCTCGTGTGAAATTTTCACTGATTATGTAGGCACAGCTGAAGTTTGGACAATTGTTGCTATTTCGATTAGCCTAGAAGACAAACATCAAATTAAAGAGCTGTTTGAACTGACACAAATTACTGGTTCCCAAAGTCTTGTTTAGATGGCCATACAAGAAAGAATGCAAAAATGAGATTTACATGTATGTTAGCAAATAGGGATAATTTTATTCATGTGAAATTTGCTATCAACTTGCCACGGTCAACATTCAGTCAACAAAATGCATGAAAGTTAACACTCCATTTTTTACAGAAGACTGACATGTACCATACTGAGCAATTTGAAATATTTGTTCAAGTATCAATGGACTATATTAGATGTTTAAAGAATACAAATTTTAAATTGTTGTAGGGTATGTATATGGACAGGCAGATAGAGTTGTTACCGGTATATCTTAAAATGTGTGGATTTTTAATTTTTTTGCTGAATGAATATGGTTCTAATCTTTTAGTGTTTTATCCTTTTCTAGAGAGTAAAAATTCGAACACTGGTAGCCAAACGGTGGTGTACACAGTCACATACAAATGTTATCTGTAGAACTGAGTGTGAATGTTTAAAAATGGAATTGAACTATAATTTACATACAATGATCTTTTCAGGAAAAAGGTCAGATCTACTTTACAGCAGAGTTTTCCTTTGCTGTCACCAGAAGCTGCTTCCGATATTGTTCCTAACAAAGCAGAGATGACAACAGCAAAAATCAGCACGCACTCGGGAATCAACATAGTTGTGTACTGTGTTGGGAAAAATCCGGTCCTGATTGATGTAGATGGAGTTGTCTACCCTACAGTGTACACAATGTGGAAATACCCTGACCTTCTACCTGTGTTCAGGACACATTCAAATGTCTTCTCTAGATTGGCAGGTGGTGCAGGTAGGGTGAGCATTTCAAATATGATAAACTGTATTAAATAGTAAATTTTCATACAAGAAAAATAATGTATTTTTCATATACCCAGACGAGTATTTAAACGTTTTGAATTTGGTTGAAGAACATCAACACAATAGTTTTGGCAAAATTGTAAGTTTCGGGGGGGGGGGGGGGGGGGGGGGGGGGGGGGGGGGGGGGAGTATAATTGCCAGAAAAACTTAGTTCGGGTCCTGTAATAAAATGAAGTTTTTAAAGATTTCGGTAAAATGGTGACCACAAATGCGCATGTATCAAGTATGTTGATTGTGATCATGATGATTGAACTTTAATGTGCATAAAGATCTTGTATTTTTCCTTGAAGTGTCATTTTTTGTAGAGTTATTAAAAAATCACATGAATGTATCAGTAACTGGCTGCTTTTTCCTTCTGAACAGACCTAATGTTGCCTGGGGTAGTTGTGGAAGAGGAGGTAACTCCTAAAACATTTGCTCACATAAACAAAGGCTCAGTGTGTTCCATATCACTTGTAGGAAATCGGTAAGACAGAATGAGGACAAATGTAGTTTGATTTGGCAATGATATCTTATAAAGTTCTTTAAAAGAGATTTTAATAGTAATATAGATGAGTGTATCTTTTTTTTCATGCCTTCCATCTTTGAACACTTGA
The DNA here is from genome assembly GCF_025612915.1 of Magallana angulata. Lineage (NCBI taxonomy): Eukaryota > Metazoa > Mollusca > Bivalvia > Ostreida > Ostreidae > Magallana > Magallana angulata. The sequence goes on from NC_069120.1 coordinate 29,448,779, forward strand.
TTTTAAAGTACCTTAAATTCTTATTTACCGGTACATTTATTTTATATAATTTTTAAAAAAAATAATTCCATTATTAATAATTTAATTAACTTTGTAATTACAACTTCAAAATGAATGTGCATTATTTTCTGTTTACAAAGATAGAATAATATTCTTATTTAATAAAAAATATATATAACATTTCCCTCTAGGAGCCCCATAGCAGTGGGTACAGCAGCTATGTCAGGCAGTGACATGTTTGATTCAGCGATGAGAGGAAAGGGAGTCCATGTTTTACACATACTAGGAGATGAACTTTGGTAATGAATTTGATAGAAATTGACTTATATTGCTTTAACAAAACATCATGTATGTACAAATGAGGCCAAACAAAGTTATCTATCTGGGTCTCTGGCCAGTTACATCCCAAATTGATTTTGGAAGGCATATTCATTTCTACTTTGAATAATCTTTATACATGTACTTAAAATCTTAAATCCAATAGTTGGCCTATGCAACATGAAAGTATTATCTAATAATTAAGCTTTATTTAATACCTGAAATTTTTAATGTTTGTTGCATTTAACTAGGGCATTTGGAGACAAATCTAAACCACCATTATTACCAGAAAAGACTAGGGAAGCAGTTTTAGACATGGTGGGTGAATCTCAAGATGGCGACAGAGCTGAGGGTGAGGATCAATTGGCTGAGGAACCTGACATGTGTGAGGGGAGCCAGGATCCAGAACGTCAACTCTCTGGGGAGGAGGGGTCCAGCGAGGGGGAGGGAGGGGAGGATCTAGCTGCATCAACAGACAGGATGAGCTTGGAAGAGGAAAAAATAGAGGAAGACAGTAGTACTGTGGATCAGTCACCTAAAGGTAGGCTTAGAATGTATTGATTACTATTCAAATTTAGAGCAGCAGTCATTTACTTGATTTTTTTTTTATTTGGGGAGGGGGGTATGTATTATTTTTTTACTTTAACCCTCAATCCCATTTTATTTAAACTTTTTGATGTCATATTGGATCATACCATTTTTAAGGTTCTTTTCTTCTTTTTTTTTTCGACCAAGAATATATGTATCCCAGTTAAAACTGACACTCTTTAATTCTTCTGTTTGCAGTAATCTTAAAGATGTATATGTTTAAATATTTAAATGCCTCCTATTAATTCAGTATTTTATCGGCGGGGAAAGAGAAATAAGCAATATCCCATGAGACACTAAATTGGCTCATTGTATTTTGATAAGTGAAGATGGAATGATTTTCACCTCTTCATCTATCCTTTAATCAATATGCTTGATTCATAAAATTTGATTTGTATCTCACATCCCTGCATTTGACCTTGTTCCAAAATGTGTTCAACTTTCAGTGAATTTCATTATGTCAATACAAAATAATACAAAAATAGAAATTAGAAACTTATTTGTACCCTTAAACCTTTTCAACTTCTTGCTTGTAGAATCCATGGACGATCTTTTCAAGCTGTGTTTCCAGTGCGCCATGAAAAAGTCTCTGACACCTACAGACCTCCCAGTTCTCACAAGTGCTTTCTACAAACTACATATGGTCAAATTCTGGTAAGTGCTTCATGGAAGTTTAAGTTTCAAGCAAAAATAAAAATTTGTAAATGAAATGTATTGTTCAATTTTTGATACTAGAGCATGACAGTTTTGAATTGTATTTAATTATCTATTCAACCTTACATTTTAATAACCATTGACTTTATCAGTCAATAAAATTTAACCCTGAAGAAAGACCTTGACTGTTAGTTATAAAATATCTATCTTGCAATGATCTAAAGGTTTAAGTTTCAGAAAGGATGAGCAAATGCAGCTTTTCTTCAATTAATCATCAATTTACGGTATAAACTCTGTCTAATGATTTAAGGCAATATTGATTTTATTCCAGTTTGCAAACTGTCTTGTTTTTCAAAACAAAATTTTATTGTCATGTTATTCGTATCTCATTTTTAGTCCAGCTGATAAACACTTAGATGTCAAAAAGACTTCATTCAAAAAACTATCCAAGTTTTTAAAAGAAATGGAGAAAGCTGGATATATAAAAGTAAAAGAGTTGTCCAAAGGTGTGGAAAGCATTACAGAGATGAAGAAAGATCACCCAGAGTGAGTGAAAAAGGAACACAATGGTGTAAAGATGGCTCAGAATTTATTTCAATATTCAATTAGATATGAATTAGTGAAAGAAGAAGTCACCAATTTATGATGTACGAGAAAACTGACTGATTGCCGAATAAAGTAATATGCTAGGATCTCTTGAGATTTGTTATCAGATGATGTATGAATGAAAAATTAATTAAACAGAAAAATGTTATTGTGAATCCTGTTTTACAGATTACGGTACGTCAAACCACCAGAGGGTGCTGGAGTTATGGAAGCAGCCCCAGCAGAGACATCAGATTCCCAATACCACCCGCCCCGCATCACGGAAATGTTGTCTTTCAATGCAGCTGTCCTCCCCCTTGTGAAAGAACTTGGAATGCAGTAAGTCAGCCGTTAAATGTAAATCAACTAGATGTAGAAGTACCGGTATCTGTAGAAACCAAATCTGTTCAATATTTTTGGTTGGAATCATATACATGTACATGTAAAGCCTATGGCCACAAGAAACCAACAGTGGTAAAAACTATCCCATGACCATTGTGCAGTAAAACAACCATTAATATCACTGAACCACTTTTCTCCTTTTCAAGATTTAATATTTCTATGGTATCAGTATAGATATGTATCTGTTTAACTCATTAACTCAAACCAGATAAAAATCACTGATTTCAAATTTTGTTGTTGAAATTATATACCATATTATGTGGTATCATGCATATCATAGGGCCACAAGCACACAACAGTGAATAAAATCTGGCCCATGACTATTCTTCAACAAAACAACCCTTATTATTACTGAACCATTTCTCTCTCCAGATTTTTTTACGCTATGGTGTCAGTATAGACTATCAGATAGATTGTATCATTTATTGTATCACTTGGTAATCATCTCTTTGGTTGCGAGTTGGTTTCCTCTTGTACAATATAGTGGCACTGATTTTGATGATTATATCATGTTATTGGATGAAAAAAATGCAAAGTAATATCTTTTTCAAACAAACAACTAATTTTGAATTACATACGGTATATTTTTCTTTCATTTAATGATCATCATACATTGATTTCATTTTATTTATTTATTTATTTTGGTAGAAAGGGAAGTGCAGTAACTGGATCAGAGTTGCGGAATATAATAAATGAATATGTGAGGAAGAACAATTTACAGGATGAAAAGAACAAGAGGTAAATGTAGTATATACACAGTTTATCTCTCATATAAGTTTAGAATTTGTACATTATTTTTGTTTATTAGGAATACACATGTAACTATGAAACATGACATTATACCATGGAAAGTATACATGTATACAGTGAGTGTTGCATTGTCTATGCACTGAATAATACCAGTACATCTCGCCTTTTGTAATGAGCAGTTTAAATTTTATCTCAAACAATTTTATTATATCAATAGTTATTATTTGTTTTCATTCAAGCAAAGTTACACTGGATCCATTGCTTGCTTCCATTGTGCTGAATAAGGGAGAGAATGACGTCACGCAACTTCGATGGGACGATTTAACTTCAAGGTAAACAGCAAATGCTGATGGTTTATTGCATTTATGTTCAAAAACTAGATTGCCATGAAAACATTGAAGATTTTTAATGATTACTTTGATAAAGAAATATATCAAAGGTTGTCTTAAAATAGAAAGGGATAATTCACTTACAATGTTATTGAATTTGATCAGAATCGCTGGCAAGATGCAAAATGTGTTCAAAGTGGAGTTTCAAGGACAACCACCTATCATCAGGAAAGGCAAAATGGAAGAAATCACCCTTAATGTGTTCCAAAGAGGTTCCAACAAAAAGGTATCGTCCATAACAGGGAAAGAGAGGTTTCTTATAGGGATGAAAGTATCCACTTAATGTATTACAGATGATATTGTATACAAAAGAAGATCATGAACTTTTACATGTACATTTTACGAAGAAAGGTTATCGTAAACAAAAGCAAAGTGATAAAAATTGTTGATATTGTATACAAACTATATATTTTCTGCAGTTTATATTCACCCTATCAGGGAAAGATAATGATACATATTAACCGGATTTAAAATTTCCCGGAAACTGTTGTGTTAAATGGTTTGGAACTGTAATTTAATGTTATTTTAATTGCTCAATTCAAATATGGGCAACAGAAAAATAAAACTGGCCAAAATAAATGTGTGTGCTGTGACTGGTTTTGACTTTAAAAACTCGTGTATTGAACATTTTTTTGTGATTTAAGGATAAATCCAAACTCTTTCCTAATTGAGAAAATACTGTCTGTGTAGATTATAAATATATCTTGGAATGAAAATGAAGATGCTTTTATATCAAATGCGTATTTTATTATCAGTATTTTCTCTTGGTTTTAAGGTGACGACAGTGGATAACCTGGATGTGTTTGGACTGGATCTGAAGGAGTTTGCCCACGAGATCCAGATAGCGATCCAGTGTAGTTGTACAGTGTCTCAAAGTAGTTCCAACAAAATGCAAGTGGTCATCCAGGGCAACCAGATTGCCTTTGTTGCCGATCTCTTGACAGGTAAAATTCCATTCATTCTTAATTGCCAATAGGCATTGCATCTTATGAGAATATCTAGATTAACTACATGTATTTTAATTATCTACATGTATATCAATTATTTTTTTCTTTTTCTAGGAAAATATAAAATTCCAAAAAAATACATCAAAGGTTTAGAAAAGGCACCAAAAGGAAAAAGAAAATAACTGTGATATATTATTGGTTAATTATTTATTTTGAAAAAAAAAAAATTGTACAATACATTATTTTATTAGTTCTGTGTTCTTTTCTTGATAGCTCTTTTAATTTTTAGCTCACCGAGACGAAGTCAAGGGGAGCTTATGCTATACCCTCGGCGTCGGCGGTGGCGTTGGCGTCGGCGTCCGGACCTGGTTAAAGTTTTTGTTGCAGGTCCTGTATCTAAGCTATAACTTGTCCTGTCTTCACCAAACTTGCATGTATGATGCATCTGGACCTACTTATGGACTTGAAAGACTTGGATGCTGAATCTGGGTCCTAAATTTCAGATGCTGAAGGAGGTTAAGGTTGTTGGACCAGGTTAAAGTTTTTGTTGCAGGTGCCCTTTGATAGCAATATCTTAGTTACTGCTGGTCCTTACTTCACCAAACTTGCATGGATGGTGTGTCTTATGATACTGATGCACAAGAAAGGCTTGAGTGCTGAATCTGAGCTATAGGTTTTGGATGCTGGAGGAGGTTAAGGTTTTTGGAGCAGGTTAAAGTTTTTGTTGCAGGTGCCCATTGATAGCAATATCTAAGTTACTATTGGTCCTAACTTCACCAAACTTGTATGGATGATGCATCTTATGATACTGATGCACCTGACAAGATTGAATGCTAAATCTGAGCCATAGGTTTCGGATGCTGGAAGAGGTTGAGGTTTTTAAAGCTGGTTAAAGTTTTTGTAGCAGGTGCCCTCTGATGATTATATCTCAGTTACTACTGGTCCTAACTTCACCAAACTTGTATGGATGATGCGTCTTATGATACTGAATGCAGATGCACCTGACAAGATTGAATGCTGAATCTGAGCCATAGGTTTCGGATTCTGGAAGAGGTTAAGGTTTTTAGAGCTGGTTAAAGTTTTTGTTGCAGGTGCCCTCTGATGATTATATCTTAGTTATTACTTGTCCTTACTTCACCAGACTTCCATGGATGGTGCGTCTTATGAAACTGATGCACCTGACAGGCTTGAATGCTGAGTCTGAGCCATAGGTTTCGGATGCTGGATAAAGTTAAGTTTTTTGGAACAGGTCACATGTTTAATAGATGATAGTACTATTTCAAACTTGCATAGTTGATTTAACTGTAATATGAATGAATTGCAGAGGTAGCTTCAGATGCAGAGCTTGATCTCCATTATCAAGGATGCTAAAAGATAATTCTTAGTTATTACAGGTCCTTACTTCACCAAACTTGAATGGATTGTGTGTCTTATGATACAGATGCACCTGACAGGCATGGATGCTGAATCTGAGCCAAAGGTTGCGGATGCTGGAGGAAGTTAAAGTTTAAATTGCTAGTGCCCTCTGATGATGATATCTTAATTATTACTGGTCCAAACTTCACCAAACTTGCATGGATGATGCGTCTTATGATACCAATGCATTTGATGGGCTTGAATGCTGAATCTGAGCCATAGGTTTCGGATGCTGGATGAGGTTTAGTTTTTTGGAACAGGTCACATGTTTTATAGATGATAGCTTGCATAGTTGATTTAACTTTATTATAAATTAAACGCAGAGGTTGCTTCAGATGCAGAGCCTGATCTCCATTATCAAGGATGCTAAAGAAATCTCCTACCTCACTCAAACCTGCTCGATAGATAGATGTGTTTGTTGATAAATTATATAACATGATTCCTATGATATAGTATTGTATGATATGAAACAATATTGTTTGTATGATATGATATTGGTTTATATGATATATTATCATATCACATGAAATTGTATTATATGATATTGTAATATATATTATTGTGTCATATGATACAATGTGTGTAATATAATAATGTATTTTATAATATTTTACTTTATCACATAATATTGTATCATTTGATAAGATACAATGGTCGAATCAAATTATATTATATGATATAATATCATATTATGTATCAAATATGTTTCAGTGTCATACAATACAATATCATACTATATTATACAATATAATATCATGTTTCAATGTTATGATGTATAATGTAATATGATATTGTAATATAATACTATATTGTATTATATTTTATGATATTGTATTATGTGATCAAATACAATAAGGTATAACACAATACAATGTCATATCATACGTTACAATATCATATCTCATTATTGTTTATTATGGTATTTAATTGTATTATATGATATATATTATAAATATGACATGATGCAATATTTAATTTTATATCAATGTATTGATTAACATATGAACATATGATTAACATAAAAAAATTTATCAGATGATATATGATGTTTTGTCAAAACAGAATCCATGAAAAAGTATGATTTTCGTATAAAATGATAAAGGTGGTCTTATGAATGTGATGTCTCATAAGGGTGATGCTCCGTCTCGGTGAGCTTAGTAATCTATGATTACCTATAATCATCAACCTAAGATTGCAAAATATTATAACAAAATGGTTTTTCTGCTCACTTTAAAAAAAAATGTACCTGGTTCAAAAAGAACTGGCCCAACTCTGTGGGCACCCTGTAGAGATCAGTCTGTCCGTCCATCCATCCTTCTTTATATTATCCTGTGTCATTGTTTATGAAAGCACCACAAATCCATTTTGTAACACCTTCCTATACATCCCATTTATCTCCAAACAACATTTCTTGCGATATTTTTTTTTTTTTTGTCTTTCATAAATTACAAAGCTATGGGTGGCAGAAAGGGCAAAAAGTATCGAAAGAACAAAGTAAATACTTGTCTTTTTGGATTTGAATGACCATAAACAGGATAAAATGACTGTAATCTTTATTGTGTTCCTTTCGCGCCAATGAAGATTTCAGTTTAAATGCGCGTATGTATAGTGTGAAACCGTTGATTTTATTCTCAATTATTTGGCAATATTTATATTTTATTTTCCAGTATCTTTGTCTGTGACGACACTCCGAAATTGATTTTGTATTGTAGAGTCAAATAAAGTTGATTCAATTAAACAATAAAATGCTTTCTTTGGTGATTCATTTGGGATATGGTTTTTTATAGCGACATTGCAGAAAAATGTAAATTTGTTCTGCAATGATCGCTACCTTCATAACCCGCATGAATCACCAAAGAAAGCATTTTATTGTTTATACATGTATTAATATCTTTCTTTTAGTTAATTGATAAATCGATTGTGAAAATTAAGTGAAATTCACTGTTAATGTACATAAGTACATGTACGTTAGCCTTCAGAAACAGCAAAATCGTCTCCTGTGAGACTTTGAGTCTGACATCATCATGATTATTTCGTGCAGTATGTGATTTTTCTTAGGTCGCTGTAGGTTTCGACCCATTGATAGAGAGGGCGAAGTCAATTTTTAGTCCTGTCAGTTTCAGCCGCTGCAGATTTCAACCAATCGATAAACAGGGCTTGTAGATTTCAGTCTGGCTATTTCTATAGAGCAATGAATTAACTATAAGTTTCCCTAAGAAATAGAGGATATAATACTTGGTAGATGTAAATATAGAAAGATATTGCATCCCACAATATTGTTCTAGTATCGATGTAAGTTATGGATCTCCTTATAATGACAATTTTTATCTCATTTAAACAATTTAATTTGGAATAAAGGTGGACACTATAATGATATTTCTTTGTTTTACTCCTAAGAGGATCAAATTTTATTATTCATAATCAGGGTTCTCTCTAAGACTCGGGAGGCGGGGAATTCCCCCGCCTATAATGCCTTGATTACCCGGCTATTATTGCAATTCAACACAATGTAGCTATAAGCAAAACCCCCAGACCCCCCTTCTACTTTTTTGTTTCTTCCTTCTACTTCAATTTTTAGAGACAACCTTGTTCATAAAAGTTTGATAAACACATGTGCACGTGGACTTCTTCATTGCTTTAGTTTATCTTATTTGACAATGACTTGACAATTCTCTTTACCTGGAGAGATAACTTAGATAATGCTTATATCAGTGACTGAATCAAGGTACATAGTGTGAAATCCACTCTAGAAGAATCCAATCTGTGCATGTGATTAGCTCTCCTATCATAAAACAGTAAGTTGAATACTTCCATTACACATTTAAAATCATTTATGAAATTAATTTTTTATTACATATAAAAATACAAAAAAATGATATTGAATTATTCTGCAGAATATGCACAGTAAAATTTAGAAGTCGGAGGACCTTGCCCATGTAGACAATAGTGCAGAATGTACCAGGATTTAGTTGATTGCACAAAGTCCAGATATTTTTATAATTACTGTCTTATTTCATAATCGTGGATGATTTAGTCTATCTAATGAATTTGTTTTTACTGAACCATTTAGCCTGTGGACAGTATTTTTGTAAAATTGAGAGTTGCTGTACTTTAAGGCTTATGAGTGTTGCTAAAATTCCAATTGTCACACTATACTCTGTCCCAAGATATATCCTGGATTCACATTTTTGCTTAATTGCTTCATATTTATAAATACCTCATGAATCAAACGATGCTCATTAACAAGTTTGAAAAATTTTCAATATTTCTTAGTCGAAACGCCCCTGTTAGCTTATCAGGTTTCAATACAATGCTAAAAAATATGATGTCTACAGGGATTTAATATAGCAGCAAGCCCGGATGATAACATTGAAAAAAATGTAACCATTCCCCATCATAAATCTCCATAAGGAATCTGTTTTCATTCCTGTGAATTTTTTCGAGTGAAAGATGATGTGTCAATGAAATTATATCCCTTTCAACTATTTCAATTAATTGCACTTCTTTCACAGGTATGTGTATTTTTATTAAAAATCATCCAAATGTGCTGCATAAATATCTTGGGACAGACTATAATAACCTATAAGTAACTATTTCGAGTTTTGTATCCCTTTCTTATATGGAACTCTGAACTTCCATATTGCCTCATCCTGACCATGAGGTTTGGGAAGGGGTCGATCCTGATTTGAAGCAACAATACAAAGTTTTTTACAAAAAAAATCTCCCTCCACTTGAGAGAAAGAGAGGAGACAGGCATATGATTTCAACTCATGTAGATGATATTTATTCAAAATACTTTCAATACAATTAAAAATGTGGAAACTCCCCCCCCCCCCCCCCCAATTATTTACTGGCTCTTAAAGACACATTTAAAACACCTGAGAAATATTGTATTAAGATATTAAACTATCTGGTTGCTGCTTAAATGAATGATGAAACTTGATCGGACTACTGTATCATTAATACAAAATGCAATATACTGGTATGCACAAAGTTAAAACATTATGTTTCAGCAAGGAAGCATTTTATTGTCGAAACATTATGCTTCAACAATAAAATGCTCTTTGGTAATTCATTATGCTTCAACAATAAAATGCTTCCATTTGATAATTCATTATGTTTCAACAATAAAATGCTTTTTTGGTAATAAAATTTGTGTGGGATATGAAGGTAGTGACATTTCCAAAAAAAAAAAATGTAATTTTTGTGTGCATTGATCGCAACCTTCAAAACGTGCATAAATCATCAAAGACAGCATTTAATTATTATTTACATTTGACAAATTAATAATTGTTAATAATAAGTAAGTAAAAGTAACTAAATTATTGTTAATGTACATCAGTTCGTTAGATAAGAATAGCCAAGTTGTCTTATATGGGAATTTCGGTCTGACATCACCATATTGGTATGCGATTTTTCTTACGTTGCTTAAGCGTTTCAGCCGATCGATAAATTGGTTAAAACTGCATGGATCATGTAGATTTCAGCCACGTCAGTTGTTTTAGATCGAGCTATGAATTAGCCAATTTCCATCATAAATAGATCTAGAGAGAAACATACTTGATAGTTATTGAAATATGAAGGTGATATGTAATTCAGACGAAAATTTAATGTATAGTGCAGATTGTTATTTAGTCCATATTATGACTTTGATTATGCAGTTGCTCATCAGAACTTGTTTAACAGAGCTCATATACCTTCTTTTAGATGGCACTATCCAAATCCCAAATGCCCGATACAGCCCAGCACTATTTGGTGTGTGGCACTGAGGACTGTGAGAAGAACTGTCAGTTTTACTGCAATCCTTGTCACTTACATTTGTATGAACAATGCAGAGATGAACACCAGAAGAGTTCGGAAACCAAGAACCATGAAGTGGTTTCTTACAGACAACGCCAGCATCAACTTCCTGTGGAGCAATGCAAGGATCACACGACTAGGAATATAGACATGCTATGTGAGGACTGTCAAATTCCAGTATGTTCTAAATGTGTAATACAAGACCATCAAAAACACACACTCAATGATTTAGAGACAATTTATTCAAAAGGATTCACTCTTTGCCTTGATGAGATCTATAAAATCCATCAATATTTTATCCCAACTTCACAAGATATGCAAAAAGTAATAATGAAAGATACCAAACAAATAAAAGCAACCATGGACAAAATACGAACATCCATGATGGCTGAAGCTGAATCCCTCAAATGTCTGGTGGACACAGTGTTATCAGATAAAATAGAGCAAGTCAATAAAATGGAGGTGTCACTAATAGAAGAGCTTCAGAGTCAAGAAAAAACTTATCAAGATTACATCTCCTCTCTCAATGACCTTGTAAAAGAGTTTCAAGGCTACCTGTCCTCTACTAAATTGCAAAACAATGCACTCATTTTTGCTTTGTCTGATCGATTAAAAATCCAACCCATACCAAAGACCACAAAACCAGTCCCTCCAGTATTTACTGCAGGTCAATACAGCAAGGAGGATGTCACCAAACTACTGGGTAGAGTAACTGTTCCCGACACAAAACCAGAGAACAGAAAGATAAAGCCTATGGAGACTTCCACTACACAACTGTCTCTGTCTTCCACTGTCATCAAGTTCAGGGAATACACAGTGCCAGGTGTTGACAGGGTACTTCATATTTCACTAGATAAATCGGGTACAGTCTGGGGCAGTGATGATAATGGTAACCTTGTCCAAACAGATCTACAGGGGAATCAGCTACAGAAGATACAAACCAGTGGTGGATTTGGCTACCACACAGTCACACAGGGTAGGGATCTGATGAATGCAGACATAAAGAACAAAGTCATAAATAGGATAAAACAGGATAATACAATCAATGAATTCATTAAAACGGGAGACTGGAAACCACTCAGCATATACTCCTCCCGCATTAACGGTAACATACTGGTGGGGAAGATAGAGGATGAAGAGGCTAAAGTCACCAGGTACAACAGGACAGGGGAAGAAATACAGAACATACAAAGGAACAACAAAGGACAGGGGCTGTATAAGTATCCACACTACATCACAGAAAACATCAATGGTGATGTTTGTACATCAGACCTTTACAAACAAGCTGTAGTGGTGGTGAATAAATCAGGACAACACAGGTTCTCTTACAGAGGTCAGAGGTTAGGGTTTTCTCCCTGTGGTATCTGTTCTGATCTCCTCGGTCACATCATAGTTAGTAACTGTCAATTTCTAAGTGAATCAATTCATCTCCTTGATCAGGACGGCCAATTCTTGTCTCTACTGCTAACATCACAACAAGGGGTAAACTGTCCACGTGGTATGTGTGTTGATGACAAGAACAATCTCCATGTGGGACAAATGTTTACCAATACAGTGACAGTGTACAAGTATCTGCAGTGATTATTAATTACATATTTTGACTATTTTGCAGTGGTTATTATTTAAGTTTCACATTATTGTATTTTTAAAGTATGAATACTTATTTGTGTCTTCCATTTTCATCTTAATACATGTAATTATAATTTAGGAAAATCCAATTCAAAATTGTGAGGTAATATTTTTAAAAAATGTTCACGTATTCATTAATTTTGGGAGGGAAAATGTCCCATTAATCAGCTTTTCAAGTTGTCAAAGATGCATAATCACAACGGTAAGAAACAGTATTATACATAATCCTCTATTGCTGCTTTTTAATGTTGAAGTAATTTGTGTTGTAAATAAAGGGAGCAAAATATATGTACTAGTACATTAGTTTTAATAGTATTTTGAAATCTTCTACCATGATATGAAGTTTGATAATGGATTAATTCACAGATAATGGGATGAAAAGTGTACACTGTTCCATGAATTCACTTTAGTCCTTTCAAAGTTTTCATCCTTCCATCTTGACGTCTTGTGATTCCACTGGTTGGGTTTCCAGCATCTCTTCCCTTTTTTCTTCAATGATGGGCGGTGTCTCTAAAGGTTCAGCCTAAAGATAAAAGTACGGTAAATTTGGTTTAGCAAATTTTCCTTTGAAAGAGATGTTATTATAATCGGGCCAATTATAAAGTCTCCCAAACGAACGAGGCCATCATTGGGGGGTAGGGATGACCCACATGGATCAAACTTTACAAAAAGATTTAATGCTTGATTATATCTCTTTCTGAAATTTCATGATGTTCCCCAGGGGTCATTACTGTATATCAGGTTAACCAACATAACCCAAGGAACAAGAATAAAGTTTATTGGAAAAGATCTCAATTGTTTTCAAGATATTTTGGCACTTCCTGTTCAAGAGAGGTCAGAACCGCCCCCAGTCTCATGACATGCAAACCATTTCCTTGACAAAAGAAACAAGAAATATATGGTGTAAGGGGGGGGGGGAGGATCTCAACCGTTTTCAAAATATTTTGGCACTTCTTGTTCAAGAGGGGTCAGGACCAACCCCCAAGACCCATGACCTACATACAATTTGATGCCCTTTAACACAAGAAACTATATGGTTTACGGGTGGGGATCTAAACTGGTTTCAAGATACATTGTATTTGGGCCCTTCCTGTACGGGGGTTCAGAACAACCCCCAAGGCCCATGACCTATATACCATTTGATGCTCCTAAACACAAGGAACAAGAATATTAATATATAACTAGACATGATCTCATAGCAAGCAATGAGGAGGTCTTCCGTCCAAAATTTTAGAAGGTGATATGATATTGACTTTGATTTTCAACAACGAAACACGATCTTCAAAAATGTTTTTATGTATTGCTTTTCATGAAAGTTCTCCTTGTGGAGTAAAAAGGATCAAACTTTTGGACAGCCAGCCCCTTAAAACCTCTAATAATGTAACACATAAGAAGAACAAAGAGCTATGGATAATATAGACCCCTCTTAGTCTCTAATTTGAATGGCTGGTCCCTTATTTTACATTAAATGAAAGGGATTATGATTTTCACGTATTTCGTTCCACAAGAGTTTGATACTGTTACTGAGTTTCCTGGAAAAGAATATTTTAGGGGCTGACCCCTTATCACCTTATTGGACCCATTCAACGAAATACTGAAGAATGCACTCTAAAGTGCATATTTATGAGCCTATTTTTTTCTACATCGCTTTTTCAAATACTTGTATTTTTCCTATTTGAGATATAAAAGATCAAAGATTTTAACTTATGGTACCTCTAAAAATCTCTAATTATGTAACACATGAGAATCTTTTTTTTTTTTTTTTTTTTTGTGAATATTTTATTGGCTCAACAATTATGGTACATATATTTTTAGAACACAATTCAAAACGTTTCACAATAAAATATATGATAAATGGCATTGAAACAGATCAATATATGAGTACCTTGGACATAGAGCTAAAATATTAACATGGATCTAAAATATACATGTATCATAGTTTTAACGTGGTATAAAGCATTAATCAGCAAACTTCAAACAATCAAGACAATCCATATAATACTAAAAGACCACAGTTTATAAGTTAACTAATATTGGCTGCCATAATTCATAAAAAATGAGCATTTGATTCTTCGAACAAAGATAATTTTCTTTCGCATGAAGTTTGTTTCTTAGAAAATTTTTAAAAGCTATGAACTCAATTTGTTTGCCAGGAGATTTTGAATGAATTAGATGTATAAAGCATTTTCCAAGTAAAATACAATAATTAAGTGGAACATTTTTTACTTTGTAGATACCAAATATGACATCTTGCATTGTTAAGTGATTGACATTTTCTATATGTTGTTGCCACCAATATATTAGATCTTTCCAGAAAATTTGTATGCTTCTACATTGGAAATATCTATGATGTATAGTGTCAATTTCATTACAGTTGTCTGTGTTACAGTTCGGACTTGGAATCAATTTCATATTAAAAAGCGACTTGTTATGTACTATGATTCTGTGTAATATTTTGAGCTGAAGAGATTGTGCGTTAGTTTGTGTGCAACACTGAAAGGGTAAATTAAATATCTTTTTATAATCAGAGACTGGAATTTCTACTTCAAATATTTCTGACCATTTTTGGATACAGGGAGTAATTTCCTTGCAACTGTTAATTAAAATCCAATATGCATCTTTACATTTTAATTCACTTAATGGTAGAAGTTTTCCTTGAACAGACAAGGAGTGCATTATATTCCTTTCGCTATGAGGAGGATGTGTTTTATCTTTGACATGTTTTTTCCAATTATTTGGGATAGAGGAAAGGAGACTGTTGTATTGAAGAAAAGAGGGTTTAAATTTAAATTTTTCGTAAAACTCATCCAAAGTTAAGAAAGAACCATCATTGTTAATAATATCTTTTAAAAACATTATTCCATTTTTATACCATTCAGAAAAAAAGATTGATTTATTGTCGATGCATATAAAATTGTTAAACCACAAGCATTCTGTAAAAATGGGTGGGTTTATGCTGATTTCATTCATACAATTTCTAAATATTTTCCATGAAGTAATTATATTATAATAAAAGGTAGGTAACTTTGCTGGAAAACTTGGCAGGCTACATCTTGTTAAGAGAAGATCAGTAATTTCTATTTTACTAATAAAAGCATTTATTAATTTTTTCCATTTTGCATCACTCTCACTAAAAAATCTTTTGATCCAATTTATTTGAAGTGATTTAACTTGAATTTCAAAATTTGGAACTTTTAGTCCACCATCAGCTAACTTTTGACAGCTAATAGTATACTTTTATTTTAGGGATCTCTGAATTCCAAATAAATTTATTTATTTCTTTTTGTACTACATTAATTATGCTTTCTGGTATTGGAATGACAGAGGCTAGGAATACAAGTTTTGA
This sequence comes from Magallana angulata, assembly GCF_025612915.1. Lineage (NCBI taxonomy): Eukaryota > Metazoa > Mollusca > Bivalvia > Ostreida > Ostreidae > Magallana > Magallana angulata. The sequence goes on from NC_069120.1 coordinate 29,464,603, forward strand.
CAACGCTAATGTTTTCACGATTAAAATTTTCCCTAAAAGTGATAGATTACGCATTTTCCAGAGATTAAGGGTTACTTTTAAATCCTCTAATTTGGTTTTTAAATTTTTGTCGACAGCGTTATTTTCATTTTCACTATTGAACCAAACACCTAAAGAGAAAAATTCCCCTCTGGACCATTTTACTGGCAGAGTGCCTGGTTTATAATTTCTTTTTGATCCTATCCAGATCGCTTCTGTTTTATTCAAATTTATTTTTAGTCCAGATAATTTATAAAACTTTTGCATAATGTTGAGAACTTCATAACCTGACTCTTCATCACTAAGAAAACAAGTTGTATCATCAGCAAGTTGACTGATTTTAAATTCAGTTTCACCTATTTTGATACCTCTTATGTTTTTATTTTGTCTTATTGCTATTGCTAGAATTTCTACACATAATACGAATAAGTATGGTGATAGAGGGCAGCCTTGTCTTACTCCTCTACTTATATTGAAAAAATTTGAGGTATATCCATCATTAATTATACAGCTAGAAATATCAGTATATAAAATTTTGACCCATGACTTAAAACTATTTCCAAACCCAAATAAACTAAGAACTTTTTCTTAGTAATACCACTCAGACATCAGACCTTTACAAACAAGCTGTAGTGGTGGTGAATAAATCAGGACAACACAGGTTCTCTTACAGAGGTCAGAGGTTAGGGTTTTCTCCCTGTGGCATCTGTTCTGATCTCCTCGGTCACATCATAGTTAGTAACTGTCAATTTCTAAGTGAATCAATTCATCTCCTTGATCAGGACGGCCAATTCTTGTCTCTACTGCTAACATCACAACAAGGGGTAAACTGTCCACGTGGTATGTGTGTTGATGACAAGAACAATCTCCATGTGGGACAAATGTTTACCAATACAGTGACAGTGTACAAGTATCTGCAGTGATTATTAATTACATATTTTGACTATTTTGCAGTGGTTATTATTTAAGTTTCACATTATTGTATTTTTAAAGTATGAATACTTATTTGTGTCTTCCATTTTCATCTTAATACATGTAATTATAATTTAGGAAAATCCAATTCAAAATTGTGAGGTAATATTTGACTGCCGTCATGAGAAAAGGGCCCTTATCTTTTGACGTCACAATGCTCAGAAAACGACGTCAAAGTTGCGGCATTGTAAACGAAATTTTGTTTAATTTTCTGTTTCTATTTTTTTCTGCGTCTGTGTTGTGTTTTCTGAATTATTAGAGTCTGGCCTTGTTTTAATACCACGATTGATATTTTTTCAGTCCAATATTACATGTTGATTAAAAAAATAAACATTTGATAAATGAAATATACACATGTAACGTCAATATCTACACATTTCGAACGCGTAATATTGCACACAAGTTGATGCTGAGACGTCATAAAATTGCTGCTTTTGCACTTTTTTCATAAATCATTGTTAGAAACCAAAGACCCGTCTCGCATAATTCAATGCGAGACTGGTCGTGGATTTCCGATGATGAGTTATAAAGTAATCTGAGTAAGATTACATGTATACAACTTTATTTTGCATGATCAATACATGTATGATTTAATAAAGTAAAAAAACAAACAGACAAAAAAACTACACTGCACACTCTTTGTTATGGCGTCCGGATAGGGCCATTTGCGTTAGCGCGACATCGCGTTCAGGTAAACGAGACATCGCGCTAACACACAACACGCCGTCGCGCTAACACACAACACGCCGTCGCGCTAACGCAACTTTGGACAACACGCCGTCGCGCTAACACACAACACGCCGTCGCGCTAACGCAACTTTGCACAACACGCCGTCGCGCTAACGCAACTTTGCACAACACGCCGTCGCGCTAACACACAACACGCCGTCGCGCTAACACAACTTTGCACAACACGCCGTCGCGCTAACGCAACTTTGCAAGTTTCACAGTCTAGTAGGAAGTCGTGTCCGGAAATATCAGACTGCGCATGCTTAAATATGTAGGCATGCACGCAAGCATGGATGAAAAATAAATAAAATGTACTTTGAAATACATATGCACATATATTGTGTTCAATTATTATCAATACATATGAATAAAAATATAGTTACTAGTATGTCACTGTATAAGGATATGCTAGAGTGCATATAAATTATTAATAAATCTACCAATTGATAAATTTAGCTTAAATATTTGATGTAATTTATTAATTTAGCAATGATAAATTTATAACATGTACATGTCACAAATTCATATTAGGTGCTCTGTATATTACGAAAGCAAAGAAATTTTAAAATGTAAAATTACAGGTATATAACATGTCACACTGGCGTCGGAAGCAAATTGAAAGTGGGGGGCTAGACTGATCCTCAGAAATATTGAGAGAGAAAAACCTAATTCCCAAAATCATGAAAATCCTAATCCGTGGGGGTGGGGGGTTATGCCTTTTACTCCAACTTCTAAATATTTCAAACGTACGTTATGGAACAATTATGTTTCCTGCGATAAAAAGTGGGGGGGGGGGGGGGGGGCTGAACCCTATATTCTGCTATGTTCCTAAAGGTTAGGTATAACTTATCAAAAAAAAAGAGGGGGGGGGGGGGGCTCCCCCCCCCCACCGGTTCCGACGCCTATGTGTCATGAATATATTATTGTTGATTTAATGAATTTTATTAAATATTTAAGGTAAATGTATCAATTGGTAGATTTTATAATAATTCATATCCTTATACAGTGACACACTAGTAACTATATTTTTATTCATATGCATTGATAATAAATGAAAATAATATATATATTTAAAAGTACATTTTATTTATTTTTCATCCATGCTTGCGTGCATGCCTACATATTTAAGCATGCGCAGTCTGATATTTCCGGACACGACTTCCTACTAGACTGTGAAACTTGCAAAGTTGCGTTAGCGCGACGGCGTGTTGTGCAAAGTTGTGTTAGCGCCACGGCGTGTTGTGTGTTAGCGCGACGGCGTGTTATGCAAAGTTGTGTTAGCGCGACGGCGTGTTGTGTGTTAGCGCGACGGCGTGTTGTGTGTTAGCGCGACGGCGTGTTGTCCAAAGTTGCGTTAGCGCGACGGCGTGTTGTGTGTTAGCGCGACGGCGTGTTGTGCAAAGTTGGTTAGCGCGACGGCGTGTTGTGCAAAGTTGCGTTAGCGCGACGGCGTGTTGTGTGTTAGCGCGACGGCGTGTTATGCAAAGTTGCGTTAGCGCGACGGCGTGTTGTGTGTTAGCGCGACGGCGTGTTGTGTGTTAGCGCGACGGCGTGTTGTGCAAAGTTGCGTTAGCGCGACGGCGTGTTGTGCAAAGTTGCGTTAGCGCGACGGCGTGTTGTGTTAGCGCGATGTCTCGTTTACCTGAACGCGATGTCGCGCTAACGCAAATGGCCCTATCCGGACACCATACTTTGTTGATAAGAGGGGTCGAAGGCTGAGACCTACCGACCTACCGAGCCCTACCGAATCGATGCAGAGAAGTACTGTTCAAATCTAACAGTTATCTGTGCAGTAATTACTGTGAAACAATAAAAGTCAAATATTTCAAATCATAAGTTTGGAAGTTCCCTCGCGGGAGTCGATTCTACCTTTTAAATTAGTCGGAAGGAACACGAGAGAAGCGGCTATGTCTCAATTATAGTGCTACCGCCAACATACAAAATAAATTCACGCATATTCTACATGTATTACAATTTAAGAATATGCGATCAAATTTTGAAATTATCTAACGAATTAAAAAGCTATAACTAACGGATAAGAAGAGTTTGAGAAATATTTTGACAGAATAAAAATCTACTCTGATATGTCGCATTTGATTTCATGGAAAAATCTGATTCTTAGTGACATTTCATGTAAAGTGCTATTTTAAAATGAAACAACATAAAAGTAAATATACCTGTACAAATAAAAAAAAAAACTTGTTTACTATTTCTTGTGCAGTTTAACAACCCAAATCCACATGTGTGTACTTTTTGAGCTAACTTACATAAAAAAAATCAGTTAACATGGATTTATAGCATTTTATATGATTATGTTCATCTCCAATCATTTACGTACATGATCGATTTAAAATTCCTTAAATTGAACAGGTTTGTTATGCAATCATTATACTACTATACGTTGGATATCAAGTCGATCAAATTGCCGTTTTATAAATCAATTCATGTTTATCGATAAATACATGTATAAACACATGTGTGACATTTACAATTAATAACATGCATAGCAATACAATTCGGCTTCATAGATGATGGTTTCTCATCTTTTCTTTTTTTTACAAGAAACAACTTTCGATGATACTGAAGTCAATGTTTATGTGTGTTTGTACAACAATAATTGTACAACAATAAAAAAAAATCCGAGAATCGCGATATTTCTTATAACTTCGGAATACAGTATGCAACTTTATGCACTTTATAAACGTTTATCATTTAATTTGTCATTTTATTTAAAATTGATAATCACTTGGCCGATATTTGTTTTCAGTGTGTGTGTGTGTGTGTGTGTGTGTGTGTGTGTGTGTGTGTGTGTGTGTGTGTGTGTGTGTGTGTGTGTGTGTGTGTGTGTGTGTGTGTGTGTGTGTGTGTGTGTGAGAGAGAGAGAGAGAGAGAGATTGATTCATTCATCGTGTAACATTGATAATAAGAAAATTAAATTTAGTCAACATGTAAAAAGGTTACTTCTCACAGAGTATAAGCTACGTTTATCGGCACTGTACTACCAATTAATGCAAAAGATAAACATAATTATTGCAGAAGTCTTATTGAAATTTACCTGCAATCCTTGCATTTTGAAAAAAGGGAATAATGCTTATATATAATTAATTATTTCAACGATTATGGTTTATAAAAATCGCATCACAAAAATACAACGGTATGCGTAAATTTACAAAGCGATGGAATAGAAGTGTATATTCAGTACGTGGGGTGGCTTTTGTACATTGTTGGTCCGTCGTATTTGATACACTTAATTAGGTGTGTACGGGTATTTTTAAACAATAAACATAAACAAAAGGTAGCGATCAATACCGAAAAAATTAACGTAACCGGCGTTCTGTAATGTGGCTATCTTTAGAGCCCGCGTGTACAGGTATTACCGAAGAAAGCATTTTATTGTTTATATTTACATCTTTCATTTAATAAATTAATGAATTGAATTGATCGTAAAAAGTAGTATAGGTCATTAAATTATTGTTAATGTACACCGGAACGATGGATGATAGCTATAGCCAAAGCGTCTTATATGGGATTTGAGTTTGGCATCATCATGATTATGTTGTTCGTGCAAACCGTGATTTTTCTTAGGTTGTTGAAGATTTCGAACGATCGGTAAACTGCATGGTTAGAACTGGACCGAGTTGATTTCAGTCCTGTCTGTTTCTATACAGCTGTGAATTACAATAAATTTTCGTAAGAAATAGAGGGAATCATACTTAATGGATTTAAATTTTAATCTATAAATATAAGATGCCATTTTTGTTAAAATCTTTTCTCTCAAATCAAATGTCCACATTCTTGTAGTTGTAATTACTTTTCAGTGAGAGAGTCGAAGAAGATTTTTTTCCATTGGTAATTTTATAAAAATAAAGTGTTCATAACGTATAAAAGAGAAGAGCAATCATGACAATAATTTAACACAATAACACTCGAGTTTCAAAAACAGCTATAATTGATTTTAAACTTGCTTCAGAACTATGAAGATACTTAAAAAGTAATATCAGTAAATATACGATAAAATTTCCGTGCAAAAGGTTAATTAAAAAGAATAAATATTTCTCTTTTTGAAAAAAATTCGTGTATGCAATTTGACTATGCCCCGAAATTGTAGAAACATACATGTAGACATCGAATTTGACCATCTTTTTTTTTATATGTTTGCTTACTAAAAAACTTTGATGTATTTAAAGGTTTGGGAGAAGTATTTGTTTTCCTTAGATATCCTTTATGTATCCATCTTACATGTTCGGGGGGGGGGGGGGGTTATTGCATGTGGAGTCATCAGAAGTGTGCAGAACTTAAACTATATCTGAATATTAAAAAAAAAATGTTTTTTTCTCTTTTGTTAAAATTGTAAGAAATCTAGAATTGTAGAAATTTATTAATTAATTCTACTTCAAACAATTAAAGACGATGTGAAAGGAAGTATAGAAGAAAATAAATTAATGCAAAAAAAAATTGACGCTCGTGACGTCGTGACGTTTTCAACGAGCTACGTCAAAGTCGTGTTAACATATCTGACTAAAATTGTCATAAAATGCTTAAAACACACAAGATCTTGAATATCTTTGTATATTTGTATTCAGAAAGAGTTGACTAATCAGAATTGACAAAAAAGTGAGTTTGTGAAATTTTGACCTTAAGGAAGGAGTCTTTTCTGTTTTCGACTTGTCAAACGTAAATTTGATTAATTGTTCATTAAATCAAGATGAAAGGAAATTAAAATAGTATATTTTTCTTTCCTTTTTTCTATCATACAACTTGGCATAGAAAAATGTAATCGATGTTTAGAATGGAACAAGGACTATATTTTTGGCGTAAGAAAATATCACATGTTGCGCAATTCAGAATTGCTGCAGATTATATATATATATATATATATATATATATATATATATATATATATATATATATATATATATATATATATAATGAGTCTGTTTTAGCATTTTAAAAACAATAACAATAATGTTGGATTTTTTTTTACTAATGTGAACTAATAATATGATACTTGGGTTTCAGAATATGATTTTAAAATATGATTTGCCTATCAAATAATATTTTTATAAGCTTTTTAAAGCGCCCATTCTATACATTGATTTTTGTGAAAAAATCACTAAAATCAGTTTTTCTCTCTTATGAAACGGTCAATATATTAGCTTTTCTGTCAATTTATATCTTTATATAAAGTCTTCATAATACATAAAAATTAGAAATATTTTATTATTGGAAGCATAAAAAAATAATCAAAATTTCTTCAAAATTTAAGAAAATTTGAGGAAATGCGGGCTAAGCAATATCAATTTTAGTATAAATATTTATTCCAATTTAGTAATATAAGCTGATAGACACTCTCATGGTCTATGATTTCATGAAGATTTGAATCTTCAAATCTTAAACAAATGTCTACAGAACTATAAAGAGCTACACTTATTTTTATCACTCTTTACGTTGAGGAAAAAGGTAGTGACCTTGACCTGACCTTTATCCGAAAACGAAAAGGTCAAATTTAATTAAACTGATAGAATCATTAAGTAATATGATCCGTTTGACTGTGTCAAAATTTCATGCATTTCTTATTATAAGAAGTATGTTTGATAATAAAAAGACTCCTTCCTTAAGGGCACTTTTCTCATGACGGCAGTCATTTTTAAAAAATGTTCACATATTCATTATAATTTTGGAAAAAAAAGTCCCATTAATCAGCTTTTCAAGTTGTCAAAGATGCATAATCACAACGGTAAGAAACAGTATTATACATAATCCTCTACTGCTGCTTTTTAATGTTGAAGTAATTTGTGTTGTAAATAAAGAGAGCAAAATATATGAACTAGTACATTAGTTTTAATAGTATTTTGAAATCTTCTACCATGACAAGAAGTTTGATAATGGATTAATTCACAGATAATGGGACGAAGAGTTTACACTGTTCCATGAATTCACTTTAGTCCTTTCAAAGTTTTCATCCTTCCATCTTGACGTCTTGTGATTCCACTGGTTGGGTTTCCAGCATCTCTTCCTTTTTTTCTTCAATGATGGGCGGTGTCTCTAAAGGTTCAGCCTAAAGATAAAAGTAAATTTGGTTTAGCAAATTTTCCTTTGAAAAAGATGTAATTATATAATCGGGGAAATTATAAAGTCTCCCAAACGAACGAGGCCATCATTGGGGGTAGGGAAGACCCATATGGATCAAACTTTACAAAAAGATTTAATGCTTGATTATATCTCTTTCTGAAATTTCATGATGTTCCCCAGGGGTCATTACTATATATCAGGTTAACCAACATAACCCAAGGAACAAGAATAAATAACCGTAAAGATCTCAACCGTTTTGAAAATATTTTGGCACTTCTTGTTCAAGAGGGGTCAGGACCAACCCCCAAGGCACGGGGGGGGGGGGGGGGGGGTTCTCAACCGTTTTGAAAATATTTTGGCACTTCTTGTTCAAGAGGGGTCAGGACCAACCCCCAAGGCACATGACCTACATACAATTTGATACCCTTTAACACAAGAAACAAGAATATATATGGTTTAGGGGTGGGGATCTAAACTGGTTTCAAGATACATTGTATTTGGGCACTTCCTGTACGGGGGGTCAGAACAACCCCCATGGCCCATGACCTACATACCATTTGATGTTCCTAAACACAAGGAACAAGAATATTAATATATAACTAGACATGATCTCATAGCAAGCAATGAGAAGGTCTTCCGTCCAAAATTTTAGAAGGTGATATGATATTGACTTTGATTTTCGACAACGAAACATGATCTTGAAAAATGTTTTTATGTATTGCTTTTCCTGAAAGTTGGAGTAAAAAGGATAAAACTTTTGGACAGTCAGCCCCTTAAAACCTCTGATTATGAAATACATAAGAAGAACAAAGAGCTATGGATAAAAGAATATAGACCCCTATTAGTCTCTTATTTGAATGGCTGGTCCCTTATTTTACATTAAATGAAAGGGATTATGATTTTCATGTATTTCTTTCCACAAGAGTTTGATACTGTTATTGAGTTTCCTGGAAAAGAACATTTAAGGTGCTGACCCCATATCACCTTATTGGACCCATTCAACAAAATACTGGAGAATGCACTCTAAAGTGCATATTTATGAGCCTATTTTTTTCTACATCGATTTTTCAAATACTTGTATTTTTCCTATATGAGATATAAAAGATCAAAGATTTTAACTTACGGTACCTCTAAAAATCTCTTATTATGTAACACATGAGAAACTTATTATATTGTATTGTTATATAACTACAAGATAAGCATTTTTGCTAATGTAAACTTATACTAATTATCTCTTAGTAAGAGGCTATAGATAAAAGAATTTAGGCCTATCTGGGACCCTAATTTTAGGAGCCAGCCCCTTTTTCTTGATAATAAATGAAAGGTTATTTAATTCTAAACATATTTTGTTTAAATGTTCAAAATAAAATAGGTTAAAATTCGGACAGTAGGTCATGGTGGTCTACTTCCAAGTTGTTAAACTCCGGGTTTGAATATAGGAAGATGCCTTGAAATAAATACTATCCAGAATCGCCATTCTTTGATATATGGGGTCACAAGTACATGTACATTGTACATAAATGATTACAAATCCAGGAATTGTTTAACCTTTGTCTGTCTCCCTCCCTCATGCTGTGACATCAGTCTGTTGATTTTCTGGTTGTAGAAGTCGTACACAAACTGAGCCATGTGGGGCATATTTTTCATAATCATTGCTTCTCCTTTGATTGGTTCATTCATCTACATAAAGAAAGATGTATAATAACCAAACTTGGGATAAAAATGTCATTTAACTTTATGAAAAAAATTCTTCAATAAATCCTGTTTCATAATGGGTTTCTAAACTGAAATAAATATTCAGAGTATCCGTCCATTTTCGGTCCACAAACTAAAAATTTAATGGCTTAATTTATTTTTTTATAACTTTCAATACAGCTGTACAAAAGATTTAAAAGTACAGCTAGTTTGTATACCTTCCTGGAAGGAGGATAAACTTCTGATGGCACAATGTGAAGTTGTAATGGTTTAGCCATCAACTGTAAACGAAAAATTCATGATAAAATTTATCATCATGAAATATAAACTATCGTGTTAACATTCACCATAAATCGTAATCTGTTTCATATTTGATATCCTAACTACCTTTTTCATATATAAAGCCTATACATCTACAGTGTACTTCACGAAATACTGTAAACCAACTTTTATTCGCACGCGAGAAATTTTTGCGAGATTAGCAAGAGCCATGTCTTCGCAAATATTTATTACCGCGAACCAATCCTTTATCTATAGTTTTTATAATAATGCAGGTCTGGATAAGGCTTGGTCGCAAACATTTGTCATCGCGAACCAGTTTATTGGCAATTAATCATGAAATAAAGTCGCTGCGAATAAAAATTGGTTTACAGTAGATCATATTCCAATAATACACTGGTCTATCTAAAGAGAGGTGTTCTTACTTGTAGATGTTTTTTCATTAAAAAAAAAAAAAAAATTTAAATAATCAGTTGGGGATCTTTCATTCTTACCTTGTTAAACGTTGGAGTGAGTTCAAAACAATTACTGAATAGAGAGACCCTGCCAAACACGTACAGTCCCAGTCTGGCTCGAGACATGGCCACCACTAATCTTCTCACATCTCTGTACAACAAAAATAAAATAACTGCATTTTCTATTTGTACACAAAATTGTTCTTTTTTTACTTCTTTAATTTCCATGCATATAAATGTACATGTTCATTTAAACTTTAAAGGTAGAAGAATAATCTAATAAATTAATTTTCTGAAAAAAAAATAAAAAAATAAAGAACTTTCATAGTCATTGATAATAATTCATCATGATTATTTGAAAGTGCCACAAACCTTCCAGAGTAAAAATTTATTTTGCTTCAAATTAAGTATGATTTATTTTGAGGTTGATAATTTCATTAAATAATACCTTAAATGTCCAACTGTCTTTGTCCTGACGAGTGAGAGAAGGATGTAATCATTCTGCTGACCTTGGTAACGGTCAACTGTAGTCACCTGGAAAGAAAGAAAAGAATTTTCATCTTAGGTTTCTGCTGATACTTAGTTACACTACTAACAAATAGATATACAATGAACTCAAAACTTTTAAAATCTACAGGTGTCCCAAATCTATACGGGCTTTGATTCTATTACTGGTACCTTTTAAAATCTATATTCAATGCTAAGAATATTTTAGTAAATGTAAGTGAGTACTGCAATAATAAATGATGAATTACATGTACATGTATGAGTACAAGTATTTTCATATACACATTAGTGCCAAAAACATTAATTCAATAAAATAGAGAGAAAAAATTACTGTTCAACCAAACCATAATTCTGTAATATTCTGAACTTATTTTTTAACATTGCTGATTGAAAAATCATGATTAAAGACTCTTTACTACCGCTATATAATAACATTCATTTTCGTAAACAAGTACAAAAAATTGATTAATAAACCAATACAAAACGGCCATTATTTTCATAAAAAAAATAAAAAGGTGTAAGAGAGGTAGACTTTTGGAGAGTACCTTGTGTGGTGTCCCAATAAACTGATTCCTGCCGCATCGCTGTTTGATCACGTCCCTGATCAAGTGTTTCTGACCGTTGTACGTAGTTAAGATGGAGATCTTCTCAGCAGGATAACCAAGAAGCCGCATATACATAAACGTAGCTACCACGTACTCAGCTTCCCCCAAATTTTGATAGAAGAATGGATTGGGTTCAGATTCGCCCACACCATTGAAGTCATGGACGTCTATCAGTTGATAGTCAAACACAAAGCCTGCATTAGCCTTCTTGTACTCGGGATGCACCATGACGTGAGATAGACTGCCCAGTTTCTTGTATCTCCAGTTGTATAAACTGGCTATCCTAAAAATTTTCATTAAATATATAGTCAAAGATAAATTGCAAGTGTCAATGATAATTCAATAAATATATTGTCACATACGTACAGTACATTGAAAAATCATTTAAAAGTTATGCATTAATTTTATTTGTACATTGAAATGAAACAAAACATTTAAAAAATATCATTGTCAATATTAACTCCAGTTTCAATAATATAATACATCTAAGCTTATTTTAACACCAGATATTTGGAATGATAAAGTTGCCTTCAGTCAATTTCAGTTTCCATATACATGTATGTGAATAAGCCCATCTAACAAAGTCTCATACCCTGGTCTTGCTCGACCTTGAGGTCAACAGTTGGAACTCCCAGCCTAACCAGACGTGTGAAGAGGGACTGCTCCATGTTACAGAACTTCTGGAACGCCATGTTCTTGATGACAGGGGGGAGCTGGTGATGGTCTCCAATCATGATCCAGCGCTTCAGACGATTGTTGTTGTCCTCGGGGTTCTTTAACAAGTCAAATAAATTGAACCCAGTTTTTTCAATGTTTCATATAAAAAACTTTAGATTAAGTCACACATATGAAAATGCATGTTAAAACTGATTTATAAGAGTACAGAAAAATGTCCATAAACCAACACCTTTGTAATATGTTTAACTGTTCATTCAACAATTTTACTTCCAAATTGTTTTGTTGTTAATTTTTTACAGTTGCTAAATTTTAATCCAAAACCCCTCCATTCCAACCAAAAATTTCATATTAAAGCTCATAGATTGGACAGAATCTGGTCATCAGTATATCAAACTCAGATTATTAGTACCTGTAGCAATAATGGGATGAATGTTTCTATTTCAAGGATCTGTGCTGACTCTTCCATTAAAATGTTGACAAACTGAAATTTAAATCAAAATACATCTATTCAAGAGAGAAACCAACACAAAAGACTGGCATTTATTTGAACATTTTATAAAGCAAATACATTAATGTTAAATCAAATTTATAAAACAGGTTGAAGTTTATCTATCAATCATGAGTCAGACAGCTCAGTATATCTTCACTAGTGTGTCTACAGACGTTTGTAGAACTCAACACAGTACCTTGAATCCGATAGACACCAGGTCCCTCCTCTTCAGGGCTGCGTGAGTACACGTCATTGCGATAAGCTTGGCCTCCTTAATCAACAGATACTCATCAAGATCCGATCCACTCCTCAACAGCTCAAAGGCTCGGAACTCCTGTTATTTAGCAGAGGTCATTGCTTGTATGCTCAATGATTTAAGAACAGCAACAAACATATCAACAAATATTGAGAATTTTTTAAAAATTAAATATTATTCAGATGTGTCTACTTTTTGTGAATTTTGTTATTAATGGTATAGCAGGTCAGAACGTGTGGTTCATACATGTAGGAATGTCATAAAAATATGTACATGTTCCATTTAAACTAAGCTGTATACTAACATCTATGTTTTACTATTTACTACTACATTGCATGTAAAAGTATTTAAAAACTTCCCTTTAACACTTCAAGATTTAAATACATGTATGAACATCAGAAATTTATTACAAATAGCTTCTAAGTAGTAAACAAAATTCATTAATAACAATGTTTTACTGTAGTAGCTTACCTCGAGCTGAGTGAAGATTTTCTTGATGTGTCTAAAGCAGCCCTCTGCCATGTCCATATCTTCAGTGTAAGATCTTCCTTTAAATATAGGATGAGGGGAATTCTCAAAATACTTTGTGAAGGGAAACTCATCTCTGATGATATCAACTGTCTTTTCCTGCAAAGGTATATGTATTTGACATTTACATTGTACAATGTTTTTATTATGCATATAATGAATTCCGATATTGTGGGATGTATTTTTGTACCAATCGGACGTCAACTTCCTGTTAAATGAAGACTGTTTATTTTTAGCAAAAATTTTCAAACAAATTTTTGTCAAAGAATTCTTAGCAACTGTTTATCGCAGATGCTTGAAATTTTTACACAGTATTTGTATAGGCATGCCATATTGTGGGATATATTTTTGTACCAATCAGGCGTCAACTTCCTGTTAAATGATGACTTTGTTTATTTTTAGCAAAAATTTTCAAACGAATTTTTGTCAAAGATTTCTCAGCAGCTATTTATCACAGATGCTTGAAATTTTTACACAGTGTTTGTTAAGGCATGCCATATAGGTAGTGGGATATATTTTTGTACCAATCGGACGCCAACTTCCTGTTAAATGAGTACTTTGTTTATTTTAGCCAAAATTTTCAAACAACTTTTCGTCAAAGATTTCTCAGCAACTATTTATCGCAGATGCTTGAAATTTTAACACACTATTTGTTTAGGGATATATTTCTGTACCAATAGGATGCCAGCTTTCTGTTAAATGTCGACTTTGCTTATGCAGATGATATTGTATACAAAAGGAGATCATGAACTTTTACATGTACATTTTATGAAGGAAGGTTATTGTAAACAAAAGAATATTAAAAGCAAAGTGATAAAAGAATTGTTGATTTTGTATACAAGCTATGTATTTTCAGCAGTTTATATTCACCCTATCAAGAAAAGATGATGATATATAATAACAAGATTTAAAATTTCCCTGACACTGTTGTGTTAAATGATTTGGAACTTTAAGTTAATGTCATTTTAATTGCTCACTACAAATATGGGCAACAGAAAAATAAAACTGGCAAAAATAAATGTGTGTATCGATTCTGTAAAACTGGTTTTGACTGCACAATCTCTGTGTATTGAGTATTTTCTTGTGGTTAAAGGATAAATCCAAACTTTTTCTAATGGAGAAAAAACTGTCTGTGAACATGTATACCGGTAATTATATCCTGTCATGAAAATGAAGATCCTATTATATCATACCGTAATTATGCATAATGTATTAGCAGCATTTTCTCTTGGTTTTAAGGTGACGACCGTGGATAACCTGGATGTGTTTGGACTGGATCTGAAGGAGTTTGCCCACGAGATCCAGATAGCGATCCAGTGTAGTTGTACCGTGTCTAAGAGTAGTTCCAACAAAATGCAAGTGGTCATCCAGGGCAGCCAGATTGCCTTTGTTGCCGATCTCCTGACAGGTAAAATTCTTTTCATTCTTTGACAATAGGCATTGCATTTTATGAGAATGTTTAGATTAACCAAACTAATCATCTATATACTATTTTTCTCTTTGCAGGAAAATATAGAATTTCTAAGAAGTACATCAAAGGTTTAGAAAAGGCACCGAAAGGAAAACGAAAATAAACTGTGAAACATTAGTTGATTATTTATTTTGAAGAAAAAAAATGAAATTGTACAATACACTGTTGAATATTTCTGAGTTGTTTTCTTGGTAGTTCTTTATTTTTTTATTGACCTAGCTAAGATGGTAAAATATTGTAATAATATGATTTTCTGCAAGGTCAATGGGGTTAATTTTGTAAAAATTATACTTCTTAAGAAAATCTTGTTCAACAAGAATAGAATTCCTGGGTCCCCCGCCAGTCAAGCAGTATACTAGTATACTGTATATTGGAATATTGGAATATTTTCAAACATTCAGGGCTGTTCCAGAATTAAATGTGTGGGGAGGTTGGGAGGAACATTTTTTTACCCCCACCACCCATTTTTTTTTCTATTTTTCCTGTCGCAAATATATCCAAAATACTACAATCTAAAAGAACTTGACTAAAGTATTAGTGGTATAAACATTTGGTATAAATTTAATGAAAATCCTTCAAAAGTTGTAGGCATGAGAGCGCTTACAACAAAGTGTGATAAATCCCTCACAAAGTCCCATAATTCCAACAAAAAGGATCAACCAATGCTGAATTTCGAACTTGACCAAAGTAATAGTAATATAAACATTTGGTATAAATTTAATGAAAATCTGTCAAAATTTGTAGGCATGAAAGCGCTTACAAAAAAGTGTGATAAATCCGTCACAAAGTCCCATAACTCCAACAAAAAGGATCAATGCTGATTTTCGAACTTGACTAAGGTAATAGTGGTATAAACATTTGGTATAAATTTAATGAAAATCCGTCAAAACTTGTAGGCATGAAAGCGCTTACAAAAAAGCGTGACGGATGGAAACACGGACACACGGACGGACGCCCGGCATTTCTATGTCCCCGCTCCGCGTTGCGGCGGGGGACAAAAAGGGTTTTTACAGTAGTTCACTGGAAACATTCCATTTTATTGCATTTAAGGGTATTTGTGTTAGGCAACACACTTTTAAAAAATGCGCTTTTTGAAGGAAAAAAACTGATATTATTATACGAGATTAATTTTATTTGTCATAAATTTCGATGGTTTTTAAATTAAACTGAAATCCAAGAGTCACTACTCTCCTTGATATTTTGAAATGTAGCACTATGGATTTGTTTACTATGGTGTCCTGATGTTTAAAACATGATTCAATATGAAAAGTCGTCATTACTACAATCATATTAAGTCGTTATAATGACAGAAAAAGTAGGTATTATATTAATCATATACGATATATATCAATTATTTTTACGTGATCATTGTAGAAAAAGTATATATACTAATAACCTGCTGATGCAATTATGTATTTTTTTCTGCAATGACGCTTCCTTCATTCGTTAGCGCATGAATCACCAAAGAAAGAATTTAATTGCTTAATTAAACAAATAAAACTACTATTATACAGCGTGTTCCTATACATGTACATATTTTGATATTCGAAAAAAGTTGGATCCTTATATTTCTCTTTGATTCACTACGATGCGATGAAAAATTATGCAGATGAGTGCAATAAATGTGTCTTAGGACTGTTTTAATTACTTTTTTATATGGGCGTAGGAAAGGGCAAAATACCAAAAACAAAAATTATTTTAATTCTAAGGACCATAAAATAGCAGAATTGAGACTGAGTTTCCTATTTACAACAATTTTTGCATATTGCAGTATAAACAATACATAAAAAAAATTAATACAAGTGATGCCACACTATGCACCGCACACTGGCGAAGTATTTTATAAATGATACATCAAAATTTTCCTTATCAAAATTCTAATTAGAAGTAAAAATTTTATTAAATAATATATTTATTAAATTTCGTTGAACACTTAACAAGATATTGATATTTATAGCATGATATATATGTGAGATCGCTGCGTCATGAATTTTTGTATTATTGTATAAATTTCAAAATTTGAAAAAGACCCAAAACAACACAGTATTTTAAAACAGATATATCATAGACTTTTTTTAAATTTTAAAAATTTGGGAACATTACCGTCCATTTCGGATATATACGCAATGCCTTTTTGTCTCTAGACCAAGGAATAAAAAGACTGAACATGCAAATAGTGATGAGAGCGAGTGAACAGGGTACTCTTAACTATTTCAATATCTAATAAAAGCATTATGTCATGTTAAGAAATAAATTAAATAGACAGACGATATACGCTCTGAAGGAAAGTTAAAACTAGGTTCTAACGTCATGAGCTATATCATAAAGCTAAGTTCATGACTTCTTGATAAGACCTCGACAAACTGATCGCACATTAAATAATTTCCAATACACAACCTCATCGATTACAGAAAGAGTAATTAATTACTTAATGAAAAAAAACGAGAAAAAAAATGTAAAATAGAGCACCATGGCCAATTTTTATAGAGTACTAAATTACGAAATTCTATTAGAATGTCAAAGATCTAGAAATGACGTCGCTAGCGTGGGGCGACTATCCTTGCTTCACGCTTTTCAAAATATTTTATCTTCAGAAATATTTATCATATAATGCATTAAAATTTTCAGATCTGAATTGAAATAGATGGCTCAAAGCAAAAGGGTTTATATTTTTACACGGATTATTCACGATTATATCGTATCTGTGACATTACTTTTGGATCAACCCTCGAATATGGGTGATTTGTAGATTGTGTGAATTCAATCCAACAAAAAAAGTTCCAGTAGTTTAAACTACATGAAATAGAAACTGATACTATATCTATCAATCATTTAAGAAATAAGTAATCATTACATGTATTTGAATATAATGCCTTAATATATATAAGGAATCATCTGACCGTATTTTGTCTCCTCATAATATCCAAAGAGTGATTCTTTATAACCAATATTTATATAACTTTCAGGAATTTTAAAATTAAATATCAAATTATTGTCATTGATGAAATGTATTGCTATACTAAGACACGACTAAGACACTATAAAGATAATGTAATAGTATCTAGATAACCTACTTTCAATTAAATTGCTCAAAATTGGTTGTAAAATAAAGTTATGGTTCGGAATAATAGTTGATTTATACATGATATTTCTTTGTTTTACTCACAGGAGAATCCTACTTTATATTAACTTGATAAACAAATGGGTATGTGTACTTCTTCCATGGTTGATCTTATTTGACGATGGTTTGCCAATTTACTTTATCTAGAGAGGTAATTCTACCCAGTTAACACTCGTATCAGTGACTAAATCAGGTACAAAGTGTGAAATATACTATATCTGTACATTTTATAGCTCTTCTATCATAGGACAGTAAGTTTAATGTTTCCATTTCATGTTCAAAACATTTATGAAATTTATTGAATTATTTAAGAAAAATTAATACATTTCATACAACCAAAAGAATTATGATCTATTCTACAATTATGAGAGAGAGAGAGAGAGAGAGAGAGAGAGAGAGAGAGGGGCACACATGATTTCAGCTCTTAAAGATGATATTTGCCCCACTCCACCCCAAATTATTCCTGGCTCTTTCCTGTCTTTAAAAGATAACGTTTAAAGGGGCATGGTCACGATTTTGGTCAAATTTTATTTTTCTGTTTTTATTATTTACAATGCTTTAGGAATGCAGTCGATGAGTTTCAAGCAAAATATAGGGTTCACAATTCTTCGTCATGTAAACAAGTGTCATGTTGTAAATTTTGAATTTACTGGGTGGGTGTAAATACAAAATTTACAACATGACACAAGACTCGTGCCCTGTTTTTGTTTACATAGGTTCAATATACTAGTAAAAAATCTTTTACAAGCTGATTTGTCAATCTTCTTATTCATTTTAAGCAAAAATAAATAGTTCCTAACGTTTACCACATTCATTTTAGGTCTAAAACTGGAATTTTCCCTTCTACATTCAAAATGTAAACAAAAGCTTTGTTTATATAGGGAAGAATTGTAAGCTCTGTAACTCGCTTTTAACTCAACAGATGACATTAAAATTTTGGTTGCCTATTAAAGATGCCTTACTGAAGCAATGTAAACATTGAAATCGAAAAAATAATTTTCGACCCAAATTGTGACCATGCCCATTTAAGAATAATATGATATTGAACAACCGGTTGTTGCCAGAATGAATATTGTGATCCTTGACGGACTGCTTTAAATAATATATTTAAATAATAAAATGCTTTCTTTGCAGAAGTTTTTGGGGTATTTTTTCTGCATTGGTCGCTACATACTTAACAGACAAAATTTTATTGTTATTTACATTTGTTGATGTACATCAGCTTTGCGGATAATAAAACGTAAATTGCACCAACCCAAGTTATTCTCGTATAACTTGGGTAGACATTGAGTTCATTTCTTAAATAACCAAGTCGTGACGTCTTTTATGGGAATTTCGGTCTGACATCACCATAAACACGTGTGATTTTTCTTGGTTGCTGAAGGGTTTAACTGGTTAAAACTGGATCGTGTGGATTTCAGTCATGTCAGTTTCTCTAGAGCTATGAATTACTGTCAATTTCCGTAAAAATAGATCTGGAGAGAATCATACTTGGTAAATATAAATATTGGAACATGAAGATGCAAATTTTATGTATAGTGCAGATTGTTGTTTAGTCCATATTATGACCATGCTTATGCAGTTGTTCTTCAGTCTTCTGAACTTGTTTAACAGAGCTCATATACCTTCTTTTAGATGGCACTATCAAAATCCAAAATACCTGATACAGCCCAGCACTACCTGGTGTTTGGCACGGAGGACTGTAAGAAGAACTGTCAGTTTTACTGCAATGATTGTCACCAACCAATGTGTGAATAATGCAGAGATCAACATCAGAAGAGTCCAGATACCAAGAACCATGAAGTGGTTCCATACAAAAAAAGCCAGCATCAACTTCCTGTGGAGCAATGCAAGGATCACCCGACTAGGAATATAGACATGCTCTGTGAGCATTCTATTACATATCGCCTTTCGGCTCTGCGAGGGTATCATATAGCATTACTTTCCCGAGTTTAGCGAGGCATAACATTCAAGATCTCAATTCAAAGATTCAAAGATTTGGAGACGAAAAAAAAAATTTCAGGGATCAAAAGTACCTACACGCCAAGAAAGGGCACTAGAACACGTTCGCCAGTTATGGACACCATTTCGGGGCACGATAAAATCGCCTATTCAGGGCACTAGAAACAATACAGATATTGGGGTAAGAAGCTCGCATGAAATCCAGAACGTGAACGCCTGAGAGCTAAACGCAAACGTAAGTACAAGGAATCCAGTGACGAAAGTTCGAATAATTTATCATCATCAGAATCGAATAATTCTAGCGACTCCAATTCGGGTCTTGATTCGTACACTAATTTTCACTTCCAGCATTATAGAAAAAGGTTCCAAGGTTCCTAAAAAATCACAAAATACATTGCTAAGTATGCAAATCAAGGTATCTCAAAAAAGATCCGACAGGAAGTCACTAAAATCTGTGGAATTCCAAAAAGTAAACAATTACAACCTGAGCAAACTGACAGATTTGTTAAGAAATTTTTTAGAAAAAAGTTTAATCAGCCTCTATCAGATAAGAAAGAGAAAACTATTATCAATACTCAGTCACAAATTTTAGACGAAACAGGCCCGTTGGCGATTTTATGGAATGAAGCTGAAAAATTGAAGAAACGGGACAAAGGCGTTGATCCCGTTGATGTCATCAACATTGTTCAACGTGCCTTAGTTTTAATTGGGAATGCCAATTTTGTTTTCGTGACGGATAGTACCTGTAGAAAGGGTCTTTGAGTAGAATCTTACCAGACTGTGAAGATTTAGTTGACGACAGCATGGCTAAGAGCGCCTTAATAAATATTATCTGTTTGGCAAAACATTTCGTAAGATTTTGACAAGTGATGGAAAATGTTACAAAGAACTGTATGAGATGATTCCCCAACGCAACCTGACAAAAATATTTATTTTGGTCAAAAGTCTCATACCAGCTCAGAAAACAAGCAACAGCAACAGCAGTTTTTTCGTTACGGGCCCCCAAGTAACAACTTCCGGTTTGGGGGCCAAACCAGCAGAGGCCGATATCAGAGAAAGTCTTGGCCACGAGATCAGAACCAGACAAGAACGATCAAGAACTAATACAGGTAAGAACAGCTTGTTCATTACCCAAAAACCCAGAGCAATCATCAGTGCCAATCGCATGGAGAATGAAATATTTCTATCAGAATTGGAAAGTTCTTACGAGAGACCAATGGGAATTGCATGTAGTCCAAGGCTTAACTTTGGACTTTGTTCAAACCCCATTTCAAAACCACCCCCCCCCCTTTTCAACCATCTTTCAATCAGATCAAAACGGATCTAGTCGACCTAGAAATAAAATCAATGTTAGAAAAAATAGCAATAAAAGTAGTGAAAGATAAAAAAGGTTTCTTAAGCTATCTATTTCTGGTACAGAAAAAAGGAGGGGGGCAACGCCCTGTTGTGAATCTAAAGGAATTAAACGGGATTCTGAAATACCAACATTTCAAGATGGAAGGCATTTATTTAGTAAAGGATATAATTCAGGAAAGGGATTGACTTGTGAAATTGGATCTAAAAGATGCATATTTCACAAAACCAATTCACAAAAATTTTCAGAAATTTCTGCAATTCAGACGGAAAGAAGAAATTTACGAATTTACATGCATTCCATTTGGAATATCGGTAGCACCCCTTGTTTTCACAAAAATGATGAAGGTTCCAATCAGTTGCTTGAGAAAAAAAAATGGGTGTTTGTCTGGTCGTTTATCTGTACGACATTCTCATTATGAATCAGTCGAAACAAGAAATTCTGACCGATTGCAAGTGCGCGATAAATGTATTGGAAAGCCTGTGTTTTGTCGTAAATTACGAAAAATCAGTGTTAGCCCCATCCAGTGTGTTGGAATATCGAGGATTTACAGTAAATACAATAGATATGACACTGTCACTTTTAAAGCAAAAAATTCAAAAAATAAAGGAGCTGAGTCGTCAAGTTATTCAAAGCAATCATGTGTCGATACGTTTTCTGTCAGAACTGATAGGGAATTTAACTGCGTCAATTCAAGCGATCATATTCCCGGCTCCTTTGCATTATCGCCACTTGCAATCAGAGAAGAACACGGTCCTAAGACAGGGTGGGGGCTACAAGACACTATTGTGACGCTATCCGATCAAGCCATAAAAGAGGTAAACTGGCGGGTAAATCAGGTAGAGATGTGGAACAGAAAGTCCCTTATAAATCCCAATCCCGGAGTTATAATTCAAAGCGACGCAAGCAAAAAAGGGTGGGGTGCAGTATGCAAGAAAGTGCGCATAGGAGGGTTGTGGCTGCCAGGGGAGTCTCAAAACCATATCAACGTTTTGGAACTTTTAGCGGTAACGTACATTGTACGCGGTGAAAGCATTTCTCAAAGAAAAATCGCGGATCGGATCTGCATGTTTTAGTTCAAACCGACAACAAGACCGCTATGATGTATATGAACAAAATGGGAGAAACCCAATCCGCTCAATGCAATCAAGTTGCCCTCGATCTCTAGGAATGGTGTCTTCAAAGAAACATAATAATAAGAGCAGATCATATACCAGGTCATCAAAATCTTATAACAGACTCAGAATCGAGGCATCATTTGAATTCGAGCAGTTGAATGATGAACCCAGAATTGTTTCAGACACTTTGTCAAATGACCATAGATTGCAATGTAGACCTTTTTGCCGATCGGACGACCGTTCAGTTACCGACTTACATGAGCTGGCTCCCAGATCCCCATGCAGTAGCGTACGATGCTCTTCTCCATTCATGGAACAATATCAAGGGATATGCCTTTCCCCCGTTTTGTCTTATAGCTCGTTGTCTCAAAAAGACGAGAATGGAAAAGACGATTCTATTAATCGCCCCTGCTTAGACAACACAACCATGGTACGCAACTTGCCGTAGATATGTCTGTACAGGACCCAGTTCTCCTCCCGGTCCACCCGCATACTTTGATAGCCCCGGACGGTCAGATTCGCCCACTTCTTCAGAACGAATCCCTACAAATAGTAGTCTGGGTTGTTTCAGGAATAATCTTTAATAGATCGTATTCGCTATCAGAGGACACTGAAAAACTACTTTACAGTTCCTGGTCAAAAGGAACAAACAGTTCTGACGACTCAGCCTGGAATAAGTGGACACGCTAGTGTCTGGAAAGGCAAACTGATCCCTTTTCGGTATCTATAAGTTCCGTGTTAGACTTTTAAGCTGGTTACATCATAGCGGTTATAAGTATCGTACAATTTACGTGAATAGGTCCGCTATTTCATCCGTACTTCACTTTGTAGATAATTTACCTGTTGGTCAACATTATCTTGTCAAACATCTTATGAAAGAAAGAAGATGGGTGAATAAGGCATGTAAACTGCCTATATGAGGATATATAAGATACTGTAAGATTAAAATATGAACAAATCCCATAACTTTTTTTTTCTAAATTATTGAAAACAATGTATATTTACCATAACATCGATTTATAACCTTTAAATGTGTTAAATATTTGGAATAGGTTGATTTAAACTGCCGTGTGCGTGTCAAAACCTCCAAATAGTGTCATTTTTAGAACTTGAATGCCTGTTCTTTTATAGAGTGGGCCTGGGCTCAATACTTTTGTCATAGTCTATATAAGGTTTAAAGGAAATCAAACCGACTTCAATCAACAAAAACGTGGAGAGATGACCCACTATACTTTAAAAATGTCATTTTGTATCCCAACAATTAAACGTTTTAGAAAAATACTACAAATTCCGTAAATTTGTGGTTGAAATTACAATTAGCATTTAACGAAGTTTGTTGTGACTGAAATGGATTAATGGTTAAAACACCAGACATAGCATTATGTAACATTATAGAGCTAGGGTTTTTATGTTGTGGGTTCGATACCACCAAAACTTTAGAATTTATTTTTGTTCTTATCGTTTGTTAAAATATTTAAAACTGAATATAGTTAGAAATTGTGCTTTTGTAAACTTGTAATATAACATTATCTAGTATATTTAGATGGAAAAAATTAATTTGAAATTGTTTTTTACGACAAAACCAAATGCGATATCTTGTTCCCCCATCTTCAATGAAAGAAAACCTGCCTTTGCCAAAATATACCGTTTTGTGGGATGTAGATCTTGTACTTTCATATCTGAAAGACTTGCCAGATAACAAAGATTTATCTTTAAAAGTATTATCCAAAAACTGGCTATATTGCTAGTTATTGCAGCGCCAAAACGTGTCTCTGAATTGGCACGTTTAGATATACGTTTTATGAAATTAACATCCGAGTATGTTGTTTTTCGTTTACCAGGTATATCAAAGGCCCAGAGGGACTGCACCGCTAAAAAAGTCACCTATCACAGATTTTCTGAAGAGCGCATCTGTGTTCTGGAGTGTTTATGTGTCTACATGTATTTGGAACCCACAAAAGGTTTCAGGAATAGGGACAATGCTGAGGTTAGCGATCCCTTGCTTCGTGCAGAAATCAAGCCTCATAAAGGATTAACACCAAACACCATTTCAAACTGGATAAAAAACATTATGACTCTATCTGGAATAGATACTGCAAAGTTTCAGGCGCACTCTGCGAGAGGGGCATCCACTAGTAAGGCTATTAATAAAGGAGTATGAGATTTATCAACTTTCAAAAATTCCTTATTGCAGACCAGTCACATCTGCAGGTTCACATGGGAATGCAGTATTATCGTGTGGTGAGTGCACAAATTTATAAATTGTGAGCTTTGAACGTGCAATGTTATATCTCATGACTTTTCTGAAGTATACTAGCGGAAAAAAGAAACTGTGCATTATAAAATTTACTAGTAGTATAATTTTTCTATATCTATTGTTTGTATTTATAAAATTTAAACAATCGATAATGGTAATGTTTTTGACAATATCGGATGGTAACCGTCCGGGTGCACGGACTTTTTCATGGTTAGAGAGCACCTGTTGTTTATTGAAGAATTTGTGCGCACGAGTTTTACGGGCCAATACTGTTTGGAATAAGAACTGTAAAGGATTTGTTTAAACTTTTTTTGTTAAGGAAATCACATTAGTTTCAACAAAATTTACCCCTATGTCATGCCACGACTCAGCGAAAACCAACATAATCGTGCTGTTGGGATGTTGCAAGCTGGAATGGCACAAAATACTGTATCAAGACACTTTGGAGTTCATCGGAAAACTATCCATTCATTATGGAGACGTTTTCAACAATCTGGCAACACTCAGGATCGACCGCGCTCTGGGCGACCTTGTGTGACGTCACGTCAACAGGACAACCACATTAGACTTGTGCATCTGAGAAATCGTTTCCAGACAGCAAGTTTGACTGCCCGTAGCATTCCAGGGCTTCGACTAATTAGTCCAAGAACTGTGCGTAATCGTCGGCGCGAGCAAAGCATCAGACCAAGACGTCCAGCGGTGCGCCCAGTACTGCTTCAACGTCATCGTATCGTCAGACTAGGGTGGTGCACACGACATCTGCGATTCAGAATACAGGACTGGGCCAATATTCTGTTCACAGATGAATCCAGATTTCATTTGGATAGCAGTGACGGCCATTGTAGGGTGTATCGTCGCGTTTGGGGAGCGTTACCAGGACGCTTGTGTTGTGCAACGTCGACAATTTGGTGGAGGTAGCGTTATGGTGTGGGGTGGAATATCAGCACGTGGAAGGACCCCTCTACAAATGAAAATCTCACCGGCGTACGCTATCGAGATGAAATTATTCAGCGTCATGTGATATCCTTCATGCAGAGACATCAAAATCACATCACTCTGCAGCAAGACAACGCAAGGCAACACGTTGCACGTGTAGTCAGGGACTTGTTTGTTCAACAGAATGTCGATGTCTTGCCTTGGCCAGCTGTTTCCCCCGATTTGTCGCCGATCGAGCACGTCTGAAATGAAATGGAAAGACGTTTACCAAATCAGCCAGTCAGTGACATTGGCTGATTTAGGCCAGGCTTTGACCAACATCTGGAACAACAGCCCTCAAGCATTTCTGAACACTTTAGTGGCATCAATGAGGCGTCGCTGTCAAGCATGCGTGAACGCAAATGGTGGTCACACGTGTTATTAATTTTGTTAATTCAATTTCAAATAACAGTGACTTTCGAGTGTGCTGAAATTGACGTTATTCGACGTTGACATTTATGTGTTATGAGATGTTGTTACGAATACAAGTGTTAACAGTATTACAAAAAATAAAATGTTCATTGTAAATTTTAAATGATTTTTCATGTATTAGATAATGCACAGTTTCTTTTTTCCGCTAGTATATAATTGGAGATTTTATGAAGCGCCTGATATGAAATATAGATTATACGAAGAAAAGTTATAAAGCGAAGTAAACTGAAGCGTTTAATAGGGGTTAGCTCCGGAAAGTTTCTACTTAATGTTTTGAGTGACCTTTGTCCGATCAGATCGTAGCTAGGCGGAGTTAAAAACATTGCCGCTCGTGACTTGAATGAGAGACAGAGTGAATTGAGTAAATTATAAGTGGTGCCGATGAAGAAATATTCATTAGTTATAAACTTGCAAACAAATTAATTAAGGCCTGAATATAAAAATTGCATGTATATCCTATGTTGGTATAAATTTAAAGCGTTTTAAAGAACGATTGTGAAAATTTCTTTGGCCGCGCGCAGTCGACAACATGCACATGTATACGTATGACCTAACTAACCAACTAAATTTCCTAGCATGGAGTCCGAGAATAAGGGCATTAAATATTTTGAAATGCTAACGAATGACCACTGTAGTGAAAAGAAAAAGCAACAGAGGCGGATACTTAGTGGAAAAATAAAACAATGGCGGACAAATTCGTCCTAAGGTAAAGAATGTTTCACACTGAGTAACCATGAAGAAAGTTTTTATACAAAGTAAATTTACAACCTATGTTTAAATTCAGGAATATTCGGCAAACTTTGATTAGAATACTAACGGTAACACTTTTAACAAAAACAGTTTCTTGAATATACGTACAGTCTTCGATGTTTGACATTACATGTACCACATCACATTACCTATATATAGAGTATGGATCATTGTTCCCTGGTTAGAGAATTTCAAAACACTGCAAAGTTTCATAAATTTAAAAGATATACTAGACCTTATTTGTCACTTTAGGTGGCAGGGGATAGTTTCGAAGGAAAGACCCGATCAAAATGTTGAAATAAAGGGAGAACCTGGGGTTTGGCTGGTTATTTGAGGCGTATAAATTGGTAGAATATTTATTGCATTTATTTTGTGGATAGAGGAGCACATGTCAATTTCATTGATATATGACACTGTAATACTGGTAGCACTTTTCATCAGATATGGAATGAAAATGCGAAACTGTGGCCAAAATTTTCACTTTCGGTTTTGTGCTTGAAAAGTAGGTAGGGTTCAGAACACGAAATGTCACTCGAAAAGAAGGTGATTGACCCCCCATCAATTGGTGATTATTTGCATGGGTATACATTAAGCTACCAATCCTATGGTAGTTTATGGCAGTTGCTCGGGACTGGAGCGTGGTTCTGGCCCCGTGAAAATGTGAAAAAAGGGCAATTTTTCAGAAAATGTTGAGACCGTCCCTGGCTCTTCTTTATAGTGCTATATGTAAGTTGTACTTGTTTTATTCTGAAATGTTTAAAAATTCTCATGAGTCGGGACCATGTGTCCCCTGCATGCAAACCAATTTTTGCAAATTTAAAAACCCACTGAAAAATTAAATCTCATATATGACACTATCTGCCTTACATTTCCTCGACCAAAAAAACTATCCCTTTGCCACCTTATAACTATTGTTGATAGATAGTTCGCTCATCTGCCTCATCCAGGCTATACATGTAATTTACTAACCAGTTAACTCTCTCTTTCTCTTTTTTCTCTCTCTCTCTCCCTCAAATCAACTCCGCCATCTACGATCTGATTGGACAAAGGTCAGTCAAAACATTACGTAGAACCATTTCAACAAGACCTTGGACTTTCGGTTGGACGTAGCTATCTATTTCTTCCGTCAAAACAAGTTAAAAATGACGTGGCTTCAACCGAAATGTGCACCGATTACATAGTTTTAGCTAAAAGCCAAACAAATCTTGCTGATTTCAAAGAGCCATGACTGAGTGGCCAGCAATGAAATAGACAGGCCTACGTCATATTGCTATTCGACACACCTACTCAAAGTCCAAGCTCTTGTTATAATGGTTCTAACAACCTTTTAAACGCTAATATGTACTTCGCTGATAAAAGAGATAATGGCCCGCCTTTCACCCCTATATCATTGTGAAATGCTCAAATATGACAAAGTTCGGGTGAGCTAACTGGACCCTTGCAGGGGTCATAGGTGCCCTCTAAAGCTTATTATGAATACCGCCTGAGGCCCTCTACCTAATCCTAGTGTTACCAAGTTTTTGTGGTCAATCTCAAGTGAGATATAAACCCCTGAAATGAGCCAGAACCCCTGGGAGCCACTTGGTGGTACCCCTACAGCCCAAATTTGAGACCGGGATATAATAGCCCCATAGGTCCCCTACACTGCCCCGGTATCCGTTTAATGCACACTTCAAAGATAAAAGAGATAATGGCCCGCCTTTCACCCCTATAGCATTGTGAAATGCTCAAATATGACAAAGTTCGGGTGAGGTAAACCGACCCTTTACATTGGCATTGTTGTATTCTTCGAAGGTTCACGTCAAAGCATGGCTAAGACAAAATAATCCCAATTTCACTTGATAATTTTCGCTGTTTTTGACTGCGACATATGATAAAAAAAATTTATGAGAAAAAAATCACACTGCTGGGTGTTCTATTGTCTCATATTCGTAATAATACGATGGCTTTTTAATTTTCGATTGATATTGTTTCCGGGGAATTGAAAAGCCGGAGTTTAATTCTTAAACACACATGTTCAACTTTGATGTAAACAAATTATCCTGCCACACTGGATTGGCTTTGGGTTTTTATTGCTTTTGTATCATTTTACCTTTTAATTTACCTTTTTTGATTATGTCTTTTATAACATAATACGTTTGCATATCACTTTATACGATGTATATAGTTTTTCTATGTGTATTAATAAGACTACACTTAGGATAATATTATTTTCATAACTTATGACCCGTATAAACGTATTTCATTTCTATCCAACAAAGACGCATTTAAAACTCTTATCCAGGCGAGCTTTACTGCTTCGGATGTCGCCAATGCTCGTACAAATTATTGAGCATTAATCATTTTGATATTAATTAAAATATGTCGATAATTAAGTAAAATAAAAAATTTGTGATGAATTTCCTTATTGGCTGCTAGCTTCTACGGTCTTAGTGGCTGCTGTTAATGGCTGCTAGCTTCAGCCTGGTGATTATCTCCCATCAGCAAGGAAACTTAAATGACCCATAATAAAACATTACTTAAACTGACCTAATTAGCTCTAATAATTTTACTCCGACCCTGACCATGACTCTGACTCTTGAACTGAAGTCCAGACTTATTGTAATGAGACACAAATTCAGAAAGTTAACAAATTTATTCACTTGAACAAATATAACAAGTTAAGTAAAACACGACACAAAAGAAAAACGCGTAAACGACGAGATCGACTTGCAAATATAACACAATTAAAGGGGAACAACTTGGGATAATTCACCGTAGGCAATATTTCAACCTTTAAATAAAATGAATAGAGAACTGGAATAATATGAGGTTATCACCCATTAAATTCAGTGAGTAATAAAGTTAAACTTATACAATGAATTCTCAAAGGAAAATCACCCTTCAAATTCTAGAGCTCTCAGAGGAAAAATCACTCTTGAGAAGTTCCCTATGCTTCAATTAAACACTACTTAGAATAATTACTAATTGCCGAAATTACTTGAGACAATCATAAAGTTCAAATTTCAACAAACACTATACGAACTGTAATTCATCATAGTCATCCAAAATCATCCCAAAAATGTAGCACAGTTTTAGAAATATAAGGTAAACATTAAAAAAAAAATCCAGATTTCCCAACAAAGTTAACTTAGTAAATAAAATAGAATCTGCCATATCTACGTGTAACTTACTTTAAAAACTAAACTGATCAAAGTCTCAAAATTAAGCTAAATAAATTACTAGAATCCCTTTCACTTATCAAACGTAAATAAAAATCTTTAGACACGAAAATCAATAAAACTCCATTTCAAAAATAAAGATGCAGCCTAAACAATAATAAAATAAAAACAACGACTTACGTCGTCTCCAGAATGAGAGAAAACCCAAAGATAGCGAGTTACAGAATTTTCTGGCTTTTATATCCCCAAAAACATAGAATTACACAGAAAAACACGGAGTCTGTATAAATCACGTGATAGCAATAGAAATCCTTACAGAAAATCTACATACAGAGTTCTATTATAAAAATCTCGTCGATTCTCGTCTAAGAAATAACAAAACATTATCATGTCTACGGAAGCGTATTAGTGCAACTTTGTATATTTTTTCTTTAAAATTCCAACTTTAAAGTTGGAATTTCCAACTTTAATCTTGGAATTTCCAACTTTAAAGTTGGAATTTCCAACTTAAATCTTGATATTTCCAACTTTAAAGTTGATTTTTCCAACTTTAAAGTTGGAATTTCCAACTTTAATCTTGGAATTTCCAACTTTAAAGTTCACAGTTGGAATTTCCAACTTTAAAATTGATTTTTCCAACTTTAAAGTTGGAATTTCCAACTTTAATCTTGGAATTTCCAACTTTAAAGTTGGAAGAATCAACTTTAAAGTTGGAATTTCCAACTTTAAAGTTGATTTTTCGAACTTACAACTTTATATTTGATTTTTCAAACTTTAAAGATGGAATTTCAAACTTTAAAGTTGGAATTTCCAACTTTAAAGTTGAAATTTCCAACTTTAATTTTGGAATTTCAAACTTTAATATGTGAATTTCCAACTTTAAAGTTGATTTTTCCAACTTTTACATGTGAACTATTAGTTATGTTCCCAAAAATCTCGTATACACTCTCGAACTATTTTACAAAGACTTTATATTTCCCGCATT
This sequence comes from Magallana angulata, assembly GCF_025612915.1. Classification (NCBI taxonomy): domain Eukaryota; kingdom Metazoa; phylum Mollusca; class Bivalvia; order Ostreida; family Ostreidae; genus Magallana; species Magallana angulata. The sequence goes on from NC_069120.1 coordinate 29,495,473, forward strand.
AACAGAAAAATCGATAAAACAAAAATTCGGAACATTTCATAATTCTTCATACAAAGTAAGGTAAACTCCGGGAGTGCAAAAACGAAAGTACACATGTAGGAACGTAACACATGTCAACAATGATTGAATAATACGAAAGTAAGTTATTAAGGTTCATTATCAATCTATACAGTACAAATATTCCTCTCCATATGTACAGTTTTAATACATCTGCAACATTAAAGGATATTCTAAAGATAAAATAACAAAGGGGGGGATCACATTAAAAGATTAATTATTTAATAAAAAAAAGTCCCGGGTGTCTAGATACTGAGGGATGGAGGGAGGGAGGGGGGGGGTCGGCCCTCTCCTCAAGCACATGGGCTGCGTTCAAGATCGTAGCTGCTAGCCTAGCCGCTTGGTCGTAGATATCTAGGTTAGCCGCTATGTGTCTGATTTGAAGTTGGAAATATTCAACTAAAGACTTATTACATTGACATAATTTGTTAATTTCAAGCGGAAATATACATGTTAAGATTCATTATAACTTAAAGGATAAATAAAATATCACTAAATAACTAGATTTCATGTTTATTACAAAGTGGTAACTAAGGTGGCCATCTTGAAATCGATGTTTAGCATAAAATATTTAGGCTACTATATAGCGGCTAGGCTAGCTTTCCGTTCAACTACGTAGCCCTACGTAGCAGCTACGATCTTGAACGCAGTCCTGTGCTTATAATATGGCTAAAATTGTCAGTCCTTTCAATTTCAGGTGACGGGCTTGCTTCATCATTACCTCCCTTGAATCCGCCACTGTTGTCTACACCTCAAAATAAACGAACTCGTAGTCTCGCTGACTGAACCTAGTCGATTCATATATATCGTAGGTATATAAGTTTGTACAGCAATGAAGCCCGTAAAAAATATCTTGTGTCACGAAGGTTATCAGTTTAATGTTCATATATCATAAAATATGATATAAAGAATTTACTTTCACTTTGCGTACACATTGTTGTTTATTTATTGCATATATACTGTATGTACATGATAAATTTGCGATACACATTTATATGATTTTGCAATCTCATAACTAGTTTCAGATGGCATTATCCAATCCAGTAGTTCTGGATACTGTCCAAAATGAACCAGTCATTGGTCAGCACTATCTGGAGTGTTGCACTGAAGACTGTGGGAAGAACTGTCAATTTTACTGCAATCCATGTCACCGACCATTGTGTGAAAAATGCAGAGATGAACATCAGAATAGTCCCGCAACCAAGAACCACGAAGTGGTCTCTTATCGACAACGCAAAAGACAACTTCCTGTGGAGAAATGTAAGGATCACCCAAGCAAGGATATAGACATCATTTGTGAGGACTGTCAGGTTCCACTGTGTTCCAAATGCGCAATGCAAGACCATCGAAAACATGCACTGAACGATTTGGAGACAATTTACTCAGAGGGATTCACTCTTTGCTTAAATGAAATCTATAAAATTCATCAGTATTTTCTCCCAACTTCACAAGATATACAAAAAGACGTAATGAAAGAAACCACAGATATAAAAACAACCATAAATAGAATACGAACATCCATGAAGGCTGAAGCTGAAATTCTTAAAAGTCTGGTAGACACAGTCACTTCAGATAGTATAGAGCAAATCAACAAAATGGAAGAGGCACTTACAGAAGAGCTTCAGAGCCAACACAACACATACAAAGATTACATTTCTTATCTTAAAGACCTTGTCACAGAGTTCCATGGCTACCTGTCCTCTATTAAGCTTCAAAACAATCCACTCATTTTCTCGCTTGTTGACCGCCTTAATATCCAACCCATACCAGAGACCACCAAACCAGTCCCTCCAGTGTTTACTGCTGGTCAATACAGCAAGAAAGATGTCTCCAAACTATTGGGTAGAGTAACTGCTCCTGACATTAAGCCAGAGAACAGAGAAATAAAACCCATGGAGATGGCCTCTACACAGTTAAAACCAACAGAGAAACAGAAGAAACAAGACAGAGAGAAATCTGACATGAAACAAACACTGTCTCTGTCTTCCTCTTTCACCGAGGTCAGAGAGTACACAGTACCAGGTCTTTCTGATGTGAATCATATGTCTTTTGGTAAACCAGGCAGACTCTGGGGCAGTGATCATCATGGTAGACTTGTACAATTTGATCTACAGGGGAATCGTATTCAAATGATGCAAACCGGTGGTGGATCTGAAGGCTACCACACAGTCACACAGAATGGGGACCTGATCTATACAGACAAGAAGAAAAAAGTCATCAATAGGAAAACACTGGATAAAGCAACTACTAATTTCATCAAAACAGGAGACTGGGAACCTATCAGTATACACTCCTCCCACATTAACGGGGACATACTGGTGGGGATGATAAAGAACAAAAAGGCTAAAGTCACCAGGTACAACAAAACAGGAGAAGAAATACAGAACATACAGAGGGACAACAAAGGACAGGAGATGTATGAGTATCCACATTACATCACAGAAAACATCAATGGCGATATTTGTACATCAGACCTTAACAAACGAGCTGTAGTGGTCGTGAATAAATCAGGTCAATACAGGTTCTCCTACATAAGTCAGGGGTCACCGTTTTATCCTTGTGGTATCTGTACCGATCTCCTTGGTCACATCCTTGTGTGCAACTCTCGTTTCTTTGGTTCCCTCAAAGCAGACGACAGAGACGCAGTTCATCTATTGGATCAGGATGGTCAGTTGTTGTCTCTACTGCTCACACCAAAACAAGGTCAAGGTTTAAAGTTTTTCCATAGTCTGTGTGTTGATAATGAGAACAATCTCCATGTGGGACAACAGTACACCACCAGTGTGACAGTGTACAAGTATCTACAGTGATCATTAATTACATATTTTGACTATTTTGCAGTGTTTATTACTTTAGTTTTACATTACTGTCTTTCCAGATTTAAATCATTATTTGTGTCTTCTATTTCATATAATAATTATAATTTAGGAAAATCCTATTCAAAATTGTGTATATAAAAGATATACATGTATTCATTAATCTTGAAAAAATGTCCATTAATCAGCTTGTTACTTTGTCAGACAAAGATGCATAATTACAGTAGTAAGAAACATTATCCTAAAATTGTACATATTCTTTATTTTTATACTGTCGTGTTAAATACTATTAGTATATATAAATAGTGCCTGTTTTGGAGGGTAACTGTTGAAATCGATACTCCGAGAAAACCATTGTCAACCGACCCTCCCAAACAGACACTATTTATTTTATTATACTGAGTGTCTTAATTTTAAAGAAAATTTTACTGCTTTTATATAGATATGAAGTGAATTTTACAGCGAACTGTACGCGCATAATTTTCGCGCATGTAACAATTCGTTGTGTTACCCGTTGCCAAGTGTGTTGCTAATGCTGAGGGTAATAGAACGAATTATTAACTTCATCTAAACCAATCAGATTCCAGTATTTAACATGAAAGTATAATAAAACAAATTGTAACATGCACGAAAATTATGCGGTAGAATTCAAGTCATTCCTATAGAAAAGCAGTTACTGTAGATTTTTTTTTTAAATTAAGACATTTAGTATGATAAAATAAATAGTGCCGGTTTGGGAGGGTAACAATTGACAACTTCGCGTCAGTTGACAATGCTGGTTTTCTCGGGGTGTCAATTTCAACTGTCACCATCCTAAACAGGCAGTATTTATACATTGCATTTAGATTTTTGATATAATCATAGCATTGAACGAATTTATTTAAAATGTTATTTCAATTCTTGTAATACCTTGGTATACTTTTTATAGTCGAATTGATGGATCGTGCTGGATCTTAATGGATTTTCTGGGCAGTGATTCTATAGAACCCAGACCATTGACACCGGTGATAGAATGGACAGTTTGCCTGGTTTAATATCTTTTTGTTTGTGTATATCTAGATAAATTCATTGCTCATTTCACCACACAATATTTGTTATTTATCAGAAAATAAGAATAAGACTACATGAAAAGTTAAGGGGGGCCAGACTCATCCAAAAAATCTTGACAAGCAAAAAAAAAGGGGGGGGGGTTACTTTCCAAAATCCTAAACCGTGGGGGGGGGGGGGGGGGGGGGGGGGAGGTAAGTAAAGTTACTTACTTTTAACTTCAGTGAACTTATTTTAAATTCTAATTTTTACATGGTCCCTTAAAAGTGGGGGGCAAACTCCATCTTAATTCAATTTTTTGTATGTAAATTTAAGAAAAATCTTTGCTGCCCAAAAAAGTGGGGAGCCCGCCCCCCCCCCCCCCCGCCGATGCTACGTGCCTGAAGTAATTTGCTATATGTGAACAGATAGCAAAGTAGGTCCTCCTATTGATTCAGGTGACTTATAAAATAGTGAATGTACAATATGATCTTATTAAAGGGCGATTCTTTTAAACTGAATTTATATCATTTCCACAATAAAAACAAGTATCATAGATGGTTAAAAAAAAAGGTAAAGCATCATTTAAGAAATGAAGAAGAAACATATCAGTATGACACAAATGCCCTGCCAAACTTGACATTAAAATTATCTTAAAGCCAACAGATGTAAATTTGTCCAAAATGAAAAAATGAATGTCAATTCGCTGCTTTTGTAATATTCAAGTCATTTGTATTGTTAAAGCTGACATGAATTCATAAAAGCATTTGGTCGCCATATTAGTTTCGAACGCTCCTCTACTGCCACTGGGGTATATATACCGGTTCGGTTGCTTTCCGGTCGGTTGCTTTCCGATCGAGGCATCCAGGTCGCACGGACTTCTAAATGCATGAATTACACATTGTAGTAAAATGTTTGTAGCAAAGAATAAAGAAAACAACAATCAATGAAATACAAAATATATTAATTATGTGAATGGATTTCCCAGATATCTTTATTATTTTGCACAGACAGTGCTGCCTTACTTCGCATTCACATCGAACACGTGTGTCGTTCATACAGAGTGAATAACTTCTGCGTCTTTTTTAAAACCCCGGCGGCACTACATCCAACACATTCAATAAATGAAAGTAAATCCAATAAAGTAACAACGTAACATCGTTTCCATCCGTTCCTACAAAAATGCCCCGTTTCTAAAACCCATTCGATTATTAACATTGCTCGATCTGCCACAATGTGTTGTTTGCGTATGTTATACCATACACAGGAAAACGGTCCACAATTATCGAGGAATTTTATAAGTATCTGCCCCTGGATTTCAGTCTGCCTTGTTTCATTGTTTATTGTATATATCTTGCCAGTGCATTGGTTGTTATTTTATTTTTCTTCAAAACGCGTTTCTACACGTATTCTCGTCAAAAGGTAACGTGTTCGGATGTATGAAATACCTGAATGCGGTGAAGCATGAATGGTGCCCTCAGCCTTTTATAGGGGGTGTTTAGCGATGAGCAGAACAATAGAAATCGATAACTAATACGGCGGTAGTCGGAGATGACAGGGAAATAATGTGTATTTATGAATTCATGTCAGCTTTAATAAAGAGAGTAAAACACTAGTACATTAGTTTCCATAGTTAAAATGGAATTTTATTTTGAAAATCTTCTATCATGATATGAAGTCTGATAATGGATTTATATATTCACAGATAATGGGATGAAGATGTTTACACTTTTCCATGAATTCACTTTAGTCCTCTCAAATTTTTCATCCTTCCATCTTGATGTCCTGTGATTCCACTGGTTCGGTTTCCAGTGATTCTTCCTTTTTTTCTTCAGTTATGGGTGGTGTCTCTAAAGGTTCAGCCTTTCAGATTTTCTGTGATTATGCTACCGTAGATTACCAAAAGTACTCATAAAAGGACAGATTGAAGCTCTATGGCTGTTAAAACTGTTCTTGCAAGTGGTGTTCAAAAAGAACACCGAGATGCTGTATAGCAGGTTAAAATTGCGGTCGAAAAAATTCGCAATTTTTTTTCATTTTGCAACAAATCACTGTAGGTTGAATTTGTGCAAAATAGAAATTTGTAAAACATAAAATTAAATCCTGATCATGATACATGTATATTAACTCACAACGAAAAAAAAATTATTTCGGTGAAAAACAATTATAGTGGTATTTAAGAGCATCTAACAGAAGTTCTCTCGCTCTAGAATATGTCAAAGGCTTGTTTTTTTTTTTTACTCAACCTGTAAACATTTTCTTTCTTAAAAATGTGACTGCTCTGAAAATGAATTCTTCAGACTGAAACAGAAGACCAGTGTACGATATATATTTTTCAAGATTACTTACAGGACAGAGTTTTTTTCCTGTTTTAGCTATAACGACTATGTTACCTTGAATAAACACATCTGTTTTACTTTTTTCAATTTTGATTTCAATATGTGAACCAGATTAATGAAACTTAATATTACACATATTAATATGTACAAGTTCATCGTACCTCAGAAAACCAGCATAACCCAATAGTACCATGCAAACACGTCTGGAGTGATACAAATTTTCAACCTGAGAAAACTTATCCATAATTTTTTCTAAAATTTCTGGTGTAATAGGTTTCTTCTCAACTATAGGTTTGGACCTTAATCTTTTTCCGCCTTCTAAAATTAAATTCACAAAACTGTTATTGCACGGAATGTTACACAGGTTTATGCAATGAGTTCATTGAATACTACAGTATGCTGCATCAATAATCGCTTCTGAAGAATTGATCTGTATCAAATAAGATAAATAAACTGCTACTGTGGAGGGTAAAGCAGGTAAATCCTGAAAATCAAATGTTTTACACCAAGCCTTGAATCTCAGAAAATAACTAAAGTTCTATACGTTTTATAGGTATTTTCAGATCGACTGTTCAGTACTATATTACCCATTCCCAAAACTGTTTCCTATAGTCTTGGATCTTGAATCTCTCTAATTTCTTTCCCATGTAAGAATGTATATGCAAGCTGAAAATATATATATGATTAAATAATGTTTAATACATAAGTCAAAGAACCCATCATCAATTATAATATTATCTAAAGTCACATAAAGACTAATTAAACTATCATAATACACATAACAATGCCCAATCAAGGCTGAATTAAACATAATGCCCCGTCAAGGCTAAATCAAATACATTGCCCCATCAAGGCTATATCAAACACATTGCCCCATCAAGGCTATATTAAACACAATGCCCCATCAAGGCTAAATCAAATACAATGCCCAATCAAGGCTATATCAAATACAATGCCCCATCAAGGCTAAATCAATCATGTATATGCCCCATCAAGGCTATTAAGTCAATGTGCCCCATAAAGGCTAAATCAAACACAATGCCCCATCAAGGCTAAACAGTTCATATGCCCCATCAAGGCTAAACTAGTCATAATACCCCTACGAATCTTGTCCAGAATACGAACGGTTGTTACGCTCATAAGGCTTCCTGTTGTTGTTTCTTTTCTTTGCTCTAAAAATAGCTTGTCTAAGCTAAGTAGCATCGTCAGCATCATCAGTAATAGGGTCATCTTGATATTCTTGTACGACATCCCACCCATACTTGTCGGCAATACGTACAACTTTATTTCTTTTGTTCAAGTCTTTTACAACAGAATTTAAAGCGTCAATTGCAGATTCAACATTATTGCTTTTTAATAGTTTAACTGCTTTAAGAATGTCATGTTCTCTGTCCGAGTTAAATTCAAATTTGATCTTGTTACTTTGAAACTTAAAGTCCGGTACCTTTTTCTCCGTTGATTTTGAAGTCAAATTCAATTCGTTGACAATCTCCTGTTTCTGCCTTCTCAGCGCTCTCTCTAGCTTGTCAGAAAAGATATCCAATGCTTCTGCAGTCATTAATTCATCCATGGAATCTTGAATGGGCCCGTGTTGTGAACCACTAGGCGCAGCATGAAAAGCCCGCTCTTCTCCGACGTGGCTTGAACTCGTCTCAGTCAGAAGTACGGCCAGTAAAAATCGTGTTCGAAAGGGTTGATTGCTCTTCGATGACCTGTCTATACCTGATCGGTTCTATATATACTACAACCAAACAACTACTTGTATAACTGCGCTAAAAGAAGTTGTCCGTAAAAAATACACCTTACAGAAAATTATTTATATTGCTTTAACAAAAACATTATGTATGTACAAATGAGGCCATACAAAGTTATCTATCTGGGTCTCTGGCCAGTTATATCCCAAATTAAGGAAGGCATATTCATTTCTACTGTGAATAATATCAATACTTAAAATCTGAAATCCAATAGTTGGCCTATGCAACATGAAAGTATTATCTAATAATTAAGCTTTATTTAATACCTCAAATTTTTAATGTTTGTTGCATTTAACTAGGGCATTTGGAGACAAATCCAAACCACCATTTTACCAGAAAAGACAAGGGAAACAGTTTTAGACATGGCTGGTGAACCTCAAGATGGCGACACAGCTGAGGGTGAGGAACCTGACATGTTTGAGGGGAACCAGGAACCAGAACATCAACTCTCTGGGGAGGAGGGGTCCAGCGAGGGGAGGATCTAGCTGCATCAACAGACAGGTTGAGCTTGGAAGAGGAAAAGATAGAGGAAGACACTAGTACTGTGGATCAGTCACCTAAAGGTAGGCTAAGAATGTATCGATTACTATTCAAATTTAGAGCAGCAGTCATTTACTTGACTTTTTTTATTGGAGGGGGGGGGTATGTATTATTTTTACTTAAACTCCCAATCCCATTTTATTTAAACTTTTTGATGTCATATTGGATCATACCATTTATAAGGTTCCCTTCTTTTTTTTTTACCAAGAATATAGAAATGGATAGATATGTATCCCCATTAAAACTGACGCTCTTTAATTCTTCTGTTTGCAGTAATCTTAAAGATGTATATATCTAAATATTTAAATGCCTCCAATTAATTCAGTTTTCTATCAGTGGGGAAAGAAAAATAAGTAATATTGTATTTTGATAAGTGAAGATGGAATGATTTTTCAACTCTTCATCTATCCTTTAATCAGTATGCTTGATTCATAAAATTTAATTTGTATCCCACATTCCTGCATTTGACCTCATTCCAAAATGTGTTCATCTTTTAGTGAATTTAATGATGTCAATACAAAATAATACAAACATAGAAATTAAAAACATATTTAACCCCTGTAGCCTTTCCAACTTCTTCCTTGTAGAATCCATGGACGATTTTTTTAAATTGTGTTTCCAGTGTGCCATGAAAAAGTCTCTGAAACCTACAGACCTCCCAGTTCTTACAAGTGCTTTCTACAAACTACATATGGTCAAATTCTGGTAAGTGCTACATAAAAGTTTATTTTCAAGTTTAAAAAAAGTTTAGTAAATAAAATATTGTTTAAATTTTGAATTTTTTTTGGAGTATGACAATTTTGAGTTGTATTGAATGATCAGTTCGAACAATAAAAATCGAATAAAAATCGTTGACTGTATCAGTCAATAACTTTTGATTCTGAAGTATGACCTTGACCTTTAGTTATAAAATATCTATCTTGTAATAATCAACAAGTTGAAGTTTCAGAAAAGATGAACAAATGCAGCTTTTGTTCAATCATCAATTTTGTGTCAATGACTGCATACACTCTGTCAGATATAAGGCAGTATTAATTTTATTTAGTTTGAAAACTGTCTTATTTTCAAAACAAAATTTTATTGCCTTGTTATTTGTATCTCATTTTTAGTCCAGCTGATAAACACTTAGATGTCAAAAAGACTTCTTTCAAAAAACTATCCAAGTTTTTGAAGGAAATGGAGAAAGCTGGGTATATAAAAGTAAAGGAGTTGTCCAAAAGTGTGGAAAGCATTACAGACATGAAAAAAGATCACCCAGAGTGAGTGAAAAAGGAACACAATGGTGTAAAGATGGCTCAGAATTTATTTCAATATTCAGTTATATTTGAATTGGTGAAAGAGGAAGTCACCTTTATATGGTGTACCAGAAAACTGACTGATTGCCGAATCAAGTAATATGCTAGGATCTCTTGAGTTATGTTATCAGATAATGTATGAATGAAAAAAAAATTACACAGATAAATGTTAATTAATGTAAATCCCGTTTTACAGTTTACGGTATGTTAAACCACCAGAGGGTGCTGGTGTTATGGAAGCAACCCCAGCAGAGACGTCAGATTCCAAGTACCACCCGCCCCGCATCACAGAAATGTTGTCTTTCAATGCAGCTGTCCTCCCCCTTGTGAAAGAACTTGGAATGCAGTAAGTCAGCAGTAAAATGTAAATCAATTAAATGTAGAAGATATGTATCTGTAGAAATCAAATCTGTTCAACAGTTCTCTCCTCAAGATTTAATATTTCTATGGTACAGTATAGATATGTATCTGTTTAACTCAAACCAGATAGAAATCACCGATTTCAAATTTTGTTGTTGAAATTATATACCATATTAATATGTGGTATCATATATATCATAGGGCCACAAGCACACAACAGTGAATAAAATCTATCCCATGACTATTCTTCAACAAAAAAAAAACACCTTCGCTCTCCAGATTTCTTCTTGCTTTGGTGTCAGTATAGACTAATAAATAGATTGTATCACTTTGTAATCATATCTTTGGTTTCCTCTTGTACAATATATTGGCACTGATTTTGATGGTTATATCATGTTATTGGATGAAAAAAAAATGCAAAGTAATATCTTTTTCAAACAAACAACTAATTTTGAATTACATAAGGTATATATTTCTTTCATTTAATGATCATCGTTCAAAGTATTTTATTGTATTTATTTATTTTGTTAGAAAGGGAAGTGCAGTAACTGGTTCAGAGTTGCGGAATATAATAAATGAATATGTGAGGAAAAACAATTTACAGGATGAAAAGAACAAGAGGTAAATGTAGCATATACACAGTTTATCTCTCATATAAGTTTAGAATTTGTACATTATTTTTGTTTATTATGATTACACATGTAACTATGAAACATGACATTATACCATGGAAAGTATACATGTATACAGTGAGTGTGGCATTGTCTATGCACTGAGTAATACCAGTACATCTCGCCTTTTGTAATGAACAGTTTAAATTTCATCTCAAACAATTTTATTATGTCAATAGTAATTATTTGTTTTCATTCCAGCAAAGTTACACTAGATCCATTGCTTGCTTCCATTGTGCTGAATAAGGGAGAGAATGACGTCACTCAACTTCGATGGGACGATTAAACTTCAAGGTAAACAGCAAATGCTGATGGTTTTTTGCATTTATGTTCAAAAAATAGATTGCCATGAAAACATTGGAGATTTTTTAAAATTACTTTGATAAAGAAATATATCAAAAGTTGTCTTAAAATTGAAAGGGATAATTCACTTACAATGTTATCGAATTTGTTCAGAATCGCTGGCAAGATGCAAAATGTGTTCAAAGTGGAGTTTCAAGGACAACCACCTATCATCAGGAAAGGCAAAATGGAAGAAATCACCCTTAATGTGTTCCAAAGAGGTTCCAACAAAAAGGTATCGTCCATAACAGGGAATGAGAGGGTTCTTACAGGGATGAAAGTATCCAGTTAATGTATTACAGATGATATTGTATACAAAAGAAGATCATGAACTTTTACATGTACATTTTATGAAGAAAGGTTATCGTAATTTACGACGTAATTTACGACGTAAACAAAAGCAAAGTGATAAAAATTGTTGATATTGTATACAAACTATATATTTTCTGCAGTTTATATTCACCCTATCAAGGAAAGATGATGCTATATATACATGTATTAACTGGTATTAAAAACTTCCCAAACACTGTTGTGTTAAATGATTTGGAACTTTAATTTAATGTCATTTTAATTGCTCAATTCAAATATGGGCAACAGAAAAACAAAACTGGCCAAAATAAACGTGTGTGCTGTAACTGGTTTTGACTTCAAAATCTCGTGTATTTGATATTTTTTTTGTGATTTAAGGATAAATCCAAACTTTTTCCTAATTGAGAAAATAATGTCTGTGAAGATTATAAATATATCTTGGAATGAAAATGAAGATGCTTTTATATCAAATGCGTATTTTATTATCAGCATTTTCTGTTGGTTTTAAGGTGACGACCGTGGATAACCTGGATGTGTTTGGACTGGATCTGAAGGAGTTTGCCCACGCGATCCAAATAGCGATCCAGTGTAGTTGTACCGTGTCTCAAAGTAGTTCCAACAAAATGCAAGTGGTCATCCAGGGCAACCAGATTGCCTTTGTTGCCGATCTCTTGACGGGTAATTTCTTATCATTGTTTGCCAATAGGTATTGCATTTTATGAGAATATGTAGATTAACCATCTTAATTATTTACATCAATTATCTTTTTCTCTTTATAGGAAAATATAGAATTCCCAAAAAGTACATCAAAGGTTTAGGAAAGGCACCAAAAGGAAAACGAATATAAACTGTGATACATTAGCTGATTATTTATATTGAAGGAAAAAATAAAATTGTACAATTCACTATTGATTAGTTCTGTGTTGTTTTATGTATTATTTTTACTTAAACTCCCAATCCCATTTTATTTAAACTTTTTGATGTCATATTGGATCATACCATTTATAAGGTTCCCTTCTTTTTTTTTTACCAAGAATATAGAAATGGATAGATATGTATCCCCATTAAAACTGACGCCCTTTAATTCTTCTGTTTGCAGTAATCTTAAAGATGTATATATCTAAATATTTAAATGCCTCCAATTAATTCAGTTTTCTATCAGTGGGGAAAGAAAAATAAGTAATATTGTATTTTGATAAGTGAAGATGGAATGATTTTTCAACTCTTCATCTATCCTTTAATCAGTATGCTTGATTCATAAAATTTAATTTGTATCCCACATTCCTGCATTTGACCTCATTCCAAAATGTGTTCATCTTTTAGTGAATTTAATGATGTCAATACAAAATAATACAAACATAGAAATTAAAAACATATTTAACCCCTGTAGCCTTTCCAACTTCTTCCTTGTAGAATCCATGGACGATTTTTTTAAATTGTGTTTCCAGTGTGCCATGAAAAAGTCTCTGAAACCTACAGACCTCCCAGTTCTTACAAGTGCTTTCTACAAACTACATATGGTCAAATTCTGGTAAGTGCTACATAAAAGTTTATTTTCAAGTTTAAAAAAAGTTTAGTAAATAAAATATTGTTTAAATTTTGAATTTTTTTTGGAGTATGACAATTTTGAGTTGTATTGAATGATCAGTTCGAACAATAAAAATCGAATAAAAATCGTTGACTGTATCAGTCAATAACTTTTGATTCTGAAGTATGACCTTGACCTTTAGTTATAAAATATCTATCTTGTAATAATCAACAAGTTGAAGTTTCAGAAAAGATGAACAAATGCAGCTTTTGTTCAATCATCAATTTTGTGTCAATGACTGCATACACTCTGTCAGATATAAGGCAGTATTAATTTTATTTAGTTTGAAAACTGTCTTATTTTCAAAACAAAATTTTATTGCCTTGTATCTCATTTTTAGTCCAGCTGATAAACACTTAGATGTCAAAAAGACTTCTTTCAAAAAACTATCCAAGTTTTTGAAGGAAATGGAGAAAGCTGGGTATATAAAAGTAAAGGAGTTGTCCAAAAGTGTGGAAAGCATTACAGACATGAAAAAAGATCACCCAGAGTGAGTGAAAAAGGAACACAATGGTGTAAAGATGGCTCAGAATTTATTTCAATATTCAGTTAGATTTGAATTGGTGAAAGAGGAAGTCACCTTTATATGGTGTACCAGAAAACTGACTGATTGCCGAATCAAGTAATATGCTAGGATCTCTTGAGTTATGTTATCAGATAATGTATGAATGAAAAAAAAATTACACAGATAAATGTTAATTAATGTAAATCCCGTTTTACAGTTTACGGTATGTTAAACCACCAGAGGGTGCTGGTGTTATGGAAGCAACCCCAGCAGAGACGTCAGATTCCCAGTACCACCCGCCCCGCATCACAGAAATGTTGTCTTTCAATGCAGCTGTCCTCCCCCTTGTGAAAGAACTTGGAATGCAGTAAGTCAGCAGTAAAATGTAAATCAATTAAATGTAGAAGATATGTATCTGTAGAAATCAAATCTGTTCAACAGTTCTCTCCTCAAGATTTAATATTTCTATGGTACAGTATAGATATGTATCTGTTTAACTCAAACCAGATAGAAATCACCGATTTCAAATTTTGTTGTTGAAATTATATACCATATTAATATGTGGTATCATATATATCATAGGGCCACAAGCACACAACAGTGAATAAAATCTATCCCATGACTATTCTTCAACAAAAAAAAAAACACCTTCGCTCTCCAGATTTCTTCTTGCTTTGGTGTCAGTATAGACTAATAAATAGATTGTATCACTTTGTAATCATATCTTTGGTTTCCTCTTGTACAATATATTGGCACTGATTTTGATGGTTATATCATGTTATTGGATGAAAAAAAAATGCAAAGTAATATCTTTTTCAAACAAACAACTAATTTTGAATTACATAAGGTATATATTTCTTTCATTTAATGATCATCGTTCAAAGTATTTTATTGTATTTATTTATTTTGTTAGAAAGGGAAGTGCAGTAACTGGTTCAGAGTTGCGGAATATAATAAATGAATATGTGAGGAAAAACAATTTACAGGATGAAAAGAACAAGAGGTAAATGTAGCATATACACAGTTTATCTCTCATATAAGTTTAGAATTTGTACATTATTTTTGTTTATTATGATTACACATGTAACTATGAAACATGACATTATACCATGGAAAGTATACATGTATACAGTGAGTGTGGCATTGTCTATGCACTGAGTAATACCAGTACATCTCGCCTTTTGTAATGAACAGTTTAAATTTCATCTCAAACAATTTTATTATGTCAATAGTAATTATTTGTTTTCATTCCAGCAAAGTTACACTAGATCCATTGCTTGCTTCCATTGTGCTGAATAAGGGAGAGAATGACGTCACTCAACTTCGATGGGACGATTAAACTTCAAGGTAAACAGCAAATGCTGATGGTTTTTTGCATTTATGTTCAAAAAATAGATTGCCATGAAAACATTGGAGATTTTTTAAAATTACTTTGATAAAGAAATATATCAAAAGTTGTCTTAAAATTGAAAGGGATAATTCACTTACAATGTTATTGAATTTGTTCAGAATCGCTGGCAAGATGCAAAATGTGTTCAAAGTGGAGTTTCAAGGACAACCACCTATCATCAGGAAAGGCAAAATGGAAGAAATCACCCTTAATGTGTTCCAAAGAGGTTCCAACAAAAAGGTATCGTCCATAACAGGGAATGAGAGGGTTCTTACAGGGATGAAAGTATCCAGTTAATGTATTACAGATGATATTGTATACAAAAGAAGATCATGAACTTTTACATGTACATTTTATGAAGAAAGGTTATCGTAATTTACGACGTAATTTACGACGTAAACAAAAGCAAAGTGATAAAAATTGTTGATATTGTATACAAACTATATATTTTCTGCAGTTTATATTCACCCTATCAAGGAAAGATGATGCTATATATACATGTATTAACTGGATTTAAAAACTTCCCAAACACTGTTGTGTTAAATGATTTGGAACTTTAATTTAATGTCATTTTAATTGCTCAATTCAAATATGGGCAACAGAAAAACAAAACTGGCCAAAATAAACGTGTGTGCTGTAACTGGTTTTGACTTCAAAATCTCGTGTATTTGATATTTTTTTTGTGATTTAAGGATAAATCCAAACTTTTTCCTAATTGAGAAAATAATGTCTGTGAAGATTATAAATATATCTTGGAATGAAAATGAAGATGCTTTTATATCAAATGCGTATTTTATTATCAGCATTTTCTGTTGGTTTTAAGGTGACGACCGTGGATAACCTGGATGTGTTTGGACTGGATCTGAAGGAGTTTGCCCACGCGATCCAAATAGCGATCCAGTGTAGTTGTACCGTGTCTCAAAGTAGTTCCAACAAAATGCAAGTGGTCATCCAGGGCAACCAGATTGCCTTTGTTGCCGATCTCTTGACGGGTAATTTCTTATCATTGTTTGCCAATAGGTATTGCATTTTATGAGAATATGTAGATTAACCATCTTAATTATTTACATCAATTATCTTTTTCTCTTTATAGGAAAATATAGAATTCCCAAAAAGTACATCAAAGGTTTAGGAAAGGCACCAAAAGGAAAACGAATATAAACTGTGATACATTAGCTGATTATTTATATTGAAGGAAAAAATAAAATTGTACAATTCACTATTGATTAGTTCTGTGTTGTTTTATGGGTATCTCTAGATTTTTTTTACTAACCTGGCTAAGATATTGTAATATGCTTTTCTGCAAGGTCTATGGGTTTAATTTTGTAAAAGTTGTAATTGTTGTTAAGAAAGTCTTGTTTTAAAAAATAATTGTTAGAGTAGTTCACTGGAAACAACCAATAGTCAAGTATTGTGTTGTGTATACATAGCATTTAAAACATTCTATTTTATTGCATTTATAGGGGCATGGTCACGATTTTGATCAAATTTTATTTTTCTATTTTTATTATTTACAGTGCTTTAGGAATGTATTTCTGATGATCAAACGATATTAGAGAGTCGGTCGTAGAGTTACAAGCAAGAAACAGGGCTCACAATTCTTTATCATGTAAACAAGGCTCATGCCCTGTTTTGGTTCAATATACTAGTAAAAATCTTTTTCAAGCTGATTTGTCTATCTTGTTATTCATCTTAAGCATGAATAAACAGTTCCTAACGTTCATTTCAGGTCTACAATTGGAATTTTCACTTCAACATTCAAAATGTAAACAAAAGCTTTGTTTACATAGCAAAGAATTGCAAGCTCTGTAACTCGCTTATAACTCAACGAATGACATTCAAATTTTGGTTGCCTATTAAAATTAAAATCGGAAAAATAATTTTTGACCAAAATGGTGACCATGCCCTTTTAAGGGTGTGTGTATTTTGCAGCACACTTTAAAAAATTGCGCTTTTTTTAAGAAAAAAACCAACTGATTTTATTTTTTGTGATTAATTTTATTGGTCATAAATTACGATGGTTTTTAAATTAGAATGAAATCAAAGAGTTTTCCACGGTCTCGTGATGTTTAAAATATAATAACGCGATGAGAAGTCGTAATAACTACATTTAAAGTTGTTAGTAAGTGTTATATATATATACCGGTATATATATATATATATATATATATATATATATATATATATATATATATATATATATATATATATATTTTCGCGATCATTGTAGAAAAACTGTATTTAAGGAATCTTTCTTTAAGTATTATGACGTCATAATTTCGGTCGGGGCGTGGTCAAATCCAATAAAGCCCGAAGTGCTTTATGATAGATTTGACCACGTTCCGACCGAAATTATCACCTCATAATATTCAAAGAATGATTCCTTATTACTTATATTTATATTTTTCTAATTTGTCACTTTCAAACAACATTATTTTAAAAACCACTAATTGTTTATGTAGCACATGCTATGTATTACTACGCAGCGCAGCCAATACCGTTTTTCGGTTGTGTTACAAGACACGCCCATTTTGTGTTCACTCATGTTATATGAAGTTATTGGGTTTTAGGGTTTAAAATTGATTCGTTATATTATCACAGACAAAGACAGTTGAAAATGTAAATATAAAAAAAGTAATTAAAAGCCCTAAGATTATTGAATTGCAATCATATGCATTTTTATTTCTGAAATACATGTACCCCCGGAACATCAGTTTTGAAGAGTTTATATCTATTGATTTATTACATCATCATTACCAACCTTTCTAATACTTAACGCATCGTAGTGATTCAATGAAAAATACAGAATCCAACAATTATCGAATGTCAATATATGTTCATATATAGGTATGTATAGCTATATAATAGTAATGTTAATCTATAAAATTATTTCTTTGGTGATTTGTGCAGTTACGAATAAAGGTTGCGTCATTGCAGAAAAAAATACATATCCGCATAAGCGGGTTATTGGTATATATTTACATTTTCAACTGTCTTTGTCTGTGATAACATTACGAATCAATTTTAACTCTAAAACCCAATAACTTCGTAAAACATAAGTTGCACAAAATGGGTGTGTCTTATACCATAACCGAAAAACGGTATTGGCTGCGCCGCGTAGTAATACATAGCATAAAGCCTTTCGGGCTTTATTGGATTATACCACGCCCCGACCGAAATTATCACCTCATAATCTTCAAAGAATGACTCCTTATTCCTTAAATATGGGCGGTGGAGAGGGCAAAAATACCAAAATACATAATTTTTTTAACTTTAATTCTAAGGACTATAAAATTGTAAGGATTGAGATTGAATGCACTATTTACTCAAAATACGCAAAATAAATAAAACCATAATCAACAACTTTGTGTACAATAAATGATCCTAAATGTACATGTTCATTGCCAAAATAAATGAGGACAAGTTTCACACCTTGCCATACATGTACATACACAAACTGAAATCTACATCGGAGCGAAATGGACGTTACATTTGAATATTGTAAGACAAGTATTTGTTTTGTATTTTTTTCAATACTTTTTGTCCTTTCCGCCGCCTATAACTTTGTAATACGAAAGACAAAAAGACCAAACAAACAAAATATCGAGATATGTAAGAAAAAAAGCTTTATAAACGGAATCATTTTTTTGCGTATTTTGAGATGTAGTTAAATGCAGACGCCAATTTTAAATAAGAAACAGGGAATCATATCTCTTTTTTTAGCATTATGAGGTGATTAAATACGGTTGGGGTGATTAAACCCAATAAAGCCCGTATGATTTATGATAGATTTGATCACACTCGATCGTAATTTGTCTCTTCTTAATCTCCGAAGAATGATTCCCTATTATAATTATATAACTTTCAGCAATTTTACGATTAAATATCAAAATATTGTTAGTGATAAAATATGTATTGGACTATAAGTTACAAAATCGGTTCGTAGTATTATCAGAGCTAGACTGAGACACTGGATAATGTAATATTTTTTATAAATAAAGTGTTATGGTTCAGAATAAAAGGTGATAAATTATACATGATATTTCTTTGTTTTACTCATAAGAGGGTCATACTTTATATTAGCTTGATGAACACATGGGATATGTACTTCTTCCTTGGTTTATCTTATTTGACGATGGTTTGCCAATTCACTTTATCTGAAGAGGTACATGTAACTTTACGCACTTAACGCTCGTATCAGTGACTGAATTAAGGTACAAAGTGTGAAATCCACCCTGGAAGAAACCAATCTGTGCATGTGATCTAGCTATTCTATCACAGAACAGTAAGTTGAATATTTCCATTTCACGTTTAAAACATTTATGAAATTTATTTAATTATTTACGTAAGTTTGCTACATTTCATACAACCAAAACAATTATGATCTATTCTGCAATTATGGGGGGGGGGGGGGCGCACATGATTTCAGCTAATAAAGATTATATTTACCCAACTCTACCCCAAATATTTCCTGTTTCTTAAATCCTTAATTAAGAATAACATGATATTGAACTAATCCGGTTGTTGCCTTATGGGAATTCGGGTCTGACATCACCATACGTAGGTGTGAGTTTTCTTGGTTGCTAAAAGGTTTCAGTCGATAAAACTGGTTAAAACTGAATCGTGTGGATTTCAGTCATGTCAATGTCTATAGAGCTATGAATTAGTCAATTTCTGTAACTAAAAAAAAATAGATCTTGGGAGATTAATATTTGGTAAATATAAATATTGAAATATGAAGGTGATATGCAATTCAGACGCAAATTTTACGTATAGTGCAGAACTTGATTATGCAGTTGCTCTTCAGAACTCTTTTAACAGAGCTGATATACCTTCTTTTAGATGGCACTTTCCAAATCCCAAGTACCTGATGCAGCCCAGCACTACTTGGTGTGTGGCACTGAAGAGTGTAAGAAGAACTGTCAGTTTTACTGCAATCCTTGTCACTTGCAATTGTGTGAACAATGCAGAGATGAACACCAGAAGAGTTCGAAAACCAAGAACCATGAAGTGGTTTTTTACAGACAACGCCAGCATCAACTTCCTGTGGAGCAATGCAAGGATCACACGACTAGGAATATAGACATGCTATGTGAGGACTGTAAAATTCCAGTATGTTCTAAATGTGTAATACAAGACCATCAAAAACACACACTCAATGATTTAGAGACAATTTATTCAAAAGGATTCACTCTTTGCCTTGATGAGATCTATAAAATCCATCAATATTTTATCCCAACGTCACA
Source organism: Magallana angulata (assembly GCF_025612915.1). NCBI lineage: Eukaryota > Metazoa > Mollusca > Bivalvia > Ostreida > Ostreidae > Magallana > Magallana angulata. The sequence goes on from NC_069120.1 coordinate 29,515,711, forward strand.
AGATATGCAAAAAGTAATAATGAAAGATACCAAAGAAATAAAAGCAACCATGGATAAAATGCGAACATCCATAATGGCTGAAGCTGAAATGCTTAAAAGTCTGGTGGACACAGTGTTATCAGATAAAATAGAACAAGTCAACAAAATGGAAGAGTCACTAATGGAGGAGCTTCAGAATCAAGACAAAACTTATCATAATTACATCTCCTATCTCAAACACCTTGTCAAAGAGTTCCATGGCTACCTGTCCTCTGCTAAACTTCAAAACAATCCAATCATTTTTTCTTTTTCTGATCAGTTAAAAATCCAACCCATACCAGAGATCACCAAACCAGTCCCTCCAGTATTTACTACTGGTCATTGCAGCAAGGAGGATATTGCCAAATTACTGGGTAAAGTAACGGTTCCAGATATAAAACCAGAGAACAGAGAAATTAAACCCATGGAGACTGCCTCTACACAGTTGAAACTTAGAGAGAAAGAGATGAAACAGGTGGGAGAAAAATCTGACGTGAAACCAACACTGTCTTTGTCTTCCTTTGTCACCAAGGTCAGGGAGTACAAAGTAACAGGTGTTGACTGTGTATGTCATATATCACTAGGTAAATCAGGCAGACTTTGGGCCAGTGACAGAAAAGGTAACCTTGTCCAAACAGATTTACAGGGGAATCAGCTAAAGATACAAACCAGTGGTGGATCTGAGGGCTACCACACAGTCACACAGAATGGGGATCTGATCTATGTAGACAAAAAGAACAGAGTCATCTATAAGATAAAACAGAAAAATACAATCATTGAATTCATTAGAACAAGAGACTGGGAACCAATCAGTATATACTCCTCCATCATCAACGGGGACATATTAGTGGGGATGATAAAGGGTATAGAGGCTAAAGTCACCAGGTACAACAAGACAGGAGAAGAAATACAGAACATACAGAGAAACAAAGATGGACAGGAACTTTATTGGCATCCACACTACATCACAGAAAACTTCAATGGTGATATCTGTACATCAGACTTAACCAAAAAAGTTGTAGTGGTGGTGAATAAATCAGGACAACTCAGGTTCTCTTACACAGATCAGAGGTCAAAGTCTACTCCCTATGGTATCTGTACTGATCTCCTCGGTCACATCATTGTTTGTAGCAGTCGGTCTATAGTTCACTCAGTTAACATCCTTAATTATGATGGACGTGTCTTGTCTCGACTACTCACACCACACGAAGGGCTAATGAGTCCCCTTGGTTCAAATGTGGATGACGAGAACAATCTCCATGTGGGACAATGGAACACAAACAAAGTGAAAGTGTACAAGTACCTCCAGTGATTATTATTTACATATTTTGACTAATGGTTTATTATGTTTCATCACTGTCTTTCCAAGTATGAATAAATATGTGTGTTTTCTATTTTCATCTTATTTATTATAATGTAGGAAAATCCAATTCAAATCCAATTCAAAAATTGTGAACTTATATTCATAAAAGATGTACGCTGTATATGTATTCATTCATTTGGAAAATTAATGTCCCATTCATCAGCTTGTTACTTTGTCAGACAAAAATGCATAATCAAAATAGTAAGAAACATTGTAGTACAATTGTACATATTCTCTATTGTATTTATCGTAGCATTGAACGTCGCATATATTTCAAATGTTATTTCAATTTTTATAAATGTAATACCTTGTCAATGACAATGGTAAGATATTCAGAGGATGTATGCGGAGCGAATAAAATGACACAAATCCTTGGATCAAATTCTCGAATTACAAGTGATTTAATTTCTATATGTAAACAGATAGCAAAATAGGTCACCCTATTGATTCAGGTAACCTAAAAAAAATAGTGAATGTACAATATGATCTTATTAAGGGGCGATTCTTTTAAAACTGAATTTATAGCATTTCCACAATACAAACAAGAATCAAAGATGGTTTAAAAAAAAAAGTAAAGTATCATTTGAAGATGAAGAAGAAACATATCAGTATGACACAAATGCCCTGCCAAACATTATCTTAACAGCTTAAAGCCCACAGATGTGACATTGTCCAAATGAAAAATAATGAATTGTCCAATTGCTGCTTTTGTAATATTGAATTCATTAATAAAGAGAGTAAGATACTAGTACATTAGTTTCCATAGTTAAAATGGAATTTTATTTTGAAAATCTTCTATCATGATATGAAGTCTGATAATGGATTTATACATTAACACATAATGGGATGAAGATGTTTACACTTTTCCATGAATTCACTTTAGTCCTCTCAAATTTTTCATCCTTCCATTTTGGTGTCCTGTGATTCCACTGGTTCGGTTTCCAGTGATTCTTCCTTTTTCTCTTCAGTTATAGGCGGTGTCTCTAAAGGTTCAGCCTAAAGATGAAAGTATACATGTATATTTGGTTTAGTAGATTTTCTGTGATTATGCTACTATAGATTACCAAAAGTAGGTCACTGTGACCTACTTATAAAAGGACACATTGAAGCTCTATGGCTGTTAAAGCTGTTCTTGCAAGTGGTGTTCAAAAAGAACACCGAGAAGCTGTATAGCAGGTTAATATTGGTCGAAAAAATTCGCAATTTTTTCATTTTGCAACAAATCACAGTAGGTTGAATTTGTGCAAAATAAAAATTTGTAAAACATAAAATTAAAACCCGATCATGATACATGTATATTAACTCACAATGAATGATTGTGATTAATGAAATGGTTTTCAAAAAGCAGCAGTTATTTGTTATACCCATTTATAATTATTGTTGTAATATAACATTTAAGTGCACCCAACTTCTATAATGGAAAGATTGCTACTTTCAATTGATTTCCACACCTTTTCAGGTGCTAGATACTCATATGAGTACCTTGTATAAACACTCAGATTTTTTATATTCTCGCATTTTGATACATAACAGCGGGGTCAGGGAATTAAAGGGACTTGGACACGATTTGACTTAAAATTTTCAAATTTTATGTTTTTATTTTCAATGTTTATACTGATGAATATAGAAGTCTATAATGCTTTGTCAAAATTTTAAAGTCAAATATCAAGTTATAAGCAAGATACAGAGTTCATAATTATTTGTTTTGTAAACAAAGCTTGAATATTGTCATTTTTTACATAATTATGTGTTGTATTGGTGTAAGTTTCAATCAAATAAATCTTTCTTTCGTTGATAATAGTATTTATGTGGATATTGAATTAAATTTTGCATGTCATTTTGTCTAAGAAATGGTAATTCTCTACATTACATTTTTTGTAAACAACTATAAGACTCGAGCTTTGTTTACATAGCAACCAATTCTTACCTCTGTATCTCACTTGTAACTTGACTTTAACATTCAATATTTTGGTCAACCATTTAAAATGCACAAGTGAATCATTTTATAACTAAAAAATAAAAATAACATTTTTGATCTTAAATCGTGTCCAAGTCCCTTTAAGGAGGCTGGGGGGTCCAAAAAAAATTTCTCCAAAATTCACCAAATTTGCAGAAATGTTTCATATAATCTTAGTTTACATTTAAATATGGAAGACTACATCACAATCATCGTTAATTTTATCATTTATTGCATCTGAAGAAATTGCACGTTATGTAAAAAAAAAATGAAAATATGAAAAATATTTGAAATATAAATACAGGCAAAAACATACCAATAACATCACAAAAAATTAACACAATAAGAAAAACTTAACATTATTTGTTATAAAGAAAAATATCACAATTTTACCAAAAATATGTATGTCATACAAATGCAAATATGTGAAACAAAAAAAAAGTAGCCACAAGATTTTTTCCAAATTTTAACACAATAATAATCAATACATGTGTAATAAAGATTGAGCATTTAAAAAAAATTTCGATGGTGAAATTTAAAAAAAAAAAAATAAAAGGAAAATATTAGAACAAAATATTTGAAGTTTTACAAGTTACCTCCCTTTGAAAAGTTAGGAAATGCTGAAAAACAGCTGAAATAATTTTTTTGCATCTTGTAAACCTTGGTTTACCATCAATTGACTCTTTAAATAATGTTTCAATACCATCATATCAATTTCTTTCAAAAGACAATTTCAGTACATTGTTTGAGTTATAGAACATTAAAGTGAAAATCTTTTTTGAATAGAGATAAAAATGCTTTAAAATCGGTACATAGAATTACCGAAATATGCACGATTTACCGAAATACCCGGTGAAAACACCGAAATACCCTTCAAAAACACCAAAATGCCCATTATTACGTCATAAAGAGTGTATGTCTAGTATTTTATAAAGATAGTTATTGCATATAAAGTTAATTTTTTGAATAAATCAGCCGATTTTCGTGGTTATTGATTAAAATGCAATTCTTCCAAGCAAGGTAACTCTTTCATTGAATTTAGTTTTTAACGTGTTGATAAAAATCCAAATGTACCTAATTCTTTTTATTAATTTTATTCTTGTAAATAACCATAATTAAATTTATTTTGAATAATTCAATTAAACTGGACATAAATGTTTTCATCTCATTCGTTAACAGGTTATTGCCCTGTGACCAGTATTATTTACTCACAATAGAAAGGTGCAATTCTGGTAGAAAAAGGAATATTTATAGTATTATCATGTCAAATTATTATATGATATTAAAAAATAAAAGCTGATAAACTGTTATTTTTAATCCTTAGTTATTTTATTCAGGGAATAAAATTTTACACCTCTATTCGAGTGAAAAGCAATTCATGCAAGAGTTATTGTTATTAACCCAATGTCTACACATGTTAAAAATCGCTATTTATGTCAAAATACTTACATTATCAAACTGAATATTGGGAAAATACATTTAAACACTTAGATTCAAACTATGATATTAAATTTTTGTGCTCAAATGAGGCATTTCGGTGTTTTTGAAGGGCATTTCGGTAAATCACGGGTATTTCGGTAATTCTAGTTACCCCTTTAAAATGGCAGCCACCCCCCAGCCTCGTTAAGTACTTGCATAAAATAAAAAACCAACAGTAGGTTAAAATTTAGACTGTAGGTCATATGGTGGCCTACTTCATAAGAAGATACCATACCTTGAAATAAATATTTATATCCAGAATCACCATTCTTTGATAAGCAGGGTGACAAAATACATGTATATAAATGATTACATATCCAGGAACTGCTTTACCTTTGTCTGCCTCCCTCCTTCGTGCTGTGACATCAGTCTGTTGATTTTCTGGTTGTAGAAGTCGTACACAAACTGAGCCATGTGGGGCATGTTTTTCATAATCATTGCTTCTCCTTTGATTGGTTCATTCATCTACATAAAAAAGATGTATAATAACCACACTTGGGATAAAAATGTCATTTAACCTTATGACATAAGTTCTTCAATAAATCCTGTTTCATAATGGTTTTCATATAATTGAAATAAATATTCAGAGTTTCGGTACATTTTTTGTCCACAAACTAAAAATTCATTGGCTTAATTTATTTTTTGATAACTTTCAATAAACGTGTACAGAAGTACAGATAACTCGTATACCTTCCTGGAAGGTGGATAAACTTCTGATGGCACAATGTGAAGTTGTAAGGGTCTGGCCATCAACTGTAAACAAAAAAATCATGATAAAATATATCATCATAAAATATAAACTATCATGTTAACATTCACTATAATTCATTCACTGTTTCACGTATGATATCCTAATCAACAATGTAAAAATGCCTGTTTCACATATAAAGCCTTACTTGATATCTACAGTGTACTTCAAGTAAACGAACTAGGTAACATACAGTACCAATAATACACTGATCTAAAAGGGGTGGTCCTACTTGTAGATGTTTTCCAATTACAAAAAATAAAATTTTAAATAATTTCTAGTTGAGAATCTTTAATTTTTACCTTGTTAAACGTTGGAGTGAGCTCAAAACAATTACTGAACAGAGAGACCCTGCCAAACACGTACAGTCCCAGTCTGGCTCGGGACATGGCCACCACCAATCTTCTCACGTCTCTGTAGGACAAAAAAACATATGCATAAAAACTTAAATTTTTCCCATTTTTATACACTATTTTAACACGATTGTTCTTTTTCTATTTCTTCAATTTTCATGTATATATAGATACAAGTTCATTTAAACTTTAAGGGTAGAAAAATAATATATTTTTGAAAAATAATAAATCTTAATCAAAGTACTGAAGTACTGACAGGAGTTGATTTTATCGATTTATTTATCATTTATTTTAAAATCAGCGATATGTGATTTTGCATGGCAAGTAGTATCAGTAATCGAAATATTTCTGAGAAATTGTATAGATCCAGGCACGATTGAACTCTAGTTTTGTTCAACCAAACGCTCGACTGTCTCCGTTTATCTCCGACAAGCAAGAGAGACTCACTGTTTTGTCAGATATTAACGGAGACAGCCGAGCGTCTGGTTGAACGAGACTAGTACATTGAAGTCTAGCGTATGAATACATGCATACGACTTCAAAACATATCTAAACTGTTTGTACCATTTAAAATCTCACTATTTTCATGGTATTAATAAATAGGTTTTATTGAAAAACAATGCTTCAGAATACATTGCATCGAATTTATCGATTATTTTCAGGAACTAAGTGTTGTCAGCGGTATTGATTTGTGCTTAGGTCCAAACACTGTTTCATTTTCGGTTTGCCCGAGTAAGTGCATAGGAGAGTTGATTAAAATCAACTCCCAAAAACTACCACTGTCATTGATAATAATTTATCATATTTATTGGAAAGTGCAATGCAACTTTTTTCAGTCAAAATTTAAGTTGCTTCAAATTGCTTATGAGTATGATTTATTTCCCGTTTGATAGTGTCATTAAATGATACCTTAAATGTCCAACTGTCTTTGTTCTGACGAGTGAGAGAAGGATGTAATCATTCTGCTGACCTTGGTAACGATCTACTGTAGTCACCTGGAAAGAAAGAAAAGTATTTAATTTTCATCTTAGGTCTCTGCTGATGTTTAGTTACACTACCAACAAATAGATACACAATGAACTCGAAAATTATAAAATCTAAAGGTGTCCCAAATCTATACAGGCTTTGATTCTATTACCAGTATATACATGTATATACAATGTACAGTCAAACTTAGTTATCTCGAACTAGATAAGACTGTTTAAAAACTTCGAGATATCCGAGTATTTGAGATACCAAGGGTAAAATACTACAAAAATAAGTGGTTGTGACTTACAAATCACTTCGACATATCCATTGTGTTCGAGATATCAGTGTTCGAGATATCGAAGTTCAACTGTATCACAACTTAAAAATTTATTCAATACTATGAATATTTTATTAAATGTCAATGAGTAGTACAATGATGAATTACATGTACATGTATAAGTTCAATCAAGTGTTTTCGGATACACTGTAGTGCCAAAAACATTAACTCAAATAAGATAGAGAGGACAAAATTACTGATAAACCAATACAACACAGCTGTTATTTTCATAAAAATACAAATAAAATGGCATAGGGTGTAAAAGAGGTAGACCTTGTGTGGTGTCCCAATGAACTGATTCCTGCCACATCGCTGTTTGATCACGTCCCTGATCAGGTGTTTCTGACCGTTATAGGTCGTTAAGATGGAGATCTTCTCAGCAGGATAACCAAGAAGCCGCATATACATGAAGGTAGCTACAACATACTCAGCTTCCCCCAAATTCTGATAGAAGAATGGGTTGGGTTCTGATTCGCCCACGCCGTTAAAGTCCTGGACATCTATCAGTTGATAGTCAAACACAAACCCTGCATTAGCCTTCTTGTACTCGGGATGCACCATGACGTGAGAGAGACTGCCCAGTTTCTTGTATCTCCAGTTGTATAAACTGGCTATCCTAAAAATTTTCATTAAATATATAGTCAAAGATAAATTGCAAGTGTCAATGATAATTCAATAAATATATTGTCACATACGTACAGTACAATGAAAAATCATTTAAAAGTTATACATTAATTTTATTTGTACATTGAAATGAAAAAAAACATTTACAAAATATCATTGTCAGTATTAACTCTAGTTTCAATAATATAATGAATCTAAGCTTATTTTAACACCAGATATTTGGAATGATAAAGTTGCCTTCAGTCAATTTCAGTTTCCATATACCGTATGTGAATAAGCCCATCTAACAAAGTCTCATACCCTGGTCTTGCTCGACCTTGAGCATCAAGGTCAACAGTTGGAACTCCCAGCCTGACCAGACGTGTGAAGAGGGACTGCTCCATGTTACAGAACTTCTGGAATGCCATGTTCTTGATGACAGGGGGGAGCTGGTGATGGTCTCCAATCATGATCCAGCGCTTCAGACGATTGTTGTTGTCCTCGGGGTTCTTCAACAAGTCAAATAAATTGAACCCAGTTTTTTTTAATGTTTCATATATAAAACTTTAAATTAAGTAACACATATGAAAATGCATGTTAAAACTGATTTATAAGAGTACAGAAAAAATGTCCATAAACCAACACCTTTGTAATATGTTTAACTGTTCATTCAAACAACAATTTTACTTCCAAATTGTAATGTTGATAATTTTTACCAGTTGCTAAATTTTAATCCAACAACCCCTCCATTCCAACCAAAAATTTCATATTAAAGCTCATAGGTTGGACAGGATCATTGTCATCAGTATATCAAACTCATAGAATACTAGTACCTGTAGCAATAATGGGATGAAAGTTTCTATTTCAAGGATCTGTGCTGACTCTTCCATCAAAATGTTGTCAAACTGAAATTTAAATCAAAATACATGTATTCAAGAGAGAAACAAACGCAAGACAATGATATTTACATTTGTATTTTAACTTTTATACCTTTTACATGTATAAAGCATATACAATTATCATCAAATAAAATTTATAACACATATGTTCAAGTTTATCTAGCAATTAAAATTCAGACAGGTCAGTATATCTTCACTATTGTGTCTTCTATAGATGTTTGTAGAACTCGACACAGTACCTTGAATCCGATAGACACTAGGTCCCTCCTTTTGAGGGCTGCGTGAGTACACGTCATTGCAATAATCTTGGCCTCCTTAATCAACAGATACTCAGCTCGATCCGATCCACTCCTCAACAGCTCAAAGGCTCGGAACTCCTGTTATTTAGCAAAGGACAGTGCTTGTATGCTCAATGATTTAAGAACAGCAACAAACATCAACAAAATTATGAGAATTATTTTTATTGAATATTATTCAGATGTGTACACTTTTTGTGAAATTTTGTATTAATGGTATAGCAGGTCAGAATGGGTGGTTAATACATGAAGGAATATATGTTTTATGTAACAGTTCCATTTATACTAAATTTTATACTTACATGTACATGTATATGCACATTTATCTTTACCTTGTATTTTCATGCAAGTATTTAAAAATTTTCCATTTTCCCTTTGAGATTCATATACATGTATGAACATCAAAAATTTATTACAAATAGCTTCTAAGTAGCAAACAAAATTCATTAACTCTGGTTTACGGTAGTAGCTTGGTAGCTTGCAGACTATGTTTCTTACTTCGAGCTGAGTGAAGATTTTCTTGATGTGTCTAAAGCAGCCCTCTGCCATGTCCATATCTTCGGCGTAAGATCTTCCTTTAAATATTGGCTGAGGGGCATTCTCAAAATATTTGGTAAAGGGAAACTCATCTTTGATGATATCAACTGTCTTTTCCTGCAAAGGTACATGTATACATGTACATACATATATTTGAATCTTACAATATCTTGTGTTATGCATAAAATGAATTCCAATATGAGAAATTCTCAATCTTTTTACATGCATCTCCTAATTCCTAATAAGTTTTCACATACTTTAAAAAAGCAAAGTAAAACAAGTTAGGATGGACCACAATTTCAAGATCAGAAAACATTTCTATTAAAAATAGAAAATCCAACTCACCTTTTGATTTCTGAGTTTACTCTGATATTCTTCCCATCTTGCTAACACCTACAAATAATTGCATTTATATATACACACACTGTAGAATACATGTTCACGTAATATCATAAGCTTGATTCCATCTCCTTTTCTTTTATATCTGTAATACCCTGCCATTTTCACTAAATACATGCAATCCCAATTCTTACAATAAAGAGCCCTCCTTTTTTTATTCACTGAAACTATGGGAAGATCGTTCATGTGTCACTTAAAATATGTTTTCTCAAACAAAAGTAAAATTCCCTCCAAATGATTTTTCTTTACAAATCATATCTGATTGGTAACAATCCTCCTTTTACATCCATTTATTATACATACACAAAGCATAAACATTAAACCAGCATACATTTTTCTTTTGAAGACAAATAAAAGAATTTGATCAAGAAAACTTGTGTGATAATTTTACCTGATACAAGTAGAAGTATCCAGCTGTTTCACATGTGTACGACATGTCCCCCTTGACATCTAGACTACTCTGTAGCCTGGCCACCTCCTCTAGGAGTTCCAGACGCTGGGCAAGGACATAATTCACACGCCCATATCTACATATCAGACACATCACATATATAAGTACATCACTGGCATCTGACTCTCAAGTGTGAGGCTACCTTTCTTGTCCATGAAAAAATGTTTAGATGCTGTTCAGGCAGACAAGAGACACTAAATGCAGTCATGCTATACATGACTCATAGAAGACTTATCACTTAAAGAGAAATATTTGTTTTAACAAACAAAGCAAAGCCCTTAGCAACTTACAACTGATTTTTGCAAAAATTACTTCTTTCTATTCTGCTTACTGCACTTTACTTGTACACTTTTATATAACAAAAAAAATTACAAGACTTATAAAATAATACTATACAGTATATTTTACCTGCTAAAATCTTTCTCAGTCTCTAGGGCTTCCTCTCCATGACCAAGACGAAGCAAATGCCGCTCATCGATGTCAAGGGCCATGATTTTCTCAAAGAGCTGATTTAAGGCCTGTTTAACAAAGGAGAATAGTAGTTGTGAAAGCTTTCATGTCAAGTGATTCCAGCTAGTATACTTTTGATCTGAAGTTAAGCATCATAACTGCTGATCCACAATCAACATACATTTTCAATCAGAAACCTTTGAGAAATGAAGCCACTGTTAAGTACAGTAATAGATACATCAACAAATATCAAGCTACATAGTGTATGTGTGTACTTGACCTGATTAGAGTGTGTGACAATAAGTGTGCGCTGGTCGGGGAAGTTGTGGTAGATGTTTGAGATGATCTGTACGGCGACGTCTGTTTTACCCGTCCCCGGGGGTCCAACTACCATGGTCAGACCTGGCTGCATGCCTGACCGTATGGCCTCAATTTGGGTGGGGGTGAACGGAATCTGATTTCTGAAAGAAAGTTTGATCAACCAAAATTCATTATAAATCAGAAATATTCAAATGCTTTGAATAACTTGATCTTCATGAGGTATTATAACAAATCCTTTCCAAAGTAGACCATCTGAACTATATACCTTAGAGTAATACAGTAGATATACTTGTATAACAGACATTTTGAACCCACAAACAATGCTACACTTTCTGTGTGCTCATTATTCCACACTATTATGAGAGTATAGAGTACATACTTTTTGGGCTGGTTGTATGGGTATGGACCCCTGTTTTCGATGAAGTGGGGTTGTATGATGACTTTTTTGGAGGGCGTTGGTTCCTCCTCTGCTGCCTTCCTCTTCCCTGTTGCTGGTTCCTGCTGCTTTGTAAATGTCAACCTGTCAGACAGAAATGGCCATGTTTAAAATGATGTACTTATGTAAACAATTCATATAACTCACACAAATTGTACAAATAAGACAAAAATAACACTGTACTACATAAGAAAATGACCCATTTAACTGCATACTGAAGAACATTCATTTTAATTCAATTAATTAATTAATTAATATATCCATTTTTGGTTGCTTAGTTTAATATCACAATTCAATATGCACTAAGAAAGAAAGGTGATTTGATCTCAGTATAAGCAGGTCCACATGCATGCCTATGTCTCTAATATTACTTGCCTAAATGGTGGGATGCATTTGCTGACATCTTCTGTTGTAATCTCAAACTCGTGTCCTGGAAAGCTGGCCTTCAGATGATCAATGTTCAGGAAGGTATCGTTCCAGTCCAAGGTCTCAATCGTGTTACTCATTCTGTAAACACATACATGAAAACATACACTAATAAAACATTAAAAACTCATTCATACCATTGCCAACCATTGTCAAAACAAATAATCATCATATCATGTCTAGCAAAAGAACATTTCAACCTGTAACTGTAAACCCTCAGCTTTTTTTTTTCAAAAGGATGGAAATCAGAAAAAAATCTTGATAAATAAATTCATGATAGTTTTACTACGAACAGAAATATTTCTTTTATTACTTGTCTAAAGCATGTACAGCAGAACTCGCTTATAACAAATGTCAGGGGACCATAGAAAAAACTTCGTTATAGCCGTAATTTGCTATACGTTTATAACGAATTCGTAAAAAATATTATAGCGAATTCGTTGTAAAATAATTAAGGGTTTTTCCGGCTAACAGTTTTCTAAACTATCGTAAGTTATGAAATTAGTATTACCGTCATTTACAAAAAATGTCAATATAACCATTTCATTTCAATTTTTAAAAAAAATCCGTATACTATTTGAATTTGAGTATTTTATATATGCATCTTACAATTGCATGTTTCTTCAATGGAATATGAAATGGAAAAAATTCGTTATAAAAATGATAAAATACGTTAAAATTTTGCCAGCGGGGGTCTTAAAATTACTTCGTTATAGCCATAAATTCGTTATAATCGTGTTCGTTATATACATCAATTTTCTATAGGTTTATGCAAGAAATTTGCCGGGACATGAATAATAATTCGTTATAGCCATAAATTTGCTATATCCGTGTTCGTTATATTCGAGTTTTGCTGTACATTGTACCTATAAATCAATTCATTTTAGCGAACACAAACATACAAAAGTAAATGACAGCAAGATTTTAAAAGCAATACAGAAAGTTGATTCTATGACCCTGCAACTTCTTAACAAAAGTCAAATATTAGTGTAATAATTACATGTATTATATTAACAAAGAATTGGTATAGAACCCATGATGATACGACGGGTCCCTTACTTTGAGTAGTGGGCAGCATCTGGCTGTCCGTAGCCCAGAATGAGGTCGTGTAACCAGTCTGGTACCACACACTCCGTGTTCATCAGGTCTCGGATAGTTTCCAGGACAGCCTTAAAGTTGTTCTCCTTTGGCTTTCTCCTCATGATGACATTGAAGGTCTCATACACATCCTGACAAATCAACAGCAGGCATCAAACTTGTTAGAGGGTGGTTCATAGGAATCATAACATTTGAACCAATGGTGTTTGATTAGGATGCATAAAGGAAGGTGATAAGAAAAGACGATTCTATACAATTGTACCGATAAGTATGCATATATTATTGCACACGTACCTCGTCACCATCCATGTTACTGGTCATATCCTGTTGGTACTGGTTGGGATCCAGCCAGACTCGGAACGTCCGGGTGTCTCCATAAAGATAGGGCTTTGGTTCTGGTCCTAATAAGAAAAATAAATCCGTTTTGAAAAAAAAAATTACACATTTTTCATCAAAATTGTTTTAAGAAAAACATCCCTTGCATAAATATCTATATTTGTTTCAGGACATTATGAATATTGTTATGATGAAATAAAGGCAGCTTCATAACATATCTAAAATCTCCTTGTACTCCTTACCATCCTCAATGACCTTGCCCTCCATATCCAGCATGCCCTCCACCTCACAGCCCCGCACATAGGTCAGCCCCACCTGGGGGATGAACGGCTCCCGGAAGTTGTACTTGTGGTGGATCGGGACTGTGGGTCTCAGAGTGATCAGGAAGGCAACGTCATGCTTTCTTAGATCTACAGAACAGCCATGTAGTTGTACACCATAATTCATAAAACATTAACCTCTCCTAATTCAAAGTAATCATGATTTGTTGTTCTTCACTTACATGTACAATAGACATGTAATATAGTTCAACTAATACAAAACATATAAGTATATCTAAGTCAAAATAAAGTCAGAATCCATCCCTGTTAAGCACAAGCTCTAAAAATTGTAAGTTCCCTAATAATGATCGTTTTCATAACAACAAGATACATATGGATTTTTTAAGATTCTTGTTTAATGGAAAATTAAACTTATATTTTGATTTATAATCACCTTCCCATTCTTTTTTAACCTGAGGTCGGACACTCAGATTGACTGTGACGTCTGCTCTCACTTGTGCAGGATGAGATTCTCCGACACGAGGTTTGGCAACCTGTCAAAAAAAAATCATTATCATTTCTCAAATAAACAATCTGCTTTAATTCATTTTTACTTCATAAAAAATACACTAAAAGTTAAGGGAGAGAAATAATATAGAATAGTGCTAACCTCCACAACATTGAATCCAACAATTGGCTGAGCCATTCTGGCCCATCCCCCAAACAAACAGCTGCCATCTTCTGACTGCCTGTTTAATTCATCAAGTTTTAAAAGACAGTTTACAAATACATGTTTACCCATACACTACATACTTCATTCATAATTTATGATACAATCTGTTTTACATAAGCAACTAAAAAGTCAAACACTATCCATTCATGAATTAAATAAATTATGAAAAAAATCTGAATTTCAAAAATTATATTTTTATCTAAATAGCTCTTTGTGCAAGATATTCAATGTTTAATCTTTTAAACCATAAACAAGCTTATTTTCTCTAGTGATGCTTTGTTCATTCATGAAATCAGTTATAGATATCTTATAACAATGAAGCGACATACCAAGGTTTAAGATGTGATCCTGCATCCTCTATGTCTTGCCGAATTTCATCTGTCAAATGTCAAATTTAAGGTCAGGTAAATAAATAATATTAAATGTGCATGTAAATACCATTGTCAACTTTAAGTTTTGATAAGCATAACAGTTCAAGTACATATACATGTTTAATGTAAATCATTTAAAACAAAAACCAATTCATTAATGCACATGTAATTATGTTGAGTTTTAGAATTATCTTCAAGTCATGTTCATATACAGGATTTGCTACCTTTACACATCAAACAATGTTGGATAACTTACATGTAGATTCCAGTCGGAAAAGATCAAAGTTTTTCAACAAATAGTCATGGAGAGTCAGAAACTGCAGATTGAGCTTAGGCAAAGCCAAACAACCTGTTAATGAAATGAATACATTTCTTATGAACAAACCAAGTTTTTTAAACTTTAAAATAAATCTGAAGATCACTAGCTCAAGCTAGCTGATATAACTTCAGGTAATCAAATTCTATTCTTTTATCAATGTTTGTTAAAGAACGTTTCAAATGAAAATCTGAACCAACATTATTCCTTTCTTCAGCAAGGCCCTCTATCTAAAGACTAAAATATTCTTTCATTTGCCTTTAATGATAAAAATCAACATCATATATTCTGTATATTGTATCGAATTTATAGAAAAATATCATTAAATTTCCAAAATTATATTTTCATATACTAGTACATGTAATACCTTCTCCAGAGAAGTACTCTACAGGTACGATATTTTCGTCCCAGATGATCTTCTCCGTGGGGTAGAGGGGCATCTCGTTCACCCTCTCCTGCTGAGACTTGCGTTTTTCGTGTCTGGAGATCAACAGCTCCAGCAGGTAGTCCGCATCTGATATACAGTCCTCTTCTTTCTCCACCGGGGGCAACTGGTGGATGTATGCTAAGATCTTGTGAAGTTCTACGGGACTGGATGAAAATAAAATGTAAGATACAGTGACAGTGAACAACAGAACTTGCATCATTTTCTTTCAAAAACAAAAATCTAATTTCTTTACAAGTATAAGTGTATATTTGCTGTATTTGGCAATCTTAAGTAAAATTGGAGGGATTAGTTTGCAAAAATTGTGTAAACCATGCTTCATGTTCTTACCTTAGAGATTTAAAGTACTTTGTCAGAGCTGCTCTAGTGTCCACGCTGGCTACATTGGCAATGGCAAACCTTTGCAGGTCTGGGAAGTGCTTGAAAGCCACTTTCTGTTGAAATAATACATTAAACCAAAATATAACTTTTTAAAAATAAATGTACATATTTAATTATATTACTTAAATGTGCTTTCCTAATAGAATGAAGGTTTATCTAAAAATTGTCATAAAATTTATGCAAGGTTAAACTATCAGTCTGGCTCAAATGTAATATCATGATAAATCCATTTTATTAAATCTAGTAAATATATCATAGTAGTTAATTATGCTGATAATGCATGACATCATTATTACACTTATTGCTATTTCATACCTGCAGCTTCAGGACTCTGTCATAATGGATGTCAATTCTGTTGTGCAGTGTCAGGGCCTCGCCTGTGATGTCATCAATTTCAAATTCTGTGTAACTGCTCAACATTTCCAGTAACTGAGTATTAAAAAGTACAGATTTACATATTTTGGTCTTTTAAAAACAGTTAATGTCTTCACCTACTAACACAATAGTTGGTCTAGAATCTGAGGCACTAAAATTTTCTTTTATATTCAACTTAATTACATGAAAAGCAATCCAAATCAAAAGACAAAAGCTCTTTTTTTAAAATTCTTTTTCAAAATTAAACTATTCACAAACAAATGCAATTTCATTTAATTTCAAATCTTTTTCAGTTTGCAGTGTTAGAAGCGTACACAAAAACATCAATGTTATCAGTGTCATAGACACTGTGACATCATTTTAAAACTTTGACAATTACCTGTCCAAACAGCTTGCCCTCTGACCGCTTACACAGATTGGAGAGCTGACATTTGACCACCAGGTGGCAGTCTTCCAGGAGAACATTGAAGAATCGTCGTGTGGGAAGCTGAGCTTCGATGTCAATCATCAACTCAAGGAAGCGCTCACAGAAATTTATCTTGGAGAATGGAACTTCACCTGCAATAAATCTTCTTTATAAAAAATTCAGTCACTCTTCCTTGAAATGGTAAAGAACACATGCAGTTTGTGAATTTCCATTCCTAATAATGAAATTTGTCTTCCATTTTCAATTCATAGTTAGTCTGACTAGCTGTTAGGAACATGTAAAGTTTGATTCAAAATCTGTTTGCATTTTAGCAATATCAAGTTTTTAAGATTATAAAGATTTCAGCACTATAAATACAAGTGTAAGAACTTGCTTAAAAAATGCACAATAAGCAATTTGTTTGAAACAATGTGTAGTATTATAAATAAGAATAACTATATTTAACAAAAGCTCAATAAACATACAAAAATTCCAGTATAGATTTTAAAAATTAATTTAGAAGCCATGATGTATCTTTCTGTACACTGTAAGACTGCTCAGTGGCTTTATGAAGTACATGTAAATTATGATGATGATCAGCTTTACAGATGAGTTTCCATACACATCTATGGATAACGGGCATCAATACCTTTCAGTGGAACAGTGTCCAGTACTCCGAGGAATTTTTTGATCATGTGGTAGAGGAAGCCCCTCTCAAACGTCACCCTCTTCATCTGATCCTCCGACAGCTTGGCATCGTTCTTCTTGATCAGGTTGAAGAATTTTTTGTACTTTGGATTGTTTCTGAAAATTTCATCCCTCTTTCCCTGTTTGAAAAATGTTCAAATTGATGTCATGTTCATTCTTTTAGGAAACCTTTCTTAATATAATTCAATGGTTTTAACCAGCAAAACACTACTATTTCGACTCACTATGAAATATATATACTTCAACCCCCCCCCCCCCCCACACACACACACAACAAAAAACATACAACACACATAAAAGATATTAAGAATCGTTAAGTTTCATAAGTACCTGCAAAATATTGCTCCATATAGGTAGAGAAACTAGTTTCTGAATCTGCTCACGAATAAGGTCCACTTCCTATAGAGAAAAAATGTTTAAACATTCAATTCACAATATTATATACAAAATATTAAAAATTCAAAGGGAGAAGCATGTACGTGTATACATATAAATCATCTGATTTTGTACCACACAACTGGTCAGCCAAGAGGCATTTTTAAAGGTACATTGAGTAACAAAATCATATTTTAACAAGTTCATTGCACTGCGTACTATTAAGCTCCATCACTTTTTCATCATTCACACCTTTTTATTGGTTGTAACTGTCAATCCTTAGAAAGATGCCTAGTATGGAGAATAAATGGACTTACCAAACTGTTGAAACAGTGAATGAGGAAGATAAGAAGGATGGACAACTCTCTGAGTGATGTACCCTCTTCAAGACAGGTTTCCAAGGCCCTGAGACTGAAATCACTGAAATGCTCTGGGTGTTGTTTGAAGGACTAAAAAAAAAAGATGATAGTAAAACAGACAAGCATGGTTTTCAATTGCAATGTACATAGCTGCACTAGACATTATTGAATTAATTCTTATCAATTTTCATAACAGCTAAAATTAGTATTTGTTTAAATAAATAAAACTCAGATAGAATTTTCTATTATGTAAAATCTCAAAGTGATTTAAATTTGAAAAACTTTAAACATGTTTGAAAATCTTACTTCCCAAGGTGGTACTCTTTCCCTGAACTTTTCATTCACCATCAATACAATTGACATTATGTGTGCATGTCCCTGAAATATTCCAAATATCATATTATTGTAGGTTACACATGAACATGCATGTACATTTACATGTATTCATATTTTAATACAAGGAATACTTTTTAGTTTAATCTTTCAAAAAATTTAAACCCACCTTTTCTTTTGTAAAATTTGGCCATAAGTAATTTTCAAGGTACTGGCTGAAATGAAAAAAAATTAAATGTTGTAATTTCTTATCAAAATATACTTTTTAAACACACACCTACATTAAAGTGTTCTAGTTGTAAATGTATACAATTCATCATTAAAATATTGAATTTATACCTGAATTCTAGTAACATAGTTCTTTTTGTTGAAAACCTGAAAATCCAAGTAGAAATATTGCATTTAAATACTGGAGTGTACTTTAATCAAGATCCATGAAAACTAATTCAGACAGATTCTTGTTCAAAGATCATGTTTAATATGTACAAGATATACACTTGTGAAAATGAAAAAAAAAATAAAACATGCAGATTTAATTCATTATACAGTTCTGAAATAATAAATAGATGCATTTGCTCAACTTTTTTGCTAACATACATGTACTCATCAGATACAGTATGGACTGCATGTAAGTTTATATTTCTAAACGCATATCACTCACTTTGAGGCCAGCAGCTCTTCTTTGAAAACCTTTTCAACAATCTGTTTTAAAAAGTGTTATATTGTTATAAAGGTACATGTATTTCTAACTCATTTTAAAAAATTCAAAATGTTAAATGTAGGAAATCAGTTTAGGTAAATACCTCTGTTTTAAATGGAACCCCATTTTCCAAAGCTTGTTTTGACCAGTGTTGACTTGCAAGCTTAAAATAAACAAACATATAAATCTAAAGGTATGTACTCTAAACAACTTACCGGTATTTTAAAATAAAAAAAAAATGAATGGAAAAATAACCCCCATAAAGTCAAATTCATAACATGGAAATATAATAATTGGTTATCACTAGTATTTAAATCCTGGTATATGGCAATTTCTCTTAATATTTTGTTGTTTTGTTTTATAAAATTTTAACTGACATGTTCATACTACTTGTGAAAAAACCAAATCAAAATATAATCATTTATTTAGGTATCGGGTTCGTTTGCCCTATCTACGGGTTCCTCTGAGTCCATTTGCCTTAGGTCCGTTTGCTCTAATTATCGTTCGCCCTAATAATCATTCGCCCTAAACCTCGTTCACACCTTGTTTTTTCATAAACCACATCATAAGTTATTTCATTTACTTTTAACTGAAATCTCGATAACTTTTATTAATTATTCGTATAACTTACGTTATTCTATGTTTTTCCTTCATCAAAAAATGACGTACATGTAATTGGTATAACTGTAAGATTTTATTGCCGTAAACTGTTGATAACCGTCTTGTTGTTTTTATAATGATTCGTTTGATGTTTTTTAAACAATTAAAGAAATTGAGACTTTAATTAATTGGCTCATTCAGAAGCCACGCAGATGATTATCACCTATTCTATCTTTGAAGAATTTACATGACATGATCCTTTGATCTCTTAATGAGATATATACGGAGATTTCATAATATGGTTATATTATGAAGTGAAATTTAAAATAATTACAAAATAATAACAGAAAAATTTTAAATAAACTAACATTAAAAAAATAAATATTAAATCAATTCACAAGTCTTTGTATCGCTATCATGTCACCATCAGTCAATTGGTGATTTTATTGTCTCAGAGGAAATGGTGTTATTGTTTTTATTAATTAATCTCTTCATAAAATTAAATTGATCAGGATACAAAAATATATAAATACATTAATCGTGTATAAAAAGTAAGGGGAACGTACCTAAGGCGAACGGCTTCAAGGGCAAACGGAGACTAGGGCGAAAGGCATCAAGGGCCAACGCATTTTAGGGCGAACGAATAGCCAATCATTTATATTCTGCTCATAATTTTTTCTCTCTTTTGATACTTAAATTCTTCAAACACAGTATTACACAGTGACATTTGCGATTCAATCATGCAATCTATAATGAATGATATTATCAATGTATAATGATGTCTCGTTTTATACTTTTGAGGTTAAGTAAGCATTTAAATATCCGAGTAATACCTGTGTTATGCTGTCCTCCTGGATCTGTTCTACTGTCAGGTTTTTGTTCCGTCTCTTGGTCTTGTCACTTTCAGTCGGTGCACTCATTATGAATGTTGTCGCCTTGCTAGTATAAAAAATTCAATAACAATGTGTTTTTTTACTTATAAAAATGAAGTGAGTTAGTGTTATAAATTCCTCCAGTGGTTTTGAATTCAAAACAAAAATAGCCGGTAATATGAAACGAACACAAGACTTTAAAAGTGTGTAAAAGGGAGCTGAAGAACAAAAAATCATAATTACCGTTTAGAAAAGTATTTATTCCTAAGAAACAGGTTCTACAGTAAACATCTCTCATGTATTTGATTTAAAAAATACAATAACAATTTTTCACATGTGAACGTTTTCGATTCGTCAAAACGGATAAGATGCAAGTAAACTAAACGAAAAACCGGTGACCGTATATATATTGAGATCCGGAAAAAATTTAAACTAAAGACTTTTACGACACGCTTGTATCACAGAGAAGCGGTTTTGCGAGTTAAAATGCCACGGATTTAGGTTGTTCTAATAGTATTAACCACGGGCCCTGGAAGTTATTGTAAATATATTGCATGTGCATGTATAAAAAGTACTTTTTTATACATGCACATGCAATATATTTACTAAACTTCCAGGGCCCGTGGTATTAACCAAAAGAATATGTATATCAGACTTATACATCGTACAGAATCTTATGAAGTGTAATGGAGTCTGTAAACTGCTGATTTTTACTTCAAAAGAAAGTGTAGTGCGATAGAATGGGAAAACATTTAGAAAACTTTACAATAGATACTATCAAATAGATTTATTCGAGTTTTACATATGGTTTTGAAAACTAGCAAAAAATAATAGATTTAAAGAAAAAATCAAAAATGTTAAAAAAATGATAAACTTAATATTCGTGTTATTCATTTACAAGTTGCATCATCTCTCAGTAATAACATGTACTTTGTAAAAAAAAAATCATTTGCAAAAGAATTTTCTTTTTAAATCAATGCAATGTTAGAATCGAAATCTGGATATTCTGTTCATGTAAAGAAGATTGGTAATATATTTGAACTGGATCGGGTGCATGTCATCTGGTATCCTCACAACGGCAGGGGTCCTAAGCCCAATCATCAGGACCCCTGACGTTGCGAGGCTGATTGTATATATATGGTTAACTTATCATTTTCTTCATCAATATCTATAGCTATTGTTGAAAATATAATTTGAAAATAATATCACAGACATTACCAGAATAATGATTTATAGACGGAAGTACTATTTTTTATAGTTGCTCGAATAATGTTGAAACTTTGTGATTGATTAAAGTGTTGATTACTAGTAATTAATAAATAAAATGCAAATAATGCAATCAAACCAGCTTGAAAAAACAAAGGTACCGATCGGGGTATATAGCAACACACATTTTTGGTTGTGAATAAAGGTGAATAACGAATCTCTCTCTCTCTCTCTCTCTCTCTCTCTCTCTCTCTCTCTCTCTCTCTCTCTCTCTCTCTCTCTCTCTCTCGTGAAATATATCAAGGATTAATCTCGTAAATCCAGACAGAGCTGCGAGGAAACCCAACAGTTTTAAAACCGATAAAAGTGAATTTTATATATATTTTATTTACCTTTCCAAAACATAAAGATTTCCCCTCTACGCATTTCAAACATATAGATCGGCCAATCTTACGTCTGGTAATGAAAATACTCCAATGTTTAATACATGTACTATTATAACATCTTCGCTAGCCAAGGGTTTTCGGTCCACTTTGCTCCCCATATGGGAGCAAAGTGGACCGAAAACCCTTGGCTAGCGAAGATGTATTATAATAACAAAACAAAATATAACCATTTTAACTGGAGCTTGGACTTTGGGTAGTTGTGTCAAACAGCAATGTGACGTAAGCCTGTCTATTTCATTGCTGGCCACTCAGCCATGGCTCTTTGAAATCAACAAAATTTGTCTGGCTTTTGGGGTAAGACTACGCAATCGGTGCACATTTCACTTGAATCCAGCGTCATTTTTTAAAACTTGTTTTGACGCAAGAAATAGTTAGCTACATCCAACCGAAAGTCCAAGGTCTTGTTAAAATAATTCTCTCTCTCTCTCTCTTCTCTCTCTCTCTCTCTCTCTCTCTCTCTCTCTCTCTCTCTCTCTCTCTCTCTCTCTCTCTCTCTCTCTCTCTCTCTCTCCCCCTCTCTCTCTGGTTTTAAATGAATTAAACGTTCAGCAAATTAGATAGCAGGTGACCAGATGGTGTTGTGGAATATTCTCAATCACCTCCTCCGTAAATAAGGGACCGATCTGCGACCGCTGAGAATTAGCAGGCCTGGATTTTATTAAAAAGAAACAGAGACTGAATGCGGCAGAATTAGGATCTGTAATGCCCAGGCACGCGCCACCAAACTTAATTTTCTGCCACGGTGACCTGTGCTTAACAGTGTTATCCTGTTTTCTAAGAAAAACCATTTATTATAATCATATTAACGCCATTGCGCGTCGTCCATATTCTTTTCAAGGGGGACACTACAAAGATGTTAGTGTTTAATTTTCATGTTGCAATTTAAATCCAATGTGAAAAAAGAAAAAAAAGAAAGGAGTTGTATCGAGAAAACATGCTGTTTAAAAAGCGCATTGAATTAATCAGAAATGTGAAATCACTTCAGTGGAAGTTGGGCTTTTTTTTTTTTTACTTAAAAAGAGGGTATTTTTGAGGTATTGTATTGGACACTATATGAATTGTTCAAGAAGCATCTGTACATGTATATAATTATATATAGAATAGTAACGGTTTATGCATAAATGTGACCGTTTCTGATCGAGTGCAAATAGATTTTAAATTTTTTAAATTTCTAAATTATAGATTTCATTGTTAGCAATAAAAATTTGGCCATTTTGTCTTATTTCGTAAATGCGAACAAAATTCACCATGTTCATATTTTTTAACGAAAGTGTTCGATCGGATTTCCTTTTATTAATAAGCACTCGACTCTCTTCGTGTCTTGCGCTATGAATCAAATAACCCTTCCTAAATCATATGATGTGAGTTGGAAAGAAAGCGATTTATATCATTTATGGCAAAAGTTGTCATTTCTTTCAGACATAGCTACATCATCCGTGAAATCCCTCGAAAGAACCGCGTCGCAATAAATTGTACGATGTATAGTTCATAACTGTCATTTATGTAAATAAGTAATCGACTATGTTCTTTTCCCTTTTTCCGCTGAAATCTACATTTGTTGATTCAATCTTAGCGTTGATCAATATCACGTATTGCTTTATTTCACTTGTTTCCAAAAAATCACTCCTGGTCCCTTTGTGGTTACAATTAGGCCTAGTCTTTGAGAAATTGAAAGCCATATTCCCGTTCTGATGGACTTCAGTGATGCATTTTACGCCGGACTTTTCTAAGCCAGTGAAAATCAATTTTCTTAGCCGTCAAATACGTTATTCAACATTGCAGATAAAGAAACACATCCATGCTAGATTATTACAGTGTTTGAGATGCCCATAGGGACCCGAGATCGCGAGGGTGAGAAAATAGTAATCACATTTGGCGTCGCTACTAGTTTTGAAACACGCTAATTCTAGAAACCAGGCAGGGAAATCCACGAAGTCTCTCAGAAGACAAATTGGCAGACATTGGCTCAATAACGATAGCTATAATCGTCATTTGGGTTATTGTTTGGGAGCTGTTGACGTTTAAAGATGCGATATTTAAATTGGTTTTTTGTTATGTATGATCCCCCAGATGAATAGAGTTATGTACAACATGTATCTTTTCCAATCGGGATTTTATCATCAACGTTTAATTAGCCTGATTATAACAATTTAGGAATGAAAAAAACCTTTATTTATATGGAAATATGTATCTTTATTTTAAAAATACAGTCAAACCATTTTGTTTGGCAAAAATAAAAAAAGGAAAAAAATTAATTAATAAATAACTTCATAAAATCCATCCCCATTTGGTTTCCGCCACGAAATTTTGAAAACAAGAAATTAACGTTTCGCTGCATTTGGTTCAGCACTTTTGCAAAACGGAATACCTGTGATTAGCGATTGCATAATTTGTTCTGTTCCATTTTTCAGTGCATATTTTTGTTGATGATAGACATGCTAAACTATTTAACGTTCTTTAAAGACATTGTGAGGGATAAAAAAGCTTGGAACATGACATCTAGTGATATACATATTAATAAAGAGGTCAAGGATCGTCTTAACATAATGAGGCCCTGTACAGAGAATTACTAAAAATGTTTTTCCAATTCAACGCGGATTTTAAAACATTTACACTATATTTATTTTACATGGCAATTATTTAAACGAAAAGTTACCTTCCTTATCAAACGTAGCTACTAGTAGCTTAAATGAAATTTCAATCAGAAACTTTTAATTAATTAAAAGTTAGACTACAATACACGTTTTTTCTCAGCTTTATTTGGGTTCAATTTAATAATAACAACAACCTACATACTTCATAACCGAGTAGCATTACTACGCACGTAGAAATCTTCAGAAACACGATCTAACTAATAAAAATCCATTATCTATAAATGGCTTACTCGTGGACGGGAGGCTCTCGCCAAGTGGACAGTTAAATGGAGAAGAATAGATTTGTTTCTGAATTATTTGCTGAAGCCTCCCCTGACCCCTGTCCCTCCTTCTCTCGCTTTAACAAACTAGATATGACAAATTGATCAGATACATCAAGACAGTTTTCGGAACTCATCTGGATAATATCTCGCACCATCGAGAGTCGCCAGCAAGAACGAAGACAAATTGGCCCGCTCTTGATAATCATGAAGGAGAGAGAGAGAGAGCACATCGCTTCTCCTTGCTAGGATCAATTTATAATTTCAATTTAAGACCATCGCTCTTTATCTCAATGATGTTTTAAGTAAATGAAGTTGTTATTTCGGGGGGGGGGGGGGGGGTAATTTCCTTCAAAAGACCATGTTGCAAGATAATGCCTACTGATTGGCTACCTGGTAGGCGGTTTCAAAAGTTCTGTGTGTATACTACATACAATACGAAAAGCGTTTTACGGTTCTGGACAATATGAGGCACAGTTTTCAGTGGGGCCCAATGAGTGTTTTGCTGAAGCATTATTTTTTTTTTTAGCATAAATTGATGTTCACAGACACTTGCACATATTGTAGATGGATTTCATATTTCTTTATAATTTTTCCATTTTACGACGAAATTAAAGAAAATGTACATGAATATTATTATTTAGAAACCCAATACATTATCGATGAAAAATGCCCCCTTGTCGTCTGAATAAGTGGTCAAAATTAAGCATAGATTTGTTTTATATATGATTTCGGGTATCTCCAAGATTATCATCTTTGATATTATTATTCTTTCGTTATATATATATACTCGGGCGTTATATGCACCATAATTTGATCCACAGAAAATTTTAGTGACGTTATTTTTCCGCACATTACCGTGTCTTGGTTATTACCAATATGATGGAAATACGTATATTACTAATACCCGAGTAAGTTATGGACTAAAACAAATCAAAACTTATCCAATTTGATTAAAATCAGCTGTTCTGATCTGAACAGCTGATTTTATTCACATCTGATTTTAATCAGATTGAAAATTATCAATAACTATAATCATGAAATTTTATGAACATGTATAGCATGCGGCGTCTTACCATTGATACGTTCCCAAGTATCAAGTTTGTTGATATACATGGACAACTAAAACGCAACTGAACAAATAAACAAAACAAACCTATTTCATTTCTGTAATTTATTACGTTGAAACTGAACTCATTGAATGATTTTTATTATAAGAATGATTGGTTGAAGAATATTTAGATATGTGCATGTACTGAATTATACAATTATTAACCCATGTACATAATCTAAAATCTATAGCAAAAATACATTGTTCAGAAAATTAGAAAATCTAAAAAGGTAATCCTATTGCATGCATATTTTTATTGTTAATTATAAGGAGCCTCAGTGGTCAACTAATTAACTATCAGACCCACCTAATATTTTCAAAAATGGTTTGCGTAGCAATTAACTATTATTATCAATTTTCTTAACTTTAAAATTTGAATGTTTTACTATATCTTTTTAGAACTCTTCTTTAAAGGAGATTTATGTAGTCTAAAAATGGCCACGACCATACAGCCCTCCTAAAATCAATTCAGGCATCTTGTGCATACTTAATGAATTCTTCTCTAAGATATCGTAGTGTCAAATTTCGTTTCATTTCAGACACGTAGCATCGTTTTTGAAAGTGAGGGGGAGGGGGGGGGGCAGACTCATCCAAAAAAATCTTGACAAGTAAATAAAAATAAGAGGTTACTTTACAAAATCATGAAACTCCTAATCCGTGGGGGGGGGGGGGGGGGGGGGGGGGGTATTTTCTTTAAATACAATTTCAGTGTTTATTTCCTTATTTTCAATTCAAATATTTACATGGTCCCATAAAAGTTGGGGGGGGGGGGGGGGGGGGACTCCATGTTACTTCAATTTTTTGTATGTAAATTTAAGAAAAATCTTTGCTGCGCAAAAAGTGGGGTGGGGGCAGGCCCCGTCCCCCGATGCTACGTGCCTGCATTTGCAACTAAGAACATATTCATTTTAAAAATAACAAAAGAAAAGTTTTAATCTAATTCCTAAAATTCAGACATGTAATATTAATTTTAAGTGTGAAATCTCTTATTGAAAAAAAACAGATGAAAGTACCTGTAAAAAGAAATGACTTTTAAATTGCCAACACTTCGTGAAAATATTTCATTCTCTGGCTTTAGGTAATATACATGTGCATTATTCAAACGTCGACAATCATGCACTCACACGTGTAAATTCATTTGATTATAGTATGAGGACAACACCATGTAACATACCTTTTTTTTAAGCATTGTTTTTTTCCACAAATTTTAAATTCTTCTGTGTAAGAAATGTATGTAAATATAACAATAGCACAATGAAAAGATAAATTTTAAAAGTCTTGACATCACCTTGTACATTGTAAGCACTAGCTGATGATTTTTGACACAGGTGCGTTATACATAAATACTTATATGTTTAATTTGTAAATATAGCGTGCGTTGTACTACGAGAAGGACAGATAAACTTTTTTTTTTTAGATTTATTCAATTAATCATCCATGAATGAATCAGTAAAAAATGGATTAAGCAATTCTATAAATTATTTGATTTTAGAATTATCTATATTTTAAATAAGTAAGGCATTAAATGATCACTGTTTATGAAAAGTGAGTAATTGAACATACTGTAAATTACATAAGATACCATCTAAAAAAAAGTAATCCAAAATATGCATCATTTTAGACACAAAGCTGCAAACTTTGGAGACTAACTATTGCAATTTCAAATGTTAAGTGACAAACAATTTAAACATAGGGTCCTCCATGTTAAAGAATTACAATGCCATGCGAAGAAAACGTTTTCCATAATTCACACACATCAATTAAAATCAATCAAAAATCTTTCGCACCGTTTTTTCTCCTATGAATTTGAAGGCGCATCAAACCCTGGTGTACACTTGGCCCTGCCTTGGGCTGGGGGTAAAGACAAACCCTGGACCCCTTGCAACCGATTATACGACATGAGGGGGTCAAAACATGCCGATGGGGGTGTGGCGGTTGGGTTCATGTAGGCCACCATCCGTCTCATCTCTTCCAGGGCGTTTGCCTGAATCAGGATATAGTTTTTCGCCAGCAACAAGGTGGCTATTTTAGACAACTTTCTGACAGACGGACTATGTGCGTACGGTATAACCGACCGGAGTTCGTCCAAAGCATCGTTCAAATCGTGCATTCTACGTCTTTCACGTGCGTTTATGCTCAGCCGCGCGTTTTTCTCCACTTTTCCTCTTCTTTGCTTGTGTTTGATAGTTATTTGGTCTTCGGCGTATTCCTCGGATAAATTCTCGAACTGTCGTCTGCTGACTGAAGGAAAGGAAAATCCCCTATCACTATCCTCACTGTTTTCTTCGATGTCTATGTTTGTGGATCCACAGTCCGAATCCGTACTGTGCTGTGTTGCACACTCCCCTTGAGAAAAATCGAGGTTGTTTGAAAAACTTCTAAAATCGTTTCTTATATGGTGAAAGTCTCCTTTCGTCGCGGTATCCAATTCACATTCTTGTTTTTCTTGATCTTTGGAAATCCTTTCATCCATAGTATGATAAAAAAAAAACTCACCATGAAATTTAATCAGTACACTGAAAAATTATGATAATAAATTAGTTTTTTAAAGATACACAAAAAAGTTCGCTGGTTTCTTCTTACTAAAACTTTGGATGTGTCTATTACCGCGATACACTCAAAGGACGATAAAACGCTATCTGCAATTTCAGATTGATTGAACACTTTGCATGTAGTTGATTCGTCAAAGCACCCCCTTTGATTGGTGGGATGTTCCCCGGTTGGACCCCCCTGCTTTGATTCAGTGCGCAGATGAGCAGCGAGGGGAGATGGCGATTATTCGAAGCCAATGGATGATTTCGGCTAACGCCAGATTTATTGGGTAGGGGGCGGTCCGAATCATCTCATGTCCCAAAGGATATCTCTGAATATTTCTCGATCTTCAAGAAAATGACTTGATTTGTATATTGCAATTTGTAAGTATTTATTTCAATTTAAAATCATTAAACATATTTTTTTATTGTTAAAATTTGAATATATTTTCAGTGCTATTTTCATTTTATTTTTCAGATGTTTTTGCTTTTAATGTTTTGATTCTACTTACTTCAGTTAAATTTCGTCTGCAACTATGAAATCCTTAAAATAAGAAAATTTAAATGTATCCTTATACTTCATTTCAAAGAAATTTATTTACAGTGAAGGAAACTGGTGCGAATTCTGATGATGGTGTCTATCTACTTACGTTTCTGCTATTTACTTATTAGAATTATCACAGTAATTTGGTGAGTTTGTGGTGCGGTTACGGTAAATCAGCGAGACTCTGTATAGATGATTAATATTTATATTGACATAAATTGTGGCACATATATGTAAATTAGTTACAGAGTGATTACTAGATTTTGCCAGATTCACAAATCCCCATAATATATTCTCTCTCTCTCTCTCTCTCTCTCTCTCTCTCTCTCTCTCTCTCTCTCTCTCTCTCTCTCTCTCTCTCTCGTCTCAATTTACAAACGGTCTTACATACCTTTCAGCGTGTAATATGCCTTAGCATGTGTTTGGATCAAAACGCAATCAGCTCTTATTACAATGTCACAGGAACAGATGATATCAAAATAGGAGATGCATTTTAATACCAAGAGCACTAATTTTGTCATTAATTTCAAATATTTTGACAATAAACATGGATTTACTGACGGGCGTCTAAGCGCTGGGTGGACAGAACATTTCAGCATTTGAATGGCCATATGCTACAGTCTGCTCGGCTTTCAAATTTAATGCCTACTTTTCAAGTGTCCTCTTTTATAATGAAAATGAACAAATGATGGAAACGCGCCGAATGAAACGGGGAGTCATAATGCGATTTTCAGGCCCCCGTGAGGTCTTGACAAAGAATCGTTTAGGCGAGTAATTGCTTTTTGTTGGATGTCCCGTTCGCGAAAAAATAAATTGAATATTTATGAAGTTTTCGCAAGTTAACTTTTAATTTTTTGCGGGATTTCATGCGGATGGTTATTGTAAAAATGTTGTTTAAAATTCCCCCTGGGTCGGTTTGGGGGTAATTTTACGAGGATCAAACGGTTTTAAGCGTCACACTGTTTCGCTACAGCTTTTAATGATTTTGTAATAAAAAGGGAAACGTACAATAGCTAATACAGCTTGATGAGTAACAAAAAATAATTGGGAGAATAGACTGTGAAAAGACAGCATGCAATAAAAGTAATGTTAAAAAAAAGTTTAAGCGATTAAATTCATTGCTATGAATTCGACATCTTTCATGTTTTATATATAGCCATTATTGTAAATTAATTGATCTGTAATTATTCAAGTACTGAAATTCTCGAGTTGTTCACTTTCCCTGCGTGTGTAACAAACATCAATATCTGAGAGCTAGGATTTTGGCATTGAGATCATAATAATTAATAAATTATCAAAATAATTTGACAAGACTATGTCAGCAGAGTTGATAATATCAAACCTTCTTATCAATCTCTTCATAGATATCCTGCATAAGCAAATAAAGTTACATTTTTTTTTACCGTACATAATCAAATGAATTTGTAATTTTCTTCCCGTGCATAATCAAATGAATTAGTAATTTTCTTCCCGTGTATGAACAAACGATGTTGTATATGTATATTTTTCAGAAATGTTCGCAACACTCTTACAGGTAACAAACAAATGTTTGATTTAATTACCATGCCCACTCTTTGAATTGCCATACCCTTAGAAAAATTATCTAAATATTTTTAAAGTTTCTTTCAATTTAAAAAAGTGTAGCATTTATTTTCTTATACACAGACCGGAATCGCATAATTCTAGTTCCGGTAATGTACAGTCCAGACCGGAACTCTACATACTTTGTGTTTGATTCCGGGTTTGAAACCGGTAGATTGTACTTTCTATATTGTTGAGACTGTGGCATTACATAGGATGTTATTTATTTGGGTATACATACATTAATGTATTTTTTACAAAAATCAATTTATAAAGAATTAAGGACATACAAAATTAAAATACTGAGTTATGACTAAAAGTTAAAACCCAAAAGTGGGTTGTACATATACGTATGAACTATAAAATTTGCAAAACTATGCGATGCATTCTGTATTTTAATTTCCAATTTCTAGAAATGATATTTTAGCTATATTAGTTTGTCCTGAAATCATCAATATTTGAGAAAAAACAAACCAATTTCAGTTTAATCAAATTGGCGTATTGTTGGTTTTATTCTCAAATCATTATATAGAAATAAAGCATGTGTTTTCCATTCAAAGACATACATATACTGGAGTACCTGCATGTATATGCTATGATCGGGGCGTGGCCAAATCCAATAAAGCCCGATGGTCTTTATGATCAGATGGGTTTAATCTCGCCATGACCGCGATGGTCACCTCATAATATTTAAGAATTGATTCCTTATTCCTTATATTTATATAATTTTCAGCAATAGTACGAATAGATATTAAATTATTGACATTTTACGTTATTTTCATATCGTATAATTACTCAAACCCCGCATATAGCCCCAATAGTGCGTGATTTGCGTCACTGATGAAATGTATTGAACTATACGTTCTAGTATTACGAATTGATTCATAGCGTTATCACTGACAAAGACTAGGAAATGATAATATGAGAGAATAAGATGCAGTCATTCTATTTAATTCAATCACAGGGGTTTGTGTATAAAGCATCGTTTGAGAAGTGCGTAATTCGGAAGGAAAAAAATATTTTTCCTTCGAGGTACACACCTTTTTAACGATGTTATTTTTTTCTACACAATCCCCTGTGATTCAACCTGTATTCAAAATCTGACATGACCATTAAACAAAGACTTATTGTTTTTGTGTACTTGGAAACCAACAATAAAAGTTAAAAAAAAAATTGTGTTGCTGGCGAAAGCAGAGTCCGATATCAGTTGTTTTTTTCATCCAATGGATAAAAATTTGTTCAGAAGTATACATCTAGCAAGTGAATTGATCTATTGTTCTGGGGTTGTTGATTTTTTTTTGAAAAAATATATGAAATATTAATTTTCTTCAAGGCGGTATGACTTATCTTTTCCTTGATCTTTATATAATGCCCCGCCCCTTCCCTAAGCTGGGAAATGCAGTATTCTTTTATTGCAATTCTTTTTTCCTTTTCTATACATCATCGTCAGTCAGAGAAATCAACACGAATTGCATGTTTAAATACCGAAGAAAAAATTTGTTTGCATGGGTCAAGTTAAAATAAGGGAAAAATATTCAGCCCTAGTGTGGTTTAGTTTCATAATGAGAGAATGTAAACGACTTACCGTGTCACCCCACCTAGGTGAATTTCGTGTATATCAGAATCTTTTAATCAACTGTTCTTTGTTATCAAAAACCTCATGTAGGCGGTTGATTTTTATGCTGAAATGCGAGACATACATGTAGTTGGTAATTTAAAATTAAAGCAAGTTTTGAAAGTGAATTCAGGATCCGGTTGTATCATTTTAACACAGAAGGCAAGATAAATAAACAGTAAACATTTAAATACTTTCGTACGTATACTGTGTTTTAACAGTGGACTTAGAAAATTTGTCTTATTATTAAATTTCACAGTATAAAAATAAAATACTAATTTAAAACGTAAGAAAGCTTAGTAAAAACTGCTTGACAGTGCCATGGCTTTACGAATACTCTCACCACCTACCGAGTAATCGACAAGTCAATTAATATCTACATGTAGTTTGTCCAACTCTCTTAATGTGCTCGGTATCTCTGTCCTCAGTAAATTTTAATTGCAAAAGCAATCCAAAAAATATTCATCCTTATTGTATAATTCATATGCATAATTTACTCTCCATCGAGAAACTGCGTAGTAAAAATAGCTTATATAACTTGACTTTATTTGAATTTGGAAATCATTTTTTTTTACAACTATAGAAGTACTAGTTTATGTAATCTTAAAATCAACTGCGTTTGTAAACGAGTGTAATATTCAAGATAAGCATCATCGTTATTCAATCGATTTGAGAATTTAATTTTCCGTTTCCAAGTCTTTCAATTCACGCATCAACAATGTCATCAGCCGTCTTTTATCGTCTGCAGCATTTTCTTTGTTTTCGCTTTTTTCGCCCTTTTTGTCTTCTTTGTTCTTGTCTTTGCTTTTTTCTTCTTCCTCATCGATTAACTCCTCACTGCTTTCATCTTCGTTGTTCTCTTCATCTTTCCCCGAACTGATTTCACCCTCTTCTTCCTCCTGCTCTTCATTTTCGTCATCCTCTTCTTGTTCCTCCTCCTCCTCCTCTTTCTCATAACCAGCATCCCCTTCTTTATTTTCCTTCCTTTCCAGGTTAAAATTGTCGACATGCTTCATATTCTCGTCTTCTTTTGCGAAGTTTTCACCGTCATAAGAAACCCCATCGCTCGTAAAGGCCCGACTTCCGGTTTCCCTGTTTTCTTCTTCCTTTGCATTCTGATTGTTCATTTCAACGTCATCATGCCTCATAAACTTTCTTTCTTGCTCAGTAAGGACCTTCAAATTTCGCCACTTCTGCTCCTTAGAGTGTTGTGCGTTTACCCGGCTAACCAAACTTAACAGTTTGTCCAGGTATGGCTGATCATCACCTGGAGGTGAACCTGGATTAATTTTCCTAGCAACAGTTGGTGAATGCAGAATCCTTCTCGCAACGGCGGGAGAATCTGGAAGATTCCTAGCAAAATTCGGCGAATCTGGAAAAAAATTGCCAAAAGCTTTAATTTTAATGTGATATAATTATACACAAATGATATCTATCTTATTTATCCGTACTCTTTTTCAATACAAAATGGTTTATTACTTTAAAAAATGGACCAGAGGAGACTGTAAATTTCTAAGATAAATCAATCATGCAGTTAAGTACATGTACCCACATCACTTTTACATATTCACACATATGACTTAAAATATTTCAGTACATGCAGACGTGTACATATGATATACATATACTATACATACGATATATTCGTCGTTGAAATTCATTTCCGCCTTGACCGTCGTAGAGTCGAGCTTCCTGTAAAGATGTACACTTATATATTGAGTGCATGTACATGTATGTAAAACAAATACTTGTAACATTTATGCTATGTATATAAAAGACATCTTCTCGTTGCAAAACTACAGTTATTTTTATTACAACTAGTTACTCCAAACTGTCAAGAAGATATATGAATTTGTGTTAATTATACTCTGTCCCGAGTTTTTGCTTCCACAACTTTTCGCTTGATATTTCGATAATAATAAATACCTTTGTGCTCAAAGTTGATTCATCAACTAACATTACATGCCGAAAAATGCCAAGATTATCTGTTTTGAAACGCCCCCTCTACCGCTTCAGGTTTCAATACACATCCCAAAATAGAAAGTCTACGGGGATTTTGCATTGCATCAGCCATTAATAAGCCCGGATGATAACGTTGAAAAATTGCGCTAGGTGTCCCGAGTACTTCCGAATTGAGAAAAGATGTAAACATTTCCCATTATATTTACATTTCCCAGTGTCTTTGCCTGTGATAACACTAGCTACGTATCGATTTTGTACTATATAACCCATAATACAAATGACGCCAAATTGAGGCGCCAGCGGGGTTTGCTTATTTATATTTAAATATTTAATCGTGCAATGGCTTAAAATTATATAAATATAAGTAATAAGGAATCATTCTTTGAATATTATGAGGTGATAATTTCGGTCGGGGCATGATCAAATCTATCATAAAGCCCTTCGGGCTTTATTGGATTTGATCACGCCCTGATCGAAATTATCACCTCATAATACTCAAAGAATGATTCCTTATTCCTTATATAAATCTCCGTAAGAAATTTGTTTTCCTTCCCGTAAACTTTTATGAGTGAAAAGGGAAAATTAATCAATGAAGATATCTTGGATATTTTCCATTTCATCGATTTCAACTGTACTTCTTTCACAGGTATGTGTATTTTTATTAAAAATCATGAAAAAGAGATGGAAGCAATAACTTGGGACAGACTATAAATGATAATCCTAAAATCGTCACAAAGTTGTTATACAGCATGATCGATGGTAATAAATTAAATTTCACAAAATATATACTTTTGTAAAAACCTTTTAAAATAATCGAAATAATATAGTGACTGACTGACTTTTCTACCCCGTTTACCTGTAGGTGCAAGCTCTCAGCGCCATGAAGCACCATTACAACTCCGACAACAGCACACAAGAAGACAGTTTTCCAAATCGCCATGTTTACTTATCACAAACGCACTGAACAGGAATCATTGCATGTTTGAAGCTTTATTTGAAAAAGAAATCACCTGTTTTGCGTCAACTGAAAATGAAATAAAATAAGACCCCTTTGTACCCTTGCATGACTAGCTTTAAGGTGTATACGTAAGAAATTTAATCTTACTCCTTCATCACCTACCTTGGTGGGGTTTGTGTACCAGTGCTACACAATTTCGCACAAGTGTAGAATTTTATTCTAAATTAAGTTTTATCATGAATCCATGAAGACATTTGATATTTAGTAATGCTTAACTGGCTTTCATCAGGATAGAGTCCCAAAAAGTATTTTAGTTTTATGCTATTCGTGATAGGACAATTTTATTTTTCTTTTTTTATCATAAATTAAGCTCTTTCTTAATCCAGAATCTTTTAAATTAATAGACAGTCTGCACACAACAGTCAGAACTCTTACTTTTTAAAACCATACTGACAATAATTTATTACGGATTTCATAGTACAATTGTGTTTTTGCTGTTGTTATTAAAGTCAATTTGGGATTTTTCTGTTTTAATGTTCTTGATACAGTGTATATCATTTTATTAAGCAACATCATTGGTTAGGAATATTCAAGGCACAATCTCACCCTAAAAAGACAGATAACTCCTACAAATATAATTCTATCTTACCAGCAGTGGACGCTGTGGAAATTAATTGTCATGAGATTGACGTACATGTATAACGCTAGGGTACAGTGCAGCGCGTTAGTTTTTAAGACTAGGGGTGTGATAGCAAACCTATTTTTGTAAAATCTAACGCACTGGGTATGGATCTGGTCGTTTGTCAAATAATAACGAAAATTTCTTTTTTTAAAATAGGGTGTAAAAACCCTTGATTATTGTACATAAAAGGAAGACCATGGCTTTACCGGAAACCTTACTTCAAATGCAAGAAGAAAATACTCCAAAAACAAGGCAAAAACATGTATTTTCGCATACCTGTTCTGACCAAAGATATAAGATGATACTGAATAGGAAGTATGGGGGCAACTTTTTCAAGCAGAGATCTTTTTTCACATAAATTGAAATGAAAACCAATATTTATAGTATATTCATCCTACTGTTTCATATCAACTTTTTTTTCTTGTCGAGATTTTTTTAGGGTAGGCGCGTGGAAAAATGACACCATGTGCCTGACGTGCACAACTATCAAAGCCGAAATGTAATAAACACCAAAATCGCTGAAAGGCTTTAATGATTCAATAGTTTGATACGATGATGTAGGCTTAAGGACAGGGTAATCATTTCGCGGGAACAAACAATTTATGCATGAGGATTTCAACAATATTTACATTTTTTAAAAATCTGGGTTTTTTTCTGTCTTGGTACACTTTGGTTGAATAATTTAGCTCGCCTGATTGATAGCTCGTTACTTTTCTGATAATTCATTTGCAGTCCATTAACGTTTAAGATCCATAATTTTCAAATTAGTCTTTTGCCCTTTTAAAAATATCACACTATAATTCACATTGCAATAATAAAGTTGTTTGAGGGGTGCCAAGTTCCTCATACAAATATATTGGAAAAATTTTCTCCAGAAGCCTTTGAGTAAACACTCATCAGTACAAAGGAAAGCTTTCTTTATATGATAGAAAATTACACCCCATTTACACAATTAAAATCGGGCATATTTAAATATGTATTTTTAAAAGAAAAATGGAAGAAATATATTAACAAGATTACAAAAAATATTCAGGTGAGTGATGTGGCCCATTTTGTTACAGTTATTGCCTATTGTCCAATAGCAGATATTTGGGGCAAAATTTACACTTACTGACTTCAACTACAGTATATAAAATTAATAATGAGGCCATTTTTATAAAACTTTGGTAATAACTAATCAATTAACCAGGGTCGAACCACAGGGGCATCTTATCCCTCTGCTCCCTGATATATTTATATATATATATGTCATAGAGAGCAGAATTGATAATATGCCCCTGTAGTGGTACAGGGGATACCACACAATAAGCTGTAAATTGTTTTATAAATATGTTCTCAAAATGTGTGCACTTTGTCATTTATTATTATTTTTTTTTAATAAAACTGATATCAAGCATATGAAATGGATATATCTCATACATCTAAAGAAAATACCGAATATCATGAGTTTAAAACATTTATTCCATCTTTTTCCAACAAAATATGCATTTGTGGCAAAAATACATAGCACATGTACATTGGATCTGTTCGAAGCTAAAAACATTTTTGTCAGAATGACAGCAAACTAAAGAAGTCTAGCTGCACCCAACTTCTTTTGACATCAATACATGATAAAACTGTGTTGAAAATAAGATTTAACTTTAAATTCCAGTATATTTTAAGGCTTATTTATTTACCCTCTTACAAGAGAGATAACTCTCAGAAAGATAACAAAAAAGGCATTCATTTCAATCATAGTTTTGATTCCTTTTTTTTTTTTTTTATCATATCACAGTCGAAATTCAATGCACAGAGGGTTGACAACTTTTTTATATTTATATTTTTTATAAGTGTACAGGTAAATTTTCATTATTATGTACAAATGAAATTAAAAAAAATAACAGAGCCAAGTTCATTAAAATCAGATTTGAGAGGACTCATTGCATGTACATGGATATGCCATTACACATTATTTGAAGTGGTCAGAATGTTACTGATTTAAAATATAATGATAAGAAAACCTCATACATGTATAATCAATGCAGTGACTTACTTTTCATAAGTAAATCAAATAATATCTTTAATCAAGGCAATTTTTCCTCAGTGACTATGATTGATGCATTACATTACTGTTTATTGAAGTAAGCAACTATTTTCATTAATGCACCAAATCAAATACTGTTTAATCTTGCTTTAATACTAGAAATATATTAAAATGGCCAACTTGCAGTTTTCATCTATACATCAAAATCAAAAACAGTACAACAAATTTAGGACAATTTATTGTCAAATGGTATCATATTTATCTTTTAAGAGTTGTGGAGAGTTTAGAAAATAACCTCTAATGCCCCAAAACACATACCATAAATGAAAATATAAAAGAAGCATGAAAAACATTAAAACAATTAACAAAAATTTGTTTTTGGCAGTTTGAGGGTTTGACTCAAAAATTCCTTCAACAAGAATTTAATTTACTAGGCATCAGCCATTTCTAAGACTCTTAGACTAAGAGAAATCAACATGTTTGCCTTCAAATTTCTCATTGAAAAAAAAAGGACAATGTTTTTTTTTTTGTTACATCACCTTCATCAGGCTGCAAGTTTGTATATTGAGAGTAAATATGCTGATATTAATCATACATAATTATGGACATGTATTTCATATCATACTATGTTTTGAGGAAATCAGACAAAAACATCCAAGGGTTTAAAAAAAAAACCCAGCTACAATAATTTAAAGTATAGTAGCCATTAACTTGTAACAGCAATTCTATCACTAGACACAAACCAGCTGCATCATTTGTTTGCAAAAACAATAACATATACAGTCCGTAATTCACTTAGCACTCTTAAAAGCGTATCTAACAAATATGATTAATAACCAATTTTAGATGAAATCCATTTGACATTCAATTGAGTCATCTTATTATTTACATACAAAAAAGGTTCAAAGATATTATTGGTGTATTTCTACGCACAAGTTTTTAATAATACAGAAAAGGAATGAAAATCAAAAATGAAAGTAACAACCTTATACTGTGAACTTGTTCACTTCGAGGGGGTCATTTTTTTTATGAATTGCTAATTTTTTTGTTTACATGTTTTTGTCAATATAATGTATAATTAGTAAATGGAGATTGTGTTTTTCATAGTTCAGTGAGGAAGTAAACATATGTGTGAGGGTTTCCATGGAAATATGAAGATCGAGTCACTGGTTAATTTTATGATTTTACAGTAATTGTTAGAAATTCTGCGATGATGATTTGGTCTTCTGCCCATCTCACTATTTAAATATTGGGCTCTGTGTGTAACAAATTTCCTAACCATTAACTTAGTATTGCACAATTTTCTATATTAATACATGAACTTGTACTATTTCTAGCTTTATAATGAATCAATCTAGCCATCCTATTCCAGTGTCCACTGGACTAGAATTGCACCTATTTGGACAACAAAATAAATACATGACCTTACAATTGCCACATTCATCAACATATTTAAAACTTACAGTAAATTAAATAATGCTTGACATTTACATATCTGAGCAATTTCTAAATCCAGTCATTTTTTTTCTATTCCTTTTTTAGAACCTGCAATAACTTTACATATTGACGTCATAAAACTTGTACACACAATTGCTGTTTATGGTGCATATACATACATGTATATGTATACAGTCAAGAATAAGGTTAATCAAAAAACCAGTAAAGCTAGGCTGAAATAAACATGCAGTGAGTGATATTAACTTATTTTTTTCTTAAAACAGGTCTTTATACAATGCTGAGATTGTACAGAAATCATGACAAATACTGGCACATAGAAATGGTATAACTCCTAACCAACAACCTTGATCATTTCAGCTTGGAGTTTTCTTCCAGACTCTGCCAGTTGTCATCATCATCGTCATCTGCCCAGACCTCATTGTCCCACCCTGAGGAGGTTCCCTTTGTTTCCTCCTCCTCCTCCTCCTCACCAAAGTCCAACAGATTCCCAACCAGAGGCTGCTTCTGCTTCTGGGGTGAGGCAAAGTCTGAGTCCCAATTCACGTCACTCCACCCATCCCCTCCAGAAGACGATTTGTCCCCTGATTTTTTCACACTTTTGTCCGATTTCTTACTCTTCTTCTCAGTCTTTTCCTCGCCCCAGTCATCCCATTCATCTTTGCTTTTTGATTTGGATTTGGACGACTGGAGTGGTGCGTCATCATTCAGCCACGCCTCAAACTCGTCTTCCTCGGTAAGTTTCTGTGGTTTGTTCTTCTTTTTGCTTTGGGATGAAGCCTCCTTTTTGCTCTGATAAGAGTCGGTCTCTTCCCATCCTCCCCAGGAATCATCCTCATTGTCCAGCAAACTATTCTGACTAGGATCACTTCAAAATAAAATTCAAAATAGTTTTATATACACTGTATATTCATTACTATCAGCTCATTTTTTTATCTTATTTGTCTTCTTAATCTTGTAGCAATAATTAATTATCCTACAGAAATGTCCCCCAGTCTTCTCATCGTTTTAAGTAATTAATGATTGTTAATCACAATGGAGCTTTGATTTATTAGAACACATTAAATGTCAACAAAATTGTTCAGATTAAAGAAAATTTCAATAAATAAAACACCAATACAAGAATATTTTAAATCATTTGAATACAAATTTTCATTGCAAATTGTTCACAAAGCAAAGCTTCCAGATTACATATTATGTTCACAATACTGAAACCTCAGTAGTACAAAGTCTTTCAGGAAAAGGAATCTGTTAATTAAGGTGGTATGGGACATCTGTCGATATTAATGTGGATTAAAGTCCATTATAAGTGGATTACTTTCACTGGTTTAGAATTTTCAAATTTTACAATATCTAACCAAAAAATAGCTTTTAAAAATATTTAGAAAGGTAAAAATTGTAAAACCCACAGTGGGATTTGAACTCATGACTTACAGATTCGTAGTATATCCTTCAAATCACTGCACTACCCTGTTAGATGACAATATTGGGAAAGAAACTACTTATATAACTGCACTTAATTTTATTGTTTATTTCTATAAACAATATGTCACAACATGGAAGTGTCCCATACCACCTTAATTGACAGTATTCATTTATTTTACTATCTGAATTACTAAAATCACCTGCTGTTTGATGACTTGTCTAACAGGAGTGAAGACTTCTCCCCTGGGCCCCCTGTTGGGGACTTAGAGTCACCCCACAAGGAAAAGTTGGTCCATCCTTTTGAACTGATCTAGAACAAAATCAAAATTAACATTTATTAACATGATAAACTTCAAATATTAAATTTTTTAACATTATATGTAGGTAAGAAAGATAGGGACCGAAATATAACATTTTCAAGGAAAAAACATTATTGTAACAAATTTTTCTATCATGATGTACTTGTATTACATTGCTGTAAAAATACTTTAATGAATATTTTTGTAGGGACTCCATAATTTCTTCAATTTATAATGCTTTCTTTTTTAATGACAAAAATTTGCAGTGCATTAAAAAACCACCCTGTGTGCTTAAGATGAAAAATTACATGTGATTGTATTTACAATTAATAATTTTTTCAAGCATGAATATAAGTAATAAACAGCATGTTAAGAAGTTCACCTGGATATGAACTTAGCTGGTATGTGATCAAATCCTCTGAGAAACCCTTCAGATTTCACAGGATTTGATCATGTGACCAATCAAGTTCATATCCTATTGAACTTTTTAAAATTAACATGCCGTTTATTTTTGAAATTATCATGAACACAAACCTTGGCTGCAAACCCGCTCATGGAGGTTCCGACGTCGTTGATCAAAGTACCTTCTTTCACCTAGTATAAAAAACAAGTTAGTCCATCAGTATTACGGAGTATAATTTAAGTTGACTTCTATTTTGGCCAAGCCAACTGTAAAACACAGTATAAACTAATCACATGTCATTAACTTGCATCACTCGTAATGTTTTCAACCTCATCCTTAGGGAAGACCCTAGTTCATTAATAC
The DNA here is from genome assembly GCF_025612915.1 of Magallana angulata. Lineage (NCBI taxonomy): Eukaryota > Metazoa > Mollusca > Bivalvia > Ostreida > Ostreidae > Magallana > Magallana angulata. Next base: position 29,557,939 of record NC_069120.1, read on the forward strand.
TTGTCCATGAAAAATCAATACCGGTAAAACAAAATTTACGTTCCCACAAGCATCCTGTTTGGTAATAAAAGTCTTCATTAGCTGAGAAGGCTTTTTCAGACTGAAAATCATACTAGTTATATAACTTTTGTCTTAAATGAATGCATTACAAAATCAACTCCCACCAAAATTAAGTGAAAAATTATTTATATATAACATGGTTACACTTTTTTTCAAATTTGACTTTTCCAATGTTAGTATTTACAAAGCTTAACTAACTGTAGCCAGCCTAAAACTGACATCTGACTAAAACAAACTTGACTGACTATTGGTCGGATCTTAGTTAAGTATCATTAACATTAAAAATGGAAAAGTAAAAATTGAAGAAGAAAAAAATCATGACCATTGCCAGGCCTTTATATATAATTACATGATTTTTACAAATAAACAAAATAACATATGGTACATTAAAGGAATAATTGATCCAGAAATATTCAGGTGTCTGCTAGCTGGCAAAGCAGAGTGTGGTTATATATAATATAGGATGAAGAAATTGTAATATCAATTACGTTGAGTAGCAAACAATTCAATCCAAATAACCTATGAGTCATGAATATATAACATGATAAAACATGTATGCATAATGACTGCATCACATTTGAGTGTAATAAAACCCGTTCTACATCTGCATAATGAATTGCCCATAAAAATCTGGCCATTGAAGCAACAATTTACAAGTGTAACATTATTTGATTACATGCTGAGAACAGTACATGTTTATATAATTTAAATATTATCTGGTGAACATCTTAAGTCGCATAAAGATTTTTTTTTAATATCATGTCATATAAATCCGATATAACTATATACCCATACAGTGCCATACTACATAATATAAAATATTAGATTTTTTTTTTTTTTTTTTTTTTTTTTTTTTTTTTTTTTTTTTTACAAACTTAGCAAATTCAACAGACTGATCAAAAAGCAATATGTATTATACACAAGTATTAATTGTGCATTGAAATGAGTATATATTCCAAATGCCTTAAAACTCCCCGAGATTCTGAAAAATTTTACGAGAAAAATATTTTTGTAAACTCTTTGTAAGTACCACAAAACTGCAATTTACATAATTTTTCCCCAATGAAACTGAAATGATTTCAAATGAAACACAACTTATGATAAATTTATATGTTTTATTTATTTCTGTTTGAAATGATATCTAATGTACAATTACTGTGCTAATTTTGTCAATTTAAATACAGAACTAAAAATAGATCTGTTGTGTCAATCTCAACTTTTGAAAGGCTGTGAGGTATATTGTAGATGGTCTTTTTTTAGCAGAAAAAATGAAAAAAAGAGCACATTTATCAGATAATATGCTTATAAAATAAGATCTTGGATGTAATAGGATTTGAAACCCTCATTCATCAATTGCTTTTTTTGGGGGGAGGGGGGGGGGGGGGGGGGGGGGAGTGGGAGGGAATGTTAGACAGGTAAATTGTTACCAATATTTCTGCTGAAACAACCATTTCCATATTAAATTATAAAATGTAATACACTTTTTTCTTGAATTTTCATATCACAACAAACAAAAAATCCAATAAATATATATATAAAGGGTTTTAATATTGAATTAGTGGAAGGCGGGGGATATTGCTTTCTCTAGCATATCTGTGAACAGTGTTACATGTAGAAATGTTACATGTTACAGGCTGCAAAATAAATGTGAGACAGGATTTAGGCCTGGAAGCGAGAAAACAGCACTGCAGAGACATTGCTTTAGTTTACACACTGGCCTGTATCACAGCTCATTGATATGCATGTACTTACTCGGCTGGCGAAACTGGACATTGATGTTGAGACATCATCCAGAATTTTACCTTCCTTTACCTATATTATAATCAGTGCCCACATATTTAAAAAAAATCAAAATTATCTTCATTAAGAAAAGTTTGTTGGTGAAATAACACTTCTACATTTTTAAACAGTTGGAGAGAAAACGCAGTTTGAAAATCAAGATAATATATTAACATCACCATATTTACATGTATACCCAGTACATTTTTATTAACACTTTCCGCATTTTAAACAGGCTGCTAGATAATAGATAATGTTGCAGAATAAATATGGTACATGTACAAACTCCCATCATTTGCATTCTTATTTAATCCTCCATAAACAAAAAATTATTTTGCTATTGTTTATTAAAAGTTCCGTAGTTTTTAAATGAATCATTTAATATGAGTGGTAGAAACAATCACAGATGGACAAACTACAGATAATGAAAAAAATAAAAAACAGTTCTATGGTACATTTAATACATGTATCATCCATCCACAATGCCAAAATAAAATAATTGCTTGTTTTGAATTGCCTCTCGCCTCATTGAAATACTCTCCCCACAAATCAATTTTATTAGTTTTTATAAGGAGATTTTTATTTTTCAAATTTAAAAATGTAAAAAAAATTCCTTCCCCCCCCCCTCCTGGGTCTAGAAAACCCTAGGTGGCAATGCCAACCAAACATTTTTTAAGGATGGCCCAAACCCTCTTTTCCAAAAAAAAAAAAAAAACAAAATGAAGGAAAAAAAAAACAAACCTTTTCTTTTGTGGGCTTTATAACTGATTCATTCACTGTTAGTCCGAACTCCTTTGTCTTCTTTGAAGCAGCGCTAGCAGCTTTGGCGGCCTAAAAAAAAAGATGTTGATAAAGTCAACTAATCATTCTTAACTTAATCAGTTACAAGATCACCATAAGTAAAGATATTTGAACTCAAGTTTAGCACTTTCTATGGAAGATTTTTGAGCTTTAATGGAGTAAAAAAATTGTGAAATAATGATAACATGAGAATTACAAAAAAAACCCCCATAAGATACAAAATCAATGGTCTCGTATTTTCACAATAGCTTAGCTGCACAATGACCTCAAATAAATTCAGTACAGTACTGTAGAATCATTTTGAAAGCAATTTTTAAAATATTCCGAGGTTTAGATGCAATTTTTCTCATGTTCAGAACCCACAAATGTTCTATTCATCATGCTTCTTCTAGTGAAATATACTCATGGCTTCAAAAATAGATGTATCTGAAATTCAATAAGTGGGTATGGGCCGGAAACATGAATCTATGATAATTCAGAGCTGTCACGAGCTGAAACGATTGAGAACCATAAAATATCATGAAAATGTGATAACCACTAAGACCAATTAACTCTTACAATGAAATCTAATATAACCCACTTATATTCTTATTTACTAGACATATAAACACAAATTACTGCCTATTCTTAGAAGTAAGTTGTACTGTTTATTGATATGGTTTGAACTGATGATGACCTGCATGGTACCTACCAAACCAAATATACAGAGCAATTAAGCAGGAAATTCTGAAACGACTGAGCATCATTAATTAAAACTCAACATCGGCACTGAAAATAGTCTCCGATCTAGTGCACACCATGCAATGCCACAGCTTGATCAGATATTGCTGGCATGGCAATCCTTAGATGAGGCTTTGAAATTAATCATCAAAACAAAAAAGGAACAGCCCAATTCAAGCAACATATCTAAAATGCCTTGTGAACAGAGTAATTAACAATATTGCTTGTGGACATAAATTTCTCTTTTTCAGCTCGGTTGTAGCATCACATGCATGGAGCAAATTCTCTAAGGTCTTGGATAGTTTGGTACTCTCTTCAATTAGCCGGCTTTTTAAATTCCCACGATCTGCTCGCAATCCAATAAAATGTCCAGATACTAGGAGGGGAAATTCCAAGAGCAACAATAATTACAAATTACATAAGTCTGCTATTGGCTTTCAAATTATTTTGTCTGCATTAGCCTGTAGGTCTGTCTGTGTAGCAATTTTCAGTTGCACTTTTGTCTGGTTTTATCATTCTGCTAAGAACCAATACTAGAACATGATGACTTTGAAATCAACTTTGGCATTTTCTGATGATTTCTTACAAAAAGTTGCATGCATGAATATGGAGTATAGAAGATAACAATTTGGATATGTGAATAAAAGTACCGGTACATGAGTGTTAAAATATTATACATGTATTTTTAAAAATGGTGGATAAATTTATCATAAACTGCTGTTGTCATATATAAAGTCTTTGCTACTGGTGATTTTAACTTTTCAATTTGTCATATTTCATTTGTATCTGAACCCAAACAGACATTTTGCATACTTTAATAACTGTGTATGAGATAAAGTGTTCTAAATTTCTAGCAATCAAATGTGAAGATCGAATTACTATTTGTGTAAAATAATGAGAATCAGCCCTTGCTAATTTAAAATCTCACTTTAATTTTGTGTGAACTATGAACAGTAGATTCCTTATCTTACGCCAGTACTTGATTCTGCTATTGTGTAACAAATCCTTGTATTATAAAATTGTAAGCATAATACTTTGATTATACCAGGTAGTTTTACTTAATTTAAAACTATCAGAAAAATAAATAAAGCTTGATTTTATACCCTGCAAGCTTTGCTTCTCATGACTTTACCTTGATATTTATCTCTCACATTTATCTATAGTGTATGATATAACAACAAAAGCCCAAGCAGTTATGATTTTATATTCACGCAATTTGATACTAAATATCAAAATTGCGAATTACATGTAAGTACATGCATTAAATTTATAAAATAAGGAATATAAATAAAACTGTATTTTACCATATCATAATAGTGTGAGAACCCAGTAAGTTGCAAGAAATTGTGTTTGAACCATTTATATAATATATATAAAATAAAATATATTCAAACCAATTGCTATTTTTTTTCTGCTTTCTTGTTTCTAATTTGGTGATTTTCTTCTGTCTTATCATACTTTACCTCTAATTTTTAGCACTGTCCAAATATTCAATTGAATATTGTACTCCTTTAGACAAATCTAATTTTAAAAAGTACAAACAAATCTTACAATTTAGATAGATACCCTACTGCATGAATGATATCCAAATGTAAAATGTATGATTTTCACTTTGGATACTTAACGTAATATGTGCTGCAATTTCGATGCTGAATTTTTTTTTTGCAAAAATGTTATTTTCTACTAAAATGACAAAAAATATCATTGTTTTAGAATTTTTGTTAGCCATTTTTTTTCATTGAAAAGGCCATTAAGGCCATTATGAAAAGGCCTTAATTGGAACAAAATTGAAATTTTTGTAGTCCTGTACAAAAATTGATCTGCTATATATTCCTTAGAAGAGAAATCTTTCCTTTGACAAAAACTAATGATATTTTTCAAATCTTATCTATCATAAAATCTTAAGTTCCATGTAGACTAACCATACTAGCAGGTTTTTGCAGCAAAAAATAAAATTCTAAAAAATACAGCTCATATTGCTTTAACAGGATAGAAAACAGGCAATCAACATCCATAAATCCTTCTCTCTTTATCTTTACCTCAGCCTTTTTTTTTAAAACATACAAATCAATATGTTTACCTAACACATCTATCAATCTTTTGAATGGTGACAAAGAGTATTGTGATGGGCTTGCTGATACAACATCAAATCGTATAGCGATATAATTAATGTGGTTTAGAGTTACGTTGCATGCTCTCAAAATAGGAGACGATGATTCACATCTCTTTGCACAAAGACATTACCTCAGTGACATTTCTGTGTTGCTACGAAAATATATTTCAAGACCAAAGTGTTTACTAAAATGATTTCATTTCAAGAGAACATCCTCATAATGTGTGATGTTTTACAATTATTTTTGATTTTACTAAACTTCATATTTTACTGAATATTAAATACAGCTTGTACTTAGTACATCTGCAAATACGGGTACTAAATATTCTGTACATGTGAAACTGATATATTAATGTACATAAATTTGGTTAACTTTTGCAAGTTGCGAATAAAGTATTGGTTTTGCTGGAATATGACCTCATAAAATGTCTGAAATGGAGAAAAATTGCCAAGAATTTCAAATGCCAAAATAACTGCTATGCATATATAATTCTGTTAAGACGAGAGAATGTCTGATGAACTCTCCTCCAACAATATTATTGAATCTTCTTTATAAGTGTAATTCGTTATATTCTTCAAGTTTACAACATGTAATAATGTAACGGGGAATAAAAATCACTTTGCTGAAAACGTCAATTCATTACAAGCCAAGCCTTTTCGTGTTTTACTGTAGTGTGAATTTATCAAATTATTAGGCTGCAATCCTTTTTTGAAGTAATCTTAAAAATCTGTTATTTTCATAACTATGCTCTTGAATTCAGCGAAGTCCTAGCAGGGAAAGAGTCATATTGCATACTTTTTTACAATTAAAATCCTTTGAAAAAAGAATACTCTGTACAGTACATTATTTGTTCCACTTCTGTTTTCAAAGACGATGTCAAAATAAAACTAGTACTAAACAAATTGTGAATCTCTTTTGATTTACATTTAAGTAAGAAAAAGAGCCATTAATTAAGCTTGAGATAAAAATTTCTTTGATCCTGTAACCACAATATAACATATTGCCAGTCACCAAGGAAACCAATGAGATCTAAAAGTGACCCATTTATGAACACTAATTAAAACGAATGACCTGTCTTTAATCCCAGCTGGACTATTAACAAATCTCATTAAACCACATTTCTTCTAATGAAAAAAAAGAAGGTATTTGACAGTTAACCCACAGAATGAACTACGGATACAAGAACACATTGTAAAACATTTACCTTTGATTTTTCCAAAAGAATTTCTTATGTAGAGTATTTTTCTTCCTCACTTTGATTTAACCAAGGCAAGAAAGGTCTGGATACCTTATAACTACGAATGCACCATCTGCCGCATGTCTGAACACTAGAGTTCAGGGGGGGCTGACTCAGCCGCAAAAATCAATACAAATATAGCCATTATCCTCAGATCCAGTGATTAAGCGATCTGCCTATTACAAGGTCCCCAATTCACAGTAACGACACTGCATTTTCTGGGTATCAAGACAAAGGGATCATTTTCACTCATAAGATAATGCCCTTTCACCTTGTTTATTAATTTTTTTTTCAGTACTGCATTTTTTTTTAAATGTAAGGGGGCTTGTGCACAAGAAAATTATCAGAAAGGATACCGAAACATTAAATTGACACATTTACAAACAAATGAAACACATTTCATAGTGATTAAAACAGCATGCAGATCTGCTCATTTCATAAACCGCTAATTAAAACATCTAGCTCTCATGAATACGGTTTCATTACAAATTCAATAGAAATATATATGACGCACATTGTCATATTGATTCAGAAAGCTTGACTTAATAGATGTTTTTGTTGTTTGGCTGTATCGGCTGGCATTAAGCAGAAATTGCATGAAAAGAATAAGCTTCTTCTGCATATCATTGTTTTATTTTTTAGCATTCAGAAAAGTGGTAAATTTCTGAAGGCTTCCAACCTTACTACTTCCTTTAACTTTGAACAGAATCAAACTCATCGACCTTTGAACTAATGACCTTAACACCAATGACTTTTGCCACAACTGAATACTAGGTAAGTATCGGTATGAAAATATAAAAGCAAGAAAAAGAGATTACCAAAAAAATCATCAAATAGATATCAGCTGTATATATACACTGTACATAATAAATTCATGCCTTTCAATGTTTTACGCTAAAGCATTCAAATCAAACATTGGATGGACAATTAAGTGATGATTTTTATTGATTGATTATGTACATGGACCCATCTACAAATAGCACTCAACAAACATCTATTGTAGGATGAGATGAAGCATACTCAAGGTTGCATGTTTATAAGACCGGGGAGGTGGGGAATTCCCCCACCTATATTGCCTTAATTACCCGTCTTTTATTGCATTTCAAACACAATGTAGCTATAAGCAAGACCCCAAGACCCCCTGCTACTTTTTCATTTCCTCCTTCTACTTTAATTTTTAGAGACAACCCTGATACTTAATTTTCAAGAAAAAATCAAATTTTTACCTTTAACTCAACAAAATCAAACCTCTGTTTTAATTTAGATGATAATACAAAAAACCGATTTAATTTTACTTTTCAACACTGCCACCAATACAAGGTTGATGTTTTTGGTCTTATTTATAAACTTCGCTAAAGTAGTTGTCGATAGATATGTACAGATTTCCTGGTAGAACATTATATGGATTTGAACCTTTCTTACACAATTAGACCCCTTCCCCATAAAAAAAAATAATAATGGGCCATACGTTCCACATGCTACCTAAGTAAAATAAAGATCTAATTTAAAGATATCTTCAGGCTGTGTAAATTTGATCAATACTATCAAATCAAAATCATTTTCTTCGTTAAGGGAGTATGGGACTGACACCAAAGTAATTAAAATTTTTTAAAAATTGGTTCAACAAATAGCATTGCATTTTTTCTAACAAAATATAACAATTTTTTGATAGGTTAATATGTTTGTTTCCATGGTAACGGTATCCAAACATACCCTTGTTGGAAATACTTCCGTTCATCAAAATACACCACTTACAACAGAAATGAAGCAATGCTACATCGTTTATAGTAATTTTATTTCATTTTTCTTATATGGTATTTATAATACATTGACAGAAGAACAATTTATTAGAAAAAAAATTCTGAAAGCCTCCTCAGTATCATACAATGTGCGACCGAATTTCCTCTGCATGGTTTAAATTTGTTGCTTTTTGTGTTGACCTTCAATGCAAAATGGTCAAAAAATCTGTTTTGATATAATTGGAAGTTTTATTTTTGAACTTAAACGAAATATACAAATGTTATGCTTTCACTGGAAAAGGAGAAACTCATATGTCAATGACTTAGATAAAAAGATATTGCAATCTGAATTTACTCTGGTCTGTTTTTACAATTTCGCGCCATTTTCACTTGATCACTATTCTAGTGTAGATAAAATAATCAATACCAACTTTTTGTTCAATAAACATTGAGTCAATTAATAATATCTTTACTACAATGCTGGTACTTTATAAAATTCAACAAAAAAGTAAAAAATTATTCATTTAAATCTCAAATTTCCTCTGCTTAACTTGAAATTCCTCTGCTGAAATACAAATTTTTAAACCATTTGCACCTTATAACACTATACCAGGTAGGAACAAAATAATTCTAGTAGGTATAAACAAATAAATATTTAATTTATGATTTGCTACATGTATTATAATTATTTTTTTCAACTCTGAAACATAAAAAAAGATTGAAATCAGCATTACATCATGTACAAAATGCACAGTACAAATGCCGAATATAATTTTAAGCTATTTTGGCAGAACAACATCCATTACTGTTACAACCATATATTATGGTATGATTTTTTTTTAAAACTAATCAAGTTTATACTGGACATTTAACTCCTCACATGTATATGTACAATGTAATAGATCAACAAACTTATACAAATAATGCACCCAAATCAAAAGCCCTTTCAACATTGTTACATGTATTACCAATCTAGCATAACTAATGAAGCTGACAATTACCGCTCCAGAACGAACGCTATCAACAATTTTATTATATATCTAACATAAATATTGAAGCAGACAAGAGCACATCCTTGGCTTATCCTTGCAACATCTGCTTTTTATTTGGGCAAAGATGTAGTATAAACATCTTTTGAGATACTGTATGACTTTGAAAGTTAAAGTTGTGTGTTATTTTTTCACAATATAGATGGTTCCTTAAGATTTCCTTCACATGATAAGCATCCAATGTTTTACCAATATTTGTGTCAATGTTTGTCCGAAGTTTTGAAATCATTGTGCTATCTTCATCACCAACTATTGTCTTTATACAAATAGACCCATCATTCACATCCTTGACCATCTCTTCTATCATGTCACTCTCCATGGCCTTCATAGAACTTTCCGTTCCAGTTGATAATGCAATCATGTGGAGGAGGTGTTGATTTGGAATTGAAAGACAAAGTACATGTGCGACAGGATTTCGATCTTGTTGAAAAGTTTTCTATTTTCCAGAAAATGTCCCGATCATAGATGAATAACCTGAAAGATGGGGTATAGCATCAACTTAAATACTTATACATAAAGAAATATCTAAAAACTGTTGTGACATTCAAACACAAGGATTTCTTAGGATGTACAATTTATGGTTCACAAAGACTAGGCCTCGGACAATTCAGGGTTTATTCAACTACATGTGGTTCGATTTCCATGGCATTCAAAAATTATATAATTTAGAATTTACTGATATAATAAACAAACGTTTTAAATGAATGAAAGACTTTCAATTGGCACACTCATGCTAGGAGTATTAAAAAGAATAAAATAAATGACAAAAAATATATTGCACAGTGATAATCTCTGGGACTAAGGATTCAGTCAAAATATATTAACTTTTACCTTACTGTATGGGGGCTTTAATTTGTTGATATGAAAGAGTATACCCTTGAAATCCATGAAAATTTAAACCAATCACAGTGATACACTGTACCAAACGAAATTACCCAGTAGTTTATGTACTAGTAATTTATCAAATACCTGATAAACCGTCATGACTTCACTCTCTCTATCTATTCTGCCAACCAGCATATTTCTATGTATAGCTCTTCTTCATTAGAAGATCAATACAGTCTAAAAATGGCCTCGACCATCGGGCTCTCTTAAATGCGTATCTGCTTACATCCCTAATTCCACCAAACTCCTCCACTGTCTCCAACCACAATCAGACATTTGGACAACTTCTTCATGGTCAACATCTGTAATATTAAGTTACATAATCAGGAATTTTTGCACCATGAGAGAATTTTAAATGGAACACCAGTTGGTTGCAAAGTTGATCAGTAAAAAAAATATATGCATGTGTACTTGATATTATAAAGGCATAAACAGACTCTAAGGTTAACTCAGATTTAACAAACATAATAATATTTACTAAGAGAGGAATAGTTAATATAAGACAATGACTTCTGAAACTTTACTTTTAAATTACATGTTCTCCAATCAGATAAATGCAAATATTTCAACATGGAGAAGGGCATGGGGCTGTGAAAAGTAATTTTTGAGGGAGCATTATTGTGAAAGACTGAAAGTCACATAAAAGCTCCAGACACTGTACAGGTGTTTTAACGGGAAAAAAAGATACCATCTGAGGTTGACATTGTACTTGACATCTATTTCACACCTATTTGAAATTTATTTTGCTGTCAATATGTAAATTATGAGTTAATGTGTATACCATAGTGTATATCATTACAGAAAGTGTTCAATCTGTCTTTCTATTTTAAAATACATCTCCAGACGTCATGGGTTTCCAATAGTCTAACTCTTAACCCCACACATAATGGCTGTCAGTTTACAATTTCTATCAAAACTAAATCATTTTTAACCTCACTCATATATAGCATCAGAAATTACTGATACAAAATCAAAGTCATCATCATTTGCAGTCTCAACTTGTAGCTTATAGTCTGTCCCGAGTTACTGCTTCCATCACTTTTTGATTATTTTTAATAAAAATACACATACATGTGAAAGAAATGCTGTTGAAGTCGATAAAAGGGAAAATATACAGGATATCTTAATTGACAAATTATCATTTTTCACTCATAAAAGTTCACTGGAACAAAAACAAATTTCTTACAGAGATTTATAATGGGAAATGTTTACGGTACATCTTTTCTCCATTCGGAAGTACTCCGAACACCTCGCACAATTTTTCAAAGTTATCATCCGGGCTTATTTATGGCTGATGCAATGCAAATGCAAAATCTCAGCAGACTTTTTATTTTGGGATGTGTATTGAAACCCGAAGAGGTAGAGGGGGCGTTTCAAAACATATAATCTGGACATTTTTTATAATAGTGGATGAACGTAGTTTGAACTCAAAGGTATTTATGATTATCGAAGTATCAAGCGAAAAGAAGTGGAAGCAAAAACTTGGGATAGAGTATAAATATAAATTGAATGCCAGATAATTTGACTAATGAATATGCATAGAGACGACAGGAGATTTCATATGTGTGGTATGACATCATTTTGAACCATGCATTGAAAATCGACTACTGGAAACATCTGATTATCTGAAACATGTGACGACATGATACACATTCTGATATATGTTAGAATTAAGTTTAACTATTTAAATGAGAGACATAAAGAATTCTACTGTGTTCTGATATGTGTATTGAACCATAGTGGCATACTGTCAAAGACTTGTATAAATAATTATAATTATTTTTTTTATTATGAAATTACATCTCAGGTGCTTGGGGCTTTACTAACGAATATGTACGATGCTTACTTTGATAGGCATAGGTATCTTACATATCAATGCTTGCGCTTGTGCATTACAACGCCATAGCATTTATACAAGAAAAAATTAATGATGTCCATACAAATTTTACTTTTACTCTAGTCTCAGCAAGATTCGCCGAAACTGAAAATCTGAAAAAACGTCTATCAAAAACTTTCAGTCTCGACGAACTTAATCCTGCTGAGATTACAAATACTTTTACTCTATCAATGAATGTAAGTCAAACCTGGACATATCGCTTTTGCTGGCGTCGAGTCATCTTCCTCCATCTCCGATGAGAATTTTTCAGCTGTAATATCAAAATATGTGATTGATCTGCCCAATAGAGCGTCCACGTTCGCACTACACTATCCCTTTTCTGAGCTTTAGCAACCTTTATGTGGCGATTGGTCTTCTCAGCGTTCAAAATCAAATCGTTTCCTCCGCATTGCCAAAAACTGAACCGATATTTATGTCGTAAAAAAAGAATTTTGGGTTAAATTAACTCTTATTATCATTTATATTCACGATTTATTATTTACAAAACCTATAAAACCCTTTCCACTATAAATTATATTGTTTAAAACCTTAGAATTGAACAAACAGATTTAACGACCGCGAATTGGTTTACGTCATTCAGAGTTGCGCGGTAGATTCAAAATCGTGAGTCCCATACTTCCTTAATCCAACAAAGGTGACAAAAAATTAACATTTCCATGATAACTTTTCCAAGATAACATATTGTATTTAATCTGCATATCATACAAAACTTGGTGCAATGGGTAAACCACACAATCAAGTAATAAACTCATGCTGCTGCATTATTTGACAGTTTTTTATTTTTTTTTTTTTTACTGTATTGCCTCAGGACAGCTTTTGAATGTCTCATACTACAGGAAAGCTTGTAAAAACTAAATGAGTCAAAGACTCTCAAAAAGGAACGGTTTACCCAATTTGTTTTTGCTGAGCTGAAATGAGTCCTTAAACTTTAATGCAAGTAAAAAAAAATTTTCAATAAAAAAGAATCATTAACCAAACCCATTTATAGCTTTAATATTTTCAAAGACATCACATTTATTAGAAATTTAGAATTGTTAATATGTTCAGGAAATAGAAAAAAATTGAACAGAAGCTTTGACTTTGGGTAGTTGTGTCAAACAGCAATGTGATGTAGGCCTGTCTATTGCATTCTAGGCCACTCAGTCGTGGCTCTTTGAAATCAACAAGATTTGTGTGGCTTTTGAGCTAATGCTGTATGTTTCGCTTGAAACCAGCATCATTTTAACTTGTTTTAACAAGAAATACCGGTAGACAGTTACATCCTACTGAAAGTCCAAGGCCTTGTTAAAATGGTTCTACCATACACACACTGAAACATAATTGATATTCACACACTTTTTAACTCAGAGACTTATCCAAAGTTAGATTTGAACCAAGAACCTTCCAGTTGATGGTAATATGGACATCACAGTTTTGCAATTGGCTCATCAATTGCAGAACGATTCTAGTTTGATACTCACATTTAAAAGAAGTGATGTACAAAAAAAAACTTCACTCCAGTTTTACTTTTACTTTCAAAACAAGTTTTCACATGTTTGAATTTCATTTAATTCCTCAAAATTCAATTTTTTATCATACGACTTAGCATGCTTAAAACTCTGAAAAAAGTGTATAAACATAACAGCATGCAGATTGATTGGATTTTTGTGCAAGTCATTATGACAATGGTAAAAAAGTTAATAACAGAACATATAAGCGATAACTTAATTCTCTTGGTCAACCAAATTGCAAGTCATGTTTAGAAATCAAATTACATGTACTAGTAGCCTATATAAACGGTACATGAAAATCAAAATATCACAAGCTGATGATCCGACTTCCAAAAATGTTGTAGCTACCATAGTTAACTTCACTTATATGAGAGAACTGGCTATTCTGTTTTTTTTTAAATGTTCTGATTGACAATAATAATAATTGACATTTTTCTTACTTACTTTCTAGTAATGTCATGAATCATAAAAGTTATCAGTATACCTCATATCATTGTTTAAAAAACAGTTAGAGAAGTGTAATTAACTTCTCAGACACCTGATTTGGATATGAACAAATGAAACAGCGGAATGAAAAATAAATCTTAAGTATTATAAACATACCTTTTCAGACGCAACTGAGGCAAATTTTGTGGCTCCAATTGTAAACGATGACCAGCCCTAGAACATACAACACATCTACATGTACTTTACCTTTATCTTACTATATATGCATTTACAGATATATGGTATTCATTACATTGAGATTTAATGGATTAAGTTTGGTCATCTGGAAAAAAATCTAAGCAATCAATAACATTAACATTCTGGTATCAAAACATGTAACTATCATATTCATGACTCGATAATGGGAATCTCTTGATCCTTAAGTCAGAAGCATACAGCAGCATATTTGCCTGTCAACTTATAACTGAACCTTGTCAATCATCAATGTTAAAACAGGAGTTAAAATACATGGATATTTCTAAGTCATTGTTAAAGATCAAGGTAGGATTTGTTTCTTCAGTGTAGACATCTAACAAATCTGAACTTTTTCTCGTAGATTTATTTAGGCGACTATAAATTTGATAAGAAAATAGAATATTTACTTACAGATGATAGAGATGATAGAGTCGTGTCAAAGAAATCATCGTTCTTTGACTGGGGAGCAGGGGAACTCCCAAATCCTACATATTTCCCCCCTTGACTGGGTGGCAGATCGCTGTAAAGACAAGGGATGGTGGATTTAGTTTCACACAATACAGGAATTTGAATGACTTTTTTGTGAAGGTAAATTAATACATGTGCGGTATCATCCACAGTTGAAAAGTTTATAGATGAAAGAAAGACAACTTTAATTTCTTACTCGGGTCTATTGGCATTTTCCCTTTGTTGTCGATCAAAGAAATCATCCCTCTTCTTTTTGAAATCATCACTGTTAAAACAAAAAAATTCAAAGTAAAGAATCTTTTCTTATAAGTTTTAGACAATTTCAACTGAAAAATGTAAAAATGATTTCAAAATTAAGGAAACACAAAAGTAAAATTTAATTACATCTGTAAATTGAAAAAAATTCCTTTGGAAATTTAAACATAGAAAGTTTCTGAGTGACTCTTTTTCCTTGTTTATAAAATATGACTCACCTTTTGTAGAACTCTGCATCCTGATAGTTATCTTGGTAGCTGTCGTCTGCACCGAAATTGCTGTAGCCATTGGAGTGGGGTTTTGAATAACTGGATGACTTTGGCAAGGTACTGCGGGGTTTGAATGCTACGTAGTCTTTTGCTGAGGAGGTGGATATACTCCAGGATTTTCCCTCTGCCTCTGTTGTTATCTGAGCAATACAAAACTTAATTGGTAACTCTCTCTTGCAATAAAGCTCATAAAAATTTTGTTTATACATTTGTAAACGTGTTAAAAAAAACTTCACATGAATCTGTCAATGTATAAATGAACAAGCACGAAATATATGTATAAAATATTTTATTTACTGGCTAAAATATGTGTATAGATGTACAATGTATAACATGTTCTCTGCAACACTTAAGGGTTGAATACTTGTATGACCATAATAAATGGAGTATATGTAGATTTACTTATAAAGATTCAATCTTGTGCAACATAAAAATAAATATGGTTTAGGTGGAATACCAAATCTGGAAAAAAATCACTCAAATTAACAGTAATTTTTTTGATTATGAAAGATATAATGATAAATAAACTGTACACATGTCAAATATTAAGCAAAAAAATTGCAGTTTAGGGATAAAAAATGAATATCTAAAAAATTCAATTCAGTAAGTAACTATAAAAAGCCGCGCTGGGATTTGAACTCAAGATGTACAGATTACAAGCCTGACACTTTATCCACTCGCCTATAGAGTACCGATAAGTTACATGTTGCCATTGACTTAATTCTTTAAAAAAACCAAAATGTCCTTTCAATCAGAGGTCAGCCATTTTGTGATTATGTGTTATTCCACCTTAAACCCGTAGAAGTTACAAGCATTTCACGTTTTAAAGACAAACTGTGTGCATAACACAAACTAAAATGCAGTAGATTCATCAGATGACACATTAGTGGTACATTGTATATTAAAACCTTGGAACAGGTACATGTGCTGAATATCTACCTAAACCCAGGATGCAAAAAAATGCTAAATTTTAAAAAATTTAAAGTAAATTAGAACTGCTGCCAAGTATGTATGAGCCAGTCCTTTGATATCGTGGTAGTTAAATCATTTTGTAGAAAAATCTATCAATACAGAAATATTTCCAGAAACTAATGTTATTGTGAGTTTCCTCTATTATATACCTCATTGATGTTCAGCGTGCCTCTGTTTACTATGTCTAAAAATATCCAGACCTCAAATGTCAATTTCAGCGCGTGCTACTATACGTGAACAGAATTACCGTGATACCATAGAACCTGTGATATGATAGGAAACAAATATACATGAACAATTCACCTTCACATTTCATACCTTGTCTCGTAATAATGCCGCAGCTTTTGAGTTGTATTTATCCTGAATGGACATTCCATCAGAAAAGTCTGACTGTGACTGAAAGAACTCCAGTGCTTTTCTGTTTCCTCCCGCCTTCATTTTCTCTAATTCAGAGTCTTTCCATTTGTCCATAGAAACAGATCTTACAAAACTAAAGGAAAAACATTGGAATTTAATGGAGAAATACTAGATACTGTGCAAAGCTTACACAACAACATCACATACACGCATTTATTTAGAACTTTAGGCAAAAAATAGATATAAATTATATTTCCATTCAAGAACTGACTTATTAATATGCATTGTTTAAGTTGACTGATCCCATTGACATCTTCATATCTTATAGATTGACTATGATAATTTTCATAACAAGAAACAGGCAAGCAATAACAAACATGATGAATATCCACAGTGTTTTTGTGGGGGGGTTTTCAGTTACCTTAAATGTACACCTAATCCTCTGTGTTTTCCTGAGCATTCTAGACAAATCCATATTCCATAGCTAACGCTGACCCACTGAGGATTGTGTGCACCGCATTCAAAGCATTTCTAAAATAAGAATAGTTTGGTTATTTATAAAATGAACAAATATTTTTTTGACGCTATTCCTGAGACAACATCTTGTGACATAAAACTCAGTGGTTGAGCATTTGACTTAATTAAGTGAAAAAAGTCCAAAGATTATTTTTTGGCTCAACTCTATATGTTTTCTTCCTTAGCTATTAAACTTTCATTTTATATGGAACATGATATACTTTCAGTTGTTTGAAATACAATGTTATATGGATATTATACGTGGTTAAAATTATTCCAATCCTCAGATTCTTCGTTAAAGTGTTTCTACTACTATTGCTCCTAGCTTCACCTTCGCAACTTTGCACTCTCCATCGCCCTCTTTTCTCTCTCTCGGTCGATTATATTTAATTTGATAACAGTATTATTGGAATTGGTATGCATCAGCTAGACAGTGTGGTGGTACCACCAGGCTTACTATTTACTTGGTTATTTATCATATCTTTAAATCAGTGCTGGCGAAGCCTAATTATTATGTATTCCATATAAAATGTATATATGATAATACGAAATCTTTCATTTTCATTCAACTATCCTTTGAAATACAACAGCTGATTTGATGTTTGAGAAATTTTTTTAAAGATTGGTGTCCCTGACTTTATATTGAAACCTACACGTATTCTTCAACTGGGCCAGGAATAACATACTTTTGTCAATTGTGGTTTTATTATTGTATCCACCGGTCTTCGCCTAGATGGTATCCATATTCTACTTTTTATAAAAATCGTCCAAGAACTTACGTTATTGTCGTCTTTGAGACGAATGTCTTTCAAAACTCTCTTTGTTCGTGGACTGGCCATTTCTCCGATTCTCTATAGGCTATATAAAAAGTTACAAGTTAATCTGAAGTGAAACCGCAAGGTTTTCTATACTTTTCTTATATTTCGTCTTGAAACTTGGTGAGTTGTCAGTCCATTAACCAAATATGACGTAATGAGTAAAGCTAAATGGTTATTTGCGCACTTTACTTAAAAGAGAAAGTTGAATTCAGAATTTATAAAATACATTTTTTATTAATACAAAGTACTTTTAAAAGATATAGGAATTATTTCAGCATATTGAATGTACCTTTTATCATAGAAAAGTAATTTGAACAAAATACGAAAATATCGTAATTGACAAAACAATAATGGCGGCGTCCATGAATTTTTGGAAACAAACAAAATGAAAATATGAATCTGAGGGTTGTAAGACGTTAAAACTCAATATTTAATAATGTAAAAACAAAAGATTTAACCTGCATTTCGAAATCATGAAAAAGGAAGGCAAGACAGACGTCTCAAGGCCATATAAATTGGGTAAGTATCTTACTTGAAAGTGTTGTAACTCTTGATCAGATACTGAGATAGTTGTAAAACAAGCTCTAAGAATTCAAGTTTATGTACCTTAAATTTCCGTATGTGCATAAAAAGACGTGTCTATCAAAGTGCAATTTTTAAATTAAAATGTTGTTAACAAAGTTAATAGATTGTCATTAAAATAGTCAATGTACAATTTTTCCAGATATAATCTTCAGTATTTAGGCCAATAATATGGTGTTCCGATGGGGCCACTTCGACCATTGCACTTTAGGTCGAAGATGCGAGAGTGCGAAGTTGCGAAGTTGAAAATGCGAGAGTGCGACAGCGAAAGTGCGAAGATGCGACGGCAAAGCGTGAAGATGCGATGGCGAAGCGCGAAGATGCGATGGCGAAAGTGCAAAGGTGCGAAGGCGAAGGAGCGATACAACTATCACTCCTTCGCCTTTGCAACTTCGTACTCTTGCCTTCGCACCTTCGTACTTACGCCTTCGCCTTTATGATAGCATTCAGAAAGTCTCAGTAGATTACATAGACTTTGATGCAGGCACCGTACTCGCCAAGGTTTTCCGTTTAATCCATGATATTATTGGTAAGCATGCGCTAGGCCATTGTGCTTACTATGAATGTTTATGAATATTTTAATGTGTATATGTGACATATATGTTTACCAGTGCTGGCTATGCCTAATCATTATATACTCCGTATAAAATGTAATGTCCGCCAGATTGTATACATTTGCACTTCCAGACCCCTGCCACTTACCAGCTGTCTGTTTACCGTGGATCAAACACAGAAACATTCTAATTTCATTATGCGACACTCCTTGCTCATGTATGGACCTATAGGGGGGGTCTGCCCCCCCGGAAAATCCAATATTAATAACTTCACACATGGAGTAAAGGGGGAGAGAGGGTCCGGATCCCATCCCCCGGAAAATGTAATTTTATTAAATATATATAATAAAATCTCTAAAATATGTCTCAGACCCCCCCCCCCCCCCCCCTTAGAAAAAGTTATGGATCTGCACAGGCTGTTGAAAATAAATTCTAAAAAGTTCATCGTCTACCTCATGTGTCCTTTTATACAGCTAAAATTGTCTTTAAACGATAGAGAGCTCCACAATTATAAAAAGGCAAAGGTGAAAGCGCGAAGATGCAAAGGCAAGAGTGCAAAGTTGCGATGGTGAAGAAGCGATAGTAGTATCGCTTCTTCGCCTTCGCATCTTCGCACTTTGCTGTCGCATCTTTGCATTTTCGCTCCCTTGCCTTTGCACTTTTGCCTTAGCAACTTCGCACTCTCGCACCTCGATCTAAAGGCGAAAGTGCGAAGGTCAAAGTGGCCCCATCGGAACACCATACAATAGGGTGTGCAAACAAGTCAATGGTCTATTTATCTAAATTGTATGGTATTCCGATAGGGCCAATTTGACCTTTGCACCTTTAGGGTGAAGATGTGAGAGTGCGAAGTTGCTAACAGGCTAAGTCAAAAGATGTGATGATGAAACTGAAACGTGAAGATGTGAAAGTGCAAAGATGTGAAAGTGCAAAGCAGTGCTCCTTTGCCTTCTCAACTTCACCATCTAGCTTTCACAACTTCGCACTTTGCCTTTGCCTTTTTATGTCTATAATTTAAAGATTATTTTAGCTGTATATAATATTGTTTTTAGGGGTTGGGGTAGGTAGGTCCGAATGATATATTTGTATTTGCCGGGGAGGGGGGGGGGGTTCGGACGCATTCTTTTGATAAATTTACTATAAAATTAACAATTTTAAATTTTCCAAGGGGATGGGGTCTGCACTCGTACCAATAATATCTGAGATTAATCAGCAAACCTTAGGCGCGGACAGTGCCTGCATCAAACTTCATTTTATCATCCGATGATTGATAAAAAAAAGGCAAAGGCTAAAGTGAAAAGTTACGAAGGCAAAGGAGCGAGTCAGAGTAGTATTGCTTCTTTGCCTTTTCACTTTCACCATTGCAACTTTACACTTTGCCTTTGCACTTTCGCTCTTTTACACTTTCGCCTTAGCTACTTTGCACTCTTGCATCTTCGCCCTATAGAAGAAAGTGCGAAGGTTGAAGTGGCCCTATTGGAAGACCATAAAATTGACCTTCTTATTTTGATCTCTTAAGACCATTGATCACCATGTAAGGATTATAAGAATCATAAGGCCATATTGAATAAAATCAATACTTTGTAGACAGGAATTTTTTTTGGATCTAAAGTTTTGATGTTTTCTGTGCTACATGTACTGTAATTTTTAAGTTTATGATTTTATTTGATTGATTTAGCTCATCAGACTTTATGCATTCGTGCAATAAACTTGGAGAAGAAATCATTGATTGTAAGTTTTATACATTTTTGTATAGCATACAATGTATTTTTGCTGTATTTCCATTTCATATTTATGCTCACAAATTACACTCTTATTTAAAACAATCTACTTGACTGACTGTAAATATAAAGCATTGAACCTGGCTCATCAATTTATTAAAAATTGTTTTATAAATCAATATGTCACTTAAAGTCTAGATATGACTCTCAAGATTTTATTTTTCAGGGTTATGTTGAGCTTGTGATTCATCCCCTGCGACAAGATTTAAAGAGAGTGAAGATAAATAGCAAGCAGTGCCGTATCCTCTTTGTCACTATGTCATATAGGTTCTTCAATCCCAAGTAGAATAAATATGCATCATTAAAACAAAGGCTGTTGGCTCTTTTTACATTTAAATCTCAGAATGGCAGATTACAACTTAATTTTGGTTCATTTTGTAAAATGGCCTTGTTAGTTTGTGACTGACAGTAGACATTTTATCCTAACTTGTTATGGTCAACAAGTTTTTAACTGATTATGACTTTTATGCTTGCATTATGTGTTTTTATGTCTCCAGAATGATATACCTGGTAGTTATTGATTTTTTTAATAATCAGGTTTATCAAATTTGTAAGCTAATGGTCACTAGCTGTCATAGCAAAAATTAACATAGGCATGTGGCTGTGAGATAAGATTAGATATATAAGTGTTGTGTTTCCTTAGCTATAAAAGGAATATATCATGTGTCAATAAACGATCAGTATGAGGCAAAGTTTCTGTACAATGACCCAACACTGGAAATCTGCCAGGGAGATGCAAAACAGTATGTACTTATTATGCAATAGTAAATTTACTTTTGAATAACTTGCATCATTCATAACGGTTACTCCTTACACTCCTTATTCCACTGGCACCATCCCATTTACTTTGTAACTATGTTCATTCATTGTATTATTTTTCTTTCAGGAGAAATCTGGATTACTTTCAACACTGCCATTTTTCGGCCATGTCAGCAGTAGACCCTGACAATGGAAATGGAGAAATCACAGTTCGGTTGCCCCCAGAAATGTACCTGAATATTGCGGGTAATTAAAATGATTAAGATATTAATGTTTCTCTAAGATTATCCACATTTGTGAAAATATTTTTGGATTTATCGCATCATGCATGTGATGTTATACATGGTTATTTTTTTATAGAGTTACGCCCCTTCCGCTTGTGCATTGAGTTTTCATTAGAGAACCCTAAAGGGGGTTTACATTTTGTTGTACCTGATTTACCTGGACCTGCACATGAAAACGCAGCACATGTATTTACTGCTGGTCTCAATAACTGCTCCAGGTATTTCCATGCACTATATTCAAGTTACATTCGCATGACTTTACAACAAAAAAAACTCAAGTACTGGTACATGTTAAATGAAAATCAAAATATGGTAGCATCAGCAAAGGAATTCAAAACTTGCATATTTGATAATCAAACGTTCTGGATTTATTATTGATTAATCAACATTTATTGACTAGATTATGGTTTCCCTGTCTGGACACCTATTCAGAGCCCTGCACCTGGAAGATTGAGGTGACAGTAGACAATGAACTGACAGCGGTGACCTGTGGGGACCTCATCGAGGTGATATCAACTCCAGACAAAAAGCGGAAGACATTCCACTACTTCCTGTCTATTCCCACCTCCGCTCCCAACATTGGAATGGCAGTTGGGTAAATACAGAATATATAGCTCAGTTATTAGAAAATTTGGTTTGAACAAGTTTTATACCGAACACATTTTTAGGAGATTTTTATGAATATACCTAATTATGCACTCAATGTACATGTATATGCTTAAAAGTATAATACATGTAGATATTGCAGGACATGTAGTGCTCATGTTGGTGAAACAAACAAGTTAATAAAGTTGATAAAGCTTTTACAAATAAAGGTTATGATTAAGTTTAATCCTGACAAAGCGGGGTATGATAAAATGTTTCATATACCTGGTATTTCTTACAATATTCTTTGTATGTAGGCCATTTGAAATCCATGTGGACCCTAACATGCATGAAGTGACCCACTTTTGTTTGCCCCACCTGACTGAGATTCTGAAACATACAACTAACTACATTCATCAGGTAAATATCCATGCTCAGAGATATTTAAGCTCTGTATCTCCCTCCCTCGTGAAATTTGACAATGATGGAGCATTTGAAAAACCTTTCTTGTGACTATTCCTCTTTAATCCTTTTAAAAATTTTGAGTCTTTTGAGTCATATAGGCAATATTAAATGAATAAATGTTTCCTCACCCCCAGGCCTTTGAGTTCTATGAGGAGCTGCTGTCCAGTAGATACCCGTACACCTGTTATAAACATGTTTTTGTGGACGAGGCCTATGTGGAGTCTACGTCTTATGCCACCATGTCTGTTCTGAGGTAATAGGTTTGTTTCAAGTCAAAGTAGCAGTGGAGAAGCAAATTCATTGCCCAATTCAATTGATCTGGTGGTAGAAGACCTTTGAATTTGCCCAGTTTAAACTTGCCTGCTGACAATGAGGCCAAAAGGGGCAAAAATATAATGGGAGCAAAGATTTTCTGATATATAGTATACTTTACTGTATTATTTTTGGGTGATTTTATTTATAAGAGAAACTTGAAGAATGCATATAATATTTTCTCCAGTTTTTCAAAAATATGTAATTTCTGCATGAGTAGATGTATTGTTTATGGGAAGACTATTGAAGTCTTGATTTATTATTTCAGTACAAACCTGTTACACTCCAACAGAATCATAGACCAGACCATTTCAACACGCACCGTCCTGGCTGAGGCAGTCGCCAAACAGTTCTTTGGAACGTTCATCGCCATGCAGACCTGGTATGGTTTGGTTAAGTAATCTATAAAGAATAGCACAAAGTGCCTGATGGATTACTGAAAGTCTCTTTATTCTTTTTGTAACATCATCTGTACTTGCAACATGCTACCATACTCATGAATTAATCAGGATAGACAAACCCAAATGAAAGTATAGGACAGTTAGCTTCTGGCTTTTGATTATATCTGCAATTTGTATTGAAAGAAGGTAGCATATCAGTCCATGCTCATTGCAATACAGAACTGTAATTAACATGTATTACATACTCTGATTTTGTTGTCTCCATGGATCTTTATGCACTAAAACTATATGGAAATTGACTTATATTGAGTAAGTTTTTAATCCTCACTCAATTGTGATATGATACTCAAATGAAAATTGTGATTAGTATTGTGATGACCTTAAAATACATGTACATGTAAAATTTAATGATATTGAAACAATATTTTTTTTATTTATAGGTCAGATGCATGGCTGCCGATGGGAATCTCAGGATATCTGTGTGGTCTCTTTATCAAGAAAACATTCGGAAATAATGAATACAGATTCAGAATTTCAAATGTAAGTACAATGTAATGGCTTTAAATTGAAGGGGAAATGTATGGTTTAAGATATTTTAATATAATTAGCACATCTTAACAAAAATTAATTTTTTCTTCTCTTGATTGTCTCTATAATTTTGTTGGTTCATGTATTACTATGTGCATTTTGGGATTTAATAGTATTTGAAAGACGTCCAAGATTATGAGAACAGAGTGGGAGGAATTGTGCTAGATCCCACAAAACGAGACTCCAATCATCATTTCTCCATCAAAAGCCCCCACACGGTGTCCCCTCGTTACATGGAGGCCTTCCGATCCAAGTGTTTCCTGGTGATGCGGATGTTGGAGCAGAGGATTGGTGAACAGCTGCTTATCCAGGTACTGTACTTGCGTAATGAGTGTTTTATTTTAAAAGGAAATCAGAAAACGATATTCTTGTTTAGTCCTTACCTATACACCATGTCTTTCTATGGCCTTGTGATATAGATGCATATCATTATTCAGGGATGTGATTTTTCAGTGAAACACTGATTTTAGTGGATTTTAAAGTCAAAATGGTCATTTTAGAGATCAGTACAGACCCCTGTATGACTGATTTTCGCAGTTTTCTTTCTCTACCAATCACATAATTGAATATTTGTTTTACCATTACATACTGGTACTGATACATTTATGTAAAGAGGTCAGAAATAACCCCTATGAAATTATTAACCTGAACTAGTATATGTATTTCAGAGTACATGTAAGTTTATGCAGAGATGAACAATGATGCATCTTCATCCGTGAATTGATTTTGAATGTACACATATTGTGTTTTAGGTTGTCAACAAGCTTGTAGCTCTGGCCACGACTGGGGCTTCACAGAAGGTGGGGGCCAACACATGGGGGAACCTGCTGCTCTCAACTTCATCAGTAAGTTGTCTTGTGGTTTTCAAATCTACAAGATGTTATACAGTGAATTATTTAGATTGACATGATTTGGGAAGATCGCTGAGTGTTGGAATGGGTTAGTCAGAAAAATAGACACTGTCACTGATATGTATAATGTAATCTACCCTGATTTTATAAAATGTTGGCATCATGCATTGGAAGAATGAAAACATCACATTCAATATGCAAGATGGAAAAATGGGGAAGTTCTGGATGATCTGTGCATTTTGATTGACATAACATTTAATAGGATAATACTGTGTCTTTTCTGTTTCAGTTTCTTAAAATCATCTCAACAGTCACAGGAAAAGACATTAGCCCTTTCCTAGAATTATGGGTGTATCCTTTGTGTAAGCAGAAAAATCACATGCATATCCTATGGCAATGGATTTAATGCTAATTTTGTCATGTTTTAATCCCCAATCTATGATTTACTGATAAAATTTACTAACAAATATTGAAGTACCATGACATGAAAATTACCCCAACATCATGATTTAAGAATTTTTTTTATTTCATAATTGTGAATTCATGTAAAGATAATTATATTTCTAGACACTGTGAATAGCATGAAGTACAAAAATTTCACTCCCCAGATATAATGTATACTCAGTAGGCTGAATGATTATCAGTAAGAGTGAACTAAACATACAGTGTACAAGTGCTCAGACTCCTTACATAGGAATCAGCTCACAGAGTGGATGCGCCAGGTTTTTCGGAAACTTTGTGTTCAACAGGAAAAGAAATGTCGTTGAGCTGGAGTTGAAACAGGACCTCGGAGCTAAAGGGGCCCTGAAATATGTGGTAAGTATGCAGAACAAGCTTACAATTTGAGCAAAAAAAAAAAAATCCTCCTCCAAAGCTTGTTATTGTACATTTAGTGAATTTCATCTTCTAAAGTTAAGAAGAAATACATAGGTATCAAGCATATGTATTCTTTTTCCAAAATTGTGATTTGCCTTATAAAATGTAGTACAGTGTACATGTGCAATGCACACATGTATGTTTCAAAACTTACTGTTTATGTATCATGTATAAGCATCTATGACATACTCTCCTACATTGAAGTTTTTTTTTCATAAACATAAATATTATCAATGTTTAATTCTGTCTTGACATTGTATACAAGTTCAAAGTAATGGGAGGCAACTTAATTTTGTATTGATTTTTATATTTAAAAAATGTTTAGTTGGATTTCTCTAAGATATGGAGACACTGATTTATATACACTGTATTAAAAATCAAAATAGATTCACTTGTAGTTGAAATCAGATTGAATGAATTAAAATATTTTTCCACTTCAGCAATGACATTTAGGGTTTGTTTTACTATTCCAGGGGCCACTGACAGTAACCATTCAGGAACTAGATGGGTCGTTTAATCACAACTTTAAAATAGAAGAAAACAAGACCAAGTTTGACATCACCTGCCATTCTAAATGCAGAAGGTATTTTTTATCTAAATATTTTCACTGTGCTGCATGTACATAAATGTACTTAAGGTATAAAAAATGTTTTAAAATTTTGTAACATAAGGTTGATGATTTCAGATCTGAAAATGTAGATCCTATGTGGGCATTTTCTAGGAGGTAAACAAAATGGTTATCTTTACTTTCAGGTTTTGTTCACTGCCTTCACATTTTGGAAATTTGTTTTATGTATTGATTTGTTACATATTTTGCATGTATTCTTCAGATATTTCAAAAATAATTTCATAAAATAAAGAAAACCATGAAAAAAATAAAGTAAAAAAGATTTGAGAGTCAAACATGGAAATGTATTATATATTTTATTAGAATATTTTAACATGCTAGTTTCTTGACAAAATCTGAAAATTTAATGAAAACAACAGTCCCAATCTGCAAAATGATTAATACAAGTTGAAAATGTGAATGATGCTATTATTGAGGTGCATTGTGCATTATGAACAGTCAGTTAGTTTCACATACCAATAGGATTAAAAAACAATTCAATTGCCAGCAGAAGTCAGTATTGGTACATGTACTTTAGGGGCTGATTGAAAAAAAAATACATGTTAACAATGAAAAAAATAGCTGTTGATCATTTTGCTTGAAGAGATGCAAAATGTTACATGTAGTTTGAAATTTTGTGGTTTCATGGACAAAAAGAAATACCTTTTACAGGTCACTTCTGTATCTAAGTTTGATTTTTAAAAAAAACATTTTGTTCTTTTATATAATTGTTTCTCACACATGTATCTAAGTTTGAGTTTGTCTTACAACAGTTATTTTTTTTCTATGTATTAGGAACAAGAAGAAGAAGATTCCGCTGATGACTGGGGAGGAGGTAGACATGGACCTGAGTGCTATGGAGTAAGTCTTATGTTGACATATTTATTCTGTCTTCTGTCCAGCTGTCTTTTTGTGTGTCCCACTTGGATTTTCAGCACTTGTTTAGATCAATTTCAAGCTTCTGCTTTTTTGTATAAAATCGCAGGAATATAAAAATTTTTGTTATAATTTCCTATCATTCAAAACTTTCTGAAAAATGAAAACTAAGATTTTAAAATCCACAAAAGTTTCTTTTTGTGATTTTACGTGGATATTGAATTCTTGCATTTAATTTGGAAATTCAATCTACAGTATACGATATTACGTTGGTAACACTGAACACTTAAAAACAAATTCCTCTGAAAGGTTAAGATTAATTTGGAAGCAAATTAGTATTAGTTGTTTTAGAAGTTTTAAATAAAATTAATAACAGTCCAAGTCTAAAATATGTAATGATCACTGTAGATACTTGTACACTGTCACTGTGTTTGTGTTCCATTGTCCCACATGGAGATTGTTCTTGTCATCCACACACAGACCACGGGGACATTTTACCCCTTGCTGTGCTGTGAGTAGTAGAGACAAGAACTGACCATCTTGATCCAGAAGATAAACTATATCACTCCTTATATCGCACACCAGGATGTGACCAAGGATATCAGTGCAGATACCGTAGGGGCAGAACTCTGACCCCTGACCTGTGTAGGAGAACCTATGTTGTCCAGATTTATTCACCAGCACTACAGCTCGTTTGTCCAAGTCTGATGTACAGATATCACCGTTGATGTTTTCTGTGATGTAGTGTGGATCACCATACAGTCCCTGTCCTTTGAAGTCCCTCTCTAATTCTTTCCCTGTCTTGCTGTACCTTGTGACTTTAGCCTCTCTATTCTTTATCATCCCCACCAGTATGTCCCCGTTAATGTGGGAGGAGTGTATGCTGATTGGTTCCCAGTCCCCTGTTTTAATGAATTTAGTTCCTTTGTTATCCAGTGTTATCTTATTGATGACTTTGTTCTTTCTGTCTGTAAAGATCAGATCCCCGTCCTGTGTGACTGTGTGGTAGCCATATCCACCACTGGTTTGTATCTTCTGTAGCTGATTCCCCAGTAGATCTGTTTGGACAAGGTTGCCATGATAATCACTGACCCAGACTGTACCTGATTTACCTAGTAATGAAACATTATGTACACTATCAACTTCTGGCACTGTATAATCCATGACCTTGGTGACAGCAGAAGACATGTCAGATTTCTCTTCATTTTCTTTCCACTGATTAGATTTCAGTTGTGTAGAGGCAATCTCCATGGGTTTTATTTCTCTGTTCACTGGTTTTGTGTCAGGAACAGTTACCCTACCCAGTAGTTTGGTGACATCCTCCTTGCTGTATTGACCAGCAGTAAATACTGGAGGGACTGGTTTGGTGGTCTCAGGTATTGGCTGGATTGTAAGGTTATTTGAGGTGTCCAAAGAGATTAGTTTTTCTAAGCTTGAAGAAGAAGACTTGATGTAGCCATAGAGTGTTTTGATTACACCATTGAGGTAGTGAGTGTAGTCATCCATTGTTTCTTTTTGACTGTCCAATATTTGTAATAAAGACTCTTCTATTTTGTTGACTTGTTCTATTTTATCCAACGTGATTGCATCCACCAGTTCTTTGATAGACTTGGCTTCCGCCTCTATAGATGTCCTAATGCTGTTCATTCTCTGTTTGATTTCTGTGATATCTTCAGCAATTTCTCTTTGCAAACCTTGTGAAGATGGCTGCAGATAGTTTTGAATCTTTGCTATTTTCTTTTGACAAAGCAAAATCTTTTCAGTGTAGATTTGTTCCAAATCAATAAGCAGATGGTTGCAATGACCTTGTGTGGCTGCGCATTTAGTGCAAAGGGGGATCTGACATTCCTCACAGAAAAGATCTATGTCCGTTGAGGGGTGGATCTTGCATTTCTGTACTGGAAGTTTTTGGTTAATTGCCACTTCATGGTTCTTGGTAATTGGACTCCTCTGATGTTCATCTCTGCATTGTTCACACATTGGTTGGTGACAATCATTGCAGTAAAACTGACAGTTCTTCTCACAGTCTTCAGTGCCACAGTTCAAATGGTGCTCAACTGTGAGTGATATTTGCGATTTGGATAAAGCCATCTGAAATGTAAAATAACTCTTTACAATTATGACTGACCATCACAAAATATGATTTTGCTTTGCCTTTTTAGAATTCTTAACTCGCCCTTTTCTTTTTAACCTAACAAAGGAATAGTACAGACATGCAGCATCATCGTATTATAATAAAATCAATTCAATTTTTCTGAATAATAAATATACAGGTGTATCTCTTAACTAATAGTTCTATAGTTTGTTAAAATTGATAACCGTTTTTTTTTTTTGAATTGCATTCATTACAATGAAATTGGAGGTAATTAATCCAGAACTGAAATCAAAAACAAAATTCAGGATTAAAGACTTTTTAACCATCAAGTTTTCTTCTTTGCCAAAATAAATTAATGTTTTCTTTTCCTATCATGCAATATTATTTGATGGAATTTAAAAGTTTAAATGCTACCTTGGAGTCAAATCAGCAGGTGTCACACCTCAGAAATTTGGAAGCGACTCTGGGAAATTTGCATAATTTACTTCCTGGTAACATTGCTATACTTAGATTTAAAATTCTTTGTTACCTTGAATAGAACACTTAAATTAATTTCCCTCTTGTACCATGTATGTTTGTTCAAAATTGGTCAGGGTCTGATGAAAACGTAAACACCTGAATGATTGTGCAAAAAAAATTTTAAAAGATGAACATGAAAACATTAGCCTGAATCTAATGGTACCTGATGCATACCAGTATAAGTTTAAATTTGAGCAAAATTGTTTTAGAATATATGATACAATTGTACAGGTACATAATTTTAAACAAGACAGTCCGACTAAAGCCAGCCTCAACTATTTCATGTATGGTAAACAAAGTGAAATAAAAGGAGCAGGCTTTAGGCAGACTGTTTGGCAAGACAAATTGAATAGGGTTCAGTGCAATGAATGAATCGGTTTTTTTTTTTGTTATATATCAAAATCTTAATCCGTTGTTTTTTTTTTCATAAAATGAAAGAAAAGAAATTAATAAATTGAATTTTGTATTTGCTGTATTTTCTGTGCATGGTGTCTAGAAAACTTTAGCAGACTCAGTAGCCTGAGTTCAGATTATCTTGGATTCAATTTAAGTATTGAATTCTCTGCATCCCCAGCTATACATCACTCTGGAGTACTAGTATTTCAGTTCACATATTGTATACAGACAATGCAGACTGGGAGGATACTAAATCAGTTGTATGATAGATTTGTACTAAAATCTGTGTGTACTGAATTCAGTAAGCTGGTACATTTATATGTTTGGGCTTCCCATGAAATATAAAAGCTTAGCATCAGATATAAAGATCCATCAGAGCATTGCTACAGAAAGAGTACTCAAATTAAGAGAAGTCAAGAATTAACGATACATGTATTAATTCTTTATAGAGCACAGTAATTAACTGCTGCTTTTTGGTTTGTTTCAGTGCTGACTCGCCTGTTCTTTGGCTACGAGTTGATCCTGATATGAACTTGTTAAGTCATGTGACCTGGGAACAACCAGACTACATGTGGCAATACCAGCTCAGATACGAGAGGGACATTGTCGCCCAAAGAGAAGTAATAATGGAAAACCTTATTTATCAATTTGCATTTATTTCCTTGAAAAGGTCATTGTACTTTATTAGCCGGGAATTACGTGTTACATTTTGCTTTAAAAAAGGTGTTTTAAATGATGCATTGATCAATACCCTATTTTCAGTCAAAGGAAAACAAAAGAATATCATTTCTACTTAAAGAAAATAAGGAAATAATAAAATTGTACCTATTTTGTACAACAAACAACCTAGTATGATCGGAATGAATGAGAGATTTTCATGGTGGTGTTTGCTACTTTGACAGGCCATCCGTGCACTAGAGAACTACCCTACAGCAGGGACTAGGCGGGCACTGACAGACATACTGGAGGATGACCACTGCTTCTACAGGATCAGGATGGAGGCAGCTCATTGTCTGGCCAAGGTCAACAAGCAAAAACTTACTATCCCCAACTTTACCCTTTTTTGAAGAGTCAAATCTTGCTGCCCTTAGAGAGAAAAAAAGGGGGAAAAACTTAGAAAATCTAAGCTAGCACTAATTTGTACGTCAAGCTTAATTTAATTGTCTTGTTGCTTGAAAATTTCAAATAAGTTTTGAATTTATAAAATATTTTTATGAAAAGTCTAATAGAAATTGTAAAAACATCTGAACTTCTTTATCTTGTGTGTCTTATGAACCAATATTAAAATTAGTGTTTATTTGAATGTTTTCACAAATACGGATAAGTTATTTTTTATTGATACAAAGGAAACAATGCTCTTTCATACTTTTTATTTATAATCAATTATGCCATATTCTTTTTCATATAATAGGTGGTGAATAGAAACTGCTTGACTTACCGTAATTTTAATTTTTTTGTAGGTGGCCAACTCTATGGTGGGTGTGTGGGCAGGACCCCCAGCTATGATGACCATCTTTAGGAAAATGTTTGGATCTCATTCCTGCCCAGCCATCATCAGACAAAACAACTTCTCAAACTTTCAAAATTACTTCCTTTTGAAGGTAAGCATTAAAGTCAATATCAAGTTATTCTTTCTTTGGGTTTCACATCACATTGTTGTACCTAACTAAGGATTATGAATAGATTATAACTTAATGTCATATATGATAATGTGTTATATCATTTATTCTATAGACTATACCAAATGCCATGGCCCTATTGAGAAACATTCATACCATCTGTCCACCTGAAGTGTTCAAATTCATCATGGAACTGTTTAAATATAATGACAACAGCAGAAACAAGGTAACTTACTAGTCCCCCCCTCCCCAAATAAAAGAAATACATAACGTTATGTAATTCTATCAAGTTAGAGTATAAAGTTATTGAATGGTCAGGGGCTTTGGAGTATAAAACTTGTGAAAACTTTGTCAAATAATTTATGAATTTTAAATATTTTTTTTCACCTGCTATCAAGATGATTGTAGTAAACAGACAAAAATGTTTGAATTAGGTATCAGTGATGTTAAATCAATGTGTTGTGATATGAAGAATGTTATTCTTATTTTTTTCTTTGGTGAACAAAATGTTATTTACGTTTGTTTCAGTTCTCTGACAATTACTACAGAGCTGCTCTAGTGGAGGCAGTGTCTAAAACAGTGACTCCAGCCATCACTCTCATGAGTACGCCAGGGTAGGTGTCAGTCTCTTCATTCAAATACACATTTCTTACCTCTGAACACTAAAGAGCGTGTTATGATGCAGGATATTGCACTAAGAAAAACAAGAAGGTGGCTTGATGCGAGGAGATGACATTACTGTCAATCTTATGTAGCTGTAACTTGTTTTCTTTTCATCCTCACCAGGCAGGGCCCTACTGCTGACAATTTGTCAGCAGAGACAAAGCAGATTCTGGAGGAAATTACTCGTTATCTGAACCTGGAAAAGTTACTGCCATGTTACAGGCACACAGTCACTGTCAGGTGTGTTATATTAATGATGTCTCTTTTTTTTAAGGAATCAATGAAGGAAATGATTAAATCTATGTAATATTTGTATGGAAGAATATATTTTTTCATCATACATGTATTTAGATGTGTCACATTCACTCTTTTCATTCAATAACTGTTCTAAAGTTATCTAGTTGTTAACTTGCTATTTTGATGTTGTTTAACAGCTGTCTGAGTGCCATCAGAACACTGCAGAAGTTTGGACATTTGCCAAGTGAAGTGGAGTTCTTCAAAAGCTATGCCCAGCATGGAGTGTTCAGAGACATTCGGCTGGCGGCCATTGATGCTATAGTCGACTTTATAAAAAGTAAGTTTGTTCTTGTAACTCACAATTTTAAGGCTTATTTATCTCTCATGAGTGAAACATGAGGTCAATCATTCCTGGCATTGCTTTGAAGGGACACTAATATGAACTGAGTGGATTTAGTTATTATTTCATATTGCAATTTATTGATAAAATAATGACACTTGGTTGAAATTTTTTTTATACTTGTGTCAACAAATTTTATGATCAACCATTGAAACAAGTATTTATGTCAAATATTCATCTGTTTAACATTAATTCTTTCCATTCTTGGAAGATCAATTTCAAATAATCAGCAGTGAATTGTATATTTTTATCCTGTGGATAAAGACAGAAGGAAAACGTTTCCATCAATTTTCTACATGTACTGGTGCAGTTTTCCTTCTTGATTTTCCTTTGATACCACTCTATAAATAGATAGTCACAATTTTCTTCCAATGCTGTGGGATGATTTAATAACCAAGGTGCATACTGCATTTATCATTTTCAGCTGAATCCAGACCAGAGGACATGTACTGGATTCTGAACTTGGTAGAAACAGATCCAGATCTCTATGTGAGGTACCTGAATATTAGTACAGTATTTGATGTTATCATAGTGCTATTGTTAAACATTCAATGAAATTGTTGGTAAGAGATAGTTGTCATTCCACTTTGGATTCTCTTTCAGACACTATGCTCTACAACAGCTGGTCCTGAATCCTCCCTTCAGAAGAATGGAAACAAGTGCTCTCCACACGGAGGGATTAGTGGAACGCTTGTGGAAAATGATGAAGTAAGATCATGTTTTTGTGACTTGGTTTTGATGAGTGCAGAATATGATGCACGTTTTTCATTTAACAATTATTTTGTCATGATATTATTTTTCATTTTTAGCTGCACATTTTCGTATGACAGTAGGCTGCGTTGTGATGCAGCAGATGTTTATTTCACTCTGTATGGACGTACACGCCCATCTTGTCTGCCCATACCTGATGTAAGAAACTGAGTAGCTCCTGAAGGGATCCAAACTCAAATAAATGGTAGTATATGTACATGTATTAGCATGAAAAATTCAGAATTACAAAACATGTCTCGTTTCTCTATTTTATAGAACATGGTTGTTCTGAGTTTAAAAGACAGAAAGAATAAGATGAATCCTGCTTATGTTCCTGATGAAATGGAGGTTAGTTCTCCCTCTCTCTATTTACCACACATTGTATCTGCATTTCCTTTATCTACTTTGTGATTGTCTAATATGTACTATAGATGGCATTAGATGCATAAAATTACTTGTGAATGAAAGTTAAAGGTAAAATGTAAGCCATACAGCAAGCGTTAAAATCTGATGAACCCATTTTTTGTGGCAGGAAATGTTTGATGATGAGGAAGAGGATGAGGAGGTGGGAATGGAGGAAGGTGAGAGTTCTCAGGTGGACACTGAGGCCGACATCGACGTTACGGACATTGGCGGGGAGGAACCTTCCCTCAAGAGAAAGTCTCCTCCCCCCACAGAGCTGCCGCCACCCTTGGTCCTGTCCATAGGGAGTGTCCCTGAGACCTGCCCCTTGGGAATCTTCAATGAGGACAGTGCATCCCAGTCCAAGAGGCTGAAACTGAAGGTATTTAAAACTGTGGCCTTTATTGATAGAGATGTGATGTATTGTAGTTAGTTCCAGAGTGTCTGATTTTCTGAGTTGTGTGAACACTGAATGATTATTTATAACCAAAAGTTTGATTTACTCACTAATTCTCTGCTCTTGTTTGAACATCTTTACTATCTTTGATAAATAACTTTATTTCATTTCAATTTGATAATTTGTTCATAACATTAATTCTTGACATAATTACACATATTCAGGTACTATTATCCAACTTTCATTCATGATAACTTTATTTTGTGATTTACCAGTGATAAACTGATAAAATGATCTGGTTAACAATATAAACCACTTGCAATTTTTTCATGAAAGGACTTGTTCCTGGCAGAAATATGTTTACAATTAAAAGGTTCTTGCAAACCTACTTCAATTCTCTTATTTGCAAATAAA
This sequence comes from Magallana angulata, assembly GCF_025612915.1. Lineage (NCBI taxonomy): Eukaryota > Metazoa > Mollusca > Bivalvia > Ostreida > Ostreidae > Magallana > Magallana angulata. The sequence goes on from NC_069120.1 coordinate 29,593,459, forward strand.
ATTTTGTTTATCTACTGTAAATATACATATGCACTACAAATACACTCTATATTCAATTACCGTGTAGTTTTGAATCTAAGTAAGAATGTTGAGAAAAGTAATGTTTTAGCAAAGTATATTGTATTATAAACAAGTAATTGCTGAGGATTCGAATTATTGAATTTGATAATAGAATAAATGTTTATCTGAAAACTTGCATGAATAGTTCAATTTCAAAAAGTTAGGTATACAGTAAAACTGATCACCTTGATATCTAAGATAAGTCAATACTGTATACAGGGTTGATATTGCACCATGTAATTTTTGACCTTCTACACTTGCAAGCAGTTTCGCCCCTAATGAATTCGCCCAGACACAGTTGTGTTTAAAGAGAAATAATTGAAGACATCAGAATATGTCTAGTCTTAAATTCGCCCGCCGACAACGAGGCGAAAAATAAAATGGGGGCGAATATTTCCCTGTATACAGTATTTTACATTGTGGAAAACCTAAAAAAAAAAAAAAAATAGCTGTAATCAGACAGTAAAAATCATTTTAGTAAGCAATAATAAGTTTTGTAAGTGCTTAAGAAAAAAAATTCTGTTAAATGTTAGAATGCACAACTAACACTGATTGCACAGGTATTGTTTCTTTCTGCATTGAACAGATGGAATCAGAAACCCTTGAGGAACCCCAGGTAACTGAGCCCTCAAAGGCCTCTGGGACTCAGGAAGTCACCGTGACAAAAACACCGGTCACGCCTTCTTCTGCAACGTCGGCATACGCTGCTGAATTTCTCAAATTTGTTGGGGTACTATATTTCATGTTGCTCCAATTTTGGCATTGTATTGACCAGTTATCTAGAAAAAAAATGCCTGGTATTATTTCCCTCTGTCAGTCTGTAGTCTATATGAAAACTAACATTAGTAGAGTTTAATGTATTCTTTTGTATCCAAGGGTATTTGATTGTACAATGTACACAGTTATATTCTAGCATTGCAAAATTCAAATTTCTTTACTTATAACAATGGAAATAGTTTTAATCACGTGTAGCTTTATATTGTTTTAAATAAGCTGAAGTACATCTTTTTTCAGCATTCATTCATGAATAATACAGAAAAACGGGTGCATTTATCTTATTTGCCATATATGTTGAAAAGTTTTGTTACCATACCATTTGATACATTGATTCAGTTTCTGATTGAGACTCCAACTCCTTTTTCTTGTTTGATGTTGTAAAAAAGAAGAGCTTTGAGTTTATCATAGAAACATATCATAAAACCTATAATCTCATAATAATACAGTTAACTTTGACATTTTTGAAGGTAAAACAAGAGCATCCTGCTCCAGAGCCCCAGTTATCTGTAACCATGGATACGTCCTCCAGACTCAGTGAAGGGTCTTCATCACCCACAACCACTGCCGTGGGGTCAGGTAAGGAGAAAAAGGAATGTCTAATGGCATGATTGTTTTATACATTATCTTCGTTACTGATTTATTTTTTTGTTATAAAATTGGGGAGGTAATAATTGGGGTTGAAGGATTCTTTATCAATTTGTATATGAAGTTCATCATATTCCATGGAACAATACACTGTATATTAAAATACCGGGTAAAAAAACCCAGCAACTAATGTAAAATGTTTTTAATGATTTAGTAAATGTGACATTCAATGTATTGGCATGGTAATTTAATTCACCTATTTTCCTTATTTTTTACACAGAATCTAGTGCTCCTCTCTCCTTTGCTGGACTGTTGCCTTCTTCTACTTCGGCAACAGACATGTCGTCTGCTACAGACTCTAAAGCACACAAAGCCAAAAAGAAGAAGAAGAAAAACAAGCACAAACATAAACACAAGCACAAACATGACCGGCCCGACAAAGATCCACTGGGGCGGATTCGAGAGGGGTCCTTCAACAGCTCCGAGAACTCGCCCAGTGTTACTCAGACCACTCTTAGTTCGCCGGAATTTGAAATCTAAACTGTCATGTTGTATATAAATTGCTAATAAAATTAATCATACAAAGGTGAAATTGTATTTACTTATTGGTTTGAGTTACATTAAAATTGTCAAACTGTAGTGGTTGATATATTGATGTTGATTTGAACATTTCTGTTAAAGTGAAATAGAAACTTATCATGTTCCTGCCTGTGACAGTAAAAGCATGTTTTTTGGGCTACTTGCAAGGCATATTGATAGAATACATTTTGTATATCATTTGTGTGGTTTTTATGGCTTACGGCCATCTAGTTGCCGGATAATCTTTACGGCAAAGAGTTCAGTTATCTGAACATGCGCGACAAAAAATAGTTCTATTCGAATGTTGCAATGTTGCAAAGTTAACTGTTTGTTGTTCATAATAAACATCTTTAGGCAAGATTATATTTTCCATTTGTTATCATCACTTATGTTATTGTAACCAATATGAATTGACCTTATTTAAATAAACTCGAAATCTAACGCGAATGAATATTAAATGCAGTGTTTTTGCATAGAGGTATACTGGCCCCCGCCATGCATCACACAGTGCCGCCATGCTTTCCGCTATGCATACTTACATGTATTATAAGCAAAAAATCTTTTCCCAATTCTTTCAGATCCTAACAGTGATAAGTAAATGTAAAGTTGTCGTTATTTCGTTCAATCTTCATAAAAACGTTTGCACCCGCAGAGAGCGTCGCTAACTTCGATCGACATCGATCTCAGCAAGGGGGGAAGTGTTTAACGGTTAAAGGAATGTACTTATGATTGAGATATATTAAAACTGGGATTATAAATCGGTAATAAATGCATAAATTGAGGGGCAATTAATACTTGTTTTAATATAATGTGCCTTCTTCGACACCTCCGCCATTATCGAATATTGGGGGTTTTCCAAGATCTAAAAATAGCACAATGTTCCCTCGATGGAGTTACCTTGGTTGTGCTATGTTTGAACTGTTTATTTGTCGTAAAAATATTGGAAACTAGAGACCAATTGTACTCAAATAAGAAAACAATATACAGTTAAGCTTGATTGCAAGTCATATACAGAAGCGATGTCACATTACTATACCATAGAAACATCGTATAGCATGGTATAGTATGCCTCTGAAAATGACTGTGTACACATGTCACGAAAAGAGAGACTGACTGCAAAGTTATAGTGCAGTAATTAATTTTAATTAAATTTGGTGTCAAAACAAGTTTGCTGTAATTGCATTGTTCTGCCTGTTTCTTGCCCTCCCCCCCCCCCCCCCCCCCCAAGAGTTTATCTCTGTACAAAGGGAAAAAAATAAAACAGAAGGTGTTAAAACTGCCTTGTGAATCTATTTTTCTTATAAAAGTTTGTGAAGGTCAGCCTCTTAAAAAAGTAGAAAAAAACCCAGAAAAATATGAATAAATATACATTTATGAAATACAAATAAAATGGAATAATACTTGTTGGTGTAGATTTTACGAGAATTCATTAATTATAGTACATAACATGCAGTGCATTTCATCATTTGGTTATATTATTTTTACGAGCAATGATTTTGCGCTGGCTGTGGCACTGTTACGCCGCACCGTGCACCAACTCTCGCGCAAGTTCATAGTACGTAGGAATTCAAGGTATACTGATATTTTAGGCATGTTGGTTTTAAGTGTTTTTGTGTCCTATATCGTGGAATGAATTTACAGTTGATGCACTTCAGTCATTGGATATTGGAGTTTGAGTCTGACATCATCATAATTATTTCATGCAGTGAGTCTATGATTTTCCTAAAAGCAATGGTGGTTTCAACCAATTGATAAAAGAGGCGTCTAGATTTCAATCCTGTCTGTTTCGGTCACTAAGGTTCGACCAATCAACAAATGGGGCATGTTGATATCGGTCCTGTTAGTTTCTATAGATCTATGAATTACATGTAGCTAGTTACTTTCTATAGAGCTATAAATAAACTAAAGTTTCCGTAAGAAATAGAGGGAATCATACTCGATCCATGTAAATATAGTCATATCAAACCCGTAAGCCATTATGGCCCTTCAGGCCTTTGATTTTCCATCTCGAAGCCAAATACTTAAACACATCTTGTATACAGAAGACCTGGTAAAAATTGAAATTTCAGGTACTAGTTTTTCCGAAGGTTCAAGTGAGCTTTTCTAATCACCTGTTGTCTATCTACCGTCCCTCTGTCTGTCAAACCTGGTATAACGCATCTATATGGGAAGGGGATTCTAACTTGTTAAAATAAAGATCAAATCCCATTTTAAAAGGGAGATAATTGCGAAACAGTGAAAATTGGGTGCATGTCTTTAAAAATATTCTAAAGAATCACTGCACTAAAAATTCCAAAATTTACACCAAAGCTTGTATATCAAATGAATATTTTAAATTGTTAAAATCATGACCGCCGGACCAATACTGGGGCCCAAATAGGGGTTAAAAGTTTAACATAGAAATATATAGGGAAAGTGTTTAATAAAATTCTTCTCAAGAACTACAATGCTACAATTTGTGACATTACTATGCAAGCATCTTCAAATAATGTAGATTCTAAATTGTTAAAATTGTGACTCACGGACCAACCCTGGTTTTTACATAGAGATATATAGGGAAAATATTTAAAATGAACTACAATGCTACAATTGTGAAATTCAATGCAAGCATCCTAAGATGATGTTGATTCGATATTGTTAAAATCTTGCAATCTCCCATGCAGAGTTATCATTCGTTCCTCTCTTCAGACAGTGAATGTATGAGCCGATGGTAGAGAGTGAAAATCTTGATGGCCGGACTATTACTGAGGCCCCAAGAGGGGTTAAAAGTTTAATTTAGAAATATAGAGGGGAAATTGTTTAAAATCTTCTTTTCAAGAACTACAATGCTACAATTTGTGAAATTCAAAGTAAGTATCCTAAGATGATGTAGATTCTAATTGTTAAAATTGTGACCCCCAGACGAATACTGGGACCCCAAGGGGTGCTTACAGTTTTGCATAGAAATATATTGGTAATTTTAAAAAAAACTAACTAATATCATTTTGATACAAGGAACTATTGTTCAGGTGGGCAATGTGGGGTAATGGGCCTCTTGCTTATCTATAAAGGTAAAGTGCCCTTTTCCCATTATTTAGCCCACACCGTATTAGATAGGAATTTTTTTTTTTACTATTAAAAGATAATTATTTAAAATTTTAATAATTTTTTAAAACCTAGGTAATGGTTTTATAAAAAGGAGTCTGTAACCACTAATTTGGCATACATTCAGGAAACATGCATCGAGAAATGAATGTATAGAATTATGTGCATAAAGTCGGTAGATATTCTGAATTAATACAAGTTGACCATTGGCAATATTGGCCCCGCCCTAGGGTCTGAACCCTTGACTCGGGGCCCAAGTACTTCACAATTTTGGTATAAGGCTTCACATCGATAAGATGCCAGTGCACTTAGTTTTTTCCACTTGTGTGGGAGTAGGAAAGAAGATCTTTAAAATTTTGCACATTTTCTGCATATTATGCCCCGCCCATGAGGCGCCGGGGTGGTAAGATAATAATTTTCACAATTTAGAGATTCCTCTTATCCAAGAGATGTTTGAAACCAGAAATGGTAACAACTGGCCTTGTAGTTTTCTATACAAGTGTATGATTGTTGACGTATAACGCACGAAGACCAATTTGCACATCTACAGAAAAACTGACAAACGGGTCCGTTTGAAACGGTAAAATTTGATTTGCAACAGGCCATGTCCATAAAATGCGATATATGTATAGTATTTCCACAGTGTAAAGCGGAGTGGTTTACGATTGGTCATTGTCGCTCAAGTGAGCGATGTGGTCTAAAGGTTACTCGTTTGTTTGCGAGTTTTTGGAACTCGTTTTTAAAAATTGAAAAATGAGATGATTTAGATACTGTATTTTATTTCCAAACTTATCTATAATACATCTATTTACATCAACTACTGGTAGGTATTTTTTCATCTGGTAGGAAAGTCGATTCCATAGTTCATTTGGATACTGACAAGATTCACTGAAATCTACACGATCCAGTAACACGAACAGTCCCTGAATATGAATGTACGTTTTCCTTCTTAAAATTTAAAACTAATTTGAAATGCATTTTAGCTAATAAAATGTGTAACTTAGTCTAAATAAATAACTTCTAATATCGTTCATTAATTATGTCTAAATGGTACTTCTAGCATCAAATTGCGTGGATTATTTCTTGATCGATCGAAACTATAAAGCTACATTGAAAGGCTGAGCACGAACTTCACGGACTGCCCTCTGACTATTAGACTGTAGTTACCATGACAACATTCATGTATATAAAAAATATGGCTGTTGTGGATTATATATCTTTCTGCAATGTGAGCTACCTTCATACCTGTATGAATGTATGAAACACCAACGAAAGCATTTTGTTATTGACGTATATATATCACCATGATCGTATATTTTCACTCTAGATACTTGAATACAGACACAAGGTTGTTCCCTTGCCCAACAAGGAGATTGCTCTCTTTATCTACACATACTGCAACATTACAGTAGAGCTTATCCCCTGATACAGACAAAAGCCGACAGTCCTTGTCTAGTACAAGAACCGTTTGACTGTAACCATCACATACCAGGATGTGACCGAGGAGATCAGTACATATGGCATAGGGACTAAGGTTCTCTTGGCCCAAGTAGGAGAACCTGTTTTGTCCCGATTCATTCACCACCACTACAGCTTTCTGGTCAAAGTCTGATGTACAGATATCACCATTGATGTTTTCTGTGATAAAGTGTGGATATTTGTAAAGGTCCTTGCCTCCTAACCTCTTCTCTATGTTCTGTATTGCTTTCCCTGTCTTGGTGTATCTAGTGACTTTTGCCCCTACTCCCTTCTTAACCATCCCCATCAGTATGTCCCCGTTGATGTGGGAGGAGTGTATGCCAAGCGGTGTCCAGTATCCCGTGTGTGTGAATTCAGTAATTGTGTTATCCACTGCTATCCTCTTGACGACTTTGTCATTTACTTCCGTATAAATCATCTCCCCGTCCCGTGTAGTTGTGTGGAAACCTTCATAACTGCCACTGGTTTTCATCTCCGCGAACAGAAGTGGACTCCCTTGTAGATCTATATGGATGAGCATTCCTCTACTATCACTCACCCAGAATTTGCCCGACATATCAACCGTTATATGACATATATTATCGACACCTGGTACTCTGAATTCCCGGAGCTTGGTGACAGAGGAAGCAAGAGACAGTGTTTGTTTCTCGTCAGATGTCCCCTTGTCTTGTTTCCTCTGTTTTTCTGTAAGTTTCAACTCTCTAAAGGCGACCTTCTCTCTGTTCTCTGGTTTAATGTCAAGATCACTAACACTACCCAGTAGTTTGGAGACATCCTCCCTGCTGTATTGACTAGCAGTAAACACTGGAGGGACTGGTTTGACCATCTCTGGTAAAGGATGGGTTTTAGGAGTGGGTACAGAAACGACGTTTTTAATGTTTGTAGGAGATAGGTGACCATAGAATGATTCGATAAGATCATTGAGATAGTTGATGTAGTCATCTATCTTTTTGTTTTGGCCGTTTATTTTTTCTAATGCCGACTGTTCTATTTTGTTGACTTGCTCTATTTTATCTGACGTGACTGCGTCAACTATACTCTTTAAAGACTCGGCTTCAGCCTTCATAGATGCTTTTATGTCATCCTTAATCGTTTTGAATTCGTTGGCATATGCTGGATTTTCCTTTTGCAATTTTTTTGAAAATGGTTTTAATTGGTCTCGAATTTTGGCAACTTCCTTTTGGAAAAGCAAAACCTTTTCAGCATAGATCATTTCCAAATCAGTAAAAACATGACCACGATGCTCTTGTGTCGCTGTGCATTTAGAACAAAGAGGAATTTGGCATTCTTCACAGTAAAGATCTACGTCCTTTGAATGGTGAATCCTGCATTTCTCTACCGGAAGTTGACGGTAATGGACTATATTATGATTTCTCTTCCGATGTTCATCTCTGCATTGTTCACACAATGGTAGGTGACAAGGATTGCAGTAAAAATGACAGTTCTTCTTACAGTCTTTAGTTCCACACACCAAATATGTGTATGGTATTTGAGATTTGGATAGTGCCATCTGAAATCAGTCAGAAAAAACCTTTAAAAATATGTCAAAGATTTTACACTTTAAGTTACTTTTTGGTTAAATTCTTCCTAGATTTTGCATATCTTCAAGTAAATACGAATGTAAAGGGCACAGCGACAGGCCATGCAGCATACCTAAAATTATCGTTATTTCATTTCAACTTGTCACCTTGTGTAAAAAACATTGATATTTAGGTTTCAAAATTTTCAACTTCCACGAATCAAGCATACAATGTTTAAAACATTTGTACTTACAGTCCGAAAGACGACAAATTGAATCACTAAAGTGGTATTTCTTTGATCAAAGACTATTTCCAGCAGGTTGTAAGGTTTAAAATGAACCTTAAATTTTCTGGCCTTTTGTTATAACTTCCTTGTACGATACCTTGATGGGGGTTTTGAATTGCAAAAAATATTTGAATACCTGTTTGTTTAGTGTAAAATTACCTAATAACAGAATAATGTCACCGGGACATATTATAGTCAGGCTGACTGTTTCAACATATTCAGTGGACAAAGTCGGTGTTCATTACAGTTACCCGTGTTCTCTATTCATTTATTTGCCGAATCATTTCCTTGTAATTGTCATATTGGTGATTCATGGGCATGCTGTTTACTTTCGTTATGGTTTAACCATCACGCATCAAACCACGTTGAAATTGATAATGATACCATGTGAAAAATATATATTGTTTGTACAGGCATTATATTAAAAGGTTCATGTTAGCCAATGACCGAATAAATGAAAGTGAAATGCAACAGCATATAAAATGTTAAGTGCAGTTCATTAACTATATACACCATAAACATGAAACACGCTGGTGGATTTTTCTCCTATTGTTATCAAAATTTTATTAATTAGTAGAACAAAAAATAAGTTTTTATTCTTATTCACTGATTGGCCCCAGACCCCTGGCCTTTCCACCCCCTTCAACATCCGCCACATGGCATGCCAAATTCACAAAAATGAGCAAAACATAGTTTCACAGTCGATAAACTATGTTTAATGGTTGTAAACTATGGTTTCTCTGTTTATACCTCCATATAAATAAATTATAAACTGTCCAAAGTTTTTTTCAAATCCTGAAGGATACTTTACTAACCCAGGTTCATACTGTGTTTTTCATTCTCAGCTGAATCCAGACCAGAGAACATGTACTGGATTCTGAACTTGGTAGAAACAGATCCAGATCTCTATGTGAGGTACCTGCATGAATATTAGTACAGTATTTGATGTGATGATTTTTGTACTGTTAAACACCCAATGAATGTAATGATTGATAAGAGATAACATGTCCATGTAGTTGTCATTGTACTGTGGACTCTCTTTCAGACACTATGCTCTACAACAGCTGGTCCTGAATCCTCCCTTCAGAAGAATGGAAACAAGTGCTCTCCACACGGAGGGATTAGTGGAACGCTTGTGGAAAATGATGAAGTAAGATCATGTTTGTGTGACTTGGTTTCGATGAGGGCAGAGTATGACGCACGTTTTTCATTTTACAATTATTCTTTCATGATATTATTTTTCATTTTTAGCTGCACATTTTCGTATGACAGTAGGCTGCGTTGTGATGCAGCAGATGTTTATTTCACATTGTATGTACGTACACGCCCATCTTGTCTGCCCATACCTGATGTAAGTAACTGAGTAGCTCCTGAAGGGATCCAAAGTCAAATAAATGGTAATATATGTACATGTATTGGCATGAAAAATTCAGAATTACAAAACATGTCTCTTTTCTCTATTTTATAGAACATGGTTGTTCTGAGTTTAAAAGACAGAAAGAATAAGATGAATCCTGCTTATGTTCCTGATGAAATGGAGGTTAGTTCCCCCTCTCTCTCTAATTTACCACACATTGCATCTGCATTTCCTTTATCTACTTTGTGTTTGTCTAATATGTACTATAGATGGCATTAGATGCATAAATTACTTGTAAATGAAAGTTAAAGGTAAAATGTAAGCAATACAGCTAGCAAGGGTTAAAATCTGATGAACCCATTTTTTGTGGCAGGAAATGTTTGATGATGAGGAAGAGGATGAAGAGGTGGGAATGGAGGAAGGTGAGAGTTCTCAGGTGGACACTGAGGCCGACATCGACGTTACGGACATTGGCGGGGAGGAACCTTCCCTCAAGAGAAAGTCTCCTCCCCCCACAGAGCTGCCGCCACCCTTGGTCCTGTCCATAGGGAGTGTCCCTGAGACCTGCCCCTTGGGAATCTTCAACGAAGACAGTGCATCCCAGTCCAAGAGGCTGAAACTGAGGTATTTAAAACTGTGGCCTTTATTGATAGAGATGTGATGTATTGTAGTTAGTTCCAGAGTGTCTGATTTTCTGAGTTGTGTGAACACTGAATGATTATTTATAACCAAAAGTTTGATTTACTCACTAATTCTCTGTTCTTATTTGAACATCTTTACTATCTTTGATAAATAACTAACACTTTATTTCATTTCAATTTGATAATTTGTTCATTACATTAATTCTTGACATAATTACACATAAGGTACTATTATCTTACTTGTATTCATGATAACTTTATGCTGAAGTGATAAACTGATAAAATGATCTGGTTAACAATATAAACCACTTGCAATTTTTTCATGAAAGGACTTGTTCCTGGCAGAAATATGTTTACATTGACAAGGTTCTTGCAAACATACCTAAATTCTCTGATATGCAAATAAAAGTTTGTTTATATACTGCATATTTACATATGTACTACAAATACACTCTATATTCAATTACCGGGTAGTTTTGAATCTAAGTAAAGAATGTTGAGAAAAGCAATGTTTTAGCAAAGTATATTGTATTATAAACAAGTAATAGCTGAGGATTCGAATTATTAAATTTGATAATAGAATAAATGTTTATCTGAAAACTTGCATGAATAGTTCAATTTCAAAAAGTTAGGTATACAGTAAAACTGATCACCTTGATATCTAAGATAAGTCAATACTGTATACAGGGTTGATATTGCACCATGTAATTTTTGCCCTTCTACACTTGCAAGCAGTTTCGCCCCGTATTGAATTCGCCCAGACACAGTTGTGTTTAAAGAGAAATAATTGAAGACATCAGAATATGTCTAGTCTTAAATTCGCCCGCCGACAACGAGGCGAAAAATAAAATGGGGGCGAATATTTCCCTGTATACAGTATTTTACATTGTGGAAAACCTAAAAAAAAAAAATAGCTGTAATCAGACAGTAAAAATCAATTTAGTAGGCAATAATAAGTTTTGTAAGTGCTTAAAAAAAAATTCTGTTACATGTTAGAATGCACAACTAACACTGATTGCACAGGTATTGTTTCTTTCTGCATTGAACAGATGGAATCAGAAACCCTTGAGGAACCCCAGGTAACTGAGCCCTCAAAGGCCTCTGGGACTCAGGAAGTCACCGTGACAAAAACACCGGTCACGCCTTCTTCTGCAACGTCGGCATACGCTGCTGAATTTCTCAAATTTGTTGGGGTACTATATTTCATGTTGCTCCAATTTTGGCATTGTATTGACCAGTTATCTAGAAAAAAATGCCTGGTATTATTTCCCTCTGTCAGTCTGTAGTCTATATGAAAACTTACATTAGAGTTTAATGTATTCTTTTGTATCCAAGGGTATTTGATTGTACAATGTACACAATTATATTCTAGCATTGCAAAATTCAAATTTCTTACTTATAACAAAGGAAATTGTTTTAATCACGTGTAGCTTTATATTGTTTTAAATAAGCTGAAGTACATCTTTTTTCAGCATTCATTCATGAATAATACAGAAAAACGGGTGCATTTATCTTATTTGCCATATATGTTGAAAAGTTTTGTTCCCATACCATTTGATACATTGATTCAGTTTCTGATTGAGACTCCAACTCCTTTTTCTTGTTTGATGTTGTAAAAAAGAAGAGCTTTGAGTTTATCATAAAAACATATCATAAAACTTATAATCTCATAATAATACAGTTAACTTTGATGACATTTTTGAAGGTAAAACAAGAGCATCCTGCTCCAGAGCCCCAGTTATCTGTAACCATGGATACGTCCTCCAGACTCAGTGAAGGGTCTTCATCACCCACAACCACTGCCGTGGGGTCAGGTAAGGAGAAAAAGGAATGTCTAATGGCATGATTGTTTTATACATTATCTTTGTTAATGATTTATTTTTTTGTTATAAAATTGGGGAGATAATAATTGGGGTTGAAGGATTCTTTATCAATTTGTGTATGAAGTTCATCATGTTCCATGGAACAATACACTGTATATTAAAATACCGGGTAAAAAAACCCAGCAACTAATGTAAAATGTTTTTAATGATTTAGGAAATGTGACATTCAAGGTAGTGGCATGGTAATTTAATTCACCTATTTTCCTTATTTTTTACACAGAATCTAGTGCTCCTCTCTCCTTTGCTGGACTGTTGCCTTCTTCTGCTTCGGCTACAGACATGTCGTCTGCTACAGACTCTAAAGCACACAAAGCCAAAAAGAAGAAGAAGAAAAACAAGCACAAACATAAACACAAGCACAAACATGACCGGCCTGACAAAGATCCACTGGGGCGGATCCGAGAGGGGTCCTTCAACAGCTCCGAGAACTCGCCCAGTGTTACTCAGACCACTCTTAGTTCGCCGGAATTTGAAATCTAAACTGTCATGTTGTATATAAATTGCTAATAAAATTAATCATACAAAGGTGAAAATGTATTTACTTATTGGTTTGAGTTACATTAAAATTGTCAAACTGTAGTGGTTGATATATTGATGTTGATTTGAACATTTCTGTTAAAGTGAAATAGAAACTTATCATGTTCCTGCCTGTGACAGTAAAAGCATGTTTTTTTGGCTACTTGCAAGGCATATTGATAGAATACATTTTGTATATCATTTGTGTGGTTTTTATGGCTTACGGCCATCTAGTTGCCGGATAATCTTTACGGCAAAGAGTTCAGTTATCTGAACATGCGCGACAAAAAATAGTTCTATTCGAATGTTGCAATGTTACAAAGTTAACTGTTTGTTGTTCATAATAAACATCTTTAGGCAAGATTATATTTTCCATATGTTATCATCACTTATGTTATTGTAACCAATATGAATTGACCTTATTTAAATAAACTCGAAATCTAACGCGAATGAATATTAAATGCAGTGTTTTTGCATAGAGGTATACTGGCCCCCGCCATGCATCACACAGTGCCGCCATGCTTTCCGCTATGCATACTTACATGTATTATAAGCAAAAAATCTTTTCCCAATTCTTTCAGATCCTAACAGTGATAAGTAAATGTAAAGTTGTCGTTATTTCGTTCAATCTTCATAAAAACGTTTGCATCCGCAGAGAGCGTCGCTAACTTCGATCGACATCGATCTCAGCAAGGGGGGAAGTGTTTAACGGTTAAAGGAATGTACTTATGATTGAGATATATTGAAACTGGGATTATAAATCGGTAATAAATGCATAAATTGAGGGGCAATTACTACTTGTTTTAATATAATGTGCCTTCTTCGACACCTCCGCCATTATCGAATATTGGGGGTTTTCCAAGATCTAAAAATAGCACAATGTTCCCTCGATGGAGTTACCTTGGTTGTGCTATGTTTGAACTGTTTATTTGTCGTAAAAATATTGGAAACTAGAGACCAATTGTACTCAAATAAGAAAACAATATACAGTTAAGCTTGATTGCAAGTCATATACAGAAGCGATGTCACATTACTATACCATAGAAACATCGTATAGCATGGTATAGTATGCCTCTGAAAATGACTGTGTACACATGTCATGAAAAGAGAGACTGACTGCAAAGTTATAGTGCAGTAATTAATTTTAATTAAATTTGGTGTCAAAACAAGTTTGCTGTAATTGCATTGTTCTGCCTGTTTCTTCCCCCCCCCCCCCCCCCAAGAGTTTATCTCTGTACAAAGGGAAAAAAATAAAACAGAAGGTGTTAGAACTGCCTTGTGAATCTATATTTCTTATAAAAGTTTGTGAAGGTCAGCCTCTTAAAAAAAATGAAAAAAAACAGAAAAATATGAATAAATATACATTTATGAAATACAAATAAAATGGAATAATACTTGTTGGTGTAGATTTTACGAGAATTCATTAATTATAGTACATAACATGCAGTACATTTCATCATTTGGTTATATTATTTTTACGAGCAATGATTTTGCGCTGGCTGTGGCACTGTTACGCCGCACCGTGCACCAACTCTCGCGCAAGTTCATAGTACGTAGGAATTCAAGGTATACTGATATTTTAGGCATGTTGGTTTTAAGTGTTTTTGTGTCCTATATCGTGGAATGAATTTACAGTTGATGCACTTCAGTCATTGGATATTGGAGTTTGAGTCTGACATCATCATAATTATTTCATGCAGTGAGTCTATGATTTTCCTAAAAGCAATGGTGGTTTCAACCAATTGATAAAAGAGGCGTCTAGATTTCAATCCTGTCTGTTTCGGTCACTATATGGTTCGACCAATCAACAAATGGGGCATGTTGATATCGGTCCTGTTAGTTTCTATAGATCTATGAATTACATGTAGCTAGTTACTTTCTATAGAGCTATAAATAAACTAAAGTTTCCGTAAGAAATAGAGGGAATCATACTCGATCCATGTAAATATAGTCATATCAAACCCGTAAGCCATTATGGCCCTTCAGGCCTTTGATTTTCCATCTCGAAGCCAAATACTTAAACACATCTTGTATACAGAAGACCTGGTAAAAATTGAAATTTCAGGTACTAGTTTTTCCGAAGGTTCAAGTGAGCTTTTCTAATCACCTGTTGTCTATCTACCGTCCCTCTGTCTGTCAAACCTGGTATAACGCATCTATATGGGAAGGGGATTCTAACTTGTTAAAATAAAGATCAAATCCCATTTTAAAAGGGAGATAATTGCGAAACAGTGAAAATAGCGTGCATGTCTTTAAAAATATTCTAAAGAATCACTGCACTAAAAATTCCAAAATTTACACCAAAGCTTGTATATCAAATGAATATTTTAAATTGTTAAAATCATGACCGCCGGACCAATACTGGGGCCCAAATAGGGGTTAAAAGTTTAACATAGAAATATATAGGGAAAGTGTTTAATAAAATTCTTCTCAAGAACTATGTACAATGCTACAATTTGTGACATTACTATGGAAGCATCTTCAAATAATGTAGATTCTAAATTGTTAAAATTGTGACTCACGGACCAACCCTGGTTTTTACATAGAGATATATAGGGAAAATATTTAAAATGAACTACAATGCTACAATTGTGAAATTCAATGCAAGCATCCTAAGATGATGTTGATTCGATATTGTTAAAATCTTGCAATCTCCCATGCAGAGTTATCATTCGTTCCTCTCTTCAGACAGTGAATGTATGAGCCGATGGTAGAGAGTGAAAATCTTGATGGCCGGACTATTACTGAGGCCCCAAGAGGGGTTAAAAGTTTAATTTAGAAATATAGAGGGGAAATTGTTTAAAATCTTCTTTTCAAGAACTACAATGCTACAATTTGTGAAATTCAAAGTAAGTATCCTAAGATGATGTAGATTCTAATTGTTAAAATTGTGACCCCCAGACGAATACTGGGACCCCAAGGGGTGCTTACAGTTTTGCATAGAAATATATTGGTAATTTTAAAAAAAACTAACTAATATCATTTTGATACAAGGAACTATTGTTCAGGTGGGCAATGTGGGGTAATGGGCCTCTTGCTTATCTATAAAGGTAAAGTGCCCTTTTCCCATTATTTAGCCCACACCGTATTAGATAGGAATTTTTTTTTTACTATAAAAAGATAATTATTTAAAATTTTCATAATTTTTTAAAACCTAGGTAATGGTTTTATAAAAAGGAGTCTGTAACCACTAATTTGGCATACATTCAGGAAACATGCATCGAGAAATGAATGTATAGAATTCTGTGCATAAAGTCGGTAGATATTTTGAATTAATACAAGTTGACCATTGGCAATATTGGCCCCGCCCTAGGGTCTGAACCCTTGACTCGGGGCCCAAGTACTTCACAATTTTGGTATAAGGCTTCACATCGATAAGATGCCAGTGCACTTAGTTTTTTTCCACTTGTGTGGGAGTAGGAAAGAAGATCTTTAAAATTTTGCACATTTTCTGCATATTATGCCCCGCCCATGAGGCGCCGGGGTGGTAAGATAATAATTTTCACAATTTAGAGATTCCTCTTATCCAAGAGATGTTTGAAACCAGAAATGGTAACAACTGGCCTTGTAGTTTTCTATACAAGTGTATGATTGTTGACGTATAACGCACGAAGACCAATTTGCACATCTACAGAAAACTGACAAACGGGTCCGTTTGAAACGGTAAAATTTGATTTGCAACAGGCCATGTCCATAAAATGCGATATATGTATAGTATTTCCACAGTGTAAAGCGGAGTGGTTTACGATTGGTCATTGTCGCTCAAGTGAGCGATGTGGTCTAAAGGTTACTCGTTTGTTTGCGAGTTTTTGGAACTCGTTTTTAAAAATTGAAAAATGAGATGATTTAGATACTGTATTTTATTTCCAAACTTATCTATAATACATCTATTTACATCAACTACTGGTAGGTATTTTTTCATCTGTTAGGAAAGTCGATTCCATAGTTCATTTGGATACTGACAAGATTCACTGAAATCTACACGATCCAGTAACACGAACAGTCCCTGAATATGAATGTACGTTTTCCTTCTTAAAATTTAAAACTAATTTGAAATGCATTTTAGCTAATAAAATGTGTAACTTAGTCTAAATAAATAACTTCTAATATCGTTCATTAATTATGTCTAAATGGTACTTCTAGCATCAAATTGGGTGGATTATTTCTTGATCGATCAAAACTATAAAGCTACATTGAAAGGCTGAGCACGAACTTCACGGACTGCCCTCTGACTATTAGACTGTAGTTACCATGACAACATTCATGTATATAAAAAAAATGGCTGTTGTGGATTATATATCTTTCTGCAATGTGAGCTACCTTCATACCTGTATGAATGTATGAAACACCAACGAAAGCATTTTGTTATTGACGTATATATATCACCATGATCGTATATTTTCACTCTAGATACTTGAATACAGACACAAGGTTGTTCCCTTGCCCAACAAGGAGATTGCTCTCTTTATCTACACATACTGCAACATTACAGTAGAGCTTATCCCCTGATACAGACAAAAGCCGACAGTCCTTGTCTAGTACAAGAACCGTTAGACTGTAACCATCACATACCAGGATGTGACCGAGGAGATCAGTACATATCGCATAGGGACTAAGGTTCTCTTGGCCCAAGTAGGAGAACCTGTTTTGTCCCGATTCATTCACCACCACTACAGCTTTCTGGTCAAAGTCTGATGTACAGATATCACCATTGATGTTTTCTGTGATAAAGTGTGGATATTTGTAAAGGTCCTTGCCTCCTAACCTCTTCTCTATGTTCTGTATTGCTTTCCCTGTCTTGGTGTATCTAGTGACTTTTGCCCCTACTCCCTTCTTAACCATCCCAACCAGTAAGTCCCCGTTGATGTGGGAGGAGTGTATGCCAAGCAGTGTCCAGTATCCCGTGTTGGTGATTTCAGTAATTGTGTTATCCACTGCTATCCTCTTGACGACTTTGTCATTTACTTCCGTATAAATCATCTCCCCGTCCCGTGTAGTTGTGTGGAAACCTTCATAACTGCCACTGGTTTTCATCTCCGCGAACAGAAGTGGACTCCCCTGTAGATCTATATGGATGAGCATTCCTCTACTATCACTCACCCAGAATTTGCCCGACATATCAACCGTTATATGACATATATTGTCGACACCTGGTACTCTGAATTCCCGGAGCTTGGTGACAGAGGAAGCAAGAGACAGTGTTTGTTTCTCGTCAGATGTCCCCTTGTCTTGTTTCCTCTGTTTTTCTGTAAGTTTCAACTCTCTAAAGGCGACCTTCTCTCTGTTCTCTGGTTTAATGTCAAGATCAGTAACACTACCCAGTAGTTTGGAGACATCCTCCTTGCTGTATTGACCAGCAGTAAATACTGGAGGGACTGGTTTGACCCTCTCTGGTAAGGGATGGGTTTTAGGAGTGGGTACAGAAACGACGTTTTTAATGTTTGTAGGAGATAGGTGACCATAGAATGATTCGATAAGATCATTGAGATAGTTGATGTAGTCATCTTTCTTTTTGTTTTGGCCGTTTATTTTTTCTAATGCCGACTGTTCTATTTTGTTGACTTGCTCTATTTTATCTGACGTGACGGCGTCAACTATACTCTTTAAAGACTCGGCTTCAGCCTTCATAGATGCTTTTATGTCATCCATAATCGTTTTGAATTCGTTGGCATATACTGCATTTTCCTCTTGCAACTTTTTTGAAAATGGTTTAAATTGGTCTCGAATTTTGGCAACTTCCTTCTGGAAAAGCAAAACCTTTTCAGCATAGATCATTTCCAAATCAGTAAAAACATGACCACGATGCTCTTGTGTCGCTGTGCATTTAGAACAAAGAGGAATTTGGCATTCTTCACAGTAAAGATCTACGTCCTTTGAATGGTGAATCCTGCATTTCTCTACCGGAAGTTGACGGTAATGGACTGTTGCCATTGTACTGTGGACTCTCTTTCAGACACTATGCTCTACAACAGCTAGTCCTGAATCCTCCCTTCAGAAAAATGGAAACAAGTGCTCTCCACACGGAGGGATTAGTGGAACGCTTGTGGAAAATGATGAAATAAGATCATGTCTGTGTGACTTGGTTTCGATGAGGGCAGAGTATGATGCACGTTTTTCATTTTACAATTATTCTTTCATGATATTATTTTTCATTTTTAGCTGCACATTTTCGTATGACAGCAGGCTGCGTTGTGATGCAGCAGATGTTTATTTCACATTGTATGGACGTACACGCCCATCTTGTCTGCCCATACCTGATGCAAGTAACTGAGTAGCTCCTGAAGGGATCCAAACTCAAATAAATGGTAGTATATGTACATGTATTGGCATGAAAAATTCAGAATTACAAAACATGTCTCTTTTCTCTATTTTATAGAACATGGTTGTTCTGAGTTTAAAAGACAGAAAGAATAAGATGAATCCTGCTTATGTTCCTGATGAAATGATGGTTAGTTCCCCCTCTCTCTCTAATTTACCACACATTGCATCTGCATTTCCTTTATCTACTTTGTGTTTGTCTAACATGTACTATAGATGGCATTAGATGCATAAATTACTTGTAAATGAAAATTAAAGGTAAAATGTAAGCAATACAGCTAGCAAGGGTTAAAATCTGATGAACCCATTTTTTGTGGCAGGAAATGTTTGATGATGAGGAAGAGGATGAAGAGGTGGGAATGGAAGAAGGTGAGAGTTATCAGGTGGACACTGAGGCCGACATCGACGTTACGGACATTGGCGGGGAGGAACCTTCCCTCAAGAGAAAGTCTCCTCCCCCCACAGAGCTGCCGCCACCCTTGGTCCTGTCCATAGGGAGTGTCCCTGAGACCTGCCCCTTGGGAATCTTCAATGAAGACAGTGCATCCCAGTCCAAGAGGCTGAAACTGAAGGTATTCAAAACTGTGGCCTTTATGAGTATTAATAGAGATGTGATGTATTGTAGTTAGTTCCAGAGTGTCTGATTTTCTGAGTTGTGTGAACACTGAATGATTATTTATAACCAAAAGTTTGATTTACTCACTAATTCTCTGTTCTTATTTGAACATCTTTACTATCTTTGATAAATAACTAACACTTTATTTCATTTCAATTTGATAATTTGTTCATAACATTAATTCTTGACATAATTACACATAAGGTACTATTATCTTACTTGTATTCATGATAACTTTATTTTGTGATTTACCAGTGATAAACTGATAAAATGATCTGGTTAACAATATAAACCACTTGCAATTTTTTCATGAAAGGACTTTTTCCTGGCAGAAATATGTTTACATTGACAAGGTTCTTGCAAACATACCTAAATTCTCTGATATGCAAATAAAAGTTTGTTTATCTACTGCATATTTACATATGTACTACAAATACACTCTATATTCAATTATCAGGTAGTTTTGAATCTAAGTAAAGAATGTTGAGAAAAGTAATGTTTTAGCAAAGTATATTGTATTATAGGCAAGTAATAGCTGAGTATTTGAATTATTGAATTTGTATAATAGAATAAATGTTTATCTGAAAACTTGCATGAATAGTTCAATTTCTAAAAGTTAGGTATAACTGTAAAACTGTATAACTGTAAAACTGATCACCTTGATATCTAAGATTAAGTCAATACTGTATACAGGGTTGATTTCGTATCGTGTAATTTTCGTCCTTCTACACTTGCAAGCAGTTTCGCCCCATATTGAATTCGCCCAGAAACAGTTGTGTTTAAAGAGAAATAATTGAAGACATCAGAATTTGCCCAGTCTTAAATTCACCCACTGACAACGAAGGGTGAAAGGGGCGAAAATAAAGAGGGGGCGAATATTTCCCTGTATACAGTATTTAACATTTTGGAAAACCTAAAAAAAATAACTGTAATCAGACAGTAAAAATCATTTAAGTTAGCAATAATAAGTTTTGTAAGTGCCTAAAAAAAATTTCTGTTACATGTTAGAATGCACAACTAACACTGATTGCACAGGTATTGTTTCTTTCTGCATTGAACAGATGGAATCAGAAACCCTTGAGGAACCCCAGGTAACTGAGCCCTCAAAGGCCTCTGGGACTCAGGAAGTCACCGTGACAAAAACACCAGTCACGCCTTCTTCTGCAACGTCGGCATACGCTGCTGAATTTCTCAAATTTGTTGGGGTACTATATTTCATGTTGCTCCAATTTTGGCATTGTATTGACCAGTTATCTAGAAAAAAAAATGCCTTGTATTATTTCCCTCCGTCAGTACTCTATATGAAAACTAATATTAGTAGAGTTTAATGTATTCTTTTGTATCCAAGGGTATTTGATTGTACAATGTACACAATCATATTCTAGCATTGTAAAATTCAAATTTCTTTTACCGGGGTACTTATAACAATGGAAATAGTTTTAATCACGTATAGCTTATAGTTTTAAAAATTAAGCCTAAGTACATCTTTTTTCAGCACTCATTCATGAATAATACAGAAAAACAGGTGCATTAATTTTATGTTCCCTATATGTTGAAACATTTTATTAGCCTACTTTTTGATATATTGATTTAGTTTCTGTTTGAGACTCCAACTCCCTGTTCTTGTTTGATGTTGTAAAAAAGAAGAGCTGTGAGTTAATCATAGAATCAAAAACCTATTATCTCATAATAATAGAGTTAACTTTGACATTTTTGAAGGTAAAACAAGAGCATCCTGCTCCAGAGCCCCAATTATCTGTAACCATGGATACATCCTCCAGACTAAGTGAAGGGTCTTCATCACCCACAACCACTGCCATGGGGTCAGGTAAGGAGAAAAAGAAATGTCTGATGGCATGATTGTTTTATACATTATCTTTGTTAATGATTTATTTTTTTGTAATAAAATTGGGGAGGTAATAATTGGGGTTGAAGGATTCTTTATCAATTTGTATATGAAGTTCATCATATTCCATGGAACAATACACTGTATATTAAAATACCGGGTAAAAAAACCCAGCAACTAATGTAAAATGTTTTTAATGATTTAGTAAATGTGACATTCAATGTATTGACATGGTCATTTAATTCACCTATTTTCCATATTTTTTACACAGAATCTAGTGCTCCTCTCTCCTTTGCTGGACTGTTGCCTTCTTCTGCTTCGGCAACAGACATGTCGTCTGCTACAGACTCTAAAGCACACAAAGCCAAAAAGAAGAAGAAGAAAAACAAGCACAAACATAAACACAAGCACAAACATGACCGGCCCGACAAAGATCCACTGGGGCGGATCCGAGAGGGGTCCTTCAACAGCTCCGAGAACTCGCCCAGTGTTACTCAGACCACTTTTAGTTCGCCGGAATTTGAAATCTAAACTGTCATGTTGTTGTCTATAAATTGCTAATAAAATTAATCATACAAAGTTGAAAATGTATTTACTTATTGGTATGAGTTACATTAAAATTGTCAAACTGTAGTGGTTGATATATTGATGTTGATTTGAACATTTCTGTTAAAGTGAATTATAAACTTATCATGTTCCTGCCTGTGACAGTAAAAGCATGTTTTTTTGGCTACTTGCAAGGCATATTGATGGAATACATTTTGTATATCATTTGTGTGTTTTTTTTCCATTTGAAGCCAAATACTTAAACACATCTTGTATACAGAAGACCTGGTAAAAATTGAAATTTCATGTACTAGTTTTTCCGAAGGTTCAAGTGAGCTTATCTAATCACCTGTTGTCTATCTACCGTCCCTCTGTCTGTCAAACCTGGTATAACGCATTTGTATGGGAAAGGGATTCTAACTTGTTAAAATAAAGATCAAATCCCATTTTAAAAGGGAGATAATTGCGAAACAATGTAAATAGGGTGCATGTCTTTAAAAATATTCTAAAGAATCACTGCACTAGAAATTCCAAAATTTACACCAAAGCTTGTATATCAAATGAATATTTTAAATTGTTAAAATCATGACCGCCGGACCAATACTGGGGCCCAAATAGGGGTTAAAAGTTTAACATAGAAATATATAGGGAAAGTGTTTAATAAAATTCTATTAAGTCTATTTAAAATGAACTACAATGCTACAATTGTGAAATTCAATGCAAGCATCCTAAGATGATGTTGATTCGATATTGTTAAAATCTTGCAATCTCCCATGCAGAGTTGTCGTTCGTTCCTCTCTTCAGACAGTGAATGTATGAGCCGATGGTAGAGAGTGAAAATCTTGATGGCCGGACTATTACTGAGGCCCCAAGAGGGGTTAAAAGTTTAATTTATAATATAGAGGGGAAATTGTTAAAAATCTTCTTTTCAAGAACTACATTGCTACAATTTGTGAAATTCAAAGTAAGTATCCGAAGATGATGTAGATTCTAATTGTTAAAATTGTGACCCCCAGACGAATACTGGGACCCCAAGGGGTGCTTTCAGTTTTGCATAGAAATATATTGGTAATTTAAAAAAAAAATACTAATATCATTTTAATACAAGGAACTGTTGTTCAGGTGAGCAATGTGGGGTAATGGGCCTCTTGCTTATCTATAAAGGTAAAGTGCCTTTTTCCCATTATTTAGCCCACACCGTATTGGAAAGGAAAATTTGTTTTACTATAAATAGATATTTATTTTAAATTTTAATAATTTTTTAAAACCTAGGTAATGGTTTTATAAAAAGGAGTCTGTAACCACTAATTTGGCATAAATTCAGGAAACATGCATCAAGAAATGAATGTATAGAATTCTGTGCATAAAGTCGGTAGATATTATGAATTAATACAAGTTGACCATAGGCAATATTGGCCCCGCCCTAGGGTCTGAACCCTTGACTCGGGGCCCAAGTACTTCACAATTTTGGTATAAGGCTTCACATCGATATCATGCCAGTGCAAAGAAGATCTTTAAAATTTTGCACCTTTTTTTGCATATTATGCCCCGCCCATGAGGTGCCGGGGTGGTAAGATCATAGTTTTCACAATTTAGAGATTCCTCTTTTCCAAGAGATGCTTGGAACCGAAAATGGTAACAACTGGCCTTGTAGTTTTCTATACAAGTGTATGATTGTTGACGGGACGATCATGACGTATAACGCACGAAGACCAATTTGCACATCTACAGAAAAATTGACAAACGGGTCCGTTTGAAACGGTAAAATTTGATTTGCAACAGGCCATGTCCATAAAATGCGATATATGTATAGTATTTCCACAGTGTAAAGCGGAGTGGGTTACGATTGGTCATTGTCGCTCAAGTGAGCGATGTGGTCCAAAGGTTACTCGTTTGTTTGCGAGTTTTTGGAACTCGTTTTTAAAAATTGAAAAATGAGATGATTTAGATACTGTATTTTATTTCCAAACTTATCTATAATACATCTATTTACATCAACTACTGGTAGGTATTTTTTCATCTGTTAGGAAAATCGATTCCATAGTTCATTTGGATACTGACAAGATTCACTGAAATCTACACGATCCAGTAACACGATCAGTCCCTGAATATGAATGTACGTTTTCCTTCTTAAAATTTAAAACTAATTTGAAATGCATTTTAGCTAATAAAATGTGTAACTTAGTCTAAATAAATAAATTCTAATATCGTTCATTAATTATGTCTAAATGGTACTTCTAGCATCAAATTGCGTGGATTATTTCTTGATCGATCGAAACTGTAAAGCTACATTGAAAGGCTGAGCACGAACTTCACGGACTTGCACGGACTGCCCTCTGACTATTAGACTGTAGTTACCATGACAACATTCATGTATATAAAAAATGGCTGTTGTGGATTATATATCTTTCTGCAATGTGAGCTACCTTCATACCTGTATGAATGTATGAAACACCAACGAAAGCATTTTGTTATTGACGTATATATATATATACCATGATCGTATATTTTCACTCTAGATACTTGAATACAGACACAAGGTTGTTCCCTTGCCCAACAAGGAGATTGCTCTCTTTATCTACACATACTGCAACATTACAGTAGAGCTTATCCCCTGATACAGACAAAAGCCGACAGTCCTTGTCTAGTACAAGAACCGTTAGACTGTAACCATCACATACCAGGATGTGACCGAGGAGATCAGTACATATGGCATAGGGACTAAGGTTGTCTTGACCCAAGTAGGAGAACCTGTTTTGTCCCGATTCATTCACCACCACTACAGCTTTCTGGTCAAAGTCTGATGTACAGATATCACCATTGATGTTTTCTGTGACAAAGTGTGGATATTTGTAAAGGTCCTTGCCTCCTAAGCTCTTCTCTATGTTCTGTATTGCTTTCCCTGTCTTGGTGTATCTAGTGACTAGTGACTTTTGCCCCTACTCCCTTCTTAACCATCTCCACCAGTATGTCCCCGTTGATGTGGGAGGAGTGTATGCCAAGCGGTGTCCAGTATCCCGTGTTGGTGAATTCAGTAATTGTGTTATCCACTGCTATCCTCTTGACGACTTTGTCATTTACTTCCGTATAAATCATCTCCCCGTCCCGTGTAGTGGTGTGGAAACCTTCATAACTGCCACTGGTTTTCATCTCCGCGAACAGAAGTGGACTCCCCTGTAGATCTATATGGATGAGCATTCCTCTACTATCACTCACCCAGAATTTGCCCGACATATCAACCGTTATATGACATATATTGTCGACACCTGGTACTCTGAATTCCCTGAGCTTGGTGACAGAGGAAGCAAGAGACAGTGTTTGTTTCTCGTCAGATGTCCCCTTGTCTTGTTTCCTCTGTTTTTCTGTAAGTTTCAACTCTCTAAAGGCGACCTTCTCTCTGTTCTCTGGTTTATTGTCAAGATCACTAACACTACCCAGTAGTTTGGAGACATCCTCCCTGCTGTATTGACCAGCAGTAAATACTGGAGGGACTGGTTTGACCCTCTCTGGTAAGGGATGGGTTTTAGGAGTGGGTACAGAAACGACGTTTTTAATGTTTTTAGGAGATGGGTGACCATAGAATGATTCGATAAGACCATTGAGATAGTTGATGTAGTCATCTATGAATACTCTTTTAATAATTTTTTGTTTGTAAAAATTTTGACGTCAATTGATAGCTGTCTTGGTAGCTTCTTCCACACCAAAAATTATATTTTTTTATTAATGAATATTGCTATTAATTTGAAAATATTTTCTCTGAACTGAAAGCTGCAAAGAAAATTGAATTTCCCATTCATTTTGTGATTGGTTGCTATTTATACCTTGGCCCCGGCCTATAAATGAATGGTGTAACTGGCAACCAAAAAAAGAATGATGACGTAATTTGTTTAAGATTATGGAGAGGAACATATACACAACAGTGCTAAATTCCAATGTGGATATTGTTGTGATATTCTGATAGCTGTTTTTGTGATTTTTTATGTGTGAAATCAGAAGGCTGTCAAAAAAAAGGACATTTGGAATGCCTAGGACGAATGCCTTGATCAGTCGTAATACAGCAAGTGGTTGTGCAGGACTTATGAACTATGTGGTTTGAGCTTTGCTTACGGTAAACAGTGAACTTTTGTCCATATCCGTCTGTGCGCGTTGTGTCAATCCGTCTGTGCGCGTTGTGTCAATCAAACTACAATACTTGTTATTCTGCAGCAATAAATTGTCACTGATTGGTTGTGTACTTTTAGTCAAGTTTCATCATGATTTGTTCATCATATTTGTGTTTACATGTATGTGTTAAATTTAAAGATTATTAATTTTAACTGGTGTCCTTTATAAGCATGTTGAAATTCCAGTTTCAGGTCTCTAATATTATTAAAGTATACATTATATTTTTAATTCAATACTTATTTTGTGCATGTTACATTGAATAATATAATTTTTTTACTTCTGTAATATTGTGTAATCACAAACTGTTTTTTATTTTTGAAAGTCCAAATTTAATGTAATGCGAAATGTTATAGTCTTGTTGTAACCTTTTTGCATCTTAAAAAAAATAAAACTGTAATGGCAAAGATTTTTTTTCATTTTGGTTGTAGATTAATATAATATACGTGACTGCTTTACTGTATATACATTTATTATTTATAAATATTGCATATATTGTACCATTGATGCCAGAGCACAGAAAATGCATTGAACCTATATTTTTGCAATGTCATTTTTCTTATGCAAATGTATTGCGTTGTCGCAACAATATGTTGCAGCAAAACTTTTGCGGCAACATCTTTCTGGCAATCTCATTTGCATACGAAAAACGCTACTGCAGCAACATTGCCGCAATGTATTGCCAGAAAGGTGTTGTCGCAACAATATGTTGCAGCAAAACTTTTGCGGCAACATCTTTCTGGCAACATCTTTCTGGCAATAATGCCGCAATCTCATTTGCATACGAAAAACGCTACTGCAGCAACATTGCCGCAATGTATTGCCAGAATGTTGCTGCAGTATTGCTGCAATAATGCCAGAATGTGTTGCCAGAAGGTCAATATTTTGGTAAGGGTAGTTAAGATCAGCTATAGGAATTCATTATTGTGTTTTAAGTGGATTATCATTATGATGTTGACCAATTTAGGTAAGCATACAGGTAATACATGTAGCTGCAATAATGTAGCCCTCTCCCGATTTTTTTTTGGGGGGGGGGGGGGGAAGAGGGCTACAGTAAACATCAGAGAAAACATCAGAGAGGGATACATTATTGCAGCTAGTAATACATGTAGTAGCAGTAGCACAATATAATGAGATGCCAGCTGCATACATAAGTTCTACTTTCTAAATGTGATCTCCCTTTGACAGCATACTGTATCATCATCTTTTAATATTTAGATAAGCTTATCATCGTTACCTATCCTATCACATTTGTAAAGTTTCTGTCATTTTAGTTTCAAAAGTAATTTTTTACATTTGTCAGACTTGCACTATTGAGTTGACCCCATATTGACCCTGTATAAACAATTTCTTATTGAATTTGTGTATTACATGTAAGGAAGTGTAGACACTTATCATTTTTATATGATCGATCGAGTTATAATAGGAAGGAAAGAGTATTTCATTCTTAATGTATTATAATGCATCAAATACAATGTAGGTCATGACCTTATGGGACTACTCTGACCCCACGAAACAGGAAAATACAAAATATCTTCTAATGTCATTATGATGCATCAAATGGTGTAAAGTACATTAATGACCCCCAGGTGTTGTCTTTAAACCCCCCCCACCCACCCACCCACCCACCTTTATGAAATAGGAAATGATGATATACTGTATATTTTGTTAACTTCTGAGATCTGAGATCCTCATCCCTAACTATATAATTTATTCTTGCTCTTTGTGTCATTGCGCGTAAAAGTGTATGTACCGGTAGATTATGCCCCCTTGGAGACACCCTGACATTCTAGAACTAGAAATGATAATGTATTTTATCTTATTCATATGTTACAGTAGTGTTTGATCCATATGTGGGTAATTCCTAGCCTAATGATGTCACTGCTTTGTTTAGGAGACTTTACAATTGCCCCAAATAGGCGAATACACATGCATATAACATTTTGTTTTTATAAATCTTAAAAATTGAATTAAGCAATTTCCAAAATGTTAATGTGCATCAGGAGAGAAAAAGCAATCAAGTTCTAAATGATTTAAAATGTGCTACTGTACACATGTAAGAATGTATAAAGAAGACTGAATCTTTAGAACCAGGTTAGATTGGGGGGGGGGGTGAATGTGGAATATAAACATTTATAATTTGAATCATTTATTATTATTAATTTTAACTTGTCAATGAATACTAGTTATTGATCCCAATGTAGAAATATGACCTCTGATCATATCTCAATAGATCATTTGTCAATTATGCAAGGTGTAATGTAATTTTTTTTAAGAATAACATTTTTTACCTGTTTATAAAAGTTTTCAGACACCCAAATTATATTTTGATTTTAATAGATCATTCGACAATTTAGGGGGGGGGGGAGAACAGTTTATATTTGAGTTTGTTTAGGGGTGGGGGTTCCAAGTCATATATTTGACAATTTTTTAATGTAATTTAAAATAAGACTAAGCCATACTACAGTCATGAACATGAATAGTATAGAACAAAACACAAACTAATACATGTATATACATAGGAAGTATTACAAAACATAGATGATTGATCTATATCTGGGTTCTTAAATTGAATCATATATCATGTACATATGTAACATGTTTCTTTGTTCAAGATATTTCAGATTGTATATGTAGGTCATGATCCCAAGTGCTCTTCCTGAAATTATCAAATATCATAAAAACCATTGAGATCCCCACCTTAATCCAAAGATATTATTTCTTCCTTAGGTCATGGCACGTCAAATCATTATGGCATGTAAGTTAATAATTATGACCCAAAGGGATCATCCTGACCCCCTTAGAATCAAAAATTGTCAATTATCTTTAAATTATTGATGTTTGATGATCCTCTCTCTATTTAATCTTTATTATTAAGTCTCCCGAATGAAATTTGGAGACTTATTGTTTTTGTACGGTTCTTAATTAATACATGTATTATTATTCTTTGTCTTCTTTTTGTGCCTTCCCGCTCTGAACTTGTTTCTCAGAGATGGCTGAACAGAATTGTACAAAACTCTAGGATATGATAGGCCTGCATATCTAGTTGTGCACCCTGGTTTGATTTTTCTTATTTTGGGTTAGACAACCACTTTTCGGGGGGTGGGGGGTGTCAAAAGGGTGTGGGGTGTAACATTGAACCTTGTAGGAATATAAGAATCGTAGATTCTATTGTAAATGGTAACTTGAAAACGGACAAAGATAATAATATAGGGTTTTCATAATCATATATTGACTGTTACTGGCAATATATAGGGTTTATTAGATCTGAACCCTGGGGTCATCCCAACCCCCCCAGGAATTTGAAATTACCATATATCTCAGAAACTGTTATAATCATGACCCCTAAACCATATATATTCAGGTTTCTGATGTCAAGGGGCATCAAATGTTATGTAGGTCATGGGCCCTATGGGTGGTCCGGCATTAAACGGTATGTAGGTCATGGACCCGCGGGGGTGGTCATTACCTAGCTCCCTCAAACAGGAAGTATACGAATATCTCCAAAACAGTTGAGATCCCCACCCTTAACCATATATATTCTTGATCCTTAAAGGACATCAAAAGGTATGTAGGTAATGGGCCTCAGGGTTAACTTTAATTTTTTTAAACCGTAATGCACATCTATGGAACAGTTCCTATCATATCCCAAGAAATGATGTGTCTATCCATTAAATTATAAAAGAAGCTCTTGGATCTATGTTTTTTTTAGTGATAAATGTCAATTTTCTGCTACTCTTTGACTCCCTGGATGAAATTTACATGTTTAAAACCTTATTGCACATCTATAGGACAGCCCCAATTATATCCCAAGAGATGACATAGCTACTTCAAAAGTTGTAAGAGGAGTTCTGGGAACCATACTTTTTTTTGCAAAAAATGTCATTTTTTGTTGCCCACTGATCCCCTTAATAAAAAATAAAAATTGGGGAACCTGATCACACCTCAATATGACACCCCTAATCATATTCTAGATCATTTGGCTACTGCCAAAAAAAATGACGTTTTTGAAACCGTGCAGTTTTTTCTTGTTGAAAAAACGTCATTTTTCAGCCATTTAATGACCCCCAGGGCAAAATTGAAAATTCCTAAACCTTATTGCGCATCTATAGGATACTCTAAAACATATTCCAAAAGATGATTGTCTACTGTTGAAAATGTAGGAGGAGTTCGAGGAAGAAGGTTTTTTGTGAAAAACGTTATTTTTTACCAATTATTTGACCCCCAGGACTAACAGGGAATTTTTACAAAACAAAATGATACCCCAAATCAAACTCCAAGAGTTCAGTTTGCTGGTTTATAAGATGTAAGAGCAGTTTGAGAAAGTAAAACGTGACAGACGGACGGACGGACGGAACAGGGTAACAACAATATTCTTTAGAAAGTGCGGATATAATAAACAAGAGGCCCATGGGGCCACATCGCTCACCTGAGCAACAATGGGCGTTCAAAAGATATTGTGCCATATGACCCTCGGTAGAATAACAAAAAAATAAATATTGCAAAGTATTCGAATTTTACACTTATTTTTGCATACACGTAATCTTTGACATTGTACCTTCATTAAATATTGTTTTTACACAGAAAAAGAAAATCCTACGCAAGATATAGAACTAAATATTTGGTAGGGGTACACTGTTATATAACTTCTAATTCCCTGTATTTTCGTTCTCGCGTAAACTCGTGACTTTTATAATTTTACTCACACTTGATTGATGAATACACTGGAATGAAAAATGTTGTCACGTGACATGTTAAAGAGCTATAAAAATCAATGTTACCGTATTGACAGGCACATCACTCTAATTTACTATGGCCCACCCATTATTTTCATTTTTATTCAAAAATAACAAATGGCTACAAACCAGGATAATTTTGCGCTGTAATATTTTCATAGGAATAGCGATAATTCTTTTATCCCCGCAACAGAAATGTGTCAGAATTATGGAAACTGTTTTAACGATGTCGTTTTTATTTACTCACATTTCACATTATTAACTGTATAAAGAGGGGGCCCCAGAGAGTAGTTATATACAGCATATCATTCTTTATTTTTTTGTGTATAAGTATTTAACATACTCTTACTCATGTAGAATTTCTAATGATCAACCAAAATTTCAGTGTCAATCGTAGAATTATAAGCAAGATGAGCTCAAAATTTTGCTAGGTTTGAGTCATATTTTGTTCACATGAGTTTTCATTACATTCATGCAGCTTAAGATTTTTAACTTGGTATTTCCTATTCGGCATTTAAAATGAAAAAAAATGAATGACCTCAGATATGTGTACAATCATAGACTTGTGAGCAAATCTCTGTATCTTGCTTATAATTCGAAGCTTAACACTCAAATATGGTAAGTAAATAGAAATTGTAAACAATTAAACACAAGAAAGATGCACTATAACAAATAAAGAACACAATTTATTTTTCAAAATAAATCATATACATGTATATACCTACATATTTCCGTCAGCGATATTAAACTATCTAAACTGAATAAACTCGAGAAAATGCCGAGCATCTCAACAAAACATATTGCATTATTCTACCATAACGCAAAAATGATACCGAATTACCGATAGCCTGAATGAATTGCATTTTAGTTCTTTCTTAATATATCAGATGTTGCTTAATGTGCGCAGATAAACAGTTAGCTGTTTGATTTACCGAAGTCTCTGTTTGATTTGATACGTAAAAATCACGAAATACAGACGATAGTTCCCAGCTAGGTTACAAAGCATAAATAATGAAAACGAAACGAAAATCAGAACAAGCTAACACCAACGTCATGTGTGAAAACTGTCAATGCAAATCTGAAATATTTAGCCTCAATTTACTTCACAAAATCGGCACCAATATATTTTGCATGTTTCAAAAATTTCTCTTCATACGCGAACTGTTGCACAACAAGCAAATTCATCATAGTCAGATCGACCCTTTTTCGTATAATGTCATGGCTGCTTCAAACAAAGAACCTCGTTTTAGAATTATGGAATACGAGTCTTGGTAAAATGGGTATGCAAACCCGGGCCGTGGCAAAATAAAAGCCGAGGCAGATCGGCAATCGTCAATTCCAAATACGCATTATTTTGCAGCAATATTTACAGCGAATACAAATATACTGGTCCATCAAATGTCCTGACATTTTAATGAGATTGGCAGATTAATAACTGCCAATCTTTTGTTTTGCCCAGGCCAAATCTTGCCTACCCATTTTACCGGATTCCGAACCCGAATCTATTAAACTGATTGAAACACGCCTTTCCTTTATCATTATTTTCGTAATAACTCAGATTTGAAACAGAATTAGCACTTAATTTTTGCAATTTATATTTTCCTTCCCATAAGAATTGTTCATGCTAAATTACGTTGAATTTGTCTCAGTAGTTCTTGAGAAGAAGATTTTTTAAAATGCCCCCCCCCCCCTTTTTTTTTTTTTTTTTTTACAGTTTTGAGGTTTTCTCCGCTTTCAATGAAAATTTTTCTTTCATTTCTGCAATTTATATTCATCTTTCGATATGAATGCTTTGAGCCAAATTTGGTTGAATTTGTTTAAAGCTATACACGCTATAATTTGCGTCCATTTTGAAAGACAGTGAAAACGCATGTGTTTGTCTACTTATAAAAGTTATCCTTAATCTGTAAATTACAAGGGTGAATTCCATCTCGTTACAAAGATATAGATTTTTAATTGTTTATTTTCCTGCCAGGAAAATATACCTTTTCATGAATATTGATGAAGGAAGAGCAAACCGACCTCATTGCGCATGTCCGCGGAGAACTAGGTGGTCGTTATTGTTTGCCTAATTAAATATCCAACTTGATTTTTGATATGCTTAACAGTTGTTAATTTGAAATACATACATGTATAATGAGTAAAATACGCTTGCCATTCACGATACCCTTACTTCTGCTCAGGTGAGCTAAAAACATTGAGGCGGGGCACTTTCAGAAAGACAACAGGGATGAGAATCTAAAAATTAATTTTATTTAGCCTAACAGAGAAGTCTCGGTTTAGGGTTTAAGGTGGTATGGGAAACTTCCATATTGTGACGTTGAGGTACTTCTGATCGAAATAAACAATAGAATCAAGCATAATTTGATAAACTTTTCTTTCCCAGAATTGTTACCTAACGGTGTAGCACAATGGGTTAGAGCATCACCTACGAATCTTGAATTCATGAGTTTGAATCCTGCCGAGACTTTAAAAGTTTAAATTTAAAACATTTTTTTATGGTCAGATATTGTAAAATTTAAATTTTTTAAAATGGTTGGTGAAGGTATTTTGATTATAGTATCCACATTAATATCACAAGGTGTCCTAAACCACTGTAATACTACAAAATAAAATGTCAAAATGCAAATGTGGGACTCTACAACAGGTCCATCTAAGGGCTATGGTTAGGTGAACCGCCGACATCAAGGCCTATTGGCCTCTTGTTGGGTGTGGGATATAGGAGTGGGTGGTGGTATTGCTGTTACATTTATAAATTTATGCAAAACTATGTCTGTTATCTTTTTTTGACCCACCAATTAATCCAATTTTATAGCAAAAAGTATTGAAAAACAACTACCGGTAATAAAAAAAATCCCAGACATACACATAACCTTAAATTTTACCTGATATTGATTGTTACAAAGCAGATGTGGATTTTTTTTTTGTTAGGACAGGTACTCACTCTCCTCCAATGTTTAATCAATACAAAATTAAACCTTTTGTGTTAAATATATTATGAGGGCTCCTATGCTATATTGTCACACTATAAATTATACAGAAGTTGATAAAGATTTTTCGAGAGCTAGGATACAAAGCGCATGCGCATGAATCATTTTAGAATGGACCATCTAAGGGCTATGGTTAAGTAAACCGCCCACATCTAGGCCTATTGGCCTCTTGTTAGGTGTGGGATAGGAGTGGGTGGTGGTATTGCTGTTACATTTATAAATTAATGCAAAAATATGTCTGTTATCTTTTTTTGACCCACCAATTAATCCAATTTTATAGCAAAACGTATTGAAAAACAACTACCGGTAATAAAAAAAATCCCAGACATACACATAACCTTAAATTTTACCTGATATTGATTGTTACAAAGCAGATGTGGAATTTTTTTGTTAGGACAGGTACTCACTCTCCTCCAATGTTTAATCAATACAAAATTAAACCTTTTGTCTAAGAAATATTATGAGGGCTCCTATGTTATATTATTACACCATAAATGATTCAGAAGTTGATATAGATTTTTCGAGAGCAGCAGCATATAGTACCTTATAGAGGTGGAGGTATAGGTGATGACGTAATTATTAGGGTCTCCTAAGGGTTTTTTTAGAACAGTGCATTTATAGAGGTCGTTTCAGATTGGCTGTTTTAGAGAGGTTGTATTATAGAGGTGATTTTTCAATACTATTTTTAGAAAAGGTAGCAATATAGAGGTCGTGTTTTCATTGGAGGATTGAATATAGAGGTGGTGACGAAGTTACTATTGAGGCCATATAGAGGGGTACTTTTTAGAACAGTAAATTTATAGAGTGTTTTGGAGTGCATTGAAAAAAGATGAGAAAAATCCCAAAACGTGGACATTGAATGAGAGTCGTTGGTTTGACAATAAGAAAGTTTGTATTAAAGATTTTAGAGAAGTGACCCGAAACGGCTACGATTTTGCTGACAGCTGGGGAACTAAAAATATTTTATTAAAACGTAGAGTTATGCCCCAGTGAGCGCCTGATATGAAACACGATGAATGCAAGACAGACAAAGTTATCAATGAAAAAAGTTCAGTTTGACAATAAGATCCACACTCTGTTAGTTCCATACGAAGATAGGAAAGGTGAATGGATGAAATATGCCATCGATAGAGCTCATTTTAGGAGAAGAATTCAACAGACAGAAATGATATTGTTACCGATTATGAATAAGATAATAAAGTTATCAAAGGGCAAGTGAACTTAGACGATGTACTGTTTGGTTTTTTAAATTAGTGAATGAAACATTTTGACTGTTACAAATAAATCTGAGTTTTTATATGCGGGTCAATGTTATTGTTCCCGCTAAGGAGACCCAAGAGGGTGGCACTACCGCCGCCGCCGCCAGTCCCACAAAAGGCACCCACCTACCGCCACCGCCAGTCCCACCAAGGGCACCCAGGAGGGTGACACTACCGCCGCCGCCGCCGCTAGCACCACCAAAGGCACCCACCGCCACCACTAGTCCCCAAAAGAGCACCCAGGAGGGTGGCACCACCACCACCGCCAGTCCTTTGTCTGGCCCTATATGGATCCTCTATTACGTTCAAGAAGTGGGAATTTGAAAAAACGTATTCCTGATGTTGAAAAGATTTGAGATCTACTTTAAGACTAAATCAAAAGTTCTGCGAGGATTGCGAAAATCATCAGAATCAAATGGGCTTTTTGCAATGTTTAAGTTGTGAAATCTGAAAGGCTGGATGGCCTATCAGAATGTGAAAAAACAGATAGTCATTGTGTTCAAAAAACACTTCAAGTGTTCCAGAACTTTGTTATTTAACTATTTTAAGTTTTTTTTTTAATAAATTTATCTTTATTGACTTTTTAAAATTTTTATTAAGTTATAAGAAAGAAGTGTGTATTTAAAAGACACTTTTTAACTTTCGTAACCTCTTTTTATTATGGATTGTTAAAAAGTGCAGTACAAATGATAGCATAGAATGCAATAAAAAAAGGATGAGAAACACCCCAAAACGTTGACTTGAATGAGAATCGTTGGTTTGACAATAAGAAAGATTTTAGAGAAGTGACCCGAAACGGTTACGATTTTGCTGACAGCTGGGGAACGAACGAAATTTTATTAAAACGTAGAGTTATGACCCAGTGAGCGCCTGATATGAAACACGAAGATAGGAAAGGTGAATGGATGAATTATGCCATTGATAGAGCCCGTTTTAGGAAAAGAGTTCAACAGAAAAATAATTTTTTTTTTACCGATATTAAATAAAGTTATTAAAGGTCAACTGAACTTAGATAAAAAAAAAATGTTTATTTTAGTGAAACTTTTCGACTGTAAAATCTGACGCGTATTGATTTGATATATAAAGTTTACTTTGACTCTTTTTTTCAAGAGAGGATGGAAGAATATAAAAAGTGAGTGTAGACTAAAAAATATTTTTAAACAATTACGAACTTTTTCGAAAAGATGTTTTTCTGTTACATCGATATAAAAGTGTAACCTTTTACTTTGATAGATTAAAAAAATAATTAAGAACAATTATTTAACGATATACATTTTGCTAAAAAATTATTTATAAGAAAGTTTTTGGAGGGTTTACAATAATGTGACGGTATAATAGGTGCATAGATATTTTTTGGTTAAGAAAAGTATTTTTGTTGTTGTTTTTTAAAATACAAAATCATCTTTTTTCATTACTTTTTATAGGTTTCATATAAATACTTTGCTTGAAATATCATTAATGACATAAAAATACTTTTAAGTAAGTAAAAAGATCAAAATAAGTCTCTACATTATGGAAAATTTTCTATGAACTAAAAAAAAAAATTTTGATAAATACATTCAACAAATTTCAGTTGAAAGATTTTTAAAATAAACTATATTTAATGTCTTTAGTTTTTTTTACTCAAGTGTATTGAAAACATAAAGTTATCTTTATCTTACAGATGTATAATAATGTATTTTTGTTGTTTTTTTTAAATAAAAAGTCATCTTTTCATTAGTTTTTAAAGTTTTCATATAAATATTTTGCTTGAAATATCATTAATGACATAAAAACATGTATATTTTATTGTTT
The DNA here is from genome assembly GCF_025612915.1 of Magallana angulata. Classification (NCBI taxonomy): domain Eukaryota; kingdom Metazoa; phylum Mollusca; class Bivalvia; order Ostreida; family Ostreidae; genus Magallana; species Magallana angulata. Next base: position 29,630,492 of record NC_069120.1, read on the forward strand.
CAAATGGCGTTTTTGGAATTGTATATATAAACGATGATTTTTTTTTCACACTAGTTTCTTTCTACATTGGCCTTTAATAAAGAAAAAGTAAAATTTATAAGTGTTATTCTTTTCTTTCAGTAATGAATTATTTTCATACACATTTCATATATTAGGTTGTAGAACATGAAAATAGATAAATATATTGGTCTGGTTTATCAACTTTTAATGTACACGCTTTGTTAAAACTTGAGCCACTTTATGTTTGTTTTAGTCACTGTTTTTTTCTTTGGAGGTTGATAGTTAGGAGGCGCTCCGTTTGTTTGTTTTTTAACCACATATCCACTACCGCTCTGTTCTTCGGAACGTTTCATCATTTCCTTATTGTGGATGAAAGATGTTGGAGTTTGAATGTCCATCAATGCTTGATAAAATTGTCTATATCCGGTAGGAGTTCCTTTTGAATAAGGGGTCAGCGCATCTTTCAGCAAATCGGTGATATGCGAGCCTTCGATGACGCCGTCTTTGTAAATCAAATTTCCATTGTCTTTCCAAGACAATACGTCACCGCCGTACTGAGATAAGAATTTAAGAAATCCTTTGGCTTTATTTTGATATTTAATTAGAATAAAGTGTTCCAAGATTTCGAGAACGTGCATCTGAGTGGGAATATCTTTGTCAGTGAGTGCGTCCTTCTCCGTCTCCAAGATTGTCTCCATACTCTTCGGGGGATGATCCTCCCGTTGAATCAGTTTTTGGTATTTTTCTTTTGGAACGAGTATTAGTTCTTGAGCCATTTTGAAAAAGATGTAGTGCAGGTTTGATCAGACGAGGTATGATGCTCTGATGCTTTAACAAAAGCTTTTTACGTTGAGACTTGTTCACTGTTCTGCTCACAAGGGTACTTATGACATTTTTGTATGGATACAGAGTTTCTATGTACTGCTTAGAGACCGGAATGGTCCCCTTGTAAACATTAAACATCACCTCGCACAAAATCTGCATTTGAAATGGTGTCATGGTCGACAACAGTGCTCGTCGCTGTTTCGTGCTCGTAGTGTATAACAGATCCAGAAAGGACAGATGCGTTTTAACTGTTCGGTTCATAAAAATAAAATAGTGAAAAATAAGAAAGAAAAGGATTTTATTTGGGTAGATAGACAATGGTATCTTCGTTAGGTAAGATGCGCGTGCGCAATCTATAACTGTCGTCAGTACTGGGACTCATGTCCACAACTAGATATCCAAACGGTCTGGATGTGGCCTTGTCGTAAGCCTCCTTGAAATATTTTAACTTTAAAGGAAATACTTGAGATCCAAAAGTAAGCACCTGTCTAGAATCGCGTACATTACGAAAAAGAATGACATAATGACAATTTAAAGATATAGTTCTGGCAAACTTTCCGGGCATGTATAGATTCTGGGCCAACATGAACACACTGATTCGACGATGGTGTGCCGTCACGCAAAATAAATTGAGAGATTCCTCGCTCTTGGCAACTTGCATCATCATATCGTCTAGCACCAAAACAATGTGTTGTACACCCTCGCTCCAATCTTCGATCTGTTCCTTAGAAGGTAGCCCTTGATGTAAAACCAATCTATCGATGTTTTTCTCCATTTCTTCGAACAAAGGTTGATATTCGGTATATGCAATTACTATTCGCTCGGGTGGCATTTGAAACATACCATCGGCATGTTTTAATATTTCGTAAATAAGAGAAGTTTTACCACTCATAGTGGGTCCCACGATCATAGCTGTGGCGGGTGAATGAAAGGGTAAAAGTGATCTCTCTTTCCACCAAGCTTCCATGTTCATTAATTCCTCAGTTAAGACTGATTTTATTGTTATAGAATAAAAAAAAATTACATCAATTTTTATTCACAAAGCGTATTCATATATATGGTAAGTACAAAGGTTAGATGCAGTCCATTTGTTGAGATATAGTTCGATACACAAAAACATCAGGATTATCCTGCATTTTAAGAATATGTACAATGTCATTCATTGTATAATTTTGACATTTCATCAGTAAATAAAATAGTACATGATAACCACATGTCAAGGCATTTTTTTCTGAATTGGAATTTCATTACAAATCATTTTTTCCGAATTATGATTTAAAATTTTTTTGATTCGTACATCGTAATGGTCAGGTAGTCGACCAAAACTGTCAAAAATTCCGCTTTTCGAAAGCCATCTATCCAGATAACAATCCAGTGGGTCCCCGGGAGATGTGAAGGATCCGTATTACAAACGTAGGCCGAAGGGTAAACGTGGACTCTTTGTGGTAAGGTATCTGGTGAAAATACGCCTCTGACAAAGTTCCTAAGCAGTTTATGTCCCTTAACAATGCATAGGATGTCGGATGAATTCATACTTTAGTGTATTTGATGTCCCGTGATTGGTCCACTTCCAAGAGGGCCGGAAATTCTGCGTAGGCCAGACAGTTCAAGGTTTCCGTTGTATTGGCAGCAAATTTGACTTCGAGTCGAATGTTTCCTTGTCTCACCAGGTTTATATACTCTTCACCTAGGTCACCAGGGGCCAGGCTAAAAGTGTATATGGTATATCCTTTGCCAAACTGACTTCTTGTTATTTCCAATCCTGCATCTTTGTTCCATTTTTCTGCCGCTTCAAATAAATTGACAAAGAGTGTGACGTTATTTTGATTAGTTCCTACGTCGATTTTCATGGGGCGGGTAGGCATGCTTTCCCCGTTCACGTAAAGTGCAATCTCTTCCACAAGGTTCTGGAAGTTGAATGGGTTCTTCTCGTAATGACCATTGACAGCTTTTTGAGATATGAAACAGAATGCGGCTTTGGTCGGTAAGGTGTTAGACCAAACGTTCTGCCAGATAAACGATCCAGAACCTTGAGTACAGGTGCTTATTTTTACTTCGGTTCTAGTCAGGGGGTATTTAGCCGTCTTGTCTTTCAAGATTTCAGCATGGTTGATCAAAATTCCACTGTCCACCTTAATCATGCATGCTTTAAAGGACACGTCTAGCAACTGCAACTTGTAGCTAGGGGAGACTTCTTTGCTTATCAAGACAAATGCAGCGGGGTTCCTAAACAGTTTCAAGTGTAAATCCACCCCATTGACTAAGTATTTATCAATTCTAAATATATCTTCGTACAATGGACCATCTAAATCGAATATTTGGCTGTTTTGAGTAAATGCATAGCGGTTGTTAAGGCCCCCATTGGTGCCTCCGTATGCGTCCGGATTGTCCATGTCGTCGTCGTCTGGATAGTAAAGCTGAGACTGTAACTGGGATTGAGAGACATCACTACCGCTCGAAAGGAGAAGTTTTAGGTAGGCTTCCCAAGCATAGTAGCTAGTATTGAGGGACACAAGTTTTCCGTTCATATAAGTGTCTATCTGAGACCACATAGTTTGCAGTGGCAGATTAATGATCCCCGTTTTTTCCTGTGATGCCAAGGCTGTACCGTCGGTTTTAACAATCTTTTTTTTTTTTTTTTTTTTTTTTTTTTTTCAAATTCTTTTATTGATTTTATATAAAACAATTTACAAGATTGTGGTCAAAGATAGCTTATACATATATATGAATTTCAATTGAAATCATTATTCATTATTATGCACACAGTGATAAATATAATAAAACATACATACTAACATACAATGTATCGTCCGAAAACATAATCATACATGTATATATTGAAATGTTACATTCATTGGTATACGTAGTAAAAATAAGTTGAACCCCTGGCTTACCCGGTGGACATAACACATACATATGCATACAGTCCATCACTACGTCCCCGGGTAAAGCGCTAATACACATAGACAGTCCCTATGTGTATCGGGTATATTATTGTTTTGAAAAGAATAACAAATATCAAAGTTTAGATATCAACAGTTGAAAAAGCTCATTTTCTTTTGTATTTTTTAGCATTTTCAGAACTGCACAGTGTGTCGTAATATACTCTTTGAATGAGTTTTTTATCAATAAAATTGATTCGGGTAAATTTTCAAGTCTACAATACATTTTACATTTGTATATTCTATATGCAATAAATGACAAAAAATAATTATATAATTTGGTGACTTGTGTTTCTTCCAGGTAGAACCCCAAAACAATATGCTTCCAATTAATATCAAAATTTAAGCACTCGCTGGCCACTTTCCAAATTTTTACTACATTAACACAATCAAAAATAAGATGTTTTGAATTTTCAATTTCGTTACATTGTTTGCATTTAGCAGTGATATTTTTATTCCATTTGCTCACTAAAAGATTGTTACATAACAGATTGTTCAGTAGTTTGTAATTAAACTCAGCTAAGGCTTTGTCTTTGGTATTTTTAATTTTCTGTGTATATATTGATTTCCATACATTTTTGTTTTCCAACTTAAATTCTTTTTCTAATTTAGATTGTGTACAAGGTGCTTGAAATTTACGTTTTATTAATCTTGAATAAAAAGTTTTGGTGTTGTGTTGATCGGATATTATTTGTATTTGTTTTGTTTGTAAGTATGGAATTTTTGAAAAATCGTATTTGAGTTCAAATTTGGTAATTTGTTTTATTATTTTGTATTCACATAACCAGTTTGTTCTTTTGCGTAATGTATTGGTGTTTTGGTGTTGTGTTGATCGGATATTATTTGTATTTGTTTTGTTTGTAAGTATGGAATTTTTGAAAAATCGTATTTGAGTTCAAATTTGGTAATTTGTTTTATTATTTTGTATTCACATAACCAGTTTGTTCTTTTGCGTAATGTATCGAATATATCCGACGAACTTTTTAAAGTTCCATTCTCTTCAAAAATATCTTTTACATATAGAATTCCGCTTTTAATCCAATTTTCAAAGCAGATTGTCTTACCTTTAAAATTGAATATTTTATTTGACCAAATAGGTTGTAATAAAAAAGCTTCGGTAGAAAAGGCAGGTATTTTGGTTTGGGTATCATCTTTACATAAATTATAGCATACAAAAGCTTGCTTGTAGAACTCTGGGAAGTTGTTTATTATACCATAGTCTTTGGCAACCGTCTCATTTGTTTTCATCAGATATTCAATATCAATTTTTGTATCCTTACAGAAACTCTTAAAAAATATTTAATATTGTGTTCTGTACTAAGTAAACGTGGAATCCACATAGCTTTTAGGGCCGTAAATTTAGATTCTATATCAACAAGACCTATTCCTCCCTCATATACTTCACCTATGATGGTATTTCTTTTGATCCTATCAGTTTTATTCCACATGAAATTAAATATAAGCCTTTTAACATTTTTTATGAAATCATTGTCGGGTATTTCCAAAATGCTAGCTACATATATAAGTTTAGAGATTGCTAATGTGTTTATTATTGTGCATTTTCCAAATATTGTTAGTTTTCTTTTTTTCCAAGATTCAAATAACGTTTCCATTTCATGATATATTTTCATCCAGTTTTTATTGTAACACTCAATCTTATCATGACCAATGTGTATACCTAAGCATTTCACTGATTGGTTCGTTACATGTATTCCTTCAACATTGTTATATTGGTTTTTAAGAGTGCCAAGAAGGATGCATTCTGTTTTAGATAAATTTATTTTTGATCCCGCGAGTTTGCAAAAGATGTCAATGGTTTTAATGGCTTGTTTGAGAGAATCCATATTCTTCAGTGATAATGTCATATCATCTGCATGTTGGATGTTTTTAATTTCTTTTTCTGAGTTTTTAACTGTAAATCCGTTTATTAACCCATTATTTTTTATTTTATCGGATAAGATTTCAGCGACGAAAAGATATAATAATGCTGAAATAGGACAGCCTTGTCGAATTCCTCTATGCATTTGACATGTTCTTGAAATCCATCCATTATTTTTTAATCGAAATATTGGGTTTTTATATAAAATTTTAATCCAGTGAATAAAATTAGTTCCGAAATTAAAAGTCTCTAACGTTTTGAATAAAAAATTCCATTCAACAGAATAGAAAGCCTTTTCAAAATCTAAAAAGAGGAGTAGCCCTTCTTGATTATTGTTTTCGCAATATTCAAAAATGTCTAGAATTAGTCTAGCATTTGTACCTATAAATCTTCCCTTTTATACGCTGTTTGCTCATTACTTATATATTCATCTATCACTTTTTGCAATCTGCGTGCAAATATAAACGCAATGATTTTATAATCCGTGTTAGTCAAGCTGATAGGTCTGTAATTTTTCAATAGATATTTTTCACCTTTTTTGTGGATAAGAGAGATTACTGCTAGGCGTTGAGAGAAAGACATTTCATTTAACTGGAAAATTTCTTTCAACATATTAAAAAAAAGTGAAGATAGTTGATCCCAAAAACATTGATAGAATTCTGCTGGCAATCCATCAAGCCCGGGAGCTTTATTACTTTTCATACTCATTACTGTATCTTCACATTCATCTAAGGTTGGAAATTTATCACAATTGTCTTTAGCTGTAGTAGAAAGCGTTTTAATATTACTAGTTTATAAATAATTTTCAATGTCTACGTCGTTTACATTTTTTGTATCGTATAAATTCTCATAGAAATGACACATTTCACCTAAAATTTCGTCATCTGTTGTTAAGTTTTCCTGTTTTTCATTCTGTAGTTCATAAATTACGTTTTGTGTTTGATGTTTGTTTTCTAGACATAAAAAATATTTCGTGTTCTTTTCACCTTCATTAATCCATTTTGCACGTGATCTTATCTGAGCACCTTTAGACTTTTTATCATAAAATTCGTTTAACTGAGTCTCTAAGTTTCTTTTCCTAATCATATCAATTTCATTGTAAGGCAAAGATTCTATATATTCAATTTCTTTTTCTATATTAAATATTTTCTTTTTAAATCTGTTTGATTGTTTAACGGAGAAAATTATAGAGAATTTTTTAACCTCCTCCTTCAAAATTTCCCATTTTTGTATAAATGTTTCATGGGTGTTGGAAATATATTTTATGATTTCAGAAATTTGCTCTTTGTATTCTTTATTTTCTAAAAGAGACGTGTTAAGCTTCCAATAACCACCCCCCTTTTTGTTATCAAAAATATTTAGATCAAATTGTATCGATTTATGATCGGACATTCTATTGCCGTTAGAATGGGTGCCGGGAATTTTTTGTAATGCTAAATTATTAGTTTTTAAAGATAAGTTTTCACTCATAAATACAAAATCAATCCTACTTCTTGGTGTGTTATTTGCATCGCACCAAGTAAATCCATCGGAGTGTTTACTTTTTTCTTCCCATAGATCTAAACATTTCATTTGCTTAATAATTTCTTTCAAAAGTCTTGAACTCTTATCAGTAGTACTATTCAGCTTACAGTTGAAGTCACCACACAAGATAGTATTTGATATATTATTCGAGTTATTATTAATAAATGTTTTCATTCTTTTAAAAAATTGAATACGGTGTGATTCATTATTAGGGGCATAAATATTTACCAAAGTTAAATCAGTTTCGCCTATTTTTACATTAATCAAGATTTTACGTCCATCATTAGAACTGTGCCTATTAATAATATCTATATCTAAATCTTTCTTAAATAGAACTGATACACCTTTACTATAAGTAGAGTCTGAAAAACAAGGTTTTAACAATCTTACATTTTACGTACAGGCGGCTTCTTCTTAAGTCTATGTACTCGTTACCCTGCCCAGGCACCGATATCTCGATCGGAGCGTCCTCCGTATCGAAGGAACTTACAGGTCTGCATTCACTAAAATAAATTTTATCCACAGCTACTTGATTGGGTGGAACGGTAAATAGAGCCAATTTTGCTGGAAGTCCAATGGCTGTAATTTTATCGCTTAAAAAAGCCATTCTTATTGATTGTCACAATTTACGTCCCTAATTACTTTCCATACATTTTGTGCTACGTTTATAATGTTACTTATTTATTGTTAGAGTTGCTTTCCATAGTTTAAAGTTCACTCAGACGGTTTTACTAGGCGGGTTCTAATCCCGTGCATTTAAGAATTCAGTCTGGGCGTAGCAATTGGAGAGAGCGGACGTTTTCTACCAGCTCCCTCATTTCATCCTACATGTAACGTTTAAGTATTTCTGACCAGAGTCCAACTATTTTGGGTAAGTTTGTTTTTATTTTAATGAAACGGATTTAATGCCGTATTTATTCCTAAAATGGCCAGATAATCTTGTTTTATATTTTCCGTGAGTAATTTAGAAGTATTTTGAAGTAATGTGTGATAATGAGTATTTGCTCATACGGAAACTATTAAGTAAAAGTATGTGTATTGTTGTGATGTAAACATATGTTGTATGTATTTCAGAGTAAGGCGCGTAGTAGTTGCCGTAAAATAAATGTATTAATGTAGTACACAAGTATATGAAAGTGAAGTACGTGTACGAGTCTAGTGATTGTGTAAAGTAAAGTATATGTAGTAAAGAAGTAAAGTTCTGTACAGCAAAATGTGCAAATATAAGTGTAAATACAGGAAAATGTATTGAGTAAAGTAATGTGCAGTAAAATGCAAGTATGAGTAAAATAATGTTATCTGTGTATTTATCATTTAATTTATATTTCAGATCCCTTTTTGTACCATAGTCTCAAGTCTGTTGAAGAATTGGAAATTTATCTGTAAATTATCACCTGAATAAAAGCTACGTAAACCTATTGAACGTTATTATTTTGGAGCCGAAACGCCACCCGGCGACAAATGGTGTCAGAAGTGGGATGCTGCAGTGCCTATTCAGAAATACTTCTTCAAGGATCCAGCAATATCTATACAAAGATACCTATCCAGTGATCTTACATCATGTTGTATAAGATACCTACACCAGAGAGATACCTATCCAGGGATACGTCTCCAAGGATACCAAATCAAAAATTTCAAGACCTACATCAGATCTCTATTCAACTGACTCAGGAGCCTACGGGAACAACTACTCATATCAACTATCTTTGAAGTTATCCTCCAAGAGAAAATTTCTCCGCAGACCAAATACCCACAGAATTACTACACTCCTCAAAGATGTCCTGATTAAAACCCAGGAACGTGATACAATTCCTCAAACAAGTTTTACTGTTTCTGAAAACAAAACTTTATGTGAATTGAAAAAAAAATGATTGTGTCTTGAAAACTAATCTGAAACAGAACTTTGACTTAAAAAGTTTTCATTTGAAACAAAGCAGATGAATTAGTTTGTACAATATTTATCTAAATTTGCTGTGTATTCTGTCATTGTATATGAATGTATGCACATTTGTTAATCTATTTGGCTGTCTTGTATGTCTTTGTAGGAGACACGGTCATTTGGTCATTTGGGATCCAGATCTCTAGAAAGGGTGTTGGTTGGACTTCCTCAGAGTGTGTGGAAACTGGTCAGGGTAATTGTATTAAAGTAAATAAAACAAAGTACAATTGTGTCGCCCATTCTGAAAAGTCAATTGCTAAAAAAAGTGGTAAAAATAAAAAGTTAGTAGATTACAAGAAGTACTGGAGTATTTGTGTCCAAACCAATGTGTTAGTAAAGTATTTGTGTCTTACAAAATGTCTAATATGGATTCAGTACAAGAGTTAATAGCTGCAGGTGAAAGGTTAGGTTACAAAGATGATGAGTTGAAAAAATATGTTAGTGATCAACAGAAATTTCAGAGAGAAGAGAGAGCAGAAATTCGTCAGAAAGAAAAAGATGAAAGAGAACATCAACTTATGATGGAACGTTTGTACTACGAAATGAAAATGAAGGAGTTAGAAGAGGAACACGAGTTAGAAATGACAGAGAGAACTGCTAGAGGTAAGGCTGTTGACGCAATGGTTAAGCCCAAAATTCCCAAAATTCCTCCATTCGAAGAGAATAAAGATGAGATCGATAGCTATTTGAGAAGGTTTGAGAGATATGCGACCGCTATGGGTTGGGACAAATCGTTGTGGTCTACACATTTAAGTGCTCTGTTAAAAGGACGAGCTTTGGATGTCTATGCTCTCATGTCTACAGCAAAAGTCAGTGATTACGATGAGCTCAAAGCAACTTTACTTCGTAGGTACGATATGACTGAAGATGGTTTCAAGCGGAAATTTCATTCATGCAGACCTGAAGTTGGAGAAACATTTTCTCAGTTCACAGTTAGACTGTCTTCGTATTTAACTCGTTGGATCGAAATGTCGAAAATCGATTGTACTTTTGAATCTCTAGTTGATCTTATGCTTCGTGATCAAATTTTACATGTATGTAATTTTGAATTTTCAGTCTTTCTTAAGCAAAACGTTCCAAAGACAGCTGATGAGATGTGTACACTGGCCGATCAGTTCAGGGAAGCAAGGAATACAAGTGCTATAAACTTATGTTCAAAAGTCATGAGGAAACCAGTTGAAGTAAACAAAATACCAGAGAAACCAAAAGAAGGACACCTTCAACAACCACAGAAGTCAAGGTTTGTTCCAATAAATGAGAGAAAGTGTTATATTTGTAATAAACACGGTCATATAGCACCACAATGCAAATTCAGAAACAGAAATTCGAGTGCATTAGTATATGCGCAGGACGACCAAGACAAACAAGCCACTTGTCAAGCTACTGCAAAGAATTGCGCTGCTCTTATCTACACCCAAAGTCCATCAATTTATACTCAAGTAAGTGACCATACACCTGTCTTAACATCTGCTTGTCACTCTGTGCAAAAACCAATGCCACTCTCAGCGGGTTACGTTGATGGTCAACCAGTAACGCTACTTAGAGATTCTGGTTGTCGGAACATTGTAGTTCGGAAAAGTCTTGTAAGAGATGACCACTTTACAGGTAAACAGGAAACTTGTATTCTAGCAGATAGTACAAGGATAGTGGTCCCAGTGGCAAAAGTTATTATTGATTCTCCTTATGCATCTGGTGAATATGAAGTTTGGTGTATGGATAACCCTGTATTTGATTTGATCATAGGTGAAGTAGATAATGCAAGAACACCACATGATCCAGATCTAGAATGGAAACCAAACACTGTGTCTACTGTGGAGACGCGAAAGCAGGTAAAAGACAAACAGAAAGCCTACCCACCACTCAAGGTTCCTGAAATCGTCAAAGAGGAAATCAGTCCTGAGGACATACTGCGAGAACAACAAGCAGATCCTTCGCTAGAAACAGCACGTCAGTATGCAAGAGAAGGTCGAACATCACGTGATGGTAAAGTAAAATGGATTGAAAGGAAAGGTTTACTTTACCGTGAATATGAAGGATTAGAAAAAGATAGAGGTAAAACCTATTGTCAGCTCATTGTTCCTGCAAAGTTTCGCCATATTGTAATGAAGTTGGCTCATGAATCAATTATGTCAGGGCACTTAGCAATACAGAGAACGATTTCTAGAATTTTGTCAGAATTCTTTTGGCCAGGTATGCAGTCCGAGATCAAACGGTTCTGTCAATCTTGTGATACCTGTCAAAGGACAGTGTCAAAAGGAAAGGTGAGTAAAGTTCCGTTAGATAGCATGCCTTTGATAGATGTACCTTTCAAAAGAGTTGCAGTCGACATTGTGGGTCCATTACATCCTCCTACTGATAAAGGTAATCGCTTTATTTTAACGTTAGTAGATTACGCTACAAGGTTTCCACAAGCCAAGGCTCTTCCTGGAATAGATACCGAGCGGGTAGCTGAAGCTCTTCTCGAAATGTTTTCTTATACAGGCATACCAGAGGAAATCTTGACAGACATGGGAAGTCAGTTTACTTCAGGGCTTATGAAGGAGGTAAGTAGGCTCATTTCATTGAAACAGCTGACCACTACGCCATATCACCCTATGTGTAACGGGCTAGTGGAACGTTTCAACGGTACACTCAAACAAATGCTGAAGCGTATGTGTATAGATAGACCTAAAGATTGGGATAAATATTTACCCACTGTGCTTTTTGCATATCGTGAGGTTCCCCAAGAAAGCCTCGGGTTTGCTCCCTTTGAGTTATTGTATGGCCGTACTGTTCGGGGACCAATGACAATTCTGAAAGAATTGTGGACAAAGGAAATCCAAGATCAGCAGGTAAAGTCTACATACCAATACGTTTTAGATCTCCGAGAGCGGTTAGAATCAACATGGGAGTTAGCGCAGGAGAATCTGAAGAAAGCAACACATAGACATAAAGTGTACTTTGACAAGAAGGCTAGAGTGCGGAATATGAAACCAGGTGAGAAAGTTTTGATTCTTTTGCCATCTGATAGTAACAAGCTCCTGATGCAATGGCAAGGTCCATACCAAATAGTTAAAAGATTAGGTAAAGTAGACTATCAGTTAGAAGTAAAGGGCAAAATAAAGACCTATCATGCAAACATGTTGAAGAAATATGTAGAAAGATGTGAACCAGTTGTGAATTGTGTTATGTCAGTTGTAGATTCAGAACAGATTGATGACTCAGATGTTGAGTGTAGTCAAGAAACAGATTTCTTGGAAGTTCAGTCTCAAGAAACACACGTTGATGTAGATGTAAATCCACAGCTTAGTAGAGAGGAAAAGCAGAAAATGAAAGAACTTCTGTACAGGTATAGTGATGTTTTGTCAGACGTACCAGGGCATACGCATGTACTCGAACATGAGATACGGACGACAACAGATAGACCTGTAAGAGTAAGTCCAAGACAAATCCCGTTTGCTATGATGGACACAGTCAAAGATGAGGTGAGCAAGATGCTAGAATTTGGGGTCATAGAACCGTCAGATAGTCCCTATTCATCCCCAATAGTCCTTGTAGCCAAGAAAGACAACACATACCGCTTTTGTGTTGATTTTAGGGCTCTTAATCGTATCACTGTGTTTGACGCTGAACCAATGCCAGATGTCGATGCAATGTTTGCTAAACTATCAGGTCATAAGTATTTTTCTCGGTTAGATTTGTCTATGGGGTATTGACAGGTTCCATTGACTCATTTTGCCCGTCCTTTGACAGCTTTTCAGACTCCTTTAGGTCTTTTCCAGTTCACTAAAATGCCTTTTGGGTTGGTCACAGCACCAGCAACTTTTTGTCGTCTCATGCGTGATGTGTTGCAAAATGTATCAAATGTGGACAATTTCATCGATGATATTTTGATCTTTACTGATACTTTTGATCATCATATGTCTGTGCTTTCTAAGGTGTTACAGCGTCTACGTTCAGCAAATCTCACAGCAAGGCCAACGAAGTGTTCATTGGCGTACCAAAAGCTGGAATGTCTAGGACATATAGTGGGAGACAATAAACTGCACCCTCATCCCGACAAAGTCAAAGCTATTCGAGAGGCAAATCATCCTGCAACGAAGAAACAGTTACGGTCTTTTCTAGGATTGGTAAATTTCTATAGAAAATTTATTCCGAATTTTGCTCAAATTGCACTTCCTTTAACAGATCTCACCCGGAAGTTCTCACCAAGCAAACTTCAGTGGACGGAAGCTCAAGAACTAGCTTTTCAAACTTTAAAATCCTCAATTACCACATCTCCGATTTTGAAATTGCCAGATCTTTCTAAGGTTTTTATAGTGCAGACAGACGCATCGGATAGAGGACTCGGAGCAGTGCTTCTACAGGAAGAAGGTGATCTCAAACTCCCAGTGGCTTACGCTAGTCGCAAACTCAAGACAAGTGAGGAACATTACTCAACCATCGAGAAGGAATGTCTGGGCATCATATGGTCAGTGCAAAAGTTTCATAGATATCTTTATGGAAAAGAGTTCATCTTAGAGACTGATCATTACCCTCTCATGTATCTGAACAAAACAAAGTTAGTGAATTCTAGATTGATGCGCTGGGCATTGAAGTTACAGCCATATCGATTCTGCATTATTGCAATTAGAGGAAAAGACAATGTTGGAGCGGACTATTTAAGTCGTCAGACGTGAGTAAGAGTAGAAGTGAGTGTTTCAGTGTAAATAAAATGAGGAAATGAACAGTTTTATCTTGTTTTTATCTTAAAAAAAAAACAAAAAAAAAAACGTAAAAACATAGTTCATGTACATAAATTGTTGTGTATAAAAAAAAATACATTTTTTTTTTATTAAATGGGGGAGGTATGTCACAATTTACGTCCCTAATTACTTTCCATACATTTTGTGCTACGTTTATAATGTTACTTATTTATTGTTAGAGTTGCTTTCCATAGTTTAAAGTTCACTCAGACGGTTTTACTAGGCGGGTTCTAATCCCGTGCATTTAAGAATTCAGTCTGGGCGTAGCAATTGGAGAGAGCGGACGTTTTCTACCAGCTCCCTCATTTCATCCTACATGTAACGTTTAAGTATTTCTGGCCAGAGTCCAACTATTTTGGGTAAGTTTGTTTTTATTTTAATGAAACGGATTTAATGCCGTATTTATTCCTAAAATGGCCAGATAATCTTGTTTTATATTTTCCGTGAGTAATTTAGAAGTATTTTGAAGTAATGTGTGATAATGAGTATTTGCTCATACGGAAACTATTAAGTAAAAGTATGTGTATTGTTGTGATGTAAACATATGTTGTATGTATTTCAGAGTAAGGCGCGTAGTAGTTGCCGTAAAATAAATGTATTAATGTAGTACACAAGTATATGAAAGTGAAGTACGTGTACGAGTCTAGTGATTGTGTAAAGTAAAGTATATGTAGTAAAGAAGTAAAGTTCTGTACAGCAAAATGTGCAAATATAAGTGTAAATACAGGAAAATGTATTGAGTAAAGTAATGTGCAGTAAAATGCAAGTATGAGTAAAATAATGTTATCTGTGTATTTATCATTTAATTTATATTTCAGATCCCTTTTTGTACCATAGTCTCAAGTCTGTTGAAGAATTGGAAATTTATCTGTAAATTATCACCTGCATAAAAGCTACGTAAACCTATTGAACGTTATTATTTTGGAGCCGCAACGCCACCCGGCGACATTGATGTTTGACTTTTTTCTCGTCTCGGTTAAAATTACTGTCTCCTGTGTCTCGTTTTCTCTTCAGTCCTTTTTGTGTTGTTTTCTTTTTGAGTGTTGGTTTGGATTTGACGGTACGTTGTCTTATCTGTGTTTTTATAGTCTTCTCTGGTACGTGAGGAATATTTTCTTTGATGGCTTCTTTTATTTCCGCTTTGGCTCTCTCTTCTACGGCCGCCATAGGTGTCACTTGTTTCCCCACTACTTGATCTGTACTCTCCTTAGAGAACATGTGTGGGTTGACCGATATCATGTAAGGTTTTTTGGAAAACATACCTCCTAATCCACCTCCGGTCTGTTTGCCTCTGTATTTACCAGGTCGAAAATGTCCATCAAGCATCCTTTGATAAAATGTTTTCCACACACGTGGGTCTGATACATAGGTTGAACCCATCATTGTATTTCAAACAAGCGATTTTACAAGAGTATGGTAACGGTAGTTATACCTTTCAAAAATGAAGCGGGTTGATTATTGACGTCTCTTATATACACTCTCACGTCTTGCAATTCATCCAATCGCAAAGGTACTTCGTATGGGTAATTATAAATGATGTTTCCCGATTTTTTAAAGTTCACTAATCTCAAGAGAGGTAGTTCTCTGTCCCCCACTATAGAATCCTGACATAAATTACTACAAACGTACAATTCTGGTTGAGTGGATGTTGTGGACAAATTGAATTCCAAAAGTGAAACTGCCCAGTGCCCCTGTAGGTACAGTGGTTTGGGTAAATGAACAAGAAAGTCGTAAGGAGTGTTACCGATATAAATCTGTTGACTATCAGTAGATCTTAAAACCAATCTGATGCTCATTTTTGGAGATAATGACGTACAAAAAAGCAGCCTTCCTATTTAAACATTTTGCATGTCAGATTTCTTTATCCAAGGGTTAAATTTAGCAGGCCATTGATGCCAAGACACCAGGATCTCTACCGTTCCTTTTCTTTTTCTTTCTTTTAAAATCTTATCGATTTTCCAGATAGAATTGTCACTTGTGTGTACTTTCTGAAGTTCATGTGAATAAAAAGTACCAGTTATAGGTTCCTCAGCAAAGTCTTTTAATTTGTAGACAGGCAAACCCTGACTACGGTATCTCTGACTAACCTTAAAAATTTCCCCCGTCCATTTTTGGTCGTATTCTCTTTGAAATGTCCGTCGCAAATAAGATATTCTAACTTTATCACCGACTTTGAATTTATAAGGTTTCTTTTTTTCTGCTATTTTAGAGTTTTTAATTTTTTTTAACACAACACCTGGCCTTTTGTTCCTTTGTAAATAAGCTCTATAACGAACCTCCTCTTCATTCTCTTTAGTCACAGATGCAGGAGTAATTCCCCCTAAAGGACAGGAAGGAGTCTTATTGATGCTATCAGTAACTGCTTGTAGCTTACTCAAAAATTCGTAAGATTGATTATGAGTAAACATGCGCTGCAATCTGTTTTCCAAATTTTGAATGCTCCTTTCTGCAAAATTACTTTTTGTTTCATTTTCCGTAAAAATTTGGTGTACGCCTTCTTTTTTTAAAAATGAGGACACCCACCGATTTTTAAATTCACCTCCTTTATCGGTTCTAAACACTTTGGGTTTTCTTCCATTAGCAAAAATCCCTTTTAAAGCTTCTATTACATACGACGCCGTTTTTTGTTTCAAAGGAGCTGTAAATACATATCTTGAAAATATGTCTTGCAAAACCATAATATACTGTATGCCTTCATTTTCCTTGGATATGTTTCGCACGTCTTGTAAATCACCATCCCATATGGTGTCTATAGAATCGGTTAAAATGTGACGTCTGGGAAATTTTCTCTGAACTCTCTTTTGAAGTGAATACGGTTCTAAATCTGACAAAAAGTCTCTAATATCCTTTAAACCAATTTTTTGTTTCCCTTCTTTTTTCACAATTTGATACAATTTGTAAGGACCTGCAAAAGAGGCAGCATGTTTCACGTCAGTCCATATGTTTTCCAAGTACCGTCGTTGTTCCTCAGTCAACACCATTCTGATTAATGAACCAAACAAAATTTAACGTCTCTTTTTAAATTCACACAATATTTTTTAAAAATTATAAAAATAATCCATAGTAAAACATTTTTTATTATAGTACAACATGTATGATTAAGATAGCAATACCATCATAATGATACAAAAAAGAAGTTTTGTACATGATCTAATAGAATATTTCTTTCATTAACTTTACATGTATAAAAAAAACTTATAGCATATTACATACATAAGTAACAAATATAATTACATAAATCTATCACTGAACACGAACGGTACTTTGAACACAATGAAATGTTTTTTGTTTTCACAAACTAATAGTTAATAAAGTCATTTGGATTGCAACGTGGACATTGCAAAAAACCCATCTGATTCTGGTGACTTTTCATAACACAATGTAATATAACATTTTTTCCTTTGTTAAAAATTATATCATATACTTAATTTAGCCCCCTTACATACTGTTTTTCTGCAAAATCATTTTTTATATGCTTTCACCATCGTTGTGCAATATCTACTTTCACCATGTTAAACAATATTTTGTTTTCAACATGTTGTGCAATATCAGCACTTTAAAATAAAAAAAATCTCTACCTTTGCATTTTTTTTTCACCTGGGCTATGCTTGGTTACACTCCAATAACTTTATTTTCTCATCCATTCACCTTTCCTATCTTCGTATGGAACTAACAGAGTGTAAACGTTATCGCTAAACTGAACTTTTTTCATTGATAATTTTGTCTGTCTTGCATTCATCGTGTTTCATATCAGGCGCTCACTGGGGCATAACGTTTTAATAAAATATCTTTAGTTCTCCATCTGTCAGCAAAATCGTAGCCGTTTCGGGTCACTTCTCTAAAATCTTTAATACAAACTTTCTTATTGTCAAACCAACGGCTCTCATTCAATGTCCACGTTTTGGGATTTTTGTCATCTTTTTTCAATGCACTCCATGCTATAATTTTCCATTTGTACTGCACTCTTTGACAATCCATTATGAAATGATTGTTTTTACATAAATGAATAAAATAAAATTCTTCTTTTGCGCATGCTCATTATCTTGTATAGTCATCAACTCTATAATGAATATGCTTCTATGCTAAGAATGACAAATAAGCTCTGTACAGAACCTTTTCTATAAATAGCTATGTTACTGTTCTAAAAAGTACCCCTCTATATGGCCTCAATAGTAACTACGTCACCACCTCTATATTCAATCCTCCAATGAAAACACTCTATAAATTTACTGTTCTAAAAAGTACCCCTCTATATGGCCTCAATAGTAACTACGTCACCACCTCTATATTCAATCCTCAAATGAAAACACGACCTCTATATTGCTACCTTTTCTAAACATAGGTAATCATAAATTACTAAGCTCACCGAGACGGAGCATCACCCTTATGAGACATCACCTTCATAAGTCCACCTTTATCATTTTATATGAAAATCATACTTTATGATCTTGGATATTCATGGATTCTGTTTTGACAAAATATCGTATATCATCTGATAATTTTTTTTATGATAATCATATGTTCATATGTTAATCAATACAATGATATAAAATTAAATATTGCATCATGTCATATTTCTAATATAATATATATCATATAATAAATAAAATACCGTAATAAACAATAATGAGATTTGATATTGTAACGTATGATATGACATTGTATTGTGTTATACCATATTGTATTTGATCACATAATACAATATCATAAAATAAAATACAATATAGTA
This sequence comes from Magallana angulata, assembly GCF_025612915.1. Taxonomy (NCBI): domain Eukaryota; kingdom Metazoa; phylum Mollusca; class Bivalvia; order Ostreida; family Ostreidae; genus Magallana; species Magallana angulata. Next base: position 29,649,054 of record NC_069120.1, read on the forward strand.
TCATATTACAATATCATATTGCATAATACATCATAACACTGAAACATGATATTATATTGTATAATATAGAATGATATTGTATTGAATGACACTGAAACATATTTGATACATTATATGATATTATATCATATAATACAATATAATTTGATTCCAACATTGTATCTTATCAAATGATACAACATTATGTGATATGGTAAAATATTATAAAATACATTATTATATTATACATATTGCATCATATGACACAATAAAATATATTACAATATCATATAATACAATTTCATGTGATATGATAATATATCATAAAAACCAATATCATATCATACAATATCGTATGATACAATATTATATAATATTACAATATCATATAATACAATTTCATGTGATATAATTCTATATTACTGAAACCAATATCATATTATACAATATTGTATGATACAATATTATAGAATATACAATATTGTATCATAGGATACAATATAATATTTTGCAATATCTTATGTAATTGTATCATGTGATAAAATAATAAATTAAAAATACAATATAATATTATACAATATTGTATCATAATATACAATACTATACATAACAATATCATGATACATAATCATATCATAAAATATCAAAAAAATTGATACAATATCATATCGTATCGTATAACTTTTTATTATATAACATATGATATCATATTGTATCATATCAAACAATATTGTTTCATATCATACAATACTTTATCATAGGAATCATGTTATATCATTTATCAACAAACACATCTATCTATCGAGCTGGTTTGAGTGAGGTAGGAGATTTCTTTAGCATCCTTGATAATGGAGATCAGGCTCTGCTTCTGAAGCAACCTCTGCATTTAATTTATAATAAAGTTAAATCAACTATGCAAGCTATCATCTATAAAACATGTGACCTGTTCCTTAAAAGTAAACCTCATCCAGCATCCGAAACCTTTGGCTCAGATTCAGCATTCAAGCCCATCATGTGCATTTGTATCATAAGACACATCATCCATGCAATTTTGGTGAAGTTTGGACCAGTAATAACTAAGATATCATCATCAGAGGGCACTAGCAATTAAAACCTTAACTTCCTCCAGCATCCGCAACCTATGGCTCAGATTCAGCATCCATGCCTGTCAGGTGCATCTGTATCATAAGACACACCATCCATTCAAGTTTGGTGAAGTTAGGACCAGTAATAACTAAGATTTATTTTTTAGCATCCTTGATAATGGAGAACAAGCTCTGCATCTGAAGCTACCTCTGCGATTCATTCATATTACAGTTAAATCAACTATGCAAGTTTGAAATACTACTATCATCTATTAAACATGTGACCTGTTCCTAAAAACTTAACTTTATCCAGCATCCGAAACCAGACTATGCATTCAAGCCTGTCAGGTGCATCAGTATCATAAGACACACCATCCATGGAAGTCTGGTGAAGTAAGGACAAGTAATAACTAAGATATCATCATCAGAGGGCACCTGTTTCAAAAACTTTATCTAACCAGCTCTTAAAACCTTAACCTCCTCCAGCATCCGAAACCTATTGCTCAGATTCAGCATTCAAGCTTGTCAGGTGCATCAGTATCATAAGACGCACCATCCATACAAGTTTGGTGAAGTTAGGACCAGTAGTAACTAAGATATAATCATTAGAGGGCACCTGCAACAAAAACTTTAACCAGCTCTAAAAACCTTAACCTCTTCCAGCATCCGAAACCTATTGCTCAGATTCAGCATTCAAGCTTGTCAGGTGCATCAGTATCATAAGACGCATCATCCATACAAGTTTGGTGAAGTTAGGACCAGTAGTAACTTAGATATTGCTATCAATGGGCACCCGCAACAAAAACTTTAACCTGCTCCAAAAACCTTAACCTCCTCCAGCATCCGAAACCTATAGCTCAGATTCAGCACTCAAGCCTGTCTGGTGCATCAGTATCATAAGGCACACCATCCATGCAAGTTTGGTGAAGTACAGACCAGCAGTAACTAAGATACTGCTATCAAAGGGCACCTGCAACAAAAACTTTAACCTGGTCCAACAACCTTAACCTCCTCCAGCATCTGAAATTTAGGACCCAGATTCAGCATCCAAGACTTTCAAGTCCATAAGTAGGTCCAGATGCATCATCCATGCAAGTTTGGTGAAGATAGGACAAGTAATAGCTTAGATACAGGACCTGCAACAAAAACTTTAACAAGGTCCGGACGCCGACGCCGACGCCGACGCCACCGCCGACGCCGAGGGTATAGCATAAGCTCTCCTTGACTTCGTCTCGGTGAGCTAAAAATAGTGATGAAAAATCACCTCTATAATACAACCTCTCTAAAACAGCCAATCAGAAACGACCTCTATAAATGCACTGTTCTAAAAATAACCCTTAGGAGACCCTAATAATTACGTCATCACCTATACCTCCACCTCTATAAGGTACTATATGCTGCTGAGAGCTAGGATACAAAGCATAATACCCATAGTCCTCTGCGTCTCCGTTTGGTTTGGTACAAACGAACTCTGGCGGAAGTTTGGTTTGGTACAAAGGAACTCTGGCGGAAGTTTGGGATACAAAGCGCATGTGCGTGAATAATTTTAGAACATTCTAAAATATTCTTGATGTCACCAAGCTGTGTAGAGAGCTAGAAAGATCTGCCAGACATTACCTTTAATTTAAACCTTAGAATTCAAAAAGATTCTAACAAGATGGCCCAGGAGAATCAAAAGCAGAGAAGACCTGCAAACTTTACTACTGAGGAAACTGACGCTTTAAGAGAAATAGTTGGAAATAGGAGAGATTTCGTCAATGGGATATATATTGGTGACAAAAAAGATTTAGAGAAAGCTTGGGCTCAAATTACACTTATACTGTTTAATACCATGAAGTTGGGAACGTATACATTACCAACACCTCAACGGCTTAAGGATAAATGGATGAGAATGCAGCTGAAAGATAAAAAAGATTTACAAAATGAAGCTGCTACAGGTTTGTCAGTACACGCAAAATTGGATGTGTTATATTTATGTCATGGTCATTTTGAGTAACATGTGTTTTAGAGTTCACTCATGCCAGATGACAATGAATTAGCGATGATCAGTCTGCTTAATGTTAATTATCCTCTATAAGTCAATGTAATTGTTCTGAGTTGTCCTGGCTTTTGAGTTTTTATCATGAGTACTATATACCCGAATTTTATTAATTATCTTTTGAATTATAAATACCAGCGAGTTTGAAATTTATTCAAGTCAGTCAGACACTTTTGGCCACCACCTTACATACCTGTTAACCCTCCCGCATTGCGCGGGAGACTCCCGCAAAACGGCCTAAAAATCTAAGATCTCCCGCATTCAACCTATCTCCCGCGCGGGAGACAAATTTCTCCCGCAATCGTTTTTGTCTTCCCTATACCCCTCCCCCCAACTTCTGAATCTTTACATGCAAATTTCAACAACCAGTGGGTTTTTTCTCTGATTTTGAGCTCAAAGAGCTGATGTGTAGCTTGAATATATCAAAATCCATCCAAGTACTGTCTACCGTGATCATAGTATGACATATTATAGTCCATTTTACTTTTTACGATTACTTCCGGTTTTGACTTAAATCAGTTACGTATTTAGTTATGCATAGGCCTTATAAAAAATAGGTGAAAGCTGAAAACATCTTGATTTTACTCTGTAACACCAAAGAAAACAATACACAGCCAGTGGTGTCACTTTACAGGTGCACAGGTAAAGCACCCAAGCCACGTGCTGTGAGTCGTGACTAATTCTGTCTGGCCAGCACGGTCGGTAAAAATGAAAGTGAGTTTGGAACACTGAGTGTTTATACAAGCTACCGATAAAAAAGCATTTCACAAGAGTTTTTAAAGTTTATAGTACCGGTACTATGAATTACAAAGATGATATAGATATTACAACAGAGATCATGTTTTAAATGATACTGGAGATATATACATGTTGTTTTGTGATAAAGGCAAAAATAATTTTGATGAATATTATTTACTGGTATTTTCTTAACTGGGTTTTACTGCAAATTCAAAATATGCAAAATAAATTTTCTGTGTTTACCCTAGATGTCAGCATGCAGTGATGATTCAATACTGAACAATAAGAAGACTTAAAATATAAAAAGTGGCACTATTGACTTCTTGTATTGTACCATGCAAACAAAATAATAGTTTTCTGAACATGTACAGCAACACAAGTTGTAATTGCCACTGGTAGTCATAGAAATAATAAAATTTAAAATGATTACAAATGCATTAATTACAATGGTAAAATAAGGTATCTAACAGTATTTTTAATATATATTTGCATTTCAGGTGAGAAAACGTCGTTTACGCAAAATCTTCCCCTTAGCCAAGTTGGTAAGGGGGAGATTCTCCCACATAGCAGCTTTGAAAGGTTAACAGGTATGACCTTATGTTGCTTATGTCTTCATACTGACTATCTAGTTGACTGTCCATCAGTCTGTCAGTATAGACTAAGCAACATCTAGCTAAATTTAAATCTGACTCATTTGGCATTTTAAGAAATAATTTTTTTTATCCTGTTCTATTTGATAATTGTTGATAATTTATAGTTATAGTTCAATCACTTAATCAATAAATTGTGTAAAACCTGCCTTCGAGTTATAGCTCTATGCATATTCAACTTAGAGGTCAACTTAAGACTATTGACTAAAGGCTGCATGACACCCTGTTTCTTGGGTTGGGCCTATACAAGTTAGTTCCCCTTATCCTATGGTGCCCTCTCCCCCCTCAGCGACATTTATATAGTCTTTTAGTGCATTTAAATATTGTATACATAGGCCTTTATGTTTTCAATATGATGTTTTATTACCGATATACAATAAAATTAAACTTGTATTATTATATAACTATAAAGGCTAAGAGTATCATTATTTCATTAAAGTAAAGAACTCATGAATGTTTTCTTTATTTTTACTTTGTTAAATAGAGTACTGTTGAAAATGAACTGAACTGTATTTTAAATATATCTGATTTTCAGGAGATAAATCTGCCAGTGCTGAAAGAGATGACATTGTGGAGGGATATTTTTATTTGGAAAATGACTCCTCCTCAAAAATGGGGTGAGTTTTTATTTAATGAAGGTTGATTGTTGTTGTAATTTCTATTTAATATTTATTTCACAGAATATAAATGCCTATACAAATAGAATTATAATGAAATGATTGTTTGTTGGGTTTTGGTGAGGTTTGCGGCTACAAGCAGATAACTCAGATTTTTATTGTTACATTACACAAGCTGACCTTTATTTTCGTCAAGAGCTAAAATTATTTCAGTTATTTATCTTACTGCATTTTAGCTCACCTGAGCTGAAAGCTCAAGTCAGATTTTCTAATCACTTTTTGTACAGCATCCATCTATCCGTCCGTCTTTCTGTCAGTCTGCAAACTCTTAGGGGCAAGTTTGGTTGAAATTGCCATAGTGGTTTTGGAGAAGAAGTTAAAAATATAAAAATTTTCTGGATGGACAGACAGATGGATGAATGGACGGACTGAAACTGCATGGACAAAAAGGGATCAGAAAAGCTCACTTGAGCTATTAGCATATAACATTAATTTACCTTTAATTTAAACCTTAGAATTCAAAAAGATTCTAACAAGATGGCCCAGGAGAATCAAAAGCAGAGAAGAGCTGCAAAGTTTACTACTGAGGAAACTGACGCTTTAAGAATAATAATTGGAAATAGGAGAGATTTCGTCAATGGGAAATATATTGGTCACAAAAAAGATTTAGAGAAAGCTTGGGAGCAAATTACACTACTGTTTAATACCATGAAGTTGGGAATGTATACATTATCAACATCTCAACGGCCTAAGGATAAATGTATGAGAATGCAGATGAAAGATAAAAAAGATGTACAAAATGAAGCTGCTACAGGTTTGTCAGTACACGCAAAATTGGATGTGTTATATTTATGTCATGGTGTGTCATTTTGAGTAACATGTGTTTTAGAGCTAACTAGATCATGCAAGATGACAATGAATTAGCAAGGGTCAGTCTGCTTAATGTTAATTATTCCCAATAAGTCAATGTAATTGTTGTGAGTTGTCCTAGCTTTTGAGTTATTATCATGAGTACTATATACCTGAATTTTATTAATTATCTTTTGAATTATAAATACCAGCGAGTTTGAAATTTATTCAAGTCAGTCAGACACTTTTGGCCACCACGTTATGTTGCTTATTTCTTCATACTGACTATGTAGTTGACTGTCCACCAGTCTGTCAGTAGACTAAGCAACATCATAAACAAATTGGCATTTTAAGAAATAATTATTTTTATCCTGTTCTATTTGATAATTGTTGATAATTTATAGTTATAGTTCAAATCACTTAATCAATAAATTGTGTAAAACCTGCCTTCGAGTTATAGCTCTATGCATATTCAACTTAGAGGTCAACTTAAGACTATTGACTAAAGGCTGCATGAACCCCTGTTTCTTGGGTTGGGCCTATACAAGTTAGTTCCCCTTATCCTATGGTGCCCTCTCCCCCCTCAGCGACATTTATATAGTCTTTTTGTGCATTTAAATATTGTATACATAGGCCTTTATGCTTTCAATATGATGTTTTATTACCGATATACAATAAAATTAAACTTGTATTATTAACTATAAAGGCTAAGAGTATCATTATTTCATTAAAGTAAAGAACTCATGAATGTTTTCTTTATTTTTACTTTGTTAAATAGAGTATTGTTGAAAATGAACTGAACTGTATTTTAAATAAATCTGATTTTTAGGAGGAGATCTTACTTTTGAATCTGCCAGTGATGAAATTGATGACAAAATGGGGTGAGTTTTTATTTAATGAAGGTTGATTGTTGTTGTAATTTCTATTTATTTATTTCACAGAATATGAATGCCTATACAAATAGAATTATAATGAAATGATTGTTTATTGGGTTTTGGTGAGGTTTGCAGCTACAAGGAGATAACTCAGATTTTCATTGTTACATTACACCAGCTGACCTTTATTTTAGATGTGACGTCAAGAGCTATAATTACTTCAGTTATTTATTTTACAGGGTTTTTAGCTCACCTGAGCTGAAAGCTCAAGTCAGATTTTCTAATCACTTTTTGTACAGCATCCATCTGTCCGTCCATCTTTCTGTCAGTCTGCAAACTCTTTGGGGCAAGTTTGGTTGAAATTGCCATAGTGGTTTTGGAGAAGAAGTTAAAAATATAAAAATTTTCTGGATGGACAGACAGATGGATGAATGGACGGACTGAAACTGGACAAAAAGGGATCAGAAAAGCTCACTAATGAGCTATTAGCTCAGGTGAGCTAAAAATGTTAAGAAACAGAAGCCGTAAACCTTACTTTAATAAAAACATACGGCTAAAGAATTTAATGAGTTACATGTATTAAGCCTCTGAAAAAACATTTCAGACAGAAAGGAATGAGTGTGGTTAAGGAATCCCCTAGCCCTGGCACAAACACAGATATTTCAGGAACATCTCAACCTCCATGTAAAAGAATTCGACCTGACAGCTTAACTCCTGCTGATGGTTGTAGTAGTCAGGATTGGCAAGTTAAGGAGGAGCTAGAAAAAACGATTGAGCAACTTTCTCGTGAGAAACAGGAGCTTGAAATGATTAAAAAATTAAGGAGAGAAATTCAAAATTTGAAGGATGAAAACAAAGAATTTAGCAAGAAGTGATTTTACTCAGACAGTAAAAAAAAGAAGTATATCTAAAATGTGACCATGCAATCATTCTTTGTAATGATTTTCATTCAAATTTCTTATGCCATAAATCTAGAAAACTATTCAAGTTGATACAATTTTGCATAAACTGAAAAGAATAAAGCTCTTGAAGTTAAATATTAAGAAAAAGATTTTTCCATTCAAACCATCTATCATTATTAGATTATGTTTATCATAAGAAGAGTTTCTGATAGCAACACATTTTTCAATTTCATATCTAAGGTTTAAGTGACATAGTAGACCTGCAAATATTGGAACTTTTTTTGTTGTACAGGCATTGAAAAATATATTGTTTTGTATACAGGATCAAAAAGTTGATGACTAAGTTAGAATTAGAAGGAGGAGTCTCTCCAAATAATATGTTATACTCATTAAAGCCAATTCTTTTTGAAACAGCATAATATATATGCATACTTAAACTACTCCATAAATCTAAAACAAAGGAACAGGATGTGAAAACATGTTCAATAGTTTCTACTTCATTATTAAAAAAAGAACATGTATCATTATCAACTATTTTTATCTTTTTTAGATACGATTTTACAGGAAGAATTCTATGTAGAGTTCTATATTGTAGCCACTGTACAGTAGTATATGTTGTAACTTTGAAACATACTTTGAAAATACCCTGTAAAATTAGTTCGGAGTAGCCTCTCATGACAATTTTTGAATTCCATCGAATGATTGAGTTTGGAATAATACATTGGACATTTGTATTGATTATGTTACGTATATACCCCCACCTGTGTTCTAATAAATTCCATATTATATGTTGTACATGATTTGTCATCTATATTGTTATCGATTTATGTATTCATCGGGAATATCACCATCATACCATAAATCATTGTATACAAGTGTGGTAACCTGAATTTCCTCTATTACGAAACTAGATCACCCACACAAGTATATGTTTTATAGCTTATAATCCTTCCCCTTACCTTTATTTACTATGGCATCATTAACAAGTCCTTTCCATGATTTATCTTACATCCGTCAAGTCATAATACTCCTTTTACGATAATTTCTATTCCCTGGCCGAACGTCAATGTATTCTCAAACATGGCGCTAAATCGTGCGGTACCGCTCGATTCGCGCGTGGTCATATTCGGCCCTAGAGACCAAAACCTTTATATACGGCCGTTTTAGACGTAACCGTCACTTTTCACCCCCTGTCCATCCCCAACGGCCCTACCCAGATTAACCCTAGATTTTCAAGACCCATTATTGACCCAAAGATTATGGAAAATCAGGATCCAAACAGAAAGGTAAATATTACTTACTATCTGTTATAAACCCATTTCATCATTATTATGTATATAGCTTGAATTTGATGCTATTTGCCCAACTCCCAGTTATTTATTGATTTTGTAAATTCATACCTTTGGGTGACCCGTAAAGACCAGTACTCCTTTATATTATATATCCGGGTGCCCCATAGACCTGTATACCTTTATATATATCGAGGTGACCCATAGTTTATCATCTTTGATTTTTATTTGTTGTTGCTTTATATTGAACTCTTAATTAATGTTATAAATTTGAATCCTGATTTTGTATTTTGTCTGGGTAGAATTAAAAAAAAAGAGACCCACAAAAGTATTCATTGTAACAAACTCTAAAAGAGGTTGAAACGTTACAATTAAATTATAAATAGGTTTAGTGCATTTCTTGTACAAAAGTAATTCAACATAGTAAAAGGGTAGAAAAGGACCAACAATATTGACATAGTTCTCCTTTGAAAAATTTGAGTCTTTAACAAACTTTCGAACAGCACTAATTATGCTGTTATATATATTGCATAAAACATACTTTGTTCAAATGAAATCTTTTTTCAAAATCAGATTTTGATAAAAATGACCCATCATTATGTAAAAGGTCTTTAACAATTTTCACACCTTTTTTGTACCATTCTTTATAAAACATAGACTTCTTCTCTACTTTAATGTTTGAGTCATGCCATATTGTAGAAAATATTATATTATTGTTAGATTCAGAAATTTGGTTAGAGTGTAACATTAAGCAAAGCATCAAAAACATCTCTCCAAAATATATTATTGCATTGTTCTATAAGTTTTTTAATAAAATTATCTCCAAACTCTAAAAAACAAACCCCTATGTCACCAAAGACAGCTTTAAAAATGCTCAACCATGATTGTCCCCCTTGCACCACTCTTTTGATCCAAGAACATATAAGCAAAATTTAAAAAAATTATAAAATTTAACATTTTCAGTTTGTTAATAGTTAACTTTTTCATTTTTTTTTTTTTTTTTACAAAAAACATGATAAAACATTTAAAAATTCTTTAAAAATACATATAGTATCAATATCATTATTTTAATATTTGAAAGATATATGTTTGGTGGTTTCCTAAATTAAAAATTAGAATAAACTGTGGGTTTATAGAGCCACCTTTAGACTAAACATCTAGACTAAAATCATTGAGATACTGTGACCATCTCTAAGGGCCCCTTTTAAATAATGGAAAATGGAATAAAAACATCCAAGACTTATTGGGGTTTAATATGAGCAATATAAAGCCAATGGGAAATGGTTTTTGGTCTAAAAATCGACTTTAAAGAGACCTTCACTTGACTTAAGGTTGCTGTACATGCACCCTTTAACCAAAAGCTCTGTTTATGTAAAGTATGACCCAGATAGGGCTATGGGGAGATGCTCTGACAATTTTTTTCTTGCGTAGTTGATGTGACCTTGGCCCATGACCTAGAAGGTCTCTCGAGGTCACTACACATCCTTAGACATAAGGCACTCTGTGGCTGAAGTATGAGCCTGATTGGACCAAGAGAGAGAATACCGTATACTGTAAACCAACTTTTATTATTGTGTGAGAAATTTTTGATAGGTTCGTGAGAGCCTTGTTGTCGCGAATATTTCTCGCCGCGAATCAGCCCTTGTTGTTTGATTCTTATCACAACTTGGGTCTGGATAAGGCTTGGTTCCGAAATTAATTGTCACGATTCAGTTTATGTCCAGGAAATTGCGAAATAAAGTCGCCGCGAATAAAAGTTGGTTTACAGTATGATCCAGACAAGGATTTTTCAGATAATTCTGTTATCACCTTAGTCTTAGAGACCTTGAAACATGGTCCAAGGTCACTGCACACCCATTACCCAAGGGCACTCTTTAGGTGAAGTATGCGTCAAATTTGGCCAAGGGGAGAGAAGATATGCACCAGACAAGTGATATCGGATGAATGAAAGAATGAACTGCAAACAGACTTATCACGTATTAATCAATATACGGTAATCGGACTTTCCCCAATCAAAATCCAAAAGTGAAAGTTACAAAACCATTCCCTATGCAGTTTCAATATATTTTATTGCAGCTGATTACAAGTCATCAACATCTTCTTTACAGAGTTATGGCAGCTTGTTCATTTTAGTTTAGGGTATGTTTGGGTAATTCTGGACAACAGGTAATTTTGGACACAAAAAATGTTTGTGTAATTATAAATTATAGAAATTATAAATTATAGAAATTGTATGGTTGTCTGTAAAAATTTGTTTTAGAAATTTTACACATTGGAATTATTTTTGTCACACTTGCTATTTATCATTATGAGCTTTTGCATTTCATCAAAATTGGTTTTAATTGTCAACTTGTCAGCCCTCTTCCCCTGCCTAAAAAGTGATCTTGAATGTCATCCTGTCCTTAGTACTACATGTACTGAGTACTGGTATGTTACCATTAGTTACTAATCAATACATTTTATGTTGACCAAGCTAGCTTTATATGTCATATTGAATGTTGAAAAGAAAGTCAGCTCCATATTCTTTTAAATCTTTTATGTTTATTAGATACTAATGGTAAATTGAAGAGTGAACAAAACACAGAATACTAGAACAGTGATCAGCAAATAGAATTTGCTATAATTGAAATATACTATGTTTTATTAAAAATATTTGTGGTCATCAAGTTTTGTGGATTCTGTAAAATTCAGTTTCAAGAAAACATAAAATTTGTGGGCTATAATCTGATAAAATTAATTTTTTGGAAAATGCACTTTGGCAATGAACATTATACTTCATTGATCAACTCAAAAACGAAGTCTGTGAAAATTGACATTAAACTAAAATTGATGGAACCACAGTATAGATAGAACTTCCACACTTGTTTGCTGTAGATATAATATTTTGTTTCTGGTTAAAATATATGCAATATTTTGTTACAAGTACAATTCTTTTTCGTTGTAGTAACCATATTTTATTTGCAAGTTATACTTAATAGGTCTGATGGAAATCAAAGTCAATAAAAATTGAAATTGTTTCATTTGCAACTATTCAAAGAGTTTGTATTGACAAAAACATAACAACTTAATTTATCAACATACTATTATTTAATGTCTTTATTTATTCTTTGGTAGTATTTGGCTAAATACACAAACTCAACAGGATATTGTCATTTTATCAATCTTTTTTTTTTCTTGCAGGATATTAAAATTAACAATTTTATAACAAATAATGAGACATTTTATTAAAAAGTTTTTTTTTTTAAGACGGAATATAAAGCATACGTCATGATTGGGTGGGGTGTAATGGGAAATATTATATAAATGTACCAAATGTGTACTCAACTAAACCAAATATTGCTGATCCTCCGATCCTCTCAACGTACCATATACATGCAAGTGCAGAAGTATACTAATGTATTCCCTTTTAATTCAACAAACATGTTAGAGATTCCCATTCTAAAGTGTTTCTCATAGAGACAGAGTTATTTCCCTTTTGATAATTGAAATAAATTAGAGCACCACTGTACAGCAGAAACTGTTGAACTCTGAACAAGCGAAATGGCTGACCGAAAAAAATGCTGCAAAACATCTGAAGTATGTTGCCCTCTGAAAAAAATTAATAGAATTGATTAAGCATTATTGATTAACTTGGCTTTAAAGTTAATAATTTTTTTTAATACAATCTATTAATAAATTGTTAAATCTTTATTAAACAAGTTGGTAAAAAGAATAGAGCCAAAAAAATAATGAAATTTTTTTTTGCCAAAACCCTGAATTAAATGCTACAATTTTCCTCTGTTACTTACAACGGTTGCCGTTTAGTACACTTGTCATTTTTTTTGTTTCAGGATTTCTAATTTTTTCATAATACATTTCTGTTTTTGGAGAAACCTTCAATTTCGATAACATTTCGAAAACGGCACTATCATCCACTGAAAGAGGAACACCGCAGATTGTGATTTTTAAAGATTTGTCATCGGGCGCTTCCAGTCCTGTAGAATACGGGTTGGAATCATAGACACTGATATGCTGATCATCTACGTCTATGCCTTGTAGCAACAGTTTGTCCCTGCCCTCTATGGTGGTCAAATAAATTCTCCGTAGATCTCTATCTAACTGTATACATTTAACGGTATCTCCGACCACTTTGGTAACACACTGTACCAATAGAAAATTGGTAATTTTACCCTCCGCTGGAGCGAGGATCTCGCTGTTCTTTAAATAGACCGGTTTTGAGATTTGCGACATTCTGAGAACTAATCACCGAGTCTCAGGTACACACAAATAATGTTACTATATATTTAAAAAAAAACACATAAACTCACATTAACGCCAGGAAAATTGTCAGGTATATCCTAAAGTCAATGTAAGTCCACAAAAACCATTAATTATATCAATTCGTCGTCAAAATCCAAAAAATTTGATCAAAACTACGGAGCTCGAAAGAAGCGTCTACCTGTGAGCCCGTCACGTGATCTTCTTTTTATACTTAATAATATACATTGTTGAAATGTATTTTTCTTTTCTTTTCTTAATAATTAAAAATTTGCTAATAACAACTTGAAATTATTTGATCTGCGTTTTCTACTACTTTTATAAAATATAAAATGTAGGCCTATGTTATTCTCTTTAAGATTGCACGATTTCATGCTGTAAACAAATGGTTGTTGTGCATGCAAGAAACTATTAAATGGTAAGATAAAACGTTCCATCTCTGAATCCTTGAGATTCTTGTTAACACAACAAGGACATACGCTGGACAAAAGCATGTAATTGTACTCAAAATGCATCTAATACAAGCTAAGTCAAACGTACAGTGTGCGCCTAATGAAAATTCAACGATTAACTAGGCATGTATTTCACTTCCAATCGTATCGGCAGGAAAATCACATTACAAATGCGTGTTTTGTTGTGAAAGAAAAAGCATAGTAGTTGTACCAGAAGACACATAGACCACTCGGACCAATGACCAACACAAAGTATGACCAGTGACGAATAACAAGTCCCCTTGTTATACGTACGTTAGTGGTTTGACTACCGCTGTCTTCCGTGTGGTATATATCATAGGCGTCTGACCGGGGGGTGGGGGGCTGACTTTTTTTGCAAATTTATACATACCAAAGACCTTTTCTTGCTTGTCAATATTTTGTACAAGTCTAGCCCCCCGCCCCCCCCCCCCCCCCCCCCACACACACTTTCAATTTGATTCCGACGCCACTCATTTTTTTTTTGTGAAAAACTTGTTTTAAATACCTACAAAAGGTGTTACCTAAATTCCTCCTGTTTCCTGAAGCGGAAAAAATCGACTACTAAAATATTCTTGATGTCACCAAGTTGTGTAGAGAGCAAGAAAGATCTGCAAGACATTACCTTCAATTTAAACCTTATTATCAAAAAGATTTTAACAAGATGGCCCAGGAGAGTAAAAAGCAGAAAAGGGCAAAGTTTACTGCAGAGGAAACTGCCGCTCTAATAGAAATAATTTGAAATAGGAGAGATTTCGACAATAGGAAATATATTGGCGAAAAAAAGATTTAGAGAAAGCTTGGGCTCAAATTACGTTATTGTTTAATAACGCGAAGTTTGGACCAATCTCAACATCTCAACGACTTAAGAAAAAATGGATGAGAATGCAGATGGAAGATAAGAAAGATCATGAACCTGCTACAGGTTTGTCAGTACACGCAAAATTGGATGCTTTATATTTATGTCATAGTATGTCATTTTGAGTAACGTGTTTTAGAGTTAACTCATGCCAGATGACAATGAATTAGCGAGGGTCAGTCTGCTTTGTTAATTATCCCCAATAAGTCAATGTAATTGTTCTGAGTTGTCCTTGCTTTTGAGTTATTATCATGAGTACTATACCTCAATATTATTAATTATCTGTTAAATTATAAATACCAGTGAGTTTGAAATTTATTCAAGTCAGTCGGACACTTTTGGCCACCACCTTATGTTGCTTATGTCTTCATACTGACTATCTAATCGACTGTCCACCAGTCAGTCAGTAGACTAAGCAACATCGAGCTAAATTTAAATCTGACTCATTTGGCATTTTAAGAAATAATTATTTTTATCCTGTTCTATTTGATTATTGTTGATAATTCATAGTTAATTCAAATCACTTAATCAATAAATTGTGTAAAACCTGCCTTCGAGTTATAGCTCTATGCATATTCAAATTAGAGGTCAACTTAAGCCTATTGACTATAGGCTTCATGGCCCCCTGTTTCTTGGGTTGGACCTATACGAGTTAGTTCCCCTTATCCTATGGTGCCCTCTCCCCCCTCAGCGACATTTATACATGTATAGTCTTTTTGTGCATTTAAATATTGTATACATAGGCCTTTATGCTTTCAATATGATGTTTTATTACCGATATACAATAAAATTAAACTTGTATTATTAACTATAAAAGCTAAGAGTATCATTATTTCATTAAAGTAAAGAACTCATGAATGTTTTCTTTATTTTTACTTTGTTAAATAGAGTATTGTTGAAAATGAACTGAACTGTATTTTAAATAAATCTGATTTTCAGGAGGAGATCTAACTTCTAAATCTGCCAGTGCTGAAAGTGAAGACAATTTGAAGGGATGGGAAAATGACTCCTCCTCAAAAATGGGGTGAGTTTTTATTTAATGAAGGTTGATTGTTGTTGTAATTTCTATTTAATATTTATTTCACAGAATATGAATGCCTATACAAATAGAATTATAATGAAATGATTGTTTATTGGGTTTTGGTGAGGTTTGCGGCTACAAGGAGATAACTCAGATTTTCATTGTTACATTACACCAGCTGACCTTTATTTTAGATGTGACGTCAAGAGCTATAATTACCTCAGTTATTTATTAAACAGGGTTTTTAGCTCACCTGAGCTGAAAGCTCAAGTTAGATTTTCTAATCACTTTTTGTACAGCATCCATCTGTCCGTCCGTCTTTCTGTCAGTCTGCAATCTCTTTGGGGCAAGTTTGGTTGAAATTGCCATAGTGGTTCTGGAGAAGAAGTTAAAAATATAAAAATTTTATGGATGGACAGACAGATGGATGAATGGACGGACTGAAACTGGACAAAAAGGGATCAGAAAAGCTCACTAATGAGCTATTAGCTCAGGTGAGCTAAAAATGTTAAGAAACAGAAGCCGTAAACCTTACTTTAATTAAAACATACGGCTAAAGAATTTAATGAGTTATTAAGCCTCTGAAAAAACATTTCAGACAGAAAGGAATGAGTGTGGTTAAGGAATCCCCTGGCCCTGGCACAAACACAGATATTTCAGCAACATCTCAAGCTCCAGGTAAAAGAATTCGAACTCGCAGCTTAACTGGCTCTGATGGTTGTAGTAGTCAGAATTGGCAAGATAAGGAGGAACTAGAAAAACGTTTGAGCAACTTTCTCGTGAGAAAACGGAGCTTGAAATTAAAAAATTAAGGAGAGAAATTCGAAATTTGAAGGATGAAAACAAAGAATTTAGCAAGAAGCGATTTTACTCAGACAGTTAAAAAAAAGAAGTATATCTAAAATGTGACCATGCAATCATTCTTTGTAATGATTTTTTTTTTATTCAAACTTTCATGTACAAGTTATTTACATCTTCTTATATATTTAGTTTACAGTGCATACACATCACATATTCACTTCATTTGAGATTTAGAATATAAGTATAATATAAACACAGTCACATAAAAAAGCACCTGTACAAATAGGTGTATACACCGACAGACAGACATATATATGCACAAACAATCTTGAAAACTTGCTTTTATCACCCATGAAAGTTTGAGTATTTTTAGTTATGAGGTGGGGGGGGGGGGGTTAAAGAGGGTGGAGAAAGAGAGGGGAACACTATCTATCAAAAACTCATACATATGCAAGAGGATACCTAAAGGTAGACTTAAATATATTTTTTTGTCATAATTTGTCTACAAATTCCTTGCAGGTATTATAAACACATTTTATAACAAATCGCAAATAGTTTGCTATATGCTGGTTAGAGTAAATATCTTGAATCTTATTAAGGACGTTTATGTAAAAGGCTGGTGAGTCCAAATTTGGTCCATATATATTAATATGGTAACATCTAATAAAAGAAAATTACCATCACTATCTTTATGTTCATTGAGTATTGTTATATCACAGTTATTATTGATTTGTAATGATTTTCATTCAAATTTTTTATGCCATAAATAATGATATTTATTTAAAGCTAGACATTTTCTTATCAAGCAGTTTTTAGATGATTTGTCAACCGAGTAAGAAGATGTGAACTACTAAAAAAATTTGCAATAAAAATATGTTTGAATGTTATTATAAGTGTTATATTTTTTTATGTGTCTGAAAGAAATATCCATCATTTGACAATCAAATTTCTTTCAGTTTGTTAATAGTTTTTTTTTGTTTTTTTTATTTACAGTTTTTCATTTTATAATACATATAACACATTCGTACACACATACATACAAGTCATGATCTCATAAATCTAGAAAACTATTCAAGTTGATACAATTTTGCATAAACTGAAATGAATAAAGCTCTTGAAGTTAAATATTAAGAAAAAGATTTTTCCATTCAAACCATCTATCATTATGTTTATCAAAAGAAGAGTTTCTGAATTTCATATCTAAGGTTTAAGTGACATAGTAGACCTGCAAATATTGGAACTTTTTTTTGTTGTACAGGCATTGAAAATACATTGTTTTGTATACAGGATCAAAAAGTTGATGACTAAGTTAGAATTAGAAGGAGGAGTCTCTCCAAATAATATGTTATACTCATTAAAGCCAATTCTTTTTGAAACAGCATAATATATATGCATACTTAAACTACTCCATAAATACAAAACAAAGGAACAGGATGTGAAAACATGTTCAATAGTTTCTACTTCATTATTACAAAAAGAACATGTATCATTTTCAACTATTTTTATCTTTTTTAGATACGATTTTACAGGAAGAATTCTATGTAGAGATCTATATTGTAGCCACTGTACAGTAGTATCTGTTGTAACTTTGAAACATACTTTGAAAATATCCTGTAAAATTAGTTCGGAGTAGCCTCTCATGACAATTTTTGAATTCCATCGAATGATTGAGTTTGGAATAATACATTGGACATTTGTATTGATTAAATTATATATAGGTTTAGTGCATTTCTTGTACAAAAGTAATTCAACACAGTAAAAGGGTAGAAAAGGACCAACAATATTGACATAGTTCTCTTTTGAAGAAATTGAGTCTTTAACAAACTTTCGAACAGCACTAATTATGCTGTTATATTGCATAAAACATACTTTGTTCAAATGAAATCTTTTTTCAAAATCAGATTTTGATAAAAATGACCCATCATCATGAAAGAGGTCTTTAACAATTTTCACACCTTTTTTGTACCATTCTTTATAAAACATAGACTTCTTCTCTACTTTAATGTTTGAGTTATGCCATATTGTAGAAAATATTATATTACTGTTAGATTCAGAAATTTGGTTAGAGTGTATTGTCATAACATTAAGCCAAGCATCAAAAACATCTCTCCAAAATATATTATTGCATTGTTCTATAAGTTTTTTAATAAAATTATCTCCAAACTCTAAAAAACAAACCCCTATGTCACCAAAGACAGCTTTAAAAATGCTCAACCATGATTGTCCCCCTTGCACCACTCTTTTGATCCATGAACATTTAAGCGAAATTATAAAATTTTTAAAATTTAACATTTTCAGTTTGTTAATAGTTAACTTTTTGATTTTTTTTTTGTATAAAAAACATGATAAAACATTTAAAAATTCTTTAAAAATACATATAGTATCAATATCATCATTTTAATATTTGAAAGATATATGTTTGGTGGTTTCCTGAATTAAAAATTAGAATAAACTGTGGGTGTATAGAGCCACCTTAAGACTAAACATCATTGAGATACTGTGACCATCTCTAAGGGCCCCTTTTAAATAATGGAAAATGGAATAAAAACATCCAAGACTTATTGGGGTTTAATATGAGCAATATAAAGCCAATGGGAAATAGTTTTTGGTCTAAAAATCGACTTTAAAGAGACCTTCACATTTGATCTTGAAACTTGACTTAAGGTTGCTGTACATGCACCCTTTAACCAAAAGCTCTGTTTATGTAAAGTATGACCCAGATAGGGCTATGGGGAGATGCTCTGACAATTTTTTTTTCTTGCGTAGTCTGATGTGACCTTGACCCATGACCTAGAAGGTCTCTCGAGGTCACTACACATCCTTAGACATAAGGCACTCTGTGGCTGAAGTATGAGCCAGATTGGACCAGGGGAGAGAATACCGTATACTGTAAACCAACTTTTATTATTGTGTGAGAAATTTTTGCTAGGTTCGTGAGAGCCTTGTTGTCGCGAATATTTCTCGCCGCGAATCAGCCCTTGTTGTTTGATTCTTATCACAACTTGGGTCTGGATAAGGCTTGGTTCCGAAAGTTTGTTGTCACGATTCAGTTTATGTCCAGGAAATTGCGAAATAAAGTCGCCGCGAATAAAAGTTGGTTTACAGTATGATCCAGACAAGGATTTTTCAGATAATTCTGTTATCACCTTAGTCTTAGAGACCTTGAAACATGGTCCAAGGTCACTGCACACCCATTACCCAAGGGCACTCTTTAGGTGAAGTATGCGTCAAATTTGGCCAAGGGGAGAGAAGATATGCACCAGACAAGTGATATCGGATGAATGAAAGAATGAACTGCAAACAGACTTATCACGTATTAATCAATATACGGTAATCGGACTTTCCCCAATCAAAATCCAAAAGTGAAAGTTACAAAACCATTCCCTGTGCAGTTTCAATATATTTTATTGCAGCTGATTACAAGTCATCAACATCTTCTTTACAGAGTTATGGCAGCTTGTTCATTTTAGTTTAGGGTATGTTTGGGTAATTCTGGACAACAGGTAATTTTGGACACAAAAAATGTTTGTGTAATTATAAATTATAGAAATTATAAATTATAGAAATTGTATGGTTGTCTGTAAAAATTTGTTTTAGAAATTTTACACATTGGAATTATTTTTGTCACACTTGCTATTTATCATTATGAGCCTTTGCATTTCATCAAAATTGGTTTTAATTGTCAACTTCTCAGCCCTCTTCCCCTGCCTAAAAAGTGATCTTGAATGTCATCCTGTCCTTAGTACTACATGTACTGAGTACTGGTATGTTACCATTAGTTACTAATCAATACATTTTATGTTGACCAAGCTAGCTTTATATGTCATATTGAATGTTGAAAAGAAAGTCAGCTCCATATTCTTTTAAATCTTTTATGTTTATTAGATACTAATGGTAAATTGAAGAGTGAACAAAACACAGAATACTAGAACAGTGAGCAGCAAATAGAATTTGCTATAATTGAAATATACTATGTTTTATTTAAAATATTTGTGGTCATCAAGTTTTGTGGATTCTGTAAAATTCAGTTTCAAGAAAACATAAAATTTGTGGGCTATAATCTGATAAAATTAATTTTTTGGAAAATGCACTTTGGCAATGAACATTATACTTCATTGATCAACTCAAAAACGAAGTCTGTGAAAATTGACATTAAACTAAAATTGATGGAACCACAGTATAGATAGAACTTCCACACTTGTTTGCTGCAGATATAATATTTTGTTTCTGGTTAAAATATATGCAATATTTTGTTACAAGTACAATTCTTTTTCGTTGTAGTAACCATATTTTATTTGCAAGTTATACTTAATAGGTCTGATGGAAATCAAAGTCAATAAAAATTGAAATTGTTTCATTTGCAACTATTCAAAGAGTTTGTATTGACAAAAACATAACAACTTAATTTATCAACATACTATTATTTAATGTCTTTATTTATTCTTTGGTAGTATTTGGCTAAATACACAAACTCAACAGGATATTGTCATTTTATCAATCTTTTTTTTTCTTGCAGGATATTAAAATTAACAATTTTATAACAAATAATGAGACATTTTATTAGAAAGTTTTTTTTTAAGACGGAATATAAAGCATACGTCATGATTGGGTGGGGTGTAATGGGAAATATTATATAAATGTACCAAATGTGTACTCAACTAAACCAAATATTGCTGATCCTCCGATCCTCTCAACGTACCATATACATGCAAGTGCAGAAGTATACTAATGTATTCCCTTTTAATTCAACAAACATGTTAGAGATTCCCATTCTAAAGTGTTTCTCATAGAGACAGAGTTATTTCCCTTTTGATAATTGAAATAAATTAGAGCACCACTGTACAGCAGAAACTGTTGAACTCTGAACAAGCGAAATGGCTGACCGAAAAAAATGCTGCAAAACATCTGAAGTATGTTGCCCTCTGAAAAAAATTAATAGAATTGATTAAGCAATATTGATTAACTTGGCTTTAAAGTTAATAATTTTTTTTAATACAATCTATTAATAAATTGTTAAATCTTTATTAAACAAGTTGGTAAAAAGAATAGAGCCAAAAAAATAATGAAATTTTTTTTGCCAAAACCCTGAATTAAATGCTACAATTTTCCTCTGTTACTTACAATAAAACTTCTTTCTCAATCCATTTACAGGACGTAAAAAATAGTTGGACTGCACTGGTCCATATGAGGTATGTTTTGTCCCTTAAGAAATCCCAGGACAATAAAATATAATCACTAATATCTGACCACAGCTGCGGTGAAAGGTTGTACACCTACAATAAAAAATCAAACCTGAGGTTAAACATTTACACATATTCAAGTCATGTCATCGTCAATCAATTCGACTGAAACTTGTCACAAAATCCACAATGATACAGTGATAATGTCGAATTCACACAATTTTATATAAATCTTAATGTCAATACATGTACATGGATAAAGAATCTTGTAAAGGTAGCAATACCATGAGTTGGCTGAACTTACTGATAGCATATTACTAAAACCTGAAAATTTATGTGGAGCATCATGCTGCCATTATCCTACCAGTAGATTTACATTATTTTTTTCAGACTTATTTTTAATTATCCAGTTCTGAGTACATAAACGGAAACTGCAAACTGGAATTTTTCTAAGTCCAAGAGGGCATAACTCTGTCTTAAATTGCTTGATCTTAACCAAAATCGAACTTGATCTAGATAGTATTATGATAAATTAGTATACAAAATTTCATTTCAATACATGCAACTTCTGTGCAGAAAATGAACGGAAACTATGGTGAACCGACCGACCAGCAGACAGACGGACTGCAGCAAAGCAATATGCCCTCCCTTCCTCGAAGGGGGGCATAAAAATAAGTATGGTATTCTGTTGTCTCGTGATGGTCCAATTATTTTATTGATAAAAGTCTGATTTCCGAAAACTAAATTTCAAAATAACCTGTGTAAATGTGGTTTATTTTAGCTGTGACTTATTCTATAAATTTGAATAAGTAGCTAGTTTGATGAACAGCTGTTACCTGTTCAGTTAATTGAAGTAGTTTGATGTACAGCCATTGGCGCTGAGGAGTGGAGACCTCCCACAGGTACTGGGCTCCAGCGCTGACCTTAGTCCATCCAAGGGCCATATAGGGAGACACAGTGTTCACAGCCTTCTCTGTGTACAAAGGAACATTCACTCTCAGCCAGCTGTAAGAAATACAAAATAAGCCATTGCTTTATCCCTTTTCAAAAAAAAATTAAACACCAAACTTTTATTCGCAAGTCAGAAAATTGCAAAACCCCCAAATAATTTTTTTTTGAGCTAATACTTACATTGTAAATATCTTTCGTATTTAATTCAAGACTATACTCATTGACTGGGTTACAATAAAAAGTTTCATCAAACCACTTTACCACTAGTCAGTCATAAGTTATTGTGAATGAAAGTTGGTTTATAGTACATAAAAAAGTAATATTTTCTTTTTAAATCAGGATCAAAAGGTACAATGAAAGAGTTTAAACTCTTTTCAAAATGAAAGTTTTTGTTAAAATGGAAATTGTACCGATAGATATAAATGTAGGTATATGTACTAACCTATACGCTATCATCGTATAATGTGAAAGTTTACTCCACACCTGCTCCATAAAGGCTAGTATCCCATAATCCTCAAGGAATCTCACTGTCCTTGAAGCTGCAATTGCAAGGGATCAAAACATTTTGAATCAAAATCAGTTTCTAATTGTTTTAAAACACAGATTAAGAAAAGGTGGAAGATTTTGACTAAATGATCACTACAGCTGAATACTAACCTTTGAAAGTTTTGCTGGAGTAAATGTCGTATGCAATTATTGCGGACAGTGTGCTTATCAGAAGGAACATCACCCAGAACCAGGGGAAGTGAGTCTGTTCCATTTTCTGAAGCAAGTCCTATGGGAGGAAAATGACATAAATTTAAAATTGTTAATACAGTACATTATTCAAAGAGTATGTTTTAAATTGTTACAGTACATAATTCAAGATTATGTAAAAGGGTAAAATCGAGCAAAGATATTTTAAATTATAAGTGAATACATGTAATATATTGTGTATAAATGAACATAGGAAAGCTATTTAAGTAAGATAAATTCAAACTCTCTACTGGGCAGCTTTGGAGTACATTCTTAGATGCAGAATTTACCTTACATCATTTAAGAGCTTCTGAATTTCTGCATTTTAAAAAAACAACACTTTTTTATGACCTTAAAGTGTAATTTAATGTACATTCTGTTATATTCAATTCTAAAGTAAGAGCTACATGTATTTAGATGGGCTTTATATAAGATTTTCTATTCTGGGCCCTAACCTTGCACACAGCAACACATTCCTGGTACCCATCCATGCTGTTTCTGCCCTGAGTGGCCAGTTCTTCGTTGGTAATGGAGAAGGACCTCAGGGTACTTTGGAACAACTTCTTGTCCAGCCTGGATCCCACCTTGTCCCAGTTCTGAGCCAGGTAGTTCAGCAAGACACTGAAGAACAATAAAAATCCTATAGAAAACAACACACAAATTGACTACAACTTCTTTTGTTTGTGCAATTTTAATAGACTCCTTTCAACCCACCTGGACTGTGGCAGATGCTTGGTGTACATCTGACACCACACAGCAAAGCACTGCTTATCAGATGTGAGACAGTCCACCAAACATGGCAAAATCTGAAGAAAGAAAAATAAGTTCAGTTTGCATGCATATTGACATGAACATAAAGTCTCGTTGGGACAATCAGATTGCACTTGTTTAACGTTGTCTCTTTGCTAGAGGTCTTGAACTGCAAGGTATATGAATACATGTAGTATTTTGTAACATTTCAAATTACCAGATACTCAACTCAATATTACAACATAGTATTTTAAGATTTGTAGGAATAACGAGGTTTCTGGCCCCTGCTACTACAAGTACTAACCTCTGCCTTCATGGTCCTACTGCTCCCCGGGGTGATCCGGGTCAGGTAGGACGGGAACACCTGTCTGAAGCCATGGGTCTTATCATTGCTCAAAGCTATTTTCTGCAAGAAAAGATACAAATTAAAATCCCCATATATGTAATATGATGTCCAAAAAAAAAAATCGTAGCAATTTCATGGTGCATGAATGACTCTAAAATGATTTCTAAGCACAAAATTTTATGGACTTGAGTACAGTTATTATGTTAAGCAATTTCAGTTGCAAGATTTTTTTATTTGTTTTTTTTAAATCAAATTACCTTCAGCTTTGGATACAGAGTTTGTAGTTTTTTGGCAAGATCTTTTGGCAGATTCTGGTCATTGAAGATCATGTCCACCAGGAAGAAGTACTCCTTCAGGGACATTTCTCCCGACAGCTTCTTCATGTCAGTGTGGGTCCTGAAATCAAATCAACATTTCATTTCCTTCTAACATGTTCTTAACAATAATAATGTTATGCAGAACATGTTTTAATATGAACCCGATACATAAAGTGTTTATGGCATTTCAGATTTATTACCGGAATAATTCTTCCAGATAATCCACACAATATGGAGCCACAGGTCTCGACTTCAACATGGGCATCATCACCTCCATCCAGACTAGAGATTAAACAGAATTAGGCACATTAGAAATATCACACTTTCAAATGCTTTCTTGGACACATCCTTCATCATGTCCCTTGGTAGATACATTTATGCACATGTGCTTGTATTCTTCTTTTTATTATTAATACAAGTATCAATTTTGTTAGGCAATTGTGCAAGTTTTAATTATTATCAGTACTAACTGTAACTATACGTGCATATTCTAGATATTTCTTTAGGGTACTAACATCAATTTGGAAAATGAAAATTTTCAGCACTTCCTTGGTAATCATAAACTTGCAAACATGTCTAATGCTAAAATAGAGCAAACAAGAGTTTGGACTTTCAGTGGGAAGTTACCATTTAGTTTGCTCATCAAAACATGCTGTCAAATACTGACCTCCTTTATTTCAATTCACTAAGAGAAATTTCTGACAAAATCAGAAAGTTTATTTCCCCCAAGATCTGGTTTGTTGTGTGAAATTGATGCTGTTTTAACTGAAATATACAGCCCTTGATGAAGTCAAACTATTGCCATTGCATTCAATGTATTCATATCCATTAGCCAATGATTGAACAGTAAACTATGAATGGACCTGGCCTTTAACAAATTGGAGCAAGTACTGCTCAAAGCCTAAGCTCTTGTTAAAATGGCTCTATTTCATCATGCACAATATTCTATAACTTGACGTGACGTCTACACATGTTTATCTTTACACCAAAACAAGAGACAGAAAATAACCTTTGACCCGTACCTCTGAGTCCACTCCTGAAGTCCTTGTTTCCTCCCACCCCCAGACACCACAGAATGGAGAGACACCTGGGTAACTTGTTCTGGTGAGTGGTCAGCAACTCCAAGTACTGAAAAGGAAGGAGTTGTGATTCACAATATACATGTTTACTAGGTAAAGGTTCATATAAACAAATGTTACTTAATTATCCAAGCAAATATTAATGCTCGAAAGAAACAAGGTACCCATTAATGACCCATTTGTCAATCAGATATTGTATGTATATTTAGGGCAATATTCACCCTCTATGGATTAGCATGCCAGTAATCATAAAGGATAACATATGGAGTCAAATTTCTATATAATTTTGTTTTAATTTTACACCAGTGTGAAGCATACCTGCTGTGTTTTAGTCAGGGCAATGCTTGGCTTACTGTACACTAACAACTGGATGAAAATCCTGTATCCATAGCTAGAATTGCCTGAAAAAAAAAAAAAGTACTATATTGCATAATTTTTAGGGACAAGAATTCCAAGTTTCTGTAGATTGAGTTTTCCTGAATCATCAGTAAAGTTAATTTCAGTTTGTGAACTGTCTAAATGCAAAAATACCCTGTTGGGTTGAATACCTTTGTTCATTTCTGACAGCATAGTTGTAATGCTGTGATACAACAGGTGCTCCAGAGTCTCGACCGATGCCTCCCGAATCACAGATTTAATCAAATCCTGGCATTTGTTAGTTAGGTGGCACATTGGAAAATCTGTGTATATATATGCAAAATTATTTGCCAAAACTTGTAAAAAAAAATAAAGGAGAGAGAAAGAGAGATTTTGGACTTGGAATATGAATAAATTTTCTTTGTTTCATGATGACATGAAAACATTTTGAGAATTTGATTTACCTTTAGGCTTGTTTTTCATGACAGGGTCAGGCTCAGGGCATTGTTCAAGTTTGATGCTCAACAAGGAGGCCAAATCTTTCAACCAAACCTCAATGTTTCCAGGAAAACTTGCTTTTGTTATAGCCAATGCAGATTCCAGGTCATCTTTCTTTATCTGTAAATAAGATTTGGATCATGTCAAACTGAAGGTAGCATCCTTGTAGCTTTTTATTAAAAAATAATTAACCACCCATGATACTCAATCATGTTTTTTTGTTGTTTGCTTGAACTTGTAGTTTCAAATCAATCTTGTCAAACCTAATGATTTAGAAATAATACGAAAACAGCATACACATCTCTGAATAAACAACAAAAGCTACTCTGTATTCAAAACTACAAACACTTTTTTTTTGTCAAAAATCATTATAAGGAATAGTTCTATTGCAATACTGGGTAGTATTGGTTTTCAAAATAGATTTGAAAAAAAAAATCTGTGAAAACATGTACACCTGTTTACAACATGACATTGTCCCTGGGACATACAACTACAACTACTTGTCATATTTCAAGAAATAAAGTACCTCAGCAACTGCTGACAGGAAATCTGTAGGCTTCTTTTTCTCAGGTTCTGTCTTCTGCACTTTTTTCTTGGGCTGAGCTGGCTTTTTACTAGCATTAGCATGCCCATTGGTCTTGCTCGAATCTTTTGACTCTGCCTTGGCTTGTGCATTAGCCTGCTGTTGTTTCCTCTCTTTCTCCAAGAAAACATTAAACAGAGTGCTTGATTCCTGTAAAGCTGGAGCTGGAAAATAACACATCCATATTTTAAAATTCCAAAACATGATTGATTTGTTATGAATTGTTTATTGATAACAATAGTTCAAATATACTTGTCCTTATGTGATGTATGATACCTAACATCTACAAATTCAAATATTCAATTACATCTGCATAATTTAAGACACTGTCCATCCACTCTTATATTGTTATCGTAAAAAAAGGCACGATACTCGTTAGTCCGAAATATCTGACGTTTTTCTGGCTTTTTTAATGATTTTGATATTTACTTGCCAGGAAAACCTGGCAAGTAAATATCAAAATCGTTAAAAAAGCCAGAAAAACGTCAGATATTTCGGACTAGATACTCGTAAGAGGGCCCATGCATAGAGAAAAAAAATCAACAACTATTCGATTAATGATTTATAAGCTGCATAATTGTCATATCAATAAAATATTTTTCAGTCAACAGACATCAAATAACATTATCATCCAAGCGCCCTGTCTTGCGATGGCGATTGCATAACATGATTCAATCCAGATGTTCAAAAAACAATGGTGACGTTGACACTTGTTGATTCTTACCGTAGTGTTCTACTTTGGGCATTCCATCCACGAGTTTCTTCCTCTCACCCCGACTAACTGGAGTGGGGATTTTACTTTTCTTGCCTTTTCCGACAACTTCCCAGTGAGGTGAAGCAGTGCTGGTCATTGTATCAGCTGTGAAATGAAACCGGCTTGTTGAATATTACGTGTTGCAACTTCCAGTGAACGTAAAGTAAAAAACCAAAACTGACAAATGCAACTTTTCCGGAATAAAATGCGCAAGAGATAATATTTGAGCAATCTAGTAAAAAAAATATTTGAGATGCACGCTCAACATAAAAAGTTGAGTTAAACATATAATAAACTGAATAATTGATTTACGAGATATCAGAGATGTATACTGTTTACAAATTACAAGGAATTCCTGTGCATCTATGATTATAATAAGTGTTAACGTTATTTATTACTGAATAATAAAAATCAAGATGTTTCTGCAACAATGGTCATCAAATTTTGATAGACAAAGATAATTATAAGCAAGAGTAAAATATGCTTTAAAATGCATAAAATGATCTTTATTAACTTTCATAGATAAATGCATGTTGTGAGATGAATCATCATCACCAATTGTTTTAAACCAATACTGCCATTCAAGATTACTTATCACAGGGATCAGCTGTTATGACCTTCATGTTTGACCTGAAAAATAGTTCAAGGTCATAACACACCTTTTACTGATAGAGGCAGGGTGAGAGAAAATGTTTATGACCTGAACGAGGATTTTACAAGGTCTGACCTTGCTCTTTGACTGGAAGAAATCTTGTTTAAGGTCTATGCAAACCTTTCCTCTGGTTGCATTTTATGTGTGAAGCATAGGGATTTTTTTTATATGCTGGACTGCTCCAAAAAATAATGCTCATATGGACTGACACAAGGTTGGACTGTTGTAAACTGAGTACCATAGCATGCTTGCAGGCCCTAATTTAATAAGTCTGCATGTATTAACATCCTCTCTACCCATGTTTGTGCGTATCTTTCCTCCATGAACAGCACAATGCCAAGATAACAACTTCCTACCAGTCAGCAAAAAGAAACCTTATCGAAATTGAAAGAACTCAGATAATTAAATCAAAGTAAAGATTTATTAAATTTATAAATTGCAAAATACATATATTTTTGTATTCCATATACAAAGTAATAAAACATGCACCATAACACCTAATGGTGTTGATATGTATTCAATTAACATAGCAAAATCTTGAATAATTCTGGATTAACAATTGGACATACCAGTATTTGGTTCCTCTGTTTTTAGCTATAGAGAATATATTTTAAAAAATACAAAATCCATATATATATCTATATAAACCAGTAAGTTTCTTTCACTTATCAGTAAATAATCCATACAGATATAGAAGTGCAAGTAATAAATAATAATTGATATGCAATATGATGGATTTCCTAATCAATGGAATGTATGCAAGAAATGAGAAATCTTGGTACAAGTTACTCCCCTTTGTACAATTAATCATCTTAAATTTATATTGCTAGTGTCTGAGTAAAGCCACCAAAACATGCAATATATTATGACATATCTCTCTTTCTTCTCCTTTCCTCCATTCTCATTTGGTACTGAATATAGGAAATCTCTTTTTAAATGCTCTAGCTAATTTAATTATAATTTCTTTTTACTCTAATTGACATCTAATCCCATGGAATTTGAAAATAAAAAATGACTTGATCAGGAGAAAATCAAAATCTTCTTGGCTGATTAACATATATTTACAGTAAATCAAATGAAAAACCTTAGAATCTTTAATCTGCAAGAGAGAGAGAGAGAGAGAGAGAGAGAGAGAGAGAGAGAGAGAGAGAGAGAGAGAGAGAGATTGCATCATGAAATTATTTCAGTGAAACAAAATTGTCACAACCTGAATTTCATATTGCATGATAATTATAATTAATTAATCATGTCAGTTATGAGCACTGACAAGAATTAAGATGATTATTACAAGTATTTTCCATATAATACTACATTACCACTTATCTATTCATTAATACAAATAAAATATATTCTTCTTAATATAAAATTAATGACAAACAACTATAAATACATGTATAAGTCAGAGTATACATATTAATCGGTAACCTGAGACAATCTGCCATGAAATTTTCACATCAAGCATTAACAATCTCCAATCCTCAGCAATGTTCGATAATAAGATTGACTCTAAATAATCTGGAATTTTTTTATCCGTACCATAAATCTGCCTTTCACTAAGGTACATTTAATCAGTCTTGAAGTGTTAATATTACACTAATCCATTCAACAAACAGCTTGGATTAGTGGCTCCAAGAAGAACTACTACCTAGAAGTAATGGGGTTCGAGCCACTGTTGCTCCGATATGACCTTTTATTTTTTTTACTAATTTGTAAACCTTTTTTATTCTTTTATATTCATCATGGCCATAATTGCAATAAAATGCACGATTACTATAAAAAAAAATTTCTTTTTATTTTACTTCATTTATATAAAGTTTGAAGGATAAATAATATTTTTAGGATAAAAAAAAACCCACTTTGTGGCTGAGGATCGGAAAACCTTAATGTAAATTTTTTATCTTGCACTTTTCCTACACTAAATTCCTAAAAAAAAAAACTGTTACACTAGATATTCAAAACGAGTATTGAATTTAGATTGCATATACTATTCTGAGCAAATGTAAGGTGGATTACTGAATCAGGATGCTATACAACCCAAATTACATAGGCAAATTTTCACTGATGACCAATGATGGTAAATTTCAAAATGAAAAACATAACTTTGGCATTTGATGAGTAAAACATATTTAAGAATATATCTGTTATATCATAATATCATTAATCATGAGATTTCTAGAATATTTATTTAGAATATGCAAAATCCAAGAAATAAAATTATCTCAATTCTTGCAAGAAGATATCACTGGTTTACATAAAATCATGTATACAAATGTGGAGACATCAAACCATTGCACTACTCACTAACCAGTATTTTATGTATGAAATGTTCCAGCTATAAAACTAAAGTATTTTTATGATACACTATGGTAGGAGCCTTAATTTGCAAACAAAGTAAAAAATTGTCTTCAGAACATTGAATTATTTTTGCTAACCAAATCCAATAAGCATATTTAGGTAGTGTAGTTGATTTAAGTTGAACAAAAAAAAAATCACATTTGCTCTTAGATAAAATTTGTTTTGCAAAAATAACTGTTAATATTGCATTTATTCCTCTCTTTTCAAATTAATTTTTTTTTTTCAAACTGTGATATAAATATTTTTCCAAACTGTGGAATAAATTATTGATATTCATTTTAGTTCACCTGTGTAGATTTTATATTCATATTAATTGGAATAACATGACAGTATTGAATATACCATATGATCTTGTGTGTAACTCTTTTGATTTCATGTTAACAGATATAAATAAAAAAATCTACATTGAATAAATTAAATTTTATAAATCATCTTAGACTAGAATATCTTTAAAAGTTGAAAAAATATATAATTTCTTTCCATACACTGGCAGGCATCAAGCTACTGTATTCTTTGTTAAATGTATGAATCATATGCAGCAATAAATTTTTGGCTGCCTATGACTTAAACATATCATGACAAAAAGTTTTGTTAATCTCAACATACAACAAATCTGTAACATTAATGGAACATTTCAATCTTTTCCCACGTCAAATCAAAAATACAGTTTTATCCATAAACCATCAATAGTCATTGAGCAACATAAAAATTTTCTGAACAGCAAGTTTTGTTAACTGAACATATGTGTAACATGAATGGAACATATTCCAACCTTTTCATTTAAATCACGATTCGTGATGAAGTGGCTACTTCATGGAATAGTTAGTAGATAAAATGATGGAGAATGGGTGGAATCACAATCTTTATAAATACAAAGTTTCGTTGATGAATTGTGGACAATCATAACAGATTAATGATGGTTGTAAAATGAAACTAAGAAAAATATTTGGAGCATTTTAAACATTCCACTGGAGCAATAAAACATTGGTACAGTGTTGCTTCTAAAAAGATCAAAAACATTATTCGTTGTTGTAAAATAAAAAAAAAGATAAATCATAAAAGCCATATATCTACATTCCTTGGTCTCAAGCTGGATCTAATTGCACCCAAAACATGTATTATCCATATGCATTATAAAATATGGAGGTAAAATAAAAAAAAAATTCTCTATTCTAATCTAAACCCAATGAAAAATTAAGATTCCTTTGGTTTTTTTGGAGCTAAATATGCCTTATAATAAAAATTTGAGAATAATACAGTCATAGTTATTCCATAGAAAATCCCATATATACAAAACCCATGGTAAACATAGCCTATGGTTGCATGCACAAAACCGACAAAAAACTGAAATATCTGGAGCTCAGTGATGTGTCTTTTCCAAGGAAAAGACCTGTCTGGAAATAAAGCTGAAAGCCCATAGTATGTGTACAGAACGATGTGGACAAATGAGTTGTTCATGAGGTAAAAGGCAATTCCAGGCCAAGGGTACATGTGATAGGCCACGTCGCTGAGCAGGAGGATGGAGCTGTGGTGATAGACGTGGAGGAAGCTGATCTGGCGCCGCCTGTGACGAACGATCATGAAAACTGTGTCCAGGAGCTCCAGCAGCTTGGTGAGCCAGTAGACACGGTACACCGGCCTCAGTATGTCCGAGTCTCCCTTCTGGAACATGGACTTGCTCCAGAGGATTCCATTCAGGAAGCCAAAGAAAGCATAGATGCTGACCAAACTGCAGGCAAAGTTGTGGAGAATAAGGATCTGGAAAATACATGAAATGAAAATAAGGTAATGTAACATCATGTATAAATAAAACATTAAGGAATGACATATGAGAGAGAGAGAGAGAGAGAGAGAGAGAGAGAGAGAGAGAGAGAGAGAGAGAGAGCAAAAATGTTTTAATTTGTAAAAAATTAATATGTAAACTAAGACATCCACCATTATCAATAAATCAAGAACAAGAGGTTATCTTTGGAGTTACTGGAAATAAACATTGTTAACTTAAAATTTAGAAAATTTGAGCTTACAGGACGAATTTGTAAAGGAGAAGTTTTCCGCTGCCAGATAGGAGCCAGGAATATGATCATCACCAAATAACAACAACAGACAGGGAATGAGGGGAGAGACACAGTGATGGAGAGGAATCTCTGCAGGCTTTCCACACTAACTGCCATGGCTCTGTTAAAAGAAGAAATCAAATGATATACCAGTAGCTATTTAAAGTTTTAAAAAAACCCCAGACCAACTCATTATTAGAATAAGACTAACAAATAAAAAACTGTTAAAGGTTTTAAGGATCGCAAACATCAAGAGAGAACAACAATGGCAGATTTCAATACCATGAGAATTCAGTGCACATGTTTGAAGTCATGACCTTGGAAGTTAACGGTAATTGCAAAATGCAAACAAGGACACAGACACATTTTTTAACAATAAACAAATTAAATGTATTTCGATATTAATTGTTTAATTTTTGTTGTTACTTTAACCCCTTATCAGGTTGAGTTGTAAAGGACTGTTTTTCAAGACTTAAATATAATTTAATGAATAATATTTCACAAAGTTTATTTCATTTATGTAATTGTGATACCACCATCCACCTCCTACCTATACCTAAAATGACTGATAGGTTGGAATGTTCCATTGATGTTACACATTTGTTCAGATTAACAAAACTTGCAAATGCAATTGAATATTTGAATTTGTAGCTGTAAGATATTGAATCTTGCTTCAAAGGAATCGAGCACTCTGTTTAATTTAATGTTTTCTTGGAGAAAGAAATGGGTGCAGGGTCACTATACCCCTACCTATACCTAAAAAGACTGAAAACATATGCTACGAAAATTCCCTCATTCAAAGCTTGCTGAAATCTCATTTTATTATGCCAATTAAATTTTCAAATGACGAACATTATAATGATTGTTTGGCTACATTCATTCACTTAAGTCTTGATTCCACAAACAAAATTATATATTTTTTTCCCCTTCTAATTCTTAAAAATTAGGTTCAGTAAGTCATTTTTGAAAAACAACTAATAAAAATAAATGACCCTAGAAATCAATAAAAACCCTTATTTTTCCCGAGCTAGAGTATATATATACCGTAATCAGCAGCTGTGCTTGATATACATGTAGTCATCAGAAAATTTGATTCATTACATTATGTATATACCGGTACATGTCGGTACGAGATTTATCAAGTTTTTTGTAATGTATACTTACAAAATTATTCTATTATCAGCAAGAATAAATTTAACAATCAAGATTTATATAGTTAAATAAACCAGTGTAAATTAAGCTTCCCAAAAAATAATTCACTGCAAAACGGGCTTACCGTGTGTCATACAGTAAATGTGCGTAAGATAATGCTGTCCCTGTACAGCAATTTTCACGGTGATTCACCTGTTCTCTTACACCTGACAGGTTAACCTGAGTATTGATTGTGTTCAAACTTCACAAGCTGCCCTATTCAACCATTATCTGCATCTGTGAAAGAAACAAATGTGATTGTTTATATGAACATGTATTACTTAGTTGCAAAAGTGTAGGTGTATGTGTTTGCTAATAATCATAAAAAGTAAACTGTTTATCATTTTTCATCAATTTTTATGCTCTATATGGTGAATTTTTACCTTAGAGATCGAGAGAAAGAGAATTTATTTGAATTTGATTTATTTGATAATTTGACAACATTTTTAAGAAAGAAAGCAATGAACAGAATAATTCGATTATAAAAATATATTCAATATCCATAGGTTTTACTATTCCAACCAAATCCCCAAATTCCCCCCCCCCCTTAAAACCCTTTGATACCTGCATTCAAACATAGGTAATCACAGATTACTAAGCTCACCGAGACGAGGCATCACCTTTATGAGGCATCACCTTTACGAGACCACCTTTATCATATTATATGAAAATTATACTTTATGATCTTGGATATTCATGGATACTGTTTTGACACGGTACAATATCGTTTATCATCTGTTAAAAAATTGTATGATAATCATATGTTTATTTCAAACGGTATTATAAGATACAATGTTTATCAATACAATAATATAAAATACAATATTGCATCCTATCATACTTACAATTTATATCATATAATACAATAAAATACTGTAATAACAATGATGAGATATGATATTGTAACATATGATATGACATTGTATTGTGTTATGATTAATTGTATTTTATCACATAATACAATACCATAATATGTAATACAATATACTTTGAGTATTATATAAAACAATATCATATCACATAATACATCATAATATTGTAACATATGATATTTTATTGTATAATATAGTATGATATTGTATTGTATGATAATGTATCATATTTGATACATAATATGATAGTTTCATATGATACAATATAATTTGATAAAACGTTGTATCATATCAAATGATACAAAATCATGTGATATAGTAAAATATTATATAATACAATATCATATTATACAAATTGTATCATATGATACAATGATATATATTACAATATCATATAATACAATTTCATGTGATATAATCATGATATA
Organism: Magallana angulata; assembly: GCF_025612915.1. Taxonomy (NCBI): domain Eukaryota; kingdom Metazoa; phylum Mollusca; class Bivalvia; order Ostreida; family Ostreidae; genus Magallana; species Magallana angulata. The sequence goes on from NC_069120.1 coordinate 29,684,586, forward strand.
TTATATAAACCAATATCATACTATACAACATTTTATGACGACATGATGTTATATAATATAACAATATCATATCATACGATACAATATTCTATATTACAATGTCCTACGTAACAGTATCATGTGATCATATAATAAATAAATAATATAATATTATATTATACAATATTGTATCATAATATACTATACTATTTATAACCATATCATGATACAATATATCATATCATAAAATATCAAAAAAATTGATACAATATCATATCGTATCATATAACTTTTTCCATTATAACATATGATATTACATTGTATCATATTAAACAATAGTGTATCATATCATACAATAATTTATCATAGGAATCATGTTATATCATTTAACAACAAACACATCTATCTATTAAGCTGGTTTGAGTGAGGTAGGAGATTTTTTTATCATCCTTGATAATGGAGATCAGGCTCTGCATCTGAAGCTACATCTGCATTTCATTTATAATATAGTAAAATCAACTATGCAAGCTATTATCTATTAAACATGTGACCTGTTCCAAAAAACTAAACCTCATCCAGCATCCGAAACCTATGGCTCAGATTCAGCATTCAAGCCTGTCTGGTGCATCAGTATCATAAGACGCACCATCCATGCAAGTTTGGTGAAGTAATGACCAGTAATAGCTAAGATAAAATCATCAGAGGGCACCTGCAACAAAAACTTTAACCAGCTCTAAAAACCTTAACCTCCTCCAGCATCCGAAACCTATGGCTCAGATTCAGCATTCATGCCTGTCAGGTGAATCAGTATCATAAGACACACCATCCATGCAATTTTGGGTGAAGTTGGGACCAGTAATAACTAAGATTTTTTTTTTAACATCCTTGATAATGGAGATCAAGCTGTTTATCTGAAACTACCTCTGGGATCCATTCATATTATAGTTCAATCAGCTATGCAAGTTTTAAAATAGTATTACTATCTATAAAACATGTGACCTGTTCCAAAAAACTTAACCTACCTTAACCTTAACCAGCATCTGAAACCTATGGCTCAGATATCATCAGCATTCAAGCCTGTCTCGAGCATCAGTATCATAAGATGCACCATCCATGCAAGTTGGGTGAAGTTAAGACCAGTAGTAGCAAAGATATAATCATCAGAAGGCCACTGCAACAAAAACTTTAACCAGCTCTTAAAACCTTAACCTCCTCCAGCATCCGAAATCCATAGCTCAGACTCAGCATTCAAGCCTGTCTGGTGCATCAGTATCATAAGACGCACCATCCATGCAAGTTTGGTGAAGTTAAGACCAGTAGTAGCTAAGATATAATCATCAGAGGGCACCTGCAACAAAAACTTTAACCAGCTCTAAAAATCTTAACCTCCTCCAGCATCCGAAACCCATAGCTCAGATTCAGCATTCAAGCCTGTCTGGTGCATCAGTATCATAAGACACCACCATCCATGCAAGTTCGGTGAAGTAAGGATCTGCAGTTCCTTAGATATTGCTATCAAAGGGCACCTGCAACAAAAACTTCAACCTGCTCCAAAAACCTTAACCTCCTCCAGCATCTGAAATTTAGGACCCAGATTCAGCATCCAAGTCTTTCAAGTCCATAAGAAGGTCCAGATGCATCATCCATGCAAGTTTGGTGAAGACAGGACAAGTAATAACTTAGATACAGGACCTGCAACAAAAACTTTAACCAGGTCCAAACGCCGACGCCGAGGGTGTAGCATAAGCTCCCCTTGACTTCATCTCGGTGTGCTAAAAAGGGGTCCAAACACACATCATCATGATTATTTAATTTTAAATAATTCAGTACACTGAAACATATTGAACTAGCTTGAAACATCTATCGATCCACTTATATCCTCCTGAAGGGTTCTTATTTTCAAACAATCAAAACTAAAGAGATAAAAATTATTTTAAAAATAGACCACATCATTAATTGCATATGTTTTAAAATAGTGACCTGGCTTGAAAAATAACCATGTTGAAATGCCCTAGCTATTCATCCTTTTCACTCAATTTGTGTATGTTTAGATCGAAACTCATAACAATGTATCTATAAACGCTCCATCTGCGGATTATTATTAACTTGTCCGTATCCATAAGCACCTGTCTCATTTAATCTCCCCATTTGTGTTAACAATACAAGTTTAAATCTTTATTCAATATAACATGGGAAAATGAATATGTCCTAGAAAAATATACACATTATAAACAAATTATAACAATTTTTCTAGTTATTGACAATCACAGCATGTACAGTCACAATTGGTAGTACAATCCTGATCATGCATTTTATAAAGAGCTGACAACTTTTTGGTTACCAAAATTTTAGTGAAGGGGAGGGGGGGGGGGGGAGCTTTGAGTGCACGTAAATTTTCTACAATTCAATGGAGAAGATCAAACATTCCACTGACTTTAGAGAAAGATTCACATAAAAGCTAGACAAACTGAATAAATACCTTGTATGTTTAACAAAAACTGAGATTTCTTGTAGAGTTTTAGAACCTAATTCAGCATTATTGGGAGGCTCACCATTAGTTTAGCTCCCAAGGACCAGTATGTTCCTCCTCACTTATTATAATAGATAAACCATATGAAAAATATGAATGAAGAATTCCTGTCCTATAATACCTTTTATGTCCTTTAGAGTGAGGATTCACATAGAGGAAACAAAGTACATGTAAGTTATCTAATTGATCTAACCACACAGAACACATGGCATGTTTCACCTAAGTGGAGTCTTCCTTTAGAGTACTAGCACACACTCAATGATATGAATGAGGACTTCCTGGTTTTATCTATTGCAACCTCATTCCCATTGCAAAATAATTTTACATGTAATTTGGCATTTATTTATAGGTGAAATTGATCTGAATATAACTGGATTTAATATAATCTGCATGCATGCAAAATATTAAATTTTTATCAATTTCTATCAGTCTATAAATCTTGTGTCAGTTTATATATTTTGCATCATTGTTTCAGTGACAGTCAAAAAAGACTGTTTTACTCATATTCATCATGCATACATGTTATCTAAAATTCTATATTTACAAATTTATACTCATTTTATAAAAGAGTTAGGCATTTACAAAAGTCATGCAGAATTTACTACAATTGTAACTACATTTTTTTTTACATTTCAAATCAGTAAAATATACATGGCATTGCATTCTTACTCAGCCAAAAGGAGCTAGTATGAGACCACAGGACCACACAGCTCACATTGGACAAAGCAATCAGGGACTTATTAAATCTCTAAAAATTTTAAAAACTCTTATAAAATGATGTTACAATCATTCAAATTTCACACAAACATTACCCATAGATTTTTTAACAAGATTAACATTTACTCATACCATCTTATATATATCTTAATATCAATTCAACAATTCTTTATGTTCAAAAGAATTTTTTCAATCTATTTTAAAAAAAAAATATTTATAAAAATAAAATTGTATCCTGCCGGCTATCAGGTATTTCCAATAGTCATGTGTTTCTATAGTTTATTTCAAGTTTTCTCCAAAATGACATCATCTTTTTAATGAATTCCGACACTTGACGTACGGAGTCTCCTTTTGTTTTTGATACATTACCCTAGTTATGCTGCTTACAAAGATTTAAATCACACAATCAAGAGACTAGTAAAATACAATTTTTTACTATAACTTTAATATAAGTCATTAAAATTGCTTATAATATCACAATATCTAAACTTGCTTAATGTTTTGTAAACTATTCTTCTGATGTCGTATTTTCATGCTAATATTATTATGCGACTTTGTAAAGTTTTTCTTCATATTGAAGCCAAAGATTGCTATAATTAAATTACGATTTAAGTGAATTGAAATAAAAACTTAAAAACAATTGAAAACATTATTAGATATATTTATAAGGTTATTTCACATTTATTTTAATTACCATTGAAGAAATTTGATATAAATCATACTATCGAAAAACATTTTTAATGGTTAATAGCGGCATCAAGTTTATTTAATATGTATAAAAACACATTTCTGTGATTTAGTATCAAAGATTTTCGATGCCATGTCTGAGGCTAAAAATGATATAGTTTTAAAATTGTTGACTAGAGAGACAATCATTAGAAACATCGTTTAGAGATCCACTATAGGAAACCATGACGTACGCCAGGATGCTGTAAGAGTTACAAACAGTGACCTGCATTTCTTTTGTTTTAAATTAAATAAGCTTAAATGATAACTCATTACAACAGGACATGTGCATGACATTTCTTGCTATTTTCAACGTGAGCAAATAAAATTATTTTATCCCCCCCCCCCCCCCAAATTAAATTTTACCTGTTTTCTACTACCGGGATATCTTATGCTCAGGTGAGCTGATAAAGGTTGAATTTCAAATTAGCAACTTTGCAATGTTACACTGATGGTGAGATCAGACCGTCTTTATGAATGAATAAACTTGCAAAAATAAATAGCGGAATTTATTTACCGTAGTTTTAGGGCATCCTCTGTCACACCATGTGCATGCACCATCAAAATGTTTTTGATGTGATGGTGTAGATCCGGTTTTAATTTTATATAATGAAACTCTAATAAACGAAGATACAAGAGACATAAATAACAATATTTATGTCTCTGAGTAAACATGGTAAATCGTGCAATTAAAACATTTTTAAACACTTAAATAACATAGATCTTTGAATTTTACAAAAGTTCTTAGATGAAATTAAATGTTAAAAATTTTACATCATTTTTTTTCTCTTTTGCTATTATTTACACATAAAATATAAAAACGAAAACAATCAAAATTTTTATTTTCATTCACATATTTATAGCTTTTTTTTTAAACATTAGAAAATTTGAATTGAAAATGTTACTGGAATGCTTCAACTAATGTGTACATAGTAGGGATGGCACAACCCCTAGTTTATTGCATGTTTTTCTCATTTTAGTCAAATTAAATTATCCAGGTAGAGCGCATGCGTATTGCTGAAGCTCCACGAAAGCAGAAAGATGGACTACTTCCGAAAGTATTTGAGTACACCTCAAGGGACTGCTGGGCAGCCCACGGGTGTTGAAACGGTACAACGATATTTTAAAACACTATTCATATATCTATATTCAGAGCTTCGTTGATATACAGTTCAATGCAATAGTTCTCCTGGAAAATTACTGTAACCGGCAGTTCGAGTTTTCTCTACTGCCTACAATAAACGTAAACAAACATATTGGTATGAAATTAACGCAAAGAAAAGAGTATTCATTGTTTGATGTCAAGATTGCATAATTATAAATGCTAATATGTAAACGGTGTGACCGTTGGACCGAACGCAGATTTAACACAATGCAGTTCGATTTTTGTATGATAAAATCTATTTTAAAAAACGCATACAGTAGGATCCGCCAGCCTACTCATACCATTCGTCAAAGTTAAACTAAACGTCGCGTGCTCAGTGTACATTATGACGTCATATTTCAGACGTAAAACGTTCAAGTTTTGTCTTCGGAAATAGCCGAAGAGAGTTACGTGATTCCGAACTTTTTTTTATTTCTTCTTTCATTGTTCATCAATTAAATTCATATGAATGCCGCTGTAATGACATTAAATATTTCATTAAGTATCTAAAAGATCAGTTCCTTGACGTTTATGTTTTTATTTTCCATCTGATAATTTGATAAGACATACATAGGACAAGTCGTGTTTCTATCTTGAAGCACTACTGAAACTTATCTGGTTTCCTTTTTAATTTCTTTTAATTCAAATTACCTTCAAATGTAACATTGGAACTTATTTAATCGAGTTAAGGGGCAATAAAGATCGATAAGTACCAGTCAATCAATGACCGAACTAACTTTTTAAAAACAAAATGGCTGCCAATATGGCGGCGCCCAGGGCTGGAAGAACTTTTTTTTGGCCTTAGTACCCCTGATTCAACTTTCATTTTTCACTGATTTTCATATATATACGTGTTACCATTAATCCTCGCTTCGCGAGGCGGGCTTCGCCCGCCTCTCGCTGCGCTCGGTATTACAGTGAAATAATTAGAAAAGTAATACTTCCAGTTCTATCAGTCATCGCGATATGAACTTTGATATAGCGATGCCACTAAGGCCTACTGGCCTGCAACGAGAGGCGTGTTCAGCAGAGCGAATGCTTGAAAGGGCTCACCAAAATGTGTGTTTCAGGTATACCGCCCACACGCACCATCTCTGCTGAACACACCTCAATACTCGCAAAGTTACTTTTCTCGCCAGAGCATTGTTACATCAATTTTCATATATGATTTTATGTGTTGATAAAATGATGTAACAATGCACTGAGGAGAAATGGTCATTGGCGAAAATCGATCGTATGCCAGTATACATTAAGATGTCATGAATTTTGGTTTAGAATGCTCTTCATTGAGCTACTTTCTCTCAAGCACCACAATCGACCTCAATAAGTTTTGTTAAATTCACACCTTGACTGAGAGTAGCATGGTGTAGAGTTTAAAACAAATTCAAAGGCAATTCAAGTAACTACATCTGTAGTAAGATGACTGCAGATTTTTTTTTCACAGAACGTGTAAGGAAATTAGGTAGATATGTCTTAAAGTAGTGCAAATTTCTCTGGGACATAAAGTGCAAATTTCTCTGGGACATAAATTGCAATTTTTTTTTTGCATGTATGGACTGTAGCTCTATGGTCTGTCTGTCCAAAATTCTGTCCAGTTACTGTTCTGCAGCTAAAGTTATGGTAAACTGCAGAACTATTAGCCAAATACCAATGCTTTCCAAATACTATTTCTCGTTAGTGCATTGCTATCTCATTTTATAAAACATAGATATATGGTTGATGCAATAATTCATAAATATATGTGCAAAAAATGATGCAACAAGGTATTTGTGAGAAATGGTGCTTAACGAGAAATGGTCTTGTCCATGAGTATAGGTTTTATTGAGATTTTACAAGATTTAAAGATTTATGTACAAGATTTTATTGCATAGATACAGAACTGTATTTGTAAATGGACCAGTGGTGAAGTGTAACACTATTAGGCTCAATGAAAAAGAAAAAAAAAAGTATAAAATTCAATAAATGTCGAAAATGATATGCCATTTAAGAATTAAATTAAGTTTAATATAAACGTATTTGGTGAATTGTAGGTTGAACGTCTTGTGGATAGGGTACAGTCTTCTACCTTACTCGATGACAGAAGAGATGCAGTCAGGGCACTTAAAGCCATGTCAAAGGTTTGATATATATTAGGGATTGCAACAGTTAACTGGTTACTCCATCAGAATGATGGCAATTTGTTGCAAAATCAGTATCAGTTTGTCTTAAAGAAATCTAAATATTTATTATGAAATTTTTGAGGATTTAATTTTGATTGTTCATTGACATTAAACATTTGGAGCAAGATAAGGCCTTCAAGGGAAATCAATGTTGGGGCAGAAAAGATTATGATTACTGTAAGAATACCATATATTACAGCCCAACATGTCCAACTTTTAAAAAATCGTTAAAGATCACTGTTACCAGATATTTTTACAAGTAACCTTCTAGTGTAACTGCGACTGAGAATTGCAAATTTTAACATATACAGAATATTAATTGCATATTTTGTCATAGTAGTGGTAAATTGTACAAAAATTAGAACGCAATATGCCGTAAGTTTATGTATTTTGTTAAGATAATCCAGTCAATCAAGAGAAACAAGTTGTTTTGAGTAACTGAAATAAACTTATCATCTATAAATTAACACTTTAATGAAAAACAATATTATATAATTGTTAAGATTATTCACCTGTTAGGTATACTTTCATCATTAATAGCGACCCTTGTGACTGATTTCAGAAATTTCGCTTGGAAGTTGGAACACAAGCAATGGATGTATTGGTACAAACACTGGAGACAGATAGGTATTAGTGTACACAATTTAAAAGATAATCTTTATGTAGCCTTACTTCAGGAGATGAGAAAATATCAAGGTCAATTGAATTTTACAACCGTATATTCATTATTTAGATAATTTTCATGAAATTTCTAGCCAAATGACCTTGTGTGAACAAGCATGCAGTTAACGCAACATTGAAGCCACTATGGTCTTTAATTTACCTCTTAAAATTTGATGTCATGGAATTCAATATTTTTCCATATGATAAGACATGTATCAATCATAAACATACCCCAAATGAAATTTGCACTTGATGTTTTATAATTCCAATATGATGCATTTTGATTTTTTTTTTGTTAGGAGTGACTCTGAAATAACAGGATATGCACTGGATGCTCTTTGTAATGTTTTATCCAATGAACCTTTAGATGATGGTAAGAAACCTTTTTTCCATCATATTTATGTTTTTGTAATATGTACAGTACATGTATCATTCAACAGTTCTAATGTAAAAGTAAAATAAGGGGTTTCTATATCCAATCAAATCTACGAAGCACTTCCACATTTCTGATTATGATATCAATTTTGAGTGTTTAGTGATGATGTACATGTAGACATAAAAAGTTTATTTGATGTACTTACATGCTTGTGTTGTTCTTACATGCTTGGGTATGCATTATTTACTTTGAAGTCATTTAAAATTGTTGGACCGGCCCAATTAATATACATATATTTGTTTGTGTTAAAGAGATTCATTCAAGTCTAGGTTATAAAAAGTGAAGTTTTAGTAAAAATAGCCATAATTTTCAATCCAATTTACACTCTAGACGATGAATCCAATATGCCAGCTAACCTTCCAGGAGATTTAGGAGCCCAGTTTACAGAGATATTTACTAAAAAACACGAAAATGTTTCATTGCTGCTTTCCCTCTTGGAGGTTTGTCTATTGTTAATCCTTAAATTTTTCTTACCATGAAAAAATAACGAGAAAATAATCAACTGTAACAAATTAATTGAACCACCTGATTCAATACACTGTACTAATAGGAATTCTATTTTGCAGGAATATGATTTTCATGTGAGATGGCCAACAGTAAAGTTACTGACTATTCTACTGACCAATAAAGGCAAAGATCTACAGGAAGCCATCCTCGTCAGCCCTATGGGAGTCTCCAAACTAATGGACTTGTTGTCCGACAGCAGAGAAATCATCCGCAATGATGTAGGTATATTCTGCCAAAAGCTGTAAAAGAATAGTCTATAGTTACATGTGTATACCTGTACTGTTGACGTGTGATGGTTTGATGCATACAAGTACATTTTGTATTTCTGCTAGTTTTATTTTAAGATAAAAATTACTGGGTCCTCACTACAAATAAAATGAATTTAACTTAAATTAACAAGCGCTAGCTCTGTTTATTGTTAAATGTAGATAGATGATCTAAATTACAAAAAATGCTCTTTGTTACTGGACCTTATAAACCATAACAGACTCTAGAGAGAGCAGAGTATTATATAGGAATCATCATTTAATCATTGTCCTGTATTACTTAAAGAAAAAGAAAATCTATTTCTGAGAAATTAAGCCCTGTTTAGTTTGTAAAGAACAGAGAAAAAAATGAACAATTTTTGTACATTTTCAGATATGTGTCCATGTATTATGAATATTAATTTTCTATCTTTAATTATAATATGAATGTACTACATACATGTATCTATATCTTCAGGCATTGCTGTTACTTACCCAGCTAACCAAGGGCAACACAAACCTTCAGAAGATTGTGGCATTTGAGAATGCTTTTGAGAGATTGCTGGACATTGTGCGAGATGAGGGCAACAGTGATGGAGGTATTTTTTTGTGATTGAACTTTACTCACCAGTTGAAAAATTAGAAGTATTTTTAATTCATAGGTGGGTAAAAAAAGGAGTTAACTATAGTTTAATGTTGCATTTGTTCAATTTTTCTATCCGAATATTATATTTATTATTTTATGAACATTATCATGTTTTATTTCAGTTGTATTATAAATCTTTTTGCAAGTACATGTGTATTCTAAACTCATTAAAAGCAATGTCCAGGAATTGATGGAAATTATTGGGAAGGCCTTATGCATTGTCTATTAGTAAACCTTAGTCAATGCTTTTGGCCTCAAATGTAACAAGTAAACAAGACTAAATACACTGTATTAATTAACCACAATAAATTTTCCAGGTATAGTAGTAGAGGATTGTCTTCTTCTGCTGACTACACTTTTGAAGAATAACTCGTCCAACCAGAATTTCTTCCGAGAAAGCAGCTACATTCAGCGCCTCACCCCCTACTTTGACCTAGATTCACAGCACACCCATTCACAGGCAGGCTGGTCTGCCCAGAAAGTGACCAACCTTCATCTCATGCTGCAGGTTAGCTGCTACTAACAGAAATGACTTTTTAATATATTTACTTTCACCCCGTTTAAATACTTGTGCACAGATCTCATTTACATGTGTACATATTAAAATTTCTGCATTCATGAATGAAATTGACTGTACATTTTAATGGGATGCTTTTTTTAACATTTTAGTAGATGTACATTTTATCATAATCAATGAAATTGTATACAGGACAACTTTTTTTCACGACAGCTTTATTTTGTAATTTATCAATAATTAACAGGATTCTTAAAATTCTTTTTTGTGACCAAGCCTATGTAGATAACCTAAGGCCATTTTGAAAGACATGGAACTGTTAATTTGCACCAAAACTGATTCACAGTGATGAGGTTCCTGTGAACCTGAAATTTTTTGCCAACATGAATAAAACTTGGTTTACAGTACATGTATATTCAAGCAATGTTGAAAAAAATGAAGATATAATAGCCAGATCTCCCTCCTATTGTAGCTGGTGCGATGCCTTGTGTCCCCCAACACTCCCCAGCAACAGGTCACGGCCTGTCAGCGGACCATGTTCCAGTGTGGTAAGTATAACCAACTGACTGGTACCTAGTACTTGTACTTATACTGAGAAAGGTGTTAAATTTTAAGATTTAGACAGTAAAACTATTTCATAAATATATTATACAAGTATTTTTAAAAAAAGTTTCAGTGAACTTACTATATACTTTCAGTTTGGAGAGATTAATGTGTAGTGAATCTTTCTTTTGCAGGTTTATTGAAACAGCTTTGTACGATTTTGATGGCCAGTGGGGTTCCTGCTGATGTCTTGACAGAAGTAAGCAATTTTTTATGTGATTGTAACTTGCATCTTTTGCTACATGTGAATTAATAATGCGTTCAATGTTACATTACATTCACATGTATTGCAGAAATTTTATGTAATGAGCTGGATACATTGTACAAATTTAAATGATGAGTACCTTGTGTGTATGTGTACAATAGATGGCTCGATTGGTCATAATATTCCACTTCTTTATTTTAGACCATCAATACCGTTGCAGAGGTCATAAGAGGGAATTTACAAAACCAAGAATATTTTGCCTCTGTTATGGCTCCTTCAAATCCTCCAAGGTGTGTTACCATTTCATGTTGTCGTACTGTTTTGCCCCCCCCCCCCCCCCTTCCAAGAAAATCCTTAAAAAATGAAAATCATATTAACAAAAGACAAGACAGTTCCTTATGTTCATATATACAGTATGTGTTTATGGCATACCTATAGAATATTCTGTATAACTTCTGTCTCTCTATATATAGACCTGCCATAGTTGTTCTGCTGATGTCTATGGTGAATGAGAAGCAGCCCTTCCCCCTGAGGTGTGCGGTACTGTACTGCTTCCAGTCCTTCCTGTATAAGAACGAGGTGGGCCAGTCTCAGATCGTCACCACTCTACTGCCCACCTCCTCAGATGGTGAGTCTGTTTGTTCTGACAATTTATGTATCGCTTGTATCCATTAGTCAGCAAACCAAGTGTTTCTCCAGATGATAAGTAACAATATGCTGTTTAGCAAGTAATGTACAATAGAGCTATAACTTGACTGTACTACATTTTCATGTTTTTAGAATAGATGACTCCCACGTGCAGTTTATTGTGTAGATTTTTATGTTTCATTGTATGAACAAAGTTTGAACCTGATCAGTATAATTTCATGAGAAATGTTGAGCAGCCTTTTCATGTTGATTCATATCTTTTAATCATGACACAACGAACTTACAAGTATTATCTTCTGTGCTGGAAGAAGAATGATTTTAAACTTGCTGATAACAATTCGCTTCATAGGTAAAATTAAAAATTACAATATTTCCATATATTCTTCAGCAAACCAGATAACAGCTGGACAGTTACTTTGCGGTGGTTTGTTCAGTGCCGACTCCTTATCCAACTGGTTTGCAGCGGTGGCAATGTTGCATGCCATCCAGGATAATGGCACGCAGAAGGAGCAGCTGTTACGAGTGCAGCTAGCAACCAGCATCGGCAGTCCCCCGGTGTCTCTGTTACAGCAGTGCTGCAATATACTGGCACAGGTAAGACTGAGACTTGATCAGAGGCAGTGAATACATGTATATACGGCTAATATATTATTTTTCAGGACAACAGAATTTATTTTGTCAAAATTTATATTTATGTAATCTTGATGATCTTGAATAATTAGTGTGTTAATTTTCATTGATATTTTCTCTTAAGAGGGGTCTACCTTGTTTACTAGAATTCCTTTGTTTGATACTTCTTGATGTATGGTAGATCAAAATGCCATGTAAAATTACCGGTACATGGTTTCAAGGGATACACATGTATGTAACTTACATGTAAAAATTAAAGCTACATGTAATGTTGTAGCATTTTATGTACATGTACAGACAGTTCTCATCAACAATGCTGAAATGAATAATATTTCTGTATAATATTTCTGTAGGGCGGGAGGTTCCAGACCCGGGTAGGTCTGCTGCAGCTGCTGTGTGCCTGGATGATTGACTCCCCCATCACTGTGGCTCACTTCCTCGCCAACACCGCCAACGTACCATATGTATCCTTTGATAGTCAGTCTGCCATTCCAAAGATTCATTTGTCATAAAAAAGAACTGAACCGAGTAGAGACTTGGAATTTGATATCAAAGGGCAAGGTCAAAGATGGATGTCATTAAATGGGAGAGGTTTATGATAGAGGTCAAATGTCAAGTTTTCTTCCGTTACTTTATCATTATCAGTGTTACATTGTTTCACATCACATCTGTAATCTTAAATTTTTTGGATAAAATCTCAATAACTTCCTTATGATTGAAATTGTGTACCAGGAAATGCTATGGAATTTTAAGGGACATTTACAGGCTGTTTCAGCTTTACATCAATTGAAGAGTTTCCTTAGTTGTCTGTTAGCTAATTACACAAGTTTCAGCCTCTGACAGTGATGAGAATGAGTCCATTGTGCAGGGTCTGTGTGCTTTCCTTCTGGGGATTACTGTTCTGTATAATGATGAACAGAATGAAACATTTAATAAGTACGTACAAATGTGAACTATCATAATTTTTGGTTTAGCAATACATGTCTCTTGGAAAACTCCAAATAGAATTTAACATAACAGTACAAGTAAACATAGCTAATGACAATAATTAGCTTGTCAGCTGGCTTGCTGAAGTTCAATACTTGTATGGTACATGTATTTGTATACATTGTACAACTATAAATATTTTGTTTGGGGCTTTATGTGTGGGCCAGAATGAAGAATATTTTAGTACTGTTACACATGTATAATGCATAGAAAACAAAGTTAGATGCTTGAAATACTGTTAGATAATATGTTGTGTTTTCATTGTTTGCAATCTTTTTTACTTGCAGGAGTTCACTTAGACAAATTATTGAAAAAAGAATAGGACTAGAAACTTTTACAGAAAAATTATCACAAGTTCCTAAGAATGAAAGTTACACGAAAGCAGCGAAAAAACCACACGTTAGCTACAAGCAGTCAAGTGAAGTTACCTTTGATTATGAATTCACAAGGATATTTAAAGCTTTAGAGGGTAAGACTGAAAGAATGGAAAGGATTGAGAGAGAGAGAGATCTATAGCAATGTTTTTTAAAATGCAATTTACATTTAAATGAGCCAAATTGTAGTTGTCTCTGCATAATTTTGAAGTTGTTGGACAATTTAAAAATTAAGTTCTGGTTATTGCAGTGGATGCTTTAGATGCTGTATCAACTGATGCCGGGAGGAAGGAAAATAAAGCAAAGTTAGCAAATCTTCAACAACATGAACTGGTGGTCAACCAGTATAAAGACATCATACAAGAACAGGTACATGTATTACGTTTTTGGAGAAACAGCAGTGATTGTTTCAAAATCCAGTGAAAAAAACTGAAACCTATAATTGTGTGTTAATAGAAGTCGTAGGAAAATGTATACAGTACCTGTGTCAAAGGGATATGACAGATATTGGATTCATGATAAGATAACATAAATGTTAATAGTTCTAGAACAGCACTCAAGAGATGGGGTTTCTCTTAATAGTCAAAATATTTATAAAACTTGCAAAGTGTAACTTGATTAGATCTTGCTCTGAATGTTAACCTAAAAGTATTTCTCTTTGTTCAGAAATTTAATGTGTTTTTTTTTCCCTTTTTGCAGAACTACAGTGTACATGTAAGTTTTTGTATTGATATAGGATCAAAGACTGAATGATCTTCAGCAGCAGTTCCTAGAACTCCAGTCCAAACATTCCATGTCCGGGGAAGAGATCCGACAGCTGAAGGATCAGGTGCAGCAGCTCAAGGACCAGAACTCCCTGCTCAAAGTTCAAAAAGGTGGCACAGCTCAACAGTGTTCATTCTATCATCTAGTTTGTTAGAGATACTGAAGTGTTATAAATGATGAGTTCAGATTGTACATGTATTTGATGGATAGTTTGCATGAATGTGAATCTACTAATGATTTACAAAAGAATTTTCATTCATTATGTGTAAAGTTATAACAAAGTTAGAGATACATGTACTAGTGAAAATAGAGATATTTGGGGAGGGGGGGGGGGGGGGGGGGGTTAGCTCTAACCATGACAACACAGTGTACATTTTAGTATTGATTTTAATGTTCACATGTTTTTTACATTCATGTATGTGTGTATTTATAGGTGCTCAGAGTAATCCAGCAGCTGATGCCAGAAAGGACGAGGAGATCCGCTCCTTGCAAGACCAGCTGGAGAAGATGAGATTAGACAACGCCAACAAAGACTCGGCCATAGAGAAATTAGTAAGCAATGAAATCAAAATGTCTGAAGCTAGGCTCAAAGATTTTTAACCGGGTTTTCCAACGGAAAAATCCGGTTATTAAAATGGTGAAAATGGCGGGCGGGCGGGCGGGTGGGTGGGCGGCTGCCAAAAGGGTACCCTCATTGTACGGATAACTCCTCCTACTGTTTTCAAGATAGGAAGTTGTTCTTTTGCAGATCAATTGTACATATATCAGAGGTGTGCATATTGCTAGAATTTTGATTTCTGATTATTTATGAAAAAAATACCAGCTTTTGAACTTAGTCATTTTTTGGCAAAATATTGCATATAGGGTACCCTCATTGTACGGATAACTCCTCCTACTGTTTTCAAGATAGGAAGTTGTTCTTTTGCAGATCAATTGTACATATATCAGAGGTGTGCATATTGCTAGAATTTTGATTTCTGATTATTTATGAAAAAAATACCAGCTTTTGAACTTAGTCAGTTTTTGGCAAAATATTGCATATAGGGTACCCTCATTGTAAGGATAACTCCTCCTACAGTTTTCAAGATAAAAAGTTGTTCTTTTGCAGATCAATTGTACATATATCAGAGATGTGCATATTGCTAGGATTTTGATTTCTGATAATTTATGAAAAAAATACCAGCTTTTGAACTTAGTCATTTTTTGGCAAAATATTGCATATAGGGTACCCTCATTGTACGGATAACTCCTCCTACAGTTCTCAAGATAGGAAGTTGTTCTTTTGCAGATCAATTGTACATATATCAGAGGTGTGCATAATGCTAGAATTTTGATTTCCGATAATTTATGAAAAAAATACCAGCTTTTGAACTTAGTCATTTTTTGGCAAAATATTGCATATAGGGTACCCTCATTGTACGGTAACTCCTCCTACAGTTCTCAAGATAGGAAGTTGTTCTTTTGCAGATCAATTGTACATATATCAGAGGTGTGCATATTGCTAGGATTTTGATTTCTGATAATTTATGAAAAAAATACCAGCTTTTGAACTTAGTCAGTTTTTGGCAAAATATTGCATATAGGGTACCCTCATTGTACGGATAACTCCTCCTACAGTTCTCAAGATAGGAAGTTGTTCTTCTGCAGATCAATTGTACATATATCAGAGGTGTGCATAATGCTAGAATTTTGATTTCCGATAATTTATGAAAAAAATACCAGCTTTTGAACTTAGTCATTTTTTGGCAAAATATTGCATATAGGGTACCCTCATTGTAAGGATAACTCCTCCTACTGTTTTCAAGATAGGAAGTTGTTCTTTTGCAGATTAATTGTACATATATTAGAAGTGTGCATATTGCTAGGATTTTGATTTCTGATAATTTATGAAAAAAATACTAGCTTTTGAACTTAGTCATTTTTTTGGCAAAATGTTGCATATTGGGGAACTCCATTTCACTGGATACGGGTTGACATGGATTATTGATACAGTTCACATAAAAGAAAACCCTGTTTGCTGTCACATTGACAGCTTTTCACTTGTTCAAATTTAAAAGTCAACTGAGGTGCTGCTTGTTGTGAAGCTGATTTAGGCTCCCTAGGAGTATTGTTTATCTTTCCTCTTGATACCAATTCAACTCAAAGTTTGATGCAATTCTTTTTTTTTTTTCAGAAAACAGATGTTACAGTTCTTGAAGCTAGAGTTGTAAATAGTTCAGAGGAGGATAAAGAAAATATTGTTCCAAGTGAATCAGAAATTTTACAAAACACCATTAGTAGACTTCAAAGTGATTTACAAGAACTTCGAACAAGTGCAGCAGAAAAAGATAACGAAATTAGCCGTTTAAGTGTTCAAAACAATGAGGCTGAGGGTCAGATTCAGTCTCTGGTAAGTATTTAGGGTGTTTCAAGGTTTGAAAAAATTACCATCTACAATAAATTGCTGTAGGTGATTGTAAGTAAATGTAGAACAATTATAATACATAGCTTAAATATATTACAGAAACAAAGATTAGAGAGCAATGCTGAAACCCAGGCAGATCCAGCCCAACTTGCCAAACTAATGGAGGAAAAAATGACATTACAAGAAAGAGTTAAAAAGTCAAATGAAGAGAATCTAAAGCTACTGGATAAATTCAATGTATGTGCATGTCATGTAGTTTGTTTTTGATTTTATGTATTGTACACTGTGATATGTAAAAAGATCGGAATACAATTCAATTTTATGAGAAGAATTCTCAAAATGAAAAAAAAAGCTCTTGACAATCCACCTCTAAAGCTTGTTATCAGAAATTCATTTATACCAAGCAACATTTGATATTAAAGTATATACATGAACTAAGTTTTAATTTACAAAACTACAGTATTATTGAGCAAGGTCCTTGACTAACCCTGTATTTCTATTTGGAATAAATTGTTGTGTACAACATTGTAGAAAATGGAGGAAGAGAAGAATAGTGTAGTGAGCGAGAAGGAGGGAGTCCTAGAGGAACTAGATACGCTGAAGAAGGAACAGGAAGACTTACTGGTGCTGCTGGCTGACCAGGACACAAAGATCGCCAACTACAAGAAACTACTGAAGGAGAATAATATCCCTGTAAGTCGGAGACACTCCTTATTTCCTTTTACATGCTATATACAATGTAATTATGTATTACATGTACCTGGTACATGTATTATATTTGAAATAGAAATGTCTCCAGACAATGTCGCTTCAGATATATAGAATACCATTAACAAAATACATCATTTTATGTGTTCTTTATAAATACTATGTATATATTTTTATCTCTTTTTGTAGGTGGAAGATGATGATGACGATGAAGATGATGATTTAGATGACGATTTGGATGATGATTAAACCAAGATTGATTCGACTGAATTTTAGAATGGGAAAAAGATAGTGCAAAAGGATTTGATATTTTACATGTGCATGTAATATCAAAAACAGGTCAAGTACCTGTATACCATAATGGAGAAAATGACAGCTTGTTTTAAAGAGATGAATCTTGTCTGTGATAGAAAGAATGTTTATAAAAAGTGCAATTGTTCAAGAACATTTATTTGAAAACCAGCAATTAGTAGTTCCTTATAGATTTCTACCATACACATGATACGTGAAAACCAATCTTCATGTACATTAATCGGTCTTGTTCATGTGTGAGAGATGGAAGTTTTAGCTATGTATGTTTGAAAATTAAATGATTTTAGAATTATTTATTCAATGCATGTACATACACATTATAGTCTTTTTTTGGATGATGTAATGAAATGGTACATATTTATTGTACGAGGTTGTTAAAAAATAAAAGCATAATTAAAAGAACATATCAGCATTTTTCATGGGTATCTGTAAAAATTGAGGTTCATGATATTGATACTGCAAACACTTGGTGTCAAATTTCACTATTTGATGCAAAGGTCTGTTGTGGTTATTTTTAATATAAGTCACAGTAAAATATTACACAATATGGAGAGATTTAAAAGTTTTGAACATAGAAAAGTTAATTTTTCTAAAATGATTACATGTACATGTATTTAAATATTTCCCCATCGAAAACTAACATACATGAACATTTATTTAAAACTGAAAGAAAAAATTTACTGTATTTAGAATATGAATAATTTAGTTTAAATACCGGTACATGTTTTACAGTTTGTTTATAATAACTTGCATGTAATGCCAACGTAAGATTGAATTTTGATTACTGGTACTAGTATTTGATATGCAAACCAGTTCTATATACATTGTATATTAATAAACTAAATTTTTCGATCTGTTAAATAATGTGGTTCTTTCAGAATTAAATAATGTATCGTACATTTACAAGTATCTATATTTTGAAATATACTGTATCTTTCATTTAGTGGCATATTTTCAATGCAACACGTATCCAAAACATTTCCAAACAAATTCAGACATTGTTAACAATAAATTGAATAAAGAGTCTATATCGCCTCTTTTCATCTGATCAGCCCTTCCAAGTGTCCATAACAAGAGGCCCATGGGCCACATTGCTCACCTGAACAATAGTTCCTTGCATCTTTCTATTAGTATATCATTTTTTTAAAAACATTTTCCCAATATATTTCTATATTCCTATTGGGGCCCAAGTATTAGTCTGGGGGTCACAATTTAAAATCTTAACTATTTTGAATGCTTGCATAGTAATTTTATTCTTGAGAAGAAGGTTTTTAAACATTTTCGCTGTATAGTTTTATGTTTAAAACTTTAAACTCCTCTTGGGGCCTCAGTATTGGTCTGGCGTCACAATTTAAAATCTACATTTTGTGAGGATGCTTGCATAGTAATTTCATTAACTGTAGCATTGTAGTTCTTGAGAAGATTTTTAAACATTTTACTTCTATTTTTATGTTCACAATTTTATCAATTAGAATCTTCACTATACATAAAAGCTGTGATGTAAATATTGGCATTTCTGGTGCAGTGGTTCTTGAGAAGATTTTTTAAGACATGCACCCTATTTTCATTGTTGTGCAATTATCTTTTTTTGTTTCCCGCCGCAACGCGGAGCGGGGACACAGAAATGCCGGGCATCCGTCCGTGTGTCACACTTTTTTGTAAGCGCTCTCATGCCTAAAAATTTTGACGGATTTTCATTAAATTTATACCAAATTTATACCACTATTACCTTGGTCAAATTCGAAAATCAGCATTGGTCGATACTTTTTGTTGGAGTTATGGGACTTTGACCACAATAAAGACTCTGTTTTATCCCAAAATTGACCTTGTAAGCGCTCTCATGCCTAAAAATTTTGACGGATTTTCATTAAATTTATACCAAATGTTTATACCACTATTATCTTGGTCAAGTTCGAAAATCAGCATTGGTCGATACTTTTTGTTGGAGTTATGGGACTTTGACCACAATAATGACTCCGTTTTATCCCAAAATTGACCTTGTAAGCGCTCTCATGCCTAAAAATTTTGACGGATTTTCAATAAATTTATACCAAATGTTTATACCACTAATACTTTGGTCAAGTTCGAAAATCAGCATTGGTCGATACTTATTGTTGGATTTATGGGACTTTGACCACAATAATGACTCCGTTTTATCCCAAAATTGACCTTGTAAGCGCTCTCATGCCTACAAATTTTGAGGATTTACATGAAATTTATACCAAATGTTTAAACCACTAATACCTTGGTCAAGTTCCTAAATCAGCCTTGGTTGATACTAGTATACTGCTTGACCGGCGGGGGACCCAGGAATTCTATTCTTGTTAAAAGGGTTTTGCCATTTATTTCGACAATTTAGAATCCCCTTTTCATAATGATGCATTGTATCAGTGGTTCTAGAAAAGTCAACAACAGGTGATCGAAAAGCTCGCTTGAACCTTTGGTACAAGTGAGCTAAAAAGCTTCAATTCTGCATGGCCAGAACTCTTGAAGAATTTACTGTACAGTCATCTACCAATGTGGAAAAAAGAGCAGGGGGGTGGGGGTTAGAATATAATTTTGACATTAAACTCATAAATAGGTATATAAATCCTTTCATTTTGTTACACCCAACTGCACACCAGAAACTTGCGACTGACATGTAGTATTCCTTTCGTGGTCTTCGATTTTGTGCATTTCTTGTTTTATATGCATTTTTTGTTTGTAAATGATGCATAAACCTGTATATTTGATGCTAGTATTCTCCTGTCTTAAAAAATTTTTGATATCATTGTGACCGTGTACCGGTAACTCAGCAATGCAAGATGTGCATCCACATGGACCTCTACAGCTAAAAACTTTGAACTGTAACGAGGTTTGCAGCTTATATGGGGGTTGTAGAGATAGCTACAATGAAAGAGTAATATGGCAGACCTTTTACCAGTAGTGTTCAGCTTTAAGCATGGTACATAGAATAATGTATATTGAGTGTATAAGCTGGTAACTATATCTAATGTATTTTTGCTGTATATTATTTATTGTTAATATAATGAAAAAATGAAATTTGATTTTTTTATTATAATTCATGAACAATAACAAATTACTATTTCATAACAAAGCTTCCATTAAAACAACAGGTGAATTGGTACATGTCATGTTACATGGATTTATCGTTTTCGCTTTGTTGGGAAAATATCTTCCTCAGAATCCGAGTCAAATGTAATGCCTCTCTTCTTCTTGGAGGAGGAGGCTTTGGACTTTTTGGAAATCTTTGGCAGGTCATCATCATCTGATATCATAATGCTATCCTCTTCCTCATCCGAACCAAAATTGCTATGGGATAAAAAATCAACATTCAAAAGAATTGTTTTTTTTTTCTTTTGCAAACATGTACATGATAACAGTAATGAACTACCATGCTTTGTAATTTGTTCTGAACTATAGTCTGTCTCAAGATATTTATGCTGCACATTTGGATGATTTTTTATAAAAATACACATACCAGTGAGAGAAGTGCAATATTGACATAAATGGAGGGGAAAATTTCCAAGATATTTTCATTGACACATTATCGTCACAGAATGAAAAAAAATTTCTTATGAAGATTTATAATGGGAAACGTTTACATCTTTTCTACATTCAGTTGCTCAGAATACCTTGCACAATTTTTTAACATTAATTTATCATCTGGATACCTTCATCTCTCTTGCAATGGAAAATCCCTGTAGACTTATTATTATCAGCAGAGTATTGAAATATGACAAGATTGAGGGGGCTTTTAAAGGGAAAATCTTGGGGTTTTTTTCCCCATTCTATTGAACATCGTTTGAACCAAGATGTATTCATAAATATTAAACAATATAGGAAAAATGTTTGGCAAAAATATCTTGGGACAGACTAAAGAATAGAAGTTTCAAAACATATATTGCCTTTTGTACATGTAGACAACAAAATAAATTAATCAGAGCAATATTTGACCTTAACCACAACTTAAAGTTTTAGTTCAAGGTCACAGCAAACACTTCACTTGAAGATACTCTGGTTGAAGTATAAATTAGATTAAACAATGGAGAAAGAAAGTACATGTTTGTGATCTTGACATTCTATTTACATATTTATACATGAATGACAAAGAGTTAAGGTTTTGACCTCTAAACTTTGTTTAAATTCACTGTTCACCTAGATAAGGTCAAAGAAAGCTAAAAATAAATGCTCCGGATATTATTTTACACTGTTTTTTACCTTGATTTAGAAAAATGATTTAAGATCATAGCATAAAAATTTGTTTGACATATCAAGTGTCATACCTAAACTGGTTTAAATCCATTGCAAAAGGCTAAAGTATGTACATGTTTACGTAATAACTGAGTAAAAACAATTATTTATTTTTACCTGGTGGTATTTTTACTGCTCTGTCTTGATCTAGATCTCTGAGACCCAAAGGCATCCATAATGGAACTGGTAGAAGTCTCGACCACGGCAGCCTTGCCTCTCCCTCCTCTGCCTCCTCTACTCCCCCGCCCCCCTCTGGAGCCCCTCCCTCTTGTAGTTTCCCCCGTTTTGCCTCCTCGACTTCCACGTCCTCTCCCCCTTCCTCTTGTTGTAGAACTCGTTGTTGGTACATCCGATTCATTACCCTCCGAGTCGCTGTTCCTACCGATTTCATCCTCATCATCCATGTCTTTGGGACGTTTAGTCTGGGCTCTCTTGATGGCTTCTTTTACCTCTGCTTCGTCCTCTTTTTTCTTTTTTCTCTCCTCCTTGTATCTGTTCACCTCGTCCACAATTAGGTCTTCACTAATGTTCCTTTGCTTGAGATGTGTCTGAAACATCAAACCCATAGAATGGTCATATTTATATGTACCTCTTTTTACCTACATGTATTTCAAATTTGATTGTTTGCTGTGACAAAATTGAAACATTCAGAAATCTAATTTTTCTTAAAATCAAAATTTCTCCAATATTGAAACAAAAATTCAGCAATCCTTTAGCTCAAAATGTTTAACCCAAGGTGAAATTAATTTAAAGGCTCTTAGAAGTACCTGAGTTTTTTCCAGCTGGTACTTGACAAGTTCCGAGATGGCCTCTTTTTCCTCCTTGTCCACATATTCCTGGACAGCATCCCCCATTCCTTTCTCTGTCAGCAATCTAAGCTGCCAGTTCTGTAAAGTGAAGCAAGAAGTATGGATAAGTTTGTTGTATTTATCCAAAGTGTAACATGGTTATAAAGAATTGATTTTCCAGAAGATACATTACTTACAGATGGATAAATCCTCTCACCTGATCTGCATTACTAAAGATATCCTTCACCATATCCTCCACTCTCGACGTGTCCAGATTATCTACCTTGACATCACCAATCACAGGATCTGAGGGAAAACAGTTTTCTTACCATATAAAACATTTTTCAAAGTTATACATGTACATGTGGGCAAACAAATTACAGCACATTGCTTCAGTACAGCAGATGAATAAGTACATAGTAATGTTACCAGTAGCCCAAATTTTTATGCATGACCTTGTACATAACATCTAACATTTTTTACAATACACTGAATTCAATTTATGTTACAATTGTAACTCCAAAATACAGAAGTTTTTTTCCTATTCATGAATAGAGATGTGCATACCTTTTTCATCTGTCTTCACTTTAGTTATCTTACGACGTGTGAAGTGAATCATGTCCTTTGGATTTGCAACCTTATCAACAAATTTTTGTCCAAACCTTTAAAACAAAGGAACATCAAGTACGTGTAAGTCATTTACCCAAGAAACTCTAAAAAAAAAGTTTAAACCAAAAGTAGAGAACACAAAATTCCCATAATATGATATCAGAAGAACAGATATACTATTAATATAATAATACCATTACAATTATATATATATTTACCTGTAACCACTAAATGGTTCAAACCCCCCTGTGTAATCAATGCGAAGTCTGACTAAAGGCTTGTCTGGTTGCCTTCTGTTGCCTGAATGTTCAAGAGCTGAAAGGAGAAAATTTAAACTTCTCAAAAGCAATGGTAAACTTATGTTACGTACAAGAAAAAAACATGACCTGATAAAACCTAGTACCCATGATCTTGTCTTAAATACAATATGTAGATAAGACATTTCATTTAATATCTATCAAAGCTATCATTCTCAATTAATAACTTCATCCTACCCGCTTTTTCTAAAATAGCTTCCACTTTCTCAAAGCAATAGGCTTCCACTTTACGATCAATGTCATGGTCTGCTGGATTCAGTTCCGTTTCACTGAGCACCACATCTTCCATGTAAAACTGTCTTACAGTGGTCAAAGGAATTTTAGTGATCTTGAAATTTTTGCCCTTGATCTGCAGCAGGCCAATGTGCTTCTTGACCGTTTCTCCCTCACTGAGTGAAGTTGCTACACTGCTACCGGGCTGGCTGACGTAAAAGTTCTGCGAACTGTTCCATTCCGGTTCGAGCCGACATTCATGTTCGTGTCCCCATATGACAAGGTCTAAGAAATCGTCTAGAAACTGCTCCGGAATATAGCTAGTGGTGGAGTGTTTGGCACGATTCTGGTGAATGACAAACACATTAAACCAATCCTCCTGGTTTTCTTTTGGTCTCAGCATTGTTACGTTTTTGTGAACAAAGAGACGATGCAGACGTTCGTCCCTCACTGATCCTAATCCATACAGAGCGAGTTTTGTGTTTCCTTTCTGCATTAGAAGAGGGGACATTTCGATTTTTTCTAAGCTTGTTGTTTTGCCAAAATAGTTCATCAAGCCTGCACTGTGGAGAAGATCCAACGAACACAAATTTCCTTGACCTGAAGGGTCGTCATGGTTTCCATGTATAGAAAACACAGGAATCGAAACATTCAGGTTAGTGTCTTCATAGTTTAAAGTTGGGAATTGACAATGTTTAAAATCAGCAGATTGGTCACTCAAGTATTCAAACAAAATTGGTTTGTCACCAAAACAGAACTTTCTGAGCAATGATATGCATCCATGCATGATTCTGCGAGGTGGTTTGTTCTCATGGAAGAGGTCTCCACCCAATAGAATAAAGTCAGCCTCATGTTTCTTGGCATTTTCCAGGATTTCTTCAAAAGTGACTAAAGAATCATTCCCTCTGATGACGTCTTTTTCACCATATCCAAGATGTATGTCTGTGGCAACAATGATCTTAAAAACATCTTCTGATGATTCTTCAGGCATTGTTACCCTGTAGATTTGAGCAAGTAGAAATTTATATGAATTAAAAGTGAAACAAACAGCACACTCTAAAGTTTCAATTTTTCAGTCCTTGATAACTTAGTACAGGGTTGTCTCTAAATATTGAAGTAGAAGGGAGAAATAAAAAAGGAGAAGGGGATCTGGAGGTCTAGCTTATAGCTTGATTGTGTTTAAAATGCAATAATAGCCGGGTAATTACATCACTTTAGGCGGGGAAATTCCCCGCCTCCCGGGTCTTAGAGACAACCCTGTTAGTAGTTAGTACAAATTAAAATAATTTGTGTTCAACATAAATTCAGGTTTTAAAAAAATTCAAATATGTTATTGGCAAAGTTTAAATGGTGTGACCTGAGTTTAGCTTCTAGTAATACATGTACTGCATCTCACTAATATGTTGAAAACAACTAGAAATGTTTTTTATCACAATTTTTACACTGAGCAGTTTAAGAAATAAAAGCCAAGGGTAGCAGAGTGGACCGGGAACCCTGGGTTTGCGAAGATGATTAACGAAAGACAATCTACATACCCTGAGAGTCTTCAATGAGTTTAATTCCTTGACTTGTTCAAAACAGTGATTTCAAAGATCAGTAAACATTAAGTGACAGTTCTCTTTTAACCAATATTCAAACTGCAAATTAAGGACTGTGTCATGCACCACTTTCCACTTGGAAAATAACAAATAGTCATGTACGATAATGCACACGTTAAAATTATCATTATAATATACAGCTAAAGAGAAAATTCGGGTTTTTGTACTGATTTCTCTTTTGATAATATTTGTCGATACATAAGCTTTTTAAAAATAATTGTCTGGTTGACTATATATGATTGAATATATATCTAATTACAGTTATATACACGGTTAAAACATTAATGTTTTACCTTATCAATTTGGCGCGGTTTTCTTTAATCAACTGCTATTCTAATGGACAACTCCCGATGCCTTCCGTAAGTTTACCGGATATCCTGTTAGCGCCACACAACGGCAATCTCCATAGCGATTATTCCAACAATAGGGGAACTGGAGCACCAAGATTCCCTTATCAATGTTTCCTACGTGAAATGGTTTATTGGAAACATTTGGACATTTATTAAGTGAATAGCATATAAAATTAAACTTACCGTTTTTTAATTAGGATTCAATTTTGAAAGGAATAGTTACAAACAGACCAAAATGGGGGAAAAGGGAGGACGCACGGATATGGACCGTGTTGGTTTATTTAGGGAGATGGGATACGTTACAATAAATGATAAATATAAGGAACGTGGAGGTAAGCAAACTGTCTACCACTGAGATGCACACCTGAACTTCAAATGTTCACACACACACATATATATATTCACCATTGGTCTCATATGCAAGGCAATTAATTTTTGCGGATTTATTGTTTTGTATACCAACACACCGCACCTGGTCTTATTTGATTGAAAAGCACACACAGTTTGTTTTATTGCACTATCAACACTATTAGTTTAACTTTTATCCATGCACAAAAAGTGTCTCATATAAGAATTGCCTGTAATTGATGATCAAAGTGCATATGTGCATTAGAAAGTACTTAGTAATCAATTGTAAATTTCATTTAAAGAAAGAATGAACAATCAATGTAAAGGTGAAATATGTTATGTTTGATTACTATAGGAAGACCTATTTAACAAACATGAAAATCTACAAATGATAACGATGCTAAGTTTATAAAATGATCAAACTTTACCCAAAACATTGATTGCTTTCAGAACAAAATCTGCTATTTTTATTCCAGTCAAATTCAATGAAGCAGCTGAAAAGGGTAAACAGATGTTAACAGAGGGCTCAAAAGATAGGTCTGCTTTGCAGGCTGGGTACTTTCAGAAGGGATATACTAGGGTGTTTGAAGGAGAATCCTATACAGACCCTATAAAAATACGTCGACAAAATCGGTTGAAAGAAATGCAAAAGAACATTGCAAAACCATTTTTACCAAGCAGTGGAGAGAAAAAACAGTAAGTTACAAGTCTATTTGAAAGCTCAATGCAAAGCCAATTCTTAAACATTAATTTATGCACCTGTTTGAAATATTGTATAATTTTATATGTAGCATCTTGGTTTAATTTATTCTTGATATGGTATATGTTTCTGGCACCATATTTAACTCACATTGCTTCTATTGTTCAGATCTGGTCTAGGAAATCATTATGGAACATTAGGTGGACCAATTGGTGCATTTAGTCCTGCATCAAGACCTGGCAAGGAATACAAATCTCCAGGCAAAAACTTCTCAACAAATCCAGGGAAAAGGGGAACAGGATTTGGGTAAGATTTTTCATTACTTTTTCATAACATGTTCCATTTAGTACATTATTAGATCTTTTATCATACATGATTAATATTAATCTGAGAATTTCAGATGCAGATGATTTTGAAAGGTTGATTGGAACGTATTAAGTTGTTAATTTTATGTAGAAAAAGAAGTTGATGTATTCATATGGTTTCAGGTATCTCGGAGTAACTTTAGGGAAATATCCCAATTACTTACATGACCCATTTGATCAGCATAAAGAAATTGCCAGGGTTTGTTCACTCTCTTCAAGCTGTATATTACAAATGCAGATGCTGATGTTTTTTGGGGTTTTTTCTGCACTAATGATCACATCAGCAATTTTTCCAAAATATGCTATACGCAAATCATTTCATCATATATACACTCTGGGGGGGGGGGGGGGGGGGGGTTTAGCTATAGGTATAGATTTTGTTACTATTGACTGTCACTATTGAACCCCAAGTTCCACGTCATTCGATCTTTAACTCTTATAAATATTTTTATTCATATGGACTGAATTATACATATTTTTCCTATATAGATATATGAATGTGACACTTGGCAAATATCCAAACTACTTGCCAGATCCTTATGAAAAACATAAAGATATTGCAAGGGTTTGTACTATACAAACATATACATGTGTATTGTGTATATATGTACTATCATGTATGTATATGTGTATGTAGATGTTGGATGATGGGTTTAGCTATTTAACATATTTCCTGGGGTTTAGCAGGTTTGCTAGATGTCCAAACATTGTCTTTACCAGCTAGTACTTAATTAAAACTAACTGAAAGAATTAGACAAGAAACTTGAAAATTCTTTTTAAAAATCATTTAAAAGTCATTTTAAATAACCAACATTTCTGTTTACTCCTCAAAATTCAATAATTAATCAAAATAAATCACAATGTAAAATAAAGTCATCAGATATAAAAAGGAAAATTTTTTTTTAATAAATAAAAAATTTCATTAATAAAATTCTTTTTTAACTTTCACTGATTAAAATTGCTGTCTCAAAATACAGTATTTATTGATATCATACATGAGATCTTACACCACTTTCAAGTTTTTATGAATTCCATCAGCAGTATTTCGGTGTGGCTTTTATTCTGTGTGATATGACAATATTGTTTGCAGTGTAATATGAGCATCAACACAATATGCTACAATGTGTCTTTTTCTGTTGTTCACTTGTTCAGTATTATGTGCCAGTCTTGCTTTATTCCATAACCCTGCAGTGTGTGTTTTCTAGCTATATGGGCATTACACTAGGAGATTATCCCAAGTATCAAACTGATGCATATGACAGAGCCAAGGAATTAACAAAGGTTGGATAAACTTATCACAATTTAGAATATAAGAAATGAATTATATGAAGTTTCAATCAGGTCAAATTTCCATACTTTATTTATGTCCATGAGAAATGTCATTGTACTTGAATACTGATAATTTTTTTGGCTTATCAAACAATGTATAATTCTATCAATTTCAAATTTGCTTTTGTATTTAAAAAGAAGATTTTTTTTTTCAAATTTCAAGAATCTACCAATCTTTAAAATGGTTCATGCCATATGTCCAGATGTTTTAGTTTTGGGTGATGGGAGCTATTTAATTCAAATTCATACATTTATTCCATTTTCTGTGATACATTTTATTTTGAGACATGTTATGATTATCACTGAAGTACTATTTGCTAAACAGTTTTATTGCCTGGATGTGGTTATATGAATATACATGTAAATTTGCACCCATAAAATTTATAAATTTTGAGGGAAAATATTTGCAAAAACTAACAAGATACATGTCTGAATTGTTCTTTTGAATAAAAAAAAAAGGAAAAAATCAAAACTTTGATAACTTATTATTTTTCCATTTGTAAAATTTTAGAAAGAATTACAACAACATAAGAGTTCCATAAAGGGAAGTGGTCCATTTAAACTAAATATGCATCCGAGAGCTTACTTTGATGGCAACCCATACACCTCTGACAAATTTGGTCGCAGAGGTGGGTCTGCAACTGTGCCAACTAAGAAAGATGATTCCAAACCTTTCAAACCAAGCTCCCCTGGAAAGATGGTAAGAACATTTATTCAATGTAAAAAAATTACCTGAATAAACAGTATTCTCTATCATTAATAAAATGTCCATCAGAAATTATTTACCAAAAAAATCAATTTATTTGGTGCCGCTTCCAGGATCCAAAAAAATGTATTAGCTTGCTACTTGAAAAAATATTTCTGATGCATGAACTTACTACTTGAAATAATTATTTTCAGCCTGCTGGTATGAAAGCTGGAACATTCGATCCTTATCCCTCACATTCTGCTGATCCGTACAAAGTCAAAGTTTCTCGCTCTGTCAATATTGTCAACAAAAGTGGGAAAACATTTATGCCTTCTCAGGGTCCGAAGAGTACACCAACTGTGTCTATTGTCAACCAAAATGTGCTCAAGTATGTATTACATGTACAAAACTAGAAAAAAACATTTTGGAAGTAAGAGATTATAATCATAGGGTTTTCATAGTTTAAAAAATGTAAATACACATACTTTTGATTCTCAAACAAATATTTTTCACACTATGAATAACTTAATGTTTTGTGGGATGAAAATGCACAATGCCACAAAATTTTAACCTTGCCTTATTTCTTTTTTCAGATCAATCAACATTCAGAATTACAGATCAGTTTCAGCGATTATATAAAGCCATAATCATCGTAGTATAGATATTTGGGATGCATGTCTAGAAACAATATAAACAACTTGTGGCACGATTCCTTTCTTTTTTTACCTCTTCCAATTTCCCAGTCAAACAATATCTCTGTATGTGAAGCACAGAGTTATGTATTAATTGAAAAGACATTTAATGTCATATTTTTATATTGTATATAAAATATTCATGTCTAGATTATTTATGCCTCTTGTGTGCAAAGACAAAACCTCATCTTCTATTGGTGTTTTTTTTTACTTCAATATTATCTCTCTCAGTGTATTATAACATTTTGTGTTAGGTTGAATTTTTTTTTAAAAAATGCATATCAGTCTAGCTGTTTTGTTGCAATGGCCAATACATTAATCATTATGTATTGGCAAAACTCATCAAGTTGAAGCTGTGATAAAGAGTTATATTGCCCATTATAGGTTATTATAAAACTAGATTTTTAAGTGTTCCTGTGAAATCTGTGTAAAATGTTTCTATGTTGACAAAACCATATTTATTTGCTTGGATTTAGCAAGTTATTCTTCTTCCTTGCAAATATAAATTTGTGTTACAATTTTTCTTTTGTTACGTTGCCTTAATAAAAACTTGAACATTATCCCTCAAAACTGGTGCTGTGATGGTGTTACAGTACTTAAATAAAGGTCTTTCCAAGGGTTTCCCTCAAAATTTGAATGGCTATATACATTTTGGTAACAAAAAATCATTTAGAAATTAATGGCTGTAGTGAAATACAAGATTTTCAAATTATTGACCAAGATTTCCCTACAATATTAAAGGTTTACAATATACAGTTGCAGAACATCAAAGTACATGTATAATTATGGATAAAGAAACCCTGGAAAAGCCATACAGTATTTGCCTTAAAAACTAAATGTGTTTGTTTACTACTATGATAATAACAGACTACATGTTTTTAAATATCATTACTCTTAAGATTTCTTTTTCAATATCAATTCCTACGTTTGCCCCTTAACCTTTTTATTTATCAATATTTTCAACCAAATTTAATTCTAGTTCTGTTTTTTTTTTATTTTTTGGTGAATGCAATATAAAATATTACAAACCATTACATTATTTGAAAAAAAAATTCTGTTTTATAAAAGTTCCCCATACAAGTAGATATACTATTATCATAAACAATAATTTGTCGCATTTTATGAAAATGAATTTGAAAGATGTGCTGCAAATGGTTGTATTTGTTAATTTTTCCACATGAAAAATAAAATTTATCTTTACGAATATTTTGTTTGTCTTTGCATTCCTTATTATAAAAAAATGTTTGGTATGTACATGAATCTGTGAAAATACTTTCATTGCAATTGCACATTAATTGCACAAATCTAACAAGAGATTTAAGTCTAGAGGTGAATCAGAAGATGTTAATACACCGTATGTAGGGAACAAGACCATAAACACATACCGGTGTATTTACAATTGTTTGTTAGGTTGAGATTAGAGACTTGGTCGACATCCAAAATTTCCCCCCTTTAAATGAATGAAATCATATTTTCATTTAAAACAAAATTACATTTTTTCATGGCTTTTATTAATTAATTTTTTTAGTTGTTGTCTTTACAAATAAAGTAACATTGCTTTTTTATGCCAATAGAAGTGGCATGTACATGTAAATAATACATAAAACATTACATCATGCATTTCATATACAACATTAAAAAGAAAGCATCATAACTCTCAGAATCTAGTGGATCACATATTCAAGGCAATTACTAACATATGCCTCACAAGTGGAACCCTATCCTAACTTTCACATCATTAGAATTGATCACAAGTTAAATAACTCTATACCGAATAATACATTTATAACATTCAGGGCAAAAAGCTGGCAATGAATATAAACTAAATTGGAATTGGGTTGAAAATTATCAGTTTGAACTGGAGAGGAATTACCTGCAAATGCAGGAAGAAAATCGAAAAATCTAATTTAGTGTCACCCGTAAATTTACACCAGCCACTATGAGAAAAAAAAAAATTAGAAAAAGAAATAAATAAATTAAAAAAATAAGTAATACAGAATGTCAAGTCAAAGTCTATCAGTCAATCAATGATCAACATAACTTAAAACATAACAGCACTTTGTCTCATTCTGAATCACACGCTTCACGTTAAGAAATAGGAGATCACACACTACATCAAAGACCATCCAAGAGCACAGATGATTGCACGAATATCAAATGTAAACAGTGTCCAACACAAAAACCAATAACAATGAATGGTCTTCAGAAAAGCTGCATATATGGGGGGATGTTGTACTCTTAGTAGCTACAGTATAACGACTAGACCCTTTCCTCTTATGTCATTGGTATATTTAGTTTAGCGATCCAAAGGACGGCAAATCTAAAGAAACAGGAATTCTTCCCTCCTCAGTTATGGATCTTTATTGCTTTTTCTAAATAATTGTACCTAGTCCTTTTGGGTGTTTTATTGACATGATCCAAACCAAGCCATGGCCGAGCCTGCATGTTTGCACCTGAAATAAGGAAATCACCGACTATCACATGCATAAAAACTTAACAGGTATTCCTTCAAGACAACTTTACAAACGTGAAACCAAAATAATAATCACTGAAAATGATTTGCATTGGTAGATCAGTCATTTTGTACCTTGAATAGCATGAGGCTTGAAGATGTCAAGATCAACTCGAATATTCTGATCCTCATCTGATATGTGTTCAACCCTTCCCATTACCACCACTGCAAACTTGTACTGTAAAAAAATGATTAGGTGTAAGTAAGGTTTTCATATTAAATGCCATTAATTATTCTATACATCTTAATGCTCAAACTGATGAAACAAAATGTAACAACAATAATACATCAATGTCAGCGAAATATACAGAATATTTAATCATTCCTTTCGTCTGTATGACTTGATAATAAACCAACCTTCTCAAATTCTTTGTCTGGTATATCTAGCTTCTTCTGAACTCTTTCTTTTACAGCAGAAAATGGCTCATTCTGTGGATAAGTTAAATAAAATGAATTTTATATTATTATCTAGCAACAAACTTTCATGACATTAATGACCATATAATGACATATGACTTTTCATATTAAATACCCTAATTACAAGATCATCATACCTGTTTAATCTTTAATAAGAATGGGACACCAAAAGTGGAAAACACCTCCTGTAAAGATAGTAAGGTAACACTGGATAAAAAAATCCTTAATTAAAAAATAATTTTAAAGCTTTAATAAATCTGTATTTAAAGCTGATTTTTTGTCAGGAACATAAAAATGTGTTACCTTCTGGAAATGAGCAACAGGTATAAGTGTCTCATTGGAACTTAAGTTCACTTCATCCAACGGTATTTCCTCTATCCTATAGCTTTTGGTTGATCCCTGGGAGCTCAAGAGATCTAGCAATGTCTCCTCGCGTTGTATGGAGTAGATTTTATAGCTGATCACCTCTAACAACCTGCAACACAATCATGGACATTGTTGTACGTTTTTTCTTCTAAATCATTAGACATGCACATATCAGCATTGTATGTACATGCATATGCGCTATATACTTAAAGAAAGCTATACATGAACATATGCATTAAAAACTTGTTATATATGAATATGGATAAAGCAGAAATTCCATGCAATTGCAATGGTACTGAAAACATTCTGTCCATTTAAATCATGAAGTTATTATAGACTTTTTAACCATTTTTTTTTATCCAAATACTGTAACTAAAATATAACAATGATGCACATTTCTTCAGTTTTTCATTATTGCTCCAATCTAAAAGGTTGGTTTTTGTAGTTTGTTGCCACTTTGACAGTCAATATAGATGCAACATGTAAATTGCTACACACATGCATATTTTTATAGATTTAATGAACAGATATGTATAAATGTACTGAATTATAAAATTAAGCATGGTTGACCCATAAGTCCCAAAGACCTCCCAATCGCCAAGTTTCTCTATACAGTACATTATTTTCCTTACAGAATATGCATGTCATCCTACTGACCTAGCATTATCCAATTATAAATATTAATTTAAAATGTCTACACACATCAACAAGAGTGTTTACCGAAGTTTGCCTGAGCCGTCCTCGGACAGAGTGACCTGCTTCTTGGCTTCTTCCAGCAGGTCAGATACTCTCCCATTCTTGTTGGGGTAAAGCACCAGTTCTTTCTACAAACAGAAAACAATCACAGGTTGAATTTCAAAGCCGGTGTTTTTACATTTTGACAAGCAGTCTAAAACTTATGTGGTTTATTTCTGTAGAATCATGATTCTTCATGTGAATATTTTGTGAATTTTGTAAAAACCTTTGACTTACTAATGTATAAACCAAAGATCTTAGTATCAAAGTTTTAATTCATGGCAGTATGAATACTTTTACATCTTACAGTGATGGTAACCTATAAATAACATTCTGAAAATTCCTTACCTCCTCTTTGAGTTTGCTGTTAACCCATGTGCACTTGAATTGCTTCTTGTTCTCCAACTCATTTATTCTTATATTCAACTAAAATGAAAATACAGAAAAAAATTCAAATTCACATTTCTTAATCATCTCTTAAAAAAGGTTGATAAATATTGACCAGTACTCATTGCCTTGACCTAAATATCACAAACAATTCCAATACAGGCAGGTGTGTTTAATAATTTACTTACCTGTTGATAATATAATTTCCTAGGTTGCTTCGGTTTTGAGTACAACAAGAGATCTTTTAGATTACCCTCAAAAGTACACCTAATTGCATTGCCTGGACCTTCTCGATAGCTACAAAGAGGAAGATTTACTGTGAGTTGCTAATCAGTTGTTTGCGTACAAAAAAAGGAAAAACAAATATTTGGCAGGGCTGACAATTTTAATTAGCTGTTAGCCCTGGATGTCCAGCTAGTTTCTGAAAAGTTTAATGCATGAGCTAATTGGTTAAACGTGTGTCTTAAAAAACTTTCAACATTGTCCAAGAGATTTCATAAACAACATTAGAACTAAAGTTGTTTCCTTACCTTTGTGGTTTAAAGAACTGGAGCAGATATGGATCGGTATGTAAATATTGGGCCACAGCATTGGCCATCTGATCGTAGTTCATCCTCATGGACAAGTCCAGAGAGAAACCAGGATCACTGGGATTTAGTTTATCACAGAATATCACCTCAACCCTGTAGTAGAGATCCCTGTAAGATAAAACACCACAAATTTAGTGTGCTGAAAGCCTGTACAAATTACCACAGATGGTAGACGTACATACAGTAATTGCTTATAGGATTTTAGTGAGCTGCAAACAATTCAAATTGAAACTGAAATAAGAAATTAGTGATTCTTTTGTCGAGGCCAGTCTTACTTAAAGTAATCCTTGGCAGTGGGCAGTTCATACTGGTGAACTTCAGGGTCATCCCTTTGAAAGACAATTATATCACCATCCATCAGCTCCTCCAGAGTCTTCTCCAAGGGCAGGTTGACGTCATCTATCAACTCCACCATGTTGGGCTTCACTTCCTACCAAAAACAAAAGGAAAGTCATCATTATCAGTTGTCTCTACTTTTAAATATCCTTTTCTATTGTCATCAAAATCAGTTGTCTCTACTTTTAACTGCAACCTATCTTTTCTCATAGCATTTTCTTTTCATATAAATCAAACAGCCTAGTATATGTTCAGGCTCCACCGTCACCAAAATTTTCGAATCCCTCAACTTATTCCTCAACTCAAATCCTTAAAAGAAAAGTGCATAAACCTGAGGTCAAACCTCAGATTTGAGGCTGAGTATTGACTTGAGGAAAGTTGGTGACGACGGAGCCTGTTACATAACCGATATTGCACTAGATGAAAAAATACAAGACGGTGCAAGATTTTATAATAACTTTACCTCGAAGAGTGTAAGAGGTGTGTTGATTGGGAAACCTGCCCGTCTACACAAATCTGGCATCAGTTCCGCTGTAAAATCAAGCCATTACTTCAAGTCTCAAATAAAAGCTACTCACAAATTTCTTCATATATATCGGTACACATTTACATGAATAAAAACATTAATAATATCTAACGATGCATAACATTCTACCTGCGAAATTTAGAAAAGGAATATCTTGTGAATGTGTCTAATGCTATTGATATTTGTCAATAAATATGTTCAATCAAATTCAATTTACTTATGAGATTCTGATCATTTTTGTTTTAATGGTGAAAATAGAACCATCACTATCTTTTGAATATTCACCAAGCGAGGAGAAAATATTTTGTTCTTAAATATCAAATCCTCATCTATCAGACAATTCTGAAATTAACTTTGCCTGCAAGCTCCTACACAGAGTACCAGTACAATGTACATGAATGAACTAAATGTAAAGCAGGTGATAGACGTATTATTCAATACTCACAAACTTTGGCCGAGATTGGCACATACATATGACCACAAAAGGAAATTGATGCTGTTTTGGGGTCGTACAATTTTACAAATATCAGGACATCATCTGAAATAAAAGAAACAAAAAAAGATACGGAGTTTGAAATGTGAACATCTCAAAGGATAATTTTCAACTCCAAGAAGCCTATTTTGTAAGAGTAATCAAATTTTATTTAAACTTCAAACAACATTTTTTAAACAAAATTGATTTTAAAAAAAGTATTTTCATGCCATATACACAAAATTTCTCAGATTGTAGGTCTTCACTTTTAATAGCTAGTGTTACCGGTAATTGTTAAAATTAAATAAAATTTGGTCAACATGTTTTAACTGGGTATTAATTTCATCCTATACTCTTTTGACAAACAAATTAACATAAGATCAATGAAATATACATGTATGCTACAAAGAATGCATAAATAGACAAGACCAGTGAACCTACTATCTTTATCAAACACAGGAAGCTCCTGTAGTCCACTCTCTGGACTCAGTGTCTCCACCCACACTGTCCATGGACTCTCACTGTCCGCTGTCTCCTGTACCTATAAATCAAGGGTAACAGACATTTACATGGCTTTGAAATGAACTAGAACTGGACAGACTGTAGACTGTTCCATCCATGATGTGGCTATTCTACAGGTTATCATGCTTAATCAAACATCGTATACACTTGATGAGCATCCAAATCTCCTAGAGTTTTACAACATTCCCTAACAGGGTTGTAAACAATTTAAACATAGTGTATTATGTCATCTGTATGAACTATGTACATGTACAATATTGAAAGTTAACAGAACATGTACAATATTGTAAAATCACATTAAAGATTTTGGGGATCCATACCGTTTTATGTCCATATGTATCCAAATCTAGAAATGTTGGTCTGACTGTTTGATTCTGGCGACTTTGGATTGGCCATACCCTCATCTGTTGCAGAGGGTACTTCTACAAATTTGGGGGGAAAAGGTTTGAATTTTGATAACTTAACTTCAAAAACTTGGGGAATCCCACAACATCTATATTATCAAAATAAATTTTTAAATTAATGGACACTAATACATACCATATTCTCAGCAATAATATCCAAGAATTCTGATATACTACACGACTTTTTCACTTTAAATGTCCGATAATTCACTCTATCTGGATCAAACAAATCATTTCCTTGATGTCCATAGAAATTGTCATTTGACACAACTTGTATTGTCATGTATAGATGAGCCTCTGTCCGCTCTTTTCTCTTCTGAGCTTCCAGCCTCCTAAAAAAATAAATGTACAGGTTTTATAATTACTATAAATTTTATTTCTTGGTGTACAGTTGTACATGTATATAGTAAATCTCATCTTTTTAATTGTATGTTCAGACCTTTCTTCAGCCAGTCTCTCTATTAAAGTCTGTGGAATGTCTGCTTCAGTTACTTCACACAAAACATCATCTACAAAAAGTATACAGAGTTTTTAACTCAACATATACAAATAAAACCTTTATTTGTACTACACGTATAAATTCTCTGTATCTTACTACAAATGATCACATCAAAGCATAAGAATTACAATTTTAATTCAATCAAGATACATACATGTATACATACAAAATTAACAAAAAAATTCCCACTGAATTTAATAAAGGAACTCACTTAAACAGCTTTCCCGTATGTACACCAACATGTAGGCATTTGTACAGTGCTTGACGGCCACTTCCTCATCATGTCCTCCAAAGTTGTTGTCTACCGCTTCTTGCTTCGTACACCTGGACACTACATCATCATCAAACTTACACCACTGAACAAAAGAGAAGGACGTTGAACCAAAGACTGGAGCAATCAAGACCATCGTTCAAAATTCACACGTTCAAATCTCAGTATAAAGGAAATAAGTAAAAAAGTTGTGTTCCTACATTTTGTCCTGTCTTTACCTTGCTGTCCCCTCTGGGAGCTATGTACACCACATAGTGACCCCCGTGGTTATCCCCGCTGTGGACCAGAACAGCGTGGAGGATATAGCTAGCGGGGGTCTTGTCCTTCTTTTCTTTGGGATTTAGAAATTTGTCCAAATTAAGACGTTCAGGAAACTCAAATCTGATATAAAACATATAGGTCTTACATTTAAGGTACATGTATTTGAGAGTTTACAGTATCAAAGGGCATAGTACCTAAATAGTATTAGAAAAAATTAAATGATTAATTTTTACATGGCTTGAACTGTCTAAACCACATCTACCTGTCATTGATTTTAACATAAGCATCAGCCATTGGATCATACATAAATCGAAGCAGATGAAGATGAAGTACAGGAGGGAAACTTAGGAAAGACACGCCCTTCTCAGCTTCCTAATTCATGGAGAAAAAAAAATAAATATGGTTTACATATATAAACAGAGAATCAGATAAATAATCTAGTCCATACATGCATTTATGCAACAATTGCCCATAATCAATTAATTGATCACATTTGATAAAAAAAAAAGAAAATATTTATAAGAACTTTTCAGCAGAACAATGATAGCTAACACTGTGATAAATCAATGGAATGAAAAGCATTGTTTAATGACAAAGCAGCCACCCTAAGTGTTCATGTAATTATTACCTGTAGGCCATGTTCACCTGCATCATACTTATTCTCTCCATCCAGCGACTCCACTTTGATGTAATCTTGAAATGATTCATATACTGAAAAAGGAAATACATAAAATCACCTGAACATTTTTTAAAAAGTTCTCAGTCAAAAATGTTATAGTTACTATAGTACAAAAAGCAGACTTTGATAAGCAACAATAAATACAAACACACACAAATATAGAACACCTACCATTCTTTTTGCCTTTTAAGTTTAGTTGAATATCATAGAAAGCCTCCTCTTTGCTTGAACAGTAGTCAATATGCTTACATCGAATATAAGACTGAAAATTAAAGGAAAAAAAATTTAAGAAGGAATACAAACAACTGTTAAAACTTGATATGGCTTCAAGATTTCAAGACACTATCATTTCCACAATTTCATTACCAAAGTTTTTCCTTCAAACAGCCTAGGAATCGTGTTCTCTACAACTGTAGCCTTCATTTTACTTTCCATGTTTTCTAGTAGCTACAATGGGAAACAGGCATATATCATAAATGTGCAAGTACAAAAAATAATGAGCTTTCATATCTTCTAGATGTAACAGAATAACAGGATAGTACATGTATATACCGGTAACTCGTCAACCTGTCATTGGTCATACTTACCACACGACAGAGCTCTTGGACATCATGCTGCATGAAAGTGTCTAAAGTCTCCCATCTGAATAATAATATTTAAACGTTGTTCAGTTATACACGTAGCTAATATGCAAGTTGAGTAGGTTGTAAAACATCATAATATTCACATTTACAGTGAAATTTCTGTTTAAACTTTCCTTGCTTTCAAAAATATTGCAATCAAATGGTTATGTATACATTATGTAATAAAAGAAGCATGAGTTCACATTTTTTTTTTATCTTCAATTACGATTTTTCAATGAAGAATACAATGATCATCTGTTAATTGGAACAAAAAATGGCTCTACAACTACATACACGTATATAAGGTAAGTTCTCACCCAAAGGATTTTGTTAGTTTCTTAGTTCCTACAGGTTTATCACTAAACTGGAGTTCATAGAACACCCTCTGTAGAGCCAGTGGCACACTCTTATCACTGTCATCGGACTCCGTGGGCATCAGGTATACTGCCTTTAAGGAGAATAAAACACTAATCTACAGAGACGCTGCAATACGTACACATGCTTTACATGTGCATTTCTGACAAATCCATGGGAAAGGAAAACTACACTGCACTGTGCTTAAACTTTCAAATAACATGAAAGAAAACGGCATGATGTCATTATATTTACTTATTTAAAAGTGTCAACATTCTACTCAATGTTAGACTATAGAAATGCATTCTTACCTTTCTTAATTTGTTGGTGAAAAACAGGGTTTGTAGAAGAGAGTTCATGTAGCATGTTGCTCCTTGATTTTTGAGTCCCACAAAGCCTGTGTGTTTCTTAGAGTCCCAGCTTTACAAAAGTTAACAGAAGTTATACATGTGTAGTTCTGAGGACTTTTATGATAAAAAATCTCTTTAAAAGTCTAAATTGTTTAGAGATATTTCGGTTCATTTTTGTTTTTTTGTGTGTTCCTAGACCCACAGGAATCAGGAATCACGACTAGCATATCACATAATGTTTTAAGTAGCATGTTTTTACTTTCATATTAATGCATGTATTTGAACCCATAAAATATGAAATCAAATTTCAAAAGACTAGCACAACTGAGCATAGTTATATGTAAATATTTTAATTTTTTTGGACTTGAGAAATATTTTAAGATAATAAAGCATTTTGCAGTATGTTACAATACAATGCAGCACATTTTCTCTTGCTTGAAGTTGAACTGTACACAAGTTTTATAAAACCTGTCTAATCTCTTACCTAACGCCATGAGGAGCATCAGCTTTAACATGCACCTCCAGTATTATCTTGTCATCAGCCACAAAACCTCGGTTGGGATCCAAAAGTTCCTGTTTCAGGAATAAATTCATTTGAATAATAAACAGAACTTTATACAGGAATTTTTTGCCAATGCTTTAAGAATTCATTGTTACCAAAACAAGAAATTCTTGAAATTGTTTTCGGCTTTCTTTTAGAAGTATTTGTACACTATGCTTCTGACTTGTAAGTACATGTATAGTCTTTTATTTCTAGCAAAACCATGCAGAGGAAATACTTACATTCCAGACAATGAAATTACTGTAGCCCCAGTCATTTTCTTTACTGTAGAACAGATGTTGTATTTCTGAAGCAGAAAAAAATTGTTTATCATTTAAAACAAAACACTATGTCCATCTAAACAACCATTCAATTAAAATTAAGTCTGTTGCAAACAGACAAACCAAAATAATACAAGTCCCAGTTCCCCAAAGACAAGAGCTTTTCCATAGTTCATTTTGATATCAATCTGTCCTTTCGTTGGACTATGAATGAGCAAAAAATCAATACAGGTTGAATTGCAAAATATTCTTTCCTTATTAGTTCCCTTCTTGACACATTTTGTTTACTGATAAAATGCTACTTTAAATCCTTATGAGACAATGTAATAATGAAGCTACATCATATTGGGATAATTTTTCAAAACATCTCTGCACCAATTAGTCAATGCCATGAACCATTATTTAGTTCTCCCTAAAGATTCACTTCTCCCCCTTGAAGTCTTGGTATAACTATTTTCCCCAACACATACATGTATTCGGATTCTAAATTCTATAGAATTCAACATATTGTACACCTCTATTTTTGAACAATCATCAAATTCTATGGAATTCAACATACTGTACACATCTATTTTTGAGCAATCATCAAACAGTTTTGGGACCCTTTTGACAGACAGTCTGACTAAAGTTATACATGAAATGAAATGGCAGTCTTCATTGTAATGGTTCATCTAATCTTAACTTACTCTTTGTGTGACTTTCAGCCTCATTTGTCTGATGAATCAACTTGAGTGTAGCTGATGCATTGCACGACCAGGATCTACAGACAGCAATAGACATATCCTTGTTAGTCAAAAGTCAAACACACAAATTGAAAGCTATCAGGATAAAGGTATATGCTTTTAAACTTTAAAGACCCCTCTTTCTACCCCTCTACTTACACAGAATCTGACTCAGCATTACACTGCAGGAAGAAGCCCATGGTTTTCTGGTTGTGTCTCTCACTGCCAGGTCTTGGTTGGCACATGATTTTCCTGATTTAAAAAAAAAAAAAACAATTGAGTTTTTGAAAATCACTGATAAGAGAATAAAGTAACACACTGTTTTTTGGAAAGGCTTTCTTTGATATACATGTATAATTTTTTTTTAAAAATGTGAGAATGGTACACATACCATGGAAGATTGCGAACCATACAAGGAGGACTGAGGGCCGTTTCTTTTAACTTGCTTATGTTTTCAACAGTATATCTAAATGTTGCCTCTGATCGACACTCATCTGTTCAAAGAAAAATATACATAATCAAGTATAAGTCATGTCTTTTTTTCTCTCTCATTTATTTGTATTGGACAAAGATATAGTCAAATTCACATTTTTATAACTATAAATACCCCCCCCCCCACTCCACAAAAAATGACAAAGATTATCCACTAGAATTATTAGTAATATAAATATAAATACAGAGAGCATGATAGGATATTTTGATAAATGCCACTGTTTACAGGGTTATTTTTGCCCCATGTAATATTCGCCCTTCTATATATGCAAACAGTCTCACCCCATCTTGAATTCGACCAGACCCAGTTGTGATTAAATAGATAATTTGAGAGATTGTTCTTCATCAAGTTCTAAATCTTATATGAGATTATAATGGAATCTAAAGGAACTAAAGCATCTGAAAGTACTTCCCCATACCACATTGATAAAGCTTAATTTTTTTCATAATGTTTTCTGCAAAAGTAATATTTTTTTTTTGAATAGAATAGCTCTTAACCTGCATTTGAACTCATAGTCTAACACGTTTCACAAACAGATAAAAAAAAATGTTTTGTGATTTATTACAGTATCTGTATGTAATTAAATAAGGACAGCATGTACATCTTGTCCGTTACGCAATATGGTAACTAATAAAACTTGTTCATTTTTAAGTAAAACTGCTGATAATTACAAAATATTCATTATTGGAGCGAAAGGAAATCAATGGCTCATTAAAAATCCAAAACCAAGCGTAGGTTTCCATTCATGCCAATTTACCTAGGGTGCTTTAATATTATGACAAGTAGATGTTTAATCTATGATAATCTAGTACTGGTAACTATACATTCCCTTTTGAAAATTATGAATAATAATAAAACATACCAAAAATGTTACAACTTGAGAGCAGTGAAAAAAAAACCAATAGTAGTGTGCGGTGAAAATCTAGTTGTATATATATGCTCAATAAGGAAGCATTATCCAATGCAAATTGCAGCAAGTACTTCATTTTTTACCTTCTTCCATCTCAGCATCTTCCTGATTTGTTGCTCCATTTCCTTGGATGTCACCATTCATCTGCATCATGTTGGCATCATCTCCGCCTTCCTTGTTCTCCTCTGTAACAAT